>NC_092395.1:11363923-12613923 GCF_030028105.1 Mobula birostris | reverse complement strand
CTGAACCTGAGTTTCAGGAACCAAAACCTTTGACTTTGCGTACATCCTCAAACTTACAACAGTTTTTGTTTAACGGCTGGTTAAACAAAGACCAAGCTCTAATCACAAGAATGGAATATGTCAACCAGAATAACAAACAGTACTTTTATAATGCAAATTATGAGCACATCCATCTTAGTACGGCAAGTTAACATTTAAGTGAAAAAGCTTTGCTGATTGTGCATGATGGACTATGTAGGAGGGAAGGGTTAGACTGATTGCGGAGAAGGTTAAAAGGTCAGCCCAGCAGCATGGACCAAAAGGTTCACACTGTGGTGTATTGTTCTGTGCTCTATGTGATTGGTACCCTTCAAAATAAATTAATATTATTGTTGAGATAAACATTCAAATACCATTTCCCTGCCCAACCGATTTAATGAAACAGAGACACATGAATGTTCAATGAATTAATTAAATATTTGTGGATGAGGACTGTATTCACAATAGCAATTTCTAAGTAACAATGACAGTGGGGCAGAGGTGGATTGAAAAGAAAAGCTGGTCATGGACAGATACCTTGCTTCTGTGTTGAAATTCATTAAACAGGCAGCAACACTATCCAAGTTGCAAAGATTTGGAGCAAGAGATGAGTAAAAATAATACAATATATTTTCTTTCTTTATACACTACTGTAAGGCCATTCATCAAAATCTGCTTTTAAGTTGAGGTGCTTCTTGATTAATTTATTAGTTTGGAATTCCTCTTAAAGATAAACTTTATTTGTCACATGAACATTGAAGCAACAAAATTTCATTCCAAGAATAGGAAACAATATTTTTTGACATTATTCAGTTTTACATTATCTTCACAGGAAATCCGAGAAACCCAACTAAAATTAAACTAAACTCATTTTAGTCCCACTGAATGGTTTTATTATCCATAAATTAGCACCGGTTGGGCACAATTTCCCAATTCATTGGGCTATTAAATAATAGCAAAGTAATTTTTGGGAATTTATTTCATTAGTGTAATTTTTTATCATTCAATGGGTACATTATAGGTAGTGTATCAGTTGGTATAACACTTTATAGTGCTTGTGATTGCAAGATTCCCACTGCCGTCTATAAGTGTGCATGTTCTAAGTTCGAAGAATGAGGAAACTGTTCCTCCCAGTTCACAGATCTAGAGTCCTGCTGACATGGACAATGAATTTCAGGAACCAAAACCTTTGACTTTTCATACATCCTCAATCTTACAACAACTTTTGTTTAACGGCTGGTTAAACAAAGACCAGGCTCTAATCACAAGAATGGAATATGTCAACCAGAATAACAGACAGTACTTTCATAAAGCAAATTTTGAGCACATCCATTTAATAAGGCAAGTTAACATTGAAGTAAAAACTTTGCTGATTATGCATGTTGGGCTATGTAGAAGGAAGGGGTTAAATTGCTCCTGGAGTAGATTAAAAGGTCAGCCCAAAAATATAGGTCCAGGGATCCGTACTGTGCCATACTGTTCTATGATCTACGTGATTGGTACCTTTCAAAATAAATTGATTTTGTTGGTGAAACAACTTTCAAATACCATTTCCTTAACCATTAATGTAATGAAACTTAGACATATGAATTAAGGCATCAGCAAGATATTTGATAAGGTTTCCCATGCAAGGCTCATTCAGAAAGTAAGGAGGCATGGGACCCAAGGAGACCTTGCTTTGTGGATCCAGAATTGGCTTGCCCACAGAAGGCAAAGGGTGGTTGTAGATGATTCATATTCTATATGGAGGACAGTGACCAGTGGTGTTCCACAGGGATCTATTCTGGGACCCCTCCTATTTGTGATTTTTATAAATGACCTGGATGAGGAAGTAGAGAGATAGTTTAGTAAGTTTGGTGATGACACAAAATGTTGGGGGTGTTAAAGATAGTCTGGAGGGTTGTCAGGTGTTACAGCAGGCCATCAATAGAATGCAGAACTGGGCTGAGAGGTGGCAGAGTTCAACCCAGATAAGTGTGAAGTGGTTCATTTCAGTAGGTCACATTTGAAGACAGAATATAATATTAATGGTAAGACTCTTGGCAGTGTGGCGGATCAGTGAGATCTTGGGGTCCGTGTCCACAGGAAACTCAAAGCTGCTGCACAGGTTGACAATGTTGTTAAGGAGGGGTATGGTGTGATGGTCTTCATCAACCGTGGGATTGTGTTCAAGAGCCATGAGGTAATGTTAAAGCTATATAAGACTTTAGATAGACCCCACTTGGAATACCACGTTAAGATCTGATCACCTCACTACAGGATGTGAATACTATAGAGAGAGTGCAGAGGAAATTTACAAGGATGTTGCCTGGATTGGAGATCATGCCTTATGAGAATAGGTTGAGTGAACCTGGCCTTTTCAGCATTAGAGTGACAGAGGATGAGAAGTGACCTGATAAGAAACGTTTAAGATAATGAGAGGCATTGGTCATGTGGACAGCCAGAGGCTTTTTGCCAGGACTGAAATAGCTAACGAGGTGGGGCATGGCTTTAAGGTGTTTTGAAGCAAGTAAAAGGGGGATGTCAGAGGTAAGTTTTTCACACAGAGAGTGGTGAGTGTGCGGAATGCACTACCAGCGACAGTAGTAGAGGCGGATACAATAGGGTCTTTTAAGAGACCGTTAGATAGGTACATGGAGCTTAGAAAAGTAGAGGGCTATGCTGTATGGAAATTCTAGGCAGTTTCTAGAGTAGGTTACATGGCTGGCACAACATTGTGGGCCGAAGGGCCTGTAATGTGCTGTAGATTTCTACGTTCTATGAATCAACTTAATGTTTATGGATGAGGCTGTATTCGCAATAGTAATAATGACAGTGCTAATGTGAGGCAAGATTGGACTCAGAATTGTTGGTTTTACTTTCAGTGGGGTGACCTTTACAGTTGCCATCTCTGTTTATCTTGGGGCAGAGAAAAACTTGCTTCTGCGCTGAAACGAATTAAGCAGGCATCAACATTATCCAAGTTTTTAGAGACAGAGCAAGAAATGAATGAAAAAGTACAATATGTTATCCTTCCCTACAGAATACTTGAAGGCAATTCAGCTAAATCTGATACACAGTACAATTGTTCTTAAGTGGTGGCGTTTTTCAACTAATTTATTATTTTGAAATTCATCTTAAAGATAAGGATTAGTTTTATTTGTCACATGTACATTGAAACATTGAAACATACAGTGATAAGTATTTTGTTTTGTCAAATTAAATCAATGAGGATTGCACTGGGCAGCCCGCAGCATAGCATGCCCACAGCATACACAACCATAAATCTTGGGAATGTGGGAGGAAACCAGAGCACTAGGTGGAAACCTATGGGGTCACAGGGAGAATGCACTAATTCCTTACATGCAGCGGTGTGAATTGAACCTTGAACAGTAATTGCTGGTGTTGTAATAGCATTACACTACCACGCCACTCCACATATCTTGCCACAGAGACATTAAATTCAATGGGTTAATGCTTCTTCTACAATAGCAGAAAAAGTTTCTTCAAATAAAAGTGTTAAGCATTCATTCTCTGGTATCTGTTTATTGAGAAACAGCGTGGAAAAGGCCCTTCCAACTCTTCCATGCCATTCGGCAATCCCCCAATTTAACTGTAGCCTAATCATGGTACAATTTACAATTACCATTTAACCAACAAACCAGCTGGTAGGTCTTTGGACTATGTGAGGAAACCAAAGCACTTGGAGGAAACCCATGGTATAATGGAGAGAACGTACAAACTCCTTACAGGCATCGATGGGAATTGAACCAGGGTACTGTAGAGAATTGTGCTAACCACTTTGCTACCATGCCACAGTGTGTTTCCTGGGTCATTGGAATTAATACATAATATATTGGGTTGCATTGTTTAAATACATACAGTAATGTTCCTTGTCAGAAACAATATCATTCCAATAGAGTCTGGCAATTTGATAAGGATCAACATTTTGAGTAATGTTATTGCTCCTATTTTAATTCTAGGGTTTATAAGTACAACATTGGTTCATTTTGGTTTGAGCACGATCTCATTCCAAGATTAGGAAGCCATTTTTTTTGTAATTATTCAGCTTTTCATCATCTTCACAGGAAATCTGGGATGCCCAACTAAAATTAAACTAAACTCGTTTTAGTCCTACTGAATGGTTTTATTATCCATAAATTAGAACCAATTGCGCGCAATTTCCCAATCCATTGGGCTATTAAATGGCAGCAATGTAATTTTTGAGAATTTATTTTCAATAGAGAAATTATTTATTATTGAATAGGTACGTACTTTATTGGGTGGTACAGCAGTGTACCAGAGAGCATAACACTTTACATTACAAGCGATTGGAAGATCAGGGTTCAATTCCCGCCACCGTCTGTGAGGAGTTAATATGTTCTTCCTATGAGTTTCCTCTGGGCGCTCCGGTTTCTTCCCACATTCCAAACACATATAGGTTAGGGTTAGTAAATTCCAGGCAGGCTATGTTGGCATCGGAAGCATGATGAAACTTGTGGGCTGCCCCCAGCACATATGTAGACTGTGATAGTCATTTATGCAAATGATGCATTTCACTGTAAGTTTCAATCTACATGTGACAAATAAAGCTCATCTTAAAAATCTGAAGAATAAATATTGACCGGGACGCAAGCACATCGTTAAGATTGTATCCTAGACTCATACAACCTAGGTATAATCCCTTCAGTCTATCATGTTTGAGTTGGCCTTTAAGCATCACCTTTCACTAATTTTACACTAATTCTATTTTATAATCTCCTCATGTTCCTGTCAACTACTCCCAGATAATACAGGTAACTTATCCACCAGTGGAAATTTACAGTTAGAATTAACTGATTATTTTTTTCTCTCATTCAATTTTTTTACTCTGAACCCCAAAAGTGATCCAACTTTAAGAGCTGCAGATTCATCTGCAAATTATTTTAAACATTGGTTGTCTGCAGTCAATATTTTCCCATTGAGTTGTCAAGGTTGGTAAATACTGAATACATTCAAGTTTATAAAAAGTTATAAAAGATTTTGTTTAATGTCACTGAAATCTGTCCTGAAATTCGTTGTAAATAAGTCGTGCAAAAAGAAAGCAAAAGTAGTGAAGATAGATCATCGGCCATTCAGAAATCTGATGGCAGAGGGTAGCTGTTCTGGTAATGGCAGTGTGTCTTCTGGCTCGTGTACCTCCTCCCTGATAACAGTAATAAGGCGAGGGCATGTCCTGGGTGATGGGGTTCTTAACGATGGATGCCACCTCTTTGAGGCATCGATTACTGAAGATGTCCTCCGAACCAAAAAGGCTAGTGCCCATGATGGAGCTAACAGGGTTTGCAAACCTGTGAAGCTTTTTCCGATCCTTTGTAGTGACCCCCTCCATACAAGACGGTGTTGCAATCAGTCAGAATATTCTCCATGGTACATCTGTCAAGTCAAGTCAAGTTTATTTCCATTTTACTATATACATGTATATAACGTATATCATCATAAAATGTGTAACGAGACAATGTTTCTCCGAATCAGAGTGTAAAGTACACATAACACACAATAACTTATGAAGTTAAGGATAAAATCTACAGATGAATCATGCATAAATAACAAACTAAAATACATAAATTACTTTACACCGCACACTGTCTGAGCAGTGCTGCCAGGATAGTCAAGGAGACAACCCACCCAGCCAACACACTTTTCGTCCCTCTTCCCTCCGGGAAAAGGCTCAGGAGCTTGAAGACTTGTACGGCCAGATTTGGAAACAGCTTCTTTCCAACTGTGATAAGACTGCTGAACAGATCCTGACCCGGACCTGGGCCGTACCCTCCAAATATCCGGACTTGCTTCTCGGTTTTTTTTGCATTACTTTACTTTCCATTTTCTATTTTCTATTTATAATTTATAGTTTAAATAGTTAATATTTACTATCGATTTGTACTCCAGGGAGTGGGAAGCGCAGAATCAAATATCGCTGTAATGATTATACGCTCTAGTGTCAATTGTTTGGCGACAAGAAAGTATAAAGTAAAGTAAATACAGTAAGGTAAAGAAAAGATTAATCAGTGGCATTTCAAATACAATGCATCAGGGAGTTCAGAAACCTAATGGCATGAGGGAAGAAACTGATTCCCATCCCGGTTTACCTTAATTTTCTGCTTCGGAACCTCCTGCCTGATGGTCGAAAGTCAAAGAGGATGCTAGATGGATGGGCGGAATCCTTAATAATACTAAGGGCCCTACACTCCTGATAGATGTCCCCAATGGATGGCAGGGAGATCCTATGATCCTCTCAGCTGCTCTCACCATCCAGGGACTTCCAGTACGATGATTGACTGCCCCCATACCAGATGGAGATGCAACTTGTCAAGATGCTCTCAATGGGGGGGGCGGGGAAGGGGGAGCCTTGCTTGCCTCAGTCTTCTTAGGAAGTGGAGGGGCTGCTGTGTCTTCTTGTTCAGGAGGTGATATTAAGGGACTAGGTGAGGTCATCCGTGACGTGAACTCCCTGGAACTTGGTGCACTTATCCCTCTCTATGGAGGAGCCATGTATTTGCGGGGGGGGGGAAGGTTCATCTTCACCTTCCTGGTCCATAATGATTTCCTTGCTCTTCTCCACCTTCAGGCTTAGTTTGTTCTTCTCGCCCCAATCCACCAGCCACTCCACTTCCTCCCTATGCTCCGTCTCATCATTATTGTTGATGCTGGGTCCTTTGCAAACTTGATGACACAATCTGAGATGAATCCTGCGACACGGTCTTGCACCAGCAGTACGAGCAGCAGCGGGCTGAGCACACAGCCTTGTGGAGCACCAGTGCTCAGTGTAATAGGACTAGAGACACCGCTGCCCACATGGATTGACCGTGGCCTTTCTGTTAAAACGTCCAGTATCTAGTTGCGGGGGAGGTTTTGAGACCCAGTGAGGATAGTTTCCCCCAGCAGTTTCTGAAACTTGTACCATGCAAGAATGAGATTAGTCAGACAAATAAATGTGATGGTGGAGGGGACTAGTTGGTCATTTGTTTAAAGAAGAAGTGAAGGGTGCAGAGGAGGTTTACCAGGTTGCTGTCTGGATTATGCAGCGTGTCTTATGAGGATATGTTGAGTGAACTAGCGCTTTTTTCTTTGGAGAGAAAAACGGGTAAGAGAGGTGTATAAGATGATTAGAGTGGATAGCCAGGGACTTTATCAAAGGGTGGAAATGGCTAACATGAGGGGCATCACTTTAAAATGCTGCGAGGTAAGTATAGAGTGGACGTCAGATGTAGTTTTTTTACACAGAGTGCGATAGGTGCATGAACAGTGTTTCCAAGGGTGGAGATAGAGACAGATACATTAGGGACATTTAAGAGACTCTTAGATAGGTATCTGGATAGAAGAAAAATGGATCTTGGAGAAGGTTAAAGGATATCACCTCCTGAACAAGAAGACACATTGTGGGCTGAAGAGTCTGTACTGTGTTGTACTATGTTCTATTAACACAAATAAAGCATTGGTTCTCAAGTTCTCAGCTCTTAGTCCAGCTCAGGTGAGCTCATCATTTACATTGTGATACTTGTGTTTAGGGAATTTGATGTAAAAGTGGCAGAACTAATTAAGGAATGCCAGTTCAGATTGACTTTGTTTAAACAGTGATGTGCAAAGTTTAAGTGGGAAGGGAGCTTACTCATTTTCTTGGCTTGGCTGTCTTATGATGGGATGGGACCCATTTACTTTTGTAATAATTAACCCCAACAAAGTCTTCCTTCCCGGAGCCTGGGGGAGAGATCATTTGAAAGAATCAGCAGCTGAAAACAAAAGAGAACACCCACACTCGTGTTCATAAGGGACTGCACATTGGGAAATCCTCGTGAATGGTGCTCTTGCTTTCGCAGGGTGAAGTATTAAGTTCAAAGTACAAATTAAATTTTATTATCGAAGTACCATATACCATACGTTACCATACACTACCTTCAGATTCGTTTTCTTGTGCAGGTACTTACAAGGAAAAGGAAATACAATAGAATTTTACGAAAACAAAATTTACATAGGCACAGTAACAGACAACTAACTTGCAAAAGAAGACAAACTGTGCAAATAAAAATAATACTGAGAGCATGAGTTGTACAAAGTCCTTTAAAGTGAGCCTGTAGGTCATAGGATCAATTCAGAGTAATGGTGAATGAAGTTCAGGGAGGTTAAAGGGTAATGACTGTTCCTGAACCTGATAGTATGGGACCTGAGTCTCCTGTACCTCCTGCTCAGTGGTAGTAATGAGAAGAGAGTATAGCCTGTGCTGTGTGGGTCATTGATGATGGACGCTGCTTTCTTGTGGCAGCTCTCCACATAAATATACTCAATGGAAGGGAGGGCTTTACCTGTGATGGACTAAACTGTAGCGACCACATTCTGCTGCCTTTACCTTTCCTGGGCATTGGTGTTTCCATACCAGGCTATGATTCAAACAGTCAGCCATACTCGCCACTGGGCATCAATAAAAGTTTGTCAAAGCTTTTGGTGAGATGCCAAATCAATGCAAACGTCTCAAAATGCAGAAAAGTCAAGTAGTCAGAGAGCATGGCAACTTCATCCCGCTTGATAGGTACATTTAAATGATGTAACTTTTAGAATCAGAATCAGGTTTATTATCCCGAACGTGCAGTATATCGTGAAATTTGTTGTTTTGTGCAAGACATAAAAATACAATAAGTTGCAATAAATGAATAGTGCAAAAGAGGAATACTGCGGGTGTGGAAAGTTCAGAAATCTGACGGCGGAGGAGAAAAAGCTGTCTCTAAAACATACAATGTGTGTCTTCAGGCTCCTGGACCTTCTCCCAGAGTGTAGTAATGAGAGGAGGGCATGTCCCAAAAGGTGACGTCCCGAATGATGAATACCACCTTCTTGTGGCATTGCCTTTTGAAGATGTCCTTGACGCTGGGGAGGGTTGTGTCCATGATGGAGCTGACTGTGTCTACAAACCTTCTGAAAATTTGTACGATCCTGCACATTGGAGCTTTTACATCATTTGGTGATACAACCAATCAGCATGCACTCCAACATACATCTGTTAAAAAAGTGCTCGAATTTTGGTGACCTACCAGATCTCCTCAAGCTACTGAAAAAGCACAGGCACTGACATTTTTCATGTTTGCAGCAATGCTGTTAGAAAAACTCCCTTGTTGGAAACTTCCATGTCCTAAACCATTAGAAAATTAGTACAAGGTACATCACTGTTCAAATGATGGGTCTCAGCTCAAAATATTGGTTGTCCTTTTCCCTCCATAGATGCTGCATCTCCCCCCAGCAGCTCATTTTCCATCCCTCCGGCCTGCCACACCATTCAGCATGATCGCGGTTGATCCACCCCAGGCCTCAACTCCTCTTCTGTGCCTCCTCCCATTTTTCCGAAAATTTACCAACCTCCCCTTTAAATACCCTAGTTACCGAGCTCCCACAACCGTCTGTGGAAGAGGCTCACCTCTTTGCATGAAGAAGCCACCACAAGCCTCAGTTTAAATGTTTGCCCCTAATCATGTAACTATGCTCCTTTGATCGAAACTCTCTTGTTGGTGGAAAGGTTGATAGACTATTAGACCAGAAGAATTAGGCTATTCGACTCAATAAATCTGCTCTACTATTCGATTGTGAATGATTCATTATCGCTCTCAACTCCATTCTCCCTGTAACTTTTGACACACTGACTAATCAATGACCTAACAACCTCTGCTTTAAACACTGTATACCCTTGACGACCTCCACAGGCATACATGGCAATGAATTTCAAAGATTCACCACCCTCTGGCTAAAGAAAGTTCTCTTCATCTCTGTTCTAAAGGGACATCCTTCTATTGTGAGACTGTGTCTTCTGGTCCTAGACTCTCCCACTATAGGAAGCATCCTCTCCACGTCCGCTCTATCTAGGCCTTTCAATATTCAATAGGTTTCAATGAGTTTCAACCCCTTATTCTGCTAAACTCCAGTGAATACAAGCTCAGAGCCATCAAATGCTTCTCAAACGTTAGCCCTTTCATTCCCTGCATCATTCTCCTGAATCTCTTCTGGAACCCCCTCCAAAGCCAGCACATCCTTTCTTCGATAGGTAGCCGAAAATCATCATAATACTCCAAGTGTGGTCTGACTAATGCCTTATAAAGCCTCAGCATTGTGAGTAGAAATTACTAGCACTCCGCTAGCGTCCATTTAGTATAAGAAACTGAGGTTTTAAAGAAACACCCTCTTGTCACCACCTGAGGTTCTGACAACAATGATTGTATCATCAGAAAACGTATAAATGGTTAGGGAGTCAAGGATCCAGTTGTAGAAGGATGTATAGAGGTCCAGGATCTGGAACTTTTCAATCAGAACTGTAGGAATTATCGTGATAAAAACTGAGTTGTAGTCAATAAACAGCATCCTAACATAGATATAACAGGCTGCATCACCATCTGGTAGGGGCGGGGCTACTGCACAGGATCAAAGTAGCTGTGGAGAGTTGTAAATTTAGTCAGCTCTATCATGAGCAATAGCCTCTGTAGCATCCAGGACATCTTCAAGGAGCAAAGCCTCAAAAAGGCAGCAACCATCGCCCATCATGCCTTGTTCTCATTGCGACCTTCAGGAAGGAGGTACAGAAGCCTGAAGGCACACAGATTCAGGAACAGCTTCTGCCCCTCCACCATCCGATTTCTGATGAACATTGAACCCATGAACATACCTCACAACTTCTTATGTCTATTTTTGCACCACTTATTCAATTTAACTATTTAATACATACAGTATATTTATTGTAATTCACAGTTTTTTTTCTCTGTTATTATGTATTGCATTGCACTGCTGCCACTAAAACAACAAATTTCACAACATGTGCCAGTGATATTAAACCTGATTCTGACTCTGATTCAGAGTTAAAAAGGAAGACATACAACAGCTCAAAGGTCAAATGCTTCTGGGGCTCTTTCACTCTATAATATCCGACAAACAGTAAATGACGCCTTTCACTTTTGTACCTGGTGATTATATTTCTAGATATGAGCTTCAGCTCTGTAGCTCAGTGGTTTGACAGTTGCCTTTCAACAGCTCTCTGCATGCACAATTTAGATAACGCATCAATGTCCTTCAAGAATAGGCTAAGGTGAGGTTACAGAGTGATGCATCTACCTACTCACAGGGAAACTGTGTTGCAATGCAGTCTGTACCAGCATTCTCAAGCAGGCCTGGTAACAGTTGACTCTCACAGATAAAGGTCACGCAGAAGAGATACGATGGAAGCGTTGCCTGGGATAGGCCGTGTTGTAGAAGCATTTATTCTAACGGCCACTGTGGGGCAAAGATCAAAGCTTTTCAGATATTTAGTTCTCCTTTAACTGCAGTTTCTTCCCCGAAAATCAGCAACCCACCCCTCTAGGCCCGCAGTGGATTATACGTAATACAAGACCTTAAGATATAGAAGCAGAATTAGGCCCTTTGGCCCATCAAGTCTGCTCTGCCAATTCATCAAGGCTGATCCATTTTCCCACTCAGCCCCAATCTCCTGCCTTCTCCCCATATCCCTTCATGCCCTGACTAATCAAGAGTCTATCAACCCTTGCTTTAAATATACCCAATGACTTAGCCTGGGGCAATGAATTCCACAGATTCACCACTCTCTGGCTAAAGACATTTTTCCTCATCTCTGTTCTAAAAGGATGTCCCTCTATTCTGAGACTGTGTCCTCTGGTCTCAGACGCCCCCACCACAGGAAACATCCTCTCCGCACCCACTCCATCGAGGCCTTCAAACATTTGATAGGCTCCATTGAGGCCACCCCTCTCCCCTCATATGCCGCAGGAACTCAGCTGGTCAGGCAGCATCTATGGAGAGGAATAAACAGTTGATGTTTCAGGCCAAGACCCTTCATCAGGACTAGTGAGGAGATGAGTGGGGGTGATGAAGGGTCTTGACCCAAAAATGACAACTGTTTACTCCTCTCCATGGTTTCTCCCTGACCTGCTGAGTTCCTCTTGCATATTATGTGTGTTACTCTGGATTTCCGGCAAGTGCAGAATCTCTTTTGTATATCAGTATCTTATACTGTTGTCTCACAGCACCAGAGACCTGACATCAGTTCTAAGCTCAGCTGTCATATGCTGGGAGTTTGCACGTTCCACCTATAAATATGTGTGTTTCCTCTTGTTGATCTGGTTTACTCTCATATCCATTTATGAAGGTTGCCAGGCTAATAAATAATACCCTAATGTAGATAAGTGTCAGTAGAATCAGGGATTAAATTATTATTCTGCCTCATCACATCCACCTGCACCGGGACTATAGCCTCCCATCCATATACCTATCAAAAAAAAAGGCATCCGTTAGTCTTGCGAGACCATGGATCTGCGCCTGGAAAGTCTTCACTCTCCAGGGCACAGGCCTGGGCAAGGTTGTATGGAAGACCAGCAGTTGCCCATGCTGCAAGTCTCCTCTCTCCACGACACCAATGTTGTCCAAGGGCATTAGGACCCTTACAGCTTGGCACCAGTGTCATCGCAGAGCAATGTGTGATTAAGTGCCTTGCTCAAGGACACAACACATTGCCTCGGCTGGCAACATTTCTTTTAAAAGCTGTAATCGTATACACACCCATTCACCACTTCCACTGTCATCTCACTCCATAAGACATAAAGAGCAATTGGGATCAGTGAAAATGGATGCTGGATGGCTGGCATAGATAGATATGATGGACCGAAGGGCCTGTTTCAGTGATGTATAACTTCATGTCTAAAACTTAGCAGCTGCCCAAGTCAATGCTCACCTTGTGGTTAAGGAACATAATTTACTTTCATCCATATCTGCTCAAAATATCACTGGCATTCCTTTGGGCCCTTGACAGAAAGGTAAATTACCAGCACCACTCATAAAAAAAAGCCCAGAAAGCTACGAGACACTTATCAGGGCATCATAGTCAAATTAGTTTAATTTCATCTCCAAGGATTCAAAGTACATTTATTATCAGAGTATGTATGCAGTATACAACCTTGAGATTTCTTGTCCCCACAGACAGCCATGAAACAAAGAAAACCATGAAAGCTGTTCAAAGAAAAACATCAACCCCCCCTGACACACACACACAAAAAACAAGCAAATCATGCAAATGGCAACAAAGAAAAGGAAATATAAAAGACAAAATATAAAACACTGAAAATATAAAACACACAAATAAACAGAGTCCAAGTATATTCAGTTCAGCTCAGTTCGTTACTTGGAATCTTTCAAATGTGTTACTGGTGTTAATAATCAACACAACCCAAGGGTGTGTTGTGGGCAGCCCACAAGTGTTTCTACACATTCAGGCACCAACATAGCAACGCTCAGCAGAACAACACAAGCAGCAGCACCCTGACCCTTGCATTTGTAACCAACAGGACCTCGGGATAAGCTGGGACAGTCCGCAAGTCTCACTACACATTCAGGCATCAATGTTAGCAACTCCCCAATGCTTGGCAGAACAACACCGGCAGCAACAACATCAACTGAACTGCGAAAACAAAACAACAACAGCAAAATAAGCCCCATTCCTTCCTCCCACTCACCCACCCACAACGTGGTGCAAACTATAGAACACCAAGCTAAGTTTGTGCAAAAGGAAGTTCAAAGGTAACTGTAACAGAAAAGTTAGTAACTGCGCTTTAAGTGATGCCTTAGTCCTTTTGGTCCATTTATGTCATGGAACTGAACCGGGCTAGATTCATTCCCAGCAGCCCGCAAACCAAAGAAACTGACCCTCCAGATCCAGAAGTCAATCAGTGAGGTAAAGCAAGGCCTTTATTACCAGACAGCAGGTTGCTGAGGTGCTGGGCCAGGACGTCCCCTGACTTCACCTCCTTACCGATCAAATTCAAAAAGCTCTGATAAACAGATTTAATAACAATTAAGTTGTGCTGAATAATTTAAAAATGAAGCTAAATCACAAGTGAATTATTAAAAAAACAAAATTGTAACTAACAGAATTTATACAGGTTAATTAAATCATCTATTCAAAGGGTGAGGAATCTCTACTGAGATGTCTATGTCTGAAGTACAGTGAAGCAATAGTGTATCTTTCGGTTTCTTTCTCCTTCTGAATGCAGTAATGATCGTTTTTGAACTCCCATAGAACAAACTAAAATGGATCGATCATTCTGGACTTCACTCCTGTCAAGAACTCGCTGATTTGCAAGATACGATCTTACGTTTTCAAACTTCAGAATCAGAATCAAGTTTAATATCACTGGCGTATGCCCTGAAATTTGTTGTCTTTGCAGCAGCAGTACAATGCAATACATGATAATAGAGAACAAAAATGTGAATTTTAAGTAAGTATATATATAAATTAGTTAAATAAGTAATGCAAAAATAAAAATAAAAAAATGTGGTGAGTAGTGTTCATGGGTTTAACGTCCATTCAGAAAAAGGGAAGAAGCCATTCCAGAATCATTGAATGTGTGCCTTCAGGCTCCTGTACCTCCTTCCTGATGGTGGCAATGAGAACAGGATCTTGTGGCTTTTGCAGATGAAAAGGTAAAAGGAGACATGATAAGCTACTCTGTTTTGGACATTGGTCTTACAGAACAGCAATAGAAAACAAAACTGGAAGAGCTGTATTTATGTAATGCTTGTCTTTGCATCAAATGAAGCAATCCCATATGTCCTTACTGAATCAATATAGAGCAGGGGTTCACAGCCTTTTTATGCCGTGGACCAATACCATTAAGCAAGGAGACCCTGGACCCCAGGTTGGGAACTGTTGATGTAGAGTCTTTGTGAAACTGCTCCCAGAGTAATATGTCCAGTCATGGTCACCTTACTAAAAAAAAACATATGTTTGTTGCAGAAAGAATATAATAAATATCGTCTTGGAGCAATGGATTTGACATATGAGGCGGGAATGAATAATCTAGGCATGTATTCTCTAGAGTTTAGAAGAAAGATCATGTAAAAGTTACAGAGTTCTTATAAGATGGATATGGAGAGGCTGTTTCCCTTGACTGAGGAGCCCAGAACCTGGGTTGCCGTCTTAGAGAGGGAATGGCTGCCTAACCCAAAGGTGAATAGAAATTCCCTCATGCAGGCAGTGTGAATCTTTGGAATTTTCTGCCCTCAAGTACTATGGAGGATCAGTCAGTGAGTTCATTTAAAACAAAGATCGATAGATGTCTGGATATTAAAGTATTTACTGGACATGGGGCTAACTCAGGAGAATGATACTAGGTAGAGAATCAGTCATGGCCTTGATGAAATACAGAGTGGACTCTAACTAGATGGGCTAATCTTGCTCTTAATTGTTCTGTTGTTATGTAAGCAACATCATTGTTATAATACATGATCAGACATCCCACACTACAAATACTCATTTCAGGGAGGTAGCACCATCAATTTGCGGGAGACTTCCGGGAGAGGTGGGATGTCTGCAATAGAGTAGCTCCTTAGCAGCTAGCCAGCTAGTTTAAATAACGTTAACTATGCTAATGAACGAATGACACCTGTTAAACTCACCTCAACATGTCCTTTACAGTCTTAACCCACCATGAGCAATAGAAAAGTCACTGTTGCAAACAGTGCAGCGAGCAACACTGTCATTATTTTTGACCCCCGTTAGGCAGGAGTACACTTTAGGGTAGTCTGGGGTGACATGCGTTTTATATTTTCTTTTTTTGGAACACTCTACCATGGAGTGCGCTCGTTCTCTCTCTCTCGCGCGCTCTCTCTTGTTATCACTGTCTCTTGCGCGCTGTCTCTCGTGGTCGTTCTTGCGCTCTCTGTCTCGCGCACGCGCGCGTGCTCTCTCTCACGCTCTCTCTCGCTCTCATGGTCTCTCTCGTGCTCGCTTTCTCTCTCAAAAAAATTGATTTCCGGGACATTTTATATAAATTGCGGGCATCAGGGAGCCACTATTAATATGCGGGAGACTCCCGGAACTTCCGGGAAAGGTGGGATGTCTGCATGATGCATGACAGCCAGTTTAGCACACAAGGATGGATACGGCCTAGTCCATCACAGGTAAAACCCTTCCCACTATTAAGCACATTTACAAGAAGTACTGCCACAAGAAAGCAGTGTCCATCACCAGGGACCTCACCACCAAGGCGCTGTATTCTTCTCGCTACTTCCTTCGGGCAGGAGGTAAAGGAGCCTTTGTTTCCATACCACCAGGTTCAGGAACAGTAATTACTCTACAACCATCTGGCTCTTGAACCAGCATAGATAACTTCACTCGCCTCAACTGTGAAAGGATTTCACAACCTACGTCCTCACTTTCAAGAATTCGACAACTCATGTTCTCAATATTTCTTTTTTTAAATTTGAACAATTTGTGTTCTTTTGCACATTGGCTGTTTGCAAGTCTTTATTTATGTATAGTCTTTCATAAATTCTATTGTATTTTTTTCACTTTCTTGTAAATATCTGTAAGAAAATGAATCTCAAGGTAATATATGGTGACACAAACATAATTTGATAATAAATTTATTTTGAATTTGACTTTGACTTAAATTCTTCCTATTCTAATGTCTTTATTTTCCTTTTCAGAGTGGTTGGGGCTCTAACGGGATCATTGAACTACAAGGCCACTCAAAAACTGTGGTTCTGTGCGAAGGTGTGTTCCTGTTCTTGGAGCTCGCTGATCAGCTGTGTTTCAGTATATCCAGGTTGGGCCTGAAGGCAGGCGACTTAAGGGCCTGCGTGGCCCTGTGGGCATGAATTTCCACTGGTGTCGCATTCTGAAGCTTAGCAGGAACTGGAACATCAAAGACGGCGAGACGGTCTGTCAGAGGGCTCCGCGCTCGGTAATTGATTTGTCGAATCTCGAGTCGGGGAACTCGAAATAAAAAAGCAATGCTTCAGACTGACTCTCACACCGAAAGGGCAACAGTTGTCTCTCCTGTCGCTGTGGAAGGAGCGATATCTGTCTCTACCTTGTTAGTGAGCAAGAGAGCCTGTGGGATGTCAGAACGTTGGAGTGAACAGTTAGTTTTTGACGGACTGTAGACCATGGTCTGTCTTTGGGGGCTTTGCTGTTGCTTGCAGGGAGGGCGGTGGGAATGCTGATGCTTTATACTGGAATTATTTGGGGGAGGGTATAGGGTTGATACTGCTTGCTGCTGCTTGCGCGTGGACGGGAGGCAGTGGGCTTTGGGGTTCTATTTTCTGTCATTCATTCGTTGGGGGTTTTCCTTCTGTTTTGAGGATGTCTGCAGAGAGTAAGAATTTCAGACTGTACAGCATATTGTCTAGATTCTCTGATATTAAATGGAACTATTGAACTATTGACTTTGACAAGGATGTTCCGCAAAGATCTCCGTCATAACAGTCAGATAATCTACATTGAGCAGTTTTAGTTATGTCACTCATAATATTTTCCCTTTCAAAATGACCTCACTGAATCCTTTATCTCCTCTCCTCTCACAGGGCAGAAGATACAAAGGCCAGAAAGCACATAACAACAGGCACAAGGATAAATTCTAACCCACTGTTGTAAGACTATTTAATAGTTCTTTAGCACCTCACAATCTACCTGTCATGAGCCCTACGGGCCTCTGTGACAAGCCATAGATGGGCTTCTAGGTTTCTCGAGAACCTGTATTTATTAGTTGTTGTCTTATTGGGAGTCATTAAGCCCTTGTGCTTTCTGTTTAATCTTGTCAAGTTAATTGTTACTGGTACGGGTTTCCCCGCATTCAGTGATTATTTAAAGCAGACTCCCAACTAGTACTCCTTTGTGTTGAGAATGATTTGTCTTCCAGTGTCGTTCGGTCATGACACCAATGTTCAGTTGGATTTCCCATGTATAGCCTCGTTTCCAGCTGTACATGGGAATCTGCTGTTCCTCCGCACCAGGCTTCAGTTGTTGTCAGCGCGCATCTTGACACCACCTTGTCATGGCCTTGCTCCTTACTGCCTGCCTGCTCTACACTTACTTTTTAACTGTAAAGTTACAATATTCAATACAATACAAAAGTTACAATACAAATGTAGAAATGACATATTCTATTAATACTTTTCACTTGTACTACCTGGCATACTGATGTGATGAAAAGATCTGTATGGATGGTATGCAACACAAAGTTTTTCACGGTATCTCAGTACATGTGACAATATACCAATGTTCCAGTTTTGCCATTTTACAAATACTACTGAAAGTCTGTTAAGCATCACTTGTGAATGATGCCACAGTACGACACATACACATTTAGAATAATTGACAAAAAATGTACTCATTTTTCTTGAGTGGGACGTGAACCTTGACCTCCTGACTCAGGATTGATGGTGCAGTATAACTGGGCATAGTTAACATTTACACCCATTCAACTGGGTGACACATTCAAATGTTAAAAAGCAGCACAAGGCCCAAATGCAAATGATATGGTCAGCGGGCAAGTCTGTAACGAGAAGGTTGGTGGTGGAGTTGTGAAAGATTGGTGCACCTTCGGTGAAGTCTAGGTTTCCTCTTCATCTTCAAATATGATCCTGTGGACTCAGATTATGAGAGAAAAAAATGATTACTGGTAAGTATAATAGACCACAACTGAACTTTAAAAATAAAGAAAATCCAGTTAATAGTGTTTGTTCTAAAAATAGAAAGACCTCAATCATAAAGGACACAGGGTGTCAGGGGACTTGAAAAGGGTTCATTCACATTATTGGCAAAAGAACAAAGATGTGGTCGTTCAGCCTGAACTCTTAAGAAACTTCTGTTTTAGCCATCAGCGCTTTGTGGTCAGATGACATTTAATAGTTGAAAGGTGACTGCCGTTCCTCAGTTATATAACATGTTGAGTGGGAGGACTGCTTAGTCAATGAGATGGCCCAGCTGAGAGCAACAAGAAAAGCGAGCCTCTTGCGGGAGACTTGAGTGTGGGGGAGGCTTGAGACAGCACAGCCACTTGTTCGATGGAGGTGTCAACTAGATTCATCTTTCACCCTCCCCCAACAATGTCATGAGGAGATGAGTGTTTGCAGGCTAGACTGCTTGCATAAGGGGAGAAATTAGCTCTAAAATACAAAACTAGATATTATTGGGGGTCATTTTGTTGAGCACCTTCATTCCATCCGCAACAAGGAGGATTTCCCAGTGGCCAACCATTTTCATCCACTCCTCATTCCCATTCTGACATGATTGTCCCATGATCTGCTCTAATGTCACCATGAGGCTCCTCTCGGGCTGGAGAAGCAACATCTCAAATTCCATCTGGGTAGCTTCCAATCTGATGGCGTGAACATCAAATTCTCCAACTTCTGGTAATTTATTCCTCACCCCCTTCTCTCCTTTCCCAAAGTTCAAAGTTCAAAGTAAATTTATTATCAAGGTACTGCACATATATGTCACAATATACAACCCTGAGATTCATTTTCTTGTGGGCATACTCAATAAATCCGATAGCCACAACAGAATCAATGGAAGACCAGACTAATAGGGTGGACAGCCAGTGTGCAAAGACAACAAACTGTCCAAATACAAAAAGAGAAAAAGAGAATAATAGTAATATTTAATCAATAAATGATGAGAACATGACATGAAGAGTGCTTGAAAGTGAGCCCATTGACTGTGGGAACAGTTCAGTGATGGGGTAAGTGAAGTAAAATGAATTTATCCCTATTCTGGCTCCTCTCTTACCCCTTCCCTTCTCCTGGCCTGCCTATTATCACCCTCTAGTGCCTTTCCTCCTTTCCTTTCTCCCATGGTCCACTTTCTTCTCCTATCAGAATCCTTCTTCTTCAGCTCTTTACCTTTTCCTCCAATCACCTCCCAGTTTCTCACCTCATCCCCCTCCCCCTCATCTTGGCTTCTCCCTCACCTGGCTTCACATATCATCTGCCAGCTTGTATTCGTCTTCCCTCCCCCCCCACCACCATCCTATTCTGATTTATTTTCCCCTTCCTTTCCAGTCCTGATGAAGGATCTCAGCCTGCAACATCAACTCTTTATTTCTCCCCATTGATGTTGCCTGACCTGCTGAGTTCCTCGGTCATCTTACGTGTGTTACTCTGGATTGCCAGCATCTGCAGAATCACTTGTGGTTATGAACATTACTCTTTCTGATGCAGTAAATTGTCATTTTATGCTATTGCTGGCCTAAACCAGCACCTCCATAATATCATTACAGCTGACAAACAAGTGTACAAAAGGTTTAGAATGATTTGCGCCCCCAAAAAATCTGAACCACGAGTGAGTTCCCAGTTTATTGTAGCCACCACCACACCACTGTACAACAGTCCAAAAATAGGTGTCACCCCTTAAAGGTGAACTTCCCTTGACATCTGGACAAAGCTGCACATATTGAAGGAGTGCAAAGAAAACATTTACACGGATCGTTTCATCGAGCACCTCCGCTCCGTCCGCCTAAACAGACAGGATCTCCCAGTAGCCACCCACTTCAACTCTGCTTCCCACTCCCATTCAGATATGTCCCTACATGGCCTGCTCTACTGCCATGATGAGGCTAAACTCAGGTTGGAGGAGCAACACCTCATATACCGTCTAGGTAGTCTCCAGCCCCTTGGTATGAACATAGAATTCTCTAACTTCCAATAACTCCCTCCCCCTCCCTTCCCCTATCCCGATTTCACTCTGCCCCCTCCCCCAGCTGCCTACCACCTCCCTCTTGGTTCCACCTCCTTCTACTATCCATTGTGTTTTCCCCTATTCCATCTTCACCTTTCCTGCCTATCACCTCCCTGCTTCCCCTCCCCCACCCCTTTATCTTTCTCCTTACTGGTTTTTCACCTGGAACCTACCAGTCTTCTCCTTCCCACCTTCCCCCCGCCTTCTTTATAGGGCCTCTGCCCCTTCCCTCTACAGTCCTGACGAAGGGTTCTGGCCCAAAACGTTGACTGATCGTTTCCACGGATGCTGCACGACCTGCTGAGTTCCTCTAGCGTGTTGTGAGTGTTGCTTTGACCCCAGCATCAGCAGATTATTTTGTATTTACACAGATGTTGCCTGGAGCTGAGGACCTGGACAAGGAAAGATTGAATAGGTTAGGACCTAGAGCATAGGAGAATGAGGGAAGATCTGATCGAGTTATACAAAATTATGAGGAGAAAGGTAGGGTAAATGGTTAATAACAGTTGAAGGGTAACTGCTCTTCCTGTTATGTAACGTGTTGAGATGAGAGGACTGCTTGGTCAATGAGATCACCCAGCTGAGAGCGATGAGAAGAGCCTGTTGCGGGAGGCTGGAGAGCCTTAATGAAGGTTCTTGGCCCAAAATATTAGTTGTTTATTTCACTGCCACAGATACTGCCTGACCTGCTGAGCTCTTCTGTCATTTTGTGTGTGTTACTCTGGATTTCCAGAATCTGCAGAAACCCTTGTGTTTGTAATGAAAGGTTATTTGCTTTATTTTCTGCTGAAGCTTGAACTTGCCAGGAATGGGTGGGAGGGCCAACTGATCAGATTAGAGGACCATTCTCTCACCCGCAGTGTCTAGCAAACTGGAGGAGAGGCTCCACCAGCTCATGAGCAGAGGAGCCACACAGCTCTTTCTGGGCAGTGAAATTGTCCAGCGAGCACTCCTTGGTGGCTGAAGCAGTCTAAGCACATTGTGAAGTGTGTGATTCGTCTGCAGTGAGTCTTGGAGCTGCACAATGAAATTTTCCATTCTGATTTCAGCAGTTCTTAAGCTGACATTTAAATGTGGAACTCAGTGGGTAGTGCTTTACTATGACTGGAAAACAGCAGCCGATTTCTGAAGCTGGCGGCTCCAATTTATGTCAAAGTTCAAAGCTCAAAGTAAACTTATTATCACAGTACGTATATGCCAACGTGTGCTGCCCTGAGTTTCGTTTTCTTGCAGGCATTCACAGTCCGACAAAGAAATGCAATAGAATCAAAGAAAAACAATAACTAAAGACTGGCAAATAATCACTGTGCAAAACAAGATAAACTGTGAAACTACAAACATTAAACAAATAAAATGAAAATAAATAAATAAATAATACTGAGAACATGAATTGTAAGTCCTTGAAAGTGAATGCATAGGTTGTGGAATCTCTTCAAAGTTGAAGTGAGTGAAGTTACTCATGTTGGTTCAGTAGCCTTATGGTTGAAGGGTAACAACTATTCCTGAACCTATGGTTCCTGTACCTCCTTAGAAGAGAGAAGGCCTGGATGGTGGGGGCTCTTGATGATGGATGCTGCATTATTGTGACAGTGCTCCTTGTAAATGTGCTCAGTGGTAGGAAGGGTTTTGTCAGTGATGGACTGTGCTGGCTTTTTGGTTCTTGGGCATTGGTATTTCCACACCAGGTTGTGATGCAACCAATCAGGATCCTCTCCACTGTTGCAGGAATGAAACAAGTACTATCTACTGACTGATATGATTGGGTGTACATCTGACACACCAAAGACGTTGGATGGTATATCACTAACTATGGCCAGAAATGCCAGTACACACTTAATCATGTCACAGGAAATGATCACTAACTCAATTTCCCCTGAGTTATGTACATTGATGTTGCATTATGTGCTGCATTTTGCAATCCATTTTCTAGACATTAGATCTCACGTCTTTAGATCTAATCTGAGACACTGCTCCTTAAAAATCTCCTGGATACTTCATAGGCTAGTACCCAAGATTCATTAATTCTATTGTTTTTTTTGTATTTACTGGGAATGCTGGCATGTAAATGAATCTCAGGGTAGTATATGGTGACATACTGTATATGTACTTTGGTAATAAATTTACTTTGAAATTTGAAGATCCTTGGCTGGCTTGGGCAGGACCACAGAGCTCTGACCGAATGTGCTTTTTGAACCTCAATGCAAATTTACTAATGATCAACACATTATTAAGGACCCCTAGCACCCAGGGCATGCCCTTTTCCCACTGTTACCATGAGGTAGGAGGTACAGAAGCCTGAAGGCACACACTCAGCGTTTCGGGAACAGCTTCTTCCCCTCCGTCATCCGATTCCTAAGTGGACATTGAACCCTTGAACACTGCCTCACTTTTTAAATATATATTATTTCTGTTTTTTGCATGACTTTTAATCTATTCAATATACGTATACTGCAATTGATTTATTTATTTATTATTATTATTTTATTTTTTTCCTTCTATACTATGTATGGCATTGAACTGCTGCTGCTAAGTTAACAAATTTCACGACACATGCCAGTGATAATAAACCTGATTCTGATTCTAATTCTGAAAAACCACACAGAACAAAAATGGACAAACAGCCAATGTACAAAAGACAACAAACTGCAAACACAAAATAAATAGGAAATATTAAGAACTGAAGATGTACTGTAGAGTCCTTGAGAGTGAGTCCATAGATTGTGGAATCAGTTCAGTGCTGAGGTGAGTGAAGTTACCTCCTTTGTTTCAAGGGCCTGTTGGTTGAGGGATAGTAACTGTTCCTGAACCTGTTAGCGTGGGAGTTAAGGCTCCTGTATCTCCTTCATGATGGCAGCAGCAAATTGAGAACATTGCCTGGATAATGGGGTCCTTGATTATGGATGTTGCTTTCCTGTGACTACACTCCTTGTAAATGTGCTCAATGGTGGGGAGGGTTTTACCTGTGATGGGGTAGGCTGTATTCATTACTTTTGTGGACTTTTCCATTCAAGGGCATTGGTGTTCCCATACTAGGCCATGATACAACCAGGTGTCCACCAAGCATCTACAGAAGATTGTCAAAGTTTAAGATTAAATGCCAAATCTCTGCAAACTTCGAAGAAAGTAGAGCTGCTGCTGTGACTTCTTTGCAAAGGCATTTATGTGCTGGACCCAAGACAGATTCTCTGAACTGATAATGCTGAGGAATTTAAAGTCAAACTTATTGACCTCTGCTTCCTCCTCCTGTGGTCAACAAGCGTTTTTTTGTTTTTGCTAATAATGAGTGAGAGTTTGTTTTTGTGGCACCACTTAGCCAGATTTTCAATTTCCCTCCGATATGCTGATTTATCACTACCATTGAATTGGCGCAACATTAGACAATTAGCAATTGAAGGAGATATCAGAATATCCCCCTTCTCGAAGGTGATGGGGCCATGTGCAAGGTACAAAAGACAAGTATTTGCAACCATCTTAAGCCAAAAATGCTGGGTAGATGATCCGATGAAAAATTTTTCTAGATCATCACCTTTGATCACGTCCATCTGGCAGTGGTCAGCACAGAATGCCCTGCAAACACTGCAGAAGAGGACCCAGTCGATACAGTGGATACTGGCCAGACAATCTGACAGCACGCCTCATCACAACACCTCAACAACAGGCATCAACACCTTGTCAGGTAGACTGTGAAAGGGGCCCTCCCAATCAGATTGCTCCTGCATGCCCTGGCAATCACCTCCACCTCACATTGCCCACGGGCTGACTGTAATTGGGGCAGGAAGGTCGCTCAACTCTTTGCGGACTGTAGGTTTGCAAAGACGATGTGAAGAAAGATGGAAGGAATTGTGTCAAATTTTGGCCTGAGCAGCTGCCTGACAGAGGACTTTCTGATCTATGGGCTTTTCCCAGGGACCGACACAGAGGCAGACATCAGATACTGCTGGCAACCATCAACTTTAGTGAAAGACACCCTTTGGTCTGCCCAAAACGTGTTGGTGTGGCAGCACATTAAGATGCCCATGGAAGAATGCTGCTGACTGGCACATTCCAGCTGCAGGAATGCCTGGTAACATAGAACATAGAACATAGAATAGTACAGCTCTGATCATAGTCCATACTCTCTAAACCAGGCAGCATCCTGGTAAATTTCCTCTGTACCCTTTCCAATGCTTCCACATTCTTCCTATAGTGAGGCAACCAGAACTGGACACAGTACTCCAAGTGTAGCTTAACCAGAGTTTTATAGAGCTGCATCATTACATCGTGACTCTTAAACTCTATCCCTCGACTTATGAGAGCCAACACCCCATAAGCTTTCTTAACCACCCTATCTACCTGTGAGGCAACTTTCAGGGATCTGTGGACATGTACCCCCAGATCCCTCTGCTCCTCCACACTACTAAATATCCTGCCATTTACTTTGTACTCTGCCTTGGAGTTTGTCCTTCCAAAGCGTACCACCTCACACTTCTCCAGGTTGAACTCCATCTGCCACTTCTCAGCCCACTTCTGCATGTAAAGGAGACACTAAAGCTTGGTGCAGACACTGCACGGGCTCAGTGAGGAAGGACCACAGTATAGGGTTTTTCTGCTACTGGAGAGGAAGGGGCCGGGTCGGGTGAGGAAGCCCCTTTATTATTATTGTCGTGTATCACCCCAGGGAGCAACAAGAGTAGCACCAGTCCTACTGATTTCAAGGAATGTTCCAGAACAGTGCTGAAAACATTGAATATTAATGTAAAAATTAAAAGGTATTTCATAGTTTATTATTGTAAATAATTTTTATTATCAATAAGGTTTATTTTGATATATAATAAAACTCATTACCATCACGAACATCATCACAGAGGGATATCACAAAATGGCGTATTCCAGGCTGCAGGAGTACGTGCTGAGGAACAAGTTGAAGGGAGAGGCAGCCACTGCAAGGATTTGGTGGGGAAGGACCTCAGTATGGGGTTCTTCCACTGCTGGAGAGGGAGGGGCCCGAGTGGATGAGGAAGTCCGTCAATTATTGGAGTAGTGAACCACCCCGGGGGCCACATGAGTGTCAACAGTCCTATTGGTTTTAAGGAATGTAATTAAACGTTACTTAACTCAATGAAAAGGCACCGCATGGAAAATTATTGTTAATAATTTTTATTATGAATAACACGGCCTCGGGCTCGAGTTCGGCGGAGGCGGCGGCGGGCGGTGCCAAGGCAGCCAGCGAGAACAAACTGGAGGAGAGGCTGTACTCGGTGTTGTCGCAAGATCGAAGAAGATGGAGGTGCGTAGCCGCCAACCCCGGATTCGGGACAGCACCCACTGACCGACTGACTGACTGAATAACATTTATTCGGATTTTAAAAAGATTATTACCATCACAGAAGCCAGTCTGCTACTGATTCCATTGACATGTTTTATTCTAAACAAACTGGAAACGACAGATGCAGCAAAGGCTATGGTCCAAAAAAACACCTGGGATGCAAAGCTAAGTGTATGCACGTAGAACGTAGAACAAGCCCTCTGCCTATGATGTCAATGCTGAACATAATTTCAAATTAAACTAAATCCTCTCTGCATGTACACAATCCATATCCCTCCATTTCCTGCACATTCATGGGTCTAACAGACGCTTAAATACTACAATTGTATCTGCTTCACCACGACATTTAGTAGCCTGTTCCAGGCATCCACCACTCCGTGTAAAAAAAACTTGATCTGCAGCTCTATGAAACTCTGGTTAGGCCACACTTGGAGTACTGTGTCCAGTTCTGGTAGCCTCACTATGGGAAGGATGTGGAAGCATTGGAATGGGTACAGAGGAGATTTACCAGAATGCTGCCTGGTTTAGAGAGTATGCATTATGATCAGAGATTAAGGGAGCTAGGGCTTTACTTTTTGGAGAGAAGGAGGATGAGAGGAGACATGATAGAGGTGTACAAGATAATAAGAGGAATAGATAGAGTGGATAGCCAGCGCCTCTTCTCCAGGGCACCATTGCTCAATACAAGAGGACATGGCTTTAAGGTAAAGGGTGGGAAGTTCAAGGGGGATATTAGAGGAAGGTTTTTTACTCAGGGAGTGGTTGGTGCGTGGAATGCACTGCCCGAGTCAGTGGTGGAGGTAGATACACTTGTGAAATTTAAGAGACTACTAGACAGGTATATGGAGGAATTTAAGGTGGGGGATAATATGGGAGGCAGGGTTTAAGGGTCGGCACAACACTTGTGGGCTGAAGGACCTGTACTGTGCTGTACTATTCTATGTTCTATATCTTCTTGAAAACTTTCCCCTCTCACCTTAAATGCATTTCCTCTCATACTTGACATTTCTATCCCAGGACAAAAATACTGATTGGCTATCCTATCTATTCCTCTTATAAATTTAAGAAATTTTATCAGGTCTATTGGGTTTATCTGTAGAGGTGGCCAAGAGGTTAAGCTAATGATTTGCAATTATATTGTATTATGTATTGTGGATCCAAACCTCATCCTCCTCGGCAATTTGTTCAACAGATTATAGCCTGGAAGTTGGGTGTTGGTTGGTGATTGATAACGGAATTGTACAATGGAATGCGTATAAATGTGTCTTCAGAGGCAAACTATACCTCTAGATCAGGGTTCCCAACCTGGGCTCCACGGACCCCTTCGTTAATGGTAGGACTCCATGGCATGAAAAAGGTTGGGGATCCCCGTTTTTTTATGTTGTTCTCCTGAATTACCTTCATACCTAAGGAAGTTGTAACATCGGCATCGACTGGAAAAAAGAAGAAAACTGACCAGGTACAACTTGCCCTCAAAAATTAGGTCAAGTTTCCTGTCTCCAATTTGACACTACCAATTATTAGTAAAATAATTAAAGATACCGTTGACCGGGTTATCAAGAGGCACCTATTCACTAATACAAGCAACACACATCAAAGTTGCTGGTGAACGCAGCAGGCCAGGCAGCATCTGTAGGAAGAGGCACAGTTGACGTTTCAGGCCGAGACCCTTCGTCAGGACTAACTGAAGGAAGAGTGAGTAAGGGATTTGAAAGTTGGAGGGGGAGGGGGAGATCCAAAATGATAGGAGGAGACAGGAGGGGGAGGGATAGAGCCAAGAGCTGGACAGGTGATTGGCAAAAGGGGATACGAGAGGATCATGGGACAGGAGGTCCGGGAAGAAAGACGGTGGGGGGGCAACCCAGAGGATGGGCAAGAGGTATATTCAGGGGGACAGAGGGAGAAAAAGGAGAGTGAGAGAAAGAATGTGTGCATAAAAATAAGTAACAGATGGGGTACGAGGGGGAGGTGGGGCCTTAGTGGAATTAGTCCTTACTCTTAATAATTTCTCCTTTGGCTCCTCCCACTTCCTCCAAACTAAAGGTGTAGCTATGGGCACCCGTATGGGTCCTATCTATGCCTGCCTTTTTGTTGGGTTTGTGGAACAATCTATGTTCCGTGCCTATTCTGGTATCTGTCCCCAACTTTTCCTTCGCTACATCGACGACTGCATTGGCGCTGCTTCCTGCACGCATGCAGAACTCGTTGACTTTATTAACTTTGCCTCCAACTTTCACCCTGCCCTCAAGTTTACCTGGTTCATTTCCAACACCTCTCTCCCCTTTCTAGATCTTTCTGTCTCTGTCTCTGGAGACAGCTTATCTACTGATGTCTACTATAAGCCTACTGACTCTCACAGCTATCTGGACTATTCCTCTTCTCACCCTGTCTCTTGCAAAAACGCCATCCCCTTCTCGCAATTCCTCCGTCTCCGCCGCATCTGCTCTCAGGATGAGGCTTTTCATTCTAGGACGAGGGAGATGTCTTCCTTTTTTAAAAAAGGGGCTTCCCTTCCTCCACTATCAACTCTGCTCTTAAACGCATCTCCCCCATTTCACGTACATCTGCTCTCACTCCATCCTCCCACCACCCCACTAGGAATAGGGTTCCCCTGGTCCTCACCTACCACCCCACCAGCCTCCGGGTCCAACATATTATTCTCCGTAACTTCCGCCACCTCCAACGGGATCCCACCACTAAGCACATCTTTCCCTCGCCCCCTATCTCTGCATTCCGCAGGGATCGCTCCCTACGCAACTCCCTTGTCCATTCGTCCCCCCCATCCCTCCCCACTGATCTCCCTCCTGGCACTTATCCGTGTAAGCGGAACAAGTGCTACACATGCCCTTACACTTCCTCCCTTACCACCATTCAGGGCCCCAAACAGTCCTTCCAGGTGAGGCAACACTTCACCTGTGAGTCAACTGGGGTGATATACTGCGTCCGGTGCCCCCGATGTGGCCTTTTATATACTGGCGAGACCCGACACAGACTGGGAGACCGCTTTGCTGAACATCTACGCTCTGTCCGCCAGAGAAAGCAGGATCTCCCAGTGGCCACACATTTTAATTCCACATCCCATTCCCATTCTGACATGTCTATCCACGGCCTCCTCTACTGTAAAGATGAAGCCACACTCAGGTTGGAGGAACAACACCTTATATTCCGTCTGGGTAGCCTCCAACCTGATGACATGAACATCGACTTCTCTAACTTCCGCTAATGCCCCACCTCCCCCTCGTACTCCATCTGTTACTTATTTTTATGCACACATTCTTTCTCTCACTCTCCTTTTTCTCCCTCTGTCCCTCTGAATATACCTCTTGCCCATCCTCTGGGTCCCCCCCCCTTGTCTTTCTTCCCGGACCTCCTGTCCCATGATCCTCTCGTATCCCCTTTTGCCTATCACCTGTCCAGCTCTTGGCTCTATCCCTCCCCCTCCTGTCTTCTCCTATCATTTTGGATCTCCCCCTCCCCCTCCTACTTTCAAATCCCTTACTCACTCTTCCTTCAGTTAGTGCTGACGAAGGATCTCAGCCTGAAACGTCGACTGCACCTCTTCCTACAGATGCTGCCTGGCCTGCTGCGTTCACCAGCAACTTTGATGTGTGTTGCTTGAATTTCCAGCATCTGCAGAATTCCTGTTGTTATATTCACTAATACACACTGATACCCAATTTGGGCATAGCCCAGACCACTTGGCTCCAGACTTTGTCACAACCTTGGTCAAAATATAATCAAAAGAGTTAAATCTATGACTTGAAGTGGAAGTTCCTGTCCTTGACGTCAGAGCAACCTTTGACTAAGTGCAACAAAAAGGAGGCCTAGTAGGACATTGAGGTCAATGGAAATCAAAGACAAACTCTCCAGGAGTTGAAGTCATGCCTCGCATAAAGAAAGGTGGTTGTAGTTATCTGCTCAAGGTGTATCTCAGAGTCCCTCGTCCAACCATCTTCAGCTTCTTCCTCAATGTCCCTCCACAATGACATCTCTTGTGGTGACAAGAGATTCTGCAGATTCTGGGAATCTTGAGCAACACACAAAATGCTAGAGAAACTTCAGCAAGTCAGGAAGCATCCATGGGGGGTGAGAAATTAACAATCGACATTTCAGACTGAGCATCGGTGCTATTTGGTGATGTACTCTGTTAATTAGAACCAATTTATATTAAAAGTAGGTAAACTATGTGTCATTTCAAAGACTTTCTTAATCAGAACAAATATTTTGATTGTCAGCCCGAGAAACTGAACCACAGTCGGAATTGGGGTCACTTGCAGGTTTTCCCTCAGTAACACTGCACTTGACAGGGTAGCCTACAATGGACCATTGTCCTGAACATAATAATAAAACAAAATGGCTCATTCAAATGCAAAAATAAATCAAAAAGTTAATGACAAATTAGTCATTAGCTCAGGCTGGTTGGAAAGCAAGGTAACACTATAACTAACATAAAGTGAGGGTGGTACATTAGGGTAGAAGTTAGCACGACACTTTGCGATACAGGTGACCTGAGTTCATTTCCCGGCAGACATTCTCCCCGTGACCTTATTGGTTTCCTTAGAGTGCTCTGGTTTCCTCTCACAGTCCCAAGATATACCAGTTGGTAGGTTAATTGGTCACTGTAAATTGTCCCATGATTAGGCTAGGATTAAATCAGTAGATTGCTGGATCGCATGGTTCAAACGGTCTATTCCGTGCTGTACCTCAATAAATAAAAAAAACATTTCTGGTTGTCCTGTTTCTTGAGATCTATTTCTCTTCCATATCAATGGGAAAGAACTGCTAGTCTTGCAAATGCAGATGCCTTGGAAGACCGTTAAATAGACGGCCTTATACAAACCAAGCTTCAATTCAGTTCAGTACAGATGATTACAGAATGAGCTAATGGCAGTGTTTAAGATCATTAGAGTTGACTGGTTGATACTGAGAAATGACTTCTTTTGGTAGGAGGGTCCAGAACAAAGAGACATCATTAGTATTGGGTATTTCAAGGATGATGCCCAAATAGTGGTGGAAATCTGTTTCTCTCTGGCACAAAACTAACATATGAAATAGGAGTAAGGGCTCCTTGAGCCTGCCCTGCTATTTTAAAAGAAAGTATAACCATATAACTGTATAACAACTACAGCACAGAAACAGGCCATCTCGGCCCTTCTAGTCCATGCCGAACACTTACTCTCACCTAGTCCCACAGACCTGCACTCAGCCCATAACTCTCCATTCCTTTCCTGTCCATATAGCTATCCAATTTTACTTTAAATGGCAATATCGAACCTGCCTCTACCACTTCTGTTGGAAGCTCGTTCCACACAGCTACCACTCCCTGAGTAAAGAAGTTCCCCCTCATGTTACCCCTAAACTTCTGCCCCCTAACTCTCAACTCACATCCTCTTGATTGAATCTCCCCTCCTCTCAATGGAAAAAGCCTATCCACGTCAAATCTATCAAGTAGTTGATATGAACATTGGTATCATCTCCATTCTTCTGCCTGATCTCTATAATCCTCGTTTCTTCTCTAATCCAAAAATCTATATATCACAGAAAACCAAAGACTCATATGTCTCTCTGTAGAGTAACTGCTCATCACAGCTGTAAGTGGAAGGTCTTTTTTCTTAATTCTGTGACGATATTCCTATTTCTGGACTCCCCACTCTTCAAGCTTTTAAATGTTTTAATAAGATTGCATCTCATCCTTCTAAACTCAGCGAGCAGGGGATCAATCATCTTAATTGTTTCTCAAGAGACAACCTCATCATCCCTGGAATCAATCTTCTGAAAGTTCTCTGCAATGCTTCCAAGGCAAATCATGGAGTGATAGGTCATAGAAAGAGGCCCTTCAGCCCATTGAGCATATGCCAACATAGAGCACCATCTACACTCATTTACACTAATCCCATTGTAATCTCCCCACATTCCAGTCCCCCCCACAGATTCCATCAGCTGGCCACAGACTTGGGGGGAAAATTGATGTGGATAATTTACCTGCCAACCTGAACTTTTTTGGAATGGGATTGGAAACCAGAGCACCTGAGAACAACCCATGGGATGACAAAGAATATATTCTTCCTTACATAAGGTGTCCAAAGCACCAGGTATGGTCACATCAGTGTTCTGTCCACTTGCAACGAGACTTCCCTATATAGGTACTCCCTCTTTCTTGCAAAGATCAACTAAACTTTTTAAGATGGAGACTGGTGAATGTTTGACAGGTTAGGGTGAAAAGGGCATGGAGAGTGCTGCAGATAATCAGCTGGAGGTCACACATGTCATAATTGAATAGTACTGATGACATGGAGGCTAGTTAAAGAGCTGAATGTCACCAAAAATGCCTGCTGGCAGTCATTAGAGAGGCTGCACGGTATTTTGGAAGCTATTTCTTCAAGCAGCTTCCTTTCCCAATGGCAATCAGTTGAACTGGAACAAACATGTTATTTCAGTCAAGAGCTTGTGCTATTTAAAGGGACACTCACAATTTTCTATTGGGGGGCCTGTGAAGAGATCCCATAAAGAAAAATGACTTGGGATCCTTTATTTGGTCTTCAACATTTATTCCAGGAGCACCAAAAAAGTCTTTTAACATAATTTTATTGAAGACTTTATAATAAAAGTTAACTTAATGTAGCTAACGGTACTACGCCACTGCAGAATGCAGTCAGTGTTGATGTGTATGGATCAGCATATTAGACCATAAGGCACAGGAGAAGAGTTTGTCTATTCAGCCCATCACGTCTGCTCATTATCACTGGATAGTGATCATGATCATTTTCAGTGGGCAATGAAAAACTTAGTCATTGTCGTAGTCATACTTTATTAATCCCGGGGGAAATTGGTTTTCGTTACAGTTGCTTAAGTTACAGTTTAAGTTAATCTGCCCGAAAAGCTGCTGAAAAACCTCTATCGATACGTAATTGAGAATATACTGACCTACTGCACCCCAGAATAGTACACTAGCCGAGAAAAGGTTGACCAAAAACTACGTCATCGAGTGATCAGGACTACGCAGAAGGCCACTAGGACTCCACTACCAAATATGGAAACTATTTTAAAGTCATGATGTCTGGTGGGCTCACAAAATCATGAACAACTTATCACAACCCAGTAATCATCTGTTCAACCTTTGACCATACGGCAGAAGACACAGAAACATCTCTACATGGACATCCAAACTGAAAAACAGCTTTTTCCCCAGGGCTGTTGTGCAACTGAACAATGTCCCATTTTAGAGTTGTTTGCCTTTTAATTCAGTTGCATCTTAGATGTCACTATAAATAACTCAGATGTTATTTTAAATGTAGTCATTGTGTTTTTAGTAATTGAATTGGCAGTATGGTGTTTTGCACTGAATGGAGCAGCACTGCAAACTCATTGTCCTTAACAATGACAATAAAGCTTTAACTATTATTCACCATGAAAATCAAATATAATCTATTTGGATAGCAGAATTTTAAGGTTTCCCAATGTTGAGTTAAAATAACATAATCCTATTGAACACTGTTTCCTGAAGCCCCTGAACAATAGTCTTGTGAGCCCATGCTGTCAATCATCTAGAAGATATCAAGCCTAACTGTTTGTGGGAAAAGCCACTACTGGTCAAAATCTGAAAAGAAGATCAAATCTAAGGTCAAGCCTTGTTTTGTTCATCCTACGATTCCCCTTGTCAGTTTGATCCTAGATTTTAAAAGACCAGCACAAAGTAGATTCTACTTAATAAATGGACTTCTCACTGACTCCAAAAAGCAGCTAGTGTATGGTAGCCTAGTGACATGCACAATGCTTAACAGTACCAGTGACTCAGGTTCATTTCCCACCACTGTCTGTAAGGTGTGCGTTCTCCCCATGACCGCGTGGGTTTCCTCCGGGTGCTCTGGTTTCCTCCCGCAGTCCAAAGACGTACCAGTCGGTAGGTTAATTGGTCATTGTAAATTGTCCCATGATCAGGCTAGGGTTAAATCAAGGGTTGCTGGGTGGCGCTGCTTGAAGAGCTGAAAGGGCCTACTCAAAATTCAAAATTCATTTATTATCAAAGAATGCATAATTTATACAACCTTGAGATTTGTTTGCTCACAGGTAGCCACGAAGCAAGAAACCTGAAGGACTCGTCAAACAAAGTATGAAAATTAAAAAATAAAAGACCAACTTGAGGCGCAAGAGGAAAAAAATAAAAATCATGCAAACTATTGAAGCGATTGACAATGGCACTCCGACCCAAAACTGAGTCCTCAGGTCCGAACCCCGGAGCAGTCCAGAGTAGGCCCAAAGTCTCGCTTATCAGTTCATCATATTAACGGGCATGGAGCACAGCAGCCGGGGCAGTCTTCATAGCCTCAGCACCATGGAGACGACCACCGCAGAGATGGAGAGAAATCAGCTTTTGTCCTGACTGACACCCTGGCTTTTCAGTCTATCTGGGCTGGCATTTAAATTGACCAAACAATGGAAAAGCAAAAGGCTCCGGCGCCCAGGAGAGAGGAGTGAACATCACAGAGAGCGAGTGAAATCAGCTCTTGCCTCCAATCCAGGCCAGTGTTTAAATGGTCTAAGCAGCAAATCGTGCCTCGCACTAGAACCTGGGCACTGTGAAGGATTCAAGGCCCAGCGACTCATTCCAGGCCCAGATTCCATCACCCAGCCCGAAGCTGCTCTCAACCTCTTCAGATCAGCTCAACTCCCAGGCCGGTCGTATGGGCATCAGAATTCCACTTGCAATGATTCTGCTACACAGAATCTCAGCTCATCTCCCGAACACGCCTCGCCATCGCCCACCCCTTCACTGTTTGCATCGATAATGTAACACAATTTTCCTCAGAAAAGGTATTTTTAGTGATGGTTTTAGTCGGATTTCTTAGCTTTTTGACTACCAGAAGCTGTTGCGCACATTCAGCATCACCAGCTTAACCGGAAGTCTGTGCTGATCAAGAAAAATAAATATTCAAAGACTCCTCCCTCCCTAGACATATGCTTTTCTCCCCTTTCTATGGGGCAGAGGTACAAAAGCTTGAAGCACATACCACAAAGTCAAGGATTGCTTCTATCCTGCTGTTATAAGACTCTTGAAGTGTCCTCTTATATTAAGGATGACCTTTTAACCTCACAATCGACCTGATCATGACCTTTGCACCTCATTGTTTACTTGCACTGCATTTTCTCTGTAATTGTAACCTCAACACTATATTCTGCAGTTTGTTATTGTTTGTCCTACCTCAAAGTACTTATATCCCACAAAGTAATAATGTTTTGAAATTATCTGCATGCATGACTTGCAAAACTAAGTTTTTCAGTGTATCTTGGCACAGGTAACAAGAATAACCAGTTCAACACACACAATTCAGGCCGAGACCCTTCTTTAGGACTGAAAAGGACGGGGGAAGATCTGAAAGGAAAAAGGTGGGGGGGTGAGGGAAAGGAGGCTAGCTGGAAGGTGATGGATAAAGCCAGGTGGGTGAGAAAGGTAAAGGGCTGGAGAAGAAGGAATCTGATAGGAGAGGAGAGTGGACATTATGAGAATGGGAAGTGGGAGTATGTGGGGTGCCCAGGGGGTGGTGATAGGCAGGGGAAAAGAAGTGAAAGGTTGGAGTAGGGAATTGAGGAAAGCGGAGGATGAGGGAGACATGTTTTTACCAGAAGGAAAAATCATTATTTGTGCCATTAGTTTGGAGGCAACCCAGACAGGATATAAAGTGTTGCTCCTCCACCCTGAGGGTGGCCTCATCTTGACACAGTGATAACCAATAATAACAATCATAACCAATGCCTATAAAATATATTGCTAACAAAGGTATGCTGACAGGATCTAGGACAATGCCTAAAGAACAAATAAGTCAAAGAGGAGATGCACATAATATCTCTTACATTAATATCAATGAACTGTGTTGTTAGTCGCCACTAATTCCACTTCAAATGACCAAGATATCTATCAAGCCACCTACTATGATCATCTGCCATTTTCCCCCCAAGGGCATTCTTTATACCATGAAATGGTGTGAGAAGGTTACATGTTATTTCACCCAGATTTATCCTTTGTGACATTCTTCCTGGCTTCATAATCCTTGGTGTTCATCCTTAATGACTCCAAAGTTAAATTTGTGAGATGTGTTGTAGCTTTAAGCCATTCCCTCTTTAAATAGCTTTCATGAATTTACTTAATCGGTGCAGATATGCAATGAGAGATTGAGCCACACAGAACACAGAGGTCATAAGTTTAAATCCTGCCTGTGCTGAGCTTAGTACGATCAATATCAAATGGCTGATTGTGGTTAAAATCCTGGTAGGAGGTCAACGATTGATCTCATTGCCCCCAAGGTGAGGAGTGGTAAAAATAGGCCAGCATTCCTAGTCCAGATTGCTATCTGGGTGGGACACCTGTAGAAAAGTGTGTGCAGATGTCTGTTCAGAGCAGGTCAGCCTTGGATGTCAAAGATCACACACTTAAAATGATCGCATTAGGAAGGACAGCTCCTGCATCCAGCAGCAGGTGGTGGACTCAAGGAAAAAATCTGCACTCACACAAATGCAAGTAAATGGAAGCAGGGGTAGGCCTAAGATCTCCTCAAGCCTGCTCTTCCATTCACCAGGTTCATGGCTGATCTCTGCTGGCCTCAACTCCTCTTCAGTGCCATTTCCCCATATTGTCCGATCTTGCAAATATTTATTTATTTCCACCTTAAAAATTTCCACCTTAATCCTCCCGGGAGGGGGGAGAAGATGGCAGCGCGACAACAGCGCGCGCGGTCACTTCGGTGATGAATATCTGTTATCTGTCAAGTAGGGGACCATGCACAATTCTGATTTGATGGAGACAGACGTGAGAGCACAGCAGAAAATCTGGAAAACTTCTGAAATGCCCGCTTCGCTGCCGCTGCTACTGTGTGGTAACCGGAATCTCCAGAGCGGAAGGCCCTGAAATCCTCGGCTTTGCGTGTTTCAGCAGCTGGGGAGAAGTCGAAGGCGCTTGGCAGAGGATGGCGCTCGGGAGGTTGTATCGGAGAGGCTGGTCGGAAGCTCGGAGTTTTCGGATGGATAGACTCAGTGTCGGCTGGGGTTGGCTGCTTCCAAGGTATTGGCAAGTCGACAGTGCCTGGAGGTTTATGGCAGGGAGTTTTTCCCTCTTGCCGCCTGCTATCAGGGACTCGGGAGTTGATCGACTCCGGACTTTGAGACTTTTTTTTACTGTGCCCATGGTCTGTTCTTTATCAAATTATGATATTGCTTTGCACTGCTGTAACTATATGTTATAATTATGTGGTTCTGTCAGTGTTAGTCTTTGGTCTGTCTTGTTTTCTGTGATATCACTCCGGAGAAACATTGTATCATTTCTTAATGCATGTATGCATTTCTAAATGACAATAAAAGAGGACTGAGCGTTCTCATAATCTATATATCTAATAATCTGCCCTCTACCATCCTCAGAGGGAAAAAAATCACTCCTTACTGACAGGACAAACTTCTACACACTCCAATCAGTTATAATCAGAATTAGAATCAGAAAATACAATCAGGATTATTATTACTGACATACATTGTGAAATTTGCTTAAGATTTCCAGCATCTGCAGAATCTCTTGTGCCAATGATATAGTGTGCTATTGCACCTGTCTGGAAGACCCAAAGCAGCATCTCTGCTTTCTGTACCTCTGTGTCCTAAAAATATTGTCTGCAAATTACCTTGCCTATTTTAGTTGCTTACAATATCTTTAAGCCTTGCCAGCAGACAGTTCCCTTACATAGCTGACATTTCTGAAACCCTAACCCACTCCTTTACAACACCTAAGAATTCTGGAAGCTCCCAGGAGCAATTCCCAGAACTCTGATCATTACAGCCAATGTTCCTATTTACCAGCATGGCGTAGGATGTAATAAACCTCATTCAGATCAAGGAGAGAGAACATTATGATCTCAGAAAGAAGCCAAGTTATAAAGATATTGTTAAATAAATCAAGCCCTTTTATTGCCACATCACTAGGGAGGTGGGTTACAAAAAAGTGGCTGCAAACGTACTTCAAAGAACAATGTTAAAATTATTTTCATTACAAATTGTGCTTGGCACATCAAACGGAGCACCTTAATGTCACTTGCAATTTGCCAGTGCTGAAAATGACGATAAGTGGGAAATGACAGTAACATTGTTCACGGTGAAGTGATGCAGCCTCGGCTGGCGATTAAATCACACAGATAAGGAAAGAAAAGATTTGGAAAATGTTTCATTTATTTATTGATTTCATGATCTCTGGAAGTCTCCAGTGCTATACAGTACACCGAGTTCTTTGCAATACAGTGTAGCTAATTTGCACACAGCAAGGTCCCATGAGTACCAACGAACACCATCATCCCTTCCTCCCCTCTCCCAAAATGCCTGCAGGAAATTATCAAGCAATGGTGGAATTAGTGGGTGGAGATGTCGATCAGCCTTACTGTTTGGGGAAAGTAAACTGTGTTTTGAGTCTGGTGGCCCTGGCGTGGTTGCTATGTAGCCTCCTCCCTGATGAGAGCGGAACAAACAGTCCATGATATTACTGACCCTTTTCCAGCACCCTTCTGTATATATAGCAGTGTGAGGAGTTATTGACCTGTGGACTTTCTTAATTGCTACAGACAATTTGGTTTTATTACCAATGCGTTAGTCCTCAATGTAATCATCCTTGTCTTCAGGCTCATGATGCCTGAATGAGTTGCACTGAGAGAAAGATATGTACACATCCAACAGCGTTAAAGATTACTCGGAGCCCCCTTCATCAGATCTGGAATGTTGCTTCGATCATTGCATGACAAACAGCGCTGTTTACAGATTCAGATTCAGATTTATTTATATATCTCATGGACATTGAAACAGACAGTGAAATGGGTCATTTGCTTTAACAACCAAAACACCCAAGGATGTGCTGGGGGATGCCTGCAAGTGTCTATTGTACTGAAGTTCAAAGTTCAAGGTACATTTATTATCAAAGTAGGTATAAATTATACAACCTTGAGATTTGTTTGCTAACAGGCTGTCACAAAAAAAAAGCCCGAAAGAACCCTTTAAAAAAAGGCTAGCAAACACTCAATTTGCAAGGAGAAAAAAAACACAAATTGTTCAAACAATGAAAGCAAGCAACAGCATTCAGAATAATAGTGAGTCCATAGACATGAAGCCCGGAGCAGTCAGGCCAGGCCCACACACTCAGCCTCAGTCCAACACACAGCGGATCAAAACCGAGCTTACAGACACAAACAAGAGAAAATCTGCAGATGCTGGTAATCTGAGCGACACACACAGAATGCTAGAGGAGCTCAGGAGGCCAGGCAGCATCTATGGAAATAAAGTGCGGTTGACATTTCGTACCGAAACCCATCAGCAGGACTGAGTTCCTGCCGAAGGGTTTCAGCCCGAAATACCGACTGTACATTTTTTCATAGATGCTGCCTGGCCTGCTGAGCTCCTCCAGCATTTTGTGTGTGTGTGTTGCTTACAGACACGCAGCCGAGAGCAGCCAGAGCAGACCACAGCTTCGGCTTCAGCCTCAGTGCTGCAGAAAGCGAAGTAAATACCTCAGAGCGGCGAGCAGGACCAGCTTGACCTGCGCCTGCAGTCCCAACACCTAGCCTTTTCAATCCATCCAGCCCGGCATTTAAATTCTCCAAGCAATGAGTCGTCCCCCTCACTAGGACCTGGGTCTTGTTGCCTCCATACACTCTGGTCCTGGATCCTGCTGCCAAGTTCCAGCCTGTATCTGACCTTTCCAAGTCGACCAGGCACTTAGATTGATCCAATCTCGCTCTCAAATTGGGTGGACGAGTTCCGAAACTCTTCCGCTGTAACTTTCCCACGTGCCCTGACTCCGTCTCCGCCGCACTCCACCACTTCTCCTTGACCATCTTAAAAGGCTATTATACATTACTATTGTACCCCAAGTGACATTTGACAGATGGCCCCTTCAGTATTTTAACCAGTTTTACAGAGCAGCAGACATGTAACCACCAGAAATGTACTGGATTTAGAGCAGTAAATTTCCACTCAACAGTAGCATAACACTATTACAATGCCAGTGATATGGGTTCAGTTCAACCACTGTCTGCAAGGAGTTTGTGCATTCTCCCCGTGACTGCATGGGTTTCCTCCCAATACTCCAGATTCGTCCCACAGTCCAAAGAAGATTGGGTTTGCAAGTTAACTGATCACATGGGTGTAACTGGGCAGTGTGGTCTTGTTGGGCCAGAATGGCCTCTTAACATGCTGTACCTCTAGAAAAATCAATAGTTATATGTACAGTGTTATAGAGCTGCACATCTGTATCCATCCCTATGAAATCCAGTCTCCTGCAAGGTAGACAAGTATCTGCCAATACCATACCCTGCATTATCCACGCAGTGGCTACTTTATTAGGTACAAATGTACTGTATATTTTATTAGGCATTCCCTTACACCTGCTCATTAAAGCAAATATATAATCAGTAAATGTCTAATAATGTGGCAGCAACTCAATACATAAAAGCATGCAGACATGGTCAAGAGGTCAATTGTTGTTCAAACCAAACATCAGAATGGGGAAGAAATGTGATCTAAGTGACTTTGGCCGTGGAATGATTGTTGGTGCCAGACAGGGTGACGTGAGTATCTTACAAGCTGCTGATCCTCTAGAGTTCACGGAGATAGAGGGCTGATGTTAGTTTTCATGTCCTGCCAGAGGATTTGGAGTAAATTGCAGAAACAGCACTGAGAGTGTATCTCCAGTGCTTTGAGGTCCTGACGTAAGTAGTCCAGATCTCAGTGTTATTGCATATAGAAGGGCTGGAATACTGCTGCCTGGTAGACCATATAGACCTTGTGCTTGGTCTGATGTCCTGATCTACACACACTTTTTCATCAGACATAATATGCATACCTTCCTCCTCATTGCTCTGGGCCAGCCTTCCTGTGTGTCTACTCCCAACATTCAGCAAAGGCCATTCATTCTTGTGTGAGTTTCATCAGTCTCATGGAATTAACTGCAGTGCTGCAGTTCAAAGTTCAAGGTAAATTTATTACCAAGTACATATATGTCATCATATTGAACCCTGAGATTCATTTTCCTGTAAGTATTCATTGATTTTGAGAGAAGGTGGAGCTTTTTTGCTAAATATTATCATTTAATTTGAATCAATTTACATGGTTTCCTTTCAATTTTATGTTATATAAATATGATTTGGCAGTTAGTGCTTTCTTTTTCTTCTTATATATATATATATAAATGATTGTAAGACGTATTGCTCCAGGAGTTAGTTCCTAATGGGTTTTTTTCTTTTTTTGTTTTATAGTTAGTGGGGCTTTTTTTAGTTAGCTGGGCTTCTCTTTTTTTCCTTCTTTTCCTTTTATAAGGTTTTTTTCATTAGCATATATAAGTTTTTTTTCTTCAGCTTTATTAATTATATCCATACTAATTTGTTGAGTTTTTGTATTTTATAGCTGTAGAAGATTATATATTAATAAAAAGATTTTAAAATGAAATGAATGGGTATTCACAATAAATATTAAGAAACACAATAGAATCAGTGAAGGGCCACATTCAACAGGACAGACAAATAACCAATATGCCAAAGACAACAATATGTGCAAATACAAAAGAAAAAAATAAATAATAATAATATTGAATAAATAAGCAATAAATATTGAAACAAGAGATGAAGATGAAAGTGTATCTATTTGCTCAGGGGTGGAATGAATGAAGTTCGAAGGTTCATTTTATTGTCAAAGTATGCGGATACAATACAATTCTAATAATCGTCTTCACCAGATAGCTATGAAATACAGCAAGTCCACAGGAGTCATTGAAAGAAAAGATATCAACCCTCCACCCTGCATGAAAAGGAAAAAAAAACAAAACTCCTAAACTCCAAACCCCACACCACCTCCCTCGCACAAGAAAACTAACAAATCGCCCACATGAGAAATGACAGCTAGAACATTAAATCCCAAAACCCCCAACCCCTCCCTCACATAAAAACTAGCAGATTGCCCACATGGAAAACGGCAGCTAGAACATCAAACCCCAAACCCCCAACTTCCTCCCTCGCATGAAAAAAGGGATGATAAAATCAAGCCCACAAGCCCCTCCCTTGCAAAAAAAAAGCTACCATATCGCCCACCTGGAACCTCAACCACTAATCAAACACAGAAAACTGAAGGATAGCAATATAAACTACTGTCCAATAAGCAAATAAATATTTGAATTTTGAGAACATCCTCCCGTCAAAATCAAACGCAGTCCTTTCATGAGGAGCGATTGCCGAGCCTCCAACTCAGCTAGCATCTGCCATCGACCTGTCACCTCCATGGAGAGCATCTGGTGACCTCGTCTCCAGTTGCCTCGATGCTTCAATCTTCTTCAATGCTTCAAAAAGAAATTGATCATGGCCCTGTGCCCTGTCTCTGGTCTTCTACATGAGGTAGCTCCTGCTCATGTTCCTTTCTGTGGACAGCAGAGTGCTAGATCATTCAATCAAACTCCAAACTGCACGTCACAGATGCCTAACCTTCTCTGTAATCCTCTCTAGTTGAGGGATAATATCTATTTACGAACCTCATGATGTGGCTCCTGAGGCTTTTGTACCTTCTTCTTGATGGCAGATGCCAGGAGAGAGCATGGCCTGGATGGTTGGGGTCTTTGATGATAGATGCTGTTTTCCTGCAGGACAACTGAAGAACTATATCATGGTTTGCTTTTCAGACATGTATAATAGTTATTGATGAAAAGCCTCAAAGATTTTTGTGAGAAAGTTGTATTTGCCAAGTCCTATTCTCAGTCTGTGCTGATTCCACCATTTGCAATCACCTAATCTGTTTGACCATTAATACTCCTTCCAAAAAACTCAACAAGCCAAATGTTCAAATGAAGCTAACTTACTGCCATTTATGCTGCTGGCATTTAGAGCAGCAACGTCTTTGCCTGTATAGCAGGATTCTTCATTGCTGTGACAAGTTGCTAGCCCTGAGCTGAACCCACGAACCTGGAGGACCAGTGGTCCATTCTTAGTCTGGCTTCTACCCTTTAACCTTAGCGACCTTGCCAAGAGCAAAAAGGGCTCTGACTCCTGCCCACTCTCTGAATCATTGAGGCATGCAATCCTCCAAACCTTATGACAAGGGTGTTGTCCTCTTGGAGGCAATGGAGCTAAAAATGAGAAATAAATACTGATCTTCTCAGTGATACCCACTACATCAGTGAATAAAAAGACAAACTGCATCTCCTTGACTTTAATCTTCCATTTGCTGTTGTGGTGACCTGTTCTTATTTTTCTTTTACATTTCTCTTTGTGGATCAAAGATTCAAAAAAAAGGCTCAAAGGTTCAAAGGTTCGTTTATTAATAAAGTATGTAAGCAGTATACAACTCTGAGATTTTTCTTCTCCAGATAGCCACGAAAACCATGGATGTCTTTCAAAGAACAACATCAATCCTCCCCCCAACATCACACAAAAAAAACCTTGCAAAACCCAAACCCCCAACCCCCTCCCTTGCACAAAAAACTGACAGACCAGAATCAAGTTTATTATTACTGACAAATGTCCTGACATTGGTTGTTTTGCTACAGCAGTTCAGTACATAGAACATAGAACATAGAATAGTACAGCACATTACAGGCCCTTCGGCCCACTAAGTTGTGCCGGCCCTCAAACCCTGCCTCCCATATAACCCCCCACCTTAAATTCCTCCATATACCTGTCTAGTAGTCTCTTAAACTTCACTAGTGTATCTGCCTCCACCACTGACTCAGGCAGTGCATTCCTCACACTAACCACTCTCTGAGTAAAAAACCTTCCTCTAATATCCCCCTTGAACTTCCCACCCCTTACCTTAAAGCCATGTCCTCTTGTATTGAGCAGTGGTGCCCTGGGGGAAGAGGCGCTGGCTATCCACTCTATCTATTCCTCTTATTATCTTGTACACCTCGATCATGTCTCCTCTCATCCTCCTTCTCGCCAAAAAGTAAAGCCCTAGCTCCCTTAATCCCTGACCATAATGCATACTCTCTAAACCAGGCAGCATCCTGGTAAATCTCCTCTGTACCCTTTCCAAAGCTTCCACATCCTTCCTATAGTGAGGTGACCAGAACTGGACACAGTACTCCAAGTGTGGCCTAACCAGAGTTTTATAGAACTGCATCATTACGTCGCGACTCTTAAACTCTATCCCTCGACTTATGAAAGCTAACACCCCATAAGCTTTCTTAACTACCCTATCCACCTGTGAGGCAACTTTCAGGGATCTGTGGACATGTACCCCGAGATCCCTCTGCTCCTCCACACTACATTACATTAAAAAAATTATAAGGTACAATAAGAAATATATTTTAAAATAAATAAATATTGTAAAAAGAAAGCAAAATAGTGAGGTAGTGCTGATGACTTCATGGACCGTTCAGAAATCATACAGTGGAGGGGAAAACATCTGCTAAATTTTGCTGGATTGTTGAAACCACCTGCAAAATCACAACAACCCATGACCAATTCAGAAGCTAGGTCCCTTTCTGCTCAAGTGCTCAATGAATCGTCTCCCTGAACTATCAACGAGACTGTTTGAAATGTTCAGACTTGTCACGTTGCTGTCAGAAAACCAGCTCAGTGGATGAGATGATACCTTGGGCTGTTCGGCGAGCCTCAGGGAGCACACGTTTGATTTACCAGGTAAAATCTAATCCTGTAAGAAGAATGCTGGCTTGTCTGTGCTCCTGCTTTTAGTCCACAATATTACAGAGAGTACTGAGCAATTCTCTCCAATGAACTACTTATGATAATTACCCTGTATCTCCACCCAGCCCTGCAATTAGTATTTAAAATGCAGAGATCACACCTGCTGCAGACAGGATTTTACTGAACCTTTCAAATTAATGCCATTAAATCATTCTCCTTTAATCCTGTAAAGAGAGGCATCTCCATAAAGCATAAGTATGGTACTGTAAAATTTCTTTTAATTTAACCATATAATTTACTTACTTCACCTATCAAAATGAATTGAAATTCAGAACTGTGAAAAACACCTTGCAAAGAAAGAAGTGCATTACAAGTTTGTAGGTGAATTAGCTGCTATAATTTGCTCATAGTGTGTAGGTGATATGGCAGAACCTGGGGAGAACTGATGGGAATCAGGGAGAATAAAAAATGGGATTAATTAAAATGGCTGCTTGATGGTGTGGAGAACATGGGTCAAAAGGTCTGTTACTCTGCTACACAACTCTTTGACTCTTTATTTTTTTGTTATACGCCATGTCGTACGATGTAAGTGATTACGGTGTTCCCATGACCGTGATTGTCCTCCCGGCAAATTTTTCTACAGAAATGGTCTACCATTGCCTTCTTCTGGGCAGTGTCTTTATAAGACGGGTGACCCCCGTCATTTTCCATACTCTTCAGAGATTGCCTGCCTGGCATCAGTGGTCACATAACCAGGACCTGTGATATGCACCAGCTGCTCATACAACCATCCTCAACCTGCTGCCATGGGTTCATGTGACCCTGATTGGGGGGGGGGGGGCTAAGCAAATGTTATACCTTGTCCAAAGGTAACCTGCAGGCTAGTGGAGGGAAGGACCGATTTACACCTCCTTTGGTGGAGGTGTGGCTCCACCCCCACCACCCTAAGGAATAAATAAGAAAAGGAAAAATAGAGAACAAAGATTCTATAAATCTATGACTCTAAGATGGTCCGCAGCAGAACAAAAACACAAACCATAAAGGGTTCTATAGATCTGTAAAAAGGAATCAGATTTAATATCACTGAATTGATGTGAATATTTTTGTTTTGCTGCAGTGGTACAGTGCAATACATAAAAACTATATATTACTGCAATGAATATGTGTACGTATAAATTAAATAAATAGTGCAAAAAAGGGAGCAAAAATAATGAGATAGCTTTCATGAGTTGGTTCATTATCCGTTTAGAAATTTATGCTGGGGATGACTGTCGCCAAAAGACTTACCTTGAGGGAATGGAAATCACCTTCTCCTCCTTCCTTTCGGAGATGGATGGCTGATCTGATCTCAGTCATACAGATGGAGAAACTTAGGTTCTTGAGAATCAATTCAATTAAAAAATTTTTGGCTATCTGGAATGCATTTTTTGCCTACCTGGACGAGGCCGGGGGGGGGGGGGGGCACATGAGCAATTTCCCTCCCAGCTGATTTCTCACGGCCCTCATTTGAGATTTAATGTTTAGTATTTTTTTATATAATTTTTATTGAGTTTTCAAGTGATACATGAGAAAAAAAATATCTACCCTCCCCCCCGATATATACTCCTACCTAAAAAGAAAAGAAAAAAAAAGGAACCGCCTGAATATTGGAAGGTTTGCACATGCTCCATGGGATAAAAATAAATTTAATATATACTTGTTACTTTCCCCCAAGGAACCTGTTTAGTATTTTTGAGCACTTTGTATAATAGGCATCCCTCTAATGTTACATCTCTTTCTTTTTTTTTTGCTTATTTCATTTTTATACATGTCTGAGCTGGTATGTTCTTGTTGATTTCATTGGGTTTTTTTTTGAAAATTTTGAAAATAGAGCATTAAAAAAAAGGAAATTTAATGGAGGAGGGAAGAAGCTGTTCCAAAAACATTTAGCTAAAATTAACGTGGGTGCCTTTAGAATCGAAACAACAGAAACTAAATTGGAGAACGTATAAGTTAAAGAGAAATTTTTAAAATATGCATATATTTTATGTCTACCTTCATAGACGAAAACACAGAAAACTCTCTGGAAAGAAGAGAGAATCACAAGTACAAAGTGAATGAGGAGCTAAAAACAATTAGCATATGTAAAGAAATAGCGTAGGGAAGATTAAAGGGGATGAAAAGTAATAAAATGATAAAAGTAGTCCCCTTTGGAACAGAGATGAGGGGGAATTTCTTTAACCATAGGGTGGTGAATCTGTGGAATTTGTCATAGACTGTGGAAGCCGTATCATTGGGTATATTTAAAGTAGAAGTTAATAGGTTCTTGATTAAAAAATTCATCAAACATAATGGAAGTAAGATAATAGAGGACTATTATATAAATGGGGAGAAGGTTCAAACATCAGAGGTGCTGAGGGCTTTTGGAGTCCTCGTACAAGACTCCCAGAAGGTTACTTTACAGGTTGGGTCTGTGGTAAAGAAGGCAAATGCAATGCTGGCACTTATTTCAAGGGGAGTAGAATAGAAAAGCAGGGATATAATGCTGAGCCTTTATAAAACACTAGTCAGGCCACACTTAGAGTATTGTCAAAGGTTTTGGGCCCCATATCTCATTGTCATTAGAAAGAGTCCAGAGGAGGTTCACGAGGATGATTCCAGGAATGAAGGGGTTAACATATGAGGAGCGTTTGGCGGTTTTCAGCCTGTACTCACTGGAATTTAGAAGGATGCGGGGTGAATCTCATTGAAACCTACCGAATGTTGAAAGGACCACATAGGGTGGGTGTGGAGAGGACGTTTCCTATGGTGGGGGTATCCAGAACTAGAGGGCACAGTCTCAGAATTGAGGGGCGACCCTTTAGAACAGAGGTAAGGAGGACTTTTTGTAGCCAGAGTGTAGTAAATCTGTGGAATGCTCTGCCACAAGCTGCAGTGGAGGCCAAGTCCCTGCGTATATTTAGGGCGGAAGTTGATCGTTTCCCGATCAGTCAGGGGATCAAAGGATGTGGTGAGAAGGCAGGTGTAAGAGGTTGAGTGGGATCCGGGATCAGCTGTGATGGAATGACAGAATAGACTCGATGGACCAAATGGCCTAATTTTTCTCCTATATATTATGATCTTATAAATCCTTAGAGGTTGATAGCTTGCATCCTTGGGTTTTGAAGGAGATTACTAGAGATTAATCTTGTAAAATTCCACGGATTCTAGGACAGTTGCTTCATGATTTGAAGTGATCAATTGTAAAACCACTTTCTAAGAAAGGAATGAACAAGGACAAGGAATAAGAGAGCAGTTAGCCCTTCAAAATAGTCATAGTTTATTGTTAAGGAAATGATAAGATGATACTTAGAAATGAATAATAGAATTGGAAAGAGTTGGCAACAATTTTTATCACTGCCCAAAATCTTATACTGGAAAACAGTCTAGTCAGTTTGGATTGGCAACACCATCTCCTCCACAATCTCTATCAGCACAAGGCTGTGTGCTTAGCCCCTTGCTCTGCTCAAGGACTGTGAGGCTAAGCACAGCTGCAATGCCATATTCAACCCTAGCCTGTACTAATTTGGAATGTGGGGGGACACTGGGCACCCAGAGGAAACCCACATGCTCATAGGTAGAATGTACAAACAATGTCCTTACAGACAATGGCTGGAATGAATCTCCAATCACTGCCACTGTGAAGCATTACAGTAGTCAGGTCACTCGTCTGAGTGCTACTGGTACCATGTAACCCAGTACTACCTGTCGCATGGTCAGGTGGTCGGCGACTAAACCGGCTCCCCCACCAGGCTTGCCTGGTGAGGAGGGTGGCTAGACACCCCGCAGGATGTAAGACAAGACCTGTCAAAAGGTGGATGAACCCTCTCGTAGGGTCAATGGCCATCTAGCAAACACGCGCCGTGAAGCGCGGAAAGGGCACCCCTTGCATCGAAGCTTGGTCTGGCCATTCACTGCCACAGAACTTCCCCCAGCCGTCTTGGACCCCACCATGCCGCTGGATCCGGGAGGGGATGTCGAGAGGGTGGGTCTGGACCTGTGCAACCCCCTACTCACTTAAAATCCACTCACGCACACACTGTTCCTTTCTGAGGAGTGCGTAACCACCCCGCTAACTGAAAGGAACTGTCACCAGCCTGTGGGATGGATAGCCAAAGAGAGAAAGCATTACATTAACTGCTACACTGTGGGGCTACCCTTCAAGCTTATTTTTGGATACAGAATTTCTATTATATCTGATATATCCAGGTTTGTTAATGATGCAAGGTTGGATCATGTCTAATATATCCAAGTTTACATATGATTCAAAGGAAGTGTGTGACGTACAAAAGATAAAGAAAGGTTTCAGGACATATACACTCAGTAGCCACGTTATTAGGTACACCTGTACACTTCCTTGTTAATGCACATATCTAATCAGCCAATCATGTCACAGCAACTCAAGGCATTAAAGCATGTAGACATAGTCAAGAGGTTCAGTTGTTGTTCAAACCAAACATCAAGATTGGGGAGAAATGTGATCTAAGTGACGTTGACTCTGGAGTGATTGTTGGTGCCAGACGGGGTGGTTTGAATATCTCAGAAACTGCTGATCTCCTAGGATTTTCGTGCACAATAGTCTGTAGAGTTTAGAGAGAACGTTGCAAAAAAACAAACAAAAAGAGTTCTGTGAATGGCATTCCTGTAGGCAAAAGCGCCTTGTTGATGAGCGAGTTCAGAGAAGAACGGCCAGATTGGTTCAAGCTGACAGGAAAGTGACAGCACCTCAAATAACGAAGTGTTACAACAGCGATGCACAACATGTTGAACCTTGAATGCACACAACACATTGAACATTGAAGTGGATGGGCTACAGCAACGTAAGACCAGGAACGTACACAGAGTGACCACTTAATTAGGGACAGGAGGTATCCAATAAAATGGCCACTGAGTGTAAATAAAGTTGAGTGAATGAGTCAGGAAATGCCAATGGGCAATGTTGTGGAAAATGTGAGGTCATTCACTTTAACAGGAAATAAATAGAAATGAAAGATTTTTAAGTGATTCAAAGGGACTTGGACACACAAACACGAGGAATTCTGCAGGTGCTGAAAATTCAAGCAACGCACATCAAGGTTGCTGGTGAATGCAGCAGGCCAGGCAGCATCTCTAGGAAGAGGTACAGGCGACGTTTCGGGACGAGACCCTTCGTCAGGACTAACTGAAGGAAGAGTTAGTAAGAGATTTGAAAGTGGGAGGGGGAGGGGGAGAAGCATCTCTAGGAAGAGGTACAGTCGACGACTTGGAGTTGACATTGGATATTCATTTCAGACATTCCCTTTTATTGCAAATTCTGGCGTCCATTGGCTCACAGGGTAAAGAGGTTTCTTCTGAGTTCCCTTATGAATATTTTATATTGATGGTCTCTTGTTTTTACTCTCTCTAATAAATGAGAAGGCCCTCCTTCTGGGTTAACCATCCATAACTTTAAATGCTCATTTACCGTAACCTTTTTAAAAATTAAACAAAAGACTCACCTTTTTCATCACTTCTTGCCATTCACCTCTGCCCTCTAAATGAACCATCTAGTTGGACGATCTTTCATAGATTTTGTTATGGTTATTATTCAATAGTTATATTGAGTATGCCCACAATAAAATGAATCTCAGGTTGTATATGGTGACATATGTGTACTTTGATAATAAATTTACTTTGAACTTTGAATTTTCATACCTGTGTATTTTTATTTTGCAGTTTTCCAGTGACACCATAACTCATTTTTTATTTACTGTATAATATGCTAACGTGCACATAACCCCACTCACAGAATTTATTTTCAGTTTCCCAAAACTTGGCGGAGAGTTTCATCTTATTTTAGTGTGCTGAAATTGGAACGTACCTCCCATAATTGGTTGAACAACATCCTCGTAAATCTTTTCTACATGCTTTCCAGCTTAACTTCATCTTCCCTGTAAAAGAGTGACCAAAACTGTACACAATACTCCAAATGTGGCCTCACTGATGAATTATACAATTACAGCATAATATTCCAACTCCTATACTTAATACTCTGACTGATGAAGGCAGAGTACATTTTTCACCAACATGTCTACTTGGGGTGCCACTTTCAACAAACTATGCATTTTTACTCCTAAGTCCCTTTGTTAGTTAGTGTCGACATTTAAAGTTATAGAGTCACGGAGCACCACCGCACAAAAACTAGACCTTCAGCCCATCTAGCCTGTGCCAGCCTGGTCTTCCATTTTGTCCCATCTACCAGCACCCCAACCATACCTTTTTTTCATGTACCTATTCAAACTTCTCTTCAGTTACAAGTGACCTTGCATCAAACATTCCTGCTAGCAGCTCGTTCCACACGTGCACCAACATCTGACAGAAAAAAATCCACACCAGATTCCCATTAAAATTTCTCCTATCACCCTAAACCTATGACCTCTATTTATAGTTCTGGCCAACCCTGAGGGGAGAAAGCTTGCAAACATTATCTTTATTATTTTGAATACCTCTATAACATCTCCCATCTTTCTTCTGTGCTGTAGGAAATGAAGTCCTTGGTAAAGCATCATATAGCAATGGATTTGATGCCAGGTTAAGTACATTCAGTGGCATTTTGCATTTGAGGTAAAAGAAACCATGAATATTGATTTCCCCTTCCAGAAAATAAATCACCCCCCCCCCCCACTTCCTTTATTCCCTACTCTAAATTTTTACTTCTTCTCACCTGCCTATTACTTCCCCCAGGTCCCGTCCTCCTTCCCCTTCTCCTTCATCCACTCTCCTCTCCCATTAGATTCTTTCTTCTCCAGTCCTTGACATTTCCCACCCACCTGGCCCTCCAACTTTTTATTCTAGCGTCTTCCCCCTCCCTTCTCAGTCCTGAAGAAGGGTTTCGGCCTGAAACATCAACTATATATTTGTTTCCATAGATGCTGCCTGATATGGTGAGTTCCTCTAGCATTTTGTGTGTGTTGCCATGAATTATTTAATTGCTAGTGTTATATACAATCTACAGGACAAATCCCAAGCACAAGAGATTCTGCAAATGCTGGAAATCCAGTGCAACAAACAGGAACAGCTGGAGGAACTCAGTAGATCAGGCTAAAGGTGTATAAGCAATTGATATTACAGGCCGAGCCCCTTCATTGGGACTGCAAAGAAAGGGGGAAGAAGACAAAATAAAAAAACTAGGGGAGAGGAAGGCGTTGACATGATAAGACTAGCTAGATGTTCTTTCTTGTAGTGATTGGTGCTTGGAAACATCTATGATATCAACATCCCACGTTGGACAGGGAGAAGGAAATAGATTCGACTTCCACTTTTCCGAGGGGACTCAAACTCCTTACCAAGCATCAGAGTAATTAATTCTACAATCAGATGTGGGTGACCCACAGGGCACGGAGTTTTCTTGAACGGAGCTTGTAGGACGTTGATGTTGCCTGACTCTGAGCCGCACTCTGATGCTTTTTCTTTCTCCATGCTGCCACACGTGTGCTCCTGGCTAGCACATTTTGGAATAAGCTGTTAGTAAAGGTTTGTCAGATAACTGGTGCAGATTAATAGCAGTGCACAAATAAATGTGTTAGCCCTTTTACTGTAGTTAAAAGTCCTTGGACATAAAACCTATCTTCTCTTTTACTGATGTTTGTTCAAATCTTATCTCTGCACTGCCTTTTAACTTTCAAAACTGCAATAACTTAGATCTAGTTTATAATGCCAACTGTTCATTCATTTCCATAGACGCTGCCTGATCTGCTGAGTTCCTCCAGCATTATGTGTGTGTTACTTTAGATCTAACTTCCAATGTATTCACCACAGGTTCATGGTTAAAGGAGGGACCACACTCAAATCTGGCAACAATAGGCAGCAGATTAACTCCAAAAGCATGGCACAGTAACATAACAATAAGCACAATCATTGATCAAATTCAGTTCCCGCTGCTGTCTGTAAGGAGTCTGTACGTTCACCCCATGACCGTGTGTTTTTCCTCCGGGTGCTCTGGTTTCCTCCCACATTCCAAAGATAGTTAATTCATTTTGAAAATGCCATGTTGGCACTAGAACCAGGAAGAGACTTGCAGGCTGCCCCCAGAATATACTTGGACTGTGTTGGTCATTGATACAAATGATGCATTTCACTGAATGCTTTGAGATTTTAATGTACATGTGACAAATACAGCTGTTTTTTAATCTTTAAAATCTTAAAGATATGACAAGTTTCTCATTCATGCAGCATTACGCAGAAAAGTCCTGATTTTTGCAGTACACTCACTACCAGGCATCTCTGAAGGAGAGAACCAAATTAATAAACATAGGCATGAGTAGATTGTTTTATTTTTCCAAATGAGCAGTGACCTTCTCCATGGGGTTAGCTGTTACATGACAGATAGTAATCTCATCTTAGTCAAATGATTAGAAAAGTTCGGTGATCAGCAGATCAAAGCCGAAAGGTTCAAGACCGAGGTCAGCAGCTCTGGAAATCGAGGCCTGATAGTCAAAGTCCCTGGGTGGGCACGTCTGGAAGTCAGAGGCCTGGTGTCTGTAAGTAAGTGAGTCGGCACTAGGGACTGGAGATTGGAAGCCCAGTGGTAATCTGTTCTGGGGTTGGAGGGCTGTCTGCATGAGTGAGTGGGTGGGACAAGGGCTTGTCTTGTTGTTTTTTTTTGTTGTTGTTGTTGCTTGTGTTGTTCTGCAAACGTGATGAGCATTCTATGTTGGCAGCACTTGTAGGCTGTGCCTAGCACCTTCTTAGGCTCTATTGGTCATTAATACAAAACAACATATTTCATTCTGTGTTCCAAAGTTGAGGCAAAGCTGAAAAACGAAATTGTGGAATCCATTGCCACAGGTGTCCGGAAATCCATTGATTTCTTGGGAGGTGCCGGAGGTAACAATGAAAAAGAGGGAAGAGAGTTATTAGATCTGAGAGTTGTTATTTATAATTGGGCAGGGTAAGAAGGGGAGCATAAAGCATGCAGACATGGTCAGCTGTTTGTTTAGACCGAACATCAGAATCAGGAAGAAATGTGACCTGAGTGACTTTGACTGTGAAACGATTGTTGGTGCCAGATGGGGTGGTTTGAGTATCTCAGAATCTGCTGATCTCCTGACATTTTCACATACAACAGTCTCTAAAATTTACAGTGAATGGCAAAAAAAAACATCCAGTGTTCAGCAGCTCTATGGGCAAAAACGCTTTGTTATTGTTAGAGGTCAGAGGAAAAAGGTCAGACTGGTTCAAGCTGACAGGAAAGTGATAGCAACTCAAGTAACCATGCGTTACAACAACAGTGTGCAAAAGAGTATCTCTGAATGCATAATGTGTCAAACTTTGAAATGGGTGGGCTATTGCAGCAGAAGACCATGAAAATACACTCTGTGACCACCTTATTAGCTACAGGAGCTACCTGATACAATGGCCTCTGAGTATATTGCAATCTGTATAGAAGAGCAGGTTGAAAAGTTGAAAGACTCCTTTGCTCCATACCCATTTCATCTAGTATTTACGGTGAGCATGGAACAGATTTAAAATAAATAATTTTTAGTTGATTACTTGGAGAAAAGGAAGTCATGAAGTTATTGCATACCACCCACAAGTATCTGGCAGAGTTGTCTCAGTCATAATAATTAAAATTCCACGCTCAACCATACTTGAGCTTATCTGCTTCAGGGAATCTATCAATGGTCCTTTGCCAGTTAATGATAATGTTGAACTGAAGTCTGTGTATCCCAGACTCTGATTTTATTTCTCCGCCTCCAGTTTATGCCTCTGATTTGGGCTCAGGTGCATGTTTAAGAAAGGAATCTTGGCAGTTTCATTGACAATAATCCTGCCTACAAATATGAAAATTAGGAGCAGGACGAGGTCACTCAGCCCTTCAAGCCTGCTCCACCATTTAATAATATTACAGCTGAACTGATTGCCCTCCAAGAGGACCACAACCTTGTCATGGTTTGGAGGTTTGTGTGCCTCAGTGGCCCGGAGAGCTATGCTGGCTGGAGTCAAGACTTTATGCTTTGGGTCTTGGTAGGGTCACCCATGCCAAATAGGTCAAAGGGTAGAGGCCAGACTTAGAGCAGCCAACCAGTCCTCCAGGTTCGGGGGTTCAGCTCAGGGCGAACAATCCTGTCTGGTAAACTGTTAGGGAAACAGCAATGAAGAATCCTTTAAATCTGAGTGCGATGGTATTCCTCAGTCTCCACTCGGACCTGCATGATTGACAGAAGTGAAAACCAGGCTGCTGACACAGTGAAGGGAGCCTGAGCACTGCCAGAGAAAGAGGACCTTCATTACTGCCCTAGACGCCAGAAGCCTAATGAGAGGCAGAGAGAGAACTGATTGTAGCCTCAACAGTCCAGACTGGGTAAGGTAAACTTCCACCTGCTTCTTTATCAAGTTCAGGTCTTTCCCGGGTTATGAACGCTGAACTAACAGAGACACTGTGCAGATGAGTGAGTGATTGTGAGACCGTTGAGATGGGCTGGTCGGCTGTTACAGGGGCCACACATTCTGGTGCCAACAGAACATGCCCAAAGGTTCAGCAACAACAACAACAACAGTAAAGCAAGCCCTTTTCCCCGTCGTCTCCCCCACTCACACTCAAGCAGACCTCCAACCCCAGATCAGGCCACCTTTGGGCCTCTGGCCTCTGGACTTTCATTTCTTCCTGAACCTCTGTCCGTCCCTGAATGGGGTATTGAAGTTGAAATATAAAAGCTCCTTAGAAATATTTAAGAGCAAACATTATATTAACATAGCTTCAATCTTGTCCCCCTGCAAAAAAAAATTCGGAACACCTTACATTGGCTGAGGTACTTTCTGACTGGTGGAGTGCTGCAGGGATCTGTGTTGGGTCCTTTGTTGTTTGTCATCTATATCAGTGATCTGGATGATAATGTGGTTAACTGGATCAGCAAATTTGTGAATGACACCAAGATTGGGGGTGCAGTAGATAGTGAGGAAAATTATCAAAGCTTGCAGTGGGTAAATAATAAGAATAAGAATAATAAGTACTCATATCATTTTGGATCTCCCCCTCCCCCTCCTACTTTCAAATCTCTTGCTATCTCCTCTTTCAGTTAGTCCTGACGAAGGACCACGGCCCGAAACGTCGACTGTACCTCTTCCTATAGATGCTGCCTGGCCTGCTGCGTTCACCAGCGTTTTGTGTGTGTTGCTTGAATTTCCAGCATCTGCAGATTTCCTCGTGTCTGTGTTTTTAATAAGTACTTTATTGATCCCAAGTGGGAACCTTTTTGTTACAGCAACAACAATTAAAAGCACACTTAGCAGTGTGCAGACTTAACTAATAATGAAGTATGGAATAATAATATAGGTCTCTGTCCGCTCGGACGGTTTTGAAGCCAGGTGTGGTAGCACCGTGGTCTGGGAAATGCGTGTGTAGCCAGGTCTCTGTTCAGCACAGAATCACAGATCTCCCGGCTTTCCCTCTGGGCCTTAATCAGTGCACCAAGCTCGTCTACCTTATTTCCCAAGGATCTCATGTTTCCCATGATCACCGCAGAGATAGAAGGTTTGTATTTCCTCCTCCTAGCCTTAACCTTTGCTGCGGGCCTGCAGCCTCCAGACCAGCTGAAAAATAGCAGATGGAATTTGCTGCTGCATCCTCTGTCAGGTGGGATCAGGGCATTTTCTGTGTGTCTTCTCTCCCCACTACCTCATCTCCGGGCCGCAGCGATCAGAGGCTGGCTGGAGCCGAGTGGAGCGGGGGTGCTGAGGAGGCACACTTGCTCATTCACCGAGGTTAGTGAGGCCCGCTGGCCAGCCGCTCTTCCCGTGGCCGCTCACTCTCCCATCACCACTGTGTCCGTTCATTTCTGATTTACAAAACTGTTCAGATTACGAACAGTTTTCAGGAACAGAATCCTGAAATGTCGTCGAGACTACCTGTCTGAAGCATACAGCAACAGTTTGAATACTTACAGTAAAGTAACAAACTCCGCTGTAGTTGAGTTCAAGGGAACAACAAGAAAAGACCATGTAACGTGTATTTTGTAGATTAGTTTTAAGGTGAGAGAGGAAAGGTTTAAAAGAGACCTGAAGGACACCCTTTTCACACAGAGGGTGGTGGGTGTATGGAACGAGCTGTCAGAAAAATTAGTTGAAGTGCATACAAGAGTAACACTTAAAAGGTATTTTGAGGAGTACAGGGATAGAAAAGAGGGATATGGGCACCTTGGCTGGCATGGACACGTTGGGCTGAAGGGTCAGCTGTGGAATCAGATCGCCTGCAGAATTGTTGCCCCTCACTGAAAATCTTACTTGGAGAGAGGACGTATGGAATTGCACTTTATGTGCAGTCGTTTGCCTGTTAATGGCGGAGTGAAGTAGGACTTGGCATCCTTCAAGGGTTTTCCATCCATTATGCAAGACCTGATGTCCTTCGGATTTGAATTTCTGAAATACGATTCCATGAGCGAGGCTCAAATTTTTATTTTAATATTCACCTGAACTTCTGGAACAGACGGACAAAGTGCTTGTGTCTCATTTTGTTGGAAGGACGGGACCCATAGCTGTGCTACATCTCTCAAACAGCGAACTGGAGAATTAGACCTGATTATAAATTCAATCTGCTTTGAAGGTGCATGAAATTACATCCACTTGGCCACAAAATGAATGTACAACCAACTGAGACACACCAAATTATCAAATGCATACTGTCGCTGCAGAGTCATGCAGCTATGCTGCATGGAACCAAGGCCCTTCGGGCCATCAAATGCATGCCAGCTGTCATCCACACAAGACATCAGCAGATGTTGGAAATCCAGAGTGCCACATGAGTGGCGGGGTGTCACAGAGAGCGACCACACTGGAGAAAATTTGTATGGAACTATTGTGTTTTTTGGCAGTTACCTTTTTGTAAATACTGACAGTTTTCTTTTCAAAATTTTTGTTAATTTTTGTAAATTTGATTTTTGATGAACCAATAAACACTCTTACATGGAAGTACTAAGTAGCTTATTATTTAGGCAGGAAGAGAAGAGAAGCAGTGTGCCGCGCGTGCGCAGCCCTCCAGTGAAAATGATATCATATCTGTTAAATAGGGGCCGTGGACAATTCTGATTTGATGGAGATGGATGTGAAAGCACAGAGGAACATCTGGAGAAATTTCTGAAACGCTCGTTTGCTGCTGTCGTTACTGCACGGTTGGGAATCTTTCAGAGGGTAGGCCTCAAAGTCCCCGGCTTTGCCTGCTGTTGGCGACCGTGGTTGAGGTCGAATCGTTCGGATAGAGATGGCGCTCAGTACTCGGTGTCGGAGGGCTGATCAGAGCTCGAAGTTTTCGGATGACTCAGAGTCAGACCGTGGTCGGGTATAGCAGGGAGAGTTTTTCTTCCTTCTCTCCGTCTGCGTGAGATGTGGGACATTTGAGAGACTTTGAACTTTTACTGTGCTCATGGACTTCTTCATCAAGTTATGGTATTGTTGCACTGTTTGTAACTATATGTTATAATTATGAGGTTTTGTTAATTTTTTTCAGTCTTGGTCTGTCCTGTGTTTTGTGATATCATACCGGAGGAAATATTGTATCATTTCTTAATGCATGCATTACAAAATGACAATAAAAGAGGACTGCGTGTCTTCATAATCTATTAATAATCTATTCTCCTTTGGTCATCAGCCACATATGGTAACATGGGGTGGAAATACGTCTCTACCAAAGGAGATGTGGGGTGCTCTTTCCCTGCAGGCCACCCTTAGGTGAGGTGGAGCACCTGCTTGCCTCCCCCCACCACTGATCAGGGTCATGTGAAGCCATGGAAGCAGGTGGTGGATGGTCGTATAAGCATCCTGTGTATATCCTGGTGATGTGACCACTCTGACGTCAGGCAGACAATCTCTGAAGAGTATTGATAACGGCTGCAGTCACCCACCCTGTAAAGACACTGCCCAGAAGAAGGCAATGGTAAGCCACTTCTGTCGAAAAGTTTGCCAAGAACAATCAGGGTCGGACCGTGATCGCCTATGTCTTACGGCATGACGCACAATGAGTGAGCACACAAAGTGCTGGAGGATCTCAGTGGGCCAGGCAGCATTTATGGAGAGGAATAAAAAATGGTCGTGTTGGGCCGAGGGTCCAACCACCTATCTGTTAATTATTAGAAACAGCTGCTTGATGAGTTAACAAGTAGGGCATTAAGCAGTAACAAAAGATGCCTTTTGCTGTCAGAAGCAAATGCTTACAGCTGCAACGTGTGGTATTCATCACTCATAAGTTAGAGGAAGCTGGTTGTCATTGTGTTAGATGAATGACATACTTTTGCCCCAGTGCTGTCCAGGCAGGGGCAACTGGACTGCCTACAGCTGGGAGAACTAAACGTTCAACCATTACGTACTCCTAGTTAATTTCAATACAAAGCGTTAGAATTTCTTTCAGAGTCAGGTTTGATCTCATTGACATATGCCATGAAATTTGTTGTTTTGTGGCAGCAGTACAGCGCAATACATAAAAAATACCATACGTTACGAATGGCAGGGGAGCTCAGATTACAGAAATATGGAAGGAAGGATTGCCATGTCAGGAAATTACAGAGTTGGGAGACAAGGAGTGCAAAGGAGTCAGAGATTGTGGGTGATGAGAGAGCAAGGGTAAGTGGGAATTACATGTATGCACAGGAGCAGTGAAAAACTTACAGCAACATCACTGGGGCGCCATCCACAATACTCACAAGAAACATTTAAATTAACAACAATTCGTAGACAAAATTATACAAGAAAAAACACAATTAGAGAAGAAAAAATTATTAGTGAGAGAAAGAGAGAGAAGGGAGGGATTTTACAAAGCAGAGAACAATAGTGAGAAATGAGAGAGGAAAGGTTCATGGAACAGAGAAACATCCAGCACAGTACAAGCCCTTTGGCCCTCAGTATTGTGCTGGCCTACATAAGCTTTCTCCATGATCAATCTACTCCTCCCCTCCTATCTCCCATAATCCTTGATTTTTCTTTCATCCATGTGCCTATCTATGAGTTTCTGAAATGTCCCTCCCAAATGGATCAGCCTCTACCACCATGCTGGCAGGGGATGCCAGGCATATATCCCTCTCTGTGGAAAAACCGATCTCCGACCTCTCCCTTAAACGTTCCTCCACTCACCTCAAAAGGATGTCCTCTGCTATTGGCTGTTGCCGCTCTGGAAAGAAGGCACTGGTTGTTCACTCTGTCGATGGCTCCTTTTATCTTGTACTCTTCTATCAAGTCACTACTCATCCTCCTTCAAGAGAAAAGACCTACACTGCTCAACCTTTTCTCATAAAGGACGTTCTCTATTCCAGGCAGCATCCTGGTAAGTCTCTTTGGTGCTCTCTCTAAAGCAGGGTTTGCTAACCATTTTTATGCTGCAGACCCCTACCATTAACCAAGGACTCAATGGACCCAAGGTTGGGAGCCCCCGATCTAAACCTTCCGCATCTTCCTCTAATGCGGTGACCAGAACCAAACACAATGAGTGAATGGTAAACCTGATTCTGGTATGGGCCTCTGATAAGGGGACAGGGAGAGGGGAACCATGGTTGGGAAAATGTGAACGGAGAGTGGAGAGAGCAGGAAGTATCGGAGAGACGTTCTGTAATGATCAATAAACGAAATGTTTGGAATCAAATGACCTTGCCATGTGTCTCAGGGATGGGTGTGTCTGTCCCCACACCAACCCTTGCCCTTGTCCCTGCCCCGGCACTCCTTTTTTGCCACCTGTTTCAGTCCACTCCCGCGGCGCTCCACCCCTGCTATTCCCACCATACTTTGCTCCTGCCAGATTTACAAACTCGCTCTCCACTCCACATTGACAAACACTGTACTGAGCAAAAGTGTTAGGCACCCTAGCTATATATATGTGCCTAAGACTTTTGCATAGTACTGCATATTGTGCAATTTGTTGTTTTGCAGCAGCAGTACAGTGCAGTTCTTTCTATAACAAGAAACATATATTAAAATAGTAAATAAGTAGTGGAAAAAGAGAGTTTAGCCCTGGTATCCTGACCAAATAATATCCCTCAATCCACATCACTTAAACAGATTGCCTGATCATTAAGATTGACGTACTTGAGTTTATTGTCATGTGCAGGAGTGCATACATGCATGCATGGGTGCAAAGTAAATCTTGATTGCAGCAGCATCACAGGCATTTAGCATCATATAAGTTTCATTCATATGAAAAGCAATTATACACATATACGTTCGAGGGAGCTACATGGTGTTTATACTTCACATATACCTTGATGTCTTCTGAGAACATAGAAGGTGCTACGTAAATACAAACCTTTATTTCATTAAGACTAAAACTGAATATTGCTCTGTTACGTACTTTTGATGACTGATATATGGGAAAGTGAACTGGAGTTTGATTTTAGTAAACAGTCGTCCCAACGCCCTCCATAATGGATGAACATAAAAATAACCTGTTGAAAATCTGAAATAAAATCAGAAAATGCTGGAAGTACCCAAGAAGTCAGACAGTATCTGCAGAAAGAGGAACAGAGATAACATTTCAGGCCTGGAACCCTTTGTGAGAACTTGAAAGAGGGAAAATCTGGTGATTTTTTAGTTGCAGAGAGAGTGGAGAAGGTAAAGGGAATATCTTTGATGGAGTGAGACCAAATTAATTATATGGCAATTAGAAACAGATTATGTTTCTTTAGTCGTGTTGCAAATACCAATGTTGTGGGATGTATCAGTGTGAGCCAAGTGTGACTGACAGAAGTGGCCAGTTCTGATACAAAGTGAGATTGAGTTATCTGAAGCTGAAGCGTTTGATATTAAGTCTGGAAGGCTGTGACATGCCCATTCAGAAGATAAGGGGCTCAGCAAGCACATGTTGGGCTTTGTTGTACTGGAGACCACAGACAGAAAGGGAGTGGGCTTCAAAGAGGACTGGTTTGAATAGGCTAGATGGAGAGAGGTTGTTCTTTTTAACAGATGGTTCAAGGAGAAAGAAGCACAGATTTACAATTGATAGTAACTAGAACAAATACCATTAGAGTGTGTGGAATAGAATGTGTTTTTATATACCCAGAGGTAGATTTAACTACCTGCATGTGTGTGGAAACAAAATCAATCAGTGTCTTCAAATTTAGGGAGCACTTAAGGGAAAATAACTTGCAGAGGAAAGAGACTAATCAGATTGCTCTGCTAGCAGCTTACATGACTACAAAGGGCCCAAATGGCCTCCTGCTGCAAAATAATAATTCTTCATCTCTATGGTCCAACCCAAACTGTGGCTATGTTGTTGCATAATACAGACATACTTGTGGAAAAATAATACTAGTTTCTTATTGCTGGTAAGTCTTTTGTCTTTTGCACTTCAGTTGCTTGTCTATGTTCACTTGTGTAGTTTTTCCCTGATTCTGTTGTGTTTCTTTGTAATTACTGTGAATGCCTGTACAAAAATAAATCTCAGGGTGCTATATGGCGATACATATGTACTTTGATAATAAATTCATTTTGAACTTTAAAATATTTTTGCCATAATTTGGTTCTGCAAGATAAAATATATTTTTTTAATTGTGTCATTTTAAAATATTTGTACCTGTGAATATTTCTAATAATCAAGCATTTTTGCTATACCAACATAGGAAAAGGATTTTATCATTTTGATAGCAATAACTTGCAAGATAGTAAGGTGTATTTTCTTGGTTAAAAACAACTGGGTTGAAGTATATCAGCACAGACAAAATGCTGGAGGAACTCAGCAGGCCAAACTGCTGAGTTCCCCCAGCATTTTGTCTGTGTTGCTTAGATTTCCAGCGTCTGCAGATTTTCTCTTGTTTGTGAAGTATATCAACACTGTTTTTCAATAATTGGTAACCAGTGTGTTTCCTTGCAGTCCTTGCTCTCATTTCTAGGGATCTGGTTTAACCTGATGGACCTGGTGCAGGAGCACGTGGGTCTGAGGCAAGGATTTCAAATCCCAGCCTGAGCCAAAGGGAAGGACAAAGGTCATGACAGTGACCGAGATTGTGTAGTATAGGGGTTCTGCAACATTAGGTCCTTTCCACTGCTTTTTGGCCATCAGCTCTAAATGCCGACCTGCTCACTCCCACACATGCACACAGTCACAATTTCCTATATACTAAATTTCTCCCTCCCACACAGTCTACCTCTCGCTCTCCCTCACACTTTGAATCTCACCCACACACATCAGGGTTCTCTCATGCATACTGTCTCTTTCCCACACATGCCGAATCTCTCTCTCACATGTTCTCCCAAACACAATCTCCCAACCTCACTTCCATGTGCACCAAGTTCCTCGCCCACGGACTGAATATCACATTGTCTCCTCTCTCTAACACTTTCTTTTCTCACATTGGGTGTCTCTTTCCCCCACATGAGAGGTTTCCTCTCCTGCAGACAAATATTCCTTTTCTCATACACTGAGTCTCTTCCTTACACACTCAAACTAACTAATACAATACACACTAACTGATGTGTGTGCACACACACACATACACACACACACACACACACACACACACACACACACACACACACACACACACACATAAAGTCTGTACCTCACACACAAAGTCTCTCTGACACATTGATTCTCTCTCCTTCATAGTCTCTGTCTTTTCTGCCTCTTTCTCCTTCCCTTCCATACACACATATTCTGACTCTCTTGCATTCTCTCTCTCTCATGCACACTGGAATCTGTCTGTCTCTCTCCATACAGACACACACACACACACACACAGTAGCCCCATGCATGAAGAGAAGTGAAACTATGTACTGAGTGACTGAGTGCTGCTCTGGTCCACACTGAAGGAAGATGGCTGACAACCGAGCAGAGTCCACCACTCCCCCACAACAGGAGACTCAAGGCGTGATGTGTTTTAAAATTTCAACAAGTGTGTTGTTTCAGATTCCAGCATCTGAAGGTTCTCGTAATTCTAAATTTAAATTCTGGTGAAATTCTTACCCACAACACACACTCCCTGTCGCTCGCCCCCACCACACACACACACACGCACACAGATTTAGCTGTGATGTCCTCTTTCAGGTCATGGCTTGATCACTTCCTGCCCCTCGCAGATGCAGATAACCATTCGCCTGCTGATGCCATTATTTACTTATTTGTTTGTTTGTTTGTTTTGTGATACCGTGTGGAACAGATCCTTCCACCCAACGAGCTGCACTGCCCAGTAACCCACCTATTTAACACCAGCCTAATCACAGGACAATTTGCAATGACCAATTAACATACACAACTTGTGGGTCTTTGGACCGTGGGATGAAACTGGAGCATCCAGAGGAAACACACGGGGTTCATGGGGAAAACATACGAACTCCTTATAGAACTCCAAACTCTGGAATGCCTCGAGCTGTAACAATGTTGCACTAACTGCTACCCGGCAATTATAAGAGTTGGTGGGGTAGAAAAAGGGTGGAAACCCCCTCTCTCACTGTTCCCCCCTCAGTGATGTCTGCTGCCCTCCAACTCTTTGACCGTGTACTCACCCAGACCCGCTACCACAGCCATATATCCCTCCTGGGAGCTTGTCTTCACTGCCATCTTGTACCACATAGTTTCCAGATCCACTCATTACCCTCTCCCCCACCACACACCATTCCCGGGTCCCGTCCTCCTTTCCTATCAGATTCCTTTCTCTCCAACCCTTGACCTTTCTCAGCCCACTGGCATCCCTTCCAGCTTTCCCCTCCCCCATCCTTTTTATTCTGGCATCTTCCCTCTTCCTTCTCAGTCCTGAAGAAGGGCCTCGGCCGCGAAACTTCGACAATCTATTCATTTCCGTAGATGCTGCCTGAACCGCCAAGTTCCTCCAGTGTTTTTATGTGTGCTGCTTAGGAAAATATGCAGAATCTTTAAAAAGAAACAAACTTTCTCAGATTCAGAGAATTAACCTCTCCAAAAGCAGCCAAAACACTAAGGAAAGTGACAGATTTCTTTGATCAGAAAGAAGGGGTTTAGAAAAACGAAGTTGTGGTCAGAATGATTAATCATCGTTTTGTGTCTGCAACTCATAAAAGGAAGAGAGGCTTCACTCACAGTGGGAGTGCTGATCAACAGCTTGTTCAGAAAGGACTCCCCCGGTGCTTTTTGTTTTTGGATCCTGCAATCACGTGCAAAGCGATCGACCTTTTGAAGACGCAGAATGAGTAACAGATAGGTGGAGGTAGATTCCTGGTAAAACCCTCCTCAGAACAGCTGCCCGCAAATCTTCACAGCTCATTAAGCTGCCACACACCACCAACAGAGCCTGCTAGCGAACGTGACTGAACTCAGAGTAGCTCCATTAACAGAACCTTTGAACTTTAACTGATGGGGACAAGAAAACAATTTCTCTGTGATGGGCAGTAACAGTCTCTATCGCAAAGGGGAGACATGACCTTAACATTAGCGCTCTTGTCTCTCCCTAGCCCTGAGTTGACGCTGGAGCTATGATTCAATCCTCTCCCCAGACTACCCACCACCTCTCAATGAGAGAAATGAGGCTCTGCAAAGTCAGCGCCTAGGCAAACTCTATAGCATTATGAGTATTACTTAAATGAAAGTTTATTCTGTTTTTTGCTGTTCATTTGATTGTTTAGTAAGAAATAGGGCAGTTTCATGATTCATCTCTGGCCTTGCCTTATTCCACTCCAAAGAAGACAGATGAGGTTCACTCGCTGAGGACACAAGTGGGAAGGGAGATGAACTTTTGTCTGTAGTGTCCGCTTTGGGAAAGAGCCTCAGAAGCCTTAGGAAAATCATTGCCTTGTCCATCGCAAAAGTGTATTGCTGATGATTATTGCCTGCTGTTTAGGTACCTGAGAGGCAGGGATTTCTCTGTGGTCTGGCATTATGATCTGCCTTCATCCCGCATCCTTAAACCTTCAGTCCTCATTTCGTGGCATCCAGGGAGGGCTAGTGCGATTCTACACTGTCCCAGGTCACCAGGATTGGAGGTCTATGCAAGTCTGAACGTTGATATCCTTGAAGGTCTGGAAGTCGAGGCCTGAAGGTCAAACCCAGCAAAGACCAGAGTGAAAATTCCTGTTGCTGTCTGTAAGAGTTTCTACGCTCTTCCCATGACCGGGTAAATTTCCTCCGGGTGCTCCGATTTCCTCCCACGTTCCAAAGACATACCGGATGGTAGGTTAAGAGGTCAGGCCTAAGCTCAAAGTCCAGAGCACAGCGAGTCCAGGGTTAGAAACATGCAGGTTGAAAACCAAAGGTAGAATTCAGAAGGAGTCATGAGGTCCGTGTGAGTCAGGAAGTCGATGCCCGTCAGTAAACCAGTGATCAGTGAGACCGGGGATGAAATCCAAAGCTGGAGGCTAGATGTCTGCAAGTCTGAGAATCCAGGAACAAGGTCTGGAGGCCCGGAGGCATTCTTTCTCGGGGATGGAGACCTGTCTGCGAGTGACAGTTGGTGCGTGGTGGGGAGCTTTGGGAAAAGGGCTTGTTTTGCTGTTGTTGTTTTGATTTGTTGTTGATGTTGTTGCTTATGTTGTTCTGCTGAACATTGTGGGTATGTTATAGAAACATAGAAATCTACAACACAATACAGGTCCTTCAGCCCACAATGTTTGTGCCGACCATGTAACCTACTCTAGAAACTGCCTAGAATTTCCCTGCCACTTAGCCCTCTATTTTTCTATGCTCCATGTACCTATCTAAGAATTTCTTAAAAGGCCCCATTGTATCCGCCTCTACCACCTTCACTGGCAGTGCATTCCACGCACTCACCACTCTCTGTGCGAAAAACTTAGCTCTGACATCCCCCTTTTACCTACTTCCAGGCACCTTAAAAGTATGCCCCCTTGTGTTAGCCATTTCAGCCCTGGAAAAAGCCTCTGGCTATTTACACAATCAATGCCTGTCTTCATTTATACACCTCTAACAGGTCACCTCTCATCCTTCTTTGCTCCAAGGAGAAAAGGCTAAGTTCACTCAAACTATTCTCATAAGGTATGCTCTCCAATCCAGGCAACATCCTTGTAAATCTCCTCTGTACTCTCTCTATAGTATCCACATCCTTGTAGTGAGGTGACCAGAACTGAGCACAGTATTCCAAGTGGGGTCTAACTAAGGTCATATATGGCTGTAACATTACCTCACGGCTCTTGAACTCAGTCCCATAGTAGATGAATGCCAACACACCACACACATTCTTAGCAACACTGTCAAGTTGCGCAGCCGCTTTGAGTATCCAATGGACAAGGACCTCAAGAGCGCTCTGATCCTCCACACTGCTGAGAGTCTTACCATTAATATTATATTCTGTCTTCAAATCTGACCTACTGAAATGAACTACTTCATACTTAATTGAGTTGAAGTCCATCTGCCACTTCTCAGCCCAGTTCTACATCCTATCGATGTCACGCTGTAACCTCTGACAACTCTCCAGACTATCCACAAACCCCCAACTTTTGTGTCAACAGCAAACTTACTAACCCACCCTTCTATTTCCTCATCCAGATCATTTATAAAAATCACAAAAGAGGGGTCCTAGAACAGATCCCTGCAGAACTGATCACCGTCCTCCATGCAGAATACGAACCATGTTGGCACCGAATGTGTGACGACGCTTGTGGGCTGCAGCCAGCACTTCATTTGGTTGTGTTGGTTGTTGGTACAAACAAAATATTTCACTGTATCTTTTGATGTACACGTGATCAAAAAGCCCGCTGGCGCGCAGCCGAGTAGTTAAGGCATTCGTCTAGTGATTTGAAGGTCACTAGTTTGAGCCTTGGCTGAGGTAGCGTGTGTGTCCTTGAGCAAGTCACTTAACCATACATTACTCTGCGACGACACCGGTGCCAAGCTGTATGGGTCCTAATGCCCTTCCCTTGGACAACATCAGTGGCATGGAGAGGGCAAACTTGCAGCATGGCCAACTGCTAGTCTTCCATACAATCTTACCTAGGCCTGCGCCCCGGAAACCTTCCAAGGAGCAAATCCATTGTCTCATGAGGCTAACGGATGCCTACATGTGATAAATGAATCTGAATCTGAGTCACAGTATTTATCCACAGTACTACATTACATGGGCTTATCACATTGATGTACTCAGAGAATATGTATTAATATTAATATCTGTATCAATAAATCAAACTACCAACTTTAATATAAATAGATAAGTGCTCTTTCATTATTTTATTACCTCTCATTTATTCACAACATATTAGACTACTGTACTATTTCTTGCAATTTTTCTTGGTAACATTTCCAAGCAATTCCAACTGTTTTTTTTGATGGAAGTCATATTGACTTGTTTAAGAATAGAATCACAGAATTACTCACAGAAGAACTCATCCAAGTGGATCAAATGTCCCCCCCCCCACACCCCGTCAAAGGCTCCAGATGTTGGCTCCTTCCGATGATATTGCAGTAGCAATTAATCATTTGATTATTAGTTTAATTATATTTTATCCATTTCTTTTAAGCTCATTCAACATTCAAGAGAATATGGTGTCTGATCACTTAGCAATCACTTAATATGTTTACATAATATTATCTTGCCTATTACTTTAATGGCCATTTGAGTCCATTTACGTGTTGCTTCTCAGGCAAATGATCTCTCTGGCAATGTTAAGATACCTTAATATCTCAGCAGTTATTATTACCTTGCATGTGGGATTTCTAAAAATTTATTCCTTCACAAGATGTTGCCACCTCTGTCTAGACCTGTGTTTTTTTGGCCGGTTATTGATTGGGCATCGACTGGGCGAGCTATCTGACCACTTTGGAAGGCAGTTGAAAGTCAACCATATTTCACGCGAGTTTGGAATCACACAGAGACCAAAGTGAATTGGGATTTCAGGTTTCTTCCTTGAGTAATGTAAGTGAAACACATGAATCAGAATCAGATTTCTTACCACTAACATATTAAGGCCATAAGATATAAGAGCAGGGTTAGGCCATTTGGCTGACTGAGCCTGCCCCACCATATCATTATGGCTAATCCATTTTCCCTCTCAGCCGCAATCTCCTGTCTTCTCCCCCTATCCTTTCATGCCCTGACCAATCAAGGATCTATCAACCACTGCCTTAAATTTACCCCTTTACTTGGCCTCCACAGCCACGTGTGACGACGAATTCCACAGATTTACCACTCTCTGGCCAAAAGAACTTCCTCCTCATCTACATTCTAAATGGACACTCCTTTATTCTGAGTCTGTGTGCTCTGGTCTTAGGCTCTCTCACCTTAAGAAACATCCTCTCCACATCTTCTCTATCGAGGCCTTTCAACATTTGATAGGTTTCAACGAGATCCCCACTCTTTCATCTGAATGCCAGTGAGTAGAGGCCCAAAGCCATCAAAAGCTCCTCATATGATAAGTATTTCAAGCCCAGAATCATTTTTGCGAACCTCCAATGTCAGCACATCCTTTCTTAGATAAGGTGCCCAAAATTGCTCACAAAACTCCAAGTGAGGCCTCACCTGCGCCTTATAAAGCTTTAACATTACATCTTTACTTTTATACTCTGGTCCTTTAAAAATGAGTACTCCCTGATCAGGAATGCTTATTGATTTTCCATCTGCACCAGGCCATGTCATCTCCCTGGAATGGAGCCATCATTGGCTTAAATTCAGAGCATCCATTGCTTTGTAACTTGTAGTTCTAGATCCAGTTGGCGATAGTTTGTCTAGGCTAGGGGTTCCCAACCTGGGGTCAACAAACCCCTTGGTTAATGGTAGTGGTCCACAGCATAAAAAAGGTTGGAAGCTCCTGGTCTTGGCAACATCTTGGAGACAAAGCAAAGACATCCTGGCAGGTCAATGGGCAACTAAAAATTGCCCATTGTATAGATGGAAGAGTGCATTGGTGGGGTGCAATTGAGGGGCATGTGTGAGAGATTAGCCTACATGGAAATAAGTGACGGAAGGAGACTGATGGGGAATGGTCTGAGCTGGTATGGACTTAAAGGAGCAAATAACCATCTTCTCAATTCTGTAATAAGGATCAAAAGATTCAAATATTCAAAGCACAGTTATTATCAAAGGATGCACTAAATTATACACCTTGCAATTTGTCTGCTTACAGGCAGCCACAAAGCAACAAGTCTGAATAATCCAATTTTAAAAAGAAGGAACCAAAGCCAGTGTGGGAGGGGGGGAGGGGGGGGAGAGAGAGAGAGAGAGAGAGAGAAACACAAATCATGCAAACAATAGATGCAAGCCAACAACACTCTGAACCAGACTGAGTCCCAGATCCCAGATCCACTCCTGGCGCAGCCAAAGTAGTCCCAAGCCTCTGTCCCAGCTCATTACACCAGCAGGACAATAAGGAACTAAATGATGATAAAAATCCCTCATCTCACTCCACATTTCAGAACGAGATCTGATCGTACACGGTCCAAACAGAAATTCCATAGCCTCTTACAGGAAAATGGAAATGCAACATGGAAAATTCGAGGAATAGAGTTGGGTCCTATTGGGCCAGATATTGAAATTATAATATGCGTTGCAGCCTTTGGTTCACCAAAAAAAATAGCAGCCTAATCCGGAGAATTCCAAAGTCACCCAAAACAAAGGAAGAAAGTTCTTAAAGTTCATTTGGAAAATGGGCCCTACACCAATAGGTCACTACCTTAAAATCACTCTGATGTGGTGGCCAAGGTTAGGTTGCTAATTCCTGGAATAAGCCTTAAAACCACACGCGTCTGACGCTGCAGGTAAAGGGCAGCCACTGAGTCTGACATTGGCAGTATGGATATATTAAACCAACCATTTTGAAATTAGGAAGTACATGCATCAGACCATCCCTTGGATTCAGATACCAGGAATGAATGCTGGAAGGGCTATGACCAGAACTGAGGACCTGGAGATTTAGAACTACCACCTGAGAACTAACCGTAAAGACCTTTGACCGAATCGTTGTTCACCTTTCCCAGAATGTCTTTATAGAGATTGGGGTCAATTTTCATTTGAACCTGTTATCTTGGGATCTCACTGGAACATTTTGCTGCGTTAAAGGTGTTATATAAATTAAAGTTGTGTTAGATGTAGTGAAGAAAGGAATATCATAGAATAAATGATGTGTCTTGGGGTCACTTTATGCCTGCCAAGTGTCAATCCATTTGTTTGAATAGAAATGACAATTCTCAGTAAAAGAAAAAGTAAATTCAGATTGTGAACACAAAGAGTTTTCTGCAGATGTTGGAAATTCAGAGTAACACACACACACACACACACACAATACTGGAGGAAATCAGCAGGTCAGGCAGCATCTATGGAAAGGAATAAACAGTCGAAGTTTCGGGCCAAGACTCTTCATCAGGACTGGAAAGGAAAGGGGAAGAAGCCAGAATAAGAAGTTGGGAGGAGGGGAAGGAGTACAAGCTAGGATATAGGTGAAGTGAGTCTGGGTGAGTACATGGTCGAAGAGAGCAGAGATCACAGAGGGAGCAGTGAGAGAGAAGCTCACCAAACTCCTGTCGAAGAGAAGATTTATACTTCTTCAGTGTAGGCATACCTCAAAGGGACTTCACAGTAGAGTCAAAAACACAACAGATTCTGCAGGTGTTAGTAATCCAAAGCAAAACACACAAAATGCTGGAGGACCTCAGTAGGCTAGGCAGCATCTATGGAAAAGAGTAAATAATCTACTTCTTTATTTCTATTTTTGCACTACTTGTTTAATTTCTGAACTGTCCTGCTTAACCCTAGTCCTACCTCAGCAATGAACGCTACACATCACCTCTTGCATTAGCATGGTCCTGTCTCTGACTGCTCTTTATTTTTTAAGTTTTTGCATTTACGTCTTTTTCCACTGTCTTGTATGATTTATGTATAGTTGCTTTATAATTTGCATTTTCTGTGATGCCGTGACAAATAAGTTTTTAGTATCTCACTGAGCTTATGTACATGACAATAAACTTGCCTTGACATTACATCAGGTCTGATTCACCACACTATCTTTTTTTGTATCATGTTACCACTTGTTGATTAAAACTTTTCTGTTAAGGTTTTGGCTATTTTGGTGCATTAAAGCTGAAAACATGAGGAATTCTGCAAATGCTGGAAATCCAAAGCAACACACACAAGACGCTTGGGGAACGCAGCAGGTTGGGCAGCATCTATGGAAATGAATAAACAGTTGACATTTCAGGCCGAGACCCTTCTTCAGAACCTTTCAATACAATTGAAAGTTATTATTATCATCACATGATGTAGTGAGAGCAGACATGTGAATAACTTATGAACGAAATGCGTATCTATGCATCAAATGGCCAAAAAGAACAAATTAAGCTAAATCAACGCACATGAAATGCTGGAGGAACTCAGCAGGTCTGGCAACATCTATGAAAATAAGTAAACAGTTGACGTCTCGCACCAAGGCCCTTCTTCGGGACTGAGAAGGAAGGGGGAAGATGAACGAATAAAAAGGTGGGGGTGGGGGAAGAGGCCAGCTGGAAAGTCACGAACAAGAGAAAGTCTGCAGATGCTGGAAATCGGAGCAACACACACAAAATGCTAGAGGAACTCATCAGGCCAGGCAGCATCTATGGAAAATAGTACAGTCGACATTTCAGGCCAAGACGCTGACTGTACACTTTTCCATAGATGCTGCCCGGGCTGCTGAGCTCCTCCAGCACTTTGTGTGTACTGCTAGCTGGAAAGTGACAGGTGAAGCCTGGTGGGTGGGAAACTGGAGAAGAAAGAATCTGATAGGCGAGGAGAGTGGACAATTCTCATGAGATTGCATGAGATGAAATTGGAATTTTGTAATCTTTTCAGCTGCAACCTCCAGGCAATGATTCCTTACTGAGGCAAAACATTTAGCAAATGAGATCCTGATCCAAATGTTACTTCTCCGCAAAACTGTTTGTCTGTTGACGGCCTGAAATATTAAACATTTTATTGGTGATCCAACACATTTGCACACTAATAATTTCCTGGAAAACACTGGGCTGGAGTACAGTTATGATAAACGAAACTTTCATGTAAAGCTTTCATGCCAAGTCGAACACTTCTTGGCAAGCATTTTTTTTTTATTTAGCAACATTTGACTTCCAAAAAAGCAAGGCTTTCTGTGATGGTGACAAATGTAAGGTTATAAATAATATTAGAAGGATTGTTTCAATAAAGTAACTATTCTTCATCTTACGGGCTAAGATATGAGGGAGTCATTCAGAAATTTCCATTGGGTGAGCATAGGTAGAGAATGGACAATGATACATGGATAACCCAGCTAGATAGCCAGTTATGTTGTAACTAGACACATGGCAAGAATCTTATCCTCTGTTGCGGGAACTAAACAATATTTGCTGCTTCCAAAATTTTGTTCCATTGACATTACTGTATCTCAGGTTTAATGCATACATTAGAGAATGATTTTTTTTATTATCTTCTTACGTTTTAACTCTGAGCATTCTGTGGAATTAACTCTTTATAGTGAGGCTGTGAGGGAGTTAACATGACTACCAGTATGAAAGAAACTTGGCTGCCACTGACTTGCATCTGTGCAGGCTCACTTTAATGTCTGCTTTGATGTTGTGGATAGTCTGCTTGGAAAGGAATGCAATGACTCTCCCCAAACTGCACTGTGTTCTTTTGTAGATAGTCTCTGGGAGTCGAGGATTTCTTGTTTTCATTCTACTTTGGAGGCGTGGGAGATGCCTGTGGATAGTTTCTTTCAATATATGATTGCATGTTTCACATCAGCTACAACACAGGGTTGAAAATAAGAGATCTTGTCCCAATGCTCATATGGTCCATGGCAATCAATGAACAACTTAGAGTCGTAGATTCATAGAACACCCCAGCAACAGGCTCTTCAGCCCATCTATTTCTGCTTCACAAGCTTAGTAGACACATGTAAAGAGTTAGATATGAATGTTTACACAACCACACTCTCTCTTTCACAGACATATATACACACACATACATTCTGACCATGTACATAGAAACAGCAAGCACAATATCATTTGTCTCCTTTTTTCTTGGAACATCCTCCTCAGAGCTCCCCTCCAAATTCTGATCCCTCCCTCTTTTAATTCCACCTTCTTCATTCTCCCACCCCTCCCCTCCCCCAAGTTCCTCCATTAGTCTTTCCCGTCCTCTGATTCTCAGTTCCACCTTCAGCCCCCTCCCTCTTTGCTCACTTTCCTGGTCCCCTTATTGCTTCCCTTCCCTCTTAGTTCCTCTGCTGTCCCCAACCAAGACACCCTCTGTCCTTGCCCCAATCTCTATCTGACAGCTGTTTACTCTCTCCCTAAGTAGGACTACTTCCATTCACCTTCTCCTTGATCATTGTCCTTCTCTTGATCCAAATCCTGAGCTACAGACAAGCCCAGTTCTTCCCAAACTCCCTCCCAGAAAACCCAGGGACAGTCTACAGCCAGGAGCTTGGTAGCACCCAGTATCATTGGAATGTGTCCTGTCGATGGATCTGTGAGCAGGTTAGGGGTCCCTGTGCTTGTTTTCCCAGCTGATCAAGACCAATAGGTCCCAGAAGTATCTCACTTGGGGCCAGGCTATCACCGACTGCCAACAGCCAAAACTGCTCATTCAATAGAATTATGACTTCTGGCCCAGCCTGTGGAGCCTTACTCAGTGAGGACACCAAATCTTTCCTTAGATGTATGAATAACCCTACTACTGCACTGTATGCACACCTGTAAGACTGCAATGGTAAGAAAAAAAAAGATTTAAAGAAGAAATAGACTATGCAATGAAATCTGGAGTCAAAAACAAATTACAGGAGGAACACAACAGGTTAGACTGCATCTGTAGAGGGAAATGGACAACTGATGTTCCATATCGAGACCCTTCATCTGGACTGAAAGGGTAGAAGGGAGAGAGCTGGTAGAAAAAAAGTAAGGTGGAGAGCTGGGGGAAGAGCTGGCAAGTAAAAGATGGATGCAGGTGAGGAGGGAAGATTGGCAGGTGCAGCCAGGTGAAAGAAGAGAAGGGTGGAATCAGAGACAGAGGCTTGGAGCAGGTGGAGACACCAAAGGGCTGCAGATGATGGCATCTGATAGGAAAGGAGGGTGGAGCAGGGAACCAAGTGGAGTGGGCAGATTGGAACAGTAGGGAGAGGAGACCCAGTGAGAGGAGTGGCAAGAAGTAATTTATATTTATATTATTCTTTTAATGACTGTATGCTCCCAGACACTTTACAGCCAATTAGAATATAGTACATAGAATGTACAGCAGAACTAATTAAAACAGTAACTAATGCCAAAATAACCCAATCTTCTTTCACTGCATAATGTCCATATCCCTCCATTCTCTGCACATTCAAGTACCTATCTGAGAGCCTTGTTAGTGCCTCCACCATCAACCCCAGTAGTGCACCCAGGCACCCACCAATCTCTGTAAAAAAATTCCCCCATACATTTCCTTTGAACTTGCTCTCTTTCACCTTAAATGCGCACCCTCTAGCATTGACATTTCAATCCTGGGGAAAAGGTACTGGCTGTTCACTCAGATTATGCCTTTCATAATCTTATAACTGTCTTTTAGATCTCCCCTCAGCCTTTGCCAGTCCAGAGAAAACAGCCCAAGCTTATCCAAACTTCTCCTTATAGCACATCCAGTCCGCATCCTGATAAAACTCTTCTGCACCCTCTCCAAAGCCTCCATATCCTTCCTTCCTAATGGGACAACCAGAATTAAATGCAGTAGTCTGGATATGACGTAAGTAGAGTTTCATAAAGCTGCAACAGAACTTCCTGATTCTTGAACTCAGTGTTCCAACTAATCAAGACCAGCGTGCAATATGCTTTCCTTACCATTGTATCAACCTCCGCAGCCAATTAATTATCTTTTTACTGAAAGCAGCAAACATATCAACCAATTAGCACACAGAAATATGAGGAAATAAAATATTAAACACTGCAATGTTCTTAATATATTGGTTTAGAAGTAGTCTGTTCGGGAAATTCTTCAAATAAATAATTTCCATCTGAAACTGAAAGAACAGGTGCCCCTTAATTCCGTGGGCAACATCTCTGACACTGTAGTATGAATAGTTCTATCACTTGAGTCAAGTACGATGTTCTTCTAAGGGGATTACCTTAATGGAAAATGCCTGTGCATGACTTTTTTAATGTGGGGAGGCTGATACATGGGCAGTCATGGATGGAATTTGACAGATTGGGGTCAGGGTCTGGTGGCATGGACTGCAAGATGACTGGAGGACCCTTCACTGCTGCAGCCTTCCTCCACCTTTGCTTCCATTGTGATGTGTCATCATCCGCCAGCCCCACCATTGAGGCAAACAACAGGAATTCTGCAGATGCTGGAAATTCAAGCAACGCACATCAAAGTTGATGTCCTGACGAAGGGTCTCGGCCTGAAACATCGACTGTACCTCTTCCTAGAGATGCTGCCTGGCCTGCTGCCTCCACCATTGAGGTCTTGGTTGGATCGCTCTCTGTCTGAAACCTCCCCCCTTGACCGTACCAGCATGGGTGACCCTACCAGAAGTTAAGCACCAGAGAGTTAAACTCCAGATGATACCGCTCTCAGCATCTGGGGAACTCAGATACCTCCCCACCACAACAAGGTGATGATCCTTGGAGGGGTCTGACACTGGACATTCCCTCAGTGCTGTAGTGAAGGGCTAACTTTGAAAAGTATCTGGAGTGGAGTTTCAGCCTAGATCAGGGGTTCCCTATCTTTTTTTTTATGTCATGGACCAAATCCATTAAGCTAAGTGTCCGTAGACCCCAGGTTAGGAACCCCTGGTCTAGAGCTTTAAGACTAAGTCGCAGGAGGGTTACCATTCAACCAATCTGGCAATCAATACATTGTAAATGATTACATTAATTAACTACATGACCTCTAATGCTATAGGGCATACATTTAAAATGAAAAGAGGCAAGTTCAAAGGAGATGTGGGAGGCAACATTTACACATGGAGTATTAGGTGCATGGAATGTGCTACCGGGGTGGTAGTAGAGGCAAATGTGATAGAGATGCTTAGCACTTCGTGGCAAAGCACAGAAATGTGCAGAGAATGGAGGGGTATGAACATGGACATGGTGCAGGTGGACAAGATTAGATTAGTTAGGTGCTTAATTACCGGTTTACTTAATTTGGCACAACAACTTCTTGAACAAGCCGAGTGTCCTTGAGCAAGTCCAGGCCCACTTTTTTGACACACTACACTTCTTCTCTCAAGGAGAAGCCAGGTCCATATACATTGATACAGAACAAAAATCAAAGTCAAAATATAAGAGTTAACATTTTAATATACTCTCAATCACCACTTTATTAGGTACACCTGCTCATTAATGGAAATATCTAGTCAGCCAATCATGTGGCAGCAACTTTGTGCATGAAAGCATGTAGACATGGTCAAGAGGTTCAGTTGTTGTTCAGACCAAAGATCAGAATGGGGAAGAAGTGTGATCTAGGTGACTTTGGCTCTGTTGTTGATGCCAGACAGGGTGGTTTGAGTATCTCAGAAACTGCTGATCTCCTGGGATTTTCAAGCATAACAGTCTCTAGAGTTTACAGAGAATGGTGTGAAAAAGAAAAACACCCAGTGAGTGGTAGTTCTATGGGCAAAAATGTCAGAGAGGTCAGAGAGGCCAGACTGGTTCAAGCTGACAGGAAGGTGACAGTAACTCAAATAACCATGTGTTACAATGCAGAAGCACATCTCTAAATGCACAGCACATCGAACTCTGAAATGGATGAGCCATAGCAGCAGAAGGCCACACCAGATTCCACCACTGTACCTAATAAAATGGCCACCGAGTGCAGTTTCAAAGGGCATTTATTCAGCCATTTTACGGACAGTAAAAATGGCATTAAAGTTGGAAACCAAGACTTTAACTAAATTGATACTGTGGCCCGAGTCAAAAAGTAAAACTTTGAAGATCTTATGACAAGAACTTTGCTAACAGTTTCATGGCAGACTGCTGCAAATCAGGACACATCGTTTCATAACAAATCAGTCATGCACTTAAAAGGAAATGATCCTGAGCTATGTGATTTGGTTCAGCCAGTTAATCAAAATCATAGCCTTTGACTATTTGTATTCAAAATGGTACCCCTTCGTGCAATCATATTTGATATTTTCTTAAGATGGTCATCGCTTCTCACTTCCCCTGGTTACTGGAGACTGCGGTTTATTTTCCTTTGCTGGCTCCCAGCCCATGTTTATTCAGCTGTGAGCCCAGATTCCGATTCCCTGACCCCAGCCCTCCTTGAAATCACCAACGGCGGGTTTCTCTCTCACAGCAAACATCAGGGAGCAACCTCTCCCTTTCATACATCTCCTTTATCTCACTTCTGCCCTCCAGTAACTGGTTTCAATTATGTCGGGTGATTCACGTCTGCTGTGTAAATGCGGGTTGGGTTCTCTTTCTCCTCGTCTCTGTCCATCCTCTATTGGAGTGCACGTTCTTTGATGTCTTTGCCGTACAAAGGCCTTGTGCTATTAGCTTTGCAGTTACACAAATTGCCTCATTTCTGGATGGCTGCTTCTTGTTGAAATGTAAAGAAACACCAGCTCAGAGCCCTCACATTTTGATCGTCAGGAATGCTGCTGAGCAAGATACATTTACTTATATCTTAACTTGTGATTTGTTTCAAAATACTATATGACGATTAAAAATTTCATGAGATGGGGCAGCATAATGGTTACTGCAACACAACTACAGCACCAGCAACCCAGGTTCAATTCTATAAAACTCTGGTTAGGCCACACTTGGAGTACTGTGTCCACTTCTGGTCACCTCACTATAGGAAGGATGTGGAAGCATTGGAAAGGGTACAGAGGAGATCTACCAGGATGCTGCCTGGTTTAGAGAGTATGCATTATGATCAGAGATTAAAGGAGCTAGGGCTTCACTCTTTGGAGAGAAGGAGGATGACAGGAGACATGATCGAGGTGTACGAGATAATAAGAGGATTAGATAGAGTGGATAGCCAGCTCCTCTTCCCCAGGGCACCACTGCTCAGTACAAGAGGACATGGCTTTAAGGTAAGGGGTGGGAAGTTCAAGGGGGATATTAGAGGAAGGTTTTTTACTCAGAGAGTGGTTGGTGCGTGGAATGCACTGCCTGAGTCAGTGGTGGAGGCAGATACACTCGTGAAGTTTAAGAGACTACTAGACAGGTATGTGGAGGAATTTAAGGTGGGAGGTTATATGGGAGGCAGGGTTTGAGGGTCGGCACAACATTGTCGGCCGAAGGGCCTGTAATGTGCTGTACTATTCTATGTTCTATTCCGCTGCTGTCCGTAAGAAGCTTGTACATTCTCCATGACTGCGTGGATTTCCACCGGGTGCTCCAGTTTCCTCCTACATTCCTCAGATATAAGGGTTTCTCTTATGTTTTGTAACTTCAAAGCATTAAACTAATTCAAAGGAAGATACAGGAGTATGAAACGTGAGTCTAACTTCATGCTGAAACTGAAGAGGGTTTGAAGAAGGTTCACAAAAATAATTCCAGGATTAAATGGCTTGTCATATGAAGAGCGTTTGATGGCTCTGGGCCTGTATTCTCTAGAATTCAGAAGAATGAAGGGTGACCTTATTGAAACCTATCTAATAGTGTGATAGAGTGAATGTGGAGAAGATGTTTCCTATAGTGGGAGAGTCCAGACGTCTTTGGGAGGTCTTTCGGGAGGTAACCGGAATTCTGAGGAAATCTGCATGGTCACTGGCAGAATATACAAACTCCTTACAGACAGCAGCAGGAAATGAAGCCCGATCTTGTGCAGCTGGCATCATTTTGTGCGTATTCTTGAGTGTAACACCCATCTTGATGCACGGTTTTGACCTGAAATGTCGACAATTCCTTTCTATCCTCAGAAGCTGCTTGGCTGTCTGAGTTCTACCAGCAGAATATTTGTTGCTATACCCACACTAACTGCAATGCTACCATGCCACAGGCTCCCCCAAAGTTCAGAGTTCAGAGTTCAATTCCAGTGCCATTCTGTAAGGAGTCTGTACGTCCTCCCCGTGGAATGTGTAGGTTTTCCCCAAGAGCTCTGGTTTCCTCCCACAGTCCATGGGGAGGACATACCGGGTAGATTAATTGGTCATTATAAATCATCCTGTGATTAGGTTTGGGTTAATTGGGTTTGTTGGGGATTGCTGAGGTGGCATGGTTCGAAGGGCCGGAAGGCCTACTCCATGCTGTATCGCTAAAATAAAATAAAATGAAATAAAATTCACTGGAAGGATAAATAAACCACCAGCACCGTCCTCTGTGGGCCAACGTGCTGAACATCGAGGTCACCGTTACACTCAGAGACACAAGAGGCTACAGACTTTGGAATCTGAGGCAAAGACTGTACTCTTTTCCATAGATGTTGCCTGGCCTGCTGAGTTCCTCCAGCATTTTGTGGGTATGGCAACAAACAATCTGCTGGTAGAACTCAGACAGCCAAACAACGTCTGAGGATAAAAAGGAATTGTCGACATTTCAGGTCAAAGCCATGCACCAAGACGGGTGTTACACTCAGCAATATGCACAAAATGCTGGAGGATCTCGGCAGGTCAGGCAGCATCTATAGAAATGAATAAGCAGTCGACGTTTCAGGCCAAAACCCTTCTTCGGGACTGAAAAAGAAGAAGGAAGGTGCTAGAATAAAACGATTGGGGGGGGAGGGGAAGAAATCAAGCTGGAGGATAATAGGTGAAGCCAAGTGGGTGGGAAAGGTAAAGGGCTGGAGAAGAAGGAACCTGATAGGAGAGGAGAGAGGACTGTAGGAGACAGGGAAGGAGGAGCGGCCCCAGGAGGAATTAATAGGCAGACGAGAAGAGGTAAAAGGCCAGTGTGGGGAATAGAGGAAGAGGAAGGAGTTGTGCTAGGGTGTTATGCTCGGTTGTTTCCATCATGTGCACACACCCAATATGAAATTCCCAGAACCAGCACTCTACTCAGAGTCTATTCCGTGAATCAGTGGGCAGAGAAAGAAAAAAGTTCCAGGATGTGCGCAATTCCCCCCATGAAGAAATGGGAGATTTCTTCACTGACTGCATGGAACCACCAGCACATGCTGTTCCAAGTGAAGGAAGACATTTCATACTGATATTGAGAACCTCAAGTCCACGTATTGAAATAAACAAAAGCTCAGGGCAAGTGACAGGAGCACAACACCTGACAAACTACCGACCTGCCCACGTCAACAGGCTACTGCTGGCTGTCTGCAGGAAAGTCCTGTATTAACCTCCTTAGTCACCTCGAAAACCACAAGAGCAGAATAGAAGTAATTTGTTTGATGGCTCTGGGCCTGTACTTGCTGCTGCTTAGAATAATGAGGGGCGATCTCATTGTAACCTGCCAAATATTCAAAAGCCTATCTGAGTGGACGTGGAGATGACATTTACAATAGTGGGAGAGTCTAGGAAACAAGAGGCCACAGCCTCAGGACAGAAGGACGTCCCTTTTGAACAGAGATGAAGAGGAATTTCTTTAGCCAAAGTGTGGTGAATCTGTGGAATTCCTTGCTGCAGATGGCTGTGAAAGTTAAGTCATTGGGTATCTTTAAAGTAGAGGTTCATTAATCAATTTGTTAGTAAGGGTATTAAAGGTTTTGGGTGATGGGGTGGAGAAGTGTCTCTACCAAAGGAGCTGTAAGGTACCCCTTCCTTCCGCTAGCCTGCAGGTCACCCTTGGGCAAGGTGTAGCACCTGCTTAGCCCTCCCTCCCCATCAGGGTCACGTGAAGCCATGGGAGAAGGTAGTGGATGGTCGTCTGAGCAGCTGGTGTGCATCACAAGTCCTGGTTATGCGACCACTGACACCAGGCAGGCAATCTCTGAAGAGTACAGGTAGTGGCTGGGGTCACCTGTCTTGTAAAGACACTGCCCAGAAGAAGGCAATGGCAAACCACTTCTGTAGAAAAATTTGCCAAGAGCAATCATGGTCAATGAAAGTCTATGATTGCCCACATCATACGCCATGACACATAACGAATGAACAAACAATTCAAAGTTACGTGGAGGAGGTAGGAGAATGGGGCTGAGAGGGAAAATAAATCACCCATCGTGGGCAAACTCACTGGGCTGAAGGACCTACTTCTTCTCCCGTGTCTTATGGAGCTATCTAAGGAGAGGAAGAATCCAATAGACAAGAATAAAAGAAAATGACATAGAGTTTGTTTGCTTGTTGAATGCTACAGCTTTTAGTGGAGGAGTTTGTTATCACTCTGATATCAGCCTGAGCTGAATAATCAGCACAACAACAACGTGACGGCATGTGCCACTAAGCTTGAAGAAAGCTGCCTACACAAACTGGCAATCTCTGAGTGATGGAACACCACCCCCTCCACTTCCCAGTGGATTTTATTCCCATATAAACTGTAGGGAATTGCTCTTGACCGGCAGCCATCAACAAGATGACAGAGCTGTGAATCGCACTGAAGCATTCAGGCAGACCACAAAAATCGAAAGAAAATGTACAACTGTAGGGGAACTGTTTATTTATTTACTTATTGAGGTACAGCACGGAATAGGCCCTTCTGGCCCTTCGAGCCGCATCGCCCTGCAATCCCCCGATTTAATCCTAGCCTAGTTATGGAACAATTTACAATGACCAATTAACCTACTGACTGGACTGCAGGAGGAAACTGGAGCACCCGGAGGAAACCCACACAGTCACGGAAAGAGCATGCAAGCCCCTTATAGTAAACAGATGTGAAGGGACCGGAGCATGAACTTTAGTTAAGAGGGAAGTTGAATGTTAGATTCTATTTTGTGTGAACGAAAATCCACAAATACAAAATCAGTTTTCAGGGTCAGCAAATGTGACTTGTTACAATTTTAAAAATGTTAATCACTTTCCTCAAAGAAAATATTCAATATTTTGTGTGTTCAACAAAGAAAATAGTTTGCTAAAATGATTGAAGGTCATCTTAATTTGTTTTGATGAAGATTCCAACAACATTCACTCCCTATGAAGCCCAGATAATCTGGATTCTATAAACACAAGAGATACTGCGGATGCGAGAAATCTTGAGCAACACACACAAAATGCTCCAGGAGCTCAGCAAGTCAGACAGCATCTATAGAGAAGAACATGCAGTCGGCGTTTTAGGTAGAGGCCCTCATCTCTCCTCTGCATATGCCAGAAAGTTCGAAAGCCCATGATTGGTGAGTCCTGGAGTCAATGCTCAGAGGTCAGTGAACTCAAAAGGGTGAAGCGGACGGTTTAATATCGTTGGCACATGCTGTTTTGCATTAGCAGTACAGAGCATTACATACAAAACTTATAAATTATGGTAAGGTCCTAAAAAGCCAGCTGAATGGGAAGAACAAGATCAGAGCCATTAACACATTCGCTCTACCAGTCATCAGATACCTAGCCGCAATAGTATGCTGACCAAGGAACGAACTGGAAGCTGCTGACATTAAGACCCAGAAACTACTAACAATACATGAAGGATTCCATCCAAGGTCCAACATCGAGCAACTGTATACCTGCCGGAATAAAGGAGGATGGGGACTTGGAAGTGTCAAGGCTACAGACCTGGAAGAAATGTGAAACATCCATGAGTATGTCAGGAAGATGGCCCTTAAGGACGAACTGCCAGAACAATACCTCAGACAGCGGGCAGGGGATATGGAAATGGAAGTGGGTGAAGCACAGCCAGAGGACCAGAGGCCGTGGCAGGACAAGCCACTGCACGGGATGTCCCATCGCCAGATATCAGAGGTGGCTGATGTAAGAAAGTCCTACCAAGGGCTGGAAATGGCAGGGCTGAGGGACAGCACAGAGACGCTGTTCATGGCTGCACAAGAACAGGCGCTGAGCACAACACCAATAGAAACAGGGGTCTATCACAGCAACCAGGACCCAAGATGCAGACTGTTCAGGAATCTGCTGAAACCATCCAGCACATAGTAGCAGGGTGCAAGATGCAGGCAGGGACTGCATACATTGAATGACACAACCAAATGGCAGGAATTGTGTACAGGAACATCTGCACTTTGTGTGGATTGAACACTCCCAAATCTAAATTTGGGAAACACCCAAGGAGGTAGTAGAGAATGACAGACCTAAGATCCTGTGGGACTTCAAACACAAACCGATAAGCAGGTACTGGCCAACCAACCAGACATATGATACTGGACAAGTAACATAAAAAAGCAATAGTAATAGATGTGACAATCGTGAATGACAGTAACATCAAGAAGAAAGAATATGAGAAGTTGGAGAAATACCAGGGCTTGAAAGAGCAGATAGAAAGGATATGGGAAGTTAAAAACCAGCTTAATCCCAGTGGTGATAGGAGCACCTGGACTGGGAGAGTGGCCCCAGCAAATCCCGGGAACAACATCTGAGATTTCGGTGCTGAAGACCGCACTTCTAGGTACAGCAAGGATACTGTGCCACACCCTCAATCTCCCAGATTTCTGCTAGAGGATGCGAAATTGAAAGAAAAATACACATTCACGCCATCCACAAGGGGTGAGAAAAAATATACATGTTTACAGTACTGTGCAAAATTTTTAGACACACTTAGATAGTCAGGGTGCCTAAGACTTTTTCACAGTACTGTATTTGTCCATGTGAAGCAGAGAACAAGTTTGTGAATCTGAGTGGAGCAAAGTATCTTGGGAATGGCGAGGGTGGAGTATCACAGGAGGGGTGTGGAACAGATGGCAGAGATGGAGTGCCAGGGATCGGGGGTGCAGACACACCCAGCCCTGAGACACAAGGCAAGGTAATTTGATTCCAAGCAATTGGTTTATCGATCATTACTGTATGTCTCTCTGGTGCTTCTCATTCCCTACCCTCTCCCTTCTCCTTTTCCCAACCATGATTCCCCTCTGACTGCCTCATTCCCACTCTCAGTCCACAATAGAGACCCATATCAGAATCAGGTTTATCATCAGCCTCTGCGTGAAACAGAGAGCCAAAAACTAGTGAGGAGATGTCCAAGGGAAGAAGCTGTTCCTTAAGCATCAAGTGTGTGTTTTAATGCTGCTGTACCTCTTCCCCGATGGTAGTAATCAGCAGAGGGCATATCCAGCTGGGTGATGATGGATGCCGCCTTTTCAAGAAATTCTTTTGAAAATGTCCTCGATGCTGTGGAGGATAATGCCCATGATGGAGCTGGCTGAGTTATAGATATTTAATAAATTGATTATCTGCTGATTTCCTTCACATGAGAGCTTACTGGCCATAGATTGACAACTGCATTTCTTCATTGCAACAGCAATGCCAATCGAAAGAATTTAAAATTGTGAGTACATGAATAGAAGAATCTGTTTATTTTTCTACTCATTGGGAAAGTTTACTAATCAAAGCCTGAGGTGCCCAGATTGGTAACTAAATGAATGAGGATCATGTAGATCTTGTCCTTTGAACCTCTACTGTTTTCCAAATGTTATGACTGACCAAAAGTGCAGCTCTGTTTACCCCTGGCTGTATCAAAATTCCCTTGGCTTACAAAATCCCTGTTTACCCCACTCTTTAATCTTCAAAGAATCCACCGTTTTTTAGTGCGAAGGGAGTGGTTCAGTGGCAAGCAGATAGTGTTGTGGTCTCGTAGCTCCCTTGACCCAGGTTCAACCCTGACCTTTGATGCTACTAGCTCGTTCTCTCAGTTTCTCCCAGGCGTGCTTGTTTACTCCCACATCTGGTGCATAGATTGGTTACTCTAAACTGTCCCTAGTGCGGGAAAATAAGAGTGGAGTTTATGGTCATGTGAAAGAGAATAGGTTGCAAGAGAGGTAAGTGGGAGAATAGGATTAATGGCAGTTCTTCGAGAATTATTGTGATATTTATAATAAATAATATTTATTTCTCACATAGTGTCATGGAGTACTACAGGATAGAAACAGGCCCTTCAGCCCATGTAGTCAATTCCAAACTATTAAGCTGCCTAGTCCTATTGATCAACGCTCTGACCATAGCCCTCCATAACCCTCCCATCCATGTACATATCCAAATTTCTCTTTAATTTTGAAATTGAAACCGTATCAACCACTTACACTGGCAGCTGATTCCACACTCTCATTGCTCTCTCAGTGAAGAAGCTCCCCCTCATGTTTCCCTTAAACATTTCACCTTTCACCCTTGACTCATGACCCCTACTTCTAGTCTCATCCAAACTCAGTAGAAAAAGTCTACTTGCATTTACCCTATCAAAAACCCTCATTATTTTGTATATCTCTATCAAATCTCCCCTCATTCTCCTAGATTTTAGGGAATGAAGTCCTCACTTTTTCAACCTTTCCCTATAACTCAGGTCCTCAAGTTCTGGCAACATCTTTGTAAACTTTCTCTGTACACTTTCAATCTTATTGATATCCTTCCTGTAGATAGCCGACCAGAGCTAGACACAAAAATCTAAATTAGGCCTCACTAATATCTTATACAACTTCAACATGACATCCCAACTCCTGAACTCAGTACATTGATTTATGAAGGTCAATGTGCCAGGATCGCTCTTTACAGCCCTCTATACCTGTAACACCACTTTCAAATAATTATGGATCTGTATTCCCAGATCCCACTATTCTACTGCACTCCTCAGTGCCCTACCACTCGCTTTGTAAGTCCTACATTGGTTGGTCCTCTTGAAGTGCTGCACCTCACACTTGTCTGCATTAAACTCCATTTTGCCATTTTTCAGCCCATTTCACCAGCTGGTCCTGATCCTGCTTCAGGCTTTGACAGTCTTCTTCTCTGTGCACTATACCCCGACTCTTGGTGTCATCCAACAATTTGCTGTTTCAGTTTACGACATTATCATTCGGATCCTTGATATAGATGGCAAACAACAATGGCCCCAGAACAGATGCCTCTGGTACACCACTAGTCACAGGCTTCCAATCTACAGCCACTACTTCGAAGACCATCTACTACCACTCTCTGGCTTCTCCCATGAAAACAGTGTTTAATCCAATTTGCTACATCATCCTGAATACCAAGTGACTGAACCTTTTTCACCAATCTCCTATGTCGGATCTTGTTAAAGGCCTTGTGCAGGTCCATGCAGAGAATATACGCTGCCTTATCTTCATCAACTTCCGTGGCCACTTGCTCAAAAAGATCTATAAGATTGGTTAGACATGACCTGTGACACACAAAGCGATGTTGACTGTCCTTAATCACTTCCTGTCTACCCAAATACTCATATATCTGATCTATTAGAACACTGTCCACTAACTTACCCATTATGGATGACTAGCTCACTGGCCTATAATTTGCCATCTTATTCTTAGAATAATGAACAACATTAGTTTTCCTCCAATCCTCTAGCACCTCACTTGTGGCTAAGAACGTTTAAATTATCTCTGTTAAGAACCCTGCGATTTCCGAACTAGCATCTCACAGGATCTGAAAGAACACCTTGTCAAGCCCTGGAGATTTATCCACCCTAATTCACCTCAAGACAACAAAACCTTATTCCTCAGTAATATCTAGGGGGTCCATGACCTCACTGCTGTTTTACCTCACTTCTATATAGTCTGTGTCAGTCTCTGGGATAAATACAGATGCAAAAAATCCATTTATGATCTCCCCATCTCTTTCGGCTCCATGCATATGTAGCCCTTAGGTTCAGCCAGCGCGCGTTTGTCCAGGGAAGACAGCCTCTGGCCCAGCCAAACTGAGAAATATCATTTGTGCGGATGCTGCATGATATGTTGCCTGGTTACAAATCCGTACCACAAAATATCAGACAGTACACCATGTGGAATTGAACAATTGAACTTTATAAATCTTAATCTGACTATAGGGTTAGTAAAGAAAATAAAAATAAAAAGGACCCACTTTAATGAAACAGTCTAATGTGCACGTTGGAGCTCACGCTTCCAGCCATTCATTCCCCATCGACCTCCTCCGAGCATCGCTGACCTTTGGACCCCTACTCCTAGTCCACCCCGTCCGGCGGTCTACCAACTCTCTTCACTCGCGTCTTCTCTCTTCATCTCTCGCCGACAAAAGGCTGCAAAATCCCTTCTCTTAGACCCTCAAGAAAGAACCACATGCCTCTCATTGGATGGTGCACATTCCAAAGGCCCCGTTATCTCTAGTCATAACCCAAACACTGCTGCTACAGAGAAACCATTACACTAGCAGTGAAACCTTACAGCGCGTTAAACATAGATGACCGTTCTGATCTTCACTTCTGTCCCTTGCTCATTTGCTCTTAATATATCTATAGAAGCCCTTAATATTCTCTTTCACCTTGTCTGCTAGAAATCTCATGCCTTCTTTTAGTCACCTTGATTTCTTTTTTAAATGTTCTTTTACATTTCCTATACTCCTCAAGCACCTCATTTGTTCCTTCCTTTCTGTACCTGCAATACATCTCGTTCTTCTTAACCAGGGCCTCAATGCGTCTCAGAAACCTAGGATCCTTAAACCTGTCATACTTGCATTTTATTCTGACCAGAACATACAAACCAGAAGCTCTTAAAATTTCATTTTTTGAAGTCTTTCCACTTACCAAACACACATTTGCTGGAAAACAACTTTACGATTAAAATTTACCAGATCCTTTCTCTGGTACCATCAAAATTTTAGAATCCCAAACTGAGGACTAGACCTGGCCTTCTCCATAACTATCTTTAAACAAATGGCATTATGATCACTAGGAGCAAAGTATTCCCCTACACAAGCTTCTACCACTTGTTCTGCCTCATTCCCTAGTAAGGGATCTAATATTGCTAGATCCATGCCCTCAGCTTGTCCACCTTTCCTACAATACCCTTTGCATTGAAATATACACAACACAGGACATTGGTCCCACCGTGCTCAACCTTTTGATTGCTGACTTTGTTTGTAGCCTTACCGAGATCAATACATGAAACAAGTACAACATGTACAATTGAAACATCAAAATACATCATGAAATGCATTGCTTGCATCAAATCGTCCCAGCAGCGGTCGTCTGGGTTGACATACTCAGAGCTGTGATCTGAAAGCTTTAGCCCTTCATGGCTTCAACTCATCCTGGATCGTATGTTGCCTCCCAAGTTCCAGGGTCTAAGATATCTCAGATCAAGTCCTTAAGTGGGAGGGTCAACAACCAGAAGTCGTGGTCCATGTAGGTGCCAATGACATGGGTAGGATGAGTGATGAAGTTCTACATAGGGAGCTCAGGGAGTTAGGTGCTAAGTTAAAGGACAGGACCTCCAGGGTTGTGATCTCAGGATTGCTACCCAAGCCCTGCACCAGTGGCACCAGAACTAGAAAGATTATAGAGTTTAATACATTAGATGTTGTCACCTTATATTCCGTCTGGGTAGCCTCCAACCTGATGGCATGAACATTGACTTCTCAAACTTCCGCTAATGCCCCACCTCCCCCTCAGACCCCATCCGTTATTTATTTTTATACACACATTCTTTCTATCTCTCTCTTTTTTTTCCCTCTGTCCCTCTGACTATACCCCTTGCCCATCCTCTGGGTTTTTTCTCCCCCTCCCCCTTTTCCGTCTCCCTGGGCCTCCTGTCTCATGATCCTCTCATATCCCTTTTGCCAATCACCTGTCCAGCTCTTGGTTCCATCTCTCCCCCTCCTGTCTTTTACTATCATTTCCCCTTCCCCTCCCACTTTCAAATCTCTTACTAACTCTTCCTTCAGTTAGTCCTGACGAAGGGTCTCGGCCTGAAACGTCGACTGTACCTCTTCCTACAGATGCTGCCTGGCCTGCTGCGTTCACCAGCAACTTTGATGTGTGTTGATAGAGTTTAATACGTGGCTAAGAAGGTGGTGAGGGAGGGAGGGCATAAGATGTTTGGATCATTGGGCTGTCTTTCAGGGAAGGTAGGACCTTTACAGAAGGATGGTTTGCACCTGAACTGAAAGTGGGGACTAACATTCTAGCAGGAAGGTTTGTTAATGCTGCATGGGGGTAGGGGGAGGGAATTAAACCAGAATTGCAGGGGGATGAGAACTAGAGTGCCAGAACAGTTAGTGGAGATGATGTGGAGGCAGATGTTGGTAAGACCACAGACAAAATTAGGAATCAAAAGGTTGTGCATGGTAAAACTAGTGTCCTGAGCTGTCTATATTTCAATGCGACAGGTGTCGTAGGAAAAGCGGTTTACAAACAGAGGCAATGTGTAGACAGGAGAGGCTGTTGATAGGGCAGTATTACAGTCAACAGGATGAGTTGCAATGTAAAGGGCAATCAAAATCGAAAAGGGTGAATACAGGACTGAAGGTGTTATATTTGTATTGCGTGCAGTATATGGAATAAAGTAGATGAACTTGCAGCACAGTTGCAGATTGGCAGGTGTAATGTTGTAGGCATCACTGAATCATGGCTGAAAGAAAATTACAGCTGGGAGCTTAATGTCCAAGGATACACATTGTATTGAAAGGACAGGCAGGAAGGCAGAGGGAGCGGCATTGCTCTGTTGGTAAAAAATGAAATCAAATTATTAGAAAGAGTCAGCATAAGGTCAGAAGACGTTGAAACATTGTGGATTGAGCTAAGGGACTGCATGGGTGTAATGTTGAGACTTCATGAAGCACCGATGAGGCCTTATTTGGAGGATTGTGAGTAGCGTTGGGGCACTTAGCTTAGAAAGGATATGCTGAAACTGGAGAGCGTGCAATGGAGGTTCACAAAGAATGATTCCAGGATTGAATGGCTTGTCATATAAAGAGCACTTGATGGCTCTGGGCCTGTAATCCGTGGGGTTCAGATGAATGAGGGGTGACCTCACTGAAGCCTATCAAATGGTGAAAGGCCTTGATAGAGTGGGTGTGGAGAGGGTGTTTCCTATGGTGGGAGAGTCTATGACCAGAGGACACAGCCTCAGAATAGAGGTGCATCCTTTTAGCATGTAGACAATGAGGAATTTCTTTAACCACATGGTGGTGAATCTGTGGAATTCTTTGCAATAGGCAGCTATGGAGGCCAAGTCTTCATGTATATTTAAGGCAGAGGTTGATAGACCCTTGGCTGATCGGGGCATGAAGAGTTACAGGGAGAAGGTAGGAGACTGGCGCTGAGAGGAAGATTGGATCTGCCATGATGAAATGGTGGAGCAGACTCAATGGGCCAAATGGTCTAATTCTGCTCCGATATCTTGTGGTCTTATGGTCTAAATCAAATCAGCAAGGATTGTCTGGACAGTCCTCAAGTGTTGCCACATTTCTGGCACCAACACAGCACGTCCACAACTCATTAATCCTAAACTTACATCTTGGTAATGTGGGAGGAAACCGGAGCACCCGGAAAAAACCCACACAGTCATGGGGAGAATGTACAAACTCCGTACAGCCAGCAGCAGGAATTCAACCACAAATGGTGATCGCTGGCAATGTATCCTAACATGCTAACCACAACTCTACTGTGCCAGCCTGATGCCATATGAAAGTATGGAAAATTGCTTCTGGTTTTTATACAACCTTAAAACATAGTGTTGAATTAGGCCATTTGGCCCATCAAGTCTGCTCCACCATTTCATCATTGCTGATTTATTATCTCTATCAACCTCATTCTCTTACCTTCTCTCCGCAACCTTTGACATCCTTACTAATCAACCTCCACTTTAAATGCACCCAATGAATATATGAGGGAAAGTCCCTTCTGATTTCACTCTTAAATCTACTTCTCAATGCGTAATACTGTGTTGATAGATCTAACATCAGTAATGATTGTTTCTCCTTTACAGTCCTAGGAAGTCTCCTCAAGGTCATAACCAAGAAGATCAGATTGTTCCTCACTCTGCTGTGTATACGAGAAGAGAGGCCGAGGAGTCAAGCTTGGGAACATTGTGATGGCATCTGTGAAAAAAAACTCTTCAAAGTCCTAGAGTAAACTGACACATAATCACATCAGTGTCGGAGATAGTTCTGTACATTAAAATATCCTGTAGGAAATCAGAATAATAATCAGAACATTTCTGGGTAGTTGTTAAATATGGTGAATGAAAATATGATTCATATTTGAAAAACAAATATGCCAATTAGAATACCAATCATTTCCTCATCAAAACGGTGCTACATAAACTGTGAATATTTTGTCTGAGGTGCCATCTGAACAGCAGATAGAATGAAGTTGCAGCAACAACCACCAAAGCATAACTATGTAATATTTTAGCATTCAGCAAATGAAGTCCTACGTCCCAATGAGTCACAGTGCCATGGGTGTTGAGATGATCCGACTCCGTGCTGCTCCTCTCAGCTAGGTGCTGACTTATTATGACTTGATCAGGTTTCACTTATTCAACTGGAGTTTTTTTGCGACAGTTCTCCAATTTCCCGAAGCAAAACGAAGCCTTGAACTTTCACACGGTCAGGGCATTTCCAGGCTTTGAACAGTCATTTAAGTACTTTTGCGTTTAAGTCATTGTCGTCACTGTTGTTATGTAGGAAGTGGCTTCTTCAGAAGATGAGAAGAAACCACAAAATTGCATTACAAATCGCTTGGGAAGCTAATTCTTAATAGTTTACAATTCTGATCTTCTGTCACATTGCCTTTTCTAATTAATGCTACTTTTTTCTCATTGTTGCGTTCTCCCAAGGGTTCTTACTCCTGCAGTGATATTACACCATGGGTACAAGCTTTGCTCTCGTGACCTTTCGCCCATGATACTTTTTTCTCAGCAGTCTACTGGGCCATGGCGGTAATCACAGTAAATCTAAATCTGGCTCTCAGCTGAAGGAATATCAGCAGGAGGAATCTCTGGATGGTGAATGGGAGCAGTATTCCCATCTGTTTTCCCTTTTCTCTCCCTGGTTCATGAGCATGGAGCCCATCTGCGACACCATGGGTAGCATTCTGACTCTGAGTCAGTAGGAATTTAGTTCAGCAGGATCCATGCAAAATGTTAGGGCGTACTCCTGAACCAGTGTGGATAACGTCACCCACCTCTACTCTGAACTGATTCCATAATCTACAGACTCATTTTCAAAGATTCTACAACTCATTTCCTCAGTATTGTTTATTTATTTGTTTGCACAATTTATCTTCCTTTGCACAGTTTGTTTGTCCATTTTTATTTATTACATAGTTTGTCATAAATTCTGTTGTTTTTCTATTTTCCCACAAATGCTGACACAAAACTTTATTTCAAGGAAGTACAAATGTTTGTATATACTGACATATGCAGTACATAATTTGATTATAAGCCTACTTTGACTGACGATTTAGTATCGAGGGTTGCAGCCTCTGGATGACATGTTAATTCAATAAGCGGTCCCACCACCCCCCACCCCTTTAATGATCCCATATATTCTGAAAAAGAACAAAGAGACATCTGAGGTATCCAAAACAAAGTCATTTCTCAGAAAATTTTTATTTTACCGATTATTTTATAATATTCACATGGACGTCTGCACGAATGAATGTCTTCACATGAACGCCTGTACTTTTATATTAAATTTACTTCAAACCTTGAACTTTCAACTTTGAGGAGCATCTTCTGGGCAAACTGATTATTTTGCCTGCAATATTTGTCTTATTTAGCAATACAACACGGTAACAAGCCCTTCCATCCCAACAGGTCCACATCACCCAATTAGCCGACTAACCCATATGTCTTTGGAATGTGGGATGCCCACATGGTCATGGGGAGAACGTATAAACTCATGAACAGGTAGCGGCAGAATTGAACCCATGTCGCTAGTGTTGTAAAAGTTTTACACTAGGGATGTGAGAGAATTAACTTGCTGGAGTGTGCAGTAGGGTGTTTAGAAGATAAGGAAAGAAGTGTTTTGTAAGTAGAAGTCTTTCTTTAGTCACTCTACAACTGGATTCAGGCCACAATGTGGAGACTAATCAATAAAGTGGGAATCATCCTGATCCTTCAAACTTTAAAACAAAGAGCAGGCTACCAGTTGAGTTATCAGTGAAACTATCAGAGAAGCCTGATAAACCAACTGGTAATCTTGCTTCTTGTTTTTGAATTTACTTTTGATTTTTTTTAAGCTGCTCAGATCGCTGTCGCCACCATCTCAAGCACAAACTAAAGAGACAGCATCTTGGCACTTTATAAGGCTGTAACAATTCTCAAGGTTGAGGTGGCATTGAGATTCACTCCTACAGTCTACGACAGGGGTGGCCAACCTTTTACATCCCATGCATCAATATTTTCACTCACGAGTTCAGATGTGCCATAAAACTCTTGTACCCCCATTCAATTCTTGTAAAAATATGTTAATATAGAACTCATGCGTGAAAAAATTGCATCTGAACTTGTGCCTGAAAAAATTGACGCATGGAATGTTAAAGGTTGGCCACCCCTGGTCTACGATATCACATAAATCTCCTGACATGCGGAAGGTCTATTTGAAAATCTCCCATGCGTTGGTTATGGGCAAGTAAATTAGCTTTCATAGGTCCAGTAATCACAATGTACCCATAGGCTAGTCACCTGAGGGCATCCCCCAGAGGCTGATAGCCGTCAGATGGGATATCTTGTGCTGAGATCACTCCTTCTGATATCACAAGGTATGCTTTTCTTTACAGCGTTTTCATAAGGTGTCAGTAATGGAAATGTGTCTTATCTGGAGCTGCACTGTATATAAATGTGTTGTACTCTGCTTCCAAGATATGGCTACATAACAGAAATAAGATTTGATTGTGTGCTCACGATTGCATTGTGCATTAGGCAAAGGAAGACACTGTTCTGCTCCATGTATTTTTTACACTCAATATCAAACACATATGCTGGTGCATATCACAAGTCTTGGCTATGCAACCTTTGATATCAGGCAGACAATCTCTGAAGAGTATTGATAATGGCTGTAGTCACCCGTCTTGTAAGAAGGAGTCAATGACAAACCACTTCTGGAGAAAAATTTTCTAAGAACAATCGTGGTCATGAAAAGGCCATGACCATCCACGTCATACAACCCAGCACATAATGAATGAACTACACAGTCCAGCACACTACAGAATTCAGACTCCGCTCCATGGACACTGTCTATAGATCAGTAAAGCAGGCAGCATTATCAAAGACCTGACTCTCCCTAGATGTTCTCTCCTCTGCCCCGCTTCCATTGGCAGAAGCTGAAACTTGTTCCACCAGGCTCCAGGACACTGTTACAACACTACTGAATAGTTCCCTAATGCAATAAGATGGACACTTGACCACAAAATCTACATTATGATCTTGTACCTTATTAGAGTCATAGTCATAAAAAGTACAGCACAGAAACAGGCTCTTTGGCCATCTAGTCTGTGCCAAAACATTTAAGCTGTATACTCCCATTGACCTGCACCCGGACCATAGCTCTCCATACCCCTCCCATCCATGTACCTATCCAAACTTCTATTAAACATTGAAATTGAGCTCGCTTACACCACTTGTGCTGTAGTTCATTGCACACTATCATGACCCCCTGAGTAAAGAAGTTTCCCCTTATGTTCCCCTTAAACTTTTCACCTTTCATCCTTAACCTATGACCCCTAGTTTTAGTCTCACCCAACCTCAATGGAGAAAGCCTGCATGCATTTACCCAGTCTATACCTCTCATAATTTTGTAGAGCTCTATCAAATCTCCCCTCATTTTCCTACGTTCCAAGGAATAAAGTCCTAACCTATTCAGTATTTTCATAAAACTCAGGTCCTCCAGACCTAGCAACATCCTTGCAAATTTTCTCTGTACTCTTTCAATCTTATTGATATCTTTCCTATAGGTTGGTGAACAAAATGGCACATTGTTTACTGATACTACAGTCTATCTGTAGTTGGTGCACTTTATGCTGCGTTCTGGTATCATTTCACCTTGTTCTACCTCAATGCACTGTGTAATGATTTGATCTGTAGGAACAGTATGCAAGGCAAGCTTTCCACTGTATCTTGGTACGTGTGCCATTAATAAATCCACTTGCGTTTCAATTCCATTACAAAACAACAGAGCAAATTGCTCTTGCTTAGCAACACCAAGCTATCAAGATGACCTACAGGGAGATCAGCGTGGCTGGGGGGATTGGTGGAGTGGTGGGGATGTTGACTGAGGCAGGTTGATATCAGAACATGTCCCTTACTTTTTATGGTGGGAACAGATAATAGAGCAAAACACTGAATGGAAATTTGAAATAAATGCTCAGCAAGTAAGACAGTATCTATGGAAAGAGAAGCAGAGATAGACCGTGCCATAGATTGTCCGACATTGTTGCTCAGGGTCTTGGACTATATATTTTTTTTTGAGTGGATATGCTTCTTTGCTCACTATTTTGAATTATGTTACTTACTATTGCTGAATGTTTGTTTGCTATTTTGAACGTTTTGCACCTCGGCCTAAGAGGAATGTTGTCTTGTCCAGCTGTATCTATGTACGGTTAGAATGATAATTGAACTTGATTTGATTTGATAAAGTTCCAGATAAATGACACTTTCACCAGAACTGACGAATCAAAAGATCTGGTCTCTCGACAATCAAAACATAAAGCTGATACTGAGAGGTTATTGCAGAAATCAATAAGGTAACCATTTCAAAGTAGAGAAGCAAGGTTTAATCTAGTATTCCAGCGAGTATCTATCCCTCAATCAAAAGTGCTTAAACAAGGTGGTCCTATGATCCACTCTCCTCTCCTATCAGATTTCTTCCTCTCCAATATTTTCCTATCCATCCAGTCTACATTAATGGAGACATAGTGGAGAGAGTGTCCAGTTTCAGGTTTCTGTGAATACATATCTCAGAAGACCTTACATGGTCCACTAACACAACAACAGTTAAGAAAGCACAACAACGCTTTCTGTCCCTCGGGACGCTGAAGAAAGCTGGTCTACCTGAACAGATGCAGTGACCTTTGACCGCTGCACCACAAAGAGCATCTTAACATACTGCATCTCTGTGTGATATCTCAGTTGTACAGCTGCTGCTTGGAAAGCACTTCAGCGGGTCGTCTCTAGCGCACAGAAGATAATCGGGACACAGCTCCCAGCCCTGGAGGACACCTACAGCTCACGCTGCCTAAGGAAAGCTACAAGCATCTGTAAGGACAATACACACCATGCAATCATCTGTTTGAACTTCTTCCATCTGGTAGACGTTATAAGATTTTCTATGCCTGCACTTTCAGACTGAAAAATAGCTTTTTCCCCAAAGCTATAATTACTCTGAAATAATTGATCAAGCATCATCTATAAATTGTTATATTGCTACTTTTAATACCGGTTTTATGGCTGTCATGCATCTGAGTTGCGCTTTTGTACTGCTGGACATTGCTTGTACTGGCTGGTTACTTGATTTTATTTATTGTTTATTTATTTTATTTGTTGTTTTATAGCATTGGGTATGAGAGTTGCAAACTCATTTTCGCTGTATTGGTGCATGACAAATTGTACTATGCAATGACAATAAAGATATTTCATTTCATTTCATTCACCAATCACCTTTTAGCTATCCTCCTTCCAATCCCCCACCATTTTATTCTGATGTCTTCCCCTTCCTTTTCCAGTTCCGATGAAGGGTCTCAGCCCAAAACGTTGTCTGCTTATTCATTTCCATGGATGCTGCCTGGCCTGCTAAATTCCTCCATCATTTTTTGTGCATGTTGCTTAAACATGGTATCTAAACATTATACTCCCGCTTTCATGGAATATCCTTGGCTGTATTCCTGTTCCCTCAGCAATAACTACACTTTAATAGGATTTATGTAGCTGCAAAATAGTTTGCAACACAAAACTCAGATGGTTTCCAACAGACTCAAGGACAGCACCTATCCCACCGTTATAAAATTATTTTTGTAAGATAAACTCTCATCTACCTTGCGATGGTCTGGCACTTTATTGCCTGCCTCTGCTGCACGTTCATTCAGCATTCGGATTCAAATTCACTATTTATCACATGTACATTGAAATTTACAGTGAAATGCATTGTTTGCATTAATAACCAACACAACCCAAGACCGTGCTGGGGCAAACCTGTAAGTGCTGCCACACATTCTGATGCCAATATAACATGCCCACCATGTTATACATGTTCAGTTATTAATGTTCCTTGTACTATCTTGGTTCCTTAAGGTTGCTATCCCTGGGGGGTAGGGGGGGAGTGATGGATAGAGGGGATAAGTTCCCTCTACCTACTAAATGCTTCCAATGTTGTGTATCTCAAATAGTCTCTGACAACCAAGTCCAGCTCCTGGACATCACATGCAGCTCAGCTACTAAACCCAGCGGAACCATTTCTTCTGACAGCAGAAGGGGAAAAGGTGAGTTTCTGGTGCCTTAAATCCAGTCACTTCAGGCAGATAGGGCTTGTCAGCCGTGCTTGGCAGGTCATCTCAGCGAAGGAAAACAGACCTCAAGCTTCCACTGCCTTGTAGCTATAGCCACTCATGGGGAAGGCTTCGGGAGTAAACCCTGTGTAACCCAGAGCTGGAGTCCCTAAGGCAGCCTTACATTGAGTTCAACACTGACTGGCAACTCCTGCGATGCCACTGGTGCTGAACTGTATTGGTTTCTGCCGTTCCTTTGATTCATCAGCTGAACAAGATGGGGGAGCCTGCTGCATGGGCAACAACTTGCTCTCCAGATCGTCCTGCCCTGGCTTGGGTATCACGTAAACAGCTGGGACGCAACATCCACAGTCGAGCTCAACCAATGGAGGGCCTCTGTGTAGTAACTCAACACAGTAATGTGATGAAATAATCTCGACGGATGGCATTCTAAGTTTTTCAGTCTACCTTAGTATCAAGGCTCCCACTAAGGTGTGTGCATGTGCACGTTCACACAGCTTTTGCTACAAGTACACAAAGGAATTTAAACTGCACACAAAAGTTTGTCGTCCTCTACCTCATTGGTATGTTCAGCATATTTCACGATCGTACACAATCACATTTCCTTTTCCAATTTCTGATGCGAGTAGTGCAGACACACGGAGTTTGCGCTCTGCAGATTTTAAAACTGGCTTACGTACACTGCTTTAATTGAAGAATCATTCAGTGCACACATGTTGTTGTCACTAGGCAAAAAATTGCACAGCACAAGATTTTTTCACACACTGGTCATTACAAATTAGAGGGAACATTGCTCAGTGTGTGCAACAATAAGAAACCAATTGACCAATTTATCACTATGAAAGTTATATGAAACTTCTATACAGGATAGGAGAGTAGGAGGAGGCAGGGATAGCCAACTTGAGATGTCAACACCACATCAGCAGTGGAAATGGTGAATACACCAGCAGTTCTATGCACTCAACATGTGTATGCAAGTATCTAGCACTATAATTTAGGAGAAAAGTAAACTAAGAAAGTGGTTAAGTACTGGATTGTTCCACAGTACAATATCTATTGTAAAATGCTTAAGTGGAGAAAGTTAGCTGGCAACACACATCAAAACATATCAAAGACTTTGGCACACCGCCAAGTGTGGTATCTGAGACACTTTTCTCCATCTATTCATTTCGAAAACATACTTGCTTGGAAAACTACCCCCGCATAAAGCTCATAAACCTGGTTTAAGTTGGGGAATAAACGAAACAGAAAGGTATTGAAAAGAACCCGTGACTGCAATGTGTATTCGAGGGGCCTAATGGATTCAAAATGTTGAAGCACCCAAGTTGGGGAGAAACAGATCCCTTCAGGCATGACTCTTTAGAGTTGACATCACTTTACTAAACAATTGAACTGTTGGAAAACTAGTTAGACAAACAGAAAACCTATGATTTATGTAATTAAACGTAACCACCCTCTTTGATGAAGATGAAACAAACGGCAATGTTCACCTGTTGTGAAATATGTTTAAGGCATCCGTTAGTCTTGCAAGACCGTGGATCTATGCCTGGAAAGTCTTCACTCTCCAGGGCGCAGGCCTGGGCAATGTTGTATGGAAGACCGGCAGTCGCCCATGCTGCAAGTCTCCCTTCTCCACGACACCGATGTTGTCCAAGGGAAGGGCAAGGGCTGATACAGCTTGGCACTGGTGTCATCACAGAACACTGTGTGGTTAAATGCCTTGCTCAGGGACACAACACGCTGCCTCGGCTGGGGTTCGAACTCACGACCTTCAGGTCACTAGTCGAATGCCTTAACCACTTGGCCATGTGCCCACTTGTGAAATATATATGTTAGTTATCAAGTAACATAAAACTCCCAGGAAAAATTATATATTTTAATGGTGGTACTTGGCCTCTTCTTTTGACAAAATGAGACCACCCTCATGGTGGAGGAGTAACACCTTATATTCCGTCCGGGCAGCCTCCAAACTGAGGGTCCTTCTGGTAAAAAATATTTCTTCCCTCCCTCTCCCCCTTCTTCTATTCCATACTCTGGCCTTTTACCTTTTCTCACTTGCCTATCATCTCTCTCTCAGGCCCCCTTCTCCTCTTTTTCCTATGGTCCACGCCTTCTTCTCCAGCCCTTTACCATCCACTTGGCTTCACCTATCACCTACAGTCAGCTTCCTTCCCCTCCTCCCACCTTTTATTCTGGAATCTTCCCCCTTCCTTTCCAGTCCCGTTGAAAGGTCTCGGCCTGGAACTTTGACTGTTTATTCATTTCCGTAAATGCTGCCTGACCCCTTGAGTTCCTCCAGCATTTTGTCTGTCTTGCTTGGATTTCCAGCATCTTCAGAATTTCTCATGCATCCTTGAGTTTTGTTTGTCTTTCGTGCACAATTAGATGAAACAATAAGGAGCTGTATCTTCCAGAACTGGAGATGTTACCTTTTGTTCCTCCTGTCATGTTGACAGACAACCTGTGCACTTCTTCCATTTTCTGCTTCAACATTTCTGACACTTATCACCTCATTTCTGTTCAATCTTTACAAGTTGGAGTACTGTGCCAAAGTCTTAGGCACATATATATAGCTGAGATGCCTAATACTTTTGCACAGTATTGTAGTAAATTTTTGCATTGCATTGAATGCTGCCACAAAAAAAAACAATTTTCATGACCGATGTGAGTGATGATAACCCTAAATATGATATGGGTCTCTATTGTCGACTGAGAGTGGGAAGGGGGCAGGGAGAGTGGAATCACGTTTGGGAAAAGGGGAAGGGAGAGGGGAGGGAGCGGGAAGCACTAGAGAGACATTCTGTAATGAGTAGTAACCAAGTGTTTAGAATCAAATGACCTTGCCTGGTGTCTCAGGGCTGAGTGTGTCTGCTCCCACACCACCCGCCCCCTGCTCTGGCACTCCTTCTCCACCACCTGCCCCACACTCCTCCTGCGGTACTCTACCCTCACCATTCCCAGCATCCTTTGTTCCCACCAGATTTACAAACTTAGTCTTGGCTCCACATTGACAAATACTGTACTGTGCAAAAGTCTTAGGCATCCTAGATATATATGCTTAAGACTTGCACACTACTGTATCTGGTAAAATTTATGTTTTTTTTGTGTGCCATACTCCAACCAGAGCCTCGGCGACCACTTTTTCAAGTGGTTGTCTTGGAGGAAAGATTCTGTGAGTCGTCCTTCTCACAGCGCAGATTTTTTTTACAAGGCCGAGTTGCCAGCTCGACACTCAACCCAGCACGGATGGAAAGTGTGCCCGAGAGCGGCCCGACTGGATTTGAACTCGGGAACCTTCGCTCCAGAGTCCGGCGCTGATGTCACTGCGCCACCAGCTGGAACCAGCTGAAAACTTATGTACTTTTACAATAAATTTACTTTGTACTTAGAAAAGGTTGGCACAACATTGTAGGCCAAAGGGCCTGTACTGTGCTGTACTGTTTTATGTTTTATGCTAAGGAAGCCAGTGGTTTCATATTGAACAGAAAACCTTATATGGAGTTGGCCCTACACATCAATAGAGCACCCAATTTCTCATTCACCCTCAAAATGTGGGCTCTGGACTGAATGGTTCTGAACCTCTGTTTGTTCTGGAGTCTCCTGATGGAGGTAACAGCCCAGATTTTGTGACTGAGAGCTGACAGACTATCTCTCACCTCCAAATTAATTGAAGCTTACATAGGAACAATCCTTCCAGCAAGTGCTTCCAGGAATGAGTTGAATCCTTCCCAGTGAGAAGAAGAAGGCCCAGCACGCAAGCGCAATTCCGATCTATCAGTGGTGCCTCGTGTCTGTAGCATGGTTGGTCACCCAAGCTCACGAGCATGCCAGCGGCTCTGTGACCAACCAGACTGATTGTCTCAGCGAGCAGGGTTGATGCACAAACTCAAAAAGAATATTTAACAGACAGCGGGAACTGTCTCGGGTCATTAGGGAATTCACCGATGAATGTGAAAGAGCTGAATATTTCCTTGAGTCTTTTACAAAAAAAAAAATCCTTTAATGAAGTGTCACTGCTTTGACAGCAAACATTTTGTGCCTGAAGCCTGTATCCATAGCAGCCAAAACTGGTTCGGCCCCATTATGGCAATTTTCCCTAGAGTCCAAAACTGCTTTTTGCTGAGTGACTCCTTTGACCCATGAATGTGGAGGAATTAGGTTATCTTCTCCTATCAACTCTATTCAGCCACATGCCTGTACAGAGGGGAAACCCATGGCTCCAGGGGGAAAAAAGTCCTTCTCTACTGCAACAAATGGGCCAGTGCCTGCAGGGAAGAGTCTTCAAAAGATGCCTTCTTCTGAGTTATATTCCATTTCCCGCAGGCATATAGAGTACTGTGCAAAAGTCTGAGGCACATATGTACATGTAGCTAGGATGCATAAGACTTTTGCATAGTGCTGGAGTAATTTTATGTATTGCACTAAACTGCTCCACAGTATCCAAAACATCTTCAAGGAGCAGTGCCTCAGGAAAATGGCTTCCATCATCAAGGACCCCCACGCGCCAGGACATGCCCTCTTCTCATTGGTACCATCAGGAAGGGGTTGTAGAAGTCTGAAGGTACACACTCAGTGATTCAGGAACAGCTTCTTCCCCTCTGCCATCCAATTCCTAAGTAGACATTGAACCCATGAACACTACCCCACTACTTATTTTTTAAATTTCTGTTTCTGCACAACTTAACTATTTAACACACATGTATATATATCTACTGTAATTCAGTTTTTGTCTCTATCTCTATATTTATCATGTACTGCATTGTACTGCTCCCGCAAAGTTAACAAATTTCACAACGTATGCCAGTGATATTAAAACTCATTTTGATATCGGTCTCTGTTGTGGACTGAGAATGGGAAGTGGGCAGGGAGAGGAGAATCATAGTTGGGAAAAGGGGAAGGTGGGGAATGGGAAGCACCAGAGAGACTTTCTGTAATGATCAATAACCCAGTTGTTTGGAATGAAGTGACCTTGCCTGATGTCTCAGGGCTGGGTGTGACTACACCCACGCCACCCCACGCCCCGATACTCCTTCTCTGCCGCCTGTCCCACACCTCTCCCATGGCACTCCACCCTCATCATTTCTAACATCCTTTTCCCATGCCAGATTTACAAGCTCACTCTCTGCTGAAAGTCTTAGGCGCCCTAGCTATCTATATGTGCTGAAGACTTTTGCACAGTCCTGTACTTTGAACAGTAATATTAATACAGGTCCACAATCCCTTATCTGAAATTCTGAAATCCAAAAAGCTCCGAAAACCGAAGTTTTCTTCACCAACAGCTGATGTCACTTAGGTGTGATGTGGCAGCACTAGCAGAGGCCGCCAGACGTCAGTTGTGGCTCAGCACTCGTACTGGTTACACGTGCATTTGCTGTTCGCTGATATTTTGTGTTCACTGTTGACTTTGTATTTCATTTCACTGTGAAAATATCAAAAAGAGCTGCAGATACCCCTGTGGGTAACAATGAGAAAAAGAGAAGAAAGTCTCTATCTTTACCAATAACGCAGAAAGTGGAGTTATTCCAGAAGCTTGATCGTCTTACTGAAGAATATGGTGTTGGAACTACCACTGTATATGAGTTAAAGAAACAGAAAGACAAGTTACTGAAGTTTTATAGTGACAGTGACGTTCTACATTTATTCCAATAAGTAATTTACCATATGTTTGATTTGGTTCGTTTGAAGCTGTATATTTTTATGTTTTATTGAATTATTTTTCTTGTCGTTATTCCCTAAACAATACAGTATAACAACTATTTACATAGCATTTACATTGTATTAGGTATTATAAGTAATCTAGAGACAATTTAAAGTACACAGGAGGTTGTGCGTAGGTCCAGAGCTCCGCTAGGTCCTAAAGTCCACCCACACTGAGACCATGGATCTGTGCCTGGAAAGTCTTCACACTCCAGGGCACAGGCCTGGGCAAGGTTGTATGGAAGACAGGCAGTTGCCCATGCTGCAAGTCTCCCCTCTCCATGCCACTGATGTTGTCCAAGGGAAGGGCATTAGGACCAATACAGCTTGGCATCAGTGTCATCGCAGAGCAATGTGTGATTAAGTGTCTTATTCAAAGACACAACACGTTGCCTCGGCTGGGGCTCGAACTCACGACCTTCAGATCACTAGTCGAATGTCTTAGCCACTTGGCCACGTGCCCACACACCCGCACTGAGACAGGTTAAATAAGGGACTTGAGCATACGTGTTTTTTTTAATTTTAATTTCTTATTGGCTCCCGGAACCAATAAGGAGGGATTCTGAAATCCGAAAAATTCTGAATTCTGAAATGCCCCAAGGATTTCGGATAAGGGATTGTGGACCTGTACTATAATGCCACATTTATGGTGGGAAGTGTAACATTCTCCATGGGGAGTTTCGCACTCACAATGGAGAAACAAGTTCATGTAGGTGTTGGAAGCACTGAATGAATCCGAAGGCATTGATGTATTTACAGGGAGGCCAAGATCAAACACGAGGGAGGAGTGTAAAAGGCGCCTTTTCCTCAGCGCCAGAATGAAGGAAGCTCAGGTGAGGTGATGTAAATCCATTTGATGCCAGTGACCTTGCTGCACGTCCTAGGAGACTGACCTGGAACCGGTCGCGCTAAGTCTGGTTGCCCCTGGAACTTGCTCCTCCTCATAGGACAGTCCTGGGCGCAGACTTGCACCGGGGAGCAGCTGCTAGCCAATCAGCATTGCCCAGCAGGGCAGCTGGATGCAGGATGCTTTCAGCCGCTGGCGAGATGTTATTCACATGGTCAGCGGCTCCCGACGATGCCATTTTAAACAAAAGACTCTGAGTTGCTGGAAGCATTCAGAACCACTAATGACCCACTAACCAAAACAAAGATAAGAGGGAAAAAATAATTACTGCATTTAAAAATGCAAGAGCTAAAAGCCTGAAAGTATGCACACAAATGTACATACACACACACACACACACAGGTACTCATGGACACACATGGACACATACACACTTAGTGGTGAATCTGTGGAATTCATTGCCACAGGGGGCTGTGGAGGCTAAATGACTGGATATATTTAAGGTGGAGGTTGACAGGTTATCCAGTAGTAAGAGCATCAAGGGTTATGGCGAGAAGGCAGGAGAAAAGAGTTCAGAGGGGTAATAAAGCAACCATGATGGAATTTGATGGGCTGAATGGCCTATGTCTTATAGTCTTATACGTGCGTACACACACACACACACACACACACACACACACACACACACACACACACACACACGCACACACACACACACATGCGCGCACACATTCTGTCATAATCAATAAACTAATTGTTTGGAGTCAGATGACCTTGCCTGGTGTCTCAGGGCTGGGTGTGTCTGCAGCAGCACCACCCCCAGCACCTGGCACTCCTTCTCTGCCACCCTTCCCGTGCACCCCTTCCGCACACACAAAATAAAACATTTCAACTTACTTAATTAAATCAGATATAAAGCTTTACTTATTTTGTTCCCAACAGCTGATTTCTCCCACTCATTTCCATGGGTTCACTTGACTCTACGCATTAGCCTCATATGGTTTGAGTGGGTGAGGAAGCTGTGAGGAGATGGGAAAGATGCAGAAGTCCCTATTGCACTCTTGGGCTCCAGGAGGATTGGCTGCCCTCAGCCTCCGCTCAGAAATAACAGAGTTACAGTCACATCTGACAGCATATTCAAGTGAATTTTGATGACAGCTTGGCCCATGTCATTCTGTTTGCTTTCAGGAACGTCAGTGAATGAGCAAGAGTGTTTGTGTGTGTGTGTGTGTGTGTGTGTGTGTGTGTGTGTGTGTTGGCTGTAGGTCATAGAGTCATAGAAAAGTACAGCACAGAAACAGGCCCTTTGGCCCATCTAGCCCATGCTGAAATTATTTAAACTGCCTGCACCAGTACCATAGCCTTCCAGACCCGTACCATCCATGTACCTATCCAAACCTTGCTTAGACGTTGAAATTGAGCTCACAAACCCTTCGCACACTCTCACAACCCTCATGTTCCTCTTAAACTTTTCACCTTTAACCTTTAACCTGCTTGCATTTACCCTATCTATATCCCTCATAATTTTGTATACCTCTGTCAAATCTCCCCTCATCCTCCTACACTCTAAGGAATACAGTCCTTACCTATTCAATATTTCCTTATAACTCAGGTCCTTCAAACTTGGCAACGTCCTTGTAAATTTTCCGTCCTGTTGTTACTGTCACTATCCTATTTTGGTTCCTCTACCTCCCAGTAAAGTATATTGTCCATCTTTCTAAAAGGCACGTTGCACACTGTGACAGTCTCCCAGTTGGCACTGAACAACCATGAACGATTCCTCAAGCTAATCTTTCATTTTCATTTTGAACCTAAGTATAATATTGCTACACTGACCGAAATCAGCAGAGATTAACAAATCACGCACTGACATTTCTTCGTGAAAGTAGATCATATGGCTATAATGTCTCCAGAGCTTCATTCCACATTGCATCTTCCTGGTCATGTTCATGAACATTACTATGTCATGTATGAAGATTCCAGATGAAAGCTGGTGATCTGAAGCATCAGCTGTCCACTTCCCTCCATTGATTCTGCCTGACCTACTGAGCTCCTCCTATGTTCTGTATTATATAATGTGTTCGTCCATTGTCGACGTCAATGAGGACCCCGACACCATTATGATGGTGTCGAGACTAGCGCATGATTTGGATTTAAGTGAGGGAGAGTTGCGCAGCGTCAGCCTCACTCTCTCTTCCCAATTCCCATCTGGATCCAGTGGCACGACAGAGTCGAGATGGCTGGAGGTGGAACTAGGCGCAGTGGATGACCAGGACTTCTTCTGTGTCTTGTCCTGCTCTGCACGTTCCACGACGCTTGCAGAGAACGCCTTCTTGACCGTTGGACCTTCCATTGGTCTTGTCCACTCAATCCGCCGGAGTCTGTCTTCACATGCTGGGATAGACAACTCCCTATCTCACCGAGGGTTTGAGACTCGTCGTCTACCCTCACCTGGTTTAGCCAGTGTGTCGAAGCCTTTGCCCGGGGTGTGGCCGCTGTCGCATGCAGACCAAAAGTGGACTAAATGCCTTGAAAAGGGCACGACATGTTCCCCCACCAGAGGTGCTACCCCTCCCTAACACCCCATACACCCCACTATATAATGTATTTTATAGTTGAAATATACTAAATTTTCTTAAGAATGTGTCCTCTACCTTCCTTGTACCATTAACTTTCATGACTGAATTGCACTACAAAGGTGAAACAAACCATGTGCAGTACAGTGCAAATGTAATAGGCACATATATAGAACTAGGTTGCCTCAGACTTTTGCTCAGTACTACACTTGTCAACGTGGAGTGGCGAGCATGTTTGTAAATCTGGCAGGAAGGTGGAGCACCGTGGAAGGGGTGAGGGGCAGGTGACAGTAAAGGAATGCCGGGAGCTGGGGGGTGGCGCAGGTGAAGACACACCCAGCCCCGAGGCTCCAAGCAAGGTCAATTGATTCCAAACAATTGTTCTATTGATCATTACAGGTTGTCTTCCTGGTTGGCCAAGTGGCCAAGTGGTTAAGGCATTCGTCTAGTTACCTCAAGGTCACTAGTTCGAGCCTCAGGTGTGGCACCGTTTTTGTGCCCTTGAGCAAGGTACTTAATCACACATTGCTCTAGTCTGTGCGAGGAGTGGCGCCCCACACAGACTTCCAATCTGCGCCTTGTAAGACATGAAAATGCCCGACGCAGGCCTCTCATGGTCTGAGTCAACGTTCCCTTCCTGGTACTTCCTGCTACTCTCCTCTCCCGTCCCCTTTTCCCAACCATGATTCCCCTCTCCCAGCCCCACTTCCCACTCTCGGTCCACAGCAGAGACCCACATCAGAATCAAGTTTATCGTCACTCACATATATCATGAAGATTTTTTTGCAACAGCAGTACAGTGAAATGCATAAAATTACTACAGTACTGTGCCAAAGTATTAGCCACCTTATACAGTATGTATATACTGTATATAAATATACTGATAAGACGATTGCACAGCACTGTATGTATAAACATAAGAGATTCTGCAGATGCTGGAAATTTTGAGTAACACAAAGTGCTGGAGGAGCTCAGCAAGTCAGGCAGCATCTATGGAAAGGATGTACTAATCAATGGTTTGGGCTAAAGAGCCTAGATCTGTGCTGTATAAAATTAAAGATTCTTTTAAAGGTTAGCTTTAATTATCACATGTACATCAAAACATGTACATTGGAGGAGAAGATGGCGACAGAACACAGCTCGCAGCGGCCACTCCAGTGGTGATGTCTGTTATCTGTCAAGTAGGGAGCTGTGCACAATCCTGATTTGATGGAGACAGACGTGAGAGCACGGAGGAACATCTGGTGAAACTTCTGAAATGCCTGCTTCGCTGCCGCTGCTACTGTGTGATCCAGAATCTCCGGAGGGGAAGGCCCCGAGTCCTCGACTTTGCTTGTTGCTCGGTGGCCGGGGCGGGATTGAAGTGCTCGGCAGAGGATGGTGCTCGGTATCGGAGGGCTGGTCGGAGGTTTGAAGTTCTCGGATGGACTTGGAGCCCGCTGCGGTCGGGTGCTTCCAATGGTGCTGCATCGGCAAGTTAGCAGCGCTTGAGAGGATGAGACTATCGGGACTTTGAGACTTTTTTTTACCGTGCCCATGGTCTGCTCTTTATCAAATTACAGTATTGTTTTGCACTGTTGTAACTATATGTTATAATTATGTGGCTTTGTCAGTTTTAGTCTTGGTTTGTCCTGAGTTTCTTGTGATATCACTCTGGAGGAACATTGTATCATTTTTTAATGCATGCATTTCTAAATGACAATAAACGAGGACTGAGTGTCCTCATAACCTAATCTAATCTAATCTAATCTAAACACATACCGAAATGCTTTGCTGGTGTCAAATCAAATTGATCAATGAGGATTGTGCTGGACAGCCACAAATGTCGCCACACTTCTGGCGCCAACACGGTTATTGTGATGCACGGTGATATAATTAAAGAATGGTTATTTCGATAGTATGTGCCTTCTGTACTGGTCTCAGTGCTCTTCTACCAGCTCTCGTGGAAATGAGCTGCCAGAGGAAGTGGTTCAGGCAGGTGCAATAACAATATTTAAAATATATTTGGATAAGTAAATGAAAAGGAAAGGTTTAGAGGGGTTTGGGACAAACTTGGCAAATGGGATTGGCTTGGTGGGCACCTTGATTGGCATGGATGGGCTGTGCTGTATGACTTTTGGACTTTAAGCATATGTCCCTCAGTGGGAAATCTCCTCCTCATTATACTACAGAAAGCAGGTGGATTGTGAAACATTACACCACAGAGAGACGATAGATAGAGAACTGTGAGCAAAATATTTGCCACCATTGGAGTCAGAGGACAGGCAGGGACTCGGTGAGTTCTTATCATTGAGGAGGAGGTGGCAGGGACTAGGTTTAGGGGAGAGCTTCTCAATATCTAGCACCATGTGTATTTACGGCGCACAGTTATGCCTGGTCTCAGCTGTGACAGAACATGGGTGTGAAATTGCAGTGTGAATGATGTGGGTGACCAGGAGATAACACTTATTACAGCAAAAAAATGAACTTCCTCCGGTAGATCATAATCCTTCTTCACACATTTCTAAACGGGGAGATAAAGTAGAAATCGGAGATACAAAGGGAATAGGGGCTAGTGTGGGAGTCTTTAAAGTTCACTTCCAGGTTGAGTCAGTAGTAAGGAAGGTAAATACAAGGTCAACATTCATTTTGTGAGGATAAGAATATAAAAGCAAGTACATAAGGCTCCCCTGCTTTATAAGGAGGAATTTCTTTAGCTAGACAATGGTGAGTATGTGGAATTCATTGTCACAGATAGCTGTGGAGGCCAAGTTATTGGGTATATCTAAAGCAGAAGTCGATAGGTTCTTGATTAGAAAGGGCTGTCAAAGGCTATGGGGAGAAGGCAGGAGAATGGGGTTGATAAATAAATCGAATGGTGGAGGAGTTTAGATGGGCTGAGTGGGCTAATTATGCTCCTATGTCATATGATCTTATCTGCACTATAGAAATGACATCAATTAATTCTGCTCATGCCAGTGACATAGTTTGGTTCTGCAGGAGGAAATGCAGCTGTGTACTAAGACACTGGCACTGTCCAAGCCAAAGTAACAGCTCCATCATGTATTTAATCATTTTCTTCACTTTATTCTTATTTTCTTCTTTGATCTGAACTTACCTTCTCCCAGCTCTGCTCCGAGTACGGTTCTGCCAAGGGTCATTTTGCAGATGTGAGACTGGGCAGTTATTAAAGACAGGTCCAGTCAATCACGGAAAGCTTCACAGCACGTCCTGTTTCAGCTCATCTGGTATCAATACGCAGGCAATCCCAGCAGAAATCACTAGGTCATCATCAGCCAGGCCACTGGAGTCAGAGAATGAAAATTCCGTTTTTATTGCATGGCCTGCTGCCAGTGTTTGAGGAACTGCTTTCCACAATCCCATCTGTTTCTCCACAAGAACAGAGAAGCTGTGACCTTGCCTCTAATGTGCAAAAGGGCTTGCTAATCCTGAGCTATAGGCCACTGAATAAATCAAATGCCACGTTTAGTCATTATAGCTGGGAGAAAGTTAATGGCTTGTGCGAGACACATTTCCACTCGGCCAGAGCATGCGGGCCTGTTTGATTTCCATCTCCCCTTTAACTCAATATCTCTTTACCCTAGCTTAAGCAGGACAGGTGGAACACAGTAAAACTCCAGTCATCGAAAGAGGCTGCAGAGATCTGTAAACCAAACCAGCTCCATCATGGACACAACGCTGCCCACTGTTGAGGACATCTTCAAGAGGCAGTGCTTCAAGAAGGCATCAACCATCAGTGAGGACACTCACTATTCAGGACATGTGCTCTTCCTGCTATTACCAGTGGGAAGGAACTTGATGATTCACAGAGATTTGGGAACAGCTTCTGCCTCTCTACCATCAGACCTCTGAACAGTCCTTGAACCCATGAACACTGCCTAATTAGTACTTTATTTTTGACCATGATTGTTTTTGACAATTTTTTTCTCCAGAAGTGGTTTGCCACTGCCTTCTTCTGGGCAGTGCCTTTACAAGATGGGTGACCTCAGCCATTATCAATACTCTTCAGAGATTGTCTGCCTGGAATCAGTGATTGCATAACCAGGACTTAGCAATATACACCAGCTGCTCCTATGACCATTCACAGCCTGCTCCTATGGCTTCCGATGATCCAAGGCTACACCTTGCCCAAGGGTGACCTGCAAGCTAGTAGAGGGAAGAAGTGCCCTACACCGCCTTTGGTAGAGACGTATCTCCACCCCATCACCCATTTTGAACTATGTTGTTATTTATAGTAATTTTTATCTCTACATTGTACTGCTGTTGCAAAACAATGAACTTCACATCGGCGGGAGGAGAAGATGGCAGCACGCCGTGCGTGCGCAGCTCTCCAGTGAAAAATGATGTCGTATCTGTTAAATAGGGGCCGTGGACAATTCTGATTTGATGGAGAATGAACATGAAATCACAGAGGAACACCTGGAGAAATTTCTGAAATGCCCGTCTGCTGCTGTCGCTACTGTGTGGTCGGGGATCTTTCAGAGGGTAGGCCTCAAAATCCCCGGCCTTGCCTGCTTTTGGCGAACGAGAAGGAGGTCGAATCGTTCAGCAGAGATGCCGCTCAGTACTCGGTGTCAGAGAGCTGATCAGAGCTCGAAGTTTTCGGATGACTCAGGATCGGATTGTGGTCAGCATGGCAGGGAGAGTTTTGTTCCCTTCTCCCGTCTGCGTGAGATGTGGGACATTTGAGAAACTTTGAACTTTACTGTGCTCATGGGCTTTCTACATCAAATTATGGTATTGTTACACTGTTTGTAACTATATGTTATAATTATGTGGTTTTGTCAGTTTTTTCAGTCACACCGGAGGAAATAATGTATCATTTCTTAATGCATGCATTACTAAATGACAATAAGAAGGGGACTACGTGTCTTCATAATCTGTAAATGAGTGATTGAATAAATCTGATTCTGATTCTGAATTTGGAACCTGGGGAGTATGAAGGTACTGGAACACTAATTGTTCCAGACTATTGGATGCTATTCTGTGAAATTCAGATCTATTTATCACAGGTACGTCAAAACATACATTGCATTCACAACCAATACACCCAGAGATATGCTGGGGGTAGCCCACAAGTGTCACCACACGTTCTGGCACCAATATAACATGCCCGCAATGCTCAGCAAAACAGCACAAGCAACAACAGCAAAACAAGTCCCTATTCCACCCTCCCACCCAAACCACCACCACCATTCGCACAGCAGGCCTCCAACCCCAGGACTGGCTGTCTCTGGGCTTCCAGGTCTTGGTCCCTGATTCTCGTCTCATAGACATTGGACCTCCAACCACCAATCCGTAGGCCAGACTTCTCCAAACCATTTTTAAATCACCTTTTTCAATAAAAGTTTAATTGTAATTTTCTCAGGGAATCAGGTGAATTTAAAGAGAATGCAGAAACCAAAAGTAAGGGAATGTAGGAACCAAAAGCTGCTGAGTAGAAAGGGATTATGGGAAAACGACCCTTGGTGAACTTATTAGAACACTGGGAATGAGATTCTGATTAAGGGAGTGCAGGAAACATCACTCAGAAAGTCAGGCACCAAACAACTGGGACTTCTGAAGAATCAGACAGCAGGTTATTGAAGTTTTATTGTAGGACCATGGGTAAATGTTCAAACCTGGGATGTAAACGCTTATATTTGCATGTAATGGCTAGAGTGAAAACTGTTGGAGAGAAGGTGAGACGGGTTTTCACCTGAGGCATCAACAATTCCTTTTCTCCCACAGGTCCTGCCTAACCTGCCGAGTTCCTCCAGCAGAATGTTTGTTGCTCCAAATTCCAGCATCGGCAGTGTCTGCGGCATAGTAGCGCAATCAGTTTACAACACCTGTGATCACTGATCAGGGTTTGATTCCCGCCACTGTCCGTAACGGGTTTGTACGTCCTCTCCATGACTATGTGGGTTTCCTCCAAGGGCTCTGGTTTCCTCCCCCATTCCAAAGGCATTCAGGTTAGCGTTGATCACCCATCCCTAAACGTCCTTGAAGAGATGATGCTGAGCTGTTGGAACCACTGCGTCTTTCTGGTGAATCATTCTTACTGAGCTGTTGTGGTGGTCGTTGAAGTAGTGGTGGGGTAGGGTGGTGGGGGGGAGTGTTTATTTATTTATTTATTGAGATACAGTGTGGAGTAGGCCCTTCTGGCCCTTTCAACACCACCACCGAGCAATCCCCCAATTTAATGCCAGCCTAATCACGGGACAATTTACAATGACCAATTAGCCGACAAACTGGTAATACTTTGGATTGTGGGAGGAGACCAGAGGACACCGTCACAGGGACAACGTACAAACTGCCTACAGACAGTGGCTGGAGCTGAACCTGGGTCTCCTGTACTGTACAGCGTTGTGCTAACCGCTACGTTGCTGTGCACTACCAGGATGGTGTGGTGGTGGACAGGAAATGTAGAGGAGTAGCCCCCATAATGTCCGAATCATGCAAACCAGAAAAGCTTTGCGTTCGATGCTCAGCAGTGTCACCAGGACTATACAAGGATGAGGAATGTTCTGGAATCTCACTCCTGATCCTGTTTTCCAGTGATCAATGGAAATGTGTTCACTTGGGCCCCAGCTCTGGAGACAAGCACCCTAGTAAGGTAGCATTGTGGTGGGTTATGCTGCGAGGGTGCTTGCAAGTTCAGAGCAAGAACAGAAGTCTCCGGGAGAAAGAGTGAAGTGAAAGAAAATACGAATGTCAGAAAGCAGTCCAATATTTCTCAACACAAGCGTGCCTAGAGGTGCCCTCGGGGAACGGGTAGCATTACACCGAAAGCTACCAAGGCAGAAGAGACAAAGACGTTCCCCTAGAAATGCAGTGTAGGTGTCAACATGTTCCCTCTGGAGATAAATTGTATAACTGAAATTTTACACATACTTCCACCGGTAAAGATCACATCCTTTAAGCATCTGCCTCTACAATATTAAGCTTTCCATCTATACTGATGCTGTCTTTGGCCATTGCTTTACTGCTATGTCTCTTCATACTTTAAAAACTTAATTCCTAAAAAAATAAGTTGCTGAACTGTAGCAATGGTTCAAATAGTACTGCACAGAAACATAGAAAACCTACAGCACAATACAGGCCCTTCGGCCCACAAAGTTCTGCCGAACATGTCCCTACCTTAGAAATTACTAGACTTCCCCATAGCCCTCTATTTTTCTAAGCTCCATGTACCTATCCAAAAGTCTCTTAAAAGACCCTATCATGTCCACCTCCACCACTGTTGCCAGCAGCTCATTCCACGCGCTCACCACTCTCTGCGTAAAAAACTTACCCCTGACATCTCCTCTGTACCTACTCCCCAGCACCTTAAACCTGTGTCCTCTTGTGGCAACCATTTCAGCCCTGGGAAAAAGCCTCTGTCAACACGATCAATGCCTCTCATCATCCTATAGACCTCTCTGTCAGGTCACCTCTTATCCTCCATCGCTCCAAGGAGAAAAGGCCGAGTTCACTCAACCTGTGTTCATAAGGCATGCTCCCCAATTCAGGCAACATCCATGTAATTTAGAACAATTATTGTAGAACAATAACATCAGTAAGAGATAGCATTTTAATAATACTATAATGTTGTAATAATAGGACATAATGCTCAGCAAGTCAGTAATACCTGAAGAGAGAGAATGTTTCAGGTCAGTAACCCCTGATCAGAACACAAATGGTAGTTCCATCAAACCAAACATTGAGCCTGTTTCTCTTTTCAATAGTTCAGTAGTTCCACTTAATATCAGAGAAAGTATTCTTGTCCTAAAATTCTTGTTCTTCACAGACATCCTCAAAAACAGAAGAGTGCCCCAAAGAATGAGTGACAGTAAAAACATTAGAACCCCAAAGACCCCCCCTCTCCTCCCTCCCACGCACAAGCAGCGGCAAAGCAACGACCCCCCCCCCAGCACTTACTTCAGCAAAAGCATCGGCATCCTCCACCCATCAAGCAAGCACTAGCAAAGTCCCCAAGAAAGGCCATGATCTGCAAATACAACAAAAATCTATTTTCTTTATTTTGCTTTTCCAGCATCTGCAGCAGTTTGCCTATTGCAATACAAGCTAGAATTAAATTCAAGGGCTATTGGTTGGCCTGATTCAATTGGTCTCATTTTAACCTTCGAGCTGACTGATTGTGAATTTAGCTCCATGTTTCAAAGCTAATTGAACAGATGTTTTAATACAACCCAAAGTTCTGGATTTTCAAGTTTCTTTATCTTGAACAATACACCTGGAATTGAAATTGGTTTACTATTGTCACATGACCAGTAAAAAGTTTATCAAGTCATAGAGAAATGGAGCACAGGAACAGGCCCTTCAGCCCACCTAGTCAATGCCAAAAACTGCCTATGCCCATTGACCTGCACCGAGACCATAGCTCTCCATACCCCTACCATCCATATACCCATCCAAACTTCTCTTAAACGTTGAAGTCGAGCTCGCATGCACCACACCACTTTTGCTAGCAGTTCATTCCACACTCTCATGACCCCCTGAATGAAAATGTTTTTCCTGATATTCCCCTTAAACTTTTCATCTTTCACCCTTAACCCATGACCTATGGTTGTAGTCCCATCCAACCTCAGCGGAAAAGGCCTGCTTGAATTTATCTTGTCTATATCCCTCATAATTTTGTATGTCTCTGTTGGATCTCTTCTCAATCTTCTATGTTCTAAAGAATACAGCCCTAATCTATTCAATCTTTCCTTATAACTCAAGTCCTCCAGATCCAGCAACATACTTGTAGGTTTTCCCTGTACTCTTTCAACCTTGTTTACATCTTTCCTGTGGGTAGGTAATCAAAACTGCAGGCAATATTTCAAATTAGGCCTCACCAACATCTTATACAAGCTTGTTTTGCATGCCGTTCATACAGATCAAATCATTAAGCAATGAATTGAGGTAGAACAAAGTATAACAATACAATGCAGAATCAAGTAACAGCTGCAGAGAAAGTGCGGTACAGGTACAGGTAAACAATATAGAAGATTATAATGAGGTCCATCATGGGTAAAGTTCTCTCCAACACTGAGCATATCTACATGGACTTCTGCTGCAGGAAAGCCGAATCCACCATCCAGGACCACCACCCCCTCCCCCACCGACCCCCCGCCACCTCTCTTCTCACTGCTGCCATCAAGAGGAAGGCACAGGAGCCTCAGGACTCACACCATCAGGTTCAGGAACAGTTATTACCCTTCAACTACAAGGCTCTTAAACCAACATCACTTAACTTCACTTGCTCTATCTTTGAAATGTTCCCACGGCCTATTGACTGGCTTTCAAGGACTCTTCATCTCATGCTCTCAATATTTATTGTTTATTTATTTATTATTATTATTTCCTTCTTTTCGTAAATGCACAGTATGTTGTCTTTTGCACACTGGATGAACACCCAAATTGGTGTGGTCTCTCATTGATTCTATTATGGTTATTATTCTAATATGGATTTATTAAGTGTGCCTACAAGAAAATGAATCTCAGGATTGTATATGGTGATATTTATGTACTTGGGTAATAAACTTACTTTGAACTTTTTGAACTTCTGAGGTATTGTGAGGTCAAGAATCCATCTTATCCTTTTAGAAAACCATTCAATAGTTTTATAACAGAGGACAGAAGCTGTCTTTGAGCCCGGTGGCATATTTTTTCAGGCGTTTGTATCTTCTGCCTGATGGAAGAGGGAAAAAGAGAGAATTTTGGGGTGGGTGGGGTCCTTGATTATCCTGGTTGATTTACTGAGGGAGTAAATATTAGCAGGGGTGGGAAGTACCGTTGATTATGTTGGCTATGAGAAGTGTAGACAAAAGCCCATAGAGGAAAGGGTGGTTTCCATGACATGCTGAGCTGTGTCCATATATCTCTGCAGTTGCTTGCAGTCACAAACAGAGCAGCTACCATATCAAACCGTTAAGCATCCAGATAGGATCCTAACTATAGTACATCGATAAAGCTGGTAAGAATTGATGGAGACATGCCAAATTCCTTTAACGTCCTGAGGAAGTAGATGTGCTTTCTAGATCATAGTGTCTACATGGATGGGCCAGAATAGGCTATTGGTAATGCACAATCCTAGGAATTGGAATCTCTCACACTTCTTAACCTCAACACCATTGACATAGACATGAGTATGTGCATCACTCATTCACCCCACCCCTTCCTGAAGCCATTGACCCACTCTTCTGTTTTGCCTGATGTTAAGGGAAAGGTTGTAGTCATGACACATTGCTACTGAGCTCTTGATCTCCTTCATCAATTCATCATTATTTGAGATATGGCCCATTAATGTTCTACCATCTGCAGATGGAGATGGATTAGAATCTGGTCATGCAGTCGTGAGTGTGCAGGGAGTGGAGTAGTGGGCTGCGGACGCAACCTTGTGAAGCACCACTATTTAGAATACTCGTGGCAGAGGTACTGCAATGACAACAAACAGAAAACTTGCCAGCCAGTGTTAAAAATATTAAATGGAACACAGAAATGTACAGTACAGGATGTTGTGCCAGACTGGTTAAACTAGTAATTAAATGGCCAACTAAACTAATCCCTTCTGGTAACACAACGTCTGTATCCCTTCATTCTCTACACAATCGTGTGCTTAAGAGCCTCTTAATGCCGCTGTTATATTTACCTCTACTACCACCCCTGGCAGTACGTTCCAGGCACCCTTTTAAAATAATGTAACGGACTTTTGGATTCCCTTTAGAGTTCAAAATGCATTAAGTCTTAAGTGCACACATCTATTCCTGGATTAAATAATGGAATGAGGGCAAATGAAAGCTTCAGCAGGGCAAAACACTATGCCATGAAAGATCCGTCAGGATATGCGGTCATTATTTTTTTTCTCTCTCTTTCAGTTATATCCTCCTCTGCTGAAAGTATGGATTCATTCTGCACCCACAATCCAATGGTAGACCCACCATTCAATCATCATGTCACATATACATGTTGGGTTTAAACGTCAGGAGGTTATGTTGCAACTTCGTAAAGCTCTGGTTAGGTAACTTCTGGAGTATTGGTTGCCCCACGGTAGGAAGGAAGCTGAGGCTTTGGAGAGGGTGCAGAAGAGGTTTACCGGGAAGTTGTCTGATTTAGAGGGGACGTGCCATCACCAGAGGCTGGATAAACTTGGGTTGTTTTCTCTGGAGTGTCAGAGGCTGAAGGGAGATATTTTAGAGGTTTACAAGATTATGAGATGGATAGATAGAGTGAGCAGAGAGCACCTATTTCCCAGGATTGAAATATCTAATACCAGGGAGCATGCATTGAAGGTGAGGGGGTAGGTTCAAACAGGATGTGAGGGTTAAGTTTTTTACTCAGAAAGTCATAGATGACTAGAATGAGTTGCCTGGCATGATGGTAGAGCCAAATATGAACCAATCACCTTTCTCCTGTCACCTTCCCAGTGGTGCTGCCAAGTTCTCAAAACCTTAATTCTACCTCTTCCATTATTATCCCTTTAACGTTTCTTTTTGCACTGCCTCAGTTTGAACCATCCTGTTGTTTTATGCTCATCGACGTATTTATTATTACCATGAGCACAGTTTACTCTGTAAGCTTCGCACAAGCAGGGAATTTCATTGCACCCTGGTGGGTTGACAATAAACTAACCTGAATCAGAATCTGAAACACAGACAGAATTTATTGGGTATTGGCTGCACGTCAGTCAGAGTGGGAACTCACTGGGACTCTGCGGTGCAAGTTAGTGATATGAAGAGCTCATGAACCACAGAGCACAGGGTATGTATTTTTATTTATTTATTGAGGTAAAGCAGGGAACAGGCCCTTCTGGTCTTTCGAGCCGTGCCACCCACCAATCCCCTGATTTAACAATGACCAAATAACCTACTAATCAATATGTCTTTGGAAAGTGGGAGGAAATCAGAGGAAACCCACACGGTCATGGAGAGAATATACAAACTCCTTACAAGACAGCAGCGGGAATTGAACCCGCGTTGCTGGTACCGTAAAGGGTTGTGTTAACCACTATGGTACTGTGTCACACCACGGATACACGTTAATCCATTGTGGTGACCTACTCCATTCAAATTGTCTGGTTAACCGGCAAAAAAATATTATTCCATTGCAAAAGTCACCACTTGGCTCTGCTCCCATTGTCCACTTTTGACCTACTCTGTCTTTGCATTGTCCCAGCATCAGATGGGTCAGCTGGAATGGTCTCTCATACTACCCTATGAACAGCTTATCTGCATCACACAATCAGCTTCCACTTCAGTATTTCACTGGCATTTGTCCTGAGACAGAGAAAGGTGCAATTTGAGTGAAAATATTTCTTTCTTTCTGTATATGCAAAGCTGGACACTAATCCCCAAATCCATTCCCTCAACAAACAATCCTCTCCACTCCTCTACCTGAAAACCTGCCTCTGTGACAAATCTCTGTTGGTTTCCTTGCACCATGTTACCATATTTACCGAGCTCATTGTTACTGGGGAGAGCATTCTAACTGGCTGCATCACTGTCTAGTATGCAGGGGCCACTGCACAGAATCAGAAAAAGCTGCTGAAGGTTGCAGACTCAGCCAGTTCCATTCTGGGCTCCAGCTTCCCACTACTGAGGACACCTTCTAAAGGTGCTGCCTCAACACGGTGGAATCCATCATTAAAGACCCCCATCACCCAGAACATGCCCTCTTCTCATTGCCACCATCAAGAAGGAGGTACAGGAGCCTGAAGATGCACACTCAGCAATTCAGGAACAGCTTCTTCTCCTCTGCCATCTGATTTCTGAATGGGCATTGAACCCATGAACACCACCCCACTACTTTTTTTGCACTACCTATTTAATTTAACTATGTCGTATATACTTACTGTAATTCCCTTTTTATTATTATGTATTGCATTGTACTGCTGCCACAAAAACAACAAATTTCGTGACATATGCCGGTGATAGTAACCATGATTCTGATTCTAATTCCACCATCAGACTTTTGAATAAACAATGACCCCATTTACAGTACCTTACAATATCTTTTTTCTTTTTTTGCCCTCTTATATAATTTATTATTTTTATATATACAGTACAGTATAGTATTTCATTTTGTAATTTAGTTTTTTATAATTACGTATTGCAATGTATTGCTACTACAAAACAACAAATTTCACAACATACAATACGCCAGAATATTAAACCTGATTCTGCCAACAAAGGCCCCTGTCCTGCCTTCCGTCCTCATTCAAACATTGTGGGGCATATTCTGCATTTTACAATCTCTTGCCATTCAATTAGAGATCAGTCTACTGTCCCTGACAGATTTAAAATGTGCTCTAGAATTTAACTTTCCCATGGGAAATATAAACCAACAGGCTTTTCTCATAAACATTTTCTTTGTTTTTACAAATTAAGGTTTTGCTTTAAATCCTTCACAATGGCCTTTGAGGAAATAGTGTTTATGCCACAGTTTCCCCACTTAAATCTTGTCTATTATTCTGATAAACATCACTTATAAATCCCTTTATTTAAAAGGAAAGTCAGGCACTGCCTGTCTCCTCTTATCCCTTGGCCTTGTCACCTGTATTCTTGATTTTAAAAGCCACACCTTGCTCAGTCCAGCCATCCTGCTGACCTTGTTGTTCCCTGTCTGTGCCTGCCCCGGGACCTCTCTCTATATGAGGGGCACCACAGTTAGTGACAGATGGTCACATTTATCCACTCCAGCTGCTTCGATGTGGAGTGAGAATTGGCCACTATTTCTCAAATTATTAAAAGTGTCGTCGAGTTCCCTGCTGGAATCATGGGTCAATCCATTGAAACAGCTGCTCATAGCTTAGGCAGCTTTCCGCAGTTAGACTCAGTGTGGTTAGCAGTTTTTATTTCAGGAATCCCATTTTCTGGCACAATCATGTGTTCTGGTTTTGCATATTTTCATATTTTCTTTTGACATAAATAGAAAGAGACCGTTCAACACATTGAGGCATAGATAAAGGAGATAACCAGAGTCTGTTTTTCATCATAGAAATGTCTAAAACTAGAAGACATAAGGGCTTCCCCACTTTCTTCCCTTTGTTTCATGGTCCACTCTCTTCTCCCATCAGGCGTCTTCTTCTTCAGCCTTGTATCTTTTCACCCATCATCTCACATCATCACCCCTTCCTCACCCACCTACCTTCCCCCAGACTTGTACTCCTCGCTCTCCCCCCGCAATCTCATTCGGAATTCTGCCCAAATCCTGACGAATGGTCTTGACCCAAGACATCAACTGGTCATTTTCCTCTGTGGGTGCCTCACCTGTCGAGTTCCTCCGGTATTTTCTGTGAGCTGACCAAGATTCCTAGCATCTTCAGAACCTCCCGTGTTTCTGTTTAGACACAGATTTAAAGTCAAAGAAAGAGGAGCTTTGAAGGTTAATGGGGGTGGGTAAAGTCCTCACACAAGTATTAGTCAGTATCTGGAATGAGCTGCCATTTGCACATGTGTTTGAATGAGCAAGACATTGAGGGTTATGGAATTAAGACGATAAGACATAGTAGTAGAGTTAGGCCATTCAGCCCATTGAGACTGTTCTTCCATTTTATCATGGCTGATTTATTATTCCCCTCAACCCCATTCTCCTGCGTTTTTCTGGTAACTTTTGACACCATTACTAATCAAGAACCTATCAACCTCTGCTGTGGGGGCTGCACGGTAGTATAGCGGTTAGTGTAACGCTTTACCATGCCAGCAACCCTGGTTCAATTCCTGTCGCTATCCGTAAGGAGTTTGTACATTCTCCCCATGACAGTGTTAGTTTCCTCCCACAAAACGTATGGATTAGGAGGTTAAATGGCCACCTAGGTGTAATTGGGCAGCGCAGACTCATTGGGCTAGAAAATCCTGTTACCTCCTGTATCTCTAAATAAAAAGAATAAAATAAAAATTCTCTTTAAATACTTAAAGAGAAATTAATGTAGGCAAGTTTGATTGGCATAATGGTCAGCAAAGATTAGATGGGCTGAAGGGCCTGTTTCTATGCTGCACAATTCTGCAGCATTCAAATCAGCTCTCAACGCATTCCTGTTAGTGTTATTCCCCCACCTATATCCCTGTAATCTTTTCTCTTGCACATTCCTCTCAGTTCCTCCTCGATTCTCCTCCCTCCCTCCTATCCCTAGTTGTTTGCCAATCAGCACACTTTTAGGATGTAAAAGAAAACTGGAAAACCCTGTGGAAGCCCACTCGGTCACAGAGAGAACATGCAAACTCCACACACAGGGCACCCGAGATCAGGATCAAACTCCTGTTCTGTGCACTCAGAACAGGAGCAAGATTGATCTAATACTCCATGAAATCTCCCGATTCCAAGTGGCCATCCTCATATGGAAAGCCACAACTAGAAATCTATCCCAAACCAACTGCTAGGTGGCAGAGTTCTTCGTCATCTACACCTGGAGTTAAGCATTCAGGAAGCATGAAGCACTCTCTGTTAAAAACCAAACATGATCAGTGGATGTAGCGGACAGCAATATACACTCAGAGGCCACTTCATTAAGTACCTCCTTGTCTTACTAAAGGGGCCACTGACTGAATGTTAGCGGTCTTCTGCTGCTGTAGACTGTCCACTTCAAGGTTCAACATGTTCTGCATTCAGAGAAGCTCTTCTACACACCGCTGTGGTAATGTGTGAATATTTGAGTGACAGCTGCTTTCCTGGCTTGAACCAGTCTGGCCGTTCCCCACTGACCTCTCTCATCAATAAGGTGCTTTCGCCTATAGAAATGTCACTCACATATTTTATCTTTTGCACCATGTTCTGTAATCTTCTCCATTATTATCATCATTTTTCTTTTCCTCAGCTCAAGCTGGTAAAACCTGAGATGCTGGCATAGCCAAGCACACTCATTTCTCAATTGATAGGAACATTTGGACTATTCTAACGGAGTTTAGTAGTGTGATTTTCTGAACATAAATATTGCTGTGTAGGCTTAATTGTTTAATGGTATTGTGCCATTTGGGTGTCGATATTACTATTGGGACAATGTTTACCCTGTTCATATTCCATAGTCTTTCAATTTCCTCTTTTAATTCATAATATTTCTGGTGCTTTTCTCTTATTGATTTCTGTATGTTATGTGTGTTTGGAATGGCTATACCTATTAAGTAAGTTGGTCTTGCTTGTTTATCCCGTAATATTATTTATCTGACATTATTATTATTATTTATTATTATTGCTATTTGTATTTGCACAGTTTGTCTTCTTTTACAAGTTAGTTGTTTGTCATTTTTTCAATTTTTTGTTGATTCTATTGTATTTCTTTTTTACACTGTGAATGCCTGCAAGTCAATGAATCTCAGGGTTGTATATGGTAACATTAACGTACTTTGATAATAAATTTACTTTGAACTTTGAACATTACAGGTTGGCATAATGCTTTGTTCATCAGTAGCTCCATTACAGCAGATAACACTCCAAAAGTAGAGTTTCCTTTTGGAATATTCATTTATCGTAGAATGAAGAATTTAGAATTGTTCCAATATGCATGGAATAGAAACTTTGGACACAGCAATGATTCGACACCTGGATCTGAGCTCTTCTGAGCAAAAAAGGCCCTTATAATTTTAAACATATTACGAAGTGTGAAAGACACATTTTGTTTGAAGCTCTCCAATAGTTCCCAATTCAGACGTTCAATGTTTCTGTTCAAAAATCATCCTTTAATCAACTCCTGTAAAAATGTGCTACATAATTTTTCAGTATCATTCCTTATTGAGAAGCTAAAAAGCTCCTAGTTGTTCTGATGCCTTCCGCCATCAGATTTCTGAAAGGACAATGAACATAGAAACATAGAAAATAGGTGCAGGAGTAGGCCATTTGGCCCTTCGAGCCTGCACCGCCATTTATTATGATCATGGCTGATCATCCAACTCAGAACACCGCCCCAGCCTTCCCTCCATACCCCCTGACCCCCGTAGCCACAAGGGCCATATCTAACTCCCTCTTAAATATAGCCAATGAACTGGCCTCAACTGTTTCCTGTGGCAGAGAATTCCACAGATTCACCACTCTCTGTGTGAAGAAGTTTTTCCTAATCTCAGTCCTAAATGGCTTCCCCTCTATCCTCAAACTGTGACCCCTCGTTCTGGACTTCCCCAACATCGGGAACAATCTTCCTGCATCTAGCCTGTCCAATCCCTTTAGGATCTTATACATTTCAATCAGATCCCCCCTCAATCTTCTAAATTCCAATGAGTACAAGCCCAGTTCATCCATCCTTTCTTCATATGAAAGTCCTGCCATCCCAGGAATCAATCTGGTGAACCTTCTCTGTACTCCCTCTATGGCAAGGATGTCTTTCCTCAGATTAGGGGACCAAAACTGCACACAATACTCCAGGTGCGGTCTCACCAAGGCCTTGTACAACTGCAGTAGTACCTCCCTGCTCCTGTACTCGAATCCTCTCGCTATAAATGCCAGCATACCATTCGCCTTTTTCACCGCCTGCTGTACCTGCATGCCCACTTTCAATGACTGGTGTATAATGACACCCAGGTCACGTTGCACCTCCCCTTTTCCTAATCGGCCACCATTCAGATAATAATCTGTTTTCCTATTTTTGCCACCAAAGTGGATAACTTCACATTTATCCACATTAAATTGCATCTGCCATGAATTTGCCCACTCACCCAACCTATCCAAGTCACCCTGCATCCTCTTAGCATCCTCCTCACAGCTAACACTGCCACCCAGCTTCGTGTCATCCGCAAACTTGGAGATGCTGCATTTAATTCCCTCATCCAAGTCATTAATATATATTGTAAACAACTGGGGTCCCAGCACTGAGCCTTGCGGTACCCCACTAGTCACCGCCTGCCATTCTGAAAAGGTCCCGTTTATTCCCACTCTTTGCTTCCTGTCTGCTAACCAACTCTCCACCCACACCAATACCTTACCCTCAATACCGTGTGCTTTAAGTTTGCACACTAATCTCCTGTGTGGGACCTTGTCAAAAGCCTTCTGAAAATCCAAATATACCATGTCCACTGGTTCTCCCCTATCCACTCTACTAGTTACATCCTCAAAAAATTCTATGAGATTCGTCAGACATGATTTTCCTTTCACAAATTCATGCTGACTTTGTCCGATCATTTCACCACTTTCCAAATGTGCTGTTATCACATCCTTGATAGCTGACTCCAGCAGTTTCCCCACCACCGACGTTAGGCTAACCAGTCTATAATTCCCCGGTTTCTCTCTCCCTCCTTTTTTAAAAAGTGGAGTTACATTAGCCACCCTCCAATCTTCAGGAACTAGTCCAGAATCTAACGAGTTTTGAAAAATTATCACTAATGCATCCACTATTTCTTGGGCTACTTCCTTAAGCACCCTGGGATGCAGACCATCTGGCCCTGGGGATTTATCTGCCTTCAATCCCTTCAATTTACCTAACACCACTTCCCTACTAACATGTATTTCGCTCAGTTCCTCCATCTCACTGGACCCTCTGTCCCCTACTATTTCTGGAAGATTATTTATGTCCTCCTTAGTGAAGACAGAACCAAAGTAATTATTCAATTGGTCTGCCATGTCCTTGCTCCCCATAATCAACTCACCTGTTTCTGCCTGCAGGGGACCTACATTTGTCTTTACCAGTCTTTTCCTTTTTACATATCTATAAAAGCTTTTACAGTCCGTTTTTATGTTGCCTGCCAGTTTTCTCTCATAATCTTTTTTCCCCTTCCTAATTAAGCCCTTTGTCCTCCTCTGCTGAACTCTGAATTTCTCCCAGTCCTCAGGTGAGCCACTTTCTCTGGCTAATTTGTATGCTGCTTCTTTGGAATTGATACTATCCCTAATTTCTCTTGTCAGCCACGGGTGCACTACCTTCCTTGATTTATTCTTTTGCCAAACAGGGATGAACATTTGTTGCAGTTCATCCATGCAACCTTTAAATGCTTGCCATTGCATATCCACTGTCAATCCTTTAAGTGTCATTTGCCAGTCTATCTTAGCTAATTCACATCTCATACCTTCAAAGTTACCCCTCTTTAAGTTCAGAACCTTTGTTTCTGAATTAACTATGTCACTCTCCATCTTAATGAAGAATTCCACCATATTATGGTCACTCTTACCCAAGGGGCCTCTCACGAACCTTTATACATGACCTCATATTATTTTTCACGTTGTTTTTGTTCTCCTTTTGTCTACTTATTTAATTTACATTTTTGTAAGTATTTCTTCCTGTATCTTATAGTTTTGTATTACATATCGCAATATACCGCTGGTGAAAAAACTACATATTTTATGACATATGCCAGTGATATTAAAACGTGATTTTGAAACTGAGCTAGTGATTGGTCAGGAGCTACCAATCAGAGCAAGCTAAATAATTGCGAGCGAATTAAAGCATTGGTCCCTGATCCCTGGGTGTGGAATTTGATTGAAAACAGGATTAACCTCAACTGTATTATGCCAGAGTCAAAAAATAGTTACCGCACAGAAAGAAGCAATTTGGTCCATTCGATCTGTGCCACAGTCGGATAGGTCTTCAGCTTTTGCTCATTTGGGTTACCTTTTCTCAACTCGGTTGATGCATACCCAGTGCACAGGATGACAGGGTTTGAAGCTCAGCACAATTCAAAGAATGTTTATAACTCAGGAGACCATACAGCCTGTCTGCAAATGTAATATTCTTATAATCAATAATGCTTTCTCTCTTCTTCCCTATCTTTCCTGAACAGCTTGCTTCCAATAGAACTTATTTCTATCTTTTATTTTTCACTCTGAGCTTGGCTATTGTCACAACATCATAATCCCGTGTAGATAATTACTCATCAAACTTATTTTCCTACTGAATATTGAATGGCCTGGATAAAGATGACATGGAGAGGATGTTCCCGGTAGTGGGAGTGTCTATGGCCAGAGGGAACAGCTTCAGAATAAAAAGATGTGCCTTAGGTACAAAGATGAGGAGGAAATTATTGAGCCGGGGGTAGTGAATCTATGGAATTCATTGCTGAAGACAGTTGGAGAAGCCAAACGATTGGGTATATTTAAAGCAAAGTGTGATAGGTTCTTGATTAATAAGAGTTTACAGGGAGAAGGAAGAGTTTTCAGGCAGATGGGGCTCATCAGCCATGGTTGGCAGCTCATCTAGGAGAAGGTAAAACTCTGATCTCAAACCTCCGCTGCCTTGCAGCTGTACCCACTCATGGGGAAGGCTTCGGGAGTAAACCCTGAGTCCTACATCAACACACTTTTCGTCCCTCTTCCCTCCGGGAGAAGGCTCAGGAGCTTGAAGACTCGCACAGCCAGATTTGGGAACAGCTTCTTTCCAACTGTGTTAAGACTGCTGAACGGATCCTGACCCGGATCTGGGCCATACCCTCCAAATATCCGGACCTGCCTCTTGGTTTTTTTGAACTACCTTACTTTCCCTTTTCTATTTATGATTTATAATTTAAATTTTTAATATTTACTATCAATTTGTACTCCAGGGAGCGGGAAGCGCAGAATCAAATATCACTGTGATGATTGTACGTTCTAGTATCAATTGTTTAGCGACAATAAAGTATAAAGTATAAAGTAAAGTTAAATACTGAATGGCAACTCCTGCGACACTGCAGATACCAAACTGTATCGGTCTCTGCCGTTCCTGTGGGTTCATCAGATGCATGGAGAGGAGGAGCTTGCTACATAGGCACTGCTTGCTCTCCATATCGTACTGCCCAGGCTCACGTATCTAGACAGCCAGGATGCAACATCATGATCAACTCTGACCAATGGAGGCCTCAGAGACAGGGAGAAGGCAGAAGAATGGGGTTGAGAGGGAATAATAAATCAGCCATGACCAAATGGTGGAGCAGGCTTGATGGGCCAAGTGGCTTAATCTTTCCTATGGTCTAATGCTCTTACTTAATGTGCCTGACATTTACATAACGCATTGTAAAGACCTATCTTAATCTTTCTTACCCCTTCCCTTGGTATGATGCTTCTTTATTCTAATAATATTTATTGTTTCCAGCACTTCCTGCACTTTATTTTCCTCCTTTTCAGTGCTACCTTCCCCAGAGAAATTAGTTAAAACCACCTCTATAGTTCTATTAAACATTTACCATGCTGCTGAGTCCAAAACTACAATCATTTACGCTAATTGCAAAAAGACGGTCCAAAAGACCTATGCACAAAGCTGAATACCTCCCCCAGATCTGCTTTCATAATGATGAGTTTCTCTTAATCACAGTTCACAGTTAAAAGTTCAAAGTAAATTTATTACCAAAGTACATACATGTCATCATATACAGCCCTGAGACCCATTGTCAGTAGAACACGGAAATAACAGAATCATTGAAAAACTCATAGGTGTGGGAAATTAAGCCATGTTCATTAAGGGCAAGAACTCCAACAGTTATATTCTAAGATATTTTGAATGCTTATTTTTTTCTTTATTTGATTCAGTGACTAGTGTTTTTTTTAAGTGTTATTTTAGGCAACCTAAAATCCGTTTATAGAAACACTGCATATTGGAACCAGGCTAAATCTGGTTTAATATTAATAATCTACCCACTTCTACCTTTGATATGACTAAATTGGGAGTTTGGTAACTGCAGCCTGCAATTAAACCGCATGAACAAATACAATTACACAGGTTAGTAAATGAGAACTGTTAGCTTGAGTAAGTACATGAATTGAGTCATTTTTTCCAAGACGTTTCTCCTCATGTAAAACTTCTACAAAAGACATATGCATTAAAATGCCTCATTCATATCAATGTTCTTTATCTCCCATTTCTGATTTTTAATTAACTTCTTTTGTGTCTTCTCCTACTGTGCTGTTCATATGATTTCAGTCGCTTTCAGTCTTGGCTCATTTTCTCGCCTCTGATCCAGAGGGTCGTAGGTTTACTATTGAGTGGAGAATCGAAGACAGCATTTCAGCGCCCCGCTGAGAGAGTTCTGCAATACTGTGAGAGGATCACCGGAGTCTTCCCCTCACCCCCCTCCCTCCACACACACACACACACACACACACACACACACACACACACACACACACACACACACACACACACACTTTGTGACATTTACCAGGAGCATTGTATACAGAGGGCTTGAATCATTTTTGAAGATCCCTACCACCCATCCCATAATCACTTTGACCCGCTGCCATCAGAAAGGAGATCCACGAGCATCAGGACTAGGACTGCAAGACTGGGTAACAGCTTCTTCCCCCACAATCTCTTTAGTCCGATACCATCAGAAAGGAAGTATAGGAGCATCAAGGCTAGGACTGCAAGACTGGGTAACAGCTGTTTCCTCATGTTGTGAGTGTCCTCACCACTGTTGTCAGTAAGGCAGTCAGCTATTTACAGTTTACTGTACTGTTATGCTTTGCAACTCCAAAACATAAAACTAATTGAAAGAAGACAAAGAGCCGGGAGAAAATCCGTGTCTAACTTTGTTTTTACCTTAAGCGAGGTGTGAACTTATAACGTGGTGACATAGTGACGTATGCCATTTACATACTTTTAGATCTAACCCACAATGCATTATGCTCTGACCCTCAACACAGGTGCCCCTCAGGTCTGTGTCCTAAGCTCCCTCCTTTACTCTTTGTATACCCATGACTGTGCCACCACCCACAGCTCCAATCTGCTAATCAAATTCGCTGAAGGGACTACACTGATTGGCCTAATCTCAAATAATAATAAAGCAGCCTACAGAGAAGAAGTCATCACCCTGACACAGTGGCGTCAAGAAAACGACTTCTCCCTCAATATTGCAAAAACAAAGGAGCTGGTCGTGGACTACAGGAGGAATGGAGACAGGCATTGAAATCAATAGATCTGGGGTTGAGAGGGTGAACAGCTTTAAGTTCCTCGCCATACACATCACAGAGGATCTCACGAAGTCTGTCCATACTGGCTGTGTGGTGAAAAAAAGCACAACAGTGCCTCTTTCAACTCAGACGGTTGAAGAAGTTTAGTATGGGCACCCAGATCCTAAGAACTTTCTACAGGGGCATAATTGAGAGCATCCTGACTGCTTGGTATGGGAACTGTACCTCCCTCAATTGCAGGACTCTGCGGAGAGTGGTGCAGACAATCCAGTGCATCTATAGTTGTGAACTTCCCAATATTCAGGACATTTACAAAGGCAGGTGTGTAAAAAGGGCCTGAGGGATCATTGAGTCACCCCAACCATAAATTGTTCCAGCTGCTACCATCCTGGAAACGGTATCGCAACATAAAAGCCAGGACCAACAGGCTGCGGGACAACTTCTTCCACCAGACTGATACGATTGTATTTCTATGTTATATTGCCCGTCCTGTTGTACATACTATTTATTACAAATTACTATAATTTGCACGTTGCACACTTAGGCACAACATAAAGATTCTAACTTCTCGTGTATGTGAAGAATGTAAGTAATAAAATCAATTCAATTCAATTCAATTCAGTCTAATTCAAATCAATTTGATTTGCATGGTTTGGTTGTCTTCTGCACTTTACTTGATCTTTCGTTGATTGTGCTATAGTTACAATTCTATAGATTTGCTGAATTGCCCACAGGAAAATGAATCTCAGGGTTATCTGTGCTGACATATGTATACTCTAACATTTACTTTGAACTTTGAATTTACTTTGGAAAAAAAACTCACCATCCAAGCTTTTCCATCTCATCACAGCGACCATAGGGCAGAAGTACAGAAGGCTGAAGTCCTGCGCGAACACGTTCAAGAACAGTTACTTCCCTTCAACCATTTTGTTATTGAACCAACCAGCACAACCCTACAATGGTATAGCAACACTATGACTAAAGTGAACATTTGCCCTAAACACTTAGCACAAAAGTAGGCATTTTTTGTTCTAAATGACTTTCTTTCTTGTGAAATTTGTGCTTAATTTATATTCAATTTATGCTTTTCTTCTGAATGCTGCTTCTATGATGCTCTGTGCTTGTAATGTTGTTGCAGGTAAGTTTTTCATTGCATTTGTGCATATGACAATAAACTCGAACTCAATATTGCTTATTTCTCCGCCAGCACTGCCAAAGCTGAATATCTAATCACCATCTCATTTTTGCTTGTGAAACCTTATTTCACATGAGCCAAGAAGACTCTTTTTGTTTGTGCTGAACTGTGACGAGCTGAACCTTGGGGGTTTCTGAAACATTGTGCTGGCCCTGATATGGTGACATCCTGCTGGAATGTGCTAACCCAGGGGTCCCCAACCTTTTTTGCACCGCGGACTGGTTTAATGTTGACAATATTCCTGTGGACCGGCCGACCGGGGGCGGGGGTGTTCAAGTAGGGTTAAGCTCTCTTCAGCATGTCTTTTACAGTTCGGGTTGCCAACTTTCTCACTCCCAAATAAGGGACAAAAGTAGCAGTCAAATCCCGGGACACTTTACCCCAGGAAAGACTACCATGACCATGAAGCCTTGCGCGGGCACCTATGTGCGCATGCATGATATGTGCATGTGATGTACGCATGCACGTACATGCCGATTATTCCCCCCACAAATTGCTTTTGCCTTCATCTTTCCATCTATACTGCACATACATTATTTCTACTTTATATAGGCTGTGTATTTATCATATCATTCCTGCTTTTACTATATGTTAATGTTATTTATTTTCAGTTTTTGTGTTATTTGGTATGATTTGGTAGGTTATTTTTTGGGTCAGGGAACGCTCAAAAATTTTTCCCATATAAATTAATGGTAATTGCTTCTTTGCTTTACGCCATTTCGGCACAAAAGGTTTCATAGGAACGCTCTACCTTAGCGGGGGAAATACGGGACAAGGACGGTCCCGTATGGGACAAACCAATTTAGCCCAATATACGGAATGTCCCGGCTAATACGGGACAGTTGGCAACCCTATGTTCAAGTTCAACAGTGCATGACAGGGAATGAGGAAAGGTGCAGCTGACTTATATCGTTTCCTCATGGCCCGGTAGCACATGCTTTGCAGCCCAGTAGTTGGGGACCACTGTGCTAACCCATAGATATTGACTCTATTATTGAACCTGCAGTGACTTGTTAAAATGGCTGAAAGAATAGGGTATCAGAGATTTGTCTGCACATTTTGAATGATCTGTTGAAGAGAGAAGCACAAAAATGTCAACGTTTTTCTCATATGCACAAGCGTATGGATGTAGAGTGCAATAAAAAAACTTATTTACTTATCACAGACACATACATAATCAGATACAGCACTGTGCCAAAGTCTTATGCACATATACTGTATTTTGCTAGTGCGCCTAAGGTTTTGCTCAGCACTGTATTACACTGTACTGCTGCCGCAAAAAAATAAAACAAATTTCATGACTTATGTGAGTGATAATTAATCTGATTCTGACAGGGGTCTCTACTGTGGAGTGAGAGTGAGAAGGGGTCAGGGAGAGGGAAACTATGGTTGGGAAAGGGGGAGAGGGAGCGGGAAGCACCAAAGAGACATCCTGTAATGATCAATAAACCAGTTGTTTGGAATCAAATGACCTTGCCTGGTGTCTCAGGGCTGGGTGCGTCTGCACCTCCACTAACTCCTGCCCCTGATACTCCTTCTTTGCCACCTGCTGCACAACCCTCCACGTGCTCCATCCTCATCATTTCCAGCATCCTTTGCTCTCACCGAATTTACAAACTTGTACTCTGCTCCACATCGACAGATACAGCACTGTGCCAAAGTCTGAGGCACCCTAGCTGTATACAATATATGTGCCCAAGACTCTTGCTCAGTGCTGTACACAATGTTCACAAGAAAGTCATAAATTAAATTTACTCATACAAAATTGTCCAAGAAAGAAGACAATTCAAACCACAAAGGACAAAGAAGTCCATTGTAGTGCAAAGTGGTCACACTGTTCCTGTACCAAGATGGCGATTAGGGTCATGCCACTTGGTTCAAGAACATTTACACATACTGAAGTGGTTGGCATATTCTGCAATGTATGAGATTCAAGGCTGATACAGTGTAGAGTAGGTCACCCATTTATCTGGCTCAACTTCTGGTTTAACTACCTGCCTGAAACACCTGTCTCTAATTCTCTCTGCCTCTTGTATGGTCCTCAATGGGTCCAACTGCTGCTTCAACTCATCAATGCAGTTGGAGACGAGCTGCAGCTGACATACTTCCAGCAGGAAGAAATCATCAGGGCTACCTGAACACACCCTGATCTCAAATGCTGAGTTCAACATTTAAGAGAAGTTTGGATAGGTACATGGATTGTAGGAGTATGGAGAGTTATGGTCCTAGTGCAGGTCGATGGGAGTAGGCAGATTAAATGGTTTTGGCATGGACTAGATGGGCTGAAGGGCCTGTTTCTATGCTGTACTACTTCTCTATAATGGTTCAAAGGAAGTAGCTGTTCCAAACCCTGCTGATGAGGGAATTCAGCATTCTGTACCTCCTACCAGATTATATATGTGCCAGAAGATGGCATGGCCCAGATGGTGAGGATCCTTGACGATGGATGTTTCCTTCTTGAGGAAGGCCCTCATGTCGATACCTACAGTTCTGGGGAGGGATGTGTCAGAGATGTGTTGCATCACAGAGGTTTTTGGATCCTCTTCGCTATTCAGAGGATTTGATTTTTTTTCTGTAGAGAAGTTCCACAGGAATTGATCCCGTTCTCACTGCTGAATGTGTCCTCTGAGAATTTAGCTGAGCTAAATTCCAAACATTATACAAATCAATACCTATCAGGGAACTCACTGAAACCCATTGAATATTGAAAAGCCTAGATACAGGGGATATCCAGAGGACGTTTCCAATAGTGGGAGAGTCTTGGAACAGAGGGCACTCTCTCAGAATAGATGGACATCTCCTTAGAACAGAAATGAGGAAGAATTTCTTTAGTAAGAGGGTATTGAGTTTGTGAAATTCATTTTCACAGATGTCTGTGGAGGCCATGTCATTAGTTATACTTAAAGTAGAGGGTAATAGTTTCTTGATTCGTCAGGATATCAAACGTTATGGGGAGCAGGCAGGAGAACAGGGTTGAGATTACTACTCTGCAACTTTTAGTATGCTTGCACATTCAATTGATTATGATGCCACCAGATAGGACACTTGGACGTCATGGTAATGTAGCAGTTAGCGCAATGCCACTACAGCTCGGGGCATTGAAGTTCAGAGTTCAGTTCTGATGTTGTCTGGAAGAACTTTGCATGTCACTCTCATGAAATGCATGGGTTTCCTCTGGGTGCTCCAGTTTCCGCCCACAGTCCAACGTTTCCGGTTAGACCATAAGACCATAGGATATTGGAGCAGAATCAGGCCCTTTGGCTGCTCGAGTCTGCTCAATCATAGCTGATCCATTTTCCCTCTCAGCCCCAATCTCCACCCTCCTCCCCATAGCATTTTATGCCCTGACCGATCAGGAATCTATCAACCTCTACCTTAAATATACTTAAAGACTTGCCTTCCACAACTGTCTGTGACAATGAATTCCTCAGATTCACCATTCTCTGACCAAAGATGATCCTCCTCATCTCCATTCAAAAAGGATGCCCCTCTATTCTGAGGCCCTGTCTTCAGTCTTAGACTCTTGCACCATAGGAAACATCCTCTCCATATCCACTCTATCAAGGTCTTTCACCATTCGATAGGTTTCAATAAGGTCACTCCTCATTCTTCTGAATCCTAGTGGATATGGGCCCAGAGCCATCAATCGCTGGAATCATTTTCCTGAACCTCCTTTGAACCCTCTCCAGTTTCAGCACATCTTTTCTAAGATAAGAGGCCTATACCTGCACACAATACTCCATGTGAGGCCTCACCAGTGTTTTATAAAGTTGCAACATTACATCCTTGCTTTTATATTCTAGTTCTTTTGAAATGAATGCCAACATTGCCTTTGCCTTCCTCACCACAGACTCCACCTGCAAATTATCTTTTAGAGAATCCTGCACAAGGACTCACAAATCCCTTTGCACCTTAGTTTTTGTATTGAATTGAATTGACTTTATTTCTTGAATCCTTCACATACATGAGGGGTAAAAATCTCTACATTCCGTCTCCATCTAAATGTGCATTGTGCAATCATAGTATTTTATAGTAAATAGAACAATCATTGTAATATAGAATACATTCAAATCAGCATGAGTTCATCAGTCTGATGGCCTGGTGGAAGAAGCTGTCCCGGAGCCTGTTGGTCCTGGCTTTTTATGCTGCAGTACCGCTTCCCGGATGGTAGCAGCTGGAATAGATTGTGGTTGGGGTGACTTGGATCCCCAATGATCCCTCAGGCCCTTTTTAACACACCTGTCCTTGTAAATGTCCTGAATTATAGGAAGTTCACAACTACAGATGCGCTGGGCTGTCCGCAGCACTCTCTGAAGAGTCCTGCGATTAAGGGAGGTACAGTTCCCATACCAGGCAGTGATGCAGCCAGTCAGGATGCTCTCAATTGTGCCCATGTAGAAAGTTCCGAGGATTTGCGGGCCCATATCAAACTTCCTCAACTGTCTGAGGTGAAAGAGGCGCTGTCATGCCTTTTTCACCACACAGTTGGTGTGTACAGACCACGTGAGGTCCTCGGTGAAGTTGTTTACGCTCTCAAGCCCAGATCCATTGATGTCAATAGGGGTTAGCCCGTCTCCATTCCTCCTGTAATCCACAACCAGCTCCTTTGTTTTTGCAACATTGAGGGAGAGGTTGTTTTCTTAACACCACTGTGTCAGGGTGATGACTTTTTCTCTGTAGGCCACCTCGTTATTGTTTGAGATAAGCCCAATCAATGTAGTGTAATCAGCAAATTTAATTAGCAGATTGGAGCAGTGGGTGGTGATACAGTCATGGGTGTACAGGGAGTAAAGGAGGGGACTCAGTACACAGCCCTGTATTGACAATCAGAAGGTTGGAGGTGAGGGAACCCACTCTTACAACCTGCTGGCGATCTGACAGGAAGTCCAGGATCCAGCTGCACAAGGCTGGGTCAAGGCCGAGATCTCTGATCTTCTTGTCGAGCCTGGATGGAACTATGGTGTTGAATGCTGAACTGTAGTCCAAGGACAGCATTCTCACATAAGCATCCTTCTTCTCTAGATGTGTATTTTCTCTCCATTTAGAAAGTAGTCAATCCTTTGATTTCTTCTGCCAAAGTGCATGACCATACACTTCCCAACACTGTATTCCAACTCCCATTTATTTGCCCATTCTCCTCAGCTGTTTAAGTCCTTCTGTAGTCTCTCTACTTCCTCAAAACTACGTGCCCCTCCACTAATCTTCATATCCTCTGCAAACTTTGCAACAACAGCATCCATTCCATCATCCAAATCATTGACGAATAACAATATAAAAAAAATCAGTCCCAACGCAGACCCCGGTGGAACACCACTAGTCACCGGCAGCCAGCTGGAAAAGGCTCCCTTTACTCCCACTCTTTGCTTCATGCCAATCAGCCGCTGTTAGTAAGTTAATTGGTCATTGTAAGTTGTTCTGTAATTCGACTAGGGTTAAATGGGTGGGTTGCTGGGTGGTGCGGTTCGTTGGGTTAGAAGGGCGTGCTCCAAGCTGTGTCTCTATATAGATAAATCAATTAAATAATTAAATTCAACAGTTCCTCTGTAGAAGAAGTAAAATGAAGCACGTCAATTATCAATTATTTCAGTACCTGTCAAGAAGACAAACAATTCTAGAAAGCCACAAGATCATAAGACCATAAGACCTAGAAGCAGATTTAGGATATTTGGACCAATGAGTTTACTTCACATTCCGTCATGGCTGATTTATTATCCTTCTCAACCCCATTTTCATGCCTGCCTCCTGTAACCTTTGAGGCCCTGACTAATCAAGAATCTGTCAACCTCTCCTTTAAATATACCTGAAGACATGGTCTCCACAGCCATCTGTGGCAATGAATTCCTCAGACGCACTACTCTCTGGCTGAAGAAATTCCTCCTCAACTCTGTTCTGAATGGATGTTCCTCTATTCTGAGGCTGTGGCCTCTGGTCCAAAACTCCCTAACTATAGGAAACATCCTCTGTACATCCACTCTATCTAGGCCTTTCAATATTCGATGGGTTTCAGTGAGGTTCCCCCACAGGTATTGATTTCTTCTCAGAGGGTACATTCACCGGTGAGAATGGGGTTAATTCTGGAAAGTGGAAACCACAGAATTTCCTTGCATATAAAAAAAAATCAAATCCTCTGACTAACAAAGAGGATCCAAAATCTTGTGTAATGCAATTTCATGACTGAATAGCATACTTTCACACTTCAAGATAGTGCGATTTGGTTCATGAGCTATGTAAGTCAGTTGTCAAACTAAATTGGATTCCCACATTATCTTAGTCTGTTACTACCGCAAAGGTAGGCAACAGAAGATTTCTGTCCGCCACTCAGGCCAGACTGAAGCCAGTTATTCATATCAGCTTCAGAAGCAAACAGGGAGAGTCCTTCTAGGGAGTTATGATCAGAATATCTCTGTGATATTTAACATTGGCTGTTGGGTGGGTGCAAAGCAGCAGCACCAGCCACTCATGTTCAGCAAGCTGCGTTTGGCATTCCAGATTTTCCCTGGATTAGACATGACAGAGAACAGACAGGCTCATGAAGCATCAACACTTTGCCTGAATGTGCAAACAAAGAACATTAAATAAAGTCAAACAGAGAGAGAAGCCGAAGAGGTCTGTGAAAAGCTGTGCTTAAAGAGCGCCTGTGTTATAAGCGCAAAACATGGGCCAAAATGTCAGAACGTGTCTGCTTATTTTAGAAATTTCAAAAGATTTGGAATATTTTTTCATCAAACAATCCATTGGTGTAGGTTACACTGAGAATAACCAACGTAGTGGGTCTCTATTTGACCAGTCTACTTGACAAGTTAAATAACATAATTAAAGGCTATGACATGCTAAGCTGTCACTGACCACTCAGAGTAGCTAAGATCCTCTGGAAAGCAGTGCCTTCGAACTGCTGATTATGCCTTCAGCATTTGAGTAAGTATTCATATTCAGGTTCTTGAGGCTAATATGTCTCCGGTAAACACCATTTTGCAGCACTTCAATAATAGTGAGCCTCTTAGCCAGCTTTGATACAACAAATTTATTACAAAATTATTTATATCTACAGAGTTCTTTGGCCAGATGGCATCATTTCTCCACAGTGCATAACAATTAGGTCATCGTCAATATGCTATCTAAAAGCTTTTATGCAAACTGCAAGAGTTGTAAAGTGGTAGTAGATGGAGCTTCTGAAGCAGAGGGCAGAGGGGTGATGGATGGCCACAATTTAAAGAGGTTATTGTTATCCTATCAAAAAAAATGCTTTAGTCCAACCTTTATAGAAATGGGTGATCAGAAAATCCTGCTGTATTGAAGTGTGGCACTGGTGGTGATTATACACTCCAGTGGCCACTTGTACCTAACAAAGTGGCCACTGAGTGTGTGTTTGTGGTTTTCTGCTGCTGTAGCCCATCCACTTCAATATCTGACACGTTGTGCATTCAGGGATTCTCTTCTGCACGCCGCTGTTGCAGTGCGCAATTATTTGAGTTACTGTTGCCTTACCGTCAGCTTGAACCAGTGGGGCTGCTCTCTCTCATTAACAAGGCGTTTTCGCCCACAACACCACTGCTGTCTGGATTTTGTTTTGTTTTTAACGCCATTCTCTGTAAACTCTAGTGCAGAGGTCCCCAACCTTTTAATTCCATCGACCAATACCAGTAAGCAAGGAGTCGACGGATGGCAGGTTGGGAATCCTATCTGGAACCAACAAGCAGTTGATGATCCAAGTCATATTTCTTCCCATTCTTATGTTTGGTCTGAACAACAACTGAACCTCTTGACCATTCATGCATTGAGTTGTTACCACATGATTGGCTGATTAGATAATTGCATTAATGAACTAGTATACAGGTGCAGCTTAAAGAGTGGCCACAGAGTGTATGTAAAACAACGTACACTTTGTATGTTGTACACAGAATTGTATACAGAGCTTCTGAAATATTGGGTAGCAAGGTCATTGATAGCCACAGTTTAAAGAGGTTGTTGTTATCCTGTCCAGAAATGCTTTAGTCCAGGGGTTCCCTACATTGTTTTTGCCATTGACCCCCAACATTAACTGAGGGCTCTGTGAATCCCAAGATGGGAACCCCTGCTTTAGTCCATCCTTTGCAGAAATAGGTAAGGATAAAATCCTGCTGTAGTAAAGTGTGGTATGGCTGGTGATGATGCCATAAACTAAACAGCAGTTGCCTGGCATTATTGTTAAACCAAGCTGTAGAAAACAGCAAAATGCACGAAGGAAACAGGAAAGCTGCATTTATGTATCATATTTATCCTTACCACATAGGAAGCCATTCATCCATCATTTCTATCAGCTCCCAGCCAAGCAATTTAATTCTCCCTTGTTATTTCATTATCGACCTGCATCTTATTCTGTCTCTCTCACACACACACGTCCACTGATTCACATTTTGCCGTTCACAACAAGCTATCAACCTGCCAGCACACCTCAACACAAGGAAGAGAGCCACATGGTCAAAGGAAAGATGTGAACTCCATACAAATGTCACTAAAGATCAGGACCAATCTACCGCTAGATCCATTGCCTTGGTAAAGTAGCCAGCATAATCAAAGACCCCCTCCCACCCCTGACATTCTCTCTTCTCTCCTCTCCCATCAGGCAGAAGATAGAAAAGCCTAAAGTGTGTATCGTCAGGCTCTCGGACAGCTTCTATCTGCTGTGATAAGACCATTGAATGGTTCCCTAGTGCGGTAAGATTGGTTCTCCACCTCACAACCGATCTCATTGTAATATTACACCTTACCGGAAAGAACGTCGATGGCACTTTTACAATCTCTCTTACAGTGCCGCCCATGATCAACCTCGGTCCATTTCTTTTAGTCCCTGCAGGAAACTGATAAAGATTTTGCATTCCATGGAATCTTCATCCAGATGAAGGGATTCAAGATAAAGACTAGCTTTGATTGTCACGTGTAGATCAAAACATTGTAATGTACGGTGAAATGCATCTTTTGCATCAATAACCAACACAGTGCGAGAGACCAGCCCAGAAGTGTCGCTATCTTTCCAACGCCAACATAGCATGCCCATAACTTAATAATCTTAGCCCATACGTCTTTGGAATGTGGAAGGAAACCACAGCACCTAGAGGAAACCCACATGATCACTGGGAGAACATACAAGCTCCTTACAAACAGCGGTGGGTATTGAACCCCAATTGCTGGCACTGTAAAGTATTATGTTAACTGCTACTCTACGCTGCCACCCTAAAAGATGATCATCCATTTCCCTCCATAGACGCTGCCTGACCCCTTGAGTTCCTCCAGTGCTTTATGTGTCTTTGCACTTGTGCTGAGGTCTTCTTAGGATAACGGCCAGACACCAGTTTCCTATGGTGGGGGAGTCGAAGACCAGGGGACACAGCTTCAGAATAGAGGGGCATCCTTTCAGAATGGAGATGAGGAGGAATTTCTTTAGGCAGAGAGTGGTGAATCTGTGGAATTCATTTCCACAGGGAGCTGTCGGGGGCCAGGTCATTGGGTATATTTATGGCAGAGGGTGACGGATTCTTGATTGGTCAGGGCATGAAGGGATACAGGGAGAAGGGAAGAGACTGGTCTGAGAGGGAAAATGGATCAGCCATAACGAAATGGCAGAGCAGACTTGATGGGCCAAATGGCCTAATTCTGCTCCTATATCTTATGGTCTTTTCATCTTATACCTTCTAACAGCCTCCTGCAATGAGTTTGCTGTCTTATCTAATCAATGAATATGCTTTTTCCCCTCCCCCCCCCATTGTTGTCATGGGTTTCCATGAGGAATGCTATTAAGGGCTTTCTATATCCATGATATGGTATAGATTTCTATTGTCCACATCCTCCCAAAACTTGGAACATTTCTTTATTTGAAAATGATGTAATACAATTAACAATCTAGTGGTAATGTGAAGGACAATTTTTATCTGTTACAATTTGTCAGACTATTTTTTCACCACAATGTGCTTTTATGTATGTCCCTGACATTCTATTAAATATTCCATTAAATGTGAAATCTGTGCATGCTTACCATGTCCATCATTGTCTTCATCCAAAAAGCTGGTAAACCAGTAGCAAGTGCCGTATATCTAGAACTGTTTATATACTGGAGCTCTAAACCCCAATTAAATGACAGTAATTTAATACATAAATCAGATTTCCTATCAAGCTGCACCATTCCCAGGACATTTAAATAAGTGCTGTGTTCTTTGCTTTTCCCCTTTTAATACTATAGTTTCCTTGCTGGGTCTGTATTTACTTACACTTTCTTGTGATTTGCAGGCACGATGGCCGTGATGGATGTCAGCCTCCTAATCCCTTAAGGGGCTGTAGCAATGTCAGATGTAAGTGCTTGACTCTGCAAGGGACACGTTCCTGACTGCTGAGTTACTTGGGTAAACATATTTTAGTGAAGGAACAATTTGTAATTCAGTTGTTAATCTTATCCTTGATAACACTTCAGAGCAAATCAAAGGTATTAAAAAATTGTTAAATTCTAAATTCCTCCTTTTTACACTCAGTTACTTTCCCTCTTATCCCAGCTTTCTGTTTTATCACTTACAAAATGATCGATCCCATTCAGGGCAGAAAAATCAAGCTGAAACTGCTTCTAGCAATGGCACATTGAATTAGAAAGTGTTTGTCCCTTATGCTGGTTTCATTCTTGTCGAGATTAAAGATAACAGTTTGTCAAACCTACAGTGAGTTGTGCTGGTTTTGCGTCTATGGCCACAGTCTGAGGATGTGCTGGGGGCAGCCAGCAGGTAATGCCACACTTCCAGCTCCAACATAGTATACCCACAATTTACTAATCCTAACTCGTCAGTCTATGGAATATGGGTGGAAACTGGAACACCTAGCAGAAACCCACGCAGTCACAGGGAGAACGTACACACACCTTAAAGACAATGGCTGGTGCTAGTGCACCAATCATCACCCATCATTTTGACATAATGCTCAACGAGCTGTATGTCCCTATAGAACTGGCACATCAACACCAGGAGGTTCAGGGTTTGAACCCTGAAACAGATGATAACATTGATGGTGGGGGTCTACAACTCTCCTAATTATGTCAGGAGGTGGTAACAACAAGATGCCAAATCCCACTACATTTTTTTCTCTGTCTATGGAAGGTGCACTGTGTGGGCATTGCCTGAATTTCAGGTGCTTCCCAGTCTCCACCCAGCTAATAGGATCCATTCCGGGCTCATCACCTGCAGCCTATTAAAACCTTAGTTCTCATCCACAGTACTTGTTCACTCATCAAACCAGCATAGATAGATAGATAGATATACCTTATTAATCCCGAGGGAAATTTGGTTTTGTTACAGCCGCACCAACCAAGAATAGAGCATATATATAGCAGTACAAGAAACCCCAACAATCAAACACCAAAATACAAACTATACCAGATGGAAATAAGTCCAGGACCAGTCTACTGGCTCAGGGTGTCTGACCCTCCACGGGAGGAGCTGCACGTTCGATGGCCACAGGCAGGAACGACCTCCCGTGCCGCCAAGTGTTGTATCATGGTGGAATGTGGCCGAAGTCCAACAGTAAAAAGTTCAATATCCAGTCTGCAAACACGTTCCTCGAGCGTAATATACCCCGGATTACACCATCCGTTGTTAGCCAGAACAGTAAGCACCCAACTCCTTTACGCTTACCGCTCTCAGTGCACTGCCGGTCAGCCAGAACAGTATTACCCACCGAACTCCTCTTCTCCAAAAGTCTTTGTTGTTTTGACCTTGTCCTCTTTCCTCAGCTTTGTGATCCCCCCTATGTGTTTCCCTCCGGATTTCAGTAGGGGTGTCCACCGCTCTGTTCACTAAGCCGGCCAGTCTTTGCTGGTCCATGGAATACACAATGCGACCTTGCTTCTGTCCCGCGTGTCGGGATGTAACCATTTCCAGCGCTAAAGAAAACCCAAATAAAACTCTCTCCACCAGCATGTTAGAGAGGGTGCAGCTTCAACGTGTTACCGTGAGAAAAAAAATATAAAAAATAACGTAAATTAAAAAGTAAGAAGAAGAAAGTAAGAATAGATCGGAACGGCTGTCCCAGGCTGTATGCACGACTGGCGTATGCCTCAACCAGTTGCTCTGAGCCTTCACCCTCTCTGCCTAAAGTTTAGCTGGTTGCCTGTTGAGTTTAGTTTTTTTTAGATTATGAGGACACGCAGTCTTCTTTTATTGTCATTTAGTAATGCATGCATTAAGAAATGATACAATATTCTTCTGGTGTGATATCACAGAAACACAGGACAGACCAAGACTGAAAAGCTGACAAAAATCACATAATTATAACATATAGGTACAACAGTGTAAGCAATACCATAACTTGATGAAGAACAGGCCATGAGCACGGTAAAAAAGTTCCAAGTCTCTTGAAAGTCCCACATCTCACGCAGACGGGAGAAGGAAGAAAACTCTCCCTACCATGCCCGACCGCAGTCTGACTCTGAGTCGTCCGAAAACTTCGAGCCTCCGATCAGCCCTCCGACGCCAAGCACCGAGCATCATCTCTGCCGAACGTTTCGACCGCAGCCCCGGCCGCCAGCTGCAGGCAAAGCCGAGGATTTTGGGGCGTTTCCTCTGGAGATTCTCGATTGCACAGTAGCAACGGCAGTGACCCAGGCATTTCAGAAGTTACTCCAGATGTTCCTCCGTGCTCTCACAGCTGTCTCCATCAAATCAGAATTGTGCACGGCCCTTATTTAACAAATATGATATCATTTCACCGGAGAGGCTACGTGCGCCGCTATCTTCTCCTCCCAGTTCTCCTCTAGTTTCTGTTCTCTCTGGTTTTGTGGCCTCATCATGGCTCGTTACTTTGCGGTCTATCATTAAAGTTATCGGTCATTGTTTTCTGCTTTTGGGTCAAGCCCCCTCTACATTTTATGACAATGAGCACACTGCTAACCTGGTTAGATGCAGAGGGAATGGTTATTTTGGTTGGCAATCTAGATCTAGGACACACATTTAAAGAAATAAGGCTCAACCTTCATAAAAAGGATTTCAAATGTTAGATATGTGAAATGACAAAAGAGAAACAAAAATGCTGGAAACACTCAAAAGTAGAAAGAAACGGTTTTTGTTCAGGTCAAAGTCCTTTTATCAGAACTTGGAAAGAGAGAAAATAAATTAGTCTTCAGATGCTGAAAGGCTGAGGGAAGGAGACAAAGGAACTGATGGAACAAAGGAAATATCTTTGGGTTAATGTGGCAGGTTTTGTTAACACAAATTCTTCTTATGTAATTGACTCCTCCCTCAGTCCTGCTAGAATTCTGTAATGGTAAGAAGCCAACCTGTAACTCTCATCTAGAAGAACCTTCAGACAGATTTCCAACCTGGTGAGATAATTTGATGCTAATAGATTGTAGAAACACAGCGCAAGGGAAAAATGCATTTCACTATTTTTCTTGATAATCTATATGGTCCTTTTGAAGTCCAGGCTGTGGGTAGGTGATGCATCCATGTGGTTGGTATAAGAGCCTAATATATGTAGTTCTTTGAGTTTCTTTGTCTCCCTCTTTCACCTTTTCAGCATCTGAAACATAGAAACATAGAAAATAGGTGCAGGAGTAGGCCATTCGGCCCTTCGAGCCTGCACCGCCATTTACTATGATCATGGCTGATCATCCAACTCAGAACCCCGCCCCAGCCTTCCCTCCATACCCCCTGATCCCCGTAGCCACAAGGGCCATATCTAATTCCCTCTTAAATATAGCCAATGAACTGGCCTCAACTGTTTCCTGTGGCAGAGAATTCCACAGATTCACCACTCTCTGTGTGAAGAAGTTTTTCCTAATCTCAGTCCTAAAAGGCTTCCCCTTTATCCTCAAACTGTGACCCCTTGTTCTGGACTTCCCCAACATCGGGAACAATCTTCCTGCATCTAGCCTGTCCAATCCCTTTAGGATTTTATACGTTTCAATCAGATCCTCCCTCAATCTTCTAAATTCCAACGAGTACAAGCCCAGTTCATCCAGTCTTTCTTCATATGAAAGTCCTGCCATCCCAGGAATCAATCTGGTGAACCTTCTTTGTACTCCCTCTATGGCAAGGATGTCTTTCCTCAGATTAGGGGACCAAACTGCACACAATACTCCAGGTGTGATCTCACCAAGGCCTTGTACAACTGCAGTAGTACCTCCCTGCTCCTGTACTCGAATCCTCTTGCTATAAATGCCAGCATACCATTCGCCTTTTTCACCGCCTGCTGTACCTGCATGCCCACTTTCAATGACTGGTGTATAATGACACCCAGGTCTCGTTGCACCTCCCCTTTTCCTAATCGGCCACCATTCAGATAATAATCTGTTTTCCTATTTTTGCCACCAAAGTGGATAACTTCACATTTATCCACATTAAATTGCATCTGCCATGAATTTGCCCACTCACCCAACCTATCCAAGTCACTCTGTATCCTCTTAGCATCCTCCTCACAGCTAACACTGCCACCCAGCTTCGTGTCATCCGCAAACTTGGAGATGCTGCATTTAATTCCCTCATCCAAGTCATTAATATATATTGTAAACAACTGGGGTCCCAGCACTGAGCCTTGCGGTAGCCCACTAGTCACCGCCTGCCATTCTGAAAAGGTCCCGTTTATTCCCACTCTTTACTTCCTGTCTGCTAACCAATTCTCCATCCACATCAATACCTTACCCCCAATACCGTGTGCTTTAAGTTTGCACACTAATCTCCTGTGTGGGACCTTGTCAAAAGCCTTTTGAAAATCCAAATATACCACATCCACTGGTTCTCCCCTATCCACTCTACCGGTTACATCCTCAAAAAATTCTATGAGATTCGTCAGACATGATTTTCCTTTCACAAATCCATGCTGACTTTGTCCAATGATTTCACCGCTTTCCAAATGTGCTGTTATCACATCCTTGATAACTGACTCCAGCAGTTTCCCCACCACCGACATTAGGCTAACCGGTCTATAGTTCCCTGGTTTCTCTCTCCCTCCTTTTTTAAAAAGTGGGAACCTAATTTATTTTCTCTCTTTCCAAGTTCTGATGACACTCCTTTGAACTTTTAGGGAATCCTGCACAAGGATTCTCAAGTCCTCTCACACCTCAGATTTTTGAAATTTCTCTCCATTTAGAAAATAATCCACACTTTTATTTCTTCTACCAAAGTGTATGATCCAGCACTTCCGGACATTTATTCCATTTGCCACTTCTTTGCCCTTTCTCCTAATCTGTCTAGGTCCTTCTGCAGCCACTCTACTTCTTCAAAACTACCTGCGCCTTCACCTATCTTCATATCATCTGCAAACTTTGCAACAAAACCATCAATTCTGTCATCCAAGTCATTGACATATAACAGAAAAAGAAATGGTCCCAACACAGACCCCTGGGGAACACTACTAGTCACCTGCAGCCAACCAGAAAAGGCTCCCTTTATTCCCACTTTTTGCCTCCTGCTAATCAACCACTGCTTTATCTATTCTAGAATCTTTCCTGTAATACCATTGTCGCTTAACTTATTAAGCAGTCTCGTGTGTGGCACCTTGTCAAAGGCCTCCTGAAAATCCAAGTACACAGCATCCACCGATTCTCCTTGTCTATCCTACTTGTTATTTCTTCAAAGAATTCCAACAGATTTATCAGGCAAGATTTTCCCTTGAGGAAACCTTGCTGACTACAGTTTATTTTATCATGAGCTCCAACTACCCCCAAACCACATCCTTAATAATCACCTCCAACATTTTCCCAACCACTGAGGTCAGACTAACTGACCTATAATGTCCTTTCTTCTGCCTCTCTCCTTTCTTGAGGAGTGGAGTGATAATTCTTTGATCTGGGTGCTCTTGAGGAATTCCTCCAGCCAGAGGGTGGTGAATCTGTGGAATTCAAATCCACAGACAGCTGTGGAAGCCAAGTCATCGGGTATATTTAAAGCAGAGGTTGCTAGGTTCTTGATTAGTAAGGGCATAAATGGGGATAAGGCAGGAGAATGAGGCTGAGAGGGATAATACGTTAGACATGATGGAGTGGCAGAGCAGAATCTATGGGCAAAATTATCTAATTCTGCTCCCATGGCTTATGATCTTAAACTGGTTCAAATGGTTTCTGGTGTCATGAGGGAAGGGTGCCGAGAGACAGGTCATTTAGTGCTCCACAACCCTAAAATGCTGCAATGTCTGTGATGCAGCTCCAAAAGCACTATATATAGTTAATGGTAAACCTATTAATAACATTAAATACAGAGGTAGTCCAGGTCCACAGATCACCTAAAGTGGTTACATGAGTGTATGAGGTGCTATAAAAGGCATATGGCATGTTTGGTTTCATTAGTAGCAATGTTGAGTATAAGAATAAGGAAGTTATGCTAGAGTTATATAAAACTTTATTCAGACTGCACTTGGAGTTCTAGATACCTCATTAGTTGGAAGATGTAGAGGGCATGGAGAGGGAGAAGAAGAGGTTTAGCAGGTTGCTGCCTGGATTAGAAGGTATAAACTACAAATAAAGATTGGACTAACTTGGATTGTTCTCCCTAGACCATCAGAGGCTAAGGGGAGACCTGAAAGAGGTTTTTAAAACTATGAGAGACATTTTTAGGGTCTACTCTCAGAATCTTTTGCCCAGGCTAGAAAAGTTAGCAAAAGGGAACATATTTCTTAGGTTAGCGGGGGGAGATTTAAAGGTGACATGATTGGCAAGTTTTTTAGACAGAGAATGGTCGGTGCCTGGAACGGATTACCAGGGATAGTGGTGGAATCAGGCAGTCAAAGTTCGAAGTTAATTTTATTATCAAGGTGCACGTATGTCGCCATAAACAACCTTGAGATTCATTTCCCATGGGCACACTCAGCAAATTTCTTGAATAGTGACTATAACAGGATCAACGAAAGATCAACCCGAGTGCAGAAGACAACAAACTGTGCAAATACAAATATAAATAAATACAACAAATAACAAGAACATGAGATAATGAGATAAAGAGTCCTTAAAGTGAGCTCATTGATTGTAGGAAGATCTCAATGGTTGGTCAGTCAATACACTCTCCACTACAAACTATGAAAGTTTGTCAAGGTTTTAGATGTCATGCCAAAGCTCTGCAGACCCCTAAGGAAAGTAAAGGCGCTACCATGCTTTATTTGCAATCGCGCCGACATGCTGGGTCCTGGAAAGATCCTCTATAATAGCAACACCAACGAACTTAAAGTCAAGTCAAGTCAAGTTTATTGTCATTTAACTATACACGTGTATATAACATATATAACCAAATATGGAATCGAGACAACATTTCTCTGAATCTGGGTGAAAATCGCAATAGTACACATAACACACATAACCCACAATAATTTGTGAAGGATAATATCTATCGATGAATCACACATAAATAACATACTAAAGTGCATTAATACTAAATATTATGTGGTACAGAACAGGTTATCCAATCACACTTCGAATATGATGCAGAAGGGAGTTCAGAAGCCTAATGGCCTGAGGGAAGAAACTGTTTTCTCCTGACCGTTCCTGTTTTTAGGCTTCAGAATCTCCTGCCTGATGGTAGAGAGTCAAAGAGGGTACTAGGTAGATGCTAGGTAGGTGCTCCTGCTAAATGTCCCTGATGGATGCTAAGGAGAACCCTGTGATCTTCTCAGCTGTTCTCACGGTCCTTAGTAGAGACTTCTGGTCTGATGCTCGACTACTCCCATACCCGATGAAGATGCAACTTGTCAGGACACTCTCAAAGACATTTCTGTAAAAAGCATTTAAGATGGAGGTGGCGTCCTTACCTCAATTTTCTTAAGAAGTGGAGGCGCTGCTGTGCATTCTTGTTCAGGGAGGTGTTACTAAGGGACCAGAAGAGGCCACCCATGGTGTGAACTCCCAGGAACTTGGCGCACTTAACTCTCTCTATGGAGGAGTCATGTATTTACAGAGGGGGATGGTTTGTGTGCCCCTTCCTGAAGCCCAAAACAATTTCCTTTGTCTCACTTCAATTTAAAGTCCGATTGTGCAGATTGGTGATAATATCTCCTCCTCAATGATGATCAACACCGGCGCACCTCAGGGATGTGTGCTTAGCCCACTGCTCTACTCTCTCTATACCCATGACTGTGTGGCTAAGCATAGCTCAAACACCATCTGTAAATTTACTAACGATACAACCATTGTTGGTAGAATCTCAGGTGGTGACGAGAAGGCGTACAGGAGTGAGATATGCCAACTAGTGGTGTGGTGCCACAGCAACAACCTGGCACTCAACGTCAGTAAGACGAAAGAGCCGATTGTGGACTTCAGCAAGGGTAAGACGAAGGAACACATACCAATTCTGATAGAGGGATCAGAAGTGGAGAGAGTGAGCAATTTCAAGTTCCTGAGTGTCAAGATCTCTGAGTCGCAACACATTGATGCAGTTATAAAGAAGGCAAGACAGCGAATATACCATTAGGAGTTTGAAGAGATTTGGTATGTCAACAAATACACTCAAAAGCTTCTATAGATGTACTGTAGAGAGCATTCTGACAGGCTGCATCATTGTCTGGTATAGGGGGGGCTACTGCACGGACGTAAAGAAGCTGCAGAGGGTTGTAAACTTAGTCAGCTCCAATCTTGGGTACTAGCCTACAAAGTACCCAGGACATCTTCAAGGAGCGGTGTCTCAGAAAGGCAATGTCCATTATTAAGGACCTCCAGCACCCAAGGCATGCCCTTTTGTCACTATTACTATCAGGAAGGAGGTACAGAAGCCTGAAGGCACACACTCATTGATTCAGGAACAGCTTCTTCCCCTCTGCCATCCAATTGCTAAATGGACATTGAATCCTTGGACATTACCTCACTTTTTTTAATATACAGTATTTCTGTTTTTTGCACGATTTTTAATCTATTCAATATCTGCATACTGTAATCAACTTATTTATTTATGATTATTATATTATTTTGTTGTTTTTTTCCTTCTATATTATGTATTGCATTGAACTGCTACTGCTAAGTTAACAAATTCTGATGGAGTTTAAGAGGCTTTTGGATGGGCACATGACTATGAAGGGAATGGGGGACATATAGATGATACACAGGAAGAATATTGAATCCTGAAGAAGGATCTCAGCTACATCTGGACACAAGCTGGGGTCTGATCAGCCCCAGCTGGGTCACCTGGAGGAGGCTGTATGATGTTGAAAGACCCGAAACACCCGATGATTCCAGGAACAAAGCTGAAGATGTGTCCAGAAGCATCAATAGATGAATGTACACAGCGTGAAACATGGACTATTTATTCATTTCCATGAATGCTGCCTGACCTACTGAGTTCCTCCAACATTTTACGTCTGTTACTTTGGATCTTCAGCATGTGAACTTTCTCGTGTTTAACGTTTAATATTAAATTGTCATCAAGGTCAGCACAACATTGTGGGCTGAATGGCCTGTCTCATTCTGTGCTGCTCTGTGTTCTAATTCAATGAACATCCTGTAGGTGTTGTATTCCTGCTGTTTTGGAGTTCGATCGACGGAAAACCAATTCCTACATTGCTATTCTTCACATGGTGAGATCTGTCTACATGTTGCTGTCCCAGTGCATTAAATTGTTTACATTCCCAGATCTCTGCACAGAGGAAAACACAACAGTTGTCAAGTCTACTGACATAAATTGCATACCTGACAGCGTGTACCTGACACTAATTCTCTGTCCACTCTCAAACTATCAGTCATTTAGAGTCAGCGCCAGTAGAAGTTCTTGGCACTCTCGAAAAAAATTGGAATGCACTAAAAAAAATACAATGAACAAAATAAAACGTCTCGGTCGAACTGAAAATGGAATTGTTGGAGACTGAAAACACACCACAGGTCAGGCAGCATCCGTGGAAAGGGAAACACAACGAAAAGTTTAGGGTTGAGACCCTTGGGCTGGTCACCCAATCTTGTTAATCTGTTTTTCAGTAAAATAATAGGATCACGTTGCTTCATTTGGATTTTACATGTCAGACATACTGTTGGCTGGAGTGGAGGTGATTGGGTAGTGCACCTGAAAATCAAAACTGATGATCCACATTCCTATCCATAACTGTGACAGAGAACATTCCGTAAACACGCTCCTTACATGCACATTTGCACACACACTCAAACATTACCTTGTCATTCTGCTGTCGTTGAGCTAAGTGTGCTCACTACAATGTCTTCCCCAGTATATTCTCATACTGGGTCCTAAGCTGAGCTGATGGGCTGGGCAGGCTTTATGGTGGCTCTCTCACCATACACAGTGCAATATGCTTTAGTAATGGGAATATGTAAGTCTCTATATGTTGTTTGTATGTCGTATTTAAAGTAGATATTTCTGTTTATTTTGTAATAGGACTGCAACTACACTGTGGGGTGCATCATATTCTAATTCATGTGTAGTCTTAAGTTAACTTTGTGGGTAATTAAAGATGGTAGGTCCTGGTGCCGAATAAAAAGGAGCTCTTTGCCCTCAGCGGGAGAGAAAGTAGCTACCAGGAGTTCACACTGGACACAAAAAAGTATGGAGTTATTACTGTGTTTTCTGGTAGGTATCTTTTTTGTAAATATTGGCATTTTTCTGTTCACTATTTTCGATATATTTTGTAAGTTTGATTTTTGACACTATACACACACACACACACACACACACACACACATATATATATATATATATATATACATACACACACCCATATATCTAACATAACCCATATATCTAACAATGACTGACAGTGCATTGAAGTAGGTAATTTCAGATTCATATTCAGATTTATTCAGATTTATTTATCACATGTACATTGGAAAATGCATGGTCATGCACTATGGTAGCAGAAATAAATGAGCCGACTATTTTCTAAATGGGGTGAATATCCAGGAATCAGAGATGCAGAGGGACTTGGGAGTCCTTGTGCAGAACACCCTGAAGGTTAACTTGCAGGTTGAGTCAGTGGTGAGGAAGACAAATGCCATGTTAGCATTGATTTCAAGAGGTCTAGAATACAAGAGCAAGGATGTGATGCTGAGGCTTTATAAGGCACTGGTGAGGCCTCACCTTGAGTATTGTGAACAATTTTGGGCCCTTCATCTTAGAACAGATGTGCTGGCATTGGAGAGGGTCCAGAGGAGGTTCACAACGATGATTCCAGGAATGAAAGGGTTATCATATGAGGAACGCTTGATGGTTCTGGGTCTGTACTCGCTGGAATTCAGAAGGATGAGGGAGGACCTTATTGAAACCTTTCCAATGTTGAAAGGCCTAGACAGAGTAGATGTGGAAAGGATGTTTCCCGTGGTGGGAGAATCTAGGACAAGAGGGCATAGCCTCAGGATAGGGGGCGCCCTTTCAAAACAGAGATGCAGAGAAATTTCTTTAGCCAAAGGGTGGTGAATTTGTGGAATTTGTTGCCACATGCAGCTGTGGAGGTCGTTGGATGTATTTAAGGCAGAGAATGATAGTTGCTTGATTGAACATGGCATCAAAAGTTACGGGGAGAAAGCCAGGTACTGAGCTTGAGAAGGAAATAGGAAAAAAAGGATCAGGCATGCAGACTCGATGGGGTAGATGGCCTAATTCTGTTCCTACGTCTTATAGTCTTATAGAAACATACAGTGAAATGCGTGCTGGGGGCAATCTGCAAGTGTCACCACACATTCCAGTACCAATATAGCATGCCGGCCCACAATGCCCAGCAGAACACAGAGCACCACAACCAACAAAGCAAGCTTCTCTCCTCTCTTCCACCCTCCCTCCCACCCACACACGTTGGACAGAACTCCAACTCCAGGTCAGACTTTTATTTTGCTTTGTACATAATTTTCCCCTATCACTGAATAAACAATGTATTTTTAAAAAGTGTATTTTTTTTTGTTGAGAAGCAGCATGAAATAGGTCCTTTCAGCTCTTCGAGCCGCATTGCTCAGCAATCCCCAAATTGAACCCTAGCCGAATCAGAGGACAATTTACAATGACAAATTAACCTAACAACCGGTAAACTTTTGGACTGTGGGAGGAAACTGGAGCACCAGTTACAGGGAAAATGTGCAAGCTTCTTACAGACAGCAGTGGGAACTGTACCCAGTCGCCTGTACTGTAGAGTGTTGCATCCACTAAACTACAATGCCAGCCCTTGATTGGGGGAATGCTTCTGTCGTTTCTCCCTCAACAAATCCTCCAGTAGAGAACAAATAAATCAAATGCAGATGCTGGAAATCTGAAATAAAAATAGAAAATACTAAATATTTTGCTATTTGTTTTCAACATCTGTGGAATGAAAAACAAGGTTAACTGTTCAGGATTGCTTGATCAATCGCATGTTTGCAGTATTGGATTCAGGGGCATTGCTATGTTAATACCTCCCCCAAACCAAAGTGACATAATCTAAAATGTTAAACCTATCTTAGCTCTCATAAATAATATTACTAACAATTTGCATTAAACTTTGAGACTTCAATCATAGGCATTCTTGATTTGCAAATAGTTAATGTCAAAAATTGTAAGCAAAGAATTTCTGATGAAAGCTTTTGGCCTGAAACATCGACTGCTTATTCCTGTCTGTAGATGTTGCCTGACTTGTTGAGTTCCGTCAGCATTTTATGTACTTCCGTCATCTGTAGAATCTCTGGTGTTTATCATTTCTTTACTTCAGTTTCATGGCAAGAATACTTATGAATGGCTAACCTCACTCAGTCCTGATGAAATGTCTCAGTCTGAAAAGTTGACAGCTTATTCCTCTCCATAGATGCTGCCTGACCTGCTCCACTATATTGTATGTGTTGCTCTGGATTTCCAGCACCTACAGAATCTTTTGTGCTTACCCAAATTTTTTTCATGGGTTGCTGTACTGCCTGAACTATTGTTAGTTTACAAATAGCAAGAAGGATCTGGATCGTGAAGAAGGGTCTTAGCCTGAAACGTCGAGTGTTTATTCATTTCCATAGATGCTGTTCGACCTGCTCAGTTCGTCCAGCATTTTGTGTGTGTTATCCTGGCCCAGACTCTGTTCTGTTCAGGATTTGCTGTACTCAACTGACTTTAGTAGACCTCAGCAAGGAAAAGCATGATCTCGGCCATTATTTCTTCTCTCTGCTTTGAACATCAGAAGTAAACAAGGTCAATTAATTGTGATAGCCTTCGTTGTCAGACAGCCAACCGACTCTGTGCATGGACGGATTTCAGATGAAGCAGTGTGAGAAAATGGCCATGCTGATGCCGTGGGGGTGTGTATCTCAGATGAAAGCAAGCTCGTTAATCAATGTCAGTATCAAATGAAATAGCGCAGTTCTCTCCCCAAGCACACAGTGGGAGCAGATGTGGAACCAAACAGCCGCAGAACCCTAACCTCAGCAACTTCAGAATGTGAGGTGGCAACTAGAAGAGCATTTCAAAATGATTGAGAATAAACTTGTTCCTTTTTTTGGTTATTGGATCGACGCTCAATTACCATCAGGAATGGATATGCCATGATGCCTATCACTTTGAATTTGGCATGAGCCGTCTTTTTCTTTCAAGACCGGACTCACAAACCAGCAAATAGCATTACTCTAAACCTTCTGATGGTTCTGTTTATGATTTCTTGTGGAATGCTTAAGATGTCCAAATTGCAATCATATTGGACTTACCCTTGGAACAGCTTCTATCAACCAGAGCTAAATGTATATCTTTCTACTAGGAATCTTGGGTTTATTCATGATATATTTTCCTTCTCCTATCATTATTTACTCTCCACAGCTCCCTCCCTGCCCACAAGGGAGTCCAAAATTTTATTTTATTTTTCCAATGAGCAGAACCAAGTAATTTATTCTATGAGTGACACAGTACCTTCCAGTCTCGCATGTGGAGATGCAAGATGAAATAAAACTGTTGACATTTCTGCACAGTCCTCTCCGGTGCTCTAGTCAGTCTGCGCAGCAGGCTGGCTCCAAGGGCAACTAATTGCTTTGGTATGAAAGAGCACAACTCCAGAAAGCATCTGATATTCTGGTCCTGAGTGGGTTGAAAATGGATGCTAGGGCTAAATGCTATCAGGCAGAATGGCTCTGATATATTCATACATTCTCAAACGAGGCCAGGCAATCTGTTTCAAGAGCTTTAGTAGCTCAGGCCTAAAATAGGTTGCTAGGGTAACCCAAATATCAGGTCTTTGTTGAAGCCACCCACTGCTTAAGCGTACACTTTGCATTTTCCTTCAATGTTTCACGTAAGAAATGATCCATGAAGAAAAACAAAAAGCTTTTCTTTGGATGAGAGATTTTTATTAAATGATTCTAGCCCCCGTGACAGTAATTGGAAATACATAATATTTTCCACTTAGCCCATGTGTAAAGTTGTGTTTGTGACGGTGCTTGTTCAAGCCTCTACACAAAATCACATCCATCTGTAAGCTAGTGACTTCTCTCCCTCTTAACTCAGTAACACATCCTTACACCTGGGGAGAGAATGTTACTGGTGCGAACAATCCATTAATACTCCCCTACACAAAAATGTGTAAATATACCACCTGGCATTGTAGTTGGATAGACGAATCAAGGATAATTCCCAGGTTAAATCCTTCAGGTCCTCAAATGTCAGCATCGGGTGTCTGATGTATAATGAGCAGCACTGGGGTGCCACTGTACGTAGTGGTTAGCCAGTATAACTTGGAGCTTTTTGGAGTTCTGTGGTCAATTCTGTCATTTGTATTCCCCGTCCCCCCCCCCCATGAACTGTGTGGGTTTCCTCCAATCGCTCTGGTTTGCGCTCACAGTCCAAAGATGTGTTGGTTAGTAGGTTAATTGGTCATCGTAGATTGCCCTGCGATTAAGCTAGTGTTAAGTACATTGCTGGGCAGTGCTACTTGTTGGGTTAGGAGGGCCTGCTCCACATTATAACTCTTAAAAAAAAAATCAATATTTATATAACGCAAACAACAGGAATTCTGCAGATGCTGGAAGTTCAAGCAACACACATCAAAGTTGTTGGTGAACGCAGCAGGCCAGGCAGCATCTCTAGGAAGAAGTACAGTCGACGTTTCAGGCCAGGACTGAAATTTTACTCTTACTAAATCTCTTACTAACTCTTCCTTCAGTTAGTCCTGACGAAGGGTCTTGGACTGAAACGTCGACTGTACCTCTTCCTAGAGATCAATATTTATATATCTTACCTGCTTGTACATCTTCTGAGTGATCTCCTATACCAATAGTTATAGGTCAGCGTTCCTGTTTCAAAACTATTTTATGCAAAGGAAGCTGAAGAGAGCTGGATTATACACACAATCTTCTACAGATGTGCAGTTGAGACTGTCCTAACCACTTCATTGTGTAGTGTGAAAACTACACTACGGCAGAGAGGAGATTTCTACAGCGGATAGTTAAAACTGCCCAACATACCACAGGCACCAGTCTACCCACCAACAAGGACAAGATGGTGCCAGCAAACAGCGTGATCAATGGCGAATTCCTGCAGATAGTTTACAAAACTATTTCTTTTACTTCTTCTTTCTTCAAATATGATTCTATACTAAGCTGTGTGTGATTGGAACCAGTGATTTACATTTTGATGGTGTGTTTTTGGACCAATTGAACAATTGAACTTTGCTGTCTCTGAGGGTATTTGGTGAGGTTTGGAGTGGAGTGTACAGCCTGGAGATCTGGGAGCCTCGAGATAGGGTGCGAGCCCTAGATCAACTCTATTGCTTCTCTTCAATTGAGATGTCAAGCAAGATTGAAGTCAACAAGGACAAGAGTGGAGGACAGGCAGGTGTTCAGCGTCAATTGACCAGTCTACCTCGCCCTCTTGCTAGCTGCTGGCAGAGGATGGTGCAGGGGTCTTAGGATCCACGTTCCAAGAATTGATCAGAGAGGGTGTGGACTTGTTTTGGGGGACTTTAAGATTCATGTTGCATGTGTTCCTGGATTCTGGTTACTCTTTTTTTTGTTTTTCAAGTGGTTTGATTGGGGTGATCGATGCAGACTGAGGCGTTTTGGCGAAGAATGGCGCTGTGGCCTGTGGTGGGCTAGCGGCACGATGCTGAACTGAAAGGAGCTAAACGGAACACTACAGGACACCTGGTTTGATGTTTGATATTCTGTGTGTTGTTTGCTCGCTTCTTGTTGTTTGTGCAATTCAATTTGTTTTTTTTTTGTGCGTTGGCTATTTGATGTTTTCTTGATCGGGTTCCATGATGCTTCTTTGTTTCATGGTTGACCTCCGGAAGACAAATCCCAGAGTTGTATTCTACATACATACTTTGAATCTTTGAATATACACAGAAAGGTGCCAGACATAGGCCAGCAAATTCATGCAGGATCCCACACACCCTGCTCATGGACTGTTTGTCCCACTCCCATCACAAAGAGGCTACACAGCATCCATTCCAAGGCCACCAGACTCAAAAACAGTTACTTCCCCTAAGCTGACATGCTGATCGACACCTCGACCCAGTAACCCACCCCACATCACCACTTTGTCATTTCTTGTCAGTCACCTTATGTTCAGAGACCCCTGTAATCAGTGTCAATCTATGTATGTATAATTAGTCTATGTATATAAGCTAATCTGGTGTAATTTATTTATTTATTTATTGAGGTACAGTGTAGAACAGACCTTTCTCATCCTTCAAGCCATGCCGCCCAGCAATCCCCCAATTTAATCCCAGTGTAATCACGAGATAATTCACAATGACCAATTAACCAACCTACCAGTGTGTCTTTGGACTGTGGGAGGAAATCAGAGCACCCGCAGGAAACCCACGCGGTCACAGGGAGAACGTACAAACTCCTTACGGGCAGTGGCGGGAATTGGACCCAGGCCGCCTGTACTGTAATGCTTTCTGTTCCTTATGTTTATTGTGCTTTTCTTCGTGCTGCATCAGATCCCAGAGTAACAATCATTTTGTTCTCCTTTACACTTGTGTACTGAAGAATGACAATAAACAATATTGAATCTCAAATCTGTTGCTTATTACTGTTCTGTAACCTTTGTTGGAATAAAATGGAATAAAACTGGAAATAAAGAGTGAACATTCCATCTTCTCAAGAGAGAAAAGATATGTTGACATTTTAAGTGTGACATTAAGTCTTCGCATGCAAAGATTGAGCATAAATTCCTTGGGCACTATGTAAAGAAACATAAGAACCTATGACACAGGAGCAGAATTAGGCCATTCAGCCCATCGAGTCTGCTCTGCCATTCCAGTATTGCTGATTTATTATCCCTCTCAACCTCATTCTCCTGCCTTTTCTCAATATCATTTGACACTCTTACTAATCAAGAACCTCCACTTTAAATATATCAGATGATTTGGCCTCCACAACTGTCTGATGCAATGAATTCCACAGATTCACCACCATATGGCTAAAGAAATTCCTCCTCATCTTTGTTCTGCTATTGTTGCTGTTCCTCTCACACCTTGTGGTGCATTAGGCTGCAACTTTACCATTTGCTTAGCATTTTATCTGTTTTTTTCACAAGGCCCAACACGCATGGAAAGCATTCAAGGAGCCGGTCGGATTTGAACCCAGGTCCACTCACCTCGAAATCCGATGCTGATGTTATTACACTACTGCCCATCTCTGTTCTAAAGGGACATAAAATAACACGCAATCTCTAGCAGCAAATTTGATCTAAAATCAAAACAAAACAATTGCCCCCAGCCTTCAAGCCCAGGAATTGTTTGAACTTCTGTGTCACTCCCACAGCTCCAATGATTACTCCAAAGAGTCAAATTCCTTATTCCAATCCTTTATTAGCAATTAGCAAACTTACAATTAAGCATTATCTCAGTGGCCAGCAAAGATATGACCTCCACGGTCCCAAACCACAAACTGGCACAAAATAAGCAAGAATACATAATTTATTCCCTTCACTTTTACCACACCCTTACACATGTGCTACTTACCATATTATCGGCACCCAATTGCCCACCATTGAGAACATCTACAATAAACACTGTCTGGGCAGGGCGAAAAGCATTATCAGGGATACATCTCACCCTAACCATGGACTTTTCACTCTTCTCCCATCCAGTAGGTGCCATAGGAGCCTCCACTCCCGCACCAGCAGACACAGGAAGAGCTTCTTCCCTGAGGCTATGACCCTGCTGAACCTCTCAGCACGGCGCTAAGCAGTATTGCATCCGTATTGTACTGTCTCAGTACTTTTATATTTGTGAGCTGTAGCACTTTTTTTTATTCATAGTTATTTTGTAAATAACACTATTCTTTGCATTTCTGGTCAGATGCTAAATGCATTTCATTGGCTTTGTATCTGTACTCGGCACAATGACAATAAAGTTGAATCTAATCTGATCTAATCTAAAATAATAAATATAAAAAAACACACAACACAGTATACAAAGCAGAAAGACAACAGATACATGGCCCTTACACAATCTAGATTTAGGTACAGTATTACTTTGACATACAGTTGTGCTCTTGCCTTTATTTTAAAAGTTTGTGATTGCAGCCTCAATCCAGTTATTTTCTGAGTGTTGCAGTTTAGGCTGACTCTCCTGTGTGGGACCAACTGACGACGGGAGTCACCACATCGCAGGCACAGATGTTAATCCAAGCTCCATCTGTTCTCTCCGGTGGACGTAAAAGATCCCATGGTTTTATTTTGGAATAGAGTAGGGAATTATCCCTAATGTACTGTCCAATATTTATCACTTAATCAACATCACTAAAACAGATGATCTGGTCATTAGCACGTTGTATGTTACTTGTGGAAGTTGGCTGCTGTGTTTCCTACATTGCAAAGGTGGCCATACTAAACTAGCACTGACTTGGGAACACATTTTTAAAATTTCTTTCATGACAAATGCCCACAATGTACTAACTCTAACCTTTGGAATGTGGGAGGAAACTGGAGCACTTGAAGAAAATCCACACAGCGGCAAAATGAACGGCGCCAGAAGCACGGTGACATTTACGGGCTGCTCCCCAGCAAGTGGCCACTTTGTTAGGTAACTGTACACCTGCTCGTTAGTGCAAATATCTAATCAGCCAATCACTTGGCAGCAGCTCAATGCATAAAGGCATGCAGACATGGTCAAGAGGTCAGTTGTTGTTCAGACTCAACATCAGAATTGGAAAGGAATGTGATCTAATTGACTTTGACCGTGGAATGATGGTTGGTGCCAGATGGGGTGGTTTGAGTATCCCAAAAACTGCTGATTTCCTGGAATCTTCATGCACAACAGTCACTAGAGTTTACCGGGAATAGTACGTAAATAAAAAAAAATTAAACCGTCCAGAAAGTGGCATTTCTGTGGGCAAAAAAGCCTTGTTAATGAGAGAGGTCAGAGGAGAATGGCCAGACTGGTTCAAACTAACAGGAAGGTGACAGTAACTCAAATAACCACCTGTTACAAGAGTGATGTGTAGAAGAGCATCTCTGAACACACAACACGTCAAACCTTGAAGTGGATGGGCTACAGCAGCAGAAGACCACACTGGGTTCTTTAAGTGTGCCTGAAAAATTGGCCACTGAGTGTATATTTGGGCTGTGTTGGCCATTAACACAAATGGCTCATTTCACTGTATGTTTTGATGTTTCAATATACCTGTGACAAACATGTCTAATATTTAATCTTTAATCTGAAGCCATTCAGGCCATTAATTCCATTCCAGCTCCAAGAGACAATCTCACTCCTCCACTCATTTCCCACCCACTCTCTCACGTGCCCATTAACACCACCCATCCTGCACCATTGGTTCACCCACCAACTACCCACGCTCAGGTCAATTTAATAACCAACATCACTAAGAAACAGAGGGAATTACAACTCTTGGCAAAGCTACCTAATCATAGTATGAAGTGCAAACTCCAAGCATATTGCATTGGAGATCAGAATTTCACCCAGATCACTGGAACTGTGAGAGACCTGTATTACCTGTAGTGCCAGTTTTCCCACAGTTTGAGTGATCACTGAGTAAATAATATATATGATAATTTTCTAGCATCAATTGTATAATTTACAGTACTGTGCAAAAGTCTTTGGCACATATACATAGCTAGGGTGCCCAAGACTTTTGCACAGTACTGTATTTGACAACATGGAGTGGAGAGCGAGTTTGTAAATCCAGCGGGAGCAAAGGATGCTGGGAATGGTGAGGGTGGAGCATCACAGGAGAGGTGTGGGACAGGTGGCAGAGAAGGATTGCCAAGGGTGGGAGTGTGGCTGAGGTATAGACACACCCAACCCTGAGATACCAGGCAAGGTCATTTGATTCCTATTAGTTTATTGATCATTATAGAATGCTCCTCTGGTGCTTGCTGCTCCCCCTCCTCTCCCTTCCCCTTTTCCCAACCATGATTCCCCTCTCCCTGCCCCCTTCCTACTCTCAGTCCACAATAAAGACCCATATCAGAATCCGGTTTGTCATCACTCACATATGTCATGGTTTTTTTTGATGCAGTAGTACAGAGTAATAAATAAAATTACTGCAGAATTCCACCCTCACCATTCCCAACATTATCTGCACCAGCCAGATTTACAAACTCGCTCTCCACTCCACGTTGACAAATACAGTACTGTGCAAAAGTCTTAGGCACCCTAGCTATATATATGTGCTGACGACCTTTGCGCAGTGCTACATGTATAATTTATTTTTTGTGTATTGTTGTCTGAATCGATGACGAAGGGTCTCAGCTGGAAATGTCAACTCTTTATTTCTCTCCAAAGATTTAGCCTGACCTGCTGAGTTCCTCCAGCATTTTGCGTGTGTTACTCTGAATTTCCAGCATCTGGAGAATCTCTTGTTTCTGAATGTGTGTGTTTGTGCTACCGTGCAAGGTTTTCATTGTACCTGTACCTCACCAGACTTTTGCAAATGACTAAATTCAACTTGAGGATGCATTGAAAAAAATTACCACCCTGTTACATAAAATATATGTGAAAGGATAGAATTTCTATTTGCACAATGTATAAAAATAATATGTTTTCCTAGATTTAAATAGAATCTTAATTAAATAGAAGAGAAATACGTCTCATGTGCAGAATGCAAGTGGAACTTGGTAGGTCAGGCGGCATCCATGGAGAGGAATAAACAGTTGATGATTTGGGTCGAGATCCTTCATCAGGATCACAAGTATGTCTCTCTTTTTGTAATTTATGGACTACAAATGAAATAATTCAGCAAGCTGACAAGCAACACAAACACACTATACTGGAGGAACTTAGCAGGTCAGGACGCATCGCCGGAAAACAGTAAACAGTCAACGTTTTGGGCCGAGATCCTTCATCTGCACTAGAAAGAAAGGAGAGAAGTCAGAGTAAGAAGATGGGGAGAGGGGAGGAAGAAGTACGAGGTGGTAGGTGATAAGTGAAAACAGGAAAAAAGGAGGGGGTGAAGTAAAAAACTGGAAAGTTGATTGGTGAAAGAGATAAAGGGCTGGAAAGGGGGGGAATCTGATAGAAGACCATGGAAGAAAGGAAAGGGGGAGGAGCACCGGAGGGAGGTGAAGGGCAGGTAAGAAGAGAAGGTGACAGAGGGAAACAGGAATGGGGAATGGTGAAGTGCGGGGGTGGTCAATTACCAAAAGTTAGAGAAATCAATATTCATGCCATCAGGTTGGACGCAGCCAGATGGAATATAAGGTGTTGCTCCTCCAACCTGTGTATGGCCTCATCCTGGCAGTAGAGGATCCCAGCATTCATTCAGTTAAGTAAATCAGATTGTTTTTTTAGAGTATGTCTGTGACTTATTTAATTATATATATAGTAACAGGGAATCAATATACAATTCAATTCAAATAGAAGGTAATTAATATGCATATCTATTTATAATCCAAAGATATAAATCACTATTTTTCTTCAATACTTAATATAAGCAGACAGAATCTATTACAAATGGAAAATGAATAAGCAAAAATGAATTATCTAAAATCTCTAACTTTAAAAAAATTAATGATAGCCTTAAATGCTCTCAAAGTGACAATGAGCTGAAGGAAATAAAGGTGTGTGGAATGTGTTTTCATTTCTGAAGATGAGTAATCCCCTGTGAATGCAGTTTTGGGAGTATCAGTGCCATTCTAGTTCATAACCAAGCTCTCGTTGCCTTTATATTTTTTGGGGATATTTCACTCTTGATTCTTTTGAATTTATTCAAGATTTAATTGTATCTTAAATGCAACATAGCTATTTTTATTAATTTATTGAGATACAACACAGAATAGGTCTTTCTGGACCTATGATCTGTGCTGCCCAGTAATCCCCCCTTTAATCCCAGCTTAATCATGGGACAAATTTCAATGACCAATTCACCTACCGACCAGTACGTCTTTGGACTGTGGGGGGAAACCAGAGCACCCGGAGAAAACACACGCGGTCACGGGAAGAATGTACAAACTCCCCAGAGACAGCAGCAGGAATTGAACCTGGGTCACCTGCACTGTAAAGTGCTCTGATAACTACTACACTACCCTGCTTTTATAAAAGAGACACACAGCCAAAATATCACAACATTTGTATGTGATATTTTAGCTTTTAATAATGTGATAGGCTTCTTGGACAAATTTAAGAATTGTAGATAAAATTAAAACACGGTATTGGTCCAGGGCATTCAAGCCCAGCCACTTTACACTGCTGCTACCCTAATTTTATCCTCTCCTAATTCCAATTAGCGCGGCAGTGCAGCAGCACGTTAGCATAACGGTTAGTGTAACGCTTTACGGCGCCAATGATCAAGGTTCAATTCCTCCACTGTCTGTAAGGAGTTTGTACATTCTCCCCATGGCAACATGAGTCCTCTCTGGGTGCTCCAGCATTCCAATGAACAGGTTAGCAAGTTAATTGGTCACATGTCTGTAATCTGTTGGTGCAGGCTAGCTGGACTGGAAGGGCCTGTTAGCATGCTGATTCCCTCAATAAAAATATAAAAAAACTCTCCCTGATTCCACCACTCATCAAGGTATTAGAAACAATTTACCATGGCCAATTAATCTAACCCACTCATAGGGACAGAATCCAGAATATCCCGAAGAAACCCACCCAGTCACCGTGGAAACATGCTAACTCCTCACAGAGAGCACTGTGTAGGTCAGGATTTCTCACAGCTCAGACAGGAACTCTTGTGAAACTGTGTACATACATCTATTGATGCTTCTGGACACGGCATCAATGACAGCTCAGACAGAAACTCTTGTGAAAGAAATGCTTGTTACAGAGCTCCAAGGGACGTTATTATGTTAAAAACACATTTTTAATATATCTGATTGCCTGCAGAAAACAAGGCCTGATAATGAACAAGGCCTCCACTGGTCAGGGTCGGCCAGGAATGGTGTGTCCTAGCTGTCTAGATAGGCAAGTAAGGGCAGTACAATATAGAGAGTCAGCTGTTCCCCATGTGGCAAGCTCCCCCTCTCCAAGCATTGACGAACTCAAAGGAATGGCAGAAACTGATACTGTTTGGCACCAGCAGCGTTGTAGGAGATGCCAGTCAGCGTTGAATTCAGCATTGGACTGCCTTAGGGACTCCAGTTCCGGATTTTTCCCTCTGGGTTTACTCCTGAAGTCTTCCCCACAAGTGGGTATAGCCACAAGGCAGCGGAGGTTCGAGATAGGAATTTTCCTTCTTCTACATGAGCTGCCAATCATGGCTGACGAGCCCCATCTACCTGAAGCAATTGGTTTTCAGGTGCCAGTAACCCACCTTGGACCCTTCTCCTGTCAGTACAAACGGTCCTGCCAGGCTAAGTAGCTAAGCCAGACGTGAAGGCCGGGAGCTGGACTTGGCTGTCAGAGGCTATTTGAGGCGTGTGCCATTGGCAGCATTTAATAGGTAGTGGGAGCTTGTCTCCATTACCACCCCCAGCTATAACAACCTTAAAGAACCGAGACCTGATAATAACTACTCCATTTGTCATCCAGTCAGGCTGGGAAAAACAGCTTTGAGGCAGAGGCAGAAGTTCTGCAAGTACCACTGTGAAGCTTCAATGCGATCCCACTCATAAACGCATCGATGGATTTCAATAGCATGGGAAATTGGGGGGTGGGGGATGTGTTTAATGGACAACCCAGGCAATAATCCACCTACTCTATGATTGTTTAAATCATTGCAGCAAATACTTGATGTGACCTAGTGTCTTTGACACAGTAAAAACCCCAGGGTGTTTTCACAATAGCACAAGGTATAGTAACTAAAAGCGACCAAAATCTTGGTCAAGCAGGAAGATTTTAATAAATCTGTCAAGGGGCAGTAAGGTTGAGCTGTAGAAGAACCGTAGTCCAGAGCAGAAGTCTATTTATATGTTGCCCATTACATTGCTTTTAGAGCTGCAATGAAGGACCTCCATCTCTGGTGGTGTTCAGGGCTTCCTTCATCACGCTGTAGCTTCCTCTTGGTTTTCACTACTGTCAGTCACCCAAGTCCCAGGTGGAGACTCAGGAATACCATTGCACTCAAATGTAGCAGCATCTTTCATTGCAGCTTCCGTAACAATTTTGTTTTACTAGTCAGGGTTGTTAGCCCTGAACTGACTCCCTAAACCTGGAGGACTGGTGGACCGCTCTTAGCCTGCCCTCTATCCTTTGACCTGTTTGGCATGAGTGATCCCACCAAGAGCCAAAGCATGAAGCCCTGTCTCCAGCCAGCATAGTTCTGCAGATCATAGAGGCATGCAAGTCTCCAAAACCAACAACAAGGCTGTGGTCCTCTTGGAGGTCTTCTTTAGGTGTACACGACGCTGCAAAGATGTTGGTGGAGCGAGAATACACCGCAGGTGCTGGAATCTAGACAACGCGCACAATTCTGGAGAAACTCAGATGGTCTGACAGCATTAATGGAGGGCAATGAACGGTCAATGGTTCATTTTCATCATTGAAGAATCAGAACAGAATCAGGTTTACTATCACTGACATATGTCATGAAATGTGTTGTTTTGTGGCAGCAGAAAAGTGCAAGACATAAAAATCACTATAAGTTACAGTAAGAAATAAGAAATATAAACTGGGTTTGATTCCTGCTGCTCTCTGTAAGGGCTTTGTACTTTCTCCCCACGAAAGTGTGGGTTTCCTCCAAGTGTTCCAGTTTCACCCCAAATTCCAAAGATGAACTTTATACTTTATACTTTATTGTCACCAAACAATTGATGCTAGAATGTACAATCACCACAGCAATATTTGATTCTGCGCTTCTTGCTCCCTGGAGTACAAATATTAAATAGTAAAAATTAGTAAATATTAAAAATTTAAATTATAAATCATAAATAGAAAATAGAAAATTGGAAAGTAAGGTAGTGCAAAAAAACCGAGAGGCAGGTCCGGATATTTGGAGGGTATGGCCCAGATCCGGGTCAGGAGTCTTATTACAGTTGGAAAGAAGCTTAGTACAGGTTAGGTTTAGTAAATTGTGAGCACAATGTGTTGTCAAACACCTGGCAACACTTGCACAAACCTCACCGATTTGATTTAACGCAAACAACACACTTCAATGTACATGTAACAAATAAAGTTAGTCTTCATCTTTTATTAAAGATTTTTACTGTATCATGGAACAGTAATATTGCAATGACCAATTACCACATGTTACCCTTGTGATTCTAGGTGCAAGAAACTGAAGAATAGGAGATGATGTTGATAAAATGATGGGGTGAAAATTGGCACAGAATTAGAGGAAATCAGATACCTTGAAGAACTGTAGGGCCAAAGATAGGGAAAGTTGAAATCAGAGAGGGATTTTTACATTAGGACAGAGAAACAAAGACATTGCTTGTCTGAAAGTCAATACAGGATTGATGCATGAATACGGTTTAGCAAATGTTAAAGTCCGGGCAGCAGATCACATTAAAATTGAGTTTGACTTGGATTAAGTACCTACTGACTGATTTTACAGATGTTACCTGACTTGTTGAGTACTTCCAGCTCATACTGTGGCTTTTTATTCAGATCCCCAAAGTCCACAGAGATTTCTTTCTTTGTTGTGAACAATTCACTTTTTAATTCAATGGAGTGACTGAGCAAAACCATATGAATTAATCATTTGTGCCCTATGTAATAAATTTGATGTTTAATACATTTACAAATCCATCTTTGAGCAATGGGAAATCCTCAAATTAGCACTGACGTTAGACAAATAGTACTGTGGTATTTTTTTCCCAATGTCAATTATAAGTCATGCATTTTATCTTCATCATTAAGTAACTTGGAAAAAAATAAACAGAGCTCTCAGGAATAAATTTGATTATTTTGACATTAAAGAGAAAATTTCTCCCATTTCTGGCATCTAAAGAAGGTCTCACTATACAAAATTTAGATCCTATCTGGTGCTATTCAAAAATGTCATCCAATTCTTTCATTAAAATGTAATTGAGAGCAAATAGATCTTCATGCCCATGCAAATGCCTCTATATCTACAAAGAGCACTGCCACAAGAAAACAGTATCCATCATCAAGGACCCCCATTACCCTACCCATGCTGTCTTCGGGATGAAGATACAGGAGACACAACACCAGGTTCAGGAACATATATTGCCCCTAACCCAGGTTCAGGAACATATATTGCCCCTAATCCACCGGGCTTTTGGACCAGCATGAACTTCACTCATCCCAACAACACTGAACTGATTTCACAACCTATGGACTCACTTTCAAGGACTCTACAATTTACGTCCTCAGTGTTATTTATTTATTTATCTATCTATCTATTTATTTAGTACCTGTTTTTATTGTATTTGCACAGTTTGTCTTCTTTTGCAGGTTGGTTTGGTTATTTATTTATTGAGATACAGCATGGAATAGACCCTTCCGGCCCTTTGAGCTGCGCCTCTCAGCAACTCCCGATTTAACCCCAAGACTAATCATGGGACAATTTAGACTGACCAATTAACCTACCAATGGGTACATCTTTTGACAGTGGGAGGAAACCAGAGCACCCGGAGGAAACCCACACGGTCACAGGGTGAACGTACAAGCACCTTACAGACAGTGGTCTGAGTGTGGGGAGGGGGATGGGAAAGGGAAATCATGGCTGAGAAAAGGGGAAGGCAGAGGGAAGCACCAGAGAGACATTCTGCAATGATCAAGAAACCGATTGTTTGGAATCAAATTACCTTGCCTGATCGCTCGGATCTGGGTGTGTCTGCACCTCCACTAGCTCTTGGCCCTGGTACTCGTGCTTTGCTACCTGTCCCACACCTCTCTTGCGACACTCCACCCTTGCTATTCCCAATATCCTTTGCTCTGTCATTTTTGCAAACATATTTTTTGCTCCACATTAACAAATACAGTACTGCAAAAAAGTCTTAGGCTCCCTAGCTATATATATGTGCCTAAGACTTTTGCACTGTACTGTGCTTTGATAATAAATTTATTTTAAACTTTTAACTTTGAATTTTGAAATATGTGGTGCTGTTTCCTACAATATTCATGCCAGTAAACCTGTTTGCCTAAAATAAAATAATCTCAGGAATGTGGTTTTTGTAGAGCAATGTTTAATGGATAGATTCATGGCTGAGACATTGCTCAGTCATGTCATTAGTTCTGCATAGAAACATTAACATTTCTCAACACTGGTGGGAGTCATATTCTTCATATTCCCTTGCAAAACTGGAAAAAGCAAACTTACATTCTGCACTTCCCCACTGGACTTCGGATGGAATCCACGTTTTCTGGATCCATGAGGATATTTGAGGGAGGGAGGAGATGCAGGTTGGGGGAAAGATTGTCTGTAAAAGATTTCCAGTTGAGTTCTGTTGAGTGAGACTTGTTTTGGGCTAGGCCCCATGTGTGAAGCGTGTCGCTTGACACTCACGCACTGGAACCTGGCTTGGCTCTACGCCTCAGGAGAATGTCTCTTACTTCATGCCATTTAAAATTAATCAGGAAGGCTATTATTTTTATTTAGAGATACAGCACAGTAACAGGTTCTTCCAGCCCACAAGCCTGCATCACCTCAATTGAACCTATGTGACCAATTAACTTACTAGCCTGTAGGTCTTTGGAATGTAGGAGGAAACTAGAGCACCCAGATGAAACCCATGTGGTCATGGAGAGAACATACAAACTCCTTATAGACAGCGGCAGGAATTGAACCCAGACTGCTGGTGCTGTAATAGCATTATGTTTCCGTGTCGCCACTACAAATCATGAGATGTGATCATCTCCAGTTTCCATTGAGAAGGTGGTGGAGAGCTCTCCCTTGAACTGCTGTGCTCCTCATAGAGTGGAGACCTCCACCATACCATTGGGAAGGGATTTCTAGACACCTAATCCAACAGCGATCGTGAGTCAGCTGTACATGTCCATACCAGGATTGCCCTGGAGGGAAATCCTGCTGTTCTCATGGGCCTGCTGAACATTTTAGGCATGGAGATGATACATCAGGAGGATGTTTTTGAAGAAGGTGGGGAATTTATACTACAGAGACCATTGAACATTACAGCACAGTGAAGGCCCTTCAGCCCCCAATATTATGCTGACTTCTTAACCTTCTCTAAGATAATTAAATCCTTTCCTCCCACATAGCCTTTCATTTTTTCTATCATCTTTGTGCTGTCTAAGTGTTTCTTAAATGCCGCTAATGTATACTACTGAATACCACTGGACCCCTGGTTTGATGTTTGACATTCTGTGTGTTGTTCTCCCGCTTTTTGCCATTTGCGCTATTCGTTCTTTCTTCGCGCATTGGGGATTTGCTGTTTTCTTGAACAGGTTCCTCGGTGTTTCTTTGTTTCGTGGCTGCCCGCAAGAGAACGAATCTCAGAGTTGTATTCTGGATGCATACTTTGATAATAAGTGTACTGTACTTTGAATCTTTGGATCTATTGGCCTCTACTGCCGGCTCTGGATGCACGTTCCACACATGTACCACATCCTGGGTGAGTGGGAGGAGGAAGGGTGTCAATGTTTACAGGGAGAAGGCAGAAGGATGGAAATGAGAGGGGGGCAGAGCAGACTAGATGGGCTGAATGGCCAAAATATATCTTAAATATACCGTAGGATGTTCAGTCTCAAGTTTGATTAATACCTACAAACAAAATACCTGTGGAACTCAACAGGTCAGGCAACATCTATAGAGGAAAATGGACAGCTGACGTTCCAGTTCAAGACTCACTCCAGGTGAAGGGTCTTAATAACTGAAGTGCACACATTGCAATGAGGTAAGTTAAGACTTAAAGTAAAGTCAAGTCAGGTAAAGTTTGTTGTCATTTAACTATATGCATGTATACCATTAAACAAGAAAATGTTTCTCTGGACCAGGGTGAAAAGCACAAGTACACATAACACGTATATAATACACAATAACTTAGGAAAGTTTAAGAATTAAAACTACAAATGAATTATGCATAGATAAACAAAGTAAAGTGCATAAATTAAATATTGTAGGATACTGAACAAATTAACCAGTGACACTTCAAATGTGATAGGGCAGGAGGGTTCAGAAGCCAAACGGCCTGAGGGAAGAAGTTGTTTCCTATCCTGACCGTTCTTGTCTTTATGCATCAGAGTCTCCTGCCTGATGGTAGAAAGCCAAAGAGGCTGCTGAATGGATGGGCAGCATCCTTAATAATGCTAAGGGCCCTGCGTACACAGCTCTTCCGATAAATGACCCCGAAGGATGGTCATGAGACTCCTATGTTCTTTTTGGCCGTTCTCACAGCCCTTGGTAGAGTTCAAGACTTCAATATCATCCACATCTTCTTGCTATCTGTCTGATAATCTTTAGGATCGTGGAATGAGATAGAAAGTGCTCTATTCCCAGGGGAAAAAAAACACATCTTTTTGGCCTGATTGTGAAATATCTGAGTGTGGGACATTATACTGTGTTAAGACACAGTAAATCGCTGATGGATGGGATGGCCCTGAGGAATGAGTGCCCAAATCAAATGGACGAAACTCAGTCATGAAATAAATTACATGTAGTCAAGTAAAGGATGATCTCGCACTGTGAATATTAGTAAAAAGTAAAAAGCAGCTGGAGATGTTTTTAGTAGTCATGTCAATGAATGCATCACCCCATTAACTTTAAATGGCCTTGTTAAAATAATGAATAGGGAAATTTTGCACACATGTTTTAAAGTACCAGTACCATAATTTTAACATCCAAGTAATTACATGCTCACTTTAGATAACAAAGGCAACTTTTCTGCCATTTCAATGTTTATCTGGAATCAAATAAAATTCAAATGTGGCGCAACTGGGCCTTTCAACTCCCAGCAAGAGACGCTAAATTTTTTTGCACCATCTGTGTGTTAATGCTGATAATCACATTGATTATAAGCGCTGCAAAGGATCACTCATCCAAAACAATAATTGCGGGCGGAGGAATACGTGGCGCATTTTGATATCATGCCATATTCTAAATGCACCTAAACTTCTGATCCCCGGCACCCTTTGCCAGGCTGATCGACCGTTGTTCGGAAAGTTTTCCAATCTGCATTCCTCCTATCAGCATCTCACAATTAGCTGTATGTCTTTGAGCACGTTAGAGGACATAGAACATAAAGCATACAGCACAGTATAGACTCTTCGGCTCATGATGCTATGCCAACCTTTTAACTTATCCCAAGATCAACCTAACCCTTCCTGCTATCATCCAAGCTGCTTTGAAAGAACTACGTAGAATAAATTTTTATGTTCTACGCTGTTATATTTTGTAAGTTCAAAACATTAAACTAATTCAAAGGAAAACACGGGAGCCCTGGAATGCGGGTCTGGCTTCGTCTTTACTTTAAGTGAGGCACGTATGTATCACGTGGTAGCGTGATGATGTACGGGTACGCATTTCACTTTTTTAACATTTAGTTAATAAACTAACAAGAGGACGAGGCCAACCTCTTCCTACCCTTCTGTGGATCAGTTTAAATATAATGCTTCTTCTTTACTTTTCAAGGTAGCTGGGGTCCTGTTGGAGTCCGTGCTCTACAGCTGCACTCAAACTTCACGTCAGTGGGTTCCTGTTCTTGGAGCCTGCCGGCCAGCTGTGTTTCAACATCTCCAGATGCAGCCTTGGACGGTCCCTGCGGATCAGATTTCTTGCCGGTGCCGCCAACTAAGCATCGCAGGAGATCGGAACATCGAGACAGTGGGTGTGGCTGCCGGAGGCCTCTGCACTCATGTGATCTCTCTATCTCTATCTCTATCCCTATCTTTATCTCTATCTCTATCTCTCTCTATCTCTCTATCTCATTTGCTGCCGATTCTTGAGTCGGTGAAAACACAAAATAAACGCGGTGCTACAGACTGCAACAAACTGCAACATCAAAAAAGTCTGTTGTTCGTCTCCCCTCTTGAAGTGGAAGCAGTGATATCTCTTTCTCCCTTGCTAGTGAGAGAGTGAGCCTGTGGCAGATTGAACCGTTGGGATGAACAGTGATGGTCTCCCTTTGAGGGCTTTACTGGTGCTTGCATGACAGCTGGTGAGTTGCTGATGCTTTCTGCTGGAACAAATCGGTGGGGGGTGGTTGATGCTTTTACTGCTGTTTGTGCTTGAGGGGGGGAGGAGGGGCTTTGGGGTTCTTACAATTTTTTTGTCATTCATTCTTTGGGGATTTTCTTCTGTGTTGAGGATGTCTGCAGAGAGTAAGAATTTTAGGTTGCACTCTCTAGTGTTACATGGAACCGCTGAACCATTGGTCAAGGGGAGAATGTACAAACTCTTTACAGAGAGTGGCAGGAATTGAAACCCAAACTTCTAATGGCTGGCACTGTCAGTGTTTCAGGCCAAGCCACTTCATCAGGTCTATTCTATTGTATTTATTTATTGCAGAATAGGCCCTTTTGGCCCTTTTAGTCATGTCTCTCAACAACTCTCAACTTAACCCTAGCCTAATCAAGCAACAATTTATAATGACCAATTAACCTACTGACCAGTACGTCTTTGGACTGTGGGAGGGCATCGGAGCACCCAGAGAAAACCTGCCCAGTCAAGGGGAGAACATACAAACTCCTTACAGGCAGCTGTGGGAATTGAACCCAGATCACTATGTTACTGTTCTGACGAGTCAATATCATAATTCAGATTCTGAATCAGGCTTATTATCACTGACATTTGTGGTGAAATTTGTTGTTTTGCAGGAGCAATACTGTGCAGTACATAAAATGAGAAATTTGTATTAAAACAAATTATATAAGTGGTGTAAAAAGAAAGCAAAAATAGTGAGGCAGTGTTCATGGGTTCATTGTCTGTTGAGAAATCTGATAAAGGGGAAGTAGCTGGTCCTAAAGCATTAAGTGTGCGTTTTCAGGCTCCTTTATTTCCTCCCTGATGATACTGATGATGGATGTCCTGGGTGATGTGGGTCCTGAATGATGGATGCCACCTTTTTGAGGCACTGCCTTTTGAAGGTGTCCTCGATGGTGGGAAGGCTGGTGCATATGATGGAGCTGGCTAGGTTTTACGACACTCTGCAGCTTTTACCAGTCCTGTGGAGTGGGTGCCTCATACCAGACGGTCATGCAACCAGTTAGAATGCTCTCTGCGGTACATCGACAGAAATTTGCCAGAGTCTTTGGTAATGTACCAAATCTCCTCCAATTCCTAACGAAAGGTAACTACAGGAGTGCCTTCCTCATTCTGTGAAAAATCATTTTCAGTTGCATAAACCTGAACAAAACAGTGTTATGTGATTGAAATTCTAGGCAGCAGTACCCAGATGTGACTATTATTAATTGGTTCATTTATTCGTAAGTTTTCACTCCAACACCTATTAGCAGACTTTCCACTACAATGGTTGTCATTATTTGCCACAATTTTGCTTCTATGGAGGGTAAAGGCAAGGCATTAAAATTTGCAATTCAGTAATTCAGGTGAGAATTTCAGCAGCAATGCACAATTGTGCTTTCTCGCTGCTGCCGCTGACAATTGCTTAATGGGAAAGTCCAAAATAAATTTTGTTTTACACTTCAAAATGCAAAGAGGATGAAATTTAATCCTTTTTGGGACCACATCAGATTTATTGTAAAATTTTAGGCTTTACACATTTTGCCGCTGGATTTTGTATTTGCTCTTGAGGAAGACTGTAGGTTCAAGCTTCACTGTGAAGACTTGTACGTAAAGATATTCTTGAACTGCAATAGACAGAACGTACCCAGGATTGCTATGGCTCTGATCTGGATTCAGACAGAGTGGCAAATGTAGCCCAGACTTTCACAGGCTCATCTCTTCTGTCCCTTCAGTCCACCTTCATGTTGCGTTCCTTTAGGAAGGCTAATTGTATTGTCAAGGTTACCTGGCACCTTGGGAATTCGCCTTCATCTCTTTCATTTCCTCTACCTCTGCAAAAGATCCAGAAACTTGGAAGCTCAGATGACCAGACTGAAGAAGAAGTCCTTCTCCACCATCATAGATTTAGACAATAAGACCGTAAGATGTAAGGAGCAGAATTAGGCCATTTGCCCCATCAGGTCTGCATTACCATTCGATTGTGGCAAATATCTAATTAGCCAATCATGTGGCAGCAACTCAATACATAAAACCATGCAGAGATGGTGAAGTGGTTCAGTTGTTGCTCAAACTAAACATCAGAATGGGGAAGAAAAGTGATCAAAGTGACTTTGATTGTGGAATATTTGTTGGTGCCAGATGGGGTGGTTTGAGTATCTCAGAATCTGCTGATCTCCTGGGATTTTCATGCACAACAGTCTCTAGAGTTTACAGAGTATGGTGCAAAACTACAAAAAAAAATCCAGTGAGCAGCAGTTCTGTGGACAAAAATTCCTTGTTAATGAGAAAGGTTATAAGAGACAGGCCAGACTGGTTCAAGCTGAGAGGAAGGCAACAGTAACTCAAGTACCTAGGCATAATAAGAGTGGCGCACAGAAGAGCATCTCTGAAAGCACTATATGTTGAACCTTGAAGTGGATGGGCTACACAGCAAAAGACCACAAACATATACTTAGTGGTCACTTTAATAGGTACAGGAGGTACCAAGCAAAATAGCCACTGAATGTATAAAATTGTTGTAACTATTTTCCACCATTTCCCTGGAAGGTTGTTCCTCCTGCTTCCCTATCCAGAAGCCTGTACTAACAATCTCTAAGCCTGAGCTCAAATCCAACTGTGCAGTTGCAGAATTTAAATTTAGTTATCAATAAAACCACAAAATATTGGAGCAGAATTAAGCCATTCAGCCCATCAAGTCTGCTGTGTCATTCAATCATCTCTATTTTACCAACCCCAATCTCCTTGATGAAGGGTCTTGGCCGGAAATGTCAACTCCTTAAGGCTGATTTATACTTGTGCATCAACTCGACACCGTAGGCACGGCGTCACCGCGAACACCACGCAGAGCCTACGCGGATCCCTACACCGTAGCCTGACGCGCACCTCTCCTAAAATGTAGCTACGCGTCGCGGCAACGCAGACTGCAACAACTGTGATTGGTCCGCCTGGTAGGATCGCATTTCCTCCCACGCTGCAATAGCTTCCCATTGGGCAACTGAAGGGCAGGGAAGGAACTCTGGCTGCAATGCTTTCCATAAAGCTTTACAGACCTCCGAAATTATAAAGGACGCATTTCGCTTTTACGAAAAAGATGCTCCCTTTAAACTTTTTTACACTGAGAAAGATTACCATGACCATGAAGCCTTGCGCGGGCAGGTGTGTGCGCATGCGCGATGTGCCCAAATTGCAGAGCGACGCAGACACACCAACATACAAGTATAAATGCTCACAACGCACGTAGGCCACTTGCGTAGGTTACAGCGGCGAGTTAACGCACAAGTATAAATCAGCCTTTATTCCTCTCCATAGATTCTATTGCCCCTACTGAGTTCCTACAGCATTTTGTGTTTGTTACTCTGGGTTTCCAGCGTCTGCAGAATCTCTGATGCTATTCATTCTCCCAACTTTGCCATGTAACAACCCCTTTACCAATCAAGAACTTATCAACCTCTGTCTTTAATACACACAATGACTTGGCCTTAATGGCCCTCTACAGAAATAAGCTCCACAGATTCACCAAACCCCCGCCGGCTAAAGAAATTGCTCCTCTTCTCAGTTTTACCCTTATACCATGGAGCTGCCTGCTACTGCTGCCCAGGAAAGGAGATGCTAGAAGAGGTGTGTGAGAAAACAGAAGCACATTAAGTAAGCTGGAATCTATGGTAGACTGCAGACAACATCCTGAACGCCAGCTCAACCATCAATACTGCTTTCCAATGTTCAAACCCCAGGAAACAAACTGTTTTCAATGTTACATAGGTTTAAGCTGTTTTAAACCTATGTTTACGATGCACTCTGCTACCCCCCAGTACACATTATTCATGGCAGTGCCAGTAGCATTATACTGTTGTATATTTAATTATGCTATATACGCACTTTATGTCAACTTGTACATGTACAGAATAGTTGGTTTAAAATTATCTGTTAATAGTATTTTATGTGCTGTTTGTGATATATGTACTGTATTTTTGCACCCTGTCCCAGAGGAATACTGTTTCATTTAGTTGTATATTTATGTGTGGCTGAATGACAATAAACTTTAACTTTAACTTGAATGATCCAATTTCACCTTCGTTTAAATCATTGGTTTAATATTTACTTTCTTCAATTAACCAAATCTGAATGTATGTATAATTACTGAATGGTTTCTTGAGGTGAGTTAATTTACTTCTCCCAGAGACAGCAGAGCAGGCAAAGAACAGAATCAGGTTTAATATCACAGGCATATGTCATGAAATCTGTTGTCTTTGCAGCAGCAGTACGATACAATACATAATAATAGGAAAAAAACTGTGAATTACAGTGTATATATATTAAATAGTTACGTTGAGTAAGTAGTGAAAAAAACAGAAATAAAAAAAAGTAATGAGGGAGTGTTCATGGGTTCAATGGAAATCAGATGGCAGAGGGGAAGAAAGTGTAACTGAATCATGGACTGGGTGCCTTCAGGCTCCTGTACCTCCTTCCTGATGGTAGCAACGAGAACCAGGCATGATCTGGGTGATGGAGGGGGTTTCCTTAGATTAGATTAGATTAGATTAGATTAGATTATGAGGACACTCAGTCCTCCTTTATTGTCATTTAGAAATGCATGCATTAAGAAATGATACAATGTTCCTCCAGTATGTTATCACAGAAACACAGGACAGACCAAGACTAAAGCTGAAAAAAAACACATAATTATAACATATAGTTATAACAGTGCAAAGCAATACCGTAATTTGATAAAGAGCAGACCATGGGCACGGTAAAAAAAAGTCTCAAATTCCCGATAGCCTCATCATCTCATGCAGACAGTAGAAGGGATAAACTCTCCCTGCCATGAACCTCCAGCGCTGCAAACTTGCCGATGCAGCACCGTTTAAGCACCGGACCACAGCCGACTCTGAGTCCGTCCGAAAACTTCGAGCTTCCAACCAGCCCTCCGACACCAAGCACCGAGCACCATCTCTGCCGAGCGCTTTGACCCCGCCCCGGCAGCCGAGCAACAAGCAAAGCCGAGGACTCAGGGTCTTCCCTTCCGGAGATTCTGGATCACACAGTAGCAGCGGCAGCGAAGCAGGCATTTCAGAAGTTTCACCAGATGTTCCTCCGTGCTCTCACGTCTGTCTCCATCAAATCAGGATTGTGCACGGCACCCTACTTGACAGATAACAGATATTCATCACCGGAGTGGCGGCTGCGCACTGCGTCGCGCTGCCATCTTCTCCTCTTCTTAATGAAGGACGCCGCATTTTTGAGGCATCACTCCTTGAAGATGTCCTTGATACTACAGAGGTTACTCATGATGAAGCTGACTACATTTACAACTCTGTGCAGCTTACTTCAGACTTGGGCAGTAGCTCCCCCCCCCCACTCATACCAGACGCTGATGCAGCCTGTCAGAGTTTTCTCCACTGTACATCTGTTGAAACTGGCGAGTGTTGTAGGTGACAAACCAAATCTCCTCAAACTCCTAATGAAATAGCTGGAAAACTTCTGAAATGCCCGCTTCGCTGCCACTGCTACTGTGTGGTAACCTGAATCTCCGGAGCCGAAGGCCCCGAAATCCTCGGCTTTGCATGTTTCAGCGGCCGGGGAGAGGTCGAAGGCGCTCGGCAGATGATGGCGCTCGGAAGGCTGTATCAGAGAGGCTGGTCAGAAGTTCGAAGTTTTCGGACGGATGGACTCAGTGTCGGCTGGGGTCGGCTGCTTCCAAGGTATCGGCAAAAGTTGACGGTGCCTGGAGGTTTATGGCAGGGAGTTTCTCCCTTTTGCCGCCTGCTATCGGGGACTCGGGAGTCGATCGACTCGGGACTTAGAGACTTTTTTTTAACTGTGCCCATGGTCTGTTCTTCATCAAATTACGGTATTGTTTTGCACTGCTGTAACTATATGTTATACTTATGTGGTTCTGTCAGTGTTAGTCTTTGGTTTGTCCTGTTTTCTGTGATATCACTCCGGAGAAACATTGTATCATTTCTTAATGCACATATGCATTTCTAAATGACAATAAAAGAGGACTGAGTGTTCTCATAATCTAATCTAATCACAAAAATATAGTCACTGTTGTGCCTTCTTTGTAGCTGCATCAATACGTTAGGTCCAGGTTAGATCGTCAGAGATATTGACACCCAGGAACTTGAATCAAGATCAATTTTATATTTAACTGTACTCATGAAGGTTTTTGCAGAAATCTCTGACTGGAAACGCACACAGTTAGTGCCGAGGATGTGTGGATGTTGCACATTCTTCTCGTGACCGCATGGAATTCCTTTGGGTGCACCACTTTCCTCCCACATTCCAAAGGCATAAGGGTTGCTAGGTTAATTGGTCACGTGGGTGTAATTGGGCGACGCAGGCCTGTTGGGCCGGAAAAGGCCTGTTACCGTGCAGTATCTCAAAAAGAATAAAATCACTGCCAGATCACTAATTCAATCAATCTGACATGGAACTGTTCTGAAAATAACCCAAGGATCAATAAGGACATACAGATGTGGAAAGTTCCCTGTAAGTCAACAGAGAGATAATTAATTGATCATTTGAGATGCATTAGGGGGTTAATATTTTCTTTAGGATGAATATAAATGAAGTGCAATCTTTTTATCATTCAAATTTGTCTCATTTTTTTCAATGTGCAGAGTTGTTAATTGAAACATCACACTTTCAGAAGGAACCACACAGAGATCCAACAGCCAGCACAATGGAACAATAAAAATGTGATTAAGATGAGGCAGGAGCAGAACCCAAATCTATCGAAATGCACCATCCTCCTGAAGGGGTTCTATTGGTATTATTGTTGTAACCGGGTGACCGTCGGATCTTATTCAGTATCGTTAAAAGTGTACGTAGGCATCCATCCGGGTAATGCTAAAATAGTTGCCTGTGCCTTTAAGGGAGGTGGTGATGTCATTACACACACGCAGGATAGTGGGGAGACCATTTTGCTTTTTGCTGAAGAAATATTGGGGCGTTGGAATTGAGTTCCTCCCGAGGCTGGGCATGGTGAGGAAAGATTTCCAGGAGTGAAGGAATGGGTAGCATAGTCATAGTCATACTTTATTGATCCCGAGGGAAATTGGTTTTCGTTACAGTTGCATCATAAATAATTAAATAGTAATAAAACCATAAATAATTAAATAGTAAGATGTAAATTATGCCAGGAAATAAGTCCAGGACCAGCCTATTGGCTCAAGGTGTCTGACCCTCCAAGGGAGAAGTTGTAAAGTTTGATGGCCACAGGCAGGAATGACTTCCTATGATGCTCTGTGTTGCATCTCGGTGGAATGAGTCTCTGGCTGAATGTACTCCTGTGCCCAACCAGTACATTATGTAGTGGATGGGAGACATTGTCCAAGATGGCATGCAACTTAGACAGCATCCTCTTTTCAGACACCACTGTCAGAGAGTCCAGTTCATCCATGGCTTAGATGAAGTTTCTCAGCATCCAAGTAGGATCGCCACTACCATATTTGTACTGTATTAGTTCTGGTATTTTTACGCTGCATATGCAATTCTGTTCATACACAAGGGTGTGGATCAAAAATTAAACTGAGATTGTAACGGCAAGAACTGGTTGTAAATTCGTTCGATTTGTTTCGTGACCCTCTTCTGGCACTTAAACATCTAAAACAGATAAAGGAATTAAAACCCGAAAAATTCTTTGTTGTCCTGTGTGTGTACTTTTCCGCAGGCTACATTGTTCATCTCCATGCCTTGTGGCGCATTGGGCAGCATTTCCTTGCTCTTTCTTTTTAGCATTTCTCTGTTTTTTTAACGAGGCCGAATTGCTAGTTTACCACTCAACCCAGCACAGATGGAAAGCGTGCAAGGAGCCGGCTCGATTCAAACCTGGAACCATTTGCCTCCAAGTCCGGTGCGGATGCCACTATGCCACCAGCCAGCTTATCTATCAGTATTGGTATTAGTTAATTGCTGTCACGTAGATAGGGCTGCGAAGAAAGCTGTTGGCGCATTGGCCTTCGTAAATGAAAATATTGCGTATTAGAGATGGGATGCTATGTTGAAGTAATTTAAGATGTTGGTGAGGTCTAATTTGGAGTATTGTGTACAGTTTTGTTCACCCACCTATAGGAGAGAGGTAAATAAGGTTGAAAGAGTACAGAGAATATTTACAAGGATGTTACCAGTTCTGGAGGGCTTGAATTACAAGAAAAGATTGAATAGGTTAGGATTCTATTTCTTGGAACATAGAAGACTGAGAGGAGACTTGATAGAGGTATACAAAATTATGAAGGGTATAGATTAGATAAATGCAAGCAGGCTTTTTCACTGAGATTAAGTGAGGCTATAACTAGATGTCATGCTTTAAGAGAAGTTTGGATAGGTACATGGATGGTTGGGATATGGAAGGCTATGGTCCCAGTGAAGGATAATGGTAGTAGGCAGCTTACATGATTTGGCATGGACCAGATGGGCTGAAAGAGATGAGTTATTAACTTCAAACTTTCTGCATAATCACTCAAAGAGTTGAACTGCATGTGCATGTAATGAGAGCTGTATAACTCATCTCCTTCTACCTTAGGCCACAAACTTATCAATCACCCCTGCTGTGGACCCCTCTCTGGAGGTCCAAGGCGCCGACTTCTACAAAGAAAGGATCCGTATGCTCCATGACCGCTAGACTAAGTGTGTAAATGTAGGAGGGGACTATGTTGAAAAATGTGCTAGGTTTTCTAAAATTGACTCCTTCTACCTTAGGGCACGAACTTATCAATCACCCCTCGTACAATTTCACAATAATCTTTAAGGAAATATTGTCTATTTGAAGCATTTTGAACAGCTTGAGAAAGAAAATGAGTTTCTAAATATGGATTTTTTATCATCATTCCATTGACACCTTTTTCTGAGCGAATACTGGAATACACACAGATATTTATTTGGAGTATTGTGAGCGGCTTTGGGCTCTTTATCTACAAAAGTATGTGCTGACATTGGAAAGGGTTCAAAGGAGGTTCACGAGCATGATTCTGGGAATGAAAGGCTTATCATATGACAAGTGTTTGATGGCTCTGGGAATTCAGTAGAAGGAGGGGGCTGTCATTGAAACCTTTCGAAGATTGTATGGCCTCAATAAAGTGGATGTGGAGACAATGTTTCCCTTGGAGGGGGATATCTAAGACCAGAGGACACAACCCCAGAATAAAGGGGCGTCCATTTAGAACGGAGAGGAGGAAGTAGTTCTTTAGCCAGAGAGTGGTGAATCTGTGGAATTCATTGCCACAGGTGGCTGTGGAGGTCACTTGGTGTACTTAAAGTGGAGATTGATAGGTTCTTGATTAGTCAGGGCATGAACGGATACGGGGAGAAGGCAGGCGATTGGCCTGAGAGGGAAATGGATCAGCTGTGATGAAATGGCAGAGGAAACCTGATAGGCCAATTGGTCAAATTCTGCTCCTTTATCTGTAGTCTTAAGGTCTTACAGTGCAAGCTTGCTTTATAAAGATACCTAATTACTCGTTCCATTTTTTTTTGGATTACAAGCACTTCCATAGTCTACTTCTTTGGGATATAAATGATGTTAGTAACTAGAACAATCAATGCAAGAGAAAATAGGTAGTCATTTTCAAGTGAATTATTATTAAAATCCAGGGAATGCATTTTCTCATTTTGCCAGTTCAGACTGTCTATCAGAAGTTTAGAGATCAGAAAGAGCCATGATTGGCCTCTTAGGAACTAGTCTATTGCCTGTCGAACAAAGTTAATTAACTCAGCAAACAGAGTGACCCTGAAATTGGATCATGCAGCACTGTTTACCTTAGTGTTAGGTAATTGAAAGTGGACTTTGGACAGGATGTACAGATAAAAGACCTTCCTGGGTTATCTTGCAACACTCTGGAAATTTGACCAGTCATTTCCCCGTGTGAGTCGTGCCTACATGTCTGACATGATGACAGCTTCAGGAACGTATCAAGTGACATCATTAACCCTATTACACACCTTTTTAAACTTTATTTTATTGAGACACAGCACAGAATAGGCTCTTCCTGCCCTTTAAGCCACACCGCCCAGAAACCCCCAAATTTCATCCTAGCCTAATCATGCAATAATTTACAATGACCAATTAACCTACCAACCGGTAGACTTTGGACTGTGGTAGGAAACCAGAGCACCCAGAGGAAACCACGTGGTCACAGGGAGGACATACGAGCTCTTTACAGGCAGTAGTGGGAATTGAACTCAGGTTGCTGGTATTGTAAAGTGTTGTGCTAACCACTACGCCACTGTGCCGTGATGCAGGGTAACTTACTCCACTTTCAGCCAAAGGAATTCAGCCAGTTGCCATGTTGACTGCAGTCTGGAGCAACAAACAATCTGCTGGAAGAATTCAGTGAATTGAGCAGTATGCGTGATGTGAAAGGAATTGCTGACGGTTCAGGTCGAAACCCTGCATCAGGGCTTTGACCTGAAATGAGGGCAACTCCTTTGCCTATGCTATGCTGCATGATCCGACTTTCACCAGCATCACGCAGTGGACAACCATTTTAATTCTTATCCCCATTCTCATTCAGGCATGTCAGTCAATGGCTTCCTCTTTTGCATGATACGACCACACTCAGGGTGGAGGAACACCTCATATTCCATCTAGGTGGCTCCAACCTGATGGCATGAACATCAATTTGTTCTTCTGTCAATTTATTTCCCTCTTCCTTCTCACTTCTTCTATTTCCCACTCTGGCTTCTTACCTCTTCTTCTCACCTGCCAATCACCTTCCCCTGGGTCCCCTCCTCCTTTCTTTTCTCCTGTGGTCCACTCTCCTCTCCTATCAGATTCCTTCTTCTCCAACCCTTTACCCTTCCCACCCAGCTAGCTTCACCTATCACCTTCTGGCTAGTCCTCCTTCCTCCCGCCCCCACCCCGACCCTTTTATCTTGGTACCTTCCCCCTTCCTTTCCAGTCTTGAAGAAGAGTCTTGGCCCGAAGTGTCGACTGTTTATTCATTTCCATAGATGTTGCCTGACCTGCTGAGTTCCTCCAGCATTTTGTGTGCGTTGTGTATGTCATGAAATCTGTTATTCTGCAGGAGCAGTACAGTGCAATACATTGAAAAAATCTATAAATTACAATAAGAAATATATATATTTTTTAAATGTAAAATAAAATTTTTTAAATTTATAAATTAAACTAAATAGCATGGTATACTTTTATACCACAGTTCACAACCATGAATCAACTGAAGAGTTCTCCACTTTCCATTTCTATCCATCAGGCATAACCCCCAATAGAATCAATCACCTCTACTTCATTCATGAAGTTAATTCTCCAATTGCCCCGAGCCACAACACTCCTGGCAATCCCCCCGATTCCTCGGTTCCCTGATAATCTCATGGTCCTGACATTCCGAAGTCCCTGCTCTCTATCACCCAATCCTTCACATGCATAAACACAAGATATTCTGCAAGACGCTGGAAATCTAGAGCAACACGTCCACACACGCACAAGAGCCCGAAATGTCGGCTCTTTATTCCACTCCATAGATGCTGCCTGACTGGTTGAGTTACTTCAGCAGTTTATATGTGTTGCCCCACTGATATAGACACAATCCTTCTCCCAGGAATGTACCGAGTGGAGGTTCGTTATATGTAAATTACCTTCATAATAATCACTTGCAGCAATAAAATGATTGACAAGAGAATTAATAAATTATCTTCATTCTGTCCCTGCGGTCTTGATGGATAGCTGTCTGAAGACTTTGTTCTCTAACATTTTGGCATGCTAATAGTGCTTTTCTATCCAGACTGTTGTCCTTACATAGTTCAAATCCATTATCCCTCTAGCAAAGAACTCTACACCTTTAGACTACTGCCCAGTGGCACTGATGCCAATTGTCATGAAAGAGCTTTGCTGCTAATGGTACATATTAAAATCTCCATTCCTGCCACACTGGACACTCACCAATATGCTTACTGACAGAACTATTCTACCACAGATGCTGTAGCATTTGTCATGCACCTGGCACTGACACATCTAGAAAACAAGGACGCATATATCAGAATGCTTTTTCTGGATTTCAGTCTGGCATTCAACTGAATTGTCCAACTGACCTTGGTGACCAAACTCCTATTCCTACTGTGCATCTAGAGTTGGACTTCCTATCCAACAGAGCTCAGTTCGTCAGGATGCCCAATCGCTCCTCCCTCCCCATCAGCCTCAACACGGGTACCTCACAGGGGTGTGTACTATTGCTGTACGCTCTGCTCACACGTAACTGCATGGCCAAACTCCCGAGTAATCATAATGTCAAGTTCGCTAATGGCATGATAGTGGTGAGGCTTACTACCAAAGACAATGAGAAGGCCTACAGAGGATGTGGAAGACCTCAAGGCCTGATGCTAGGCAAACAACCTCTTCCTCAGTATCAAGAAGGCAAAGGAGAATTCGCACCACAGTGGAAACTGCGAACGGTTTCAAGTGCCTAGGAGTGCATTTTTCACACAACCTCTCATGGTTCCAGAACACATTCTACACCATCAGAAAATCTCATCGGTGCCTCTCCTTTCTGAGGAGGTTGAAGAGAGCTGGACAATGCACATCTTTACTTATGTCCTTCTGCAGATGCACAGTGGAGAGCATCTAAATATGCTTCATCTCTGCATGGCAGAGAAACTACACTGCAGTGGACAGGAAGGCTCGAAAAAGAGTAGTCAAAATTGCCCAATGCATCACCAGCACCAGCCTATCTACCATCAGGGGCATACATACAGAAAGCTTCCAGAAAAGGTCCAGTAACATCATTAAGGATTCCACCAACCCGGCTCATGGACTGCTGGTCTCACTCCCATCAGTGAGGAGACTATGTAGCATCCAAGCCAGTACCACAGGACTCATAAACAGTTACTTTCCTCAAGTGGTAAGTCTGATCAACACCTCCACCCACTAACCGCCCCTCTACAACCCCAAACACCACTACTTTATCATCTTCTGTCAGTAACCTTATGAACAGACACTCCTGTGCTTAGCATCACTTTATGGACATACAATAAATCTATTTATATAAGCTAGCTTATATATTTATATTTATTGTGTTTTTTTAATATTATTGTATCCTTTATCTTAATTTCTAGGTGGCAGGATGGAAACACGTCTCTACCAAAGGAAATGTATGCTGTTCCTTCCCTCCACTACCCTGCAGGTCACCCTTGGGCAAGGTGCAGCACCTGCATAGCTCCCCAGTCAGGGCCATGTGAAGTCATGGGAGCAGGTGGCGGATGGGCGTATGAGCAGCTTGTTCATTAGGGTCGTATGATTACTGATGCCAGGCAGACAATCTCTGAAGACTATTGATAATGGCTGGGGTCAGCTGTCTTGTAAAGACACTGCCCAGAAGAAGGCAATAGCAAACTACTTCTTAGTAAAATTGCCAACAACAGTCATGGTTATGGAAAGACCATGATCGCCCATGTCAAATGACACGGTACATAACAAGCAGCTATCTTATTGTGTTTTGTTTTGTTCTGCATCAGAGGAGGAGTAACGATTCTTTCATTCTCCTTTACACTGGTATCCCAGAAATAACATTAAACAATCTTGAATCTTGAATTACAGTCTCACTATCTCTTTTAACTTGGGTTCGCACTCTCCGGGAGGCATTACCCATACCAAAGATTCTACCCTCTGGGGTGGAATGGGATATGAGAGGGCTGAGTCCCTCAACACCAGCCAATTCTCATTAGTGATTAGATCAATAGCAAGCCCAGAACTAGTGTACTCATGCATCTGTTCTACCTACTTATCTGCCTGCTGTCTACCTGTCTGTCTGGGTGCTTTCTGATCTATTGTTTTGCCTTATACAGACTCACTAAGCAGGACCTTTACATTGTCAAATCTACTGTTGGTAGAAAAAATCTAAACTTAATTAAATTTTAAAGTTGTCTATATTTCGTTCCAGCTTCTGTTATTATCTCGTAATTTATTCTTGAATTATTTTTAAAATGTAGCTCATTTGCTTTCCTTCTGTGCTTTAATGCATTGGGGCCCAATTCCAGGAGACTGCTGCATATTAGCATGTGACTAAATCTTTTCTCTTCTCTGTTGAGGTAATATTTGGCTCCACTGTCTGCGCTTTGGGGAAGCAATAAATACAACACTTAATTGGGCTAAATTAGCCAATGTTACAGAAGAATGTGCTTTAAGACAATTTCAACATATGATTAGAGAAACCTTTATTGCCCAATGTGAAAGAGAATTGATATGAGAAAATGGAATCCAATTAAACGATGTCAGAATATCTAAGCTATTGCATTTTAGGTGCTTCTGTAGTGACGTGCATATATAATACGTCTTCACTTCTAACACAGGGTTGATGGGCTGAATGGCCTTTTTCTGTGTCGTAATGATTCATGTCAATGATGCCACTGAGTCACAGATTTCTGTGGAGGATATACAATCAATGTCCAGATTATTTGGTGCCTCCCGTATCCAATAAAGTGAGCACTGAGTCTTTCTTTGTGGTCTTCTGATGCTGTGGCCCATGCACTTCAAGGTTTGGCGTGGTGTGTGCTCAGAGATGTCGTCTGCACACCACTGTTGTAACGTGTGATTATTTGAGTTACTGTCGCCTTCCTGTCAGCTTGAACCAGTCTGGACATTCTCTTTTCTCATTAACAAGGGTTTTTTTGCCCACAGAACTGCAACTCACTGAATGCCTTTTCTTCATTTTCCACACCATTCTTTGTAACCATGAGTATAGGCTGGGTGTGAAAATCCAGAAGATCAGCCATTTCAAACCAGCCCGTCTGGCGCCAACAATCATTCCACAATCACAGTCATCACATTTCTTCCCTATTCTGATCTCTGGGCTGAATGACAACTGAACCTCTTGACTGCGTCTGCATGCTTTTATGCATTGATTGGCTAATTAGATGTTTGTGTCAGGTGTACAGCTGTACCTAGTGAGGTGTCCACAGAGTGTAAAAGAAGTAGCAAGCAAAATTGCAGCTGATAAATGTCCCTTGCTCTTTTTTTCCTATTGAGAACTCACAAAGAAGTCATACTGTATTACAACATGGGTACAAGCCCTTTGACCCGACAAATTCCTGCCAATCAAATTGCCCATTTCATCTCGACCTATTTGCCCTCATTTGGCCATATCCCTCAAAATCAGGGGTTCCCAACCTTTTTTAAACCATGGAGCCCAACCATTAACCAAGGGGTCCATGAAGCCCAGGTTGGAAAGCCCTGCTCTAAATCTAATATGGTTATTATTCTTTGATGGATTTATTGAATATGCCCACAACAAAATGAATCCCAGGCTTGTATATGGTGACATTTATGTACTTTGATAATAAATTTACTTTGAACTTTGAAGAAGTTGCTTCTAGGACCTTTCAAAACTTTCACTTCTCAACTTAAATCCATGTCCTTGTGCTTCTAGGTAAAAGACTGTGTGTATCCATCTTAACCATGGTGTGTATAATTTTATACACCTCTATATATTTGCACTTTGAAATCTTTCTGACTACGTACTTGTCCAAATGCCTTTTAAAGGTTCTTATAGTACCTGCTTCAACCACTTTTTCTGGCAGCTCGTTCCATACATACACCACCCTCTGTGTGAGGAAGTTGCCTCTCAAGTCCCACTTTATATCTTTTCCAGTAAATGTCCTATAGTTTTTGATCCTCTTTCCCTATGAAAAAGATTTTGTGCATTTACCCGATCTCTAGCCCTCAACATTTTATCCATCTCTTAAAGAATATTACATACTGCTACAAAAAGGATCAGATTAAAAGAGATTTGAGAAGATTGCATAAGACACAAGATCGTAGTGATCAGATATTTAATGGAAATAGCATCATATTGGAAAATGCTGGGGAATTAGCTGGGTGAGGATTAGTTATGAGAAAATGGCTGGATTCTAAAAATTGCTATGGGCTATGGCCAGAGATAAGGTTTTTAAAAGCTGAAACCTGAGATCAACTCAACTTTAGCCTCTTTCCTTCCGGATGCCAAGGGGGCAAAATCTTCAGAAGGAAGCCAGCCTATTCACAGGAGACATTGAATGAAGATGTCAACATCTGATTTAATGTACCTTTTAGAAAGTACATTACAATGAGGGACAGAGGGGAAATGTCTTTACAGCACTGACTGTAGGCAGGAGGCAGGAGATCTCCCATCTGACTGTTCAGGCCCTTTATAGAAATCTGTGACCTTGAACCATTACAACACAAAGAGAGGCCATATAACCATGCTGGTGGATTAGTGAAGATATATCATATTAGGACCTTCTTAAGTTACTGTGGGACCTGTAATTTAGCATTTTCTTCTGCATATTAAGTGTGTGTCTTCTTTTTTATATGAATTCTTTTGAGTTTCTTTATTTTGTGGCTGCCTGTTATGAGACGAATCTCAAGGCTATATAATGCATGCATACTTTGGTAATAAGTATACTTTGAACTTTTAAATCAGCCAGGATTGTGCTGGATTAAGTAAAAGAGGAGAAGTGTTGCCATGCTTCTCTCACCAACATTGCATGCCCACTACTTACCAACCATAACCCATACATATTTTGGACCAGAACACTGAGAGGAAACCCAGGTGGTCACTGGAAGAACATACAAACTCCTTACAGACAGCAGTGGGCATTCAACCTCAATCCTCTGATTGTTAGCACTATAAAACGGTATGCTACAGTGCCGCCCAGGTGTTATGATACAGACAATCTTCCTAGCTAATAGTATAATTTAGAGGTGAACAGAATTTGGTCCCCTCCAGGCTGTGTCAGTACGCGGCCGCACAGTAACGGAAATGCTTCTTTGCACATAGCCTTTGTTGCTGTGCAGATGGAGTTTTCTTTCATATAAAGTGCTGCGCAGATTTCAGACCGTATAAAAATTTCCTGCTCAGAGCGATGGTTAGTCCATGCAGCTGTATAAAAAATTTAGAGGGAATGTTATCCCTATGGAACACACTAAATGTAAAATATATTATCTTCATGAATTCATATTTCAAAACCTAATATTCCCACACATCTGTCATTGTGCTGTGTAGAAATCAGAGCAGGAAAATGTTATTTATACAGTTTTAATGTGGAAATAATGCATAAAAAGCACTTTATGATACTCACCATCTTCTCAAGGGTGTGCAGATGAGCAACAGAAACAGATGTAGGCCTTGCCAGAGATTCCCAAATCCCAAAAAATGAGTAAATTTTAAAACAAAGCTGATGAATTCGTGCCTATTTTCTGTTCAAATCCAACTCATCTGAAAATTAGTTGGACGGTTTCCATCACAGTTCAACATAAATGGAATGCTATTTCACTGTCAAGTTCACAGATGTAGGAATTACATAAATGAGTGTAGTCTTGATGGGCCGAAGGGCCTGTTTCTGTGCTGTGTCTCTGTATGGCCACGTGACTCATAACATAATGATGTCATCTGAGTATACCATACCCACTAATCTCAGTAAGACATCAATTGAAAGCAATAAATCATGCATGATTTAAGCTAACACAACTCAGACATTACCTATATCTTATAAGTTCCACCCAGACATTTTAATGTATTTAAAAACACACTGCCATTGTTTGATCTTGCAGTGTGCGCTGAGCTTGGCAATTAGCTTGTAGACATTTCCTCACCAGTCAAGGTGACATCCTCAGTGCGCAGTTGTTGGTGTATCTTTCTGGAAGTGTTTGCATTTATATAGGCCCCATTTTCTTGCCTTGGTCCTGATTTGCTACCCCCTCAGTTGACCTTTGAAATCTGTTGGCTCACATTTCTTTAGCACTTAGGGGTTCGTAGATGGGGTCTATTTCGATATGTTTGTTTATGGAGTTATCTGAAAAGAACCAGGTTTCTAAAAATTCTCGTGCCTGCTTCGTGCTTGCCTGCACCAGAACTTCTGTGTTGTCCCAGTTAAAGTGATGTTCTTCTTGGTCTTCATGTACTGAGGTCAGCGACAGTGGACCGCTCTCTGTACCGCCAATTTGTGTTCCATAAACGAGTTGAGAGTTTACGTCCTGTCTGGCCAATATAGTTCTTGTTGCACTCTCCACAGGTGATCCTGTACACCACCTGGATTTTGTTGGTTGTCTTTACTGGTACCTTGGTTCTTGAGACAAGCTTCATTAAAGTTGCCATTGTTTGTGAATGATTGTGCTGCCATGAGGTTCAAGCAGTCGAGCTGTCATTTCTGAGATATTCTTGATGTAGGGCAAGGTGGCGTGTTTCAGTGTGTGTTGGGTAAGGTCTGCACGACTTTCTCTCCTTAGTAAGCTTCTCCTGTTGCGATCCCATTGAGGGGTAGCCGTTGTCCTGGGGCACGTTGAATAAGTGATCCTCTTCCCTGGCCTGAAGTTTGGTGGTGCTGTAGTGTGTCAGTACTCTCTTAAATAAGGTCCAAATGCAGGTTTCCTTGTGGCAGGCCGGGTGGTTGCTGTGGTAGCTCAATACAATGCCATTATCCTTGAGGAATTATCAAAGCATCCACACACTGGTATTTACCTCATAGATCTACCTCATCCTGGCTCTTGCATCTGATTGTCCTCCTGCGTTACATTTTCTCTATAACTGCAATTGAAACACTACAGGCGGAATGTATGCATGCTTTTCCCCCTCAGGGTGGGTGAGATTCGAACCGGAGGCCAGAGGTTAAGGCCGAGTGAAATATTTAAGGGGAACCTGAGGGGGAGCGCCTTCACTCAGAGGAAGGTGCAAGTGCGGAATGAGCTGCCAGCGTAAGTGGTGGATGTGGGTTCAGTTGTAACATTTGAGAGAAGATTGGATAGGTACATGGATGAGCGAGATATGGAGTGCGATGGTCCCTGTGCAGGTGGAGGAACTGGACAGAAGCCTAAGTCAGCATGGACTAGGTGGGCTGAAAGACCTGTTTTGTCACATGTATATCAAAATATACAGTGAAATGCTGTTGCTTGCTTTTATTGTTCCTTCTTAATTGTTTTTTTTTTCTCTCTCTGCGCAATTGGGTGTTGGTCTTTTTTTGTAATTGGGTTCTTTCAGGTTTCTTGCTTTGTGGCTGCCTGTAAGCAGACAGATCTCAAGGTCGTATAATTTATACATTGATAATAAATGTACTTTGAACTTTGAAATCAAATCATATCAGCAAGGATTGTGCTGGGCAGCCAATAATATCGCCATGCTTCTGGTGCCAGCACAGCATGCGGCCAACTTACTAGCCCTAACCGTGCATCGTTGGGAAGTGTGAGGAAACTGAGGCAGTTGGAGGAAACCCGGGGAGATCACACAAACTCTGTATATATAGCGGTGGGAATTTAATCCCTTTTGTTGATGATTGATACAGTAAAGCGATGTGCTTACCTCTACACTAGCATCGTACCCCCTCTTCAGGTCACGAGTGCTTCAATCTGTGATCCGGATACCGCTGCAAATCACAATGACTTATGAGCACCAGTTAGCTCCCTCCATGTGTCAACCACTTATTTTGAGTCTTGAGCGTCATGAAATTTGTTAACTTGGCAGCAGCAGTACAATACATGATATATACAGAGAAAAGAAACTGAATTACAGTAAATATATATATGTATATGAATTAGTTCAGTTAAAATAAGTAGTACAAAAGCAGAAATTTAAAGAAGTTAAAAAGAAATAATAGTTAGTGTTCATGGGTTCAATGTCCATAGTCTGTGGCAGAGCAATAAGACCATAAGGCATAGGAACAGAATTAGACCATTCTGCCCATTGATTCCACTCAGACATTTTATCATGGTTGATCTCGGATCCCATTCAACCCCATACACCCGTCCACTCACCATACCCCTTGTTGCCCCAACCAATCAGGAATCTATCGACTATATATACCTACTGTAATGTCCTTTAGAAATCAGAAGGCTGAGCTTTTCGATACCAAAAATAAATGAAATTCAATTCCTGGCACAAATGGTCAGTGTGTGCAAGCAAGGACAAGTGTCTCCCCGCTTTCGTATCTTTAAGAAGAACAAGTTGTTTCGGTCATGGGTTACTTGCTTGCGGATGAACGGTATGGGAGGATTTAAGGTCAATTGTTGATGGAGCAATGATTTGTTTTAGGAGTGGTTTCCTCTTCTGCTTAAAGCAAGAATGTGTGTGTTTGTGAAGGAATTCAAATGAAAACACATCCCCAAAGTTGGCTTTAGAAAATACACAAAATGATCCTCAGACTGAATGATGAAGTGAATCAAACTGATCTCCTTCATTGGCTTCTTAACCCTGATCGAATATTTCACTAACACATGAGACGCTTCCGCTCTATATTTTTAAAAGAACCCACAGAGCGATGGAGGAACTCAGCAGGTCAGGCAGCGTTTGGGAGGGAAATAAACTGTAAATGTTTCAGGTGATGGCCCCTCATGTGCATTTATGTATTTCAGTGAGCTTTATGATCTGGATTAAAATATCTTTAAAAGTGATGGACGCAAATGTAATATTAGGTCTTGAACAATTACCTCCAGAAGAGGTAATTTCATAGAAAACAAAAATCTACCGAACAGACTTATATCCTCTGGTCCATCTATATATGCTAGCCAGCTATTGGCCTATCGTTCTCAAAGTACATGTTTGCTGTCTTTGGTGCTCTGAGGTTTGAACTACTAACAACATATACATTCAAGGTAGTAAAAAGACACTGGCACTGCTGTCTCTGCGAAACCCTTCAAATTCATTTCAAGGGTAAGCCAGCGACAGTCATCTCAACGGCTCAACATCTCCAGCACTGAAGCCCCAGCTGCATTCATTTATTGGACCACCTCATTCCCCACTATAAGAGCATAAAACATAGGAGCAGAACTACACCATTCATTACCTACCAGGTCTGTCTGCCATTTGATCCTAGCTGATTTATTTTCCGTCTCAAACCCGCTCTCCTGCCTTCGTCCCATAATCTTTAATGTCCTTATTAATCAAGAACCCATCTAACTCTAAATATACCCAATTACTTGACTTCTACAGCTGTCTGTGGCAATGAATTTCACAGAATCACTACCCTATGACTCAATAAATTCCTCTTCATCTTTGTTCTAAAGGGACATCCTTGTATTCTGAAGTTGTGTCCTCTGGTCCTAGGTGTCCCATTATTAAAAAGATCTTTAAAATGGCCGCTCAATCCAGGTCCTTCAATATTCAATAGGTTTCAAGGAGACCCCTCCCCCTTATTCTGAAATCTAGCGAGTAAAGGCCCAGGTGCTTCTCATATGTTAACCCTTTCATCCACGAAATCATTCTTGTACACCTCCTCTAGACACCCTACAATGGCAGAATATCCTTCCTAAGAGGAGAGGAGAAGATGGTGATGCGACGCAGCTCGCAGCGGCCACTCCGGTGGTGATGTCTGTTATTTGTCAAGTAGGATGCCGTGCACAATCCTGATTTGATGGAGACGGACGTGAGAGCACGGAGGAACATCTGGCGAAACTTCTGAAATGCCTGCTTCGTGCCGCTGCTACTGTGTAGTTTGAAATCTCTGGAGGGGAAGGCCCTGAGTCTTCGGCTTTGCTTGTTGTTCGGAAGCCGGGCCGGGGTTGAAGCATTCGGCAGAGGATGGTCCTCGGTGCTCGGTGTCGAGGGGCTGGTCGGAGGCTTGAAGTTTTCGGACGGACTCAGAGTCCACTGCAGTCCGTGCTTCCAATGGTGCTACATCGGCAAGTTTGCGGCGCTTGGAGCTTCATGGGAGGGAGAGTTTTTCCCTTCTACCGTCTGCATAAGAGGATGAGGCTATCGGGACTTTGAGGCTTTTTTTTACCGTGCCCATGGTCTGCTCTTTATCAAATTACGGTATTGCTTTGCACTGTTGTAACTATATGTTATAATTATATTGTTTTGTCAGTTTTAGTCTTGGTTTGTCCTGTGTTTCTTGTGATATCATTCCAGAGGAACATTGTATCATTTTTTAATGCATGCATTTCTAATTGACAATAAACGAGGATTGAGTGTCCTCATAATCTAATCTAATCTAATCTAAGATACAGGGCCCAAGATTGCTCACAATACTCCAAATGTGGTCTAACCAATGCCTTATAAAGCCTTGCTTTTATATTCTAGTTCTCTCAAAATGAATTCTAACATGGCATTTGTCTTCCTTACTACTAACCTTGGTCCAGAAGAAGGTTCTCAGCTTGAAACGTCGACTGTCTATTCATTTCCATAGGAGCTGCCTGTCCTTCTGAGTTCCTCAAACATTTTGTGTATGTTGCTTTGGATTTCCAGCATCTGCACACTTTCTCATGTTTACCAACCTAACCTGTAAGTTAATCTTTAGGGAATCGTGCATGAGGAATCCCAAGTCCCTTTGCACTTCCAATTCTGAATCAGCTCCCCATTTAGAAAATAGCCTATGCCTTTATTCCTTCTGCTAAAGTGCATGACCATACACTTCCTTATGCTGTATAACATCAGCCTCTTGAAATAGATACTTGATATTGGGACAAGGTTTCCTGGCAGAGAGGAAAAAAGATATAAGGATGTGCTGGAAGCCTTCTTGAAAACGTGCAAAGTCCCTAACAACTCCCGGGAATTCTGAGCTCATGATCACAGGAGTATCCAAGGGAGTTCTTGGAAGCTCGATGCCAAGTATTAGGACCAGAGAGAAGCCTTGGGCTATGGTGGAAACAGCACATCGCAATTCCAGGCACCTCCTACCACATCACTGAAAAAGTATACCAATCCCACATTGGCCTCGTCAGTATCTCAGAACCCACAGGATTGGTGTGGAAGTAAATCATTCTCGATCCCAAGGGATTGCTTAAAGAGGATATCTCACTGCTGAGAGAATGTATCCTTTGTTTTAACAATAGGAGAATGTAGAGGAGGACATATTCCCCAGCATATTAGCTAAATTGGCTCATTGGGCCATATAATATACTCTTCCTCATCTTCCCATCGCTCTTAATTGTTTGTGCTGTTGCAAGCAACAATCCTGTGGGCAATTATGGTGCAGATTCCTTTTCAAGCTAGACTACAGATACTGAAAAATTCTAAGCCTGTACAGCCGTGATAAAATCGTGCCCTGTGTCTTTAATGGAATGAACCTCAATAAATTATTAATGAATGTATCGATAAATCATTACACCCAAGAACCGGGGGGATAATGTGGAAATGAGGGAAATCTGTACATTAATAATTAAAACTGCAGCACTGACCTTGCATGGATTTTAACTGTACTTAATATCATCTCATTAATGGTTGATCAGATTGTTATTCATACTTTTTCTTCACTTCCTTAAATCCACTTGGTTTATCGATGTATATGCTACAAATAAAGAACTTGATCACTGGCCATATTTGGGTCTTAAATGTTAGTGGTACTGCACAAAAGTCTTGGGCACATGTATATACAGTAGCTAGGGTGCCTAAGACTATTGCACAGTACTGTAATAATTTTATGTATTGCACTATATTGCTGTGGCAAAAATTCAAACGTCATGATATATGTGAGTGATGATAAACCTGATTCTGAAATGAGTCTCTATTGTGGACTGGGAATAGGAAGTGGGCAGGGGGAGGGGAATCATGGTTAGGAAAAGGGGAAGGGAGAGGGGAGGGCGCAGGTAGCAGCATTCCACCCTTGCCATTCCCAACATCCTTTATTCCTGCCTCACATCCTTTACTCTAAACTCACTCTCTGCTCCATGTTGACAAATATAGTCATAGTCATAGTCATACTTTATTGATCCCGGGGGAAATTGGTTTTTGCTACAGTTGCACCATAAATAATAAATAGTAATAAAACCATAAATAGTTAAACAGTAATATGTAAATTATGCCAGTAAATTATGAGATAAGTCCAGGACCAGCCTATTGGCTCAGGGTGTCTGACCCTCCAAGGCAGGAATTGTAAAGTTTGATGGCCACAGGCAGGAATGACTTCCTATGACTCTGTGCTGCATCTCGGTTGAATGAGTCTCTGGCTGAATGTACTCCTGTGCCCACCCAGTATGTTATGTAGTGGATGGGAGACATTGACCAAGATGGCATGCAACTTGGACAGCATCCTCTTTTCAGACACCACCCTGAGAGAGTCCAGTTCCATCCCCACAACATCACTGGCCTTACGAATGAATTTCTTGATTCTGTTGGCATCTGCTACCCTCAGCCTGCTGCCCCAGCACACAACAGCAAACATGATAGCACTGGCCACCACAGGCTCGTAGAACATCCTCAGCATCGTCGGGCAGATGTTAAAGGACCTCAGTCTCCTCAGGAAATAGAGACGGCTCTGACCCTTCTTGTAGACAACCTCAGTGTTCTTTGACCAGTCCAGTTTATTGTCAATTCGTATCCCCAGGTATTTGTAATCCTCCACCATGTCCACATTGACCCCTGGATGGAAACAGGGGTCGCCGGTACCTTAGCTCTCCTCAGGTCTACCTCCAGCTCCTTAGTCTTTTTCACATTAAGCTGCAGATAATTCTGCTCACACCATGTGACAAAGTTTCCTACCGTAGCCCTGTCCTCAGCCTCATCTCCCTTGCTGATGCTTCCAACTATGGCAGAGTCATCAGAAAACTTCTGAAGATGACAAGACTCTGTGCAGTAGTTGAAGTGTGATACGGTGCTATGTGCATATATATAGCTAGGGTGCCTAAGATTTTTGCACAGCGCTGTATTGTCTATGTGGAGCGGAGAGAGAGTATGTAAATCTTGTGGGAGCAATGGATGCTGGGAATGGTGAGAGTGGAGCACTGCAGGAGGGGTATGGGACAGGTGGCAGAGAAGGAGTGCCAGGGTGGGAAGTGGTGCTGGTGTAGACGCACCTAGCCCTGAGATAACAGGCAAGGTCATTTGATTCAAAACAATTGGTTTAGTTATCTTTACAGAAAGTCTCTGTGGTGCTCCCTATTCCCTCCCTCCCCCTTCCCCTTTCTCCAACCATGATTCCCCTCTCACTGTGCCCTTCCCACTCTCAGTCCACAATAGAGACCCATATCAGAATCAGGTTTATCATCACTCACATACGTCATGTAATTTGTTTTTTTTTCCCACAACAACAGCAGTACAGTGCAATATAACAAAAGGGGAAGGGAGAGGGGAGGGAGCAGGAAGCACCAGAGAGACATTCTGTACTGATCAATAAACTGGTTGCTTGGAATGAAATGATGCTGCCTGGTCTTTCAGAGCTGGGTGTGTCTGCATTGAACCACCCCCTACTCATGGCACTCCTTCTCGGCCATCTATCCCACACCTCTTCCACAGTGCTCCACCCTCACCATTCCCAACATCCTCTGCTCCAGCCAGATTTACAAATTCACTCTCCGTTCCATATTGACGAATACAGTACTGTACACATACTATACTATATTATATATATGTATAGGGTGCCTAAGACTTTTGCGTAGTACTGTATATGCTACAACTAAGAGATTAATGATTGGCCATATTGGGTTTTAAATTGTTAAATGTTAGTGTTATATATTTATTAACTGAAGAACAGCAATATGACCTTTTTTATGAGAAGTCAGATGAGTTACAATTAAATTCAAACTTAAAATTAAATATTTAAATTCACGACATTAACATTAGTTGGAAAAGTCATTCCTTCCCAATTTAGTTTCCTTCTGAGGGATCTGTTTCTATGAGTCAGCTATCTGCTAAAAAGCTTTATCTCTACATAATGTCAAGGCAGATTGACAGCATCGTTAACAATTTGACTCCACAATGGTGTCTGATGTGATTGTCTCCAGAAATACACAGATTTTCCAGCAATCAATAACACCATCTCTGAGAAAGTGGTTCTAGAGTGTAGCTCATAACTATTAAGCGCAACATGGAGGGTGGATTTGGGTGGGAAAGCTCTTCAGACAGTGAAAGGGGTATCACATCCCAGAACCACATGAGCAGTAATTGTGTTATGTATGTTTGCATACAAGAAAATGAATCTGAAATATACATACTTCGGTTACAATTTTACCTTGAACTTCCTATTGCAGTTATTCTCTGTGTCCTATGCATCCCTCTCCTAGCTCCTCTGCAACTTGTCTGCTCACTTTCTTAGATCAAGGAAGAATCTTTGACCTAAAATGTTAAGTCTTTCACAGACTCTGCCTGGCCTGTTGAATGTTTCCAGCATTTTCTGTTATTTCTATAAAAGATTTCCATCATCAATAGTTAATGTTGCAACAAACGAGGTGAAACCAAACGCAGGACACAGGCATGGAGATTGAGTTAGGATTCGGACGCGGGCGTGAGCATTGAACAGCAAACAGGAGGGAGTGCAGGAAAGCAGGAGGCAGGCAGTACTTATCTTGACACGGAGCATAGAAAGGAAAGCGGCAGACAAAACTTTTCTTAGCATGGACAGACGGAGTTACACAGGTAAACCTCGGTGCTGAAGTAAAACTTAGAATACTTATCTTGACATGAAGAGACTGGATTTCACAGGTAAATCTAGGTACTGAAGCAAAACTTAGAGCACACAATCCTAAGCGGCCAGGAAAAGCTAATTACCACACTGGCAAAACCAATGATCTGGCAACTAGTGGGTGCAAAGCTAGGGTTCCTGTGCTGCAAGTCTTGATAAAGACCATCAAGATGGTTTGATGGTGTGTCGCCATCAAAGGGAATTAGGAGAAAATAGAGAATTAATTGTCAGGACCATGACAGTTAAAATTTTGGTTCTGAATTAGTGGAGAGTGGATTCAACTAACAGGGACGTTGATATTGACTGCCTGCAGTTGTGCAGAGCAGTAAATGTATTGATTTGTAACTATTAGCCTTCAAATTGTGATTGAAATTCACTTGTTATTTATTTATTTACTTATTATTATTTTTCCTCAGCTCAGGCTGGTAAAACATCAGGTACAGGTACAGCCAAGCATGCTTATTTGTCAATTGCTAGGAATTTTCAGACTATTCTAGTGGTGTTTAGTATTGTGGCTTTCTTGAGGTTTACATAAATATCGTTGTGCATGCCTAATGCTTAATGCTATTGTGTAATGATTTTGGAATGATACCATTTGCAGGTATTACTATTGGTCAATGTATAGCCTGTTCATGTTCCATAGTCTTCCAATTTTGGTGGTTTTAATTATTGATTTCTGTATGTTATGTGTGCTTGGAAATGGTTATATCTATTAAGTAAGCTGTTCTTGCTTGTTTATCCTAAAACATTATATCTGTACAGTTATTATGGATTGTCCTATTTGTAATAATGGATCAACTGTAATATAATTTGTAGGACTCTGAGCCTAAAACTGGATTGGACTTGTATCTATAGTAAGGTGTGGTGTCATTTATGGGTTTGTATTTTAAAGCAAGATTTTGGTGAATGATGTTTGCGACTTGATTATGCCTGTGTAAGTAATCAGATTGAGTTAAACTGCTCCAGGATTCTGTCACAAACAAGGGAAAATCGGTAGATGCTGGAAATCTGAGCAACAGCAACACACACACAAAACGCTGGAGGAACTCAGCAGGCCAGGGAGCGTCTATGGAAAATAGTACAGTCGAAGTTTTGGGCCAAAACCCTTCAGCAGGACCCAAAACATTAACTGTACTCTTTTCCATAGATGCTGCCTGGCCTGCTGAACTCTTCCAGTATTTTGTGAGTGTTGCAATGTGTTGGATTGTTTCTGGTTTCCTTTGGCATTTTCTGCATTTATCATTTTGAACTTGTTGGTCTTTAACTATGTATTTCTGATCTTTTTTTTTGTGTTAACTACCTGGTCCTGTGTTCATACAAGGAACTCTTCAGTTTCTGGAAATAGGCCTCCAGCTCTGTGCCAGGAATTCAAAGCTTCCTTGTTGCCATCTAGTCTGCTTAGATCATGTGGATATCTTCCACGGAGGGTCATTCTCTTCCATTGGTTAACTTTCTCTTCTATAGTGATAATTTCTTCATTTTTCTCTGTTGTGCTTTAACACGGAACATCGGGAGCAGTGGGTTACCCTCCGCAGGCTGTGTGCCCAGTGACCTAAGCCTTTCTGGGTGCAGAGCTTGGAAAAGTGACACAACAGACTTTTAACTTTGCAAATCAGTGAGTTGTTTGTTATGTCTCCCTCTCACTGTAAAATGGGGAGACCTCTTTTTCCCTCATTAGGGAAAGACAGAGCACGTGGTATGTCGAATTGCTGGGTGAATCAGTAGCCTTTGGGGTGCTGCAAGTCTGTGTCTTTACGGATGCTTTGCTGCATGCTTGAGTGCTCGGTGGGGGGCGCTGATGCTTTTTTGCTGGTGGGGGAGAGGGGAATCATTGCCTTACTGCTACTTGGGTGTGGGAGGAGGTAGCTGGGGGGGGGGTTTGGGGTTCTAACGTTTAACTGTCATTCATTCTTTGGGGCACTCATCTTTTTTCTTAGGTGTTTGTGAAGAAAAAGAATTTCAGGATGTATATTGCATACATTTCTCTGACACTAAGTGTACCTATTGAAACCTATTTATGTTTACTGCTGTGTATATCTTTCTCTTCTTATCATTATTATTAAATATATGTTGACTGTGAGGTGCAGTTACAATTCATCAAAAATTGTCCATACAACATGCGTAAAAGCAAAGATGCAATGGGTACCCATTATCAACACACAGGACGACTGAAAGAAAGCAACTGCAAGCCAAACATTCCCTAAATTCATCAAAATGTATCTGTTGGATGTTTAATATTTTCGGTAATATTTGAGTCATATTGTAAATATATTGCTTGATTAAGCATTCTTTGTTGTTTACATCATTCATTATAGGTTATATGTAAATGTACGTGAATGACATACATCATTACACCACTACGTCATCTATACATGCCTCATTTACAGTAAAAATGAAACAAAGACCTGCATTCCCGGGATCTTGTTTCTTTAGAGTTAAAAAACAAAGTTTTAAATGAATCCAAGATGACCACGTACCTTTTGAAGTGTAGCGAGACATTTGAATTTTTAAGTAAGTACAGTGTGCGCTTCTTTGGGGAGGGATAGAGATATTCGAGTTTAAAAATAGGCAGAAAATGGACAAAATTCACGGGTTCATAAACCATGAGTGACAGATGATAATAATTATATATAACAAAAAAGCAGAAATGGCTGGCTACATTGGAGAGATGGATGTGTTTGATTGCACAAGAAATAACTGGTTCATGTATACAGAACAAACTGAGCAGTATTTTGAAGTAAATGAAATAAACAATGAGAAACTAATGAGAGTTTTACTGAGTTTAATAAGCTGGAAAGCATACAGTTTGCTTAGAAGATTGCCTGCTCCAACGAAACCAGCTGAAAAGTGCTTTGCTGAAAACATGAAAGTTATGCAGGAATATTTAGAACCGAAGCCATTGTTGATTACAGAATGGTTTCGGTTTCATAAGCAGAATCAAAAGGAAAGGGAGTCTATTACAGCTATGCGGCTGAATTACAGCATTGTCAGTTCTGTGATGGGGTTAATGATGCACTGAGAGATTGTTTAGTTTGTGAACACTTACAAGAAAGCATTCAAAAATGGCTACCAACTGAAGCACAAATTACACTCAAAAGAACAGTTGAAATTGCTGTATCAGTGGAAACAGCAGACAGAAATGTACTTGAGTTGCAGTCAGTTGAAAGTGATCATGAACAAAATTGCAGCATCGAGGTGGAAGCCTGCTTGGCCAAACAAATTGTGTTAAAATTGTGTCAGGGGCTCACATACAGCAGACCAATGCAGGTTTGAAGGTGAAATTTGCCTCTTAACTGGCCAAAAGGGATAGGTTTGTGAGAAACAATTCTTGTAACTACCACAGATGAAGCCCCAGATCCTGAGATTGTTTCACACAATTCTCTCCTGCCAAATAGAGAGATGCCGCCCCCTTATCAGGGATCCTCCACTGAGATTAAATCTTTAAGGATGAATATGACAATCAATGTAAGACTTATAATGCCATGGATGTCTATACAGTATACCATATATATGTATGTATATATCTATACCATTCGTGTGTGTGTGTGTGTGTGTGTGTGTATGTATATATATATATATATATACATACAGAGAGAGAGAGAGAGAGAAACAGTATATGGTATATGTGCATATAAGTTGAGATACATTCTATATTGAATTGGAGCTTATAGCTAAGCACGGAGGAGTGTTGTGTATTTAATATTTAAGTAATCATCATTTTCATTATGCGTCATGTCTAAGATATGGGCTATCATGGTCTATATGACCATAATTATTCTTGGCAAATTTTTCTACAGAAGTAGTTTGCAATTGCCTACTATTGGGTAGTATCTTTACAAGATGAGTGATCCCACCCATTATCAATACTCTTCAGAGATTGTCTGCCTGGCATCAGTAATCACATAGCCAGGACTTGTGATATACATCAGCTACCTATAGGACCATCCACCACCTGCTTCCATGGGTTCACATGAACATGATCAGTGGGGGAGGGGCTAAGCAGGTGCTACACCTTGTCCAAGGGTGACCTGCAGGCTAGCGGAGGGAAGGAATGCCTTACACTTCCTTTGGTAGAGAGATATCTCCACCCCACCACCCTGTAATATTTCAGTAATATTTGAGTTATATTGTAAATATATCATTTTTATTAAGCATTCTTTGTTTACATAATTTATTACGGGTTACAGTACATGTAAAAGTATGCAAATGGCATATGTCCTTATGCCACTATGCCATATGTATGTGCCTCATATAAAGTAAAAACAAAACTAAGTCACGAATCCTGCGCTGCCGTGTTTATCTTTCAATTAGTTTTATGCTCTGGAAATACAAAACAAAACAGCATCTCTTATTCAAACTGAGATTAGCTGGTCCCAAAAGACAGAACCTTGCTAGGTACAAGATTTTAAACCATCTTTCATGATTTATTTAACTGTCAATTAAAATTGAAGGGAAATTTAAAAAATAATATTGGTAATTATTAAGTTACCATTGTTTATATCAATTTCAATTATTAGATTTTCCCACTGTTAATTGAAGCAAGCTCCAAGCAGTTCATTCATTTGTGTGCTGCTATTTATAAAAGAATCTCAAACACATGCATATTAATTCTTTCTCTTGCCACACAATCAAAATTAAAATAAAGCAATAGCCAGGAATTTACATCAGTCCCCTCCCATTCTCGCAATGCAATTTTGTTGCATCTGTTTTCATTGTGTTGTGCCATCTTGGGATATTTATTTGAATAAATTAACTAATTGATAGATAGTATAACTGGATTTATCTATCCTTTCTGAGAGAAGGATATGCCTGGCCAATTTTCCATGTGGTTGTGTTATTCCTGTGCTGGTACGAACTAGCTGGGGAGGTAACTCATTCTGGGTGTAGTTTTCTGAGACATTTTCTGGTCCTAAAATCTTTGCTGTGTCAATCGTTCTCAACTATTTTTGATGTCACGTGAAGTGAACATAAATTGGGGGATTCAGCTCCTTTGCAGCCACTTGGAATTGACAGTCAAAATGACCTTGACCTCCAAGAGTGGACTTTCAGGGCATGAAACATCTTCCTCCAGCACGTCACGTACCAGTAAATCCTCCATATCGCACCTGAAAGATATTCATTTCCAATTAATCCTCTGATTGCCCAATTTAGACTTAAGCATGAAAACTCAAAAAATATTGATTGCAGTGATGGAATACATACCCGAAAGCCCTAGCAGGTAACTGAAGGTGAAATATACAATGATGAATCAGGTTGATCCAATTCAGCATTCTACTAAGGAATTACTAGGCATTTTTTCTTACTTTGAAGTTAATTCACCTCCAAAGCATATCAACTTTCAAGATGGAAACCCATGAAGTTTATCTCTTCTTGCTTGAAGTTCCTATTTTACTGACCTTGGGCTGCAGCAAGGGCACTGGACACAAAGGCACCAATGGGTCAGACAATGGAAGTGTTTCACCCAGCCAGCCCTGTTCCCTACAACGTGCATAAAGTTTATTCTGTATTTTGTTGGCAGCCTGAAGGAATCACTGGGCATGAGGTGAGAAAGGATTGGAATTGCTATTTCTTTCAGGGACAATATGTAGTAATTGGTTTGTCATTTATCCCAGATTAGTCCTCTTTTTATCTCAAATTCAGATTAGAGCATGGAACAGTACAGCACAGGACGGGCCCTTTAGTCCATCATACCTGGGCTAACCATGATGCCAAATTAAACTCATCTAAATACCTGCACATTTTCTGCATCCCTCCTTCATGTTCATGTATCAGACAAAAAGCTTTTTAACATTGCTATCATGTCTGATTCCATCTGAGAGACACTGAGCTCTCTCTCTAAAAATCTCTTGTGAATCTCATTTAAATTTTTCCCCTCTCAACTGAAGCTCTATGCCATCTATTGTTTGACATTTACAGCCTGGGATTACATTTGATTATTTTCTCTACAGAATACCTCTCATAATTTTACATACTTCTGCCAGGCGTCTCCTTGGCCTTAAACACGAGGGAGAGAATGATCCAACCTCTCCTCCAATCTTGGCAGCATCCAGATGAATCTCATCTGCACCCTTTCCAGCGCCTCCACATCATCAATCTAAAGAAAATCTACCAAGTAGACAGGGTGATAACAGGAAGACTTTTTTTTTAAGAAAAGGATCAGAACCACTCACATTACATTCACACATGGTAAAAGGATTTATTACGGGAAATTTAAAAAAAAAGATACAAACATTTTAGACTAAAGGGTTAATGAACAATGTGATCAATTCGAGCTCATCACCTGGCTCCCAGGGGAATTTCAAGGGTTTTCAGTCCAAAGGATGAGGTAAGGTCAGCAAACTTGAGAGAATAAGACCCGCTATGCTCTGAATTGAATGATAATTCCCACATTTAATGGAGTCTCCTTTTAAATGTTCTTAAAGAGGAGAAGGGTCTGGAACAAGTAAACCCAATGACAGGCATAGCCCCAGTACAGCTCTCTGTGTCACTGAACACAATTGCAAATACACATACCTTCTGCTGCAGCAGGCTACTTAAGAATTACTCCTACAGAATAAATCTAGTAATGGATATGCTCTGCAGATGGCTGATGGAAAGCACAGGAACAAACTGCACGTCTGCCCGTGGGGGAATATAGAGTTCTGTGCACCTACCACTGCAGTTCATCTTTGTCTAATCTTACTCCACTCAAGATGTTTCCCAGACAAGATGAATTTCAAGATTTTAAGGCCCTCACAACCTGTCATCTCCTGCTGCCACTGACCAGTTTTCAATTACTTTTCTTTTTAGCCATAAACTTTGAACTTGAGATTATAACAGAGATTTGTTCATGTTATTATGTTGTGATCTGTGCTAAGCAGTGTAATTGTTTCAGAATAAGAGTTTTTTTCAATACAGTGCATCTAAGATGTGCTGGGTGGCGGGGAGGCGATACACCTCTACCAAAGGAGGTGTAAGGCGCTCCTTCCCTTTGCTAGCCTGCAGGCACCCTTGGGCAAGGAGTAGCACCTGCTCAGACCCCCTCCCCATCAGGGTCACGTGAAGCCACGGGAGCAGGGGGTGGATAGCTGTAGAACAGCTGGTGCACATCACAAGTCCTGACTATGTGAACACTGACACCAGGCAGACAATCTCTGAAAGAGTATTGATAAGCTGGGGTCACCCATCTTGTAAAGACACTGCCCAGAAGAAGGCAATGGCAAACCAGTTCTGCAGAAAAATTTTCCAAGAACAATCGTGATCATGGATAAGACCATGATAGCCACATCAATACAACATAGTTCATAATGTTGATGATGTTGACATCCTAGAAATTAAATCTATGTTTTCAAATAATTTTAAATTTGATTTCTATTTATCTTGTTTTATTACTGGTCAGAGTTAATTATTCAGTGAATTTTGCCCTTCTCTTGCTTCATGGGTTACTCCAGCCATTGGGTGGTGAATTGCGGAATTTGTTGCCACAGATGACTGTGAAGCAGAGGTTCTTGATTAATAAGGATGTTAAAGGTTATGAGATGAAAACAGGAGAATAGTATTGAGACGGATAATAAATTGGCCATCATGGTGGAGGAGATTCGGTGGGCCAAATGGCTGAATTCTGCTCCTATGTCTTATGGTCTTACAGACTGTCTTCTTTCCGGGAATAAGTGGCACGTAAACAGACTGAGTATATGTGCCAGTGTGATCTAATTGGCAACCTTCCAGTACAGGCAGCAGAAATTAAAATTATTTTTATTACCAAATAAACATATATGAAATGTAATTGAAATAATATTGAATGACTTACAAGAAAAATTAGAAATCAGATTGGGTAATCTGATATCCTTTATTATCATTATTGAATAAAAATTGCTTATAGATTTTCTTTCTCACATTCATTAAAAAAAACCTTAATTCCCATATATAATAATTAGCAAAATGTTATTTCCCATCATTGTTAATCAAAATGCTGTAACAATCCCTTTTCCGTGTTTATTCTGAAAATTTCCTTTCATTTTTCTAATAATAATTGTCTATTTTTACCCTCTGCTTTTCTTCCTGCGCTCTTGAAATCAGTGGCTGTTCGATTGACTTTTTTTTTCAAGCAGTTGTCATCCAAAGAGTTAAATTGGGATTGATCCCAGTGTCAATCAGGGCAATATGTTATGGTGCATTATACAAGGTTATCTAAGTGTCTGGTCATTAAGACCAGGAGAAGCTGGATAAAATAACCCTTTCTTTAAGAGAACCAAGAAGAAAAAAGTGATTTTGTTTTATAATTTTCAGTTTAATTTTTGGTGTATGCCCTTCATAATATTGGGTTAGAAGTTCTAGGATTTACACAATCGTACCACCTTCTAGACCAAATGAAAGTCTCAATGTTTGAACCGATTGAACTCAGTTTGATCCAAACCTACAATACATGGACAATCTCTTTGATTGATGAAGGGTTTCGGCCCAAAACGTTGGCTGTTTACTCTTTTCCATAGATGCTGCCTGGCCTGCTGAGCTCCCCCAGCTTGGGGATTGATATCACTGACATTTCTTTCTCCAGGCCCGTGGCATTCATGCTCAATGCCCTGTCCAATTGGTCATGTTGTATAAGTTGCACTAAAGATACATATAAGAGGGCAGTGAAAACTAAATTGTAAACTAATTATTATCTGGCAGAGCAAAGATGATGTAACGCTGTCCAAATTTTTGTCCTATGTCATTCAATAAGGAGTTAGTGAATACTTAAAAGAGAAAGTTTAAAGATGACTATGCGGTTAAGCCACAAGAGTGGAACAATGTGGATGCTACTTGAGGTGACCACAGAGAGGGAAAGGTCTAATGGATTTCTTCTGAGGAATATATCAATGAATCTCAGCACCACTTAATTATGCGCATTTCTAGTTTAAATTCCAAGAACGCTATTTTGTGGATATTGCCTGATGTATAAATCTGTGCAGAGAATAATGTAAGCAATAACAGTATAAACTCAAGAACATCTGCAGATGCTGGAAATCCAAGCAATACAGACAAAATGCTGGAGGAACTCAGCCAGCTAGGCAGCATCTATGGAAAAGAATAAACAGTCGACGTTTCAGGTAAAAAGAAGAAAAGTCCGAGCAAGAAGGGGAGGAAGAAGTACAAGGTGGTAGGTGATAGGTGAAACTGGGAAAGGGGGAGTGGTGAAGTAAAGAGCTGGGAAGTTGATATGGTGAAATAGACAAAGGGTTGGAGAAGGAGGAATCTGAATGGAGAGAGTAGAAGACCTTGGAAGAAATGGAAGGGGGAGGAGGACCAGAGGAAGATGATAGGCAAGTAAGGAGATAAGGTGAGAGAGGGAACTGGGAATGAAGGAATACTGAATAGGTCAATTACTGGAAACATAAGCAGCATAGAATATACTTTCATTTTAAATGCTGCTGTAAAGAGAGGTTATTTAGGTATGTATCAGGAGCAGGAAATCTTTCTCAGTCCCTGATCACAGGCATAATTTCATTATCCCATTTTCACAAAATCTACCAATTTATTTGAAATTGCCAACACTCATCTAATGATCAAATAAAGTGCCAGTTTTTTTTTCATGTATGAGGCCCATTACAAAGAAAGTCCCTTAGTAGGTTATATAAGTAATCCAGTGAACTGGGTCTCTCTGTGGGAGTAGATTGTCAAGGTTAACAGCTGACATTGCTGCCTTGTTAATGTTCACACAGAGAAGCCTGTGTGAAGAATTCTCGTGACCTAAATTCTACCTTGAGGACAGAGGCGATTGTCGTGCTGAATTCTCTCAGCTTTCAGCCCACGTCCAATACTAATGAAGCCTTGCCCTTGGAGGACTGGGAACACTTTGAAAGTTATTCGTAAAATGCAGTCGCCATTGAAGTATTTTAAATGGAGCTAATTCAAAAAAATAACAAGCTCAGCTCTCTGCTGGCTGAGAAAGAGAAAAGTGTAAGGAAATTAAATTAGAATGGGAAAATTCTGATCTTGTTAATTTTTGGTCTTTTTTACAATCTCTTGATCAGATGTTTGGGTGTGATAATCAAGGTTCCTGATTTGATAGCCAGAGACACTTTGGCATCACATTACCTTAACTGATGCCTGGTTCCCATCAAGTAAAGCACTGTGCTAGGGTCAAAGAATAATAGAGCAAACATCTATAGGTGTGTGCTGAACAGTATATTGACTGGTTGCATCACAGCTTGGAATCCACCATCAAGGACCCCCACCACCCAGGCCAGCTGTTTTCTTGAATGGGAGGCCACTGCGCTGAGCATCTATGCTCTGTCACGCCAGAACAAACGGGATTTCCCAGTGGCCACCCATTTTAATTCCACTTCCCATTCCCATTCCAATATGTCTATCCATGGTGTCCTCCACTGCCGGGATAAGGCCACATTTAGGCTGGAGGAACAACTCCTTATATTCCGTTTGGGTAGCCTCCAACCTGATGGCATGAATATTGATTTCTCAAACTTCCAGTAATGCCTCTACCACACCCACCCCTCCTTCACCATTTCCCATCCCCTTGTCCCTCTCTCATTATCTCCTTGTCAGCCCATCGCCTCCCTCTGGTGTTTCTCACCCCCACCTTTCTTCTTTCATCCATGGTCTTCTGTCTCTTTCACCAATCAACTTCCTGGCACTTTGCTTCATCCTTCCCCCTCCAAGTTTCACCTATCACCTGGTGTCTCTCTCTCCTCTCTGCCCACCTTTCAAATCTATTCCTCAGCTTTTTTTCTCCAGTTCTGCTGAAGGGTCTCAGCCCGAAACGTCAACTGTACTTTTTTCCATACAGGCTGCCTGACCTGCGGAGTTCCTCCAGCATTTTGTGTGTGTCATGCTCTCTTCTTGCTGCTGCCATCAGGATGATGGTACAGGAACCTCAGGACCTGCACCACTAGGTTCAAGGACAGTTATTACCTCTCAACTATCAGGCTCTTGAATCAGAGGGGATAACTTCATTCAACTTCTCTCGTCCCATCACAAAACTTTTTCCACTGAACTGGATTCTTCATCTCATGTTCTCAATATTTATTGCTTATTTATTATTATTATTATTATTTCTTTTTTTTTCCTCTTTCATTTTGTATTTGCACAATTTGTTGTTTTTTGCACATTGGTTGTTGTCCATCCTCATGTTCTCAACATTTATTATTATTATTTTCCTTTTTGTATTTACATAATTTATTGCTTTTTGCACATTGGATGTCTGTCTGTCTTTGTTGTGTGCAGGTCTTCAATGATCATTTTGTGTTTCTTGCACTTACTATGAATAGCCATGAGAAAATAAATCTGAGGGTTGTATATGTTGATCTATACGTACCTTGATAATAAATTTACTTTGAAGAAGCTCTTCCCCACCCCAGGTCCCTTTCAAACCTTTTGTTTCTCATCTTAAATTCAATGCCCATTTGCTTCTGGTTTTCTTTCCCTGGGTAAATGACCGTGTGAGTTCATCTTATCTACAGCCCTCATAATTTTATACACCTCTATAAGGTCAACCCTCAGTATCCTACTCCCCAAGGAGAAAAATCCCAGCTTCCCAACTTGTTCTTATAATCCAGGCCCTCGGAGTCTTGGCAACATTCTCATAAACCCTCTTTGTACTCATGATGCCAGAACTCACAGCACGGATAACTGTGAGGCTTATGGTGCTTGCCATTGTTATGTGAAAATCACTCATCACATTTTGGTGAGCACAGATGCGCCATTAAACACACAAATCCGTACGTTTGTGCCCGAGGTGTATTTCTCTGCTGTTAATTGTGTGAAAGCAACATCTTGTCATCAGGAATCCAAATGCACTGAGCAACACAAAGTCCCCGTACTGATGTTCATAAATATGGATTAAAATCATCAGAATGCTTAAAGCATGTCCAGTTCACTCTCAGCACACACTTTAAAATGCATGTCTTAATTACTATTCAATGGCTTTGTCCGTTACTCTAGGTTCTGAAATTCATCGCTCAAGTTATTTCTCTTTGTGTTTGATTTTTTTGACGGTCGTAAAGGATGAATTTGCAAAAGCTGAGTAAGTGGACATTCTGCAAATTGTTATTACAAGGACGGAAAGGTGGAGATCACTAAGGATTGCTAGATCTTATCTATGATAACTATAATAACTTGCTTATAATATATTTTATTGAAAAAGAGTCTAGTGCTTTTCCGGCATATATGACGAATAAACTCTTCTCAGGCTTTCAGCTGGGTACCGGTATCGATTATAACCAACGTTTCGATGACAAACTTAATGGAGTTCGATTATAAACAAGGTGGGAGAGCAGAAACCTGATTGGATGATGACTAACCAATCAGGAGCGATGGACTACGGGGCTATAAACACCACCGGACTAGACATGCCCAGGTGTCATTCATGAAGAAGATGTCAGAGTTTGTCACTGAAACATCGTTTCCAATCGATACCTGTACCTGGCCCAACAACTTCCACTGGCAACACAATCATATATGCACCACCTTTTTCATGTCATTTCAAAGTTCAAAGTACATTTATTATCAAAGTATGTATACAATATACAATATTGAAATTTGTCTCCTTTCAAGCAGCCACAAAACAAAGAAACCCAATAGAATTCATTAAAAAAAAACTGTGAAGCAAACAATATGCAGAAAGGAAAACAAATCGAACAAACAACAAAAGCAAGCAAACAAATAAAGTTTACGAAAGTGAGCCCACAGCCACAAAGCCAGTCACAGCCGATCCAGCAGCCCATTAGCTCCAGGCTACAGCCCCAGTTCACTGCAGAGGCAAGCAAACCTCACAGAGCAGCAAGCTGAACCGGCCCATCCCTTGCCTCCGGCCTCAAAACATCCTGACCTTTTCAATCTGGCCCAGCGCTTAAATTGTCCAATCCTCAGGTCGTTCCTCATTCTTGAATCCGAGCCCTGCTGCTTTGCTACACTCTCAGACCCAAGCCCTGTCACTTCGAATTTGGCCCATACCTGACATTTCCCATTCGGCCTGTACTTAAATCAATCAAACCTCAGGTCGATCCTTGCTCTGGGCCCTGGCCCTGCCACTTCAATGTGCTCTCAGGCCTGGGCCCTGGCGCATCGATTTGTTTATGATAGCAATCTAAGAGTCCCATTCTCCTGCACAGCCTATCACTCTGAATGTTATCCTCCCAAGTGCCTTTTGAAGACAATGATCACCTTTGTTTCTAGGTAGTGAGATGAACTAAAAGAGATTAGCTGTATTATTCAATATTTGTCACATGTACATCAAAACACTGAAACATCCAGTGAAATGTGTTGTTTTGTGCCAATGACCAACACAGTCTGAGGATTGTGCTGGAAGCAGCCCGCAAGTGTGATCTCAATTTTGGCGTCAACATAGCATGCCCACAACTTACTAACCCTAAAAGAGGATTTACTCACATTCACCTCGGATCCTTTGTCCAAAATTATGAATACTCCTAGCAACGTTCCTTGTAATATGATCAATATTTTTCTAAATTTATGAAGGATATGTTACTTGGTATGTGGTGTCCAGGGAGGGGCAGCAGCTCTGGTGAAGGGGCTTGTCATGTCCATTCCAGGGCAGCTCACTCACCTTTGGTCTCTATCAGACACTTAGCTTGACTTGACTTGACCTGTGGCTCCAAGTAGCTGTTTGCAAGCGACAGTGGCCATACCCCTGGTACACTGGCAGGCGGGCTAAATCAGGTGAGGGTAGCCAGTGGCCTCATGTCCCAGTGAGAGAAGGACATCCCTGTCCTAGCATGCAAAGTCGCCTCCAGCGGACTGGGCAGATGAGATCTACAGTGAGGTCAAAGGTCAGGAAGGCGGTCTTGCATCACTCCGTGGAGAGCGAAGAGCATGACAAGGCACGGAAGACGTCACGGTCATCCACTGAACCATGGAAGACCCCAGTTTGTGACGTCTGTTTGTACGACTGGACCCAAACCTTGGCGGTCGAGAGTAGAACTGCCCCTGTGCAATACCTTTTCCACTTTAAAAACTTTCCCGCACAGGCTTCCCGTCATCGTCAGACATGATGGACAACCATAAATGGGTAAAGAAAAGCAAAGTACCTATAAATATATCAATCACAAGGTATAAAGTGAAGTCTTTACTACTTGAAAATGGAAAAGCAAAAGTGAGTACCTTTGTTGCAGTCAGTTCTAACTGGGTGTCCATATTGCTAGCAGTTGCTTGCAATTATGCCATTTTTAGACGGACTTAATATTTAGAAATATTGCCATTGCGGCAAGATTTTATCCAAATTCAAGTAAACAAATATCTCATATGGAGTTACTCAAAAATAATTGACAATCCTATTAATGTGCGGCAATTGACACTTCCATCAATACACAGAAACAGGAAATACTCAATGCTCACCTTCATTTAGAGTTCCCAATCTGGGGTCCGTGGACCCTTTGTTTAACAGTATTGGTCCAGGGCATAAAAGAGGTTAGGAACCCCTGAATTAGGGTAATGTGGCAAAGTTCGTAGTGACTGGAGCCTTCTCCCTCTTTAAGCATTGGTTTGAAATCACTTCTATTTGTTACTGAACTCCTGGCTTCATGAAGATTATCCTTAAATGTCAGTGTACCTTTTATAAGAATCTAATGTGTTCCCTTTATAAAGCAAGCTCTTCAATGTCTCCAACATTCTTGAAATAAATGCATTCCCACAATGAAACACTGAGTTATTTTTACAGCACTATGTGCATGTTACAGAGGGTGAAAGATTGCTTGCACTTTATGGATGTTCCCCCGAGTGAGTGTCAGTGAAATTCTACCTTGGCTTCAATGATAATCGAGCATCGTTGCTGTCCATTCATTTATCTTTCTTAATCTGGGAACGTTGTACTGAATGCATGGTCCGAGCGCTCTGTAAACATATTATCCTTACTGCCTCACGTGCACAAACTGGAATTTCATAGGGAGATGCAACATAAAAAAAGGACTTTCTGCATAAAGAGTCCATGCCAATCATGATCCACTCATTTACATTAATCCCACATGCTATCTTTAGGTTTGCTGACAACACAACTATTGTTGGCAGGATTTCAGAATGTGATGAAAAGGCATACAGGAGCAAGGTAGATCAGCTAGTTGAGTGGTGTTGCAAGAACAACCTTGCACTCCGTGTCAGTAAGACCAAGGAATTGATTGTGGACTTCTGAAAAGGTAAGACAAGTGGGATCATAGTGGGATCAGAAGTGCAGAGAGTGAGCAATTTCAAGTTCCTGGGTGTCAACATCTCTGAGAATCTGTCGTGGGCCTAACACATCGATGCTGTTACAAAGAAGGCATGACAGTGGCTACATTTCATTAAGAATTTAAGGAGATTTGGTATGTCACCAAAGACACCCAGCATCATTGCTGCCAACAGGAAGGTGGTACAGCAACCTGAGGCACACACTCAATGATTTAGCAATAGCTTCTTCTGCTCTGCCATCAGATTTCTGAATGGACATTAAACCTTTGAATACTACCTCACTGTTTTATTTTCTCTTTATGCACTACTTATTTGTTGTAACTTTTTAAATATATATTTATATATACTTCTTTGGGTGATGGGGTGGGGATATGTCTCTACCAAAGGAGGTATAAGGTGTTCCTTCCCTCTGCTAGCCTGCAGGTCACCCTTGGGCAAGGTGTAACACCTACTTAGCCCCCAGATCAGTGTCATGTGAAGCCATGGGAGCTGGTGGTGCATATCACAAATCCTTATTATGCGACCATTGATGCCAGGCAGACAATCTCTGAAGAGTATTGATACTGGCTGGGGTCACCCATCTTGTAAAGACACTGCCCAGAAACAGGCAATGGTAAACCGCTTCTGCAGAAACCTGACCAAAAACACTTATTGTTATCGCTAGACCATATTCACCCACATCATACAACATGGTATACAGTAATGATGATGGAGATGATGTACTTCTTACTGTAATTCCCAGTTTTTATTATTATGTATTGCAATATTCTGCTGCCATAAAACACCAACTTTCATGAAATATGGCCTTGATATTAAACCTGATTCTGACTCTGAAATAATTCACCATGCTATCAAAAAAAAACAATTTTAACGGTTACATGTTGTCAGTTTTCTGATGCGTGCTTATAATTGGTGAGGTTCAATTTGAAAATAACCTCAGTAACCACTTGTGGTTGGACGCTTCATGCTCTATCATTAGTTGTCAAAGAAGAAACATAGAAATCTACAGCACATTACAGGCCCTTCGGCCCACAGTTTTGAGCTGACCATGTAGCCTACGCTAGAAACTGCCTAGGATTTCCCTAATGCATAGCCATCTATTTTTCTAAGCTTCATCTAAGCTTAAAAGACCCTATTGTATCCGCTTCCACCACCACCGCTGGCAGTGCATTCCACGCATGCACCACTCTGTGTGAAAAACGTACCCCTGACATCCCCTCAATACCTATTTCCAAGCACCTTAAAACTATGCCTCCTCATATTAGCCATTTCAGCCCTGGGAAAAAGCCTCTGGCTATCCACACGATCAATGCCTCTCATCATCTTATACATCTCCATCAGGTCACCTCTCATCCTCCATCATTTCAAGGATAAAAGGCCAAGTTCACTCAACCTATTCTCATAAGGTATGCCCTCCAATCCAGGCAACATCCTTGCAGTTGTATGAGAATATTCCAATAAATTTCTTAATTCATGGAAGACAGATGATGGAGGGGTATTATTCTGTCTGGAACTCCGTGACCATTGGCGTTCTACAAGGATCTGTGCTGGGAACTGTATGTTTCTAATATAGATAAATAATTTTGACATAAATGTAGCTAGGTTGATTAGTAAGTTTGAAGAGGACAAAGATCTTTGCAGAGTTGTGGACAGTGAGCAAATCTGGCAAAGCATTTGGCAGGAGAGGTTCGACAATCTTGGATTGTTTTCTCTGGAGATCGGGGAAGAGAGGCATGATCTGATAGAAATATATGAAATGATGAGGGACATCATTAGGTTGAGAGCCAGTCTTTTCCCAAGGTGGAAAAGTGACATACTGGTGGTTATAACTTTAAGGGGAGAGGGAGAAAGCTTTAAAAGAGGTTTAGGAGGTAGAAAGCAGTTGGTGCCTGGAACATGCTGGTGGAAACGTTGATAGGAAAGTTTAGAAGGTACTTAGACAGACAGGGAATAGAGGGGGTAGATCAAGAGTAGACAGAGGAGCAGCTTAAATTGGCATAATGAACAACACATGGACATTTCTGGTGCTGTAATCTTCTATGTTTTATGTCTATCTTGCTAATCCTCTGTTGCGTCCATGATCTCTTTAACCAGAATATTCCATTTTAGGTGATAATAATGCATTTTGTCCGCTCTCTGCAGGAATTGTAAAGGTGCCTCTTCCATCGGGCAGAAGATTCAAAAGCTTGAAAACACGTAACACCAAGCTCAAAGGCAGCTTCTGTCCAACTGTTCAAAAAATTATTAAATGGTTCCCTGGTACAATAAGACTCTTCACCTTACAATCTAACTTATGGTGATCTTGTACCTTATTGTTTACCTGCACTGCACTTTCTCTGTAGCTGTTTCACTTTATTCTGCATTGTTAATATCAGCACCCAATTGCCCACCATTGAGAACATCAACCATAAATGCTGCCTGGGCAGGGCGAAAAGCATTATCAAGGATGCATCTCACCCTAACCATGGACTTTTTACTCTCCTCCCATCCGGTAGGCGCTACAGGAGCCTCCACTCCCACACCAGCAGGTAGAGGAAGAGCTTCTTCCCTGAGGCTGTGACACTGCTGAACCTCACATCACAGCGCTAAGCAGTATTGCACCCATATAGGACTGTCTCAGTACTTTTATATTTGTATGCTGTGGCACTTACTTTTTATTCAGAGCTATTTTGTAAAAAATACTATTCTTTTGCACTTCTGGTCAGATGCTAATTACATTTCATTGGCTTTGTATCTGTACTCGGCACAATGACAATAAAGTTCAACCTAATCTAACCTAATCTAAATTATTGTTTTAACTTATTCTGCCTTAATGCATAGTGTGATGATCTATTCTGTATGAACAGCATGTAAAACAATTGTTTCACTGTACCTTAGTACAAGCGGTGCCACGTTAGCATCGTGATCACCATGATGCTATTACAGCTCAAGGCATTCCGGAGTTCAGAGTTCAATTCTGGTGCCGGTTTGTAAGGAATCTCTCTACATCCTTCCATGGGATGGAATACGTGGATATTCCCTGGGTGTTCCTGTTTCATCCCACAGTCCAAAGATGTACCAAGTAGGACAATTAATCATTGTAAATTGACCCTTTGTTTGGATAGTGTAAAATCAAGGTTGTGGGGCTGCTGGGGTGGTGTGCTCGAAAGGCTGGAATGGCCTATTCCGCGATGTGAAGCCCTTTGTCGGTCAGGGTCAAACATGGATGTCACTGTCTACATGATATGCAAGCCAAAGCAGTAGGACATGGAGAGCAAGCCATTGCCCATGTAGCAGACTCCCCATCCCCATGCAGCAGATGAACCCAAAGGAAAGGCGGAGACCGATATATTTGGGTACCAGTAGCGTCTCAGGAGGTGACAGTCAGGGTTGGGTTCAGCGTAGGCCTTAGGGACTTCAACTCTGGATTTTTCCTCTGTTTTCACTCTCCAGGCCATCCCCATGAGTGGGTACAGCTGCCAAGCAGCAGAGGTTTGAGATCAGAATTTTCCTTCTCCAAGATGAAGCTGCCAAATACGGCTGATGAACTCCATCTGCCCAAAACAAGTGGTTCTAAGGCATCAGTCACCCGCCCTTGCTCTCGAGTCTGTCAGCAGAAACAGTTCCATCAGGCTTAGTAGCTAAGCCACATGTAAAGGCTAGGAGTTGGACATGGTTGTCAGAGGCTATTTGAGATGCATGCCATTGGGAGCATTTGATAGATAGTGGGAGCATATCCCCATTATCTTCTCCCAGCTATGACAATCTTAAAGAACTCTGCACTGTATCACTAAAATAAAATAAATTTTAAAAAGACAATTCTAATTCCAATTCCATGTCACTATTTTAACGAAGAATTGGGAGGTGGGGGAAGGGTTAGCCGGGATGTAGAAACAGAACATTCTGGAAACACTCAGCAGGTCTACATTTCATTAGGAGTTTGAGAAGATTTGCAATGTCACATAAAACACTCACAATTTTTTACAGGTGTACCATGGAGAGCATTCTAACTGGCTGCATCACCATCTGGTATGGGGAGGGGTAGTGGTGGTGGGGTAGCTACTGCACAGAATTGAAGTAGGCTTTGGAAAGTTATAAACTTAGTTAGCTCCATCATGGACACTAGCCTCCATACTATCCAGGACATCTTTAAGAAGCGATGCCTCAAAAAAGTGCTGGTGTCCATTATTAAAGGACCTCCAACATCCAGGGCAGGTCCCCTTATTGCTACCATCAGGAAGGAGGTACAAAAGCCTGAAGGCACACACTCAGCAATTCAGGAGCCGCTTCTTCCTCTCTGCTATACGATCTCTGAATGGACATTGAACCCATGAACACCACCTCACTACTTTTTTAATTTCTATTTTTGTACTACTTATTTAATATATATTGCTCCACTCTGTGCCTTGTAGTGCACTGGGCAACAACCTTGCCCTTTCTGTAGCATCTGTCTGGTTTTACGAGGCTGAGTTGCTAGCTTGACATTCAACCCAGCACGAATGAAAAGCTGGCAAGGATCTGGCTGGATTCGAACCCAGTACCACTCACCTCAAAGTCCTCTGCAGATGCCACTACACCAGTGGTCAGCTTACTTATTTAATTTAACTATTTTATTATATATATATTTACAGTAATTCAGATTTTTTCTGTTTTATTATTATGTTTTGCATTCTACTGCTGCTACATAACAACAAATTTCACAACATATGCCAATGATATTAGACTTGATTCTGATTAAGGTCAGACAGTATTTTTGAAAAGAACAATAGTTAACGATTCAGGTCCTGGTTCAACATTTATCCTTTGACGGAGATAATCTAGCCATTGTCGCACAGCTGCTAGAGGTTTTCAAAATGGCTGATGTATTCCCACATTACATCTGGAGCCGTATTTCAAAATATACTTCTGTAATTGGACTGCACTTTGGGACAATTTGAAGAAGTGAAAGGCACTGAGAGGAATACATTCCTCTATTTACTGGACAAGGTTGTAAAGATTATGAACTGTATCTGATACATGTTTTCTCTACCCCCAGGAGTGCTTGAAACAATCACTCTGTTGAAGTAAGAAATGACAAATCCTACAGCACTATTGACTGTCCCTGAAAGAGCCACATGTCCATGAAACAGCAGACCAAGTGACAAAGCTGGATGTGTATTGGCAGTTTCCAACCTCAAGACAGACCTTAATGGCACATCTGGTTACTCGACTTAAAGTTAGGAAGCAATTGTCTGACTAGGCAGCTCATTGACCTTGTAAGCAGTAAATGGCTCAGTTTCCATCATTAATAGATTTGAATACTGCCCAAGGATAGTTATACATAATCATTAATTTTCCTCTCTGAATTATAAATGATCCTTGTTGCTTTAAATGCATATCATGTCAGTGTTAGCCTGATTCAGTTGACTCTCTCCTGAATCAAACAGTTCTACTCTCAATGCAGAAATGCATACTGATATTCCACTGAGAGAAACTTGTCAGAGGTGAGTGAATGAACAGGGGCCCATCTTACTGTTCCAGATGATCAAATGATAGCCACATTTCCATGGCAAACTTCAAAGGGCTTGGAACAATTCAGGGAGATTACATCGTATTCAGGTCTCAACCAACGTCACCAGAATGAACTCAACAGGTTTCATTCCCAAACACTTTAAACTGGAGACTTCAGTATTTCAAGCCATCAGACATTACTATTGGGCATGGTGCAACACCCTCTCACAATATACAGAAACTACAGCGAACTGTTAGATCAACATAAATGTTCATTGGCTGCAGTCTACCCATCACTGCAGGGCTTGTATGTGTCCAGGACAAAGAAGTGGACAGGAAGATCATTGTGGACACCACCCACCCTGCAAAATATTTTCCAAAAACTCCCTCTGGAAAGCACTGTAGAGCTATTAAAACAAAAACCATGCCATCTTAAAAGTTTCTTTACCCAGGCAGCTAATCTAATCAACCATTCTATTTAGACCCCACTCCCTTCTATCCATTACTTCAGTCACTACTAGGTAAACACATTAATCCACTTTTTATAATACTGTTTACATTGTAAATTCATACTGAAGTTTATGGATTAATGTACATCTTATTCCATATCTGTGCTTCAACTTCCAACGTCACTTTTTATGTTCAGTAATTCTTTATTCTTTATAATTGTCAAATGTTGTTTCTTGTTGCAAGTCACATGAACATGCCTCACACATGTAAGTGTTTATGGCAAATAAAATTAATCCTTGAATTTGTAAGCAGATAGTGGTAGGGTTGCTGCTTACAAAATGGTTGCCATTCTCAGCTCCAAGATTTCTGATTTTAAAGCTCCAAATGTTGTAGGAATTCCTTTCCTGCCCCCTTTCCTTGCAGAAGTGCAACTTTACCTGGTTATTACTTCTTCTCATAAATTCCAAACATTTCTGGAAGTGGGAAGGGTTGTGGTTGAGATGGTGCAGGTCCTAGAGTAGCGATTAGTGCAAAGTTTTATGGCGTCAGTGATCTCTGATTGGGGTTCAATTCCTGTCACTACCTGTAAGAAGTTAGTACAATTCTTCCCGTGGCCGTGTGGGTTTCCTCTGGGTGCTCCAGTGTTCACCCACGTTCCAAAGACGTACGGGTAGGGTTAAGGCTAGTGAGTTGCCGGCATGCAGTGTTGGTGCTGGAAGCATGAGCTGCCCCAGCACAATACTTGGACTGTGCTGATTGGTATTGAAAATGATGTATTTCACTGGATGTTTGAAAGTTTCAGTGTACTTGTGACAAAAAAAGTTAATCTAATCTATCTTTTAAGACAGTGCATAACAATCCAATTCAATTCAAAGTACGTTTATTAGCAAAGTATGGAAGCAGTCTACAACCCTGAGATTTGTATTCCAGCAAACAGCCACAAAACAAAGAAAACCATGAACTTCGTTCAAAGAAAAACATCAACCTCCCAACGAACAAAAAGAAGAACAAATCATGCAAGCAACAAAAATGAGTGAAAAACACAGATTATAAAACACCAACTCTCAAAAGTTATCAAAAGAGTCCAGGCATATTCAGTCTAGCTCAGTTCAGCCCAACCCAGCATTGTGTCTTTGATATCTGCAGGGTGCTGAGGCAAGTCAGCCCAACCAAAATTAGACAGAGATCCAATGTCACCATTTAAGTTATACCGGTAGGCATGCACACGTGGCATTCCAGATTTCTGCCATCACGTGTCCTAACCTCCTATTCACCAGTCTCTGCTTCCCCTGACTGCTGAGAAGCAGCTGAGGATGCAATGTTTTAAACTCATCTGAGAGATCTCCTGGCCCTACCATGCCCTTGAGTGGGTCTGGGAAGCAGCACTTGGTTGGACTGCTCCAGAACAAAATGAAGACGAAGAAGAAAGAGACTCAAAGGAAGAACAGCTGAAGCTCACCTAATGTAATATCCCCTCTGTCTAAGGATCAACAAAATTAATTGTAGCAGATTCCTTTTGTAAAACTAATCTAGATTATCATAATTATCACAGACCATGAAATGAAATTAAAGTTTAGTTTTAGACCATAAGACATAGGAGCAGAATCAAGCTATTCAGCCCATGGAATCTACTCCACCATTCGACCATCGCTGATTTATTATCCCCCTCTAGCCCAGTCTCAGGGTGGCGGGATAATTCTCAACCAAAGGAGATATAAGATGCTCCTTCCCTCTGCTAGACCGCAGGTCACCTTTGGCCAGGGTGTAGTATCTGGTTAGTTATCTCCCCCCCCCCCACCCTGAGATCAGGATCATGTGAAGCCATGGGAGCAGGTGATGGGTGGTCGTATGAGCAGCCGGTGCATATCACAAGTTATGTGACGTCTGACGCCAGGCAGACTATCTCTGAAGTGTATTGATAATGGCTGGAGCCACCCATCTTGTAAAGACGCTGCCCAGAAGAAGGCAATGGCAAACCACTTCAGAAGAAAAATTTGCCAAGAACAAACGGGGTCACGGGGACCATAATCGTCATACGACACGGCACGTAATGATGATGATGGTGACCCGTTTTCCCACCATCTCTCTGAAACCTTTGATGCTCTTCCTATTGAAGAACCTATCACCTTCCACTTTAAATATACCCCATGACTTGATCTCCACAGCCATCTGTGGCAAAGAATCCCACAGAATCATCACCTTCTGGCTAAAGAAATGTCTCATCATCTCCGTTCTAAAGGGGCATCCTTCTATTCAGATACTGTGCTCTCTGGTCTTAGATTCCCCACTGTTGAAAACATCGATTCTAATTAGGCCTTTCAGTCAGTTTCAATGAAATCCTCCTACATTTTGTTCTATGGATAGACAGCTCCATGCACTGATCCTCCAGCAGATTATGTGTTATACAGGGAATTGACCGTTTGATTTCAGAAAGGGTCTAATATTTTGCTCAAGACAGCAAAAACTCCTACAGCTGAAAGAAGTAAGATTTCTGACTGAAGCCAAATGAAGTAATCAATTAGTTTATAAAACCAAGACTCCAAAATCCCTGAGCTTGGGAGGAAGGAAACAAGTTAGGCCAGGTGTGGAGGGGAGCATCTGATTTAGCTGGGCCTCCCTGCATTTAAGATGTTGAAAAATTCCAGAGTGCGGGAGGGGCACATTCCATTAGTGCAGACTGGACTGCTGTCATGACAGGAATCCACCACCTGTTCCTCTACTGGGGCTAACTTATCGCATGCTTCTATGAAGCAGACGTGTTTTCTCTGTCAGCACTGCAGTAAGGACAGAACACCAGAAACCCATCAGCATTCATTCAGAGGGTGGCCTCTTGTAATGAGAACCTTCAATTATGATCGCAAACACAAGAGATTCTGCAGATGCTGGAAGCCCAGAGAGGCACACACAGTTTGGGTCGTCGGAATTTGGAGTTCAAATCCAACGTCCTCTGTAAGAAAGTTGGTATGTCCTTCCCATTTGCATGTGGGTTTCCTCACGGTGCTCTCGTTTCCTCCCACAGTCCAAATACGTACCTGTTAGTAGGTTAATTGGTCATTATAAAGTGTCCCATGATCAGGCTTGGATTGAAATCGGTGGGTAGCTGGGCAGCGCGGCTCGGTGAGCCAGAAGGCCTATTTCGCGCTGTATCTCTAAATAAACGTAATGCTAGAGGAACCCAGCAGGTCAGGCAGCATCAATGGGAAGGAATGAACAGTCAATGGTTCAGGGTGAGACCCTTCATCAGTACCGATGACGAAGTCCTGATGAAGTGTCTTAGCCTGAAAAGTTAATCTTTCATTTTTTTTCCATAGAAGCTGCCTGATCTGCTGAGTTCCTCTGGCATGTTGTAGGTGTTACCATTCAAGTATGATGGGACCCCACCACCACGAAGGAATGGAGTGCTCTCCCTTGTATTTCTTTGCCTACTCACCTGCTTATTTCCATCAATAACTGCATCATTTTTCCCCCAAATTTCAACAAGTAGCATCTTTTGTGTCTTTATGTTGCTCGTGGCTTTTCATCAGATGCTGCCTGACCTGCTGAGATTTCCAGAATTTTTGTATGTGTGTTGCTCAAGATCTCCAGCAACTGCAACATCTCTTGCATCTCTGAACATCCAAGCAATCTTGTGCCCAGAAGTCTTGCCTCACCACACTTCCAGGGTCACACCTACGGTAGCATAGTTGTTAGCACAATGCTTCACATTGCAGGTAACATGGGTTCAATTCCTGCCGCTGCCTGTCAGCAGTTTGTATGTTCTTCCTCTGACCACATGAGCTCCTCTGGGTGCTTCCGCTTCCTCCCACAGTCCAAAGACATGCCAGTTGGAAGGTTAATTGTCCCCTGATTAGGTTAGGATTAAATTGGAGAATTGCTGGGTGGCGTGGCTCAAAGGGCTGGTAGGGCCTATTCCACACTGTATCTCGATAAATAAAAAATAACTACATTTTAGGAGCCAATGAACTTCCTACAGAGGTGTTGAGGCTAGCCACCCTGTGGTCAGTTAACTTAGTCAGTAACTGTAATTGCTATATGGTTATATGGTTATGTGGTCATTAACGTAAAGATCAAATCGGAACACTCCTGGTCTGTCAATACTACCATTAACATTACGGTAGAACATCAATTTTATTTTTTTTTATTTTCTAAAGTCTTTGGTGACATAACAAATCTCCACAAACTCTTGAGTTAACTCTATAGCTGCTAATTGTTTAAATGGTCCAAATTTGGATTCTCCAAACTCCCTGGGATAATTTTGATGGTTACCCATCAAAGTCACAGACACTGTAGTTGTAGGACACAAATTTGTTTAATTTTTGATATATACTTTCAGTTCAAATTATATTTCTGACCCTTCAGTACTTAGAAAAGACAAATTCTGGATGCAATCCCAATAGCTGTAGCTAGCTCCCTGGGCCCCTGGGCCAGTTGGGAGATGATTTCACTCAGTGTGACAAATTTCTGGAATAATCAAACATATTATCAGAAGCAACAAGGAAATGTATAACTTTCTTCTCAACTGTATGCATTAAATGGATAATGTTTAAACACATTTGATTTCAATAAGAGCACATTTCAGAATTGGAGTGTAGTATTCATTTATTACTGCATCACATGTTTATCAAATTACTTACTGCCTGTTACACCACCGACTCTTAAGGCAGCAATGAAGGTCCTCCATTTCTGGTGGCTGAGGACTCATTTTGAGGAACTTTGAATTTCATCTTGTACGCGTTTGTGGATCCTGGATACTCTTTTTTTTTGCTGTTTTTTTAGGAATTTGATCGGGACAACAATGAGGACTGGGACCCTTCGGTGAAAACTATCTCTGTGGCCTGCAGTCGGCCAGCAGCTGAAATGAACTGAACTAAATTGAATACACCTAGACTCCTGAATTGACGTTTGATATTCTACGTGTTGTTCGCTCGCTTTTTGCTGCTTGTGCAATTTGTTCTTTTCCTCACGCATTGAGTGTTTGATGTGTTTCTAGGGATGGGTTCCATAGTGTTTCTTTGTTTTGTGGCTGACTGTGGGAGGACAAATCTCAGAGCTGTATTCTGTATATGTACAGTATGTTGATACTTTGAACTTTGAAGCTTACAGTTAGTGAATTGCGGTCACATTATGTTGAAGCTGGTAGCATGGCAACATTGCGGGCTGCCCTCTTCACATCCTTGGAGTGTGTGGCCATTGACGCAAAGGATGGATTGCATTGTATGTTTTGATGTACATGTGACGAACAAACCTTATCTATAAAACTTCTTTTGAGAATTACTCTTTTCATTTCTACAACAATACTCGTTTCCAGTCATTCTGAGTTCTTTAAAAGAAAAATAAATAATAATCTCTAAAAAAAACTTTCATTCTAGTTCAACACTGCTTCAGCTGCTTTCAAATTATAATTTCAATTTATCAAGACGTCATGTCAAGAATACAGAAACCTGTATGAATTTTTCAAAAACACAAAAGATTCTGCAGATGCTAGGAATCTAGAACAACACATGCAAAATGCTGGAGGAACTCAGCAGGTCAGGCAGCATCTATGAAAATGAATAAACAGCCGAAATTTCAGGTAGAGAGCTCTTCCCCAGGACTCGGCTCAAATACTGGTTGAGGAAGACTATGTATGTGATGATTACTGTCCAAGTCATGAACCACTTGGATATGTCTGTATTACGCCATTGCAAGGCAATATGAATGGCCCTTAAAGAAATGTTTAAGCATTTAAAAGAGTTTTGTCAACTAATGATTAATTTATTGACCAAGTTACAAGCATTCTGGGACATTTAACCAAGGGCGTGAGGTCAAATCTCTCTCTGGCATCTGGAGTTCTTATATTTAAGTGATCAACTAAATGCTGATTTTATTTAAAGAATGAGCCTTAATAACAGTAAGCAGAATAACATTGGATTACCATGATAATTCATCAAGTTCTCTAATGCTCTTCAAGGAAAGTGGTTTACTGTGTCATAAGTGGCTCCACATCCATGAATCTGATTAGTTTTTAACTACCTCCTCAGTTCAGGGACAATTCAGGATAAACAACACATGCTGGCGTTTTCAATACCATTCACATCATGTGAATGAATTAAAATTTTAAAGTAAGCACATAGTTTTACTCTAATAAACTGGGCATTACTAGGGTTCAGTGAATTAGATTAATTGATTGGTAAATAGATTTGCACTGTAAGTGATTGGGAAACAATGGGTATTTAAATTCAAACATGGTCTCCAGAAAAATAAACATTCTTGTGGTAAATCTGGTGGGTGGTCATGTGCCCTGAAATGGGTTAAATCCAAGAATGGGACCTGAAGATCATGCAAGAAATTCCTTGTGTAAATGCTACAATAAAGAACAAGCCCACTTGCAGGAGATTTTCCACAATTATGAACACTGTGTGGCCTTAATAGGGATCCTTGTATTCTCTTTAGCCATGGGCAAGGTCCCAGAAGACTGGAGAATAGCCACTGTTGTTTCTTTTTAAAAGAAGATCAACCAGACAAATCAAGCAGTTAAAGATCCATGAGCCTTAGCTCAGATGCAGCAAAATTATTGCAGAAGATAATTGGTGAAATTTCTTTGAGACATGATTTACTTGCATTTGGAAAAGTACTGATGTTAGGTCAGAACAGCTTTGAGCAGCAAACTCACTAACTTTTGGTTTTTGAGGAAGAAACAAAGATAGTTGATGAAGGTAGAGCTGCTGGATTTTGTCAACATGGTATTCAGTAAAGCATTTGACAAGGTCCTGCATGCTAGGTTGGTTTAGAAGGTTTTGTCATATTGGATCGATGGCGAGCTGGTAAATTGGTACAAAAAGGTTCAAAAGAGGTTCACAGAAATAATTCTGGGATTGAAAGGCTTGTCATATGAAGAGGGTTTGATAGCTCTGAGTCTCTACTCACTGGAATTCAAAAGAATGAGGAATGACTTCACTGAAACCTATTGAATATTGAAAGGCCTTGACAGAGTGGATGTGGATAGGATGTTTCCTGTGGTGGAGTGTCTAAGACCAGAGGACACAGCCTCAGAATAGAGGGAATTCCATTTAAAATGGAGATTAGGAGGAATTTCTTTAGCCAGAGAGTGGTAAATCTGTGGAATTCACTGCCATTCGTGGCTTTGGAGACCAAGTCATACTATTTAAGGCAGAGGTTGATAGTTTCTGGATTAGTCAGGGCATGAAGGGATATGGGGAGAAGGCAGGAGAGTGGGGCTGAGAGGGAAAATGGATCAGCTGTGATGAAATTGGTGCAGCTGACTTGATGGTCCAAATGGACTAATTCTGCTCCTGCAGTATATATTATGGACTTATGGTCTAAATTCTTTGTGTAAAAAATTATTTTCTTCAACTCCTCTTTAAATCTCCTCCCTCTCACCTTAAACCCATGCCTCCCCTACAATCGGAAACAGGACCATGCCTCCCCTACAATCGGAAACAGGCTCTGACTCTTTATCTGTCCTTTTTATCTTCCAATACTGTGAGAATTTAAATTATAGCCTAAACATGCCCAACATGGTTAATTATTTTAAATAATTTCCTTCTGCTTCATAAACAGGACATAAGTCCATCTCTGAAATGAAAGAGAAGATTGGTACCGCGGGTTGGCTGCTTGCTTGTCAGGTTGTTCGCAAAGTCTGGAGGTTAGGTGGCAGACATTTCATCACCAGTCAAGGTGATATCATCAGTGCACAATAGATTCAAAATTTCAAGATTACAGTTGATCATACTAGGAACTAAAATTAATAGCCTTGTAACAGCATGAAACTGCCAAATATCTTTAGCCTACTGAGGAAGTAGAGGCATTGGTAAGCTTTCTTGGCTGGGACTACTTATTTCAAAGTTCGAAGTAAATTTATTATCAAAGTGTGTACATGTCACCGTATGATACATAGAGATTCATTTTCTTGCAGGCATTCACAAGAAAATGAAATACAAATGAAATCATGAAAAACTACACACGAAGACTAATGAACAACCAATGCGTTGGATGAAAACAGGTTATTGGTAATGTCCACTCCTAGCCTTGCCTTGACTCATCACTTAGCTATCACTTAGCTTCCCTCATTTCCATGCTCAATAAAGGATTAAGGATACCTTTGCTGAACCTATCCTAAATCATACCAAATCCCCGTGTTTGGTGACCCACAGAGGTTCTGCAGAAGCAGCACACTTTTACTGCTCTCATCCTTGCTTTCAAATCTCTTTCTTACACTTTAATTTTCTTTAGCCCTTTCCCTCTGAGATACCTGTACATCTACAAATCAGTCCTCTGGACCACCCCTGAACTGAACCAATTTACCATTGGTGTCAAGTCTTCAACTGCTAGAACTCTAAACTTCAGCTTCACTTTCATTTTCTGACCTGTTGCTTGTAGCATCATGGTAGCATAGCGGCTCGCATGTCGCTATCACAGCTCAGGGTGTCAGAATTCAGAGTTCAATTCCAGTGCCGTCTGTAAGGAGCCTGTACGTCCTCCCTGTGACTGAGTGGGATTCCTCCAGGTGCTCTGGTTTCCTCCCACAGTCCAAAAACATACCAATTAGTAGGTTAATTAGTCATTGTAAATGAGATTATGAGGACACGCAGTCCTCTTTTATTGTCATTTAGTAATGCATGCATTAAGAAATGATACAATGTTTTTCCAGAATGATATCACAGAAACACATGACAAACCAACTTAAAAACAAAAACCACATAGTTACAACAGTGCAAAGCAATACCATAATTTGATAAGAACAGACCATGGCACGGTAAAAGTCTCAAAGTCTCTCGAAAGTCCCATCATCTCATGCAGACGGTGAACCTCCAGCGCCACCAACTTGCCGATGCAGCATCCTGGAAGCACCCGACCACAGTCCGACTCCGAGTCCGTCCGAAAACTCCGAGCCTCCGACCAGCTCTCTGACACCGAGCACCGAGCACTATCTCTGCCGAGTGCTTCGACCCCGGCCCCGCCAACGGGCAATAGGCAAAGCCGAGGATTTGGGGCCTTCGTCTCCGGAGATTCTCGATCACACAGTAGCAGCGGCAGCGAAGCAGGCATTTCAGAAGTTATTCCAAGTGTTCCTCCGTGCTTCTCACGGCTGTCTCCATCAAATCAGGATTGTGCACGGCCCCCTAGTTAACACATATCGATATCAATTCGGAACGGCCGCACGCACTGCGTCGCGCTGCCATCTTCTCCTCCCTCCATACTGTCCCTTCTCCCTCCATACTGTCCCTCCTCCCTCCTAAATTGTCCTCTGCTTAAGCTAGGGCTAAATGGGTGGGGCGGCTCGTTGGGCTGGAAGGGCCTGTTCTGCACTGAATCTCTAAACAAATGGGCACATTGGCCTTCATAAATCAGTGTAATGAGTACAGGAGATGGGAGGTTATGTGGAAGTTGTATAAGACATTGGTGAGGCCTAAATTGGAGTATTTTGTGCACTTTTGGTCACCTACATACAGGAAAGATGTAAATAAGGTTGAAAGAGTACAGAGAAAATTTACAAGGATGTTGCCAGGTCTGGTGGACCTGAGTTATAAGGAAAGATTGAATAGGTTAGGACTTTACTCCTTAGAACATAGAGGACTGAGAGGAGATGTGACAGTGGTACACAAAATTATGAGAGGCATAAGTAGGATAAATGCAAGCTGACTTTTACCTCTGAGGCTGGGTGGGACTACAACCAGAGGTCATGGCGTAAGGGTAGAAGATGAGAAGGTTAAGGGGGAACGATGAGGAGAAACTTCTTCACTCAGGGGGTGGTGAGAGTGTGGAACGAGCTGCCAGCACAAATGACACATGTGAGCTTGATTTCAACATTTAAGCAAAGCTTGGATAGGTACACGGATGGTAGGGGTATGGAGAGCTGTGGTCCTGGTGCACGTCGATGGGAGTAGGCGGTTTAAATGATGAATCTGTTCCAGTACAATATTTAATATTAATGCACTTTAGTTTGATTTATGTGTGATTCATCTGTAGATTTTATCCTTACCTTCATATGTTATTGTGTGTTATGTGTGTTAGGTGAACTACTGTGTTATACATCCTGGTTCGGAGAAATGCTGTCATGTTTCTATATATGTTATTTGGTTATATACGTTATATACGTGTATATAGTTAAATGACAATAAATGTGACTTGACTTTGGCATGGACTAGGTGGGCTGAAGAGCCTGTTTCTGTGCTATACTTTTCTATGACTAAATCATTTTCAAGAAATTCCTTAAAATCTACCTTTTTATTTACCAGTTATTGACTCATTCACCCTAATGTATCCTTATGTGACTTGGCAGCAGTCTATTGTTTGACAGTGCTTCCTGTGAAGTATTTTGGAAAGATTTAGCTACATTAACGTCTCCACGTAAATTGAGTTTGTTATTTTTGGCACTGACAAATCCCTGCACAGAATTAGCTTATCAAGGAATATCGCTTGCAAATGTTGCATTATGAGGATAGGTTGAGCAAGTTAGGCCTTTTCTCTTTGAAGCGAATGAGGATAAGAGGCAACTTGATAGAAGGGCACAAGATAGTATGGAGCACAGATCAAATGGATAGCCAGAGACATTTTCCCTGGACGGAAATGGCTTATACCAGGGAGCATAATTTTAAGGTGCTTGGAGGAAAGTATAGTGGGGGATGTTGGAGGTAATTTTTTTTAACCAGTCATGATGGTAGAGGCAGATACACAGTAGCATTTAAGAAACTCTTAGGAATGATAGAAAAATGGAGGGTTATGTAGGAGGGAAAAGTTAGATTGACCTTAGAGTAAGTTATAATGTTAATACAACATCATTGTATTCTATTTTCTTTCCTTTATGTTAATCCTTATTCAGTTTTTTGCCTTTTGTTTGACTTAGAACATAGAGAAGCATTCAGTAATGCACTAAGAACAACTGACAGAAGATTCTACAAAGAGATCATTAGGGTTGTTTTCCTTGTTCAATACATAGTATGGGTCAGGTAGTGTGGCGTTTGGAGTTACATGACTGTGGGTTTAAGACATGCGCAGAGGTTTTGGAATTATGCTGGCTTTTCAGTTCATTACCGAGGGCGTGCATCATATACACATGTGACTTTTCAAATTTCCTATCATATAGTGAGTGTTAATGTAGGTTTTTGAAAATAAAATGACATTGAGGCCCTTTAAATTTAAGAAAACCGTAACAACAGAATTATTGAACTCCAAAATCTGAACACAAAAGTGAGCTAAAATCTTTTACATAATTACATCATCATATCAGACCAGCCTCTTAAAGTCCACCTCAACTCAACGTCGGTGGTTGTGAATTATGCACATTTCCACCAATTACATCACCCAGCAATAATAAATCTGATGAACAAGCATGAGAAAGTCTGCGGATGCTGGAAGTCCAAGGCAACACATACAAAATGCTGGAGGAACTCAGCAGGCCAGGTAGCTTCTATAGAAGGAATAAGCAGTCAACGTTTTGGACTGCGACCCTTCTTCAGGACTGGTGAATAAATCTGTTGATAAATCATCAGAATAAATCTGATTCTGATTCTGTGTAACACACATCAAAGTTGCTGGTGAGCACAGCAGGCCAGGCAGCATTTCTAGGAAGAGGTACAGTCGACGTTTCAGGCCGAGACCCTTCATCCTGAAACGTTGACTGTACCTCTTCCTAGAGATGCTGCCTGGCCTGCTGCCTTCACCAGCAAATTTGATGTGTGTTGCTTGAATTTCCAGCATCTGCAGAATTCCTGTTGTTTCTGATTCTGTGTGCTAAGCACAGCTCCAGCACCATATACAAATTTGCAGAAGACTTCACTGTTGTTGGATGAGTCATAGGTGACGCTAAGTCAGTATACGCGAGCGGGATAGGACTCGTGATTGAGTGGTCCCGCAACAAGAACATCTCACTCGACATTGGTAGAACTAAGGAGCTGATTGTTGGCTTCAGGAATCATGTCTCACCTTCATCTTTGTTCCACTTTAGAAAATAAGATATCCTTCATACCTAAGAGAGGTGGCTAGTGTAACAATTTACAATGCTCATGACCCCAAGTCATTTCCTGATGCTGTCTGTAAGGAGTCTGTATGTTCTCCCCATGACCATATAGTTTCCACCAGCTGCTCCCATGTTCCAAAGGCGTACGGGTTAGTGGGCATTAATTGGTCATTTGGGTGTATTTGGGTGATACGAGCTCATTCAGCCAGAAGGGCCTGTTACCATGTTAGATCTCTAAATGACAATAAACTCCTTGGAATTCTGTTTACTACACAGCTGCAATTATGTGCACAAGTTTGACAGCTGGAGGAGATAATGAAGAGTGCTGGCCCAAGCCGAGCATTTATGAAGGTGCTGAGACAACTGGGATGTAAATGCAATCACTGGAATGTGCAAGTGTTCTGAAGTGAGATGAAGAGCTTCCAGCATTGGGAATTTCATCATCAGCTTGGTTCCACGGGCGTCATTAGAACGTAGTCATTTGGAAAATCCTCAGAACATGGCTGTTTAACGATTCCACTTGGTCATATTAACCAAGCTCCTTGAGATGAAATGGTGTTTATCTCAAAGCCATTTGGGTCTTTGAAAGACATACTCCACCCAGAGGTATAACAATACTGAACAATGTGCTGAGCTATATTCTTTACTTTTCCAATATGAGCAAAATATATTAAAGTTTAGATAATAAAGTGAAGTAATTAAATGATTAGTACAAATGAATATTATATCTTTATTGTATGTCCCTTTCTCTGTTTATTATTCTCATTTCTTTGTAAAAGAGTAACATATGTAGTGGTAACTATGAGATCTTAAGAATATGAGCAAGATTAGGCCATTCGGCCCATTGAGTCTGCTCCACCACTCCATCATTGATTTATTCTCACTCTCAGCCCCATTCTCCTGCTTTATCCCCATAACCTTTGATCCCCTTACTAATGAAGAAGCTATCAAACTCTGCTTTAAATATACCCAATGACTTGGCCTCCACAGCTGTTTGCGGCAATGAATTCCACATTCAACATCCTCTGGCTAAAGAAATTCCTCCTTATCTCTGATCTAAAGGGATGTCCTTGTATTCTGAGTTTGTGCCCTCAGGTCCTGGACTCTCCTATTATTGGAAACATCCTCTCCACATCCACTTTATCTGGGCTTTTCAATATTCCATAGGTTTCAGTCTCATTCTTCTAAACTCCAGCAAATACCGTCCCAGAGCCATCAAATGCTCTTCATACTTAACCTTCTCATTCTCGCGATCATGCTCATAGTCATTCTCTGAACTTTGACCAATCCTAGCATATCCTTTCTTCGATAAGGAGCCCTAAACTGCCCACAATTCTCCAAGTACATTCTGGCCATTATATTGATGGTATTAGCCTTCATTAGGTAATGAGAGCTTGCAAGTCATGGACAACATTGCAGATTAGTCAAGTTCTTTTCTCCTCCCCCTAAATGAGAATCGCTGAAAGATAAATATATTTCTTAATGATTTATTTGTCACTTGTACATTGAAATTCTGAGACATTCAGTTTTTTTGTGTTTTCTTTCTTGTTGTCGATTGGCAGGTGGACAACATGTTACCTTTTTGGGTGAGGGAGGCGTTGGGTGTTTGATGTTATTGTTGCTGTTTTTTGAGTGGGAGGGGCTTGGGGGTTAAGGGTTTGATGTTTTAGCTATAGTGTCCGGGTAGGCGATCTGTTAGTTTTTGTGTGAGGGAGGGGTTGGGGGAGTTAGGGATCTTTTTCTTTTTTCTGCAGGGGGGTGGGTTGATGTCTTTTCTTTCAATGATTCCATGGTTTTTCTGTATGTCATGGCTATCTGGAGAAGACAAAGCTCAGAGTTGTATTCTGCATACATACTTTGATATAAAATGAACCTTTGAACCTTTAAAACTTACAGTGAAATTGTTATTTCGCATCGAGTCAAACCAAATCATTGAGGATTGTGCTGGGGGCAGTCCACAAGTTATTCCAAGCTTCCAGTGCAAAAATAGCATTTCCCAAAACTCACTAACACTAACCTGTATGTCTTTGGAACATGGGAGGGAACCAATGCACCCAGAGGAGACCCAGGTGGTCATGGGGAGAACGACAACTCTTTACAGCTAGTGGTGTGAATTGAACCTTAGTGATGACAACATACACCCACACTTTGAAAGGCATGCATTTTGATCAATTTGTCATAAAATAGACTTTACTTATTTTTATTCTAATTGTGTCCTTTCTTGTAAAAATGGTGTGTAACTTATGTTTTTTTTTGTTAATCCTGCTTAAACAATGTTCTGTGCTTGTGTTGCACCTGCAAGCTAAGCTTTCTATTACACCAATGTCACGCAAAATTGTGCATATGAAGGTTTACTCAACTTTGACCAACAGTCCTCTTCACCAAACTTTGTGCAAATATAGAAGCATTGCGGCTGATTATAATGAAATCTATTACCTTCCACACAAACATAGGATAAGACATGACTAGAAAAAGCCATTCATCCCTTCAAACCGAAGGACCCTCTTTGTTAAACCTCAAACCATTGATGCCATTGATCTGTTTTATACTCCATTGTGAATTTAGAACCACAACCTTGTTGTACAGTTTGGAGGCATGCATGCCTCAATGATACAGAGAGTTGACTGGAGTCAGAGTTTTATGCTTTGGGTCTTGGTAGGGTCACCCAGGCCAAACAGGACAAAAAATAGAGAACAGACTAAGAGTGGTCCACTAGTCCTCCATATTCAGGGGTTCTGCTCAGGGCTAACAACCCTGACTGGTGGAGCAAAACAGCTATGGAAGCAGCAGTGAAGAATGCTTCTACATCTGAGTGTGATGGTTTTCCTGAGTCCTCACCCAGGACTTGCATGACTGACATAGTGACAATCAAGCTACTAACACGGTGAAGGAAGCCCTGAGCACGGCTGAAGATGGAGGACCTTCATTGCTGCCTAAGCACCAGCAGCGTTACGAGCAGGTGAATTTAGAAACAGAGCTGTTGAGCGAGCAAGTACTTCAGTACTTCAGAGTTGAAGTTGAGTTTACAATCATATGAGCAAGTACGTGTAGGCAAAGATGCAAAGAAAAACTTACCTGAATTAGTACCACAAGCACACAGCATTTATTTGAATTTAGCAATACAGGGTGGAATAGGCCCTTCAGGCCCTTCAAACCAGGCAACCCTTGACAAGCCTCATTAACCCTAACCTAATAATGGGACTATTTACAATGATCAGTTAGTACACCTTTGGACTTTGGGAGGAAACCAGAGGACCCGGAGAAAACCCACGCATTCCATGGGGAGAATATACAGAGACTGCTTACAGAACGGCATCTGCATTGAACTCCGAAATCCAGAACACCCCAAGCTGTAAGAGTGTTGTGCTAACTGCTACACGACCGTGGCGCTCAGAAGCAGGAGGCTTGATGGAGATGACTGTTGGTCAAAGTCAAGGTCAAAGCAGAGGCACAACATGCTCAAAGAAAACCAAAATAGAACATAAATTATAAATTATACAATACAGTGGACAAATAGAACCAAAAAGACAAAATTTGCTGAGATGCAAAGTGGTATTAGTGTTGCTATCGTATTTGGTGTTGTTCTGGTTGATTCAAGAACTGAATGATTGAGGGGAAGTTGCTGATCTTGAGCCTGGTCCTGTGGAACTTCAGGCTTCTTCATCTCTTGCCAGATGGCATGGCCTGGATAGTGGGGATCTTTCATGATAGGTCCTCCAAGAGGACCACAATCTTGTCATTGGGTTTGGAGGCTTGCGTGCCTCAATGGCCCAGAGAGCGATGTTGGCTGGAGTCAGGGCTTTATGCTTTGGCTCTTGGTAGGCTGGCCCATGCCAAACAGGTCAAAGGTTAGAGGCCAGACTAAGAGACCGGACCTCCAGGTTCAGGGGTTCAACTGAGAGCTAACAACCCTGACTGGCAAAACAAAACCATTGTGGAAACACCAATGAAAAATCCTTCTGCAGTTGAGTGCAATGGTACTCCTGAGTCTCCGTCCAGGACTTGAGTGACTGACAGTAGTGAAAACTGTGAGGAAGCTACTGATGTGAAGAACACCTCCAGAGATGGAGGACCTTCGCTGCTGCCCTAAACTCCAGTGACGTAATGGGCAGTACGTAAATAAGCTTCATGATAGATTTTGCCTTCTTGAGGCAGCACTTCATACAGGTACTTTTGATGGTGGTGTGTGGTGTGGCTTTGATGTATTGGGCTAAGTCCACTACTCTCTGCAGTTTCTTACATTCGTGGCAAGGTTTCAATGTGGCAGGTTGAATGAGGGTTTGGAGACAATGGTTCCTGTTGTGAATTAATATCCAAAGAGTGCAGAGAAAATATTAATTGATGTAGCGGCTACTTATTAATAGGCTAACATTACTGGTCTTTCTTACCTGCTTCACGCACCCACCTTCAAAACCACACCAGTGCACAATCAGAATCTTAATCAGGTTTGAAATCATCGGCATATGTCGTGAAATTTGTTCACTTTGCAGCAGTATGATGCAATACATAATAATATACAAAAAACTGTGAATTACAGTAAGTATATATATTTAAATCAAATAGTTAAATTAAATAAGCAGTACGAAAAAATAGAAATAGAAAGTACAGAGGTAGTGTTCATGGGTTCAACGTCCCTTCAGAAATCGGAAGGCAAAGGGGAAGAAGTTGTTCCTGAATCGCTGAGTGTGTGCCTTCAGGCTTCTGTACCTCCTTCCTGATGGTAACAGTAAAAAAAGGGCATGTCCTGGGTGGTGGGGGTTAATGATGGACGCTGCCTTTCTGAAGGCACATATCCTTGAAGGTGTCCTAGATACAAAGGCCATGATGGAGCTGACTAATTTAACAACTCTCTGCAGCTTATTATAATAATGCACAAGCATTATTAATGATAGATCCAAGTTAATATTATAATGAAACTTCATTATAAAAGAACAAAAATGGAATTCTGAGGACACAGATGAATTATTAGCTAACTGAAATGAGGTGGCTTTGAATTAGGAATCATCAGTAGTGTTAAGCCACTACGCATTTGCAGCAGTGCGATATAACATCAATAGACCAGCAATGTAAAGATTTCAAATCTTCCTGAAGTCTCCAGACAGAAAGAAAATCATTACTGAATTACCTGTGCCCAGTGAAATAACGCTAAATGTGATCCCTAATGTAAAAGCACAAAGTGATTGGCATCCATTCAGGGTGACTGAATAGATAGACTGGATAATAGTGTGAGGACTATCTCATATTTAAAATTTTTCACACCAGTAGGCCCATTAAATCTATGTCAGCTCTCAGAGTAATATCATACATCCCATTCCCATGCCTTTTCCCTATAACCAATTCTTTTTTCTTCAAATCCAACCATTTTCTTCCAACATCCATCTACACTGGGGTGTGGGGGTGGGATTTACAAATAACCAACTGACCAGCATGTTTTGAGGTGTGGCGGGGAGGTGCACCAAAGCACCCAAGGGAAACTCCACACGGACAGCGTCTAAGGTCAGGATTAAACCCGATTCACTGGAGCTCTGAGACAGCGCCCCTGCAGACCGTTACACTGTGCCAAGCTTCGTTACAATGTTCAAAGACAAAGCAAAGTCAATGTTAATTTATTATCCAAGTTTGTGCACAGTACTGTCTCTGTCAACGTGGAGCGAAGAGCGAGTTGGTAATTCTGGCAGGAGCAAGGCGTGTTGGGAATGATGAGGGTGGAGCACCGCGGGAGGGTTGGGGAACAGGTGGCAGAGAAAGAGAGCCAGCGGCGGGATTGGCACGGGTGCAGACACACCTAGTCCTGAGACACCAGGCAAGGTCATTTGATTCCAAATAATTGGTTTATTGATCATTACAGGATGTCTCTCTGGTGCTTCCTGCTCCCTCCCCTCTCCCTTCTCCTTTTCCCAACCATGATTCCCCTCTCCCTGCCCTCTTCCCACTCTCAGTCCACAACAGAGACCCATATCAGAATCAGGTTTATCATCACATGTGTCATGAAATTTGGGGTTTTTTTGCAGCAGCGGGACAGTGCAATACATAAAATTACTGCACTATTGTGCAAAAGTCTTAGGCGCCCTCTTTACTTAAGACTTTTACATTGTGCTGTACTCTGTAGTTTTTGTTATTACGTATTGCAATGTACTGCTATCGCATAACAACAAATTTCATGACATATGCCGATGATATTAAACCTGATTCTGATTCTGAGATGGGTGAGACATGAAGTCCAAAACTCATCCTGAGCTCAAATATGACACCATGTTTCCACAGGCCGGCTTTTGGAAAGATACCAGGAGGAGAATGGGATCAATAGTCTGGAAGCATAGCTTATGATAGAAACGGACAATGTTGGCTTTGGTCATCTCTCTATTTGTTTGAAATAATTTTTTTCTTTGTCTACCACCAGATTCCAGAAAAAAAAGTCTGGCAACTTAGTGACAGTGAAAAACTCAGAAGGTCATAGAGTCATAGAGTCATAGGAAAGTATAGCACAGAAACAGGCCCCTCGGCCCATCTAGTCCATGTTGAACAATTTAAACTGCCTACTGTCATCAACCTGCACCGGGCCCATAGCCTTCCATACCCCTACCATCCATGTTCCTATCCAAACTTCTCTTAAGCATTGAAATTGAGCTCACATCCACCTCTTGTGCTAGCAGCTCATTCCACACTCCCACGATCCTCTGAGTGAAGAAGTCTCCCCTCATGTTCCCCTTAAACTTTTCACCTTTTACCCTTAACCCATGACCTCTAGTTATAGTCCCACCCAACCTCAGTGGAAAAAGCCTGCTTGCATTTACCCTATCTATACCCATCATAATTTTGTATACCTCTGTCAAATCTCCCTCAATCTTCTACATTCCAAAGAATAAATTCCTAACCTATTCCGTCTTTCCAGATAGCTCAGTTCCTCTAGACCTGACAACATCCTTGTAAAGCATTTCTGTACCCTTTCAACCTTGTTTATATCTTTCCAGTTTATATCTGTCCAAAACTGCACACAATACTCCAAACCAGGCCTCACCAACGACGAGTGATGGGGAAATAAAGGAAAGTATTAGTAATATATTTATTGGAACGGATGCCAATTTTTGTGAAAATGTTGATGAGGGCTGGTGTATAAATAAGAGAAGGATAATGATATGTCCTTGGAAGACTTCAGAAGTAATGGTGAGTGCCAGCAAAGAGAAATCACTCCACTTGAGACTTGGCTTTTGGTTAGATAGACAAGAAAGTGGAGGAGATGCTGTTTCACCTGGATGGTCAATGACGGAAAGGATTTGGATGGGGACATACTGTATGTAGATGCAAAAGGCTGTGTTCAGCTTGAAAAGGACAGCGTGGTATGTTATAGTGATGCCTGTAAATCAAAACCCATAGGAAGAGTTGTGGAAGTTGGAGAAAACCCAGGATGCTGGACAAGGTCCAGCTCAGTGGTCAACTCTGCTCATTGTATACCAGCAACTAGACAAGCAGTGCATATTTGTAAGGATTAATAACACTATATGACTTAAACTGTCAATGATAAACAACAGATATTGCCCACCTTGCCAGATCTATACCCCGACGTGGTGAGGGCAAACTTTTTAATCAAGCAGGACGTGTCCCTTGTAAACGTCCAGTTGACTGGACATGCCCCTTGTGTGCACCTAATTGACTGAACATGCTCCTTGCATATGTCCAAACTGGATGTAGAAATCATGCTAAATCCTTCTTGAACTTCAACACACATAATGGGCTATTGGCCCAGGCAGCATTCTGATATTGGAGGAAACCAGAGCAAAAGATATTTTGGGCAGCAATTGACTAAACGTTGTGGAAACTGTTGTGTAATCACAGTGATCCAGATTGGAACAAGGATTGAGCAGCAGCTCTTGGACGTGTTGGAAGAAGGACTCAAGTGGCTGCGTTATTATAATGCTGAACTGATGTTTAGTAAATCAAAGTTCTAAGTTCAAAGTCAATGGATTATCAAAGTACAATATATGTTATTATATACAACCCTGAGATTCATTTTCTTGCAGACGTACTCAGTAAATCCAAGAAACAAAATAGAATCAATGAAAGACTTCACCCAAATGGACGGACAAACAACCAGCTTGCAAAAGACAACGAACTGTGCAAATCCAAAGAAAAGAATAATAATAAATAAACAAGCAATAAATATTGAGAACATGAGATGAAGAGTCCTTGAAAGTGAGTCCATAGGTTATGTGAACTATTCAATGATTGGGCGGGTGAAGCTGAGTGAAGTTATTCCCTCTGGTCCAAGAGCCTGATGTTTGAGGGGTAATAACTGTTCCTGAACCTAGTGGTGTGGATCTTGAGGCTCCTGTGCTATCACCTTGATGGCAGTGGCGAGAGGAGAGCATGGCTTGAACAGAGGAGGCTCTTGATGATTGATGCTGTTTTCCTGCGACAGCACTCTGTGTAGACGTGCTCAATGGTAGTATGGGCTTTACCCCTGATGGACTGGACCATATCCACTACTTTGTAGATATACCTTCATACAGTGCAAGGTTAGACAATCACCTTTCTTGCAATCATACAGTATGTTTGAGACAAGAGAGTGAAAACTTTCATAGGAACAAACGTATTTTAATGTTAGCGATATTCTCAGGAAGGCTTGGACCCAACTCATTACGAATTGAAATCATAAAAGTCTAACAGAGCCCTCAGTGCCTCACATTAGTTCAATTCATCTCAGAAACAGGTTTCTCAGAATCACTATCAAGTTTATTATCTCTGATACATTTGTGAAATTTGTTGTTTAGCAACCGCAGTACAATGCAATGCATAATAAAGAATACTATAAGTTACAATAAGAAATATTTTTAAACAAAAGTAGAATAGATAATTAGTCCAAAACTGAGCAAAATAGTAAGGTAATGTTAATGGATTCACAGCCCATTCAGAATGTTTTATTTATTTATTGAGATACAGCACGGAATTGGCCCTTCCAGCCTTTCAAGCCGCACCACCCAGCAATCCCCCCAATTTTCCTGAGCCTGATCACAATACAATTTACAATTACCAATCAATCTACCAATCGGTACCTCTTTGGACTTTAGGAGGTAACTGGAGCACCCGGAGGAAACCCACACACCACAGGGAGAACGTACAAACTCCTTACAGACAGCAGTTGGCAGGGAAAGAAGTTGTTCCTATACCATTCAGTGTGTGTGTCTTCAGGCTCCTGTACCTCCTCCATGATGGTATCTTGAGAAGAATTCATGTCCTGGATAGGAAGTGTCTTTAATGATAGATGCCCCCTTCTTGAGGCATCACCTTTTGACGAGTCCCAGTGCCCATGATGGAGTTGGCTGAGCTTGCAATCATCTGCAGCAAGTTTGTGCTGACCTTTGTGTCAATTCCTTTTAATATTCTTTGATTGATTATCTCCTGATTGCAGATAATGGAAATCTGAATAAAAATGCAGATGATAGAAATCTGATAACTAAAAAAGAAAATACCAAAAGAGCTAGAGGAACTCAACGGGTCAGGTAGAATTAATGGAGAGAAATGAACAGTCAACATTTTGCGCCAAGACCCTTCATCAAGTCCTAATGAAGGATCTTGACTCAAAACTTTGACTGTCCATTTACCTCCATAGATGCTGCCTGGCCCATTAATTCCCTGAGCTTTTCGTGTTGAGTTAAGGCCTCTGTTGGGCTGGATCAACGTTGCATCCTAGCTGTCTAGAAACGGAAGCCAAGGCAGTACAATATGGAGAGAAAGCTCATGCTTATGTAGCAACCTCCCTGTCTCCATGCATCTGATGAACCCAAAGGAATAGCAGAGACCGATATATTTTGGCACCAGCAGCATTGCAGGAGTTGCCAGCCAATGTTGAATTCAAAGTGGGTCCGTCTGCCTTAGGGACTCCAGCTCCCGATTTTTTTTCCCTTGGTGTTTATTCCCAAAGCCTTCCCCATGAGTGAGCATAGTCACAGAGGTCAGTTTTCCTTCTGCCATCCCCAGCGGATGAGCCCGACCTGCCTGAAAGCTTTTTGTGTGTTGCTCCATATTTCCAGAACCTGCAGTATTTTGTGTCCCTAAACAAAGAAAATACTGGACGTACTCACTTATAGCCAACGTTTGTGGAAGGAGAAACGGAATTTATGTTTCAAGGTCCTGATGAGGGTTTTTTTTAACCCGAAATATTAAATTTGCTTTCAGTTCTAAATGTTTACAACAGTTGTTTTTATTTTAATCATTTGATAGCTTTGTCTAAAAATAAATGTTGATATTAGTAACAAAAGTTTCATTGACCCGGTATCCTGGGGTTTGCAGAAAAATTCCTGACCTCTACTCATCTTTATGTTTGTGGTAACTGTTCTGAATCCCCCTGCAGAGGATAGAGTTTCCCACTGTCAATCCCCTTTGTTATTTTAAACAACTCTATTACATTATCTCTCAACAATCTAAATTCAAGAGAAAACAAGCCAAGTTTATTCAACTGTTCTTTGTAAGAACCTTTTAAATCCAAAAGTGGATGCACACCAGCCTACCGGCCATCAAGGACATCTATATAGAAAGGTGACAGAAAGGACCAGTGACATCATAAAGGATCCCACCCACCCTGCTCATGGACTGTTTGTCCCGCTCCCATCAGGGAGGATGCTGCATAGCACCTACGCCAAGACCACCAGACTCAAAAATAGTTATTTTCCCCAGGCAGTAAAGCTGATCAACACCTCTACCCACTGACCCACCCCTCTAGACACCCCACCAACACTGCCATTTCCTGTCAGTCACCTTATGTATAGATACTCCTGAGCTTAGGATCACTTTGTGGACAGATAATCAATCTCAGGTTCATTTTGTTATCAAAGTTTGTGTGCAGAATACAACTCTGAGATCTGTCTTCTCCAGATAGCCACAAAGTACAGAAGTACCGTAGAAGTAGTTGAAATAAAGGCATCAATCCCCCCCCACAAGAAAAGAAAAACTCACAAACCCTAACCCCCGCCCAACTCCTCTCTTGCACAAAAACTATCAGATCACCCAAACCTCAGCCCGCCAGTCAGCAACAAGAAAGAATGGGCAAGAACACAATAAAAACATAGAACTGAAAGAGGCCAATTTGAACTTCAGACCAATCCATAAATCTCAGAATTCTGATAACATCCCTGAGAGCATTGAGACCCGGCAGCCCCTCCAGGAGCCACTCGCTCTCCTCCTCATTTGCCCTGATGTTTCAATCTTCCTGGACGCATTAATTGCTGAGAGATGTAGTCAATCATGGGTCCTCGTCTCGTCTCTGAGCTGCTCCTCATGGTAGCTTGTGCTCACATTTCTTTTCTGGAGATCTCTTGGGGACAGCAGAGTACTAGCTCACTCTGTCGAACTATAGACTGCAAGTCACAGGCTCCAACGGTTTCAAAAACAAAATTAAGATAAAAAGAATAAGTAGAAGACGTAGAAAAACAGAAATGATTAGCTATCTGGAAGATATCACCCAAGGAAACATTGTTCGTTGGTGCCATCTTGACCCATTTATGTATGTAGGCTAATCTTATGTATTTATATTTATTGTGTTTTTTTAATTATTGTGTTCTTTATGTTAGTGTGATTTTCATATGCTGCATCGGATTCAAAGTAACAATTATTTTGTTCTCCTTTACACTTGAGTACTTGCAATGACATTAAATAATCTTGAATCTTCAGTGCGAAAACGAGGAATTCTGCAGATGCTGGAAATTCAAGCAGCACAGAATCTTCAGTGATCTGTTTGAGAAATGAAAATTTGACTGCAATATTTGTCCCTGGATTTGTGTTAATTTTGGAATGTGTTTTTATTGTGTTCTTTGTCTTACTGTGTTTTTTTATGCTGCATCAGAACCAGAGTAACAATCATTCCCTTCTCTTTTACACTCCTGTACTGAAGAATGGCAATAAGCAATCTTGAATCTTGAGTCTTTCAATCCAAAAGTAGATGAACAATTCCCAAGGTTCATAAGTAACTGAGGATTATGCATTGGTGAATGACTCACACACAGCCAGCAGGTGAGACTGTCTATTAGTACGGCAGGGTGGTGAATTCAGAGTTTATGTTATAGCCCACTTCCATTATCGGTGATGAGCACTGGTTTTTGTGTGTCTGGTTCTCCACTTAGTCAGGAATATTCATGTGTTTTGCATTGATCAATAATTAGAGCACTTTCTTTGCATTATTTGAAAAAAAGCCCTCTCACAATGGTTGTGGAAAAGAAAATTGGAAAACCAAATGTCAAAAAAGGCGGCATACTTTCTGTCTAATTGATTGTCTCATTGCACTTTCAGTGGCAATTGCCCAGCAGAAGATGTAAACACAGCCCACAGCAACACTAAATTAAACTCCGTGTACGCCCAGGTTCTACGCTTAAAAGTCTGTGTGCACCTGGTACATCTGTTCAGCCAAATGGAGCAGTTTGCCCAGAGGAGGAATGGACTTGAACTATTTATTTTCTATCTGTGAGTTATTCCCATTTGTGTCACAAGCATGCCTTTCATCTATTCTGAAAAAAAAACAAGAGTGTGAATGCTATAATTTCTGTTTGCTACAGTATTTTTATATTTAAAAAAAAGATTTATGCTGAGGCAAACAACATTATTAGTCAGATATACATCAATTTCTCTAACTTCCAGTAATTTCTCTCTCCCCCTCACTCTTCTCTGTTCTTCCATTCCCCATTCTGGCTCCTCTCACACCCCTTCTCTTTTGCTTACCTGCCTATCAACTTCTTCTGGTGTCCCTCCTCCTTCCCTTTCTCCAACAAGCCACTCTCCTCTCCTATCAGATTTCTTCATCTTCTGTCTTTTACCTTCTTCACTTATCACCTCCTCACCCACCTACCTTCCCCTGGCTTCACCTAACACCTTTTAACTTGTAATCCTCCTCCTCGCCTCATCTTCCTATTCTGGCTTCTTTCCCCTTCCTTTCCAGTCCTGGTGAACCACTCAATCACGAGTCTTACCTCGCTCGTGTATGCTGACTTAGCATCACCTATGATACATCCAACAACAGTGAAGTCTTCTGCAAATTTGTACTTGTGCTGGAGCTGTGCTTAGCACACGGAATCAGAATCAGATTTATTCTGATGATTTATCACCGGATTTATTCACCAATCCTGAAGAAGGGTCTCGGCCCAAGATGTCGACTGTTTGTTCCTTTCTATAGATTCTACCTGACCTACTTGAGTTCCTCCAGCATTTTATGTGTGTCACTCTGGATATTCAGCATCTGCAGATCTCTTGTGTTTATTATTAGTCAGATATTTGGCTCTTCTTTCTTATCAAGAGAAATATTTTGATTTTCATCTGTTTTGTGGTCTATTGCAGTAGAGACCATTTCATTTCAACCCAATTTTAACAAAATCATTTGAGTCGAAGCCCCATTTTTCCAGTTGTTCCTAATTCTATTCTGCTAAACTATCTTATTTTCTCCCTATTTCTGATATTTGTTTGCTCGTTAACACCTATTCTCTAGGTACCTAGCCATTACTCAGAAGTTATCCAAGAATGCTGTTAGAAAAAAGCCCTTGAAAGTCTACAGGATAGACTGGAGTCTGTATGTAAAAATTGTTTCGCTTACTGTGAAATCCTAACAGGATCTCAGTCAGAAGTATCAGCTCTTTATTCACTCCATAGATCAGGGGTGGCCAACCTTTCACGTTCCATGCGTCAATTTTTTCACGCATGAGTTCTATATTAAAATATTTTTACAAGAATTGAATGGGGGTACAAGAGTTGTATGGCGCATCTGAACTCGTGAGTGAAAAAATTGACGCATGGAATGTAAAGGTTGGCCAACCCTGCCCTAGATGCTGCCCAACCTGCTGAGGTCCTCCAGCATTTTGTGAGTGTTACTGTGGATTTTCAGCATCTGCAGACTTTCTTGTGTTTAACATTACCTGGTCCCTTTCATCGGTACTCAGCGGGAAATATTGACTCTTTATTCCTTTCTATAGATGCTGCCTGACCTAGTGAGCTCCTCCAGCATTTTGTGTGTGTTGCTGTGGATTTCCAGCATCTGCGGAATCATTATATATTTCTCTTATTTGCTGTTCTGCATTTTACTTTACTTCAGTGATGGGCTTATTTCTGTCATTAATTTCTCTCAGAAGCTGCTACCCATGCAGCAAGATATTTCCCACTTTTTAGTCCTGCCAAATGCTTTCAGCACCATTCTTTACAGAAGGAATTTCATCCCCATTGTGTTGCAATGTCTACCTTGAGGATCACTGGAGGACTGCGTCTTATAGTATTCAGTTACTGAACCCACTGACCCAGTTAGTGGGGCATTCTGCAGGTGATGAATAAGGAAAAGAATTGCGACTATTCAAGGAGTAAAATACTCAAAAGAGACTAGCTTGTAGAGAACTGATATTTTTCTCTGGCCCAAAATAAACGTTCAAGGTATTTTTTTTATAGATACTCAATGATAGAAGTGATTAGTGAGTGGATACCATGTTTCACTAGTGTTTCTTTGTGCTGGAGTTGCTAAGATACATGTCGTCTCATGAAGACACAATGTCCTTGTAGTTTCTGTTAATGGTTTGCCTGCTGAAGGAACTTCTTTGTCTGTTCTAACAGACCATTAGCTTGAACCGTTTTGTCTTCGACTCCTAAGCTAGCTGCGCTTCATGGTACAGAAGTATTCTTAAGCAGCACTGTCGTTCACTTGAAGAAGCAAAGCATCAAAAAAAAACCATCAGCTCCCTCAATTGCTGAGTCATACGGGTCAAGATAGTCTTCAGTTTCTGCGGGATAAATTGGTCTCAGTTAGATTGGGACGCTGTGGCAGTGAAATACAAATTGCGTGGCACAAAGCAGGCAGTAGAAGTAAATCACAGTCCAAGGATGTGCTGGGGGCAGCCCGCAAGTGAGCCCATGCTGCTGAGGGCAACAATGATTCTCACAACTTACTAACCCAGACACCATTGGAAAGTGGCAATCCTGAAGAAGGGTCTCAGCCAGAAAGGACAACTGTTTATTCCTCTCTGTGGATGCAGCTGGAGGTTGGCTGGAGATACAAGAGACTGCAGACGCTGGAATCAGGAGCAACACCAAAGATGCTGAAGAAACTCAACAGGTCTGTGGAGGGCCAATGCATCTTAAAGACAAGAAAGTCCTGACGAAGGGTCTTGGCCCGAAACGTCGACTGTACCTCTTCCTATAGATGCCGCCTGGCCTGCTGCGTTCACCAGCAACTTTGATGTGTGTTGCTTGAAATTCCAGGACCTGCAGATTTCCTCGTGTTAAAGTCTGCCGATGCTGGAAATCCAGTGCAATACACGCAAGATGCCAAAGTAACTCAGCAGGTCAGGCAGCATCCATGGAAATTAATAACCATCAATATTTCTGACCGAGACCCTTCTTCAGGACTATGAAGGGAGATGGACAGTTGCTGTTTTGGTTTGAGACCTTTCCTCTGGACTGAAAGATAGAAAGGAGATAGTATTAAAAAAATTTTGAAGGGAAGGCGTGCAGCAAGAGCTGGAAAAAGTTAGATGAATCCAGGTGAGGAGTAAAAGGTTGGCTGCCTGTTCACATTCCTGTTTAATGCATGTTACAACTGACCGATCAAGAAATTGGTTGTATTGTGACATTAGTACAGTGCAATGCATAATGTAAATATATATACGTATATAAAGTACAGTACTGTGCAAAAGTCGAAGGCATGCACATTTATTTATTTATTTATTTATTTATTTATTTATTTATTTGCTTATATTTTTATATATACATATACACACACATAGTAGCTAGGGTGCCTAAGACTTTCGCACAGTTTTCGAGTAATTTTATATGTAGCGCTGTACTGCTGCAAAAATATTTCATGAAATATGTGCGCGATGATAAACCTGATTCTGATATGGGTCTCTATTGTGGACTGAGAGTGGGAAGAAGGCAGGGAGAGGGGAAAAGGGGAAGAGAGAGGAGAGGGAGTGGGAAGCACCAGAGACACATTCTGCAATGATCAATAGAACCGATTGTTTGGAATCAAATTACCTCACTTTCACCTGTTGTCTCAGGGATCTCAGCCCGAACTGCACACATGCCACCCACTCCCTGCCCCGCAACACTCTTTCTCTGCCGCCTGATCCACATCCCTCCCATGGTGCTGCACGTCACCATTCCCAATATCCATTGCTCCCGCCAGATTTACAAACTCACTCTCCAATTCACGATGACACGATATATATAAATTAAGTATTGCAAAAGGAGAGCCAAAAAATAGACATAGTGTACATGCATGAATTCATTGTTCATTCTGAAATCTGATAGTGGGGGGGAAGAAGCTGCACCTAAACTACTGAGTGTGTGTCTTCAGGCTTTTGTACCTCCTCCTGGATGGTAACAATGAGAAGAGGGCATGTCCTGGGTGATGGGGTCCTTGAAGCAAAGCATCAAAGAAATAATTGTCACATCCCTCAGTTGCTGACTCATATAGGTCAAAATGGTCTCTAGTTTCTGCAGATCAAACTGGTCTGGGACTGGGGCACTGTGGCAGTAAAATACAAATTCATGGCACAACACAGGCAGAAGAAGGTTGGAAGGAGACACAAGAGACTGTGGATACTGGAATATGGAGCAACACGGAAGACTGGAGGAACTCAGCGGGTCTGGCAGTGTGCATGGAGGAACAACGTATCACAAGTACGAGGAAGTCTGCAGATGCTGGAAATCCAAACCAACATACGCAAAATGCTGAAGGAACTCAGCAGGTCAGATAGCATCGACAATGTTTCAGGCTGAGACCCTCCTTCAGATCTATGGAGGGAGATGGACAGTGTGCATTATGGTTTGAGATATTTCATCTGGATTGACAGGTAGAGAGGAGATAGTACAAAGATAGTGAAGGGAAGGGGTGGAACAAGAGCTGGCAAGTGATTGCTGAGGAGTTGAAAGATAGCTGCCTGTTCACACTCCTGTTTAATACTATTGGTTTTAAAAGTTGTAATAGAACACTGTGTATTGCATTGACTATGAATGTAAGGATGAAAGGGCTGAACAGTTTATTCTTGGAAAACTATTTTTATTGTGAATAAAGTTTATCTTTATATAAAAAGGTCACTGAGCAAAATCATGCAGGGGAACAATGGGCAGCAAGAATACAATTGCAAACAACAGGAATTCTGCAGATGCTGGAAATTCAAGCATCACACATCAAAGTTGCTGGTGAACGCAGCAGGCCAGGCAGCATCTGTAGGAAGAGGTACAGTCGACGTTTCAGGCCGAGACCCTTCGTCAGGACTAACTGAAGGAAGAGTGAGTAAGGGATTTGAAAGTTGGAGGGGGAGGGGGAGATCCAAAATGATAGAAGAAGACAGGAGCGGGAGGGATAGAGCCAAGAGCTGGACAGGTGATAGGCAAAAGGGGATACGAGAGGATCATGGGACAGGAGGTCCGGGAAGAAAGACAAGGGTGGGGTGGGGGACCCAGAGGATGGGCAAGAGGTATATTCAGAGGGACAGAGGGAGAAAAAGGAGACTGAGAGAAAGAATGTGTGCATAAAAATAAGTAACAGATGGGGTACGAGGGAGAGGTGGGGCATCAGCGGAAGTTAGAGAAGTCGATGTTCATGCCATCAGGTTGGAGGCTACCCAGACGGAATATAAGGTGTTGTTCCTCCAACCTGAGTGTGGCTTCATCTTTACAGTAGAGGAGGCCGTGGATAGACATGTCAGAATGGGAATGGGATGTGGAATTAAAATGTGTGGCCACTGGGAGATCCTGTTTTCTCTGGTGGACAGAGCGTAGATGTTCAGCAAAGCGGTCTCCCAGTCTGCGTCGGGTCTCGCCAATATATAAAAGGCCACATCGGGAGCACCGGATGCAGTATATCACCCCAGTCGACTCACAGGTGAAGTGTTGCCTCACCTGGAAGGACTGTTTGGGGCCCTGAATGGTGGTAAGGGAGGAAGTGTAAGGGCATGTGTAGCACTTGTTCCGCTTACACGGATAAGTGTCAGGAGGGAGATCAGTGGGGAGGGATGGGGGGGACGAATGGACAAGGGAGTTGTGTAGGGAGCGATCCCTGCGGAATGCAGGGGGGGGGAGGGAAAGATGTGCTTAGTGGTGGGATCCCGTTGGAGGTGGCGGAAGTTACGGAGAATAATATGTTGGACCCGGAGGCTGGTGGGGTGGTAGGTGAGGACCAGGGGAACCCTATTCCTAGTGGGGTGGTGGGAGGATGGAGTGAGAGCAGATGTACGTGAAATGGGGGAGATGCGTTTAAGAGCAGAGTTGATAGTGGAGGAAGGGAAGCCCCTTTCTTTAAAAAAGGAAGACATCTCCCTCGTCCTAGAATGAAAAGCCTCATCCTGAGAGCAGATGCGGCGGAGACGGAGGAATTGCGAGAAGGGGATAGCGTTTTTGCAAGAGACAGGGTGAGAAGAGGAATAGTCTAGATAGCTGTGAGAGTCAGTAGGCTTATAGTAGACATCAGTGGATAAGCTGTCTCCAAAGACAGAGACAGAAAGATCTAGAAAGGGGAGGGAGGTGTCGGAAACGAGAGGTGATCCTCTCGTATCCCCTTTTGCCTATCACCTGTCCAGCTCTTGGCTCTATCCCTCCTCTCCTGTCTTCTCCTATCATTTTGGATCTCCCCCTCCCCCTCCAACTTTCAAATCCCTTACTCACTCTTCCTTCAGTTAGTCCTGACGAAGGGTCTCGGCCTGAAACGTCGACTGTACCTCTTCCTAGAGATGCTGCCTGGCCTGCTGCGTTCACCAGCAACTTTGAAGAATACAATTGCCTGTTTTATTTACCACAAGGACAAACTGTTCCCATTATAATTGTTCTCAATTCCTCTGAATGGGACTGAGAGAGCTCTAGCCCAGATTAGCCTGAATGATGTGGAAGAAGATTCAGTCATTTCAAGGGACAATAAAAACCGGAGCACTCAGAGGGAACCCACGTGGTCACGGGGAGAATGTACAAACTCCTTCCAGACAGTAGTGGTAGTTGAACTCAGATTGCTGGTTCTATAATGGTATTATGCTGACTACTATGCGACTGTGTTGAGGCATACAGCAGTACTAACGTGAGCTGCAAACCTGAGATGCTTCTTGACAACACTTCATCAACAACCAGTTTCTCTCAGTCTGCATTGTAAAATATAATCTATTGACTATCATTTTCCTACAGAAATAAATTGTAAACAAGACAATACAACAGCAACATATTCTAGATCTCTGTCACTGCAGCAAAAAAGAAGTCCAAAGGCAATTCACAGCAGATATTAAAGAAATGGCAGTCCACAGAGACTAGAATGAAATGTTTAAGGGGAACATGAAGAAGAACTTCTTCTCTCAAACAGTGCTGAGAGTGTGGAACAAGCTGCCAGTGAACGTGGTGGATGTGGGTTCAGTTCCAGCATTTAAGAGAAATTTGGAAATGTAAATGGATGGGAGAGACTATGGTCCAGGTGCAGGTTGATGGGTCTGGACAGAATAATAATTGACAAGGACTAGATGGGCCAAAGGGAATCTTTCTGTGCTGTAATACTCTACGACTATGACTATTACTGTGATATAAAGGGATATAGGTGCAGATGATTAAAGCTTGGTCAAAAGTCTATGCCCTGGAACTTTGTCGCTAATAATGCCATTTGGTAATGGCTGCACTTTCCACTCCATTCCAAAATTTTCATTGACAATCTCTACAGAAATGTACTAAAAGAGGAAAGAATTGGAAAAGATTAGGGACAAAACCCCAAAACTCAGGATCTTTGCAGCTGAAGGTAGACCGTCTGATAGTGAAAATGGTGAAAGAGTCAGAAGGCAGCCATCATGGACGCTAATGGGGCTGGAGGAGAAAACTGGAATGTGGGTAAAGAAGGCGAAGAATAAATTTGAAACAGGCCACAAGGGTAATAGTTGAACTGGACTTGTGCAAACTAAGACATGATCAGCAGGATTTAGGATCACCTCAAGTGTGTGGAGAGTCCCTTGCAAAACTGACAGGAATGGGTTGCATCATTGGATCTAAAGGTAAGAAAGACATACACACTTCACTATAATTCAACAGTACTTAAAATTCTTTACATTTTTTTGGATATAGAATCTCTAAATAAAACATTCAGATTATTTTCTTTGAGGAATGCCTCATTATCTACGTCCTTATAATCTTGCACTTTATCATTTACCTGCACTGCATTCTTCGATGACTTGCACACTAGGTTCTGCATTGTTATTGTTCAAATATTCTAGCTTAATGCAGTGCGTAGTGATTTGAAGTTGTGCACACAGCCCTGTCCATCGCAGGAAATGCCCATCTCACCATGGAGCACATATGTCTACAGGGAGTGCTGCCACTGATCAGCGGCACACATCATCAATGGTGCAATATCAGAGAATGCATACAGTACACAACCTGAAATTCTTACTCTCTGCAGACACCCACGAAACAGAAGAAAAACTCCAAAGAATGAATGACAGGAAAATATTAGAACCCTAAAGCCCCTCCCCCTCCCGCGCACAAGCAGCAGCAAAGCACCGACACTCCTCCTCCCCCACCTGCCTCCGTGAAAGAATCAGCTCCCACCATCCACCATGCAAGCCCCCCAAAATAACATGATCTAGAGTGCATTAAAGAAACCATTGTCAACCCCAACACTTCGATATCAGTTGTCCATAGGGCCACCCCCCACCCCCCCACAAGACCGAAGGTGCATGTCTTCCAGGCCGATCCTGGAGATATCAAAAATGCTAGGCCGCTTGGTGAGTTCTGAGAGCGGGAACCACTGCATAAATAATACGCAAGAGAAGCTTTTCACTGTTTCTCATGATGCCATGTGGCATCTGACAATAAATAACCAATACCAATACCAATATCCTCATGAAAGTAATCAAGCCTCAGTACCATTAGCATCTAATATCTTGGAGAAATAAAAAGTAAAGTGCCTTTTCAAGTAAGTACCATCTCTTCTCCCCAGTTATTTGATTATTTTGGTGGAGATATGTGAAGACTGTATACAGGAGTTGGGCGTGGCATTGATGCTGAAAATATGGCATCAGCAAACCACCGTGAACTTTGAGAAAACCATGCGGATTAAAAGGAATTCAAGAGACTTTAGCAAGAATTCTATGTATCCGCTCTTATTCCGTACAGTGAGGAAAATGGAAGCTGGTTCAACTTTGAAAATCACAGTTGAATGGCTTGAATAAAATTTCAAAGGGAAATGATACCTAATATTTTCTAAAATGAACTGAGATGAAGCACACAGTTGTGACACATCACACGAGTGGACTGGAGATATGCAAAGTGGTATTATTCTGAGCTAAATGGCCCACAGCATTCAGAGATGATTTGAACTGAGTTCTCTTATCTCAGCTGAATAAGCGACAGGTATTAAAATGAACTTCAATTTTCCAAGGGAAAAGAAATTTCAATGGCATGGAACAACCAGAGAAGAGTGCATTCATTAGCCAATGCCTTCACACACAATTAATGTTTAATGACGGGTTTTCTGCATTTTGGATGTGGTCTCAGACTATAGTCTTTTCTTCATTCTTGTGGTGCTTTTGTATTCTGTGTTATTCACCTGAACTCTCTTGTTTTTTTGTGTACGGGCGGGAGGATTTGGGGGTGGGGGGTTTGATGTGCCTGGTTCATTTTGTTCATTTTTTTGTGCCAGAGGAGGGATTTAGGGGTTGCTGTGCCTGCTCTGTTTTCGTTTGTTTTTTTTTGTGTGGGGAGGGGGGATTTGGGGGTCGACGATGGTGCTGCCTTTCTTTTCTTTCTTGGTTTCATGGCTGCCCGGAGAAGAAGAATTTCAGAGTTGTTTACTTTGATAATAAATGAACCTTTGAACCTTTGCGATGCTGCAGATGCTGGAAGTCTTGAGCAGCACACACAAAATTCTGGAGCAACCCAGCAAGTCAGGCAGCAGAGTAATCAGTCGACATTTCGGGCTGAGACACCTCATCAATGATTAGCATTGACAATTTTTCGACTCAGTGTCCCTTTACAAAGCAGACATCTGAAGGGGGGGGGAATGCAAAATTATGAAAAAGAGTAAGTCCTTGAACAAAACCATAAGACGTAGGAGCAGAAGTAGGACATTCAGCTCATCAAGTCCACTCTGCCATTGCAACGTAGCTGATTTATTATTCCTCTCAACCCCATTCTCCTGCCTTTTCTCCTAAACTTTTGACACTTTTGCTAATTAAGAATTTATCAACCTCCGATTTAAATATATTCACTGACTAGGCCTTCACAACCATCTGTGGCAATGAATTCCACAGATCCCCACCCTCTGGCTTGAAGAAATTCATCCTTATCTCTGTTCTAAAGAGATATCCTTTTATCCTGAGACTTTGCTGTCTGGTCCTAGACTCCCCCACTATAAGAAACATCTTTTCCACTCCAACTCTATTTAGGCCTTTCAACATTCAATAGGTTTCAGTGAAGTCCTCCTCATTCCTCTAAACTCCAGTGAACACACGGCGCATAGGCATCAAATATTCTCATACATTAACCCTGTTGTTCCTGTGAAACCTGCTCTGGACCATCTCCAATACCAGTGCATCCTTTCTTAGATAAGGGGCCAGAAGCTGCTCACAATACTCCAAATGCAGTCTGACCAACACCTTATAAAACCTCAGCATTGTATCCTTGTTTTTATGTTCTAGTCCTCTCAAAATGAATGCTAACATTGCATTTGCCCTCCTTACCACAGACTCATCTTCTAAGTTAACGTTTAGGGAATCTCGCGTGAGGACTCCCAAGTCCCTTTGCACCTCTGATTTCTGAATTATCTCCCCATTTGGAAAACAGCCTACACCTTTATTCCTTCTACCAAAGTGCATCAACATATACATAGAACATCTTCATTTGCCCTGCTGTGAGTTATGAGAGAAGAGTTGGTCTGGCAGCATCTGTGGAAGAGAAAAAGTTTGAATATTTTAGGTCCCTTCAAGGTGGTTTCAAGCCTGGGAAGTTTAAAATTCAAAGTTAATTTATTATCAAAGTACATACATGTGTCCATTTGTATGAGTTTGACAAACAACCAGTGTGCAAAAGGAACCAATCTGTGTAAACACAAATAATAAATAAATACATTTCTGAGAGTAAGGAATGACCTGATGTTTGGCCGATTTAAGCACCAGCCCAAATTGGAAAGCTGCCTGATCTGCCGAGTTCCTCCAGCATTTTGTGTGTTTTGCTTGGAAAGGTTGGGTATAGGCTGATTCGAGTCAGCAAAGTCCGGGCTCGAGCACGAGGAATGACCCAAGGTTTGGCCAATTGAAATGCCGGGGCTGACTGAAAAGGTCGGGGCATCGGAGCTGGAGGCAAGGGACTGGCCAACGTTCAGCGAGCTGCTGAGAAGATTGACTCATCTCTGTGCTGACCTGAGGCTGTGACCTGCAACGAATGGGCTCCTACGTCGACTAAGGTAATGACTGGCTTCATCACTGTCGATTCACTTCAAGAACTTCAGCTCTGAATGTTGTTTGCTGACGTCTATTGTTTGCACAATCTGTTTTTTTCCCCTGCACATTGGGTGTTCGACAGTTTTCTTTTTTTTAAAGGGTTCTATTGGGTTTCTTTGTTTTGTGGCTGCCTGTAAGGAGACGAATCTCAGGGTTGTATATAGTGTACATACTTTGATAATAAATGTACTTTGAGTTTTGAAATTAATACTGAGAACATGAGTTGTGGGGTCACAGAAAGTGAGCCCATAGGTTGTGAAATCAGTTCAGTTTTGAGGTGAGTGAAGTTATCCGTACTGGTTCAGGAGCCTAATGGATGTTGGGTTATAACAGTTCCTAAACCTGGTAGTGTGGGATGTAAGGCTCCTGTACCTCCTTTCCAATGGCAGCAGTGAGAAGAGAGCATGGTCTGGATGTCAACTCTTTTTCTCTTTTCATAGATGCAGGTTGACCTGCTGAGCTTTTCCAGCTTTTCCTTCAGATTTCCAGTATCTGCATTTTTTTTTATTTTGATGTTCAAGAGAATATTATTTATTTTCTGTAATTGTGTTATTAGAATATGAAATAGCTGACTGTATACGATGAGCAATGAGTCATAGAATCATGTGAAAGGGAAGTGGAAGATAATTTGTAAAGAATCAATAGTTAATGGGGCAAAGGGAAGGAGTGAGTCGGTACAAACAAGAAAAATTAATTCCTCTTTGGAATCATAGATCAAAACATAAGCGCATGACTTGCCTTCACAAAAAAGCACAAATGCTTCTAAAGCTACGCGGGTGAAGTGCTTTGAAGGGTTTTCCACATTAAACCACTACATAAAGGTAAACATTGTTTGCCTTCTAGATGAATGACTGTGTGATATTACTGCATAAAATAAAAGCTAATTCTGCAAATTAGGTTAGAAACATGCAAACATTATTTTATTTCAAGCATGACCTTACCTAACTTTGGTTGAATTGTATAAATTGGCCTTCTTCATCAGTCACCAGGCAAGGTTTAAATTTCTACCTTTATCATCATTTGTTAGGTTGACACAGTGATATGCTCTAAATTGTCCCTTATTATGGTTTTAGATAATTGCTCCAACCTTCATAAAGAGAAAAGGAGGTAGGCTCAAAAGGGATGTGAGGGGTAAGCTTTTTCCTCAGAGAGTCGTCGATGCCTGGAATGCGCTGTCTTGGTGTGGTTGTAAAGACAAATACATTAAAGGTTTTTAGTGGACTATATACATATATATTGTCAATGGCTGTATTTTCTTGATATTCTATATGTGCTTGTTATCTAGCTTGTGTGAGGACTGGGCCTCAAGCTGCAGTGTCGCCTGACAGAGGCTTTGGAGCTGTTGCGCTCCACTGGGGGCAGCGTGGCATGACGTCCAGGCTGGAGTCGTTGCTGCCCCCTCCACCACCACCTAACCCCCACCCCCCCACTCCAGTGCTCACTCGGCAGAAATCAAGCTCAGGAGGAGAAGATGGTGGCGAGACGCAGCTCGCAGTGGCCACTCCGGTGGTGATGTCTGTTATCTGTCAAGTAGGGTGCCGTGCACAATCCTGATTTGATGGAGACAGATGTGAAAGCACGGAGGAACATCTGGTGAAACTTCTGAATGCCTGCTTCGCTGCCGCTGCTACTGTGTGGTCCAGAATCTCTGGAAGGGAAGGCCTCAAGTCCTCAGCTTTGCTTGTTGCTCGGCGGCCGGGGCGGGGTCGAAGCGTGCGGCAGAGATGGTGCTCGGTGCTCGGTGTTGGAGGGCTGGTCAGAGGCTTGAAGTTTTCGGACGGACTCAGAGTCCGCTGCGGTCGGGTGCTTCCAATGGTGCTGCATCGGCAAGTTTGCAGCGCTGGAGGTTTATGGCAGGGAGAGTTTTTCCCTTCTACCGTCTGCATAAGAGGATGAGGCTATCGGGACTTGAGACTTTTTTTTTACCGTGTCCATGGTCTGCTCTTTATCAAATTACGGTATTGCTTTGCACTGTTGTAACTATATGTTATAATTATGTGGTTTTGTCAGTTTTAGTCTTGGTTTGTCCTGTGTTTCTGTGATATCATTCTGGAGGAACATTGTATCATTTTTTAATGCATGCATTTCTAAATGACAATAAACGAGAACTGAGTGTCCTCATAATCTTAAAAAAAAGCTCGATCGTAGATTGTTGGTGCGAGTTTTGGATTATTCTATTGCAGGATTGTGATACCATTTCTGTGGAGATAGTGTTTGGATGTTTTTGATGTCCTTTTTTTAGCTGGTTTGGCATAGCATTGTGGGCCGAATGGCCTGTCTCTGTGCTGTACTGTTCTATGTTCTAAGTTCTACTTGGCACATGTACATTGATTCATCAAAAGATACAGTGAAATGCGTCAGTTGTATCAAGTCAAGTCAATGAAGATTGTGCTAGGGACAACCCACAAGTGTCACCATGCTTTCAGCGCCACAACTCACTAACTCTAACCCGTATATTTGGGAAGAAGCTGGAGCACCCAGAGGAAACCCACATGGTCAGAGGAACAACACACAGACAGCGATGGGAATTGAACACAATCAGTGAAAGTTGGCACTGTAAAGCTATGAGATACACCTACGCTACTGTGGGGTTATCAGAATCCGATAGGTCGAATGATTGCAGAGGGGAGAGAAGGGTTGTTCTAGGCATCGAACAGTTCCAATGGTTGAGAATCGTGGACTCCTGAGGAAGGGGCTGGATAGGGATTAGGACATCAGTGGGCGGCAGATCGAGACATGCTCCATGGAATGCTGAAGGGTCTCCTAGGTGAGTCCAGAGTTTGAAGCCTGGAGTGCAGGGTCACGTCATCAGATGGCCCTGGGGCCAATACCAAAGACTGGAGCAGAATTCCATTGGCCACACTCCGAGGTCTGTCTGAAGTCCATTGGGGAGGTCAGAGGCCCATTGTCCAGGAGTCCTCTAGGGGCCTGCCCCAGGATGGGAGGACTATCTGTACAGGTGTGTGGGAAGGAGGAAAGGGGCTTGTTTTGCTTTTATTGTTGTGTTGCATTGTGTTGATCTGTGGTTGTATTCTGTGTTATTCTGTTGAGCAATGCCATGTTGGCTCTGGAAGGTGTGGTAAGACTTGTCGGTTGCCCCCAGCATACCCTTAGGTGTGTTGGTTATGAACACAAACAATGTATTTCACTGTACATTTCAAAGTACATTCATTCATTATGTGCCATGTCATATGACATGAGTGATCATGATCTTTTCATGACCATGATTGTTCTTGGCAAATTTTTCCACAGAAGTGGTTTGCCATTGCCTTTTTCTGGGCAGTGTCTTTACAAGATGGGTGATCCCAGCCGTTATCAATAGAGATTGCCCACCTGCTGTCAGTGGTCGATTAACCAGATCTTCTGATTGGGAGGCGAAGCAGGTGCCACACCTCGCCCAAGGGTGACCTGCAGACTAATAGAGGGAAGGGGCACTTACACCTCCTTTGGTACAGACATCTCTCCACCCCGCCACCGATTTCAAAGTACATGTGGTAAACAAATGAATCTGAATTTGAATCATTCTTCCCACTCCTAATTTGGGTGCTGTAGTGTATGGAAAGGCTTAAGGTTGTTACTAGCAAGAGAATATCCAGCAGCTACTGTGACTAAAACAACAGGAATTCTGCAGATGCTGGAAATTCAAGCAACACACATCAAAGTTGCTGGTGAGCGCAGCAGGCCAAGCAGCATCTGTAGGAAGAGGTGCAGTCGAAGTTTCAGGCCAAGACTCTTCGTCAGGACCCTCGTCCTGACGAAGGGTCTCGGCCTGAAACGTCGACTGCACCTCTTCCTAAGATGCTGCTTGAGCTACTGTGACTAAGCTGCTGCATAGTTTGTCTGTGGCTATCAGCAGTGACCCCTCCCATATTGGGGAAAGCTCAGCAAGGAAAACTTGAATTTCAATAACAGGACACGGTGACAGATTTTGGGCTATGGGAGCTTTAACAATTTTGACATCTTCCCCCTTCCTTTCCAGTCTTGATGAAAAGTCTCGGCCCAAAATGGCCCAATACAGGACTCATTCCTCTCCAATGATGCTGCCTGAGTTCTGTCAGTGTTTTGTGTATGTTGCTCTGGATTTCCAGCATTGGCAGAACCTCTCGAGTTTACGATTTTGGTAAATGGTGGGCGAGTGGAAGAGAGGTTATCAAAATCTGATAAGTTGAATGATGGTGTTGGAGAGCGAAGGGGTTGTGATAGGAGTCCGGAAGTTCCAATGTTTGAGAATGGGGTATCGTAGGGAAAGAGATGGGTAGAAATTGAGAAATCAGTGAGTGGCCAATTGAGAGTGTGATTTATGGAACGTTCAACGTTCAAAGTAAGTATATCATCAAAGTACATAAATTTCATTTTGTGATTCGTTTTCTTGCTAGCATTTACAGGAAAATAAAGAAATAGAATAGAATAGAACTTTACTTAACAAAGACTGACAAACATCCAATGTGCAAAAGAAGGCAAATTGTGAAAATACTATAATTAAAACCAAGTAAATAAATAATCCTGAGCTGAAGAGCCCCTGAAAGTGAGTCAATAGGTTGTGAAATCAGTTCAGCATTGAGGTGAACGGCGTTGTCTACGTGGGTTCAGGAGTCTGCTGAATGTAGGTAATAACTGTTCTTGAACCTGCTTATGTGGGACCTAAGTTCTCTATACATCCTGCTTAATGGTAATAACAAGACCGGAGCATGGCCCTCTGAGGAGGGTCTTTGATAATCGATGCTGCTTTCTTGTGGCAGCACTCCTTATAAATGTGCTCAGTTATGGGACGGCTTTGTCTGCGATGGGCTGGGCCGTATCCACCACCTTTTGTGAACTTCTCTGTTCCTGGACATTGAGTGCTTCCTTTTCAGACAATGATGCAAACAGTTCAGACCGTGATGCCCTGTGTAGTGTGGAGGAGGTGGGGACAAAGTTAACAAATTGTTCCCTGAAAGGTCTAAATCTGGGGCCATGCTGGCAAAACTTTATTGACACTGGGCTGCATAGTAAAGATCACTGGTAGGATAATGACCTGCAATGTGTCCAAAAGATCATCACATGAAAATCAAGCCTAGAACTACATTAAATGACAAGAGAAAGAAAATCAATTATCATTTGCATATTTGATTGAATTTCTAAGCAAGCCTTTCTCAAATAAAGGACTATGAACAGACTTCACAGTGGATCAGCAGACTCACCCAAAATGTCAACTGTTTATTCCTTTCCATAGAACTGCAAAGTTTCTCCAGCATTTTGTATGTGTTACTTTGGAATTTATACAATGTTTTTAATTTCTCTTTCAGAATGCCCAAGGCACTTAACAGCCAATGAAGCACTTTCTGAAGTGTAGCCTTTGTTATGTTCCAGGTGCAGCAGCCAATTTGCACATAACAAGCTCCCACAAATAGCAATGTGATAATGACCAGATAATCAGCTTCAGCAGTAAGGCTAAGTGATGAATAAATATTGACCAAGACAACAGAAAGAGAGTGTCACAGCTACTAATGAAATGCATTCCTCCAGTCAAACAATGTTTGGGTGATAAGCTTTTTATTTCTTCAAGATCAAGATTGTTTGATGTCATTTCCAGTATGCAAGTGTAAAGGGGAACAAAATAATTGTTACTCCAGATCCAATGCAGAGCAGAAAAAAAGCTCAATAAGCTAAAGAATGCAATAATATGGTATGGAAGCAGCAGAGAATCGGACCAAAAGTCCCTACTAAGAACTGTGAGGATGGCTGAGAAGATCGTGGGGGTCTCCCTACCATCCAGCAGGGACACTTATCCGGAGCACTGTGTACGGGCTCTTAGTCTTATCAAAAATGCCACCCATCCATCTAGCATCCTCTTTGACTTTCTACCATCAGGCAGGAGGCTCTGTCACGTAAAGGCAAGAACGGTCAGGATGGGAAAAAGCTTCTTCTCTCAGGCCATTAGGCTTCTGAACTCCCTGCCACATCACATTCAAGGTGTCACTTGATAATTTGTACTGCACCCCACAATATTTAATGTATACACTTTAATTTGTTTATCTATATGTAATTCATTTATAGATTTAATTCTTACTTTCCTAAGTTATTGTGTGCTATATGTGTGGTATGTGTACTACTGTGCTTTACACCCTGGTCTAGAGAAACATCGTTTGATGGTATACACAGTATGTAGTTAAATGGCAGTAAACTTGGCTTGACTTAATAAAATAACACAATAAATATAAATACATAAGATAGCTTCTATACATAGATTGATTGAATGTCTACAAAGTGACATAGGACACAGGAGTGTCTGTACATAAGGGGACTGTCAGGAAAAGATAACGTAGTGGTGGTTGGGGGTGTGGAGAGGTGGGTTAGTGGATGGAGGTGGGTTGATGAAGCAATTACTGTAATATCTCAAATGGTAGAAGTTTTAATTGGGATTTAGTAATAAATTATCAACAGAAAGACTGCAATTACCTTTCCAGAAAACATAGAATATAAACATAAGAGGTTCTGCAGATGTTGAAATCCCCATGGTTACACTCACACAAAACGCTGGAGGAACTCAACAGGTCGGTCAGCAGCTATGGAATGGAATGAAGTGTCAACAGCTGGGACTGAGATTCTTCATCAGAAATGAACATAAAACATTACAGCTCGGTACAGGCCCGTGATGTTTTTCCATCCTTTTAACCTTCACCATGAGTGGGTATAGCTGCCAGGCAGCAGAGGTTCGAGAACAGAGTTTTCCTTCTCCTAGATGAGTTGCCAGCCATGGCTGACAAGGTCCACCTGCCTGAAGCAACTAGTTTCAAGGAACCAGTAACCTTCCTTTGCTCCTTCTTTTGTCAGTAGAAATTGTTCCACCAGGCTTAGTAGCTAAGCCACAGGTAAAGGCCAGGGCAGGACTTGGTTGTCAGAGGCTATTTGAGATGCATGTCGTTAGAAACACTTAATAGGTAGTGGGAGCTTATCCCCGTTACGTCCTCTGGCGATAACAACTTTAAAGAACGATTGCGTCCTGGTGTAGATGACAATAAACTCATCTGAATGACCTAAACACAGAATTCAGAGTTAAGGATTGTATCTGTAAGTAGAGTCTTCTAATTATTGCTCCCAGTCAGCAAAGCAAAGCATGTTTCTCATAGTTTCCATCTGGTTTGCCATGTACCTGGCAGCATTAAGCACTGTGGTTAGCTGGGTTCTCTACAGACATATTGGGCTGGTCTCACTGGTCAGTGGGGTCAACCCAGTTAAATGGCAATAAGTCTGGAACCTCTGCGTTTATGCCGACACAACTAACAGTCCCAGACCTAATGACACACCCAGAACATTAAATCCTCTGAGATCCTGCCCCAAGTTAGACCCGACCATGTGGGAATATCAATCAAGTGCTTTTACTACAGGTTGTTTCTTTTATTTTGAGTTGTAAATCTGGTGGGAGCAAAGGATCTGCGCCACCAGCCCCTGCCCCTGGCACTTCTTCCCTACCAACTGTCCCCCGAACCTCCTGTGGTGCTCCATCCTCGCCACTCCCAACAGCCTGTGCTCCCACTAGATTTACAAACTTGGTCTCTGCTCCATGTTGACATATACAGTACTGTACAACATTGCTGAAATATTAAACACACAACATTCTGCTTTAAATATATCCAATGTCATGGCCTCTGCAGTCGTCTGTGATAATGAAATCCGAACATTCGCCACCCTCTAGCTAAAGACATTCCTCTTTGTCGGCACCCTACCTCTGCAGTCCTGGACACATCAGGCTGAGGCTGCATATATCTGGAACAGGTAAAAGAGGGGAATGGGAAGAGCACATACAACAGTTCTGTGAAGGTACCCAGTGAGAAAGATCCAGCTGATTGCTTAAAAGAGAAATACAAAATGATGAGTGAGGTGTATAATCAAAGTGGATGTTTCAGCAACAGTGTTGTTCATAAAATTCACTATAAAATAACTTGCAAGTCCTTTATTACTCAAACAACAGGAATTCTGCAGATGCTGGAAATTCAAGCAACACACATCAAAGTTGCTGGTGAATGCAGCAGGCCAGGCAGCATCTCTAGTTAGTATTACTAACTCTTCCTTCAGTTAGTCCTGACGAAGGGTCTCGGCCTGAAACGTCGACTGTACCTCTTCCTAGAGATGCTGCCTGGCCTGCTGCGTTCACCAGCAACTTTGATGTGTGTTCCTTTATTACACATTTGCCTTTACACTCTGTGGCCATTTTATTAGGTACATCTGTGCATCTTCTCATTACTGCAAACATCTATTCAGCCAATCGTGTGGCAGCAACTCATTGCATAAAGGCATGCAGACATGAGCTTTAGTTGTTGTTCAGATCAAACATCAGAATGGGGAAGAAATGTGATCTAAGTGATCTTGACCATGGAATAATTGTTGGTACCAGACTGCGTGGTTTGAGTATCTCAGAAACTGCTGATCTCCCGGGATTTTCACACACAACAGTCTCTACAGTTCACAGAGAATGATGCAAAAAGTAATACAACATCCAGTGAGTTGGAGTTCTGTGGACAAAAACACCTTGCTAATGAGAGAGGTCAGAGGAGAATGGCCAGACTGGTTCAAGCTGACAGGAAGGCGACAGTTATTCAATTTAACCACACATTACAACAGTGGTGTGCAGAAGAGCATCGCTGAAAGCACAACACGTTGGACCTTGAAGTGGATGGGCTACAGCAGCAGAAGACCACGAACATGCACTCAGTGGCCACTTTATTGGGTTCAGAAGGTACAGTAACATTTACTTCATGGTAGTAAATGAACCATCATGCAAGAGATTCAAAGATTCAAAGTCCATTTATTTAAGGTGTAACACGCTGTAAGGTTTCACAGTTAAGGCTAATGTAATGGTGTCTATGCAATGTTCCACTGCTAAAGAAATGGTTTCTCTGTAGCAGCAATGTTTGGGTTATGGCTAGAGATAACGGGACTTTGGCATGCAGGAGTTAGCCAATGAGGAAATGTTCTTTCTTGTGTGTCTGGGAGCCGGGTTCTTCACAGTCTTTCGTCAGGGAGCGATGGAGAGAGAGGACGCGAATGGAGAGAGTCGGAAGACCACCGGACGGAGTGGACTGAGGAGCGAGGGTCCGAGGGCCGGCTACGCTTGGAGGTCAACAGGAACAAATGAACGAACGGTGAGCTCCAACGATGTGCAAAAGACTTTTTCCTTAAAATGGACCCTTTTACTTTTTATTTCCTTTACTAACCCTATATTCAGATTAAGATTTATAAAGTTCAATCGGTTAATTGCGTATGGTGTACTGTCTGGACTTGTAACTGGGCAACACATCACGCAGCATCCACATAAATGAGATTTCTCAGTTTGGCGGGGCCAGAAGTTGCTTTCCCCTAGACGAGCACGTACTGGCCGAGCCCAAGGGTTACAAAAGTACGTATGCAGTATACAACCCTGAGATTCGTCTTTCCCACAGACAGCTCCAAAACAGAGAAACACAATGGAACATGTTCAAAGAAAAACATCAACCTCCGCCCTCTCAATGGGTAAAAAAAACACAAATTGTGCAATGCAAAAAAAAAGAGCAAAAAAGCACAGAATATAAAACACAAAATCGAAAGAATCCAGGCATATTCAGTTCAACTCAGTTCTAGTTCAGCCTACTACTGAGTTGTTCATTATTTGCAGGCCATCTCGATTAAAATCATCCAAAAGAGCAACAAAAAAACAAGAAACCAGAAACCAGAAAAACATCATGACGTGAATTAGAGAGTCCCAACCACAAGCTACGTTGATTAAACTTTGCCCAAGACCCTGGACTCCACTATTATCCTCCGGCAGCACTGAGGAGAAAGAGACTGTTTGAATGCAGGGACCTTCCTCCGGTAGAAGGGAGTGAGAGGCTGGTAGATGGCACTGAACACCCGCCTGCCTTCTGCTCTCGCCTTGATGATTTTAACCTTCTCCGAACGTTTTAATCAGCGAGATTGGCCAGAAATTGAGTCGATCATGGGCTCACACCCTGTCTACAGGCTCTTGGCCTAGAGGGAATGAATGGAAATCCTAAATTAAACCAAATGAATCTCCCAGCCTAATGGACCTTAGGGGGAAGAATTCTTCTGTTTGCCACTTAATGCTAAATCGTAAACAGCGATGCAAGTAATACGCTTACAATTTCAGTGTGAATAGAGAACAATATCTAAATCCTTCTTAACCTTAATTCAGCCGTAACACCTGATTTGCCTCAGTAATTATTGCAGCTTTTTAATCACTCAAGAAGCAAACTTCTTTCATACTCTCCAAAAACTAAATCAAATTAAAATGAAAATCCCCAATCTACATTTAAATACTTAAAAGGGTTAATGACTATACAGCTCCTTCTTTAAGAATCTTAGTGATAAATTAAATGAGAAACTGACTATGAGTAAATAGGAGTTACAGTGGCTATATTATTGGACTAAATTGGAATCATAGACCATGGGTCAAGGAAGGAGAGGCCACATCTTATCACAGTAATATAAATTTAAATTAAAAAGTCTAGAATTAAAATCTAAAATCAGTAATGGTGACCATAAAGTAAAAATGCTGCTGTTTCATTCTCCATTAGTTCAGAACCACTAAAATTATCGATTCACAACTGCTTTCCTAAAAGTAAAAAAAAGCCACAGAACAAGGGACAATTTGGATGGGCATTAAATGCTGTCCTTGTCTGCGTTCTCCTCATCCTGTCAACAGACCATAAGACATAAGAGCAGAATTAGGCCATTCAGCCCATCAAATCTGCTTTGCCATTGGAAAGACTGGGACAGCAGGATAGCGTAGTGGTTAGAACAACACTTTACTGTACAGGTGACCTTGGGTTCAATTCCCACCGCTGTCTGTACGTTCTCCTCGTGACTGCGTGGAATTCCTCTGGGTGCTTCTGTTTTCTCCCACAGTCTATAGATGTACTGGTTGGTAGGTTAATTGGTTGTTGTAAATTTTCCCGTTAATTTGCTAGGATTAAGTCAGGAGGTTGCTGGGTGTCATGGTTCAAAGGGCCAGAAGAGCCTTCTCCATGCTGTGTCCCAATAAATAAGTAAGGCTGATTTATTATTCCCTCTCAGCCTCATTTCACATTCTCCCTAAAACCCTCGACCCCCTTACTAAGCAAGAACCTTTCAACCTCCATCTTAAATATACCCAATGACTTGGCCATCACAGCCATTAGTGGCAATGAATTCCACCGATTCTCTACCCTCTGGCTCAAGAAATTCCTCCTCATCTCTGTTCTAAAGGAACATTTTTTTAAAATTTTGAGGCTATGCCCTCTGGTCCTCGACTCTCCCACTACCGGAAACATTCTCTCCACGTCCGTTCTATCCAGGCTTTTCAACAGATAAATAATCAGGCACTTTTCCACATATTTGAGCAGGTTCCAAAGTTTGTATCACACACAGCTGCCCCAGCGTTTGTACATTTCTATCTTTGTGTAGAGGAGTATGTTCCTTTGTTTCATCCAGCTATTTTTTTTAATATCCTGTGAAGCGGTTTAAATTATGAGGGTAGCAATCGAGCGAGCTAAGGTTTCTCTCTTTAGAGCAGAGGAGGATGAGAGGTGGCTTGATAGACATGTACAAGATGATAAGAGGCATAGATAGTATGCTCAGCCAGACTTTTTACTAGGGCTTTTGAAATGACTAGTAGGAGAGGGCATAATTTTAATGTGATTGGAGGGAAGTATAGGGGGGATATCAGAGGTATTTTCCAGGGGTGCTGGTAGAGGTAGATACATGAGGGACATTTAGGAGGTTCATGCATGATAGAAAAATGGAGGGTTATCGGAGAGGGTAGAGTTAGATTGATCATGGACAAGAGAAAATCTGCAGATGCTGGAAATCCAAAGCAACACCCACAAGACCATGGAGAAACTCAGGTCAGGCAGCATTTATGGAAAAGAGTAAACAGTCTTGGAAACTACCACTTGGAAATCCCCCTCCAAGCCACTCACCATCCTGACTTGGAAGCACGTCGCCACTCCTTCATTATCGCTGGGTCAAAATCATGGAATTCCCTCCCTAACAGCACAGTGGATGTACCTACACCTCAGGGACTGCAGCGGTTCAAGAAGGCAGCTCATCACCACCTTCTCAAGGGCAACTAGGGATGGGCGATAAATGCTGGCTTAGCAGGAGAGGTCCCCATCCCGAAATGAATAATTTTTTTAAAAAGTCTATGTTCGGGCCGAGACCCTTCATCAGGGCTGGGAAGAAGGAGGAGAAGTTAGGGATTGATCATGGGGTATGTTAAAAGGTTGGCACAACATCATGGGCTGAAGGGCCTGCACTGTGCTGTAGTGTTCTATGAATTAGCTGAACAGAACTCAGCTCATAGTGATGGGGATCTCAGGAGATGGATCTCCAGCTGAGGTTGGCTGCAGACATTTCAGTCCATTCCTCATTCACCAGCCTCATTATTGAGGGTGGGAACACGAAGCTCCCATCTCCCATCAGCTGTCTAAATGTCTCCCACCCTTTAGAAATAGGTGCATCAGAATTTTGGATTTCCAATATGGTTTACTTTTTGTGGGGATCCATCAGTTCTGTCTACCCCGACCCCACACTCCTCATTGTTTGGTGAGCTAGTGCAGACCAAGTGACGTTTAGCTCTATTTGGTGCTGCTTCAACACCCTTTGATGAATCAGGATTGATCCTCTCACTTGATGTTAATTGTAGAATGAGTGATGTGTTCAGTCATGAATTTACTGTTATGCTGTTGGTCTTCATAACAAGGGGAATTGAATATAGGAGCAAAGAGGTCTTTCTGCAGTTGTACAGGCCCTGGTGAGACCACACCTGGAATATCGTGTACAATTTTGGTCTCCAAATTTGAGGAAAGACATTCTAGCTATTGAGGGAGTGCAGCATAGGTTCACGAGGTTAATTCCCAAGATGGCGGGACTGTCATGTGTTGAAAGATTGGAGCAACTGGGGTTGTATACACTGGAAATAAGAAGGATGAGAGGGAATCTGATTGAAACATATAAGATTATTAGGGGATTGGACGAGCTAGAGGCAGGAAACATGTTCCTGATGTTGGCGAGTCCAGAACCAGAGGCCACAGTTTTAGAATAAGGGGTAGACAATTTAGAATGGAGTTGAGGAAAAACTTTTTCACACAGAGGGTTGTGGTTCTGTGGAATGCTCTGCCTCAGAAGGCAGTGGAGGCCAGTTCTCTGGATTCTTTCAAAAAAGAGTTAGATAGAGCTCTTAAAGATAGCAGAGTGAAAGGATATGGGGAGAAGGCAGGAAAAGGGTACTGATTGTGGATGATCAGCCATGATCACAGTGAATGGTGGTGCTGGCTCGAAGGGCTGAATGGCCTACTCCTGCACCTATTGTCTATTGAATACTTAACCAATTTTAAGTTATTCTATGCCACTTAATATGATAACAATATATGAACATGCCAGATTGGAGGGTAGACACACTGAGAAAATAGGATTATCTCCTCCACAAGTTCTACTGGGATGGAAACATCAATGCCTTTGAACAGAAGATCCTACAAGAGGAAGTGGATCCAGCCCAGTTCATCACGGGTAAAGCCCTCCCAACCACTGAGCACATCTACATGAAACACTATCATAGGAAAGCCGCATCCATCATCAGAGATCCCCACTACCCAGACCATGCTCTTTTCTCACTGCTGCCATCAGGTAGAAGGTACAAGAGCCTCAGACTCTCATCACCAGGTTCATGAACAGTTACTATCCTCAATCATCAAGCTCTGGAACAAAATAACTACACTCACTTGCCATCCATTAAGATGTTCCTACAACCAAAGATCTCACTTTAAGAACTCTTTATCGTGTTATTTCATGTTCTCATTATTTATTGCTATTTATTTGTATTTGCATTTGCACAGATTGTTGTCTTCTACACTTAAACTGATCTATCATTGTTCCTGTTATAATTACCATTCTATAGATTTGCTGAGTATGCCTGCAGGAAAATGAATCTAAGAGTTGTGTATGGTGACACACAGTGCCTATGAGAAGTATTCACCCTCCTTGGAAGTTTTCATCTTTTATTGTTTAACAACATTGAATCACAGTGAATTTCATTTGGCTTTTTTGACACTGATCAACAGGAAAAGACTCCTTCGTGCCAAAGCAAAAACAGATCTCTGCAAAGTGATCTAAATTAATTACAATATAAAACACAAAATAGTTGATTGCTTAAGTATTCACTCCCTTCAAGTCAGTCTTTAGTAGATGCACCTTTGACAGAAATTACAGCCTTGAGTCTATGTGGATAGGTCTCTATGAGCTCTGCACATCTGGACATTGCAACTTTTCCCCATTTACAAAACTGCTCAAGCTCTGTAAGATTGCATGGGGATTATGAGTGAACAGCCCTTTTCAAGTCCAGCCACAAATTCTCGATTGGATTGAGGTGTGGACTCTGACTTGGCTACTCCATTACATTAACTTTGTTGTTTTTAAGCCATTCCTGTGTAGCTTTGGCTTTATGCTTAGAGGCATTGTCTTGCTGGAAAACAAGTCTTCTCCCACGTCGCAGTTCTCTTGTAGAGTGCATCGGGTTTTCCTCCATGATTTCCCTGTATTTTGCTGCATTGATTTTTCCCTCTATCTTCATGAGCTTTCCAGGGCCTGCTGCAGTGAAGCACTCCCACAGCATGATGCATCCACCACCATGCTTCGTGGTAGAGATGGTGTGTTTTTGATGATAACGCGGTGTTTGACTTACATCAAACATGGCGTTTGGTCTAACGGGCAAAAAGCTCAATTTTGATTTCGTCAGACCATAGAACATTCTTCCACCTGACTTCAGAGTCTCCCACTTGCTTTCTGCAAACTCTAGCCAAGACATGTGAATTTTCTTCAGCAGTGGCTTTCTCTTTGCCACTCTCCCATAAAGCTGTGATTGGTGAGGCACCCGGGCAACAGTTGTTGTATGTGCAGTCTCTCCCATGTCAGCCACTAAAGCTTGTAACTCTTCCAGAGTTGTCATAGGTCTCTTGGTGGCCTCATTCAGAAGTCTCCTTGCACAGTCCATCAGGTTTTGGGGATGGCTGCTGAAAGCAGATTTACAGCTATGCCATATTCTTTCCATTTCTTGATGATTGAATTAACTGCTGACTTGTGCTTTTCAAGAACCTTATTGTGGAGTTGCTTGGAGTGTTCTTTTGTCTTCATAGTGTAGTTTTTGCCAGGATACTGACTCACCAGCAGTTGGACCTTCCAGATACAGGTGTATTTTTACTACAATCAATTCAAACACCTTGATTGCACGTGGGTCTCCAAAAAACAGATCTCCATTTAACTAATTATGTGACTTCTGAAAGCAATTGGCTGCACCAGTGATGATTTGGCATGTCATATTAAACGAGGTGAATACTTATGCAATCAATTATTTTGTGTTTTGTATTTGTACTTAATTTAGATCATTTTGTAGAGATCTTTGTACTAACTTCTACCAATGCTATCATGAGCAGGTGTATTTGTGATTGGTAGAATCCTTCCTCGTGGGTTTGTTCACGACAGGCCACAGGCCTTATCCAGCAGCTCTGTCCTTTAGGACTTAACAAACTCCGTCAGCTGCTGCACCATTACCTTTGTACCCCTGCTAACCTTTGCTTTTCAAAGAGCATTGCTCAACATGAAGAAGAATTGATTCATCAGGTCAGAGAGGGTAGTAGGTGCGAATTAATTTGAAAAGATTTTTTTCCCTGTTGTACCTTTCATCTCCCATTGACTTTTATTTCTCCCTCCAATCGGGGCCCACATTTATCTTGTCCTTTACCTCGTTATCCCTCTGTGGTTTTGGTTTGCCAATTCAAGCTCCATTGAAGGGGTATAAGCTGTTTTTGCATCATGTTTTTCTTTAAATTCCTTGTGTTGTTCTATTGGTGTTAACAAACTTTTATTTGTGTATTAATTTATTTATTTAGCGATACAGTGTAGAGCAGGCTCTTCTGGTCCTTCAAGCCACTTTGCTCAGCAACCCACTGATTTAATCCCAGCCAGATCGAAGGGACAATTTATATTGGCCAATTAACCTACTAACTGGTAAGTCTTTGGACTGTTGCAGAAAGCCCGGACTAGTCGGGAAAAGCGCGCGCACGGAGGAAATGTACAAACTTGCTTACAGAGGACGCTGGAATTGAACTCAAAGCTCCAATGGGCCAAGCTGTAATAGTGTCGCACTAACTGCTATGTGATCGTGATGCTACTGTTTCTCAAGAGCAGTCTCCGCCTTATAATACATAAGCCAACTCTAAGTAACTTGCAAAATATAAGCTAGTTAGTGCGCACACACACACACACACACACACACACACACACACACACACACACACACAAATGCTGGAGGAACTCAGGGAACTCAGCAGGACAAGCAGCATTTGTAAAGGGGAATATAAAAATCACCATTTCAGGCCAAAAGCTTCCTCTCCATAGATGTTGTCTGAAATTATGAGTGTTGCTCTTAATTTCCAGCATCTGCAGGATCTCTCATGTTTATCATGAGGAGAATTTGATGGCTCTGGGCCTGTACTCAGTTTAGAAGATTGGGGTGGGGGGAGGGTGGAATCTCATTGAAGCCTATTGAATATTGAAAAAGCTGGATAGAGTGGATGTGGAGAGGATGTTTCTTATAGTAGGTGATTTTAGGACCAGGGGGCACAACCTCAGAATAGAGAGATGTCCATTTAGAACAGAGACGATGAAGGAAATTTCTAAGTACAGCCACGGTAGCGTATCGTCTAGTGTGACACTGTTACAACTCACGGCGTTGGAGTGCGGAGTTCAATTCTGATGTCATCTGCACGTCCTCCCCACGGAATGTGTGGGTTTCCTCTGGGTGCTCTGGTTTCCTCCCACAGTCCAAAGGCATACCAGTTAGCAGGTTAATTGGTCATTATAAATTGTCCTGTGATAAGGCTAGGGTTAAATAGGTGGGTTGCTGCACGGTGTGGCTCGTTGGGCTGGAAGGGTCTGACTGGCTTTGTATTTTGAAATTGAAAAAAAATAGCTCTCATCTGTAATGAAAGATTCAAGATTATCTTTACTTGTCACATGTACATTGCAACATCGAAACATACAGTGAAATGTATCAGTTGCATTAAATCAAATCAGTGAGGATTATGCAGGGCAGCCCACATATATCACAGTACTTCCTGAGCCAATAGAGCATGCTTACAACTCCTAACACTGACTGTACGCCTTTTGAATGTGGGAGGAAACCAGAGCACCCGGAGGAAACAGGGAGACCGGTCAAACTCCTTACAGGCAGCAGCGGGAATTGAATCCCGTTTGGCGATTGCTGGCACTGTAAAGTAATGCGCTAACTGCAATGCTACTGTGCCAACTCCCCCTCCCCCCTTCCCCCCCCCGGGGCCAACTGAAAGAGGAAAATGTGGAATTGCCGCAACTCGGATGCCTGACGAGAGGCTGCCACAGCTGCTGGAACAGATTAAGAACCCCGGGAAGTAAATTGCCTGCCTCTCTGTCACTGACTGCATGTAAGACAATAGACAATAGGTGCAGGAGTAGGCCATTCGGCCCTTCGAGCCAACACCGCCATTCACTGTGATCATGGCTGATCATCCACAATCAGTATCCTGTTCCTGCCTCCTCCCCATATCCCTTGACTCCGCCATCTTTAAGAGCTCCATCTATCTCTTTCTTGAAAGAATCCAGAGAATTGGCCTCCACTGCCTTCTTAGGCAGAGCATTCCACAGATCCACAACCCTCTGTGTGAAAAAGTTTTTCCTCAGCTCCGTTCTAAATGGTCTACCCCTTAAGGGTACACCAACAACAGTCTGGAGTCCATGGCTCGCAAACTGAAAGAGTCAAAGTCAAATGCAAAGTAAATTCATTATCGAGGTATGTAACTGTCACCATTTACTATGCCGAGATTCCATTTCTTGCAGGCATTTACAGCAAAATAAAGAAATACAACAAAAATCCAATCGAATGCTTCTGTAAGGTTGTCATAGGCAGGGGTTGTAGTGGGGATAAGTTCCCACTGCCTACTAAATGCTCCCACTGGCATGCATCTCAAGTAGCCTCTGACAACCAAGTCCAGCTCCTGGCCTTCATGTGAGACGAAGCTACTAAGCCTGGAGGAACCGTTTCAACTGTCAGGAGAAGGGGCAAAGGCAGTTTACTGACGTGGGCAGATGGGGCTTGTCAGTTGTGGTTAGCAGCTCATGTAAGAGAAGGAGAACTCTGATCTCAAACCTCCATTGTCTCGCAGCTATACCCACTCATGGGGAAGGCTTCGGGAGTAAACCCTGAGGGGAAAATCTAGAGCCAGAGTCCCTAGGGCCGTCCTACGATGAGTTGAACACTAACTAGCAACTCCCGCAACACTGCTGGTGCCAAAACGTATTGGCCTCCGCTGTTCCTTTGGATTCATTGGCTGCGTGGAGAGGGGGAGCCTGCGACATGACAACAGCTTGCCCTCCATATTGTACTGCCCAGGCTTGCGTATCACGTAGACAGCCAGGACGTAACATCCACAGTCAACCCCAACCAGTGGAGGGCCTCAGTAAAATCAGAATTTATGAAAAATTATACAACCAATGTGCAAAAGAAGACAAGCTGCGCAAACAAGAAAATAAATAAATGATCCAGAGGACAAGAGTTCTTGAAAGTGAGCCTGAAGGTTGATTTGATCGAAGTTATCCACGTTGGTACAGAAGCCTGATGGCTGAATACTAAAAACTGTTCCTAAACAAGGATGTTGCCTGGATTAGGGAGCATGCCTTATGAGAATATGTTGAGTGAACTCGGCCTTTTCTCCTTGGAGCGACAGAGGATGAGAGGTGATGAGAGGCATTGATCGTGTGGACAGTGAGAGCCTTTTCCCAGGGCTGAAATGGTTGCCACAAGAGGACACAGGTTTAAGGTGCTGGGGAGTAGGTACAGAGGAGATGTCAGGAGTAAGTTTTTCACTCAGAGAGTGGTGAGTGCGTGGAATGGGCTGCCGGCAATGGTGGTGGAGGCGGATACGATAGGGTCTTTTAAGAGACTTTTGGATAGGTACGTGGAGCTTAGAAAAATAGAGGTAAGCCTAGTAACTTCTAAGGTAGGGATATGTTTGGCACAACTTTGTGGGCCGAAGGGCCTGTATTGTGCTGTAGGTTTTCTATGTTCCTATGTTAACCAGGTGGGACCTAAGGCTCCAGTACCTCCTGCCTGAAGGTAGAAGCAAGAAAACAGCATGGCCTGATGGCGGGGTTCCTTGATGATGGATTTTTCTTTCTTGTGGCAGTGCTCCATGTCAATGTGCCCAAGGGTGGGGAGGGCTTTGCCCGTGATGGACTGGCCTGTATCTACCACTTTCTGTTGAGAATTCCATTCCTGGGTATTCGTGTTTCCATACCAGGCTGTGATGCAAACAATCAGGATACTCTCCACGGTGTACCTAAAGAAGCTGGTTAAATTTTCAGGTGACCGACCGAATCAATGCAAACTTCGAAGAAAGTAGGGACACTGTCATGCCTTCTATGTGATGGTCCGGAGCAGATCCTCTGAGATAATAATGCCAAGAGATCCTCAGTAACTAATTTATATATTAGGGACAACCATTTAAAAATATCAGACAGAGGGATTTCAAAGACCGCCAATTGCATTTGGGGCACCATGGTAACGTAGCAGTCAGCGTGACGCTATTACGTGCTTGGGGCATCGTAGTTCAGAATTCAGTTCTGGCATCCTCTGAGAAAAGTTTGTGTATCCTGTGAGCGCTTGGGTTTCGTCTGGGTTCTCCAGTTTTCTTCCCACAGTCTAAAGACGTACTGGTTAGTGGATTAATTGATCACTGTAAATTGTCCTGCGATTAGGCTAGGATTAAATAGGTGGGTTGCTGAGCGGTGAGGCTCGTGGGCCGGAAGGGCCTACTCCGAGTGTATCTCTAATTAGATTTTTCAAAAATTAGAAAATCTTTGTAGAAAGGAGGAGGGCAGAAAGTTGGCAAGGAAATTATGAAGGATGAAACAGAGAGAAGAAACATCTTTGGCTACATGCTTCTATGTGGCTGGTAGCAAAGTATTAATTATCACAGCACAAAGTGCACGGGAGTTTCAATTAAGTTTTATTAATGGGATGATGTTCAAGAAAACTCACAGAGGCAGTGGGAGGGAGTTATATTTAGATTCATCTTACAGTAATTCATTCGGGCTCCATGCTACAAACGTTAAAAAAAAACACGATTCATTGGCGTAACCTTCTCATAGGCGTGAGCATTTCCAGCGAGGGCTTGTTACAGCAGAGGACAGCAAATGGTGGCTGGTGCTTACTTGAATGCTAGGAGAAGGAGACTCAACATGGAGGACAGAATCCTGGATGAGCTGAAATATATGGAAGGTAGAGCAAGTACACAGAAGATAGAACATGAACATTACAGCACAGTACAGGCCCTTCAGCTCAAAGGCATTGTGCCTACTCTAAGGTGCTGTTTTGCTGGCCGGTGGTATAGTGGCATCCACACCGGACTTCGAGGTGAGTGGTCCCGGGTTTGAATCTGGCCAGCTCTTTGCACGCTTTGCATTCCGTGCTGGGTTGAGCGTCGAGCTTGCAGCTCAGCCTTGTAAAAAAAAACAGACAAATGCTAAAGAAACAGCAAGGTTGCAGCCCAATGCGGCACAAGATGCAGAGAGGAATGACACCAAGATTTTGTTTATTCTGAGAGACAGCGCAGAATAGGACCTTCTGGCCCTTTGAACAGTCCCACCCAGCAATCTCCTGATTTAGCCTGGCCTAATCACAATTTACAATAACCAAGTAACTTACGAACCGGTATATCTTTGGATTGTGGGGGGAAACCAGGGCACCTGGAGGAAGCCCTTGCAGTCATGGAGAGACTGTGCAAACTCTTTATGGGCAGCAGCAGGAATCGAACCTGAGTCACTGGTACTGTAAAGTGCTGTGCTAACCACTACACTACCAAGGCCAATATAACACACCTCTCCTGCATAGCCCTCCATTTATCCATCATCCATGTGCCTATCAAAGAATTTCTTAAATGTCCCTGGTGTATCTGCTTCCACCACCATCCCAAGCAGGGCATTCCATTTACACTCTGTAAAAAGCCTGCCTCTGACGTCCCACCTATACTTTCCTCTTATCACCTTAAAATTATGCCTCCTTATAGTTTCCATTTCAGCCCTGGGAAAAAGTGTCTGGCTATCTACTCAATCTATGCCTCTTATTACCTTGTACACCTCTATTAAATCACTTCTCATCCTTCTTCACTTCTTCAGCTTGCTACATAAGACTTGTACGCTAGACTAGGCAGCATCCTGAGGGGAGTCAGGGGAGTATTAGAATAAATACTGACTGTTGGTTAATTTTCAGCAGAGATACAGTAGGAGCTATGATTTTAATAGAAGCATGGTAAAGGCAGGTGTTTAGAATTAGATCACAAGTTGAATCACTTTGAATGCAGGATGGTGGTGGGTTGAGAAGATGGCAGTGGTACCAAACTTGGAAGGCCAGGTGGTTTTCTTCAGTTCTCATTGCCCCCTGTTTCTACCAAAGATGTAGCAGTGGGTCAGATAATCCTCCAGAGGAGATCGTGAGCTTGGAGTCTGCACAGATCTCAAAGACCACAAATCCATTTTGCATTTTCACAAAATAAAATGTACAAAATAACTTTGTAATGAATAAAATTTTAACTGAAAACTAATAGCAATGTCATGCACATCAATTTAGAATCGAAAGAAGGCAGATTATTTTTGGCTATGTGTAATTTTTCCCCCTTTTGAAACCCAACGGGGAATAGGCGAGCCACACAGAGTGAGAGAGAGAAACAAATGTGTGCAGGCAGCAGTCACCTAAGTGACAGAGTAAAGGATGTCTGAAGCTGGTAAGATTGCAACCACTCAAGGACTCGATGCATTCTGCAGGGGAGAAAACTGTCAGAAAATCATGATTAACTTGCGGTCTCGTATGTGATTTGTGTTGTAAAATTATAGCATCATCAATTGTATCAGTGTAGCCCACTTGTAAAACAAAGAGTGAAGTGCCTTTCAGGAGATGTTATTATGGAGATAGAACCTTCGAACTAGTCCAGCTATTATTAGTCCCATAATAACCTTGGCATTGCTTTTCAGAAAGCTGTTTTGCGATGGTGTTATCATGCTGTGCAGCACAGCACAAGCAGCAAGACATTAAGAAGGACACAGGAGCACATGTGAAATGAGTAAATTTAAATTGTTAAGCAGGAACACGACCTATTCTCAACACTGACCCCAGTTTTGTCCTGTTAAGATGCTGCAATAAGCAACCTCTTTGGCGTAAATGTGACAGATGTAGCAAGAAGTGAGAAGATTCCTAAAACTTTTGATCTCAATCTGTTTATACTCAGTAGCGTAAATCAGCCCCTCTGCTTGCCGAGATGAAAAGTCTGGCTTATTTTGTCTTGTTTGCTACTGGGTGGTAGACAAGCAGTGAGATTTTCAGTTAGCATTCATTAACAGCAACTCTGCTCCTAACCCACAGCATCACTACACGCACTTTCCCTGCACCAAACGAAAGCGAGGAGTGCCCATTCTTCCTCCTCAGCCCGTAATGGGGTCAGAAAATTGTGTGGTGTTGAGAGATACGAATGATGTCAATTAGCACAATCTGAATACTTCTGTGCTACCCAGAGCTGGACTGTGTGTTGCAAGCAGAGAGAAGCAGCACTTAGCCTGCATCTATAGAAATAGTCAAAATTCTTCAAAGTTCAAAGCAAATTTATTATCAAAGTACATACGTATCCTGTAGGTGACAGATACTACCCTGAGATTTATTTTCTTGCAGGCATTCACAGCAGAACAAAGAAATGCAAAGCATACATAAAAAGCTATACACAAAGGCTGACAAACAACCTATGTGCAAAAGACGACAAACGGTGGAATTATAAAATAATATTAATAAATAGATAATAGAGTCAGAATCAGGTTTAATATCACCGGCGTATGTGTGAAATGTGGTGTTATGTGGCAGCAGTACATTTCAATGCATAATAATAAAAACTGTGAATTACAGTAAGTTTATAATATTAAAAAGTTAAATGAAATAAGTCATGCCAAAAGAGAGAAATATAAGTGGTGAGGTAGTGTCCACGGGGTCAACGAAATTGGATGGCAGAGGGAAAGGAGCTGTTTCTGAACTAATGAGTGTGTGCCTTCAACCTCCTGTACCTCCTCCTTGATGTTAGCAATGAGAAGAGGTCATGTTCGGTGTGATGAGAGTGCTTAATGATGGACGCCAGCTTTTTGAGGCATTGCTCCTTGAAGGTGCCCTGGGTGCTAAATAGATAGATAAATAGACAAATAAACCAACAAACAAATAAACAAATAAATAAATAAATACAGATAACATGAGTTGCAGAGGCTTTGAAGTGAGGAAATATATTTTAGAAGATGTGTATTCTGCAATAAAAGCAGAATATGCTGGAGACAATTAGCAAGTCAGGCCGCGACATACTGGGTGTTGCCCACATTTTCTGTTTCTGTTGCAAAATTCCTGCCTGTCTGTTCATTCAGCCACAAAGCAGAGACCCAGGGAACAGATCCAATAAAGTTTCAAAGGAAATTGGAGATGGATCTGTGAAAGGAAAACTTCACAGTGGTGGGTTGTGGGATGGGGTGGGTGGGCTGCAGGGCAAAGAGCAGGTTACTGGGCTAATTAGATAGCTCCTTCAGACAACCAACACAGGCACAATGTGCCTCATTCTGCGCCGAACCTCTCGATGGATCTATGCCCAACTCCCAGTGAGTACTGAACAAGAAAAAAGCTAATTATAATGGTGAGAGCAGGCTTGGTAATGAAGAGAGTGGGGAAGGCAGCTAATGAAGGTAGTTGTATGTTATTGACAGAACACACTCACTCTCAAAGACTCAGAGGCAGTAACTTAAAGAAACAAAGATTAAACAGTTAAAGATCAGCTTTATTTGGCACATGTACATCGAACCATATAGTGGAATGTGACACTTCCATCAATGACCAACAGCCCGAGGCAGTCCACAGGTATCAAGATGCTTCCAGCGCCAACATAGCATGCCCACAGCCTACTAACCCTAACCCATATGTGTTTGGAATGTGGGAGGAAACAGGAGTACCCAGAGGAAACCCATGTGGTCATGGGGAGAAAGTACAGACTTTTTACAGAGAGCAGTGGGAGTTGAACCCCAGTAGCAGATCGCTGGCACATTTAAAGCATCGTGCTAAACGTTAGCCTACCATGCCGCAGACGATGTATCATCGATGTAACTGTGCATTGCCACCAATACGTATTCAGAAATGAAAAGTTGCATCTGAGCAAAACCAGAAGTACTTAACGGCTGAATGCTAGCAACATTGAAAAGACATGATATGCTCAGAGATGGTATTCACTACTCAGATGAATTAATATAAGTTATTTCAGCCCAGTCTCACTGCTGCTCTATTTAAAGGCAAAATTTGCACACACACACACACACACACACACACACACACACACACACACACACACACACAAATCACATACACACACACACACACACACACACACACACACACACACACACAAATCACACACACACACACACACACACACACACAAATCACATGATGCCAAAAGTTTTGTTCCATTTAGCAAAAAGAAACTGTCTCCAAGGGATAACACGAGACATTCGGCAGATGCTGGAAATCCAAAGCGATATGCATAAAATGCTGGAGGAGCACAGTAGGTCGGGCAGCATCCATGGAAATGGACAGACTGTCAACGCTCCGGGCTGAGACCCTTCTTCAGGACTGGGAAGGAAGGAGAAAGTTACTAGAATTAAAAGGTAGAGGGAGGGGAGAGGATGGCTGGAAGAGGGATGGGAAAGGTCAAGGGCTGGAGAAGAAAGAATCTGAAAGGATAGGAGGGTGGACCAAAGGAGAAAGGAAACCCAAGGGGAAATAATAGACAAAACCGAGAGACCTAAAAACGGATCTGGAAGCCATATGGCACAAGATGGCAGCCATGACAAGCTCCCAGAAAGTATACATAGCTGTGGTAGCGGGGCTGGGTGAGCACACGGTCAAAGAGTCAGAGGGCAGCAGATATAACAGAGGGGGAGCAGTGAGATAGAATCTCACTGAATTCCTGTCGAAGAGAAGATTTAAACTTCTTCAGGGTTGCCATCCCTTGAAGAGATGTCACATTGGAGCAACAAATCATAAACACAAGAAGTTCTGCAGATGCTGGAAATCCAGAACAACTCAAACAAAATGCTGGAGGAATTCAGCTGGTTGCTTTTTGTTCATCCAGAGAGAGATTTTAGGATTGGTCAGGATTGGAGATTTAGGGAGATTTTGAGAAGTATATTGACTTTTAAGATTTTGCATCATTTTTTGTTCGTTCTCTCCTTTCTAATATTTGAGTATTTTCTAGGTTACAATTTCTGGAGGACTACTGATTATCGCAGTCAAATGGAATTGGAATTGGTATTGATTTATTATTGTCACATGTACCGAGATACAGTGAAAAACTTTGGTTTGCAAACCATCCAGACAGATCAATCCAAACATAATTATGTTGCGGTAGAGAAAAGGAACAAAAAAATACAGAGTGCAATGTAACAATTACAAAGTACAGTGCTGGTAGACAAATGAAGTACAAGGACCACTGATAGCTTACCGTAATGTCACTACTGTTCCTTTCACCATCTGACTTTGATATCTACTCACCTCCATCCAGGATCACAGGAGAACCGTTGGGGTGGAAACCCTGGCTTGAGAAATATCACACAACTAGGAACACATTCAGTTTGACTCTGGTCACTTAATGGAGGCTTCTGATGCTTTGGACACTTGCAGATCACCATAGCCCAAAGAGCCTGGCGGATCCTGCTCAAATACCCCTCAAGAACATTAGAAAATAAATATATTCATCGAGTCCTAGAAAAGCACAGCATAGAAATAGGCCCCTTGTACCATCTAGTCCATGCCAAAACCATGCAAACTGCCTACTCCCAATGATCTACACCTGGATCCCTCCTACCCATGTACCCGTCCAAACTTCTCCTAAATGTTGAAATCGAGTTCACATGCACCACTTGTGCTGGCAGCTCGTTCCACACTCTCATCACCCTCTGAGTGAAGAAGTTTCCCCTCATGTTCACCTTACACTTTTCACCTTTCACCCTTAAACCATGACTTCTAGTTGTGGTCCCACCCAACCTCGGTGGAAAAAGCATGCTTGCATTTACCCTATCAATACCCCTCATAACTAGTAGGTCACCATGTCCCTCAAGTCTGCCATACCATTCATTCTGATCATGGCTGATCTATGCTGGCGTCTTCTGTGCCAGTTCCTCATAACACCCAGTCCTCCCTTTCAAATTTGTACCTAGCACCAACTTAGCTTTATTTGTCACATGTATATTGAAACATACAGTGACATCTGTCATTTGCATCAAATCAAATCGGCGTAACTTGTGCTGGGGGCAGCCCACATGTGTTGCCATGCTTCCTGTATTAAGATAGCATGCCTGCAATTCACTAATCCTAACCGTACATCCTTGGAATGTTGGAGGAAACTGGAGCACCCACACGGTCACGGAGAGAATGTAAAACTCCGAACAGAGCGGCAGGAATTGAACCCTGATTGATGGTCACTAATGCTGTAAAGAGATGCACTAACAGCTATGCTACCACGCCACCCTATATCCAATGATCTGACATCACTATCCTCAGATACAGACAATTCCAGAGGCTCACTTGCCACTGAGGGAAGGCATTTCTAACTCACCTCAGTTTTAAATGACAAGCGCATTCAACACTGCAACTGCACTTGGAACAGTAAATAGCTAGTTGGTTTGTTCGTTATGTACTGTGTGGTATAACATGGGTGATCATGATCTCACCATGACCATGATTGTTCTTGGCAAATCTTTCTGCAGAAGTGGTTTGCCATTGTCTTCTTATGGACAGAGTCTTTACAAGAGGGGTAACCCCAGCCATTATCAATGTTCTTCAGAGATTGTCTGCCCGCCGTCGTCTACTACTACTACTATGTCGACTCAGACCTCGGGGCCGGCATCGGGCAAAGGCGTCAGTGGTCGCAAAACCAGGACTTGTGTCATACAGCAGCGGCTCATAAGACCACCCACCACCTGTTGCCATGGCTTCATATGACCTTGATCGGGGCGGGGGGTGCTGAGCCAATGCTACACCTTGCCCAAGGGTGACCTGCAGGCTAGTGGAGAGAAGGAGCACCTTACACCTCCTTTGGTAGAGATGTACCTCCACCCCATCACCCGAAAATAGCTAGTATACCTTTAAATAAACCTCTGTCACTTTTGAATTATACTTGCTGTATTCCTATATATTCGGAAGATGATCCAACAACTCATCAGATAAGATGGCGACGTGCTCAGATGCAGCAGCTTCTACAGGGTCAACCGAATGTATTTGAAATGTATATTTTATGATTGCAAAATCCAGCTGGACATTATGAAAAAGTACTGCAAGTCTACCCCATCAGCGAGTTGCTCATTGGCGAAGAAACTGAAGGAACTAGACTTGGTGCAGACCGTGATACTGCCTGCGGCAGAGAGGCGTCAGTGCGCAAAGGAGGTGTGCAGTCTAACAGCGAGTGATTGTCCTAGTTGCCTTTCTTTTTGCGATCACAGGACCCTGTTGGACATTGGTGGCAGAAAATGCTGCAAGTCCAATTCGTTTGTCTATAGGCGAATGGCAGGGGAAGCTGCTTGGGCTCAAGTCACGGTTTCACCTGTTCACCTACAGCTGCCCGGAGGAGCTGGGGGTGGTCTTTGCAGGTGGGTGCTCTACCGATGTGTTGGAGGCAGCGTGGTACAGTGTCCATGCTGGAGCTGGTGCTGCCCACGTGTTCACTCAGCAGATTACAAGCAGTATTGTGTTCGACTGTAGACTGCTACAACATACATGGACTCAGGGACTTGGACTATATTTTTTTTCTCTGTGACTGTATTTTACTGCTATCCAATGTGCCACATGTGCCTTGTGCTCCAAATGACTGCTAGTACTGTGCTTTGCACCTTGGCCCTGGAGTTTCACGGCTGTTCGGGTATGGTTAAATGACAATTAAACCTGAACTTGAACTAAGGTGAATGTATCAGCAGAGAAGCTAATGCTTCACCCCATCCTTTGTTCTTCAGTTGGTCCATAGGTAACAAGATAGTGTAGTGGCTAGCATAATGCTTTACAGCACTAGTGACTGGAAGATCAGGGTTCAATTCCCGCTGCTGTCTGCAAGGAGTTTGTACATTCTCCCCGAGACTGTGTGGGTTTCTTCTGGATGTTCCTGTTTCCTCCCACATTGCAAAAAGACATACAGATTAGGTTTACTGAATTGTGGGCATGCTATGTTATCGCCAGAAGCATGGTGACATTTGCAGGCTGCCCTCAGCACATCCTTGGACTGCGTTTGACACAAAACAACACCATTTACTGTATGATTAAATGTTTCAATTACATGTGACAAATACAGCTAATTTAATGTAAGATCATCCACCGATCTCTGAATCAGTTACAACATAGAATATAGAACAACACAGCAGAGAAATAGGTCCTTCAACCCACGATGTTGTGCTGAAAAATTAAATAGTAATTAAGTGTGCGTGTGTGTGTGTGTGTGTGTGTACTTATGTGCATGAAGGCTGTACAACACAACTCTTCAGTCACCCAGGACCTTCTTGTCATTGGACCAAGGTCTTGCTCTATAGAAGAACCTGTGGCAGTCAGTGTGCAACAGCTACCCCACCTCAAAAGAATTCATGCCTGGGCATCTTCTACTCTGGAAGCAAGTTGTTCTCAGTACTGAGAGATTGTTTATGGAAAAAAGAAGATAACACATAACTTGATCCTGTGTACTGAAGTACCATTTGTAATACAGATCTCCAAGTATTGGGACTTGTTTTCCTTGAGTGAAACAGAGAAATAATAGGCATTTTTCAAATCATAGAATAATAGAACTGTTACTGGAGCACGGGAGACTATTTGGCCCATTGGGTCTCTGCCAGCTTACCACAGAGCAACCCCTGCAGCCTCATTCCCTCACGCATTCCCCCACAGACTTGCAAATTATTTTCTCTCAAGTGCTTATCCAAATCCCTTTCCAATTAAATATACATATGAAGTTAATAATTCATGGTGTGGCTCAGGCACTGAAGTTCAATCTTTTTCTCAAATCAATGTGCCAGAAACTTTAAACAAGTAACTTATGACAACTTCACTGATCCCTTAAAGCACGTGAAGACCAATCTTCATGGTGCTTCAACCTATCTTGTAAGTACACAAGAGCCTTTTAGATACCCAAACACTCAAAATTCCAGTTATTTGTTCAGAGAGATGACAAGGAAATTCCATCCACTAAAGTACCAATTGGCAGCTTCAAGCTTTGAACACCATGAGAATTAAACTTGCTGTAACTTGCAGACCAAAGCCTTTTAAGCCCATCACATGCCAAGAAAACAGGAGGCCTCTGTATCTTTGAACAGGGTCAGCAGCTCACCCACACAGTCAGTACACAAATCTTATGTCTGGAAAAGCCTTGACCTTGGCATAACTATTTCATTATTTCATTCACAAATTTGAAGTCCAAGTTCTAATGAAAACAAGTCACATTTTTTCGTCCTCTTTATATTGCTTTTTTTTATGATTGTTCGCAGCTAAAGCGGACATTAAATAGCAAAAGCAAACAACAGCAGACATTACTTCTGCAGGCAATAAATTACTGCTTGGAAAATAGTGCCAGTTTATATTAACCTTGGGTTTTGAAAACATAAAATAAAAACAAGCGCTCAAGTCAGTTGAACACTTTTCACATATCTCTCAAATGGTTAAATTACTTAGTAGCCCAAAGACACATGTTTAAATCCTATCACAGAAAACTTAATTAAATAAATCTGCTATTAAAAAGCAGTGTGATTGGGAACTTGTTGTAAATGTCTATCATGCATGTTCTGGCATTGGGAGAACCCATTTGCCTGTCAGTTTTAACTCCCTTGTGTTTGTTCCATGAATGGAAAAACAATACTGTCCTAATTTGAACCATGTAACTTTGCCATGCTGGGCAAATCCCAAGGTGGAGGAAATCTGGTTTGGTGTGAGCCTAAACTGACAGCCTTGTGTATTAGCACACTTCCTCAGAAGGTTAAGAAAATTTGTCATGTCCTCGATGACCCCTAACAATTTTTTTAATAGATGCATGATTGAGAGAAGCCTATTTGGATGCACACAACTTCACACAGCAATCATTCGCCTAACACCATATGAACTTGCAAAGATTTGTGAACACAACCCAGCCTCTCTTCCAATGACTCGCTCCACACTTCCCTCTGCTTCCAGAAAGCAGCCAACATAATCAAAGATGCCTCCAGCCCTGGTTATTCTATCTTCTTCCCCTCCCATCAGCAGAAGATACAAAAAACTTGAAAATATGCACCACCAGGCTCAAGGGCAGCTTCTATCCTGCTGTTTGAACACACTTCAAATTTTAACATGCACCATCAGATTTCTGAACAGACAACAAATTCATGTACACTACCTCACTATTTTTTGCTCCCTTTTTGCACTAAAATTAAATCAATTTTATTATTTTATTTATTTAGAAAGTTGTTTGTTGATTGATTGAGATACAACATGGAGTGGGTCCTTCCGGCCCTTCAAACTTCACTGCGCAGCTAATCCCCGACTCGACCCTAGCCTAATCACTTAACAATTTACAATGACCTATAACCTCCCAGCGCGTACGTCTTTAGACTGTGGGAGGAAACCGGAGCACCCGGGGGAAACCCATGCAGTCATGGGAAGAACATACATCCTTACAGACAGCAGCAGGAATTGAATATGGGTCTGGAACTATGAAGTGTTATGGCTAACTACTACGCTATCACGTCCATAGTTCCTTTTGTTTTGTATTGCACTGTACTGCTGCCAGAAAACAACAAATTTCACGAGGTATGTCAGGGAAAATATTACACCTGATTTCTGATTGTCATTCATTTGAACAAATCCTCTAGTATGATAAAGGTGAACTTGTGGTTTTTCAGTCTACATGGTTATGGCCCTTGCATTTCATTCATCTACCTGCACTACATTTTCTCTGTAACACAATATTCTGCATTCTGTTATTGCTTTTCCCTTTGAACTACCTTGATGCACTTGTGTTGGGGATGATCTGTCTAGATGGTATACAAAACAATGTTTTTTCATTGTGTTGCAGGACTCGTGACGATAATAAACCAATCACCACTTGCCAGTTACCAAGGAACAAGCTACTTAATTCAAATTGGGATGTTAACATATACCAGAGTTAGTCCATGGCCTCTTCTTGTTCCAAAATGAGGCCACCCTCGTAGGAAGGAGCATGCCTTATACTCCATTTGGGTAGCCTCCAACCTGATGACGTGAAAATCAATTTCTCCTTTGTTACGTACCCCGTAACTGGGTTGCCAAACCAGCAGAAATGGACCACTCAGTTGGAGTCTGGATTACTGGAACTAAGAAAGTTTTATTAAAGAAATAAGCAACACAGTACTCTAATAGTAAGGATATAAATGCAACAGGTTAGCAATGGATAGACACACATGTACACAGAACTAAGATAATAGGGTCAATCAGCTCTATCCCAGTCTAGGGGTAAAATGTTCAATCACAAGTGACAGAGTTCAGCTTAGTTCAGTTCGCAGTAATCGCCATCGTGCCGTTGGGGAGAGAGAGAGAGCGAATGCTGATATTCAGATCGGATTCAACAGACCTTTGATATTCCTCGCAGTTAGCTTTCGGGCGAGCTCTTTGTAATGTCTTCTGAGGTCACCGACTGTGACCCCTCCGTTCCGGATACGATCGTTCTTCTGCGGTGAGCCCGGCACCCAGGCAAGGGCGGACACACACACCAGGTTCCCGCCGACTGTATCTTTCCACCCTGTGCGTCTATGGCTGGTCCCGCAAAAACTCCCACCGACTTGTGGGGGCACACCGCTTCCAGGGTCTCGTTACCTCGTGGTGTCGTGTGCGGTGTCTTAGCGAACCTGCCCCTTTTTATCCCCCTGCTGGGGTATCGCCTGTCCATCACTTCAAACAGTTCAGGGTTCAAAAGGAGCCGGTCTTGACAATACTCGGACCGGTGTCTCCTTCCGTTAAACTCTCTCGTCTCTTCATTAACATTTCCAAATGCTGCTCCATTGTCTTACTTATCTCTCTCTCTCCTGAAGACAGGTGGCAGATCAACTGTTGATCCCACTGGTGCTAGCACAGGACAGTTAACATCTTAGTCTATGTGTACTTTTGTAACCCTCTTTCGTCACACCTTCTAGTTAAAAAAATTACCCCCTTCCCCTCTTCCCTTCTTCCTCTATTCCCCACTCTGACCTTTTACCTCTTCTCACCTCTCTATCACTTCTCCTGAATCCCTCCTCCATCCCTTCCTCCTATTGTCCACACTCCTCTCCTATCAGATACCTTCATCTCCAGCCGTTGACCTATCCCACCCAATTGACTTCACCTATCACCTTCCAGCTAGCCTCCTTTCCCTCCCTCCACTTTTTGTTCCTGTGTCTTCCCCCTTCCTTGTCAGTCCTTAAGAAGGGTCTCAGCTTAAAACACCGATTGTTTATTCATTTCTACAGATACTGTCTGACTTGCTGAGTTCCTGCACAAAATGTCCTAATAACAAACATCAGACAAGCAAGAAAGAAAGCTGAGAATTTTAAATACAAGGGATTCTGCAGATGCTGGGAATCCAGAGCAGCATATTCAAAAAGCTGGAGGAACTCAGCAGATCAGGCGTTGTCTACGGAGAGGAATAAACAGCCGACATTTTGGGCTGAGACGTTTTATCAGGACTGTCCATCAACTCCATCTGGATCCTCTCCTCCTTCCCTTTCTTCCATGGTCCACTGTCCTCTCCTGTTAGATTGGTTTTTCTTCAGCCCTTTACTACTTCAAAAAATTGGGAATTTGGTGGATACAGGGCCAGAGAGATTTGTTAGCATTGCAATGATAGCTGTTCTGAGGAAAAAATTGCTTGTTATAGACATGAGAGACTGCAGAGGCTGGAATCTGAGGCAATGAATAATCTGCTGGAAAATAAATTTAATCATAAGATATTCTGCAAATGTTGGAAAACATGAGTCCTGATGAAGGGTTTTGGGCTAAAGCAATGACTGTTTATTCCTCTCCATAGATGCTGCCTGACCTGTTGAGCTCCTCCAGTATTTTGTGTGTTTTACTCAGAAAGGTAATTCCTTTCCTCTCATGGATGCTACTTGACCCTCTGAGCTCCTCCTGCAGAACGTTTGTTGTCATAGAGACACAAGAGTCTACAGATGTTGGGAATCTGGATCGACATGCACAACATGCTGGAAGAACTCAGCCGGTCAGGCAGCATCTTTGGAGGGAAATGAGCAGTCAATGTTTTGGGTTGAGATGCTTCATGAGGACTTCTTTGTTATAAACTTTACTTTCATTCACCAATTAAACTGGCATGTATTTGATATATCAATAATATTTGAGAAATATTCTCTATATATATTGTTTAATTAAGCATTCTTGGTTGTTTAAATAATTAATCATGGGTGATATATAAAAATGCGTTAATTGCATTTGACATCAAGCTACCATGAGATATGTGCGCACCTTGCTTAAGTAAAGATGAAGTTACACCTGCATTTCAGACTCCCCACGTCTTTCTTTGAATCAGTTTAATATTTTCAAGTTGCGAAACATATTTGTCCGTGCATGCCACGTTTTACATTAGAATTCAGCACTTCCTTAACTGCTTTATAGCCAATGAAGCACACTTGATGTATAATGATTGTTCTACACATCAACGATGACTCAAAATCAAAAATGTGGCTGCAATATTATACACAAGTTTCTACAGAACATGACATTGTCATGGTATAATGGGATAACTCATGGCTAGGATATGGCTAAAGGCTAATTTATACTTCTGCGTAGTAGCCTACGCGAGTGGCCTATGCCGTTGGGAGCATTTATACTTGTGCGTTGGTGTGTCTGCGTTGCTCTGCAATTCACCACCAAAACGCTAGTTGGCGGTGGGGTTTCTATGCCACTGTGTTAAGTTTCTTCATGTTGAAACTCACACTTCAAACAATGGCGACTGAAAACGAAGGAGGGTGAATTTTCTGTGCTTGTCCGGCCACTCAGAGACATGGACAAGGAAATGCATTTCAAATATTTTCAGATGTCGGCAGGTAGATTTGACAATTTGGTTCATCGACTCCAACCATTTATTTCGCATCCGTGTACGCACAGTATACTCAGAGACTGGCAATCACCATTCGAGTTTTAGCTTCAGGTGGAGGTCAACAGACTGTAGCAGCTAGCTACAAACTGGTGTCAAGCACAGGGTCCTCCATAATTTCGGAGGTCTGTAAAGCTTTATGGAAAGCATTACAGCCAGAGTTACTTCCCTGTTCTTCAGTAGCCCAATGGGAAGCTATTGCAGCGTAGGAGGAAATGCGATGCTACCAAGCGGGCCAATCACAGTTGTGCGGTCTGCGTCGCCATGACGTGTAGTTAAATTTTGGGGAGGTGTGCGTCAGGCTACGACATAGGATACGCGGCTACACCGTACCTATGGCGTAGATTTGATGCAGAAGTATAAATTGGCCTTAAGTCTGCTAACATTATCAAGACCCAGTGAATAATCTTAAACAAGAGATTCTGCATGTTAAGTTTAGTAACTATAAAAGATAAAAACTATTTAAAAGAAAAACTTTCAAGTGAGGCACGCACATATTCCGTGATGGCATGATGATGTACAGTACTGTGCAAAAGTCTTAGGCACACATATATATATAGTTAGGGTGCCTAAGAACTTTGCACAGTACTGTAGTAATTTTATGTATCACACTGTACTGCTGCCTCAAAGAAAAAAAAATCATAACTTACATGAGTGACGATAAAGTTGATTCTGATATGGGTCTCTATTGTGACTGAGAGTGGGAATTCATGATTGGTAAACGGGGAAGGGAGCGGGGAGGGAGCAGGGAGCACCAGAGAGACATTCCGTAATAATCAATAAACCAATTGTTTGGAATCAAATGACCTTGCCAGGTGTCTCAGAGCTGGGTGTATCTGCATCTGCACCATACCCTGCCCCGGCACTCCTTCTCTGCCATCTGTCTAACAGCCCTCCCACAGTGCTGCACCCTCTCCATTCCCAATATCCTTTGCTCCCACTGTGTTTACAAACTCGCTCTCCACTTCACGTTGACAAATACAGTACTGTGCAAAAGTCTTAGGCACCCTAGCTATATATATGTGCTTAAGACTTTTATATAGGACTGTATGCCATTCAAGTGCAATGAATTATAAAGAGACAAAGAATGCTTAATCAGACAATATATTTATAATATTACTCAAATATTATTGTAATATTAAATAAACAACACTGCAGATGCTGGAAATCTTGAACACAAACAAAATGCTGGAGGAACTCAGCAGGTCAGGCAGCATCTATGGAGGGAAGTGAACAGTCGACATTTTGAGTTGAGACCCTTCATCAGGACTTGTTTGTTATAACCTTCTTTTTCATGCAGCAATTTATTTTTATATTATCTTTTATTTAGAGATACAGACCTTTCTAGCCCACTAAGCCACACTAGTCAGCAAACCACCTATTTAACCCCAGCCAAATCACAGGACAATTTACAATGACTAATTAACCTGCCAACTAGTACGTCTTTGGACTGCAGGAGGAAACCAGAGCACCTGGAGGAAACTCATGTAGTTCACAGGGGAGGGGAGGGAGAGGAACGTCAATTCAGACCATGAGAGGCCTGCGTCGGGCATTTTCATGCCTCACAAGGCACAGACTGGAAGTCTGTGTGGGGCGCCACTCCTCGCACAGACTAGAGCAATGTGTGGTTAAGTGCCTTGCTCAAGGGCATAAACACGCTGCCACAGCTGAGGCTCGAACTAGCGACTTTGATGTAACTAGACGAACGCCTTAACCACTTGGCCACGTGCCCAACACAGGGAGAATGTACAAGCTCCTTGCAGACGGCGCCGGAATTGCACTCTGAACTTTGGAACGTCCTGAGCTGTAATAGTGTCACGCTAACCGCTACACTACCGTGCCCACTAACCTATTTGTCAGTTTTACGTCAGAACTCCATCCCACACTCGAGAAACGATGATGCAAGAATGTTAAGCATATCTATTGTCATTGTGAATTTGACTGAAAATCTGTGGCTGGCAGTCTTTTATAAATTGATTACAGGGGTGAACAAAACATTGATAAAATATTGATGCAAATGAATGTGAGTGACAAAGAATTAGAAATTTAAAACTCTTCAATAACCCAAATAAAAATCAATAATTGATTCAAAATACTTACAGCGATGCAACCTGGTGCAAATGATCTGTTAAAGACTGATGCCTAGCTTTAAGTCGCCAGCTGAAGATGCAAATTAAAACTGATATTGATTAGAAGAGGATTTAAGTGGTGTGAAAAAAATACTTTCCCTGTGGAGGACCAACAAACTTCATTTGTAAGGCATTTTGTTCCTAAGCATTGAGGTAGATTGACTCACGGTTCCCATAATCCAAGATTTCAGATTTAAGATTCAAGATCAAGGTTCAATATTGTTTAATATCATTTCCAACACACAAGTGTAAGGAACAAAATAATTGTTACTCTGGATCTGATGCAGCACAGAAGAACTCAATAAGATAAAGAATGTAATAATAATAACAGTACAATAAATTAAATACATAGTTCAAAATCAAGTTCTAGTTTAATTGTCATTCAACCATACATGAATACAGCCAAATGAAACAGCGTTTCTCTGGGACCAAAGTGAAAACCACAGTACCAACAGTCAAGGCACATATAACATAGCAAACACATACAGTATAAGATGTCAGTAAAATACAGTCACACAAAATCATATAGTCCAAGACCCCGAGTCCATGCACATTGCAGAAATCTACAATCAAACACAACACAGCTTGTCTACTGTCGAGCGAATGCTGGGTGCTATGTAAGCTATACATGATAGCTTATATACTGTACGCAGATCGATTGTACGTCCATAAAGTGACAGTAGGCACAGGAGTGTGTGTGCATAAGGTGACTGACAGGAAATGATAAAGTAGTGGTGGTTGGGGGTGTGGGGGTGTGAATCCACACAGACTTAATGAAATTAGATATGTTCTCCTTGTACATCCACCCACCTACTGGTGTCTGTGTTTTGATTTACTCTGCAGTTCAGCACAAGGGGTGTTTTCATTTCCTACAAGAAGCACTCGGTGTTCTTGCTAATGGAGGAAAGCTACTTTGTAGACTAAACACCACAATAGGAAAACAGCCTATTTATACAGCGGTGCCCTCTCCGCTGCGATTTGTTGTGTATCTCGACCTAAACAAATAGGAGATAAAGTGCACGCCAACAGCTGAACTTCTATGCAGGGCAAATTCCATCAATACTGACTTCCTGAGCACACTCAATCATCCCATGGAACATTAACAAATCTGTAGAAAGATAGGAGATTCCTGTTGTCAGCTTCAGTTCGTTGACCAAAACAGAGGAAGGGCTTCACTCCGGTGCGATATTATTAAAGAAACTATGTTCAAATCAATGAACCCAACCAGTTTTTATCAAAACGAAGAGAGAGCAGAGTAGTGTCACAACTCTGAGTGCAATCCTGCTTTTAGATGTCATCTGCATGGAGTTTGCACATTCTATCTATGATGGTATTTCCCTGTACTGATTTCTGGCTGCATCACCAAAAAGGAATCAGAGGAGCAAAGGGACTTGTGAGTCCTACGGCAGGATTTCCTAGTGGTGAACTTGCAGCTTGAGTTAGTAGTAAGGAAGGAAAATCCAATGTTAGCATTTTGAAATGGCTAGAAAATAAAATCAAGGATGTAATGCCAAGGTTTTATAAGGCCGCACTTGGAGTATTGTTCAACGCACACAAAACGCTGGAGGAATTCAGTAAGTCAGGCAGCATCTATGGAAAAGAAGTACAATTGGTGTTTCAGGTCGAAACCTTTGGAATCCCGTATCTAAGAAAGAATGTGTCCAGACGAGGTTTACGTAAATAATCTCAGAAATGAAATGATTCACGTACTCACTGGAGTTTAAAAGAATGGGAGGAAATCTCGTTGAAACCTACTCAATATTGAAGATCCTAGATAGAGAGGATTTGGAGAAGATGTTTCCGATAGTGGGAGAGTCTAAGACTTGAAAGCACAACCTCAGAATAGAAGGACGTTCCTTGAGATCAGAAAAGAGGAAGAAGTTCTTCAGCCAAAAAGTAGTGAATCTGTGGAATTCATTGCCACAGATGCTGTGGAGACCAAATCATTGGGTATATTTAAAGCAGAAGCTGATAGGTTCTTGATTAGTAAGGACGTCAAAGATTTCAGGAAGGAGAATCGGGTTGAGGGGGATAATATACTATGATAAAATGGTGGAGCAGACTCGATGGCCTCATTATGCTCCTATATCCTATGGTCTTACGGTCTCCACCCCCATTTCCACATTCTTGTCACATTCCTCATCCTACATCCTACATATTTGTGGAGAGCAGCATATGAGGTGCATTTGGCCAGTCACCTGTACACCAGAGATGGCTGGTGGAAGAAGCACAGCCCTGTTCTCCAGGCACCTCTGAGGAAACAATGAAGTACCAATATTATCACTAATTTTATCTTATTTCACTTTGGATCAAAGTCTTAATTAATTTCCAACATTGGAAGATGTTTCTAAATAAATGTATTATTTTTAATTATGTTTTCACTTTTCACAGATGCCACAGCCAAGAAGGCTCACCAGGGCCTTCCTTTCCTCTGGATGCTGAAGAAATCTGGCATGTCCCCCTTAATCCTCACCATGTTCCTATTGAAGTATCAAAGAAAGCATCTCATCTGGATGCATCAGGGTTTGGTACGACAACTGGTCTGCCCATGACCACAATAAACTGCAGAGAGTTCTGGACAGCTCAGCACATCACAGAAACCAGCCTCCACTCAGTGGGCTCTTGACTACACTTCTCATGGCCAACAAAATCAAAGGTTGCTCCCACCTCAATTATTCTCACTACTATGGGTCGGGGATGCAGAAGCCTGAAAGCAAATACCACTAGGCTCAAGGGCAGTTTCACCCACTGTTACCATTGTTCCCTAATATGATAAGATGGATTCTTGTACTCACAATCTATCACATTGTGACCTCACAACTTATTGTCTGCCTGTACTGTACAGTAATGCTATTAACTTACTTTGATTGCACAATGTGTTTTTTTTCTCTCTCGGCACATTGGGTGTTTACAGAACATAGAACAGTACAGCACAGGAACAGGCCCTCAATGTTGTGCTGAACCAGCTAAAAAGCAAATCAAAAACGCCCACACACTAATCTCTCCTACGTACACCATGTCCATATCCCTCCATCTTCCTCATATTCAGGCGCCAAGTTAAACAACTCTTAAAATCCTCTAATGTATTCACCTCTACTGCCATACCAGGCAGAGCATTCCAGGCATCCACAACTCCTAGTAAAAAATTTACCCCTCACATCGCCCTTCAATATACCCCTTTCACCATCAATGCATGTCCTCTTTTTTTAATGGGCTCTTTTGGGTTTCTTGTTTTGTGGCTGCCTGTAAGGAGACAAATCTCAAGGTTGTATAATGTATTCATACTTTGATAATAAATGTACTTTGGACTTTGACCCTTTCTCTGTAACCGTCACATTTTATTCGGTATCTTTTAATTGGTGTACCTTGTACACCCTCAATACACTGTTGTAATGAATTGATCTTAATGAATTGTATGCCAGACAAGTTTATTCACTCTATTCACTCTGTATGCCGGGACAAATAGATGCAAGAACAGTTTCTTTCCGTATGCCATCAGCCTTATGAACACTTGAAATTTAGTCTATTATAAGCCAAGTCCACCTGTACATACACAGGTGTACCTCATTGTATATAGTTCACGATTATTTGCACTATTGTTTTGTTTGCTTTTTGATTCTGTACAGCGAGAGCTCAGGGAAACCAGCATCAAATTCCCTGTATGTGTCCACATACTTGGCGATAATAAAGGATTCTGATTCTGATCTCAATACATTGTTACAAGGGGGGACGCTGGGAGCGGACCCAAATGCAAGACACAGACACTGAAGCAGTATGAACAGAACTATGTTTACTAAGAATACTAGGGAAGCCAAGAAGCGAGGACAAAATCTCAGCCTGGGAAGTGAACGTAGAATAACAAACCGGAAAACCTGGACTAGGAATTGGGACTTGGACTTGACTGAGAACTTGGGTCTTGGCAGGGACTAGGTACCTGGGTCTTGGGTTGGTTTGACCGGGAGCTCAGGCTTGGCTTGAACGGGAGCTCAGGCTTGGCTTGACCTGGAACTTGGACTCAAGCTCAGACTCAGACTTGACTAGACTTGGACCCTTCTTGGACACAGGGCCGGGACCCTTCTGATGCGAGCTTCCTGGAATGAGTTTCTGATGCCGAACTTCTTGGTGTGGGTTTCTGACAGGGACTCTAACGAGAACGGTCCAACAAAGGAATAGCTGGACCCCTGAGCTATTTATGTCATAAGCCTGAAATGTGGATCAGCTGCCTCAATTAAGGTGCCCAACGGAAACAAGGGAAAACAGAAACAACCAGAATACGGAATCCACGGACTGGACCATGAACAGAAATGCGGACTTCGCGGACCGGACCATGACATACATGCAACAATTAAAACCAATTTACCATTTACAATTTGAAATAGAAATATGTATATATATATATATATATCCCCATTTGAACAATTTTTAAAAAAAACATTTCAGATGTCAGGAGGCCATTGATCCTTCTAACTTCCTATCCTAAGGCTTAAATGTAGCTTGATGCCTGCTCCACTTTGTGGTTGTTATAAAATACAGTTCTCCATCCCCAGATTGGAGTGGCATGAATATGTTATAATAATACGGAGTACTGGGCCCCGTATCTAAGAAAAGATGTGGTGCCATTGGAGAGTGTCCCGAAGAGGGTCACGAGAATGCTTAAATATGAGAAACGTTTATCAGCTCTGAGCCTGTAATTACTGGAGTTTAGGAGAGTGAGATGCAACATCACTGAAACCTATCAAATATTGTAAGGCCTAGATAGAGTGGACGTGGAGAAACTGTTTCCTGTAGTGGGTGAGTCTAGTACCAGAGGGCACAGGCTCAGAATAGAGGGACATCCCTTCAGAGCAATGAGGAGAAGGGTTTTTTTAAAACCAGGTGGTAGTGAATTTGTGGAATTGATTGCCAAGGACTGCCGTGGAGGCCAAGTCATTGAGTATATTTAAAGCGGAGGTTAGTAGGTTCTTGGTTAGTCAGGGCATCAAAGATTATGGGCAGAAGGCAGGAGGATCAGGTTGAAAGGGACATTAAATCAGCCATGATGGAATGGCGGAGCAGACTCGAAGTGACCTAACTGTTCCTATGTCTTATGGTCTTCATGATTTAATGAGATAGACCCCAGATACTAGATAGAGACTTAAATCAGGATCTTGAATGATGATAAATTGTACCTGGAGGTTGACACTAAATCAGCAGAGTGGATTTTGGACAGTCCAAATCGTTACCGTCAGAATTATATGTGCGGCACCTGGTTCAATTATTCCCCTACCCGATAATTCCAATTCATTTAATGGAAAGTCATCAACTTGAAACATTAGTCCTGTTTCTTTCTACCGAAGCTGCTGATCTGCTGAGTGTTTCCAGAGAAGTCATGTTTTTTTCACTAGATCACATTTTTAGTTCATGACCCTCTGCTGTCCCCCAAGTCCATTCTGTAAAAAGCAGAAGGAAAAAAAGTCCTGAAGCATGGTGTTTATATTTATTTAAAGATATGTTTGGCTTGCTGCTGGATTCCAAAAGTATACCAGCAATACAAGCTGGCCTAAGGCAAGATTCAAACAACATGGAGAGGGGAGGGCTGGCAGGAATTGTTTATAACTTTCATTTACAATACTGTGGAAAAAGTATCAGGCACATATATATAGCTAGAATGCATAAGACTTTAGCATAGTCCTGTAGTAATTTTATGTATTGCACTGTACTGCTGTCGCAAAAGAAGACCAATTTCATGACATATGTGAGTGATGATAGACCTGATTCTGATATGGGTCTCTATTGTGGACTGAGAGTGGGAAGGGGGCAGGGAGAGGGGAATCATGGTTGGGAAAAGGGGCAGAGAGAGGGGACCGTGCAAGAAGCACTAAAGAGACATTCTGTAATGATCAATAAACTAATTGTTTGGAATCAAATAACCTTGCCTGGTTCCTCAGGGCTGGGTGTGTCTACACCTGTGCCACTCCCCGTCCCTTCTCTACCCCCTGTCCCACACCTCTCCTGTGGTCCTCACCATTCCCAACGTCCTTTGCTGCCAAACAGACTTGCTCTCCACTCCACATTGGCAAATACAGTACTGAGCAAACGTCCCGAAAAATATACATGCCTAAGAACTTTGTAGATCTCAGAGAATGTTGAATTAATGGCTTCATCTTTGGTTCCTGAATATATCTTCATTTCACTGACCAAATAAATTTTGCATCTCCATGCATATGTCCATATACTCGCCTTTCCTTTAAAATCTGAGTGGAGGTCCACACACTATCAGAAAATCTAACGGTTGATTGGCACTTGCATGTTTCTGATACCAAAGAGACCGTGCCCTATGGTTGTCAGACTCCTGAACCAGTGTGAATAACTTCTCTCTACTCAATGCTAAACTGACTCCACAACCTATAGATTTACTTTGAAGGAATTTTTACAACTCATGTTGGACCATAAGACCATAAGACATCATACTGTATGAGCAGAATTAGGCCATTCAGCCCATCAATTCTGCTCCACCATTCCATCATGGTTGATTTATTTTCTCTCTCCTTCCCATTCTTCAGCCTTCTCCCTGTAACCTTTGAACCCCTGATTAATCAAGGACCTATATCAACTTCTGCCTTAAATATACCCAATGACTTGGCCTCCACAGTTGCCTGTAGCAATAAATTCCACAGATTCACCACTCTCTGTCTAAAGAAATGTTTCCTAATCTCTTTTCAAAATGGACATCCCTCTACTCTGAGGCTGGGCCCTCTGGTCCTAGACTCACCCACTATACTCTTCACACCCTCTCTATGGAGGCCTTTCAATATTCAATAGGTTTCAATGAGATTCCTCTCTCATTCTGTCAAACTCCAGTGAGTACAAGCCCAAAACTATCAAACGCTCTTCACATGTTCACAGTATTATTGATTTGCATTTTTATTATTTGCACAATTTGTCTATTGCAAATTGGTTTTGGTCAGTCTCTGTCTGTCTGTCTGTCTAGGTACCATATCCGACGCGGACTTTGGTGACCATGGTTTTCCATATAGATCTATCCGTTTTTCGGATGACTTCCATTTCCTCGATGTGTAGCCACCTGGCTATGCTTTTGATGTACATAAGCCGAGGACTTCCTCTAGGTTTACTCCCCTCGATCTTTCCAGAGAGTATGAGTTTTTCTAGTTCATCTTTCCGCATGATGTGTCCTAGGAATCTGAGTTGTCTTTCTCTTATTGTTGGTATGAGCGATCGAACTGCTTGGGCTCTTCTGAGAACTTTTTCATTTGGTGTGTGTGTGGTCCATGATATTTTTAACAGTCTCCTGTAGAACCATAATTCAGCTGCTTCTAGTCTCTTTTCCATTGCTGGAGAAATGGTCCAGCATTCACTTCCATAAACAACAGGAATTCTGCAGATGCTGGAAATTCAAGCAACACACATCAAAGTTGCTGGTGAACGCAGCAGGCCAGGCAGCATCTCCAAGAAGAGGTACAGTCGACGTTTCAGGCCGAGACCCTTCGTCAGGACTAACTGAAGGAAGAGTGAGTAAGGGATTTGAAAGTTGGAGGGGGAGGAGGAGATCCAAAATGATAGGAGAAGACAGGAGGTGGAGGGATGGAGCCAAGAGCTGGACAGGTGATTGGCAAAAGGGGATACGAGAGGATCATGGGATAGGAGGTCCGGGAAGAAAGACAAGGGGGGGGGGGACCCAGAGGATGGGTAAGAGGTATATTCAGAGGGAGAAAAAGGAGAGTGAGAGAAAGAATGCATGCATAAAAATAAGTAACAGATGGGGTATGAGGGGGAGGTGGGGCCTAGCGGAAGTTAGAGAAGTCGATGTTCATGCCATCAGGTTGGAGGCTACCCAGACGGAATATAAGGTGTTGTTCCTCCAACCTGAGTGTGGCTTCATCTTTACAGTAGAGGAGGCCGTGGATAGACATGTCAGAATGGGAATGGGATGTGGAATTAAAATGTGTGGCCACTGGGAGATCCTGCTTTCTCTGGCAGACAGAGCGTAGATGTTCAGCAAAGCGGTCTCCCAGTCTGCGTCGGGTCTCGTCAATATATATAATTCGCTTCCATAAGTCAGGATAGAATAAATGTAGCACTGCAATATTCTGTTTTTAGTGTACGTGCTCATCTTTCTGTCTGTTAATATGGTCTTCATTTTTTGGAAAGCTTCTTTCTCCATTGCTATTCTGTATTTGATAACTGTGTCACACATCCCACAATGTGTAATCAAGATTGGAAATACAAACATCAAACAAGTCAACAAATTCAAATATCTTGGCAGCCTAATAACAAAAAATGGCAAGTGCGACACAGATATCAAATACAGAATAGCAATGGCGAAAGAAGCTTTCCAAAAATGAAGTCTTTGTATATGTACAGATTTTGACTCTGGCAGATTGAGCGGACGAGACTAATGAAAGGTCCAACGGTTAAGAAGGCGGTCTCTGCAAGCGTCGTGGGACGTGTAGAGCAGGACAAGACACAGAAGTCGTCTTGGTCATCCACTGCGCCTAGTCCCATCTCCAGCCGTCTCGACTCTGTCTTGCCACTGGATCCAGATGGGAATTGGGAACAGAGAGTGAGGCTGATGCTGGGCAACTCTCCCTCACTTGAATCCAAACCACGCGCTAGTCTCGACACCATCATAATGGTTTCGAGGTCCTCATCGATGTCGATGATGGACGAACACACAGTTTTTCATAAATTTGAATATATTTATTTATTTTCCTGTAAATGTCTGCTAAAAAATGAATCTCAAGGTAGTATTTGCTGACATATAGGTACTTTGATAATGCAGTGCCTGGTTCGTAAAGCTTCAGTGGAAGTTTAAATCATACAACTAAAATTACAACTCTCATACCAGTCTTAGGTGGAGGCATTTCTGATAAATGTAGGTGTACCATAATACTTTAACGAGACAGACCCCAGATACTACACTGCAGCTTTGTTCAGGATCTTGTATGGGAATAGGCCGTACAATGTCTTGCTTAAAGTCAGTCTCAGACCCAGTAGGAAAATCTATGCGTGAGTATCTGCATTCTCTGGAACTTTAAACACAGACAGAAAGGTTAAATCCAACCAGCAACATTTTGTCTGGAAGTTATGAATTTCTTGGAAAGAAGCTGAGAGGAGATTGAAAGCAGTGACTTCTATGAATAGCCAAACTTACTGTAAATCAAATATAAGCCTACTTCAAGTAAAAGTCCCAAGGGCTTTTTTTTGGCTGTGCAATAAAGAAGAATTGGTTTACAATGTTACTGGATTCATCAATAAAAATGTAATCACCATGTGGTTTAATTTAACAACTGTATGGGGCTGATAAAAAATACCTTAATTGACGATCAAAAATATCTAAAGCTTACTCCAGAAAAGGTCTGTGGTGTTGAATGAGAGTTCTAAATTCATGGCTTGCATTGTAAGTTAATCACAATCATCATGTGGAGGCATTAGACATGGATTGGGCATGTACTGAGAACAGAGTCCAACTCCATCATCAAGACAGCGCTTCATTAGACCCCTGAAGGCCAGAGAAAGCTCTGTGCCATACCGTAGAGGCCGAAATGAGGACCCCTGAACCACACCTGGGGCACATTAGAGAAGATGACCAAGGACAGACAGAGATTGAGGACCTTCATCGCTGCCCTAAATTCCAGCGACATAACAGGGAGTAGCTAACTAGTGCAAGTTAATGATTTTGCTGATTGGAAGTGGCCATCGTCATCGTCAAATGCCTGTTACGCCATTGGTGTTTAGGGCAGCATCAGGAGTGGTGCAGGCCTGGAAATGGGTTGTGGTCTTTGCGGTATTTGAACCAAATCTATACCAGTTAATTGTGAGACTAGACATTAGGACACTCAGTTCATCTGTGGGGTTTTACTCCCCTCTCTTTCACAGCTTGTCATGGTTCTTTAAGGTTATTATAGCTGGGGGTGATAGTGGGGATAAGCTCCCACTACCTTTTAAATGCGCCCAATACCACGCGTCTCAAATAGCCTCTGACAACCAAATGCAGGCCCTGGCCTTCATACATGGCTTACTACTAAGCCCGGAAGAACTGTTTCTACTGACAGGAAAAGGAACAAAGGTGCCTAGTGACCAGTCACTTAAAACTAGTCACTTCAAGAAGATGGGGCTCATTAGCTATGGTTGGCAACTCATCTAGGAGAAGGAAAACTCTGATCTAAAACCTCCGCTGCCATGTGGCTATAACCACTCATGAGGAAGGCTTTGGGAATAAACCCCGAAGGAAAAGTCTGAAGATGGAGTCCCTGAGGCAGTCCTATGTTGAGTTCAATGCTGACTGGCAGTCGCTGCGATGTCGCTGGTGCCAAATTGTATCGGTCTTTGCTGTTCCTTTGGATTCATCAGCTGCATGGAGAGGGTGAGCTTGCTGTAGGGGTGACAGCTTGCTCTCCATATCATACTGCCCTAGCTTGTGTACTAGGTAGACAGCTAGGACATAATATCCATGGTTGACCCTGACCAATGGAGGGCCTCAAGGAGGGATAGTTGTCAATCAATATATATTCGACAGTGCATTATGTTTACTACAAGTATTTTATGGAGCAATGCATCGTTAGCAACCATTAACATAGGTAAGATTGGTAACTGTTTATTTTGGAAATACCTGTGTGTGGATTAGTAACAGCCTGATCACTATTTCTTGACCTCTGCTGAAAGTGCACGAATAGATTCTGAGAAATTTTTTTTACCTCTCTTGCCTACCAGTAGACAATTATTGATTATGAATCATGTTTACCTCTTGTTGAAGTGTTCACAAACTGCTTCCTTGCAAGAAGCTGGCAAGTTCAGAAGCGTATTTATCTAGTTAGAGATACAGCGCGGAACAGGTCCTTTGGGTCCAACGAGTCGCACCACCCAGCTACCCACCTGTTTAACCCTGGCCTAATCACCAGACAATTCACAATCACCGATTAGCCTACCAGCCACTGCACCTTTGGAACGTGGGAGGAAATGAAGGACACTGAGGCACCCAGAGGAAACCCATGCAAACCCATACATTGAAAGTTCTTACAGACAGTGTTAGAATTGAACTTCGAACTCCAACGCCTCCAACAGTGTCATGCTATCTCTGGTGTCCTGATGAGGCGAAACACGACGGCTTGGTAAAAGAGGAAAGAAGTTCTTAAAAACTATTTGGGGGTTGTGATGGGTCATTAATGTACATGTATTGATTGCAATGCAGGCAGTAGGCCACACTTAAGCCTGCACGGAGACATGGGAGGTGGCAGAGGCTAGAATCAGGAGCAACACACAAGATACCGGATGAATTCAGCAGGTCAGGCAGGATGTATGGACGAAAATGGGGGAAATATAGTCTATCTGCTTGGTGGCACAGCAACATAGCGGTTAGCACACGCTTTACAGTACCAGTGACCCGGGTTCAATTCCTGCCACTACCTGCGAGGAGTTTGTACGTTCTTCCCGTGAGCTGCTCCAGTTTCTTCCCACAGACTAAAGACGTACAGGTATGTAGGATAACTGGTAATTGTAAATTTTCCTGTGATTAGACTAGGACTAAATTGAGTGATTACTGAGAGGCATGGTTCGAAGGGCCGGAAGGGCCTGTTAAATGCTCAATCTCAATAAAAAAAATCTTCCTTCTATCCAAATGAAAGGACTTGTTCCAAAGCGTCAGTTGTTTATTTGTCTTCGTAGATGCCGCCTGACCCACTGAGTTTTCCAACCATCCTCTGTGTTAGTCTTGAGGAGTTAATTCCAATTAAGTCCAAAGTACCTATACCAAAGGATCAGATGCTGGCACTAGGCCCAGTCTCAATGGTGAACTCAAGATCAGGAGAGAAAGTTACAGAGTGGTGGAGATGTTTGTATTCAACACGGACAGTGAGACTCCCCTCCCCACACCTACAAGGCTGTGCGAGCAGAGACACAGAAGTTTCTGCAGATGCTGGAGATCTTGAGCAACACGCAAAATGCTGGAGAAACGCACCAGGTCATGCAGCATCTACGAAGGGAAATAAACCGTCAATGCTTCATGCCGAGGCTCGTCATCAATTAAGTCCTCAGTAAACTGAGAAATGCATTAAGATAATGTCCCAAGGACATAGATTCCAGCAGGGAGATCAATGACATCACATTGAATAGATTTTCAAATTCCTACACACTTGCCTAAAATAACAGGAATTAGTCAATTAACATTTCTTTAAAAATCATGCCTTGGTGGAATCAGCAAAGTCAGTGATTCCTAAAAAAGAAAAAAACACAAAGAATAAATGGATGACAGACGAAATCAAAAATCTAATGGAAGAAAGGAGACGGAAGAAAGCAAATCCTATAGAATATAAGTCCTTAGATAAAAAAGTTAAAAGCTTATGTCAAAAAGCCAAAGAAGAATGGTTAAACCAGGAATGTGAGCAAATAGAAAAAATCCCTATTACTGATCCAAAAAGGTTACATCAACAAATCAAGAATATCGCTGGTAAAAAGCTCCTCTGTTCTTCAGGTGGATGTTTGAAAGCAAAGGACGGTACCATTATCATGGAAAAAGATGAGATTATGAACAGATGGGCTGAGTATATTCAGGAATTGTTTGAAGATGATTGAGGCGAAAAACCAGAAATTAAGAAAAACATTGAAGGTCTAAGTATTTTAAAATCTGAAGTTTGTAATGCAATAAATAAGATGAAGAAAGGAAAGGCAGCAGGTCCTGATGAATTAATAATAGAACAAATTATCGCCCTTGAAGATTATGGAATTGAAAAACTTACTGACTTAATCAATGACATTTATGAGACTGGAATAATACCAGAAGGGATGAAAGCAATCAGTATTTATCACTCTTCCTAAGAAACCTGGAGCAGTAGAATGTGAGTTACATAGGACCATAAGTTTAATGAGTCATATCACCAAGATACTTCTAAGAATTTTGATGACAAGAGCTAAAAGTAAGATACAAGCTGAAATAGGTCAAGAACAATGTGGTTTGTGAAAGACAAAGGTACAAGAAACGCAATATTGAAGTTAAGGATACTATCAGAACGAGCTATTCAAGTGCAAAAAGATTTGTTTGTTTGTTTTATCGACTACACCAAGGCATTTGATAAAGTGAAGCACAATAAGTTATTTGAAATATTACAGAAAACTCTAGATGTAGATTCGAAAGACCTCCGCTTAATCAGAAATCTGTACTGGGAACAAACTGCCGCTGTAAGAATAGATGGAGAAGTGAGTCAGTTTACGAAAATCAAGAGAGGCGTTAGACAAGGGTGTGTTTTCTCCCCTGATTTGTTTAATGTGTACAATATTACAAAAAATAAGAGACATCTTGGCAATCAAAGTTGGTGGTGAAAACATCAGTAATTTCAGATATGCTGATGACACTGTGTTAATTGCAAGTACGGAGGAAGAACTATAAAACTTAGCTGATATAGTTGTTGAAGAAAGTGCAAAAATGGGTCTATCTATCAATTGCAAAAAGACAGAATGTATGGTGATATCCAAAGAGAAGGAGAATCCTATCTGCAGGCTGAAAATAAACAGGGAAGACATAAAACAAGTACAGAACTTTTGCTACTTAGGATGCTGGGTGACATCAGATGGCAGGTGCGATATGGACATCAAAAGAAGAATAGGGATGGAAAAGACACCTTTAAGAGAATGAAGAGTATAATGACCAAAACTAAATTGGGCATGACAACCGCCTCAGAGTACTGAAATGTTACGTTTACCCAGTTATGTTATATGGATCAGAATATTGGACAATATCTAGTAACATGAGGAAACGAATTGAAGCAGCAGAGATGTGGTTTTTGAGGAGGATGCAAAGAATATCATGGATGAAACGAATATCTAACGAGGATGTCATGAACAGAGCAAACACAAAAAGAGAAATAATGTATGAGATCATGAAAAGGCAACATAACTTCATTGGACATGTGATTAAGAAAGAGTAGTTAGAATGCACGGTAATTATGGGAAAGATTGAAGAGAAGAAAGCAAGAGGAAGACAAAGACAAACGACGGTGGAGACAGCAGCCAGAGAATTGGAGTTGAATACCAATGAATTGATCCACTTGACCCGAAACAGGAGTGTGTGGGCCATGGCAGTCAAAGCTCAAACTGGGCACGGCACCTGATGATGATGATGATTAAAAATCAGTCAGGACCAGATGTGACATAAATAGGTTCCATTGGCACATCTCTACAACGCAAGTAGCATTATATTCTTCCATTTTTACACTTGATCTTAGCCAAAAGCCGAGTGGCAGAAGTGTTATTGATTTTTTTAGGAATGTAACGGAACAGTAGAGAAAGCATTGGCTGTGAATGTAAAGAATGAAAATGCATTGCACAGTTCATTGTTGTAAATATTTTTATTATGAATAAAGTTTATTTTGATAATAAAAAATAAAAATATATTCTTCCAACTGTGTATGACTCTAAAGGGTGTTGACTGCATAAGAAGTAACATTTGTACTGATATTACATTCCAGTGATCTCTCTTTCCCTTGATGCTGTCAGGGAATGGGGGCAGAGCAAAGGTTAATCAATGTGGATTGTAGATTTTGACTCTAAATGGTTCATGATGTGTTCTAGTTTCTGGTTCTAGTTTTGGTTACGCTTATTTGTTACTACTTTTTGGCGATTTTTGAATTGGGGCTTATGTACTTACTGCCCGTCACGCAGTTGGAATTTAAGGCAGCAACGAAGGTCTTCCATCTCTGACAGTGTTCAGAGCTTCCTTCATTGTGTCCGTAGCTTCTTCTCAGTTTTCACTACTGTCAGTCATACAAGTCCTGGGTGGAGACTTAGGAATGCAATCACACTCTTTATTGCTGTTTCTGTAACAATTTTGCTTTACCAGTCGGGGTTATTAACCATGAGCTAAACCCCCTGAACCTGGAGGACCAGTAGACTACTCTTAGTCTGGATTCTACTCTTTGACCTGTTTGGCATGAGTGACCTACCAAGAGCCAAAGCATAAAGCCCTGACTCCAGCCAGCATAGGTCTCTGGGTCATTGAGGCACACAAGCCTCCAAACTATGACAGATTGTGGGCTCTTGGACGTTGAATGGGGGTGGATTGCAGATAACGAACTTACCCTAACCCATTGTTCTTTGGAATGTGGGAGGAAACCAGAACACTCAGAGGAAATCCAGGTGGTCATGGGGATGCATACAGACAGCAGTGGGAATTGAATGCAGATAGTTGATTACTTGCATTGTAAAGTGATCATACTAACAGCTATGCTACCATACTGCCCATAAATGGACCAACTGCAGTTGCCAATGAATTCCAAAGATAAAAGTGTCCAAACAGGAACAGTGAACAATTACCCTTGGACAGAAAAGACCACTACGTAAAAAATGCCATGATCCAAAACCACTAAATGGCAGTGCAGACACTGTGAGGCAGAATGAACCAAAGCTGCCTTTCATCCATTGATGTATAGAAATAGTTTCCTGCCAACATCACTGACCATCAAAACAAGGCTGGTGGTCAGCAAAGGAGAGTAGGAAAGGTAACAGAACATGAATAATTCACTGAAAATTTAGGCGGCTTCTTCTTGCCAACCTCTATGCTTTATGTGAGTACAGCCAGTTTAACCGCATCCTCCTCTGCAGTTTCTAGATCCTGGGTCAGTTAGTATGAAACTTACAGTACACATAAAATGCTTTTGTGTACTGATAATTTCTTGCCAGAATAAATTAAACAATACTGATTCAACTACCGTCCTGTGATATACATATTTTAATTGCTGATGTAATATTTTATTACTTATTTTATTACTTCAATTAATTTTCTCATTTATCACAAATGTTTACAGTTATATTGCTCTTTCAACACAGTAGAACATCCCAAAGGAGCACCGAACCTCATAAATAGCCTTTGGGGTGGGACACCAAGAATGTGTTCAAGGAGATAGGCCTACATAACGTGTTGAGAAGGAAAGAGAAGCAAACAAATTTAGGAAGAAAATCCCAGTATCTGGGCACTGGTTGTTCACAAAATGGATGCCAGTTGTGGACTAGTTAAACTCAGGGATGGCAAAAAGATAGAAATAGAAGAGCAGAGAAATCTCAGAGGGTTGTGGAGATGGAGGAGTTTATAAGGGTTGGAGAGGTAAGAACATGAAGGAATTTGAGAATGAGGATATGTATTTTAAACTAAGTGATTGTCTAAATGGAGGCTATTTTTATATGGCGGCCATTTTTCTACCCATGGATGTGGGGAGAACGGTTAGGTAGTTTCATAAATTGATGTGCTGTGAAGGAAGTTTATCAGCCTTTGCTTTATCTGCAGATACTCCTTAACTTGCTGAGTAGTTCAAACACTTTCTGTTTACACTCTGTAGTGTTTTGTTTCTTGCTGTTCTGTGAATTGAAAGATGCAAAGCGACCAGAAAAATATTGATGCCAAGTCTAAAGGTAACAACGGCTTGGATGAAGGTTTCAGTAGAAGATGAATCAAGAATGAATGGAGATATAACTGCCTCAATAGCTTTAAGACTGTAAGTTTAAAATATATGCATAAAAATAATGTTAGTCAACTGGCAAACCTTAACAGAATATTTTAAGCAGCTTTAGCATAAGTCAAGCACTGTTTAATACTTGACTTAAGCTAAAGCAGTTTAAAGTTAAGTAAACATTATATGAATCTAAGGGCGTATGCCATATATGAATATATAAATTAGGACGAAGAGCAGAACTTTTAATCCTTGTTTTCTTCACCATTTAAAAAATTCAAGATTCAAGTCTAGATTCAAGTATATCTATTATCAAAGAATGTATCAATTATACAACACAGACAAAATGCTGGAGGAACTCAGCAGGCCAGGCAGCATCTATGGAAAAAGTACAGTCGACGTTTTGGTCCGAAATATCAACTGTACTTTTTTTCCATAGATGCTGCCTGGCCTGCTGAGTTCCTCCACCATTTTGTCTGTTTTGCTCAGATTTCCAGCACCTGCAGATTTCTCTTGTAAGAATAAAATTAAAAGACCAACATTCGATGTGCAAGAGATAACTAAACAAAAAATACAAATCATGCAAAGCCAGGGCCCCACATTGACCAGATTCTGTTAAGAGGAAGGTCAAATCAGTCGGATGAAACTCAGTGGCAGGAAGAAACCCACAGTCCGCAGACTATCGGCACCCTACGAGATGTGGAAGAAGTTTCAGGCACAAGCAGCAGTCCAAGACACAGCCAGGCACATCGTAAAGTGGAGAACTTAAAGTAATTAAGTTCATAATAAGTGAATTGATACCAACAATAAAATTTAAAGTAATGTCTTATACTTTCAATGACACTGATGGTATCATGTCAATTGTTAAAAATTTATTAAATGGCAGAGAAGACAAGTGGGGCTGAGAATTCTACTCTTGACTCTAATTCATATATTCATATACTAAACATGTTCTTAGATTCATACAATGTTTCCGTAACCTAATGGTCCTACTTCAAAATTATAAATTATGCATAAATTCTAACATCTCCAATATTCTCCTACAACAGTGTAGAAAATGAGGGAAAATTTGACAGAGGTATACAGAATTATGAGGGGTATAGATAGGGTCAGTGCAAGCAGGGTTTTTTCCAATGAGGTTGGGTGAGGCTAGAACTAGAAGTCATGGGTTAAGAGTGAAAGGTGAAGTGTTTAAGGGGAACGTGAGGAGGAATGTCTACACTCAGAGAGTAGTGAGAGTGTGGAATGAGCTGCCAATGGAAGTGGTGGATGTGGGTTCAATTTCAACACAAGAGAAATTTGGATTGGTACATGGATGGGAGGGGTTTGGAGGGTTATACTCCAGGTATAGGTCAATGGGACTAGGCAGATTAATAGATCAGCATGGATTAGGTGGGCTGAAGGGCTAGTTTCAATGCTGTAGTGCTCTATGACGCTATGGTCCATGACTTAACTCTCAGGGAAGTCTGTGTAGGCTTCCATGTCCACAAGAAGAACAAAATGGGACAATATCAATACAACCATCGAAATGTACAGTTTTGTTATACTGTCTATGTGCCAAATGAACTTAATCTAATCGATATTTTTTTACATCTCAATTTACTGTACATTACAGTTTAAGGTTAACTTGAAGGTAAGGAGGTAGCAAAGCAACTCTAAACTTTCTGTCCCCTAGAAGTCAAACCCTATCTCCCAAAATTTATACTAATAGTTTACACCACACATCTGTGGTTGATATTTTTTCGAGGTGAAATATTCACATATTGCCACAAAGCATGGTAAAGACACATCAAGGAATTATTGCTGCTACAATAATGATCCGTCATTCTTCACTTTGAAGTTTGAGACAAAATAAAATCGATAGATATATCCTTTGCTTTTGAATCAAATTATCAATTATAAATTGGTTTGAAATAGGTTGCTTGACAGATAGTAGTTGAGACAAGATAGATAAATTCTAAAAGAAAGGATGAGACAGTTATCTTAATCACTGGTATTGAAGGAGGCAAGAACATTGATCTTCAAGTCCCACACAACACATGGCATAACTTGGTGTTACTGACCAAAGACATATTTCTCTTCCTGGGAGAGTTGATTGAAGGATCTTAATTGGTCGATTTTACAGGCTGAAGAGCAGATCAAAGTTCAAAGTAAATTTATTATCAAAGTACGTATATGTTACCATATACAAACCCGAAATTCATTGTCTTGAGGGTTTACTCAATAAATCTACAGAATAAAAACCATAACGGAATCATTGAAAGACCTCGCCAAATTGATCATTCAAACAGAGTGCAAAAGACAACGAATTGTGCAAATGCAAACAGAAAGAAATAATAATAAATGAGCAATGAATATCGAGAATGTCAATTGAAGTGTCCTGGGGAGTGAGTCCATAGGTTGAGGGAACATTTCAATGATGGGGCAAGTGAAGTCAAATGAGTTGATTGCCAAGGCATCAGGTTTAATGGTGTCTGTCAACAGAGTACATTTGGATATCAGTTAACAAATTCCTAGGTGTTTATTTTTATATTTTTATAACAGATATAACTGTTAACTGATATCCAAATGCACTTAGCTGACAGACTTTATTAAGTTCAAAGTTCAAAGTAAATTTATTATTAAATTACATATACATCACCATATACAACTCTGAAATTCATCTTCTCATGGGCATTCACAGTCAATGCCAGAAGCATGACACAATCAATAAAAGACTGCACCCAGACAGACAAAAAACAAACTGCACAAATATTAAAAGAAAATTTTACAATACAGGTAATAATAAATGAATAATAAGGCGGCGAGCATTTGGTGCATGATGACAGACGAATAAGATCATTAAACTCAACATCCATTATATTTTGATAAACACAAAAACAGACCGGGTGCTATGACCCAGGGAGAGAACCCATTCAGTTACCGATGGGGGAGGTGACGATCCCACACACTGGTTACAGTCAGGGTGACCCACAAACACACATGCGAATAATCATATAACCCAAGCTAAAATGTGAAATAAATAAACTTGAAGATCTCACCATAATCCCAAGAAAGTATATATAAGACAAGAACAATAATTAACGCTGGACATTAGAAATGCAGGGGCAGGCTGTCGACCATGCCCTCCCTGGAGCATCACAATAAATATCAAGAACATGAGATGAAGAGTCCTTGAAAATGTTCCATAGGTTGTGGGAACAGTTCAGTAATGGGGCAAGTGAAGTTCAGTGAAGTTATCCCCTCTGGTTCAAGAACCTGATGGTTGAGGGGTAATATCTGTTCCTGAACCTGGTGGTGTGGAGTCCTGAGGCTCCTGTACTTTCTTCCTGATGGCCTTAGCAAGAAGGGGTCTTGGCCTGAACGCTGGGGGTCCTTGATGATGGATGCTGTTTCTCTCAGGTAGCGCTTTGTGTGGATGTGCTCAGTGGTGGGGAAGGTTTTATCCGCGATGGGTTAGGCAGTATTCTCTACCTTTTGTGGGCATTTCCAGTCAATATGCTCTCTACTACACATCTATAGAAGTTTGTCAAAGTTTTAGATGACATGCTGAATTTTCACGAACTCCTAAGAAAGTAGAGGCACTGCCATGCTTTCTTCATAGTTGAACTTCCGTGCTGGGCCCAGGACAGATCCTTTGAAATAATAACACCGAGGAATTTAAAGTTGCTGACCCACTCCACCTCTGATCCCCTAATGAAGACGGTTTCCTCCTCCTAAGGTAAATACTCAGCTCCGTAGTCTTGCTGACATTGAGTGAGCGGTTTTTCTTGTGTCACCACTCAGCCAGGTTTTCAACCTCCCTACTATATGTTGATTTAACACCAGCTTTGATTCAGCCAACAGCAATGGTGTCATCAGCATTCCTAAATATGGAATTGGATCTGTGCTCAGCCTCACGGTCGTAAGTATAAAGTGAGTAGAGAAGGGCGCTCAGCACATAGATTGAGGTGCACTTGTGCTGATGGAAACCTGATGCTTTGGTAATCATCTGACCTAATCTGCTCTTAAATCTCTACAATGGGCCGACTTCTGGTTCCACTCCTGGGAAGTAAGTCTGGTCAGTAGAACCAAATTATGCCATAGGTTGTGTGGGACTCGAAGGTAGCACAGGATCAATGTTCTTCCCTTTAAAAATGTTTACAAGAATAAATCGTGTACTCTTGCAGTCTGGAATATGACAGTTGGTATCGATGACAGATACTTATCATCCTGACAGACTTAGATATGCTTTCTCATTTACCCCTTGCAAGAAAGGCAGACGCTCTCCCAGTGTATGGTGGTTTTGGCCATATTATGAGGCGCTTCAGGGTTGTTTTGAGGCGACGGACTGGCAGGCACTCTGTAAGCCACATGAGAGGATATTGATGGGTTCACAGAGTGCATCACTGATTACATCAACTTCTGTGTGGACTGCAATATTCCGACAAGAACTGTCCTTTGTTATTCAAATAACAAACCATGGGTAACAAAGGACATTAAGGACATCCTGAACGCTAAAAAGAGGGTATTTAGAGATGGAAATAGAGAGGAGCTGATTGCAATACAGAGGGACCTAAAAGCCAGGATCAGGGAGGCTAAAGACAGGTACAGGAGGAAGCTTGAGTGGAAACTCCAGCAGAACAACATGAGAGAGGTCTGGAGGGGGATGAGGACCATCACTGGCTTTCGGCAAACTAGCAACAGAGGAGCCGAAGGCAATGTGGACAGGGCCAACGAACTTACCCTGTTCTTTAACAGATTTGACATTGTGGCCCCCTGCCCATCCCCCACATGAGTCATCTGTTGTCGGCCCCCAACCAACACATATTCCACTCTCCCCTCCTACCCCTCCTCACAGTCCCCCACCCTGCTCTCATGACTATACCCTCCCCCACACGAAACCACCACGGTGGGCTTCACAGCTGAACAGGTGAGAAGACAGCTGAAACGTCTCAACCCAAGCAAGGCTGCAGGACCGGATGGTGTCAGTACCAGGGTGCTCAAAGCCTGTGCCCCTCAGCTATGTGGAGTACTTCACCATGTCTTCAACCTGATCCTGAGGCTCCGGAGGGTTCCTGTGCTGTGGAAGACATCCTGCCTCGTCCCTGTGCGGAAGACGCCGCGCCCCAGTGGCCTCAATGACTACAGACGGGTGGCATTGACCTCCTACCTCATGAAGATCCTGGAGAGACTTGTTCTGGAGCTGCTCCGGCCTACGGTCAGGCCACACTTAGATCCCCTTCAGTTCGCCTACCAGCCCCGACTAGGAGTTGAGGATGCCATCGCCTACCTGCTGAACCGTGTCTACGCCCACCTAGACAAGCCAGCTAGCACCGTGAGGGTCATGTTTTTTGACTTCTCCAGTGCGTTCAACACCATCTGCCCTGCTCTGCTGGAGAAGAAGCTGACAGCGATGCAGGTGGATGCTTTCCTGGTGTCATGGATTCTTGATTACCTGACTGGCAGACCACAGTACATGTGCTTGCAACACTGTGTGTCTGACAGAGTGATTGACAGCACTGGGGCTCCACAGGGGACTCTCTTGTCTCCCTTTCTCTTCACCGTTTACAGCTCAGACTTCAACTACTGCACAGAGTCTTGTCATCTTCAGAAGTTTTCTGATGACTCTGGCATAGTTGGATGCACCAGCAAGGGAGATGAGGCTGAGTACAGGACTACGGTAGGAAACTTTGTCACATGGTGTGAGCAGAATTATCAGCAGCTTAATGTGAAAAAGACTAAGGAGCTGGTGGTAGACCTGAGGAGAGCTAAGGTACCGGTGACCCCTGTTTCCATCCAGGGGGTCAGTGTGGACATAGTGGAGGATTACAAATACCTGGGCATACGAATTGACAATAAACTGGACTGCTCTAAGAACACTGAGGCTGTCTACAAGAAGGGTCAGAGCCATCTCTATTTCCTGAGGAGACTGAGGTCCTTTAACATCTGCCGGACGATGCTGGGGATGTTCTACGAGTCTGTGGTGGCCAGTACGATCATGTTTGCTGTTGTGCGCTGGGGCAGCAGGCTGAGGGTAGCAGACACCAACAGAATCAACAAACTCATTCGTAAGGCCAGTGATGTTGTGGGGATGGAACTGGACTCTCTCACGGTGGTGTCTGAAAAGAGGATGCTATCCAAGTTGCATGCCATCTTGGTCAATGTCTCCCATCCACTACATAATGTACTGCGTGGGCACAGGAGTACGTTCAGCCAGAGACTCATTCCACCGAGATGCAGCACAGAGCGTCATAGGAAATCATTCCTGCCTGTGGCCATCAAACTTTACAATTCCTCCCTTGGAGGGTCAGACACCCTGAGCCAAAAGGCTGGTCCTGGACTTATTTCCTGGCAGAATTTACATATTACTATTTAACTACTTATGGTTTTATTACTACTTAATTATCTATGGTGCAACTGTAACAAAAACCAATTTCCCCTGGGATCAATAAACTATGAGTATGACTATGACTATAACTATTAAAAAGGATACAATGCTGTCTTAAATTCTGATGAAAGCTGCAAGAAGAACATTGAAACCAAATTTGCAAGTATCAAACGAATGAATGAGCCCTTGCTTGTCTGTCTCCTTTGTAATACTGTTTATTTAAGGATAATGGTAAGCTGATTGTCCACTGAAATGAATGCATTATAGCAAGTACATGCAGAGCGATACTATGAGTTACTTTAGAAAATTAACATTTCTGACTTGCAGGGATGTCAGGATATGGACGTTTTACAAGAATGAACCCAGGGACTGCCTACACATGCAACTGATTGCTAGGCAGTGTTGTAATGTAGGAAATACAATCTCAAGTCTGAGCATGGCTAGCTCTTAACGCAATCAAAGTGCAATGACTGGGTGATCTTTTTCAGAGATATTAACAATAGGATAAAGATAATCTTTGGTTCTAAGCTTTCTTGAGGATTTTATTTATTAATTTATAGATACAAACATGGAACAGGCTCTTCTGGCCCATTGAAACTCACCTATTTAACACAGCTTAATCATAGGACAATTTACAATGACGAAATAACCTACTAACAGGTACAGCTTTGGACTGTGGGAAGAAACCAGAAAGAAACATGCATTCCACAGGAGGGACAAACAGACTCTTTACAGATTATGTCACAATTGAACTCCGAACTCTGAGGCCCTGAGCTGGAAGAGCATTGCGCTATCAGCTACACTACTTGGTTGAAAATAATAGTATACAGAAAAGATGATTTTATAGAACTCTGACTGGACCACGCCAGAACACTTTGCTCAGCTCTATTTGCCAAGTGAAAAGGCAAAGGGCTGCTTCCCAGGAATACGATGTACAAGGAACTCCCAGAAAAATACTATTTGGGATACTGCTTCAAATGAATACAGAAGATTTGAAATCTGGTGCCAAGAAATCCCTCTGCATACATGGAATTAGAATTATGTAGAATGGGTATCCAGAAAGAATTGTGGCAAGAATGTCATTGGAGTCATTTAAGAAAGAAATATATGCAGCCATGAGGAAATGCTCTAAGAATCAATGTGAACTGTTCAAGAGTTATCTGAAGTGATCCAAGAAACTTTTCCTGTTGATGTAGATGTCCTGAATTAAGCAGCCCAAGAAGTGCCAGAGTTAAAACCCCAATGATGAGTGAGGCCTCACATGGAGTGTGAGCAGTTTTGGGCCCCTTATCTAAGAAAGCATGTGCTGACTCTGGAGAGGGTTCAAAGGAGGTTCAAGAAAATGATTCCAGCATTGAACAGCTTGCATGTCATATGAAAAGCGTTTGATGGCTCTGGGCCTGTGTGCATGAGAATTCAGAAGAATGAAGGGTGACCTAATTGAAACCTGTTGAATGTTGAAAGGCTTTGATAGAGTTAACGTAGAGAAGATGCTTCCTAGGATGTGAGAGTCTAGGACCAGAGGACACAGCCTCAGAATAGAGGGGTGTCCTTTTAGAATGGAGATGAGGAGGAATTTCTTTAACCAGAGAGTGGTGAATCTGTGGAAATCGTTGCCACAGACAGCTGAGAAGGCCAAGTGACTGGGTATATTTAAGGCAGAGGTTGATAGATTCTTGATTAATCAGGGCATAAATGGTTAAGGTGAGAAGGATGGAGATTGGAGCTGAGAGGGAAATGGATCAGCCATGAAGAAATGGCGGCCCAGACTCGATGCCAAATGGGCTAATTCTGCTCCTATATCATATAGTCTTATGATTAGGAGTGGCAAATGGATCTGCTTTACAACTCCACCATGGCCTTGCTATCTAGTTTCCATTTCCTTTGGTTCTCCCAATGTCAAAAAAACACTATAATCTTGATTTTGTATGAACATTCATTTGTGCTGAAGATTGATTTACCATATCTGGTGATGTTGCTGCTCCTTATCAAAGCAAATAGAAACTTCCTTGAACTTGCCCTTTACCTAAGGAAAGAAACATTGAGGCTGGTTCTCTTTTCAAATGATCGATTAATGATCCATGTTGTAAAATGTGATGAATAAAAAGTACAAAGAGATTAAGTTCTTCTGGCTCCTTGTGGTTAATTTTTTAATCTTCACTGCTTCATCCCACACAGAAGTTGATGATTTAGGGTGATATCAGAGATCAGCTAGCACCTGTAGAACTGTATTCACCAAGAAGGAACTGTACCACCAAGAAGGAAAGGAAAGAACTAGAAAAATAAAAGCCATGGCCGCGTGGGTCCTTTTAAAAACAATATTCACATCTGTACACACAAAAGAAAGATAAAATAGAATGCAATCTGGGTGTTCCTTTTATTGACCTTGACATCCATGAAGTTTCTCATTTGTTCACATACACAGGCACACACTCTAACAATTAGAAACCACTGAAATCATTTGTTGCTAATCTAAAATTATGTTACTTAAAACTTTAGATGATTGTCTCTCGGCATCGACAATCACAGAAGTTCTCCATTTCATTCGACACATTTTGTTTAAAGAAATTAACTTTTCCAATTAAACTGCACAGAATATCCACACTAATTCTTTAAAATTATTAATGTTGTATAGTAAATAATCTTCTTTCGTTTTCAAAGTTCAAAGTTCAAAGTGAATTTAATATCTTTATTATCTCACCATACACCACCCTGAGATTCATTTTCTAGCAGGCATTATGAATAAATCTATAATAGAATAATAACCATAATAGAATCAAGGAAAGACTGCACAAACATGGGCGTTCAGCCGATGTATATAAGACAACAAACTGAGCAAGTTCAAAAACAAAAAAGTAATAATAATAATAAATAAATAGATAGATAGATAAATAAATAAGCAGGTTAATATACTCTCCCCCACATATCTATAGAAGTTTGTCAAAGCTTTAGATGTCTTTAATGATTTCTATCATACAAAGAATATTGATGAAGTATATGATTAAGATATACAAAAATGATGAGTGGCATGGATGAAGATCCCAAATGAGACATCCTTGTGTCTCCCATCCTCCCCTACACACAAACAGGTAGAAGATAAGGAAGTCTGAAAGCATGTATCACCAGGCTCAAGGACAGATTCTTTCCTGCTGTTAGAAGACTACTGAAAAGTCCCAAAGTATGACAAGATGGGCTCTTGACTCACAATTACCTGGACCTTGCATAGTTTTCTTTCTCTGCCTTGCACTTTCTCTGTAACTATGCGCTTTATTCTGCTTTTTGTTATTGTTTTCCCTTCAGCTGCCTCAGTGATCCATATGGATGTCTTACAGATCATTAAGGTATCACCTAAATAAATATGACAATAGTAACCTGATTTACCAGTGAAACACAGCTCCACTTGGCACAGGTAGCTATAACCAGAGGGGTGTAGGCTTCAGGTAAGCTGTAAGAGATTTAGAGGACACCTCAGGAATAATTATTTCACCCAGAGGACAGTTGAAATCTTGAATGTGTTTCCCGGTGCTACCACACTTCCTAGACTTCCTGACTGGGAGACCCCAGTTAGTCCGGATTGGGAGCAGCATCTCCAGCACCATCACACTGAGCACAGGGGGCCCCCCCAGGGCTGTGTGCTCAGTCCACTGCTGTTCACTCTGCTGACCCACAACTGTGCTGCAACACACAGCTCGAACCACATCATCAAGTTCGCTGATGACACAACTGCAGTGAGTCTCATTGGCAAGAACGATGAGTCAGCATACAGAGGGGAGGTGCAGCGGCTAACGGACTGGTGCAGAGCCAACAACCTGTCTCTGAATGTGAACAAAACAAAAGAGATGGTTGTTGACTTCAGGAGGACACGGAACGACCACTCTCCGCTGAACATCGACAACTCCTCCGTAAGGATCATTAACAGCACCAAATTTCTTGGTGTTCACCAGGCGGAGAATCTCACTTGGTCCCTCAACACCAGCTCCATAGCAAAGAAAGCCCAGCTGTGTCTCTACTTTCTGCAAAGGTTGAGAAAAGTTCATCTCCAACCCCCCATCCTCACCACATTCTACAGAGGTTGTACTGAGAGCATCCTGAGCAGCTGCATTACTGCCTGGTTCGGAAATTGCACCATCTCGGATCGCAAGACCCTGCAGCGGATAGTGAGGTCAGCTGAGAAGATCATCAGGGTCTCTCTTCCCACCATTACAGATATTTACACCACACACTGCATCCGTAAAGCAAACAGCATTGTGAAGGACCCCACGCACCCCTCATACAAACTCTTCTCCCTCCTGCCACCTGGCAAAAGGCACCGAAGCATTCGGGCTCTCACGACCAGACTATGTAACAGTTTCTTCCCCCAAGTCATCAGACTCCTCAATACCCAGAGCCTGGACTGACACCAACCTACTGCCCTCTACTGTGCCTATTGTCTTGTTTATTATTTATTGTAATGCCTGCACTGTTTTGTGCACTTTATGCAGTCCTGGGTAGGTCTGTAGTCTAGTGTAGTTTTGTGTTGTTCTACGTAGTTCAGTGTAGTTTTCGTATTGTTCATGTAGCACCATGGTCCTGAAAAACGTTGTCTTGTTTTTACTGTGTACTGTACCAGCAGTTATGGTCGAAACAACAAAAAAAAGTGATTTGACTTGACCTGACTTGAAAAATGTTTAGAGGAGCACTCAATAAGTGTTTAGAAGACTATGGTTGGAGTCTGGGAAAATTGGATTCTAATAGAGAGATACATGATGGACGTGATCAGTTGAAGGACCTGTTTTTCTGCTCCCTGACTCTGTTACTCTAAGCCATTTTTGTTCAGTTTTCTAACTTCAAAACATTTATCTAATTCAAAGGAAGACGTGGGGAGTCCGAAACACAGGTGTAACATTGTCTTTACTTTCAACAAGGCGCACATGTATCACATGGTAGCATGGTGACGTATACGATTAATTACATATAACCTGTAATTATTTAAATGAACAAAAATGCTTAATCAACCAATATATATATAAGATTACTCAGATAGTATTGAAAATACACAACGCTCCTCAAAATAGATGGAGAGAAAGAATGTGAATGAGAAAGAGAAAGGGAACATGAGAAAGATAAAGAAGGGATCAAAGGAGATCTGGAAAGAGAAAAGGAGAAGAAAGGTGTTCAGGGCTGTCAGAACCATTTCCTGCAGTCTCAGAATCACCTCCTACATCCACCATGGAGAAGTCCCCAGAACCTGAGATTGTTTCACAGCCACAAGTCTCACCTGCAAGCAGATTGATCCCCCTTGTCAGGAAAGACATAGACATAGACATAGACATAGATAGACATACTTTATTGATCCCGAGGGAAATTGAGTTTCGTTACAGCTGCACCAACCAAGAATAAGTATAAAAATACAAAAACCACAAACAATCAAACAACAATATGCAAACTGTGCCAGATGGAAATAAGTCCAGGACCAGCCTATTGGCTCAGGGTGTCTGACCCTCCACAGGAGGAGCTGCAAAGTTCGATGGCCACAGGCAGGAACAACCTCCCATGACGCCCAGTGTTGTATCTCGGTGGAATATGGCTGGAGTCCAACAGCAAAAAGTTCAATATCCAGTCTGCAAACACGTTCCTCGATCATAATATGACCCGGATTGCACCGTCCATTGTTAACCAGGACAGCAAGCCCCCAACTCCTTTACGCTTACCGCTCTCAGTGCACTTCCGGTCAGCCCGAACGGTCTGGAAGCCGTCCATGGAAAAGATGTTATACCATAAGAGTAAGAAATCCTCCACAACAATTAAATCTGGGGCTTCAGTGGGACAATTTACAAATTTACTGTGCTGTGGATGTCTGTATATAGTAGTTGTATAATATAACATATTGTGTATATAGTTGATATGCATTCTCTATTGAGTTGGAGTTTATGGCTAAGCAGACAGGAGTGTTGTGTATGTAATATTTCAGTAATAGTTCAGTAATCTTGTACACATTTTGGTTGATTAAGCATTGTTGTTCATTCAAATCATTCAGTAGGGGGTATATTTAAAATAGATTAATTGCATATGCCATCAGGCTGTCATGTGATACATGCTTCAAGATGAAATTACCCGTGTTTCGGACTCCCTGCGTCTTCCTTTGAATTGGATTAATATCTTGAAGTTACAATTTTGATTTGGAAATTCACCCTCAGCTGACTGTGCCACATGCGGATGCATTTGTATCATTTTCAACATTTGATATTGAAGTCAACAGAGCCAGCCAGACCTCAGAGGTGAGCAATGCCCTATTATTTCTACATTGCACCTTTCTACGATAAATGAACAAGAGCTAATTTCTGTTGCCTTTAAGATTTCCAAAAAAATGTACTTTAAAATAAAATAATAACCTCCCATTCAAATCTGCAACAAATGCATATGTGCCAGTGTCTTGAACCGACGCCTCTCAACACTATTGAGCCAACACAGCTCTTATCCAACCATTGTGCGAGAAGCTAATTTAATCCAATGTGGGCGAACTGCAGTGACATCAGTTGTTTTGTTTAACTATAGTTAAAGACGTCTTGTTGCTGGAGTTTTCAAGTGCCTGACTCTCTCCAACGGTGTCACAAGTTCAAGTCCCAAGACTATGATGTATTGACTAATTGGGGGAGTTTTTCAGACAGCTGCCAGCACTTCTAGGTGTGGAAGAAAAGTAGTTGTACCCATTTGTCCGTCATTGTATCATTTCACCCAACATCTTTTCTTAACGCCATTGTTAGGAATTCAAAGAAAATGACCCAGGACTATGGTAAAGAGTTCAGCCACCTATGAAAAGATTAGGTGAGATGAAACTATTTTAACTGTTACTTGAGACTCTAGCTGATTATATCTATTGACCATTTCTTTTTATTTCAAGCCGTCGTCCGCAGTCTCTTTTCCTTCCCATCACCCCCGATTCAAAAACCCTGAAAACCTCCTTTTCCTTTTTCTTTCTATTCATTGTCCAGAATGTGAATGTGGCTGTTTCATCCCAAATTGTCCAAGTGGTTTGTGAGGGCATTTCAGAGGGCACTTAAGGGTCAATGACGCCCTGACAGGGTCTTCATTGCCAAGTTTGTTCTACAATAGGGACTGTTACAAAATGTCAACACAAAAGATTCTGCCGATGCTGGAAATCCTGAATAACACACACAAAATACTAAATCATTTTGCAGGCAGCATCTTATTTATTTACGTACTTAATACCTGTTATACCACCAGCATTTAGAACAGCAATGAAGGTTTTCCATCTCTGGCAGTCTTCAGGGCTTCCTTCATCATATCAGCAGCTTCCTGTCAGTTTTCAGTACCGTCAGTCATGGAAATCCCAGGTGGAGACTCAGGAACACCTTCATACTCATATATCCTTCATATCTTCATTGTTTTCTTAGGAATTTAAGGTGGGGGGTTATATAGGAGGCAGGGTTTAAGGGTCGGCACAACATAGTGGGTCGAAGGGCCTGTACTGTGCTGTACTGTTCTACGTTTTATGTTCTATAGAACATAGGCGGGAGGAGGAGAAGATGGCCGCGCGATGCAGCGCGCACAGCCTCTCCGGTGATGGATATCTGTAATCTGTCAAGTAGGAGGCCGTGCACAATTCTGATTTGATGGAGGTAGATGTGAGAGCACGGAGGAACTGGTGAAACTTCTGAAATGCCTGTTTCGCTGCCACCGCTACTGTGTGATCCGAAATCTCCGGAGGGGAAGGCCCCGAGTCCTCAGCTTTGCCTGTTGCTTGGCGACCGGGGCCGGGGTCAAAGCGCTCGGCAGAGATGGTGCTCGGGCCTCAGTGTCGGAGGGCTGGTTGGAGACTCGAAGTTTTCGGACGGACTCAGAGTCGGCTGTGGTCGGGTGCTTCCAGGATGCTGCATCAGCAAGTTTGCAGCGCTGGAGGCTCATGGCAGGGAGGGTTTTTCTTCCTTCTACTGTCTGCGTGAGATGTTGGGGCTATCGGGACTTTGAGACTTTTTTTACCGTGCTCATGGTCTGCTCTTATCAAATTATGGTATTGCTTTGCACTGTTGTAACTATATGTTATAATTATGTGATTTTTGTCAGTTTTAGTCTTGGTCTGTTTTGTGTTTCTGTGATATCATACCGGAGGAACATTGTATCATGTTTTAATGCATGCATTACTAAATGACAATAAACGAGGACTGAGTGTCCTCATAATCTAATCTAATCTAATGTAACAATTTTGTTTGACCTGTCAGGGTTGTTAGCCCTGAGCTGAACCCCCGACCTGAAGGACTGGTGGACCACTCTTAGTCTGGCCTCTTCCCTTTAACCTTTTTGGCATGGGTGACCCTACCAACAGCCAAAGCATAAAGCCCTGACTTCAGCCAGTATAGCTGTCTGGGTCTTCGAGGCATGCAAGCCTCCAAACCCTATGACAAGGCTGTGGTCCTCTCGGAAGTGGCGGTCTCCCCAGGGAGGAATAAATAGTCGACGGTTCGGGATGAATCTCTTCATCAGGACAGAAAAGGATGGGACAGAAGCCAGAATAAAAAGATGGGAGGAGGAGAAGGAATATAAGCTAGATGGTGATAGATGAAGCTAGATGAGAGGGAAGTTAGATGGGTGGACTTTATTCCTTTCTATGGATGCTGCCTGAGCTGCTGAGTTCCTCCAGTATTTTGTATGTGTTATGAAATAGCTTTGCATGTCTTTTTTCCACTTGTGTCATCAAATTGCAACATTTAATAGTGATGATTGCTAATCAGGGGACCATTTGCTTGTTTAGCATTAGCCAGGAAGAAAATCTGAAGTAATCCTGTTTCAGCATCTGATTTTTTTCCAGAGTGTTATTGTTTCCATTACTCTGTCTGGCAGTCTGTTCTATGAGATCAAATAAGAATTCCCAAAGATCTATAAGGAAATATTGACTTTATTTCTGAGCGCATCGGAGAACGAGGGGAGTTTTGATAGAGATATGCAAAATTATGAGGGGTATAGACAGTGTAAATGCAAGCAGGCTTTGTCAGCTGAGGTTGAGTGAGGATTGAACTAGAGGTCATTGGTTAAAGGTGAAAGGTGAAATGTTTGATAAGAACATGAGGGGGAACACCTACATTCAGAGGGTGGAGGGAGTGTGGAACAAGCTGCCAGCACTAGTGGTGGATGAGGGTTTGATTTCAACATGAAAGAGAAATTTGGATAGGTACATGGATGCAAGAAGGATGGAAGTCAATGGTCTGGGTGCAGGTTGATGCGACTAGGCAGATTAATAGTTCAACACAGACTAGATGGGCCAAAGGGCCCGTTTTTGTGCTGTAGTGTTCTATAATGCTATCATTCTATCAAAAGCTTATAGCCAAAACAAAACTGGTCAAAGACAGCAACACACATAAAAGTTGCTGGCATCTGCAGATTTCCTCATGTTTGCGAGGTCAAAGACAAGGGTATCTTGTTATACATGACTCATCATTTGAGTTGCCCATGGAACAGAATTATGTGAAAATATGTTTGATATGTTTGATGGTCGGCACAGCATTGTGAGCCAATGGGCCTGTAATGTGCTGTAGATTTCTATGTTCTATGTTCTATAAGCTCTGCACAAACTTCAGTGAGATTGGTTGTCTTTTGGTCGTCAGTCTTCAGAGGAGATGGTTTATTGTTCTAAGAGTAAACTCTTTGGCCTGGGTTGATCCTTCTTGTAGTTGACAGTTCCATGCAGAAATCTTTAGTTTGTGGTTGAGTAATCCAAACCAGAGGAATTCAGTATGTCAAACAGCATTTTTGTGGAGGGTAATTTACAGTTGATGCTCCTGGTCGAGAACCATGATCAGGACCAGAAGATAGCCAGCCTGAAATGGGATTTTTTTTAATTTTTTACTTTTATTTAGAGATACAGTGCAGAACAGGCTCTTCCAGTCCAACAAACAGCACTGCACAGCAACTCAACTATTTAATACTAACCTAATCACAGGACAACTTACAATGACCAAGTAACCCACTAGATGGTACATCTTTGGAATGTGGGAGCAAACTGGAACACCCAAAGGAAATCCATTGTGTTCACGAGAAGAATGTGCCGGAATTGAACTCCTAACTCTGGAATGCTCCAAGCTGTCCAGCAAAGCACTGTGTTAATAGAACAGAATGGAACCAAACTTTATTGTCATTGCTTAATACAACAAGATTGCAGTGTTACTCCAGTCCATGCAAAACAGATAGTTATAATGCATTTGGTATGGCTAATGAAAAAAATTCCCGTAGTTACATGCAACAGGTGACTTTGCTAGTCCATAACACTCAGAAACCATTGACAAGCCAGGGTGTAGCATTATTCAGATGCACAATAGCCCTCGGGAAGAAGCTGATTCTCAGTCTTACTGTCGAGGCGAAGATGTTTCTGTATCTCCTACCAGATGGCAGGAGATTGAACAGACAGTGTCCGGGATGGGATGGGTCTTCAATGATGTTACGAGTGCGCTGTAGGCATAAGAGTAGTAGATTGTCCCCAGGTGAGGTAATTGATTCCTAATGATGTGCTGAGCCATTCTAATCACCCTTTGGAGTGCTTTATGATCTGCCTTGCTGCATCTAGAGTCTAGCGTTGCAGTTTGTTCGAGTTTGTTACGCGTAAACCGGCTGTGACGTTTTAAGATTTTGAGCATGTAATGAAGTATTTATTGCCTATAAAGTGATTGGATATTTTCCAATTTGGAAGGTGCTGCAGTAATTCTGATACTCAGGGAAGTGATTGTTCACACTTTTGGTGGTCTGGCATTGGCTCGTTCGGTGGTTAGGAAGGTGAGCCACAAGGTCAGGGCAAGCTTAGATAAAGAGATAAGAGATCAGCTTTATTTGTCACACGTACATCGAAACACACAGTGAAATGGTTACTTTGCATCGAGTTAAGTTAGTGAGAATCACACTGGGCAGCCTGCAAGTTCCGGTGCCAACATAGCGTGTCCACAACTCACTGACCCTAACCGTCGATCTTTGGAATGTGGAAGGAAATCAGAGCATCTGGAGGAAACCCACATCTTCACGGGGAGAGTGTACAAATTCCTCACAGACCGCAACAATCACTGACTGTTTTTGCTGTAAAGTGAACTCTAACCATTACACTACTGTGCCAACAGAAACTATAGACTTTAAAAAAGGCATCCGTTAGTCTTGCGAGACCATGGATCTGCGCCTGGAAAGTCTTCACTCTCCAGGGTGCAGGCCTGGGCAAGGTTGTATGGAAGACCAGCAGTTGCCCATGCTGCAAGTCTCCCCTCTCCACAACACTAATGTTGTCCAAGGGAAGGGCATTAGGACCCATACAGATTGGCACCAGCGTCGTCGCAGAGCAATGTGTGATTAAGTGCCTTGCTCAAGGACACAACACGCTGCCTCGGCTGGGGCTTGAACTCACGACCTTCAGGTTGCTAGTCCAATGCCTTAACCACCTGGCCACGTGCCCACTATAGACTTTAAGTGACTGGGAAAAGATTCAGAGATTTTTGGAACAGCGGTTATTATGTGGAATTCATTGCTGATAGATTCAATTTAGGCTTTTAAATGAGATAAGGATAAATATTCAAAGATAAAGACTGGATTACCCTCAAAGGAGCTGGCACCAACTCAATGGAACAAATGACCACCCTCTGTGCTGCATCACATGACCCACCTCCTAATGCATTTCACATCGCACATTTTATTTCTGAGAAGCATTTTCCAGGAATGCATTCCCTTCTTAACTTGAGAAATTGCCGGAAACAGGTTTGGTCAGGGTTTGATCAGTTGCTGGACCCCGCAATGGAACATGTAGCTCAGCAAACCAAGGACGTATTTGTCAATGAACATCCCTTAGTGCTTGGATTTGGCTCTGACTGCAGCCACAAGCTTATCATGATTTACTAGTTCAATGTTTCCCTCCGCACCTCCAAGAGGAGCGCAATCTTGTCATTGGGTTTGGAGGCTTGTGTGCCTCAATGACCCGGAGAGCTATGTTGGCTGGAGGCTAAGAGGATTCAACTCAGGGCTAACAACTCTGACTGGTCAAACAGAACTGTTATGGAAACAGTAATGAAGAATCCTTTATATCTGAGTGTGATGGTATTCCTGAGTCTCCAGCTGTATCTTGCATGGCTGACAGTAGTGAAAACCGAGAGGAAGCTATTGATATGATGAAGGATGCCCTAAACACCACAAGAGATGGAGGACCCTCATTGCAGCCTTAAACACCAGCAGCATGATGGGCCGAAGGTTGTTTCTTTGTAATCCTGATTTATGCTTGGTACTGATTTCAACTTTATAAAAACATAGTCTGCCTGTATGCAGCTAATTAGGAAGTGAGTGTGACTATCAAACGAATTCAACCACCAAAGTCACTGAGTAAAGATTACTCTATCCATTTGCTCCAATGATGCTGGCAAACCATTTTCTCCAACATAAGTTGGAGTAGTTTAAAACCAGCAGTAAGTTCCCAAGTTTGTGTACTTCTAGTCACCAGCCTACAGGAAAGAGATCAGCAGAGTGGCATGGTTGTGTAGCGGTTAATGTAACACTATTACAGCACCAGTGATCCGAGTTCAATACATCTTCTGTCTGTGAGGAGTTTGTACATTCTCTCTGTGACTATGTAGGTTTCCTCGGAGTGCTGCAGTTTCCTCCCACGTTCCAAAGACATACCGGTTAGTAGGTTAATTGGTCAGATGGTGTACTTAGGCTGAAAGGGCCTGTTCATAGCCATAGAGCCATAGAAAAAATTACAGCACATGAAACAGCCCTTTGGGCCATCTACTCCCTGCCAAACCATTTAAACTGCCTACTCCCTTTGACCTGCACCTGGACCATAGCCCTCCATACCGCTGCCATCCATGTACCCATCCAAACTTCTCTTAAATGTTGAAAAACATGCTGTATCTCTAAAGAAAAAAAAGAAATAAAGCCCGAAAAAGTGCAGAGAGATTTTACGTGAATGTCATTCAGGATTTGAGGACCCGTGTTTATTTCCTTATTATTTATTGAGATACAGCACGGAACAATCCCGTGGAGCATCACCACCCAGCAACTCCTGATTTAACCCTAGACTAATCACAGGACAATTTGCAATGAGCAAGTAACCTACTAACTGGTACTTCTTGGACTGTTGGAGGAAACCAGAGCACCTGGAAGAAAACCGCACATTCACAGGGAGAACGTACAAACTCCTTACAGGCAGCGAGGGAATTGAACTCTGAACTCTGGAATGCCCAGGGCTGTAATAGCTCAACACTAACCACTACTCTAATGTTGCCGTTTGTTTGAGCTTGTTGCACATAAACTGCCAAAGGCATTTCTAAGATTTTGACAATATCTAACCTGCAATGAAGTATTTATTGCCGATAAAGTGATTTGAGATGTCCCAATTTGGAAGGTGCTATAGTAATTCTGATAATCAGGGAAGTAATTGTTCACACTCTTGGTGGTCTGGCATTGACTCAGAGGATGAGCCACATGGTTTGGGGTACCTAGTCACAGCAAGCTTAGATAACGAGATAAGAGATTAGCTTTATTTGTCATATGTGCCTTGAAACAAACAGTGAAAAGTATAGTTTGCATCAAATCAGGGGGAGGAGAAGATGGCGGCGTGACACAGCGCGCGCGGCTGTTCCGAATGAATATCGTATGTGTAACTGGGGGGGCTGTGCACAATCCAGATTTGATGGAGACAGCCATGAGAGTACGGAGGAACACCTGGAGTAACTTCTGAAATGCCTGCTTCGTTGCCGCTTCTACTGTGCGAGCGAGAATCTCCGGAGACGAAGGCCCCAAATCCTTGGCTTTGCCTATTGCCTGTTGCCAGGGCCGGGGTCGAAGCGCTCGGCAGAGATGGTGCTCGGTGCTCGGTGTCGGAGAGGTGGTTGGAGGCTCGGAGTTTTCGGATGGACTCGGAGTCAGACTGCGGTCGGATGCTTCCAGGATGCTGCATCGGCAAGTTGGCGGCGCTGAAGGTTCACCATCTGCATGAGATGATGGGACTTTCGACAGACTTTGAGACTTTACCGTGCCATGGTCTGTTCTTAACAATTTACGGTATTGCTTTGTACTGTTGTAACTATATGTTATAATTATGTGGCTTTTGTTCGTTTTTAAGTCGGTTTGTCATGTGTTTTCGTGATATCATTCTGGAAAAACATTGTATCATTTTTTAATGCATGCATTACTAAATGACAATAAAAGAGGACTGTGTGTCCTCATAATCTAAAAAAAAAATCAAGTCAGTGATGATGTGCTCACTGATTTAATTTGACTCTAGCCTAATCAGGGGACAATTTACAATGACCAATTAATCTATTAACCAGTACGCCTTTGGGCTGTGCAAACCCACGCATTCCACTGGGAAGACATACATAGTCATAGTCATAGTTATAGTCACAGTCATACTTTATTAATCCCAGGGGAAATTGGTTTTTGTTACAGTTGCTCCATAAATAATAAATAGTAATAGAACCATAAATAGTTAAATAGTAATATGTAAATTATGCCAGTAAATTATGAAATAAGTCCAGGACCAGCCTATCGGCTCAGGGTGTCTGACCCTCCAAGGGAGGAGTTGTAAAGTTTGATGGCCACAGGCAGGAATGACTTCCTATGACGCTCTGTGCTGCATCTCGGTGGAATGAGTCTCTGGCTGAATGTACTCCTGTGCCCACCTAGTATGTTATGTAGTAGATGGGAAACATTGACCAAGATGGCATGCAACTTAGACAGCATCCTCTTTTCAGACACCACCGTGAGAGAGTCCAGTTCCATCCCCACAACATCACTGGCCTTATGAATGAGTTTGTTGATTCTGTCGGTGTCTGCTACCCTCAGCCTGCTGCCCCAGCACACAACAGCAAACATGATAGCACTGGCCACCACAGACTCGTAGAACATCCTCAGCATTGTCCGGCAGATGTTAAAGGATCTCAGTCTCCTCAGGAAATAGAGATGGCTCTGACCCTTCTTGTAGACAGCCTCAGTGTTCTTTGACCAGTCCAGTTTATTGTCAATTCATATCCCCAGGTATTTGTAATCCTCCACTATGTCCACACTGACCCCCTGGATGGAAACAGGGGTCACCGGTACCTTAGCTCTCCTCAGGTCTACCACCAGCTCCTTAGTCTTTTTCACATTAAGCTGCAGATAATTCTGCTCACACCATGTGACAAAGTTTCCTACCATAGCCCTGTGCTCAGCCTCATCTCCCTTGCTGATGCTTCCAACTATGGCAGAGTCATCAGAAAACTTCTGAAGATGACAAGACTCTGTGCTGTAGTTGAAGTCCGAGGTGTAAATGGTGAAGAGAAAAGGAGACAAGAGAGCCCCCTGTGGAGCCCCAGTGCTGCTGATCACTCTGTCGGACACTCAGTGTTGCAAGCACACGTACTGTGGTCTGCCAGTCAGGTAATCAAGAATCCATGACACCAGGAAAGCATCCACCTGCATCGCTGTCAGTTTCTCCCCCAGCAGAGCAGGGTGGATGGTGTTGAACGCACGGGAGAAGTCAAAAAACATGACCCTCACAGTGCTCGCTGGCTTGTCCAGGTGGGCATAGACACGGTTCAGCAGGAAGACGATGGCATCCTCAACTCCTAATCGGGGCTGGTAGGCGAACTGGAGGGGATCTAAATGTGGCCTGACCATAGGCCGGAGCAGCTCCAGAACAAGTCTCTCCAGGGTCTTCATGATGTGGGAGGTCAATGCCACCGGTCTGCAGTCATTGAGGCTGCTGGGGCGCGGCATCTTCGGCACGGGAACAAGGCAGGACGTCCTCCACAGTACAAACTCCTTACTGATGATGCTGGGTTTGAACTTTGAACTCCAATGCCAACATCCCAAGCTGTAGTAGCATCGTAATAACCACTAGGGTACCATGGCATACCGTGGTTATAGGGAAAAGTTGAATACGTTGGCCTTTATTCCCTGGAGCACAGGCAAATGAAGGGAAATCTTATAAAGGTATACACAATTATGAGGGTTATACAAGAGGTCATAGTGGCAGATGGATTTCAACCTAGATAAATGTGAAGTGGTTCATTTTGGTAGGTCAAATTTGAAGACAGAATATAATATTAATGGTAAGACTCTTGGCAGTGTGGAGGATCGGAGAGATCTTGGAGTCCGTGTCCATAGGACACTCAAAGCTGCTGCGCAACTTGACAGTGTTGTTAAGAATGTGTATGGTGTGTTGGCATTCAACAACCGTGGGACCGAGTTCAAGAGCCGTGAGGTAATGTTACAGCTATATAACACCTTGGTCAGACCCCAGTTGGAGTACTGTGTTCAGTTCTGGTCACCTCACTACAGAAAGGATGTGGATACTATTTAGAGAGAGCAGAGGAGATTTACAAGGCATGTTGCCTGGATTGGAGGGAGTACCTTATGAGAATAGGTTGAGTGAACTTGGCCTTTTCTTCTTGGAGCGACGGAGGATGAGAGGTAACCTGATAGAGGTGTATAACATGATCAGAGGTATTAATCGTGTGGATAGTCAAAGGCTTTTTCCCAGGACTGAAATTGCTAATAGGAGGGACGTAGTTTTAAAGTGTTTGGCAGTAGGTACAGAGGGGATGTCAGGGGTAAGTTTTTCACACAGAGAGTGGTGAGTGCGTGGAATGCATTGCCGGTGTTGGTGGTAGAGACGGATACAATAGGGTCTTTTAAGAGACTCTTGGATAGGTACATGGAGCTTCGAAAAATAGAGGGCTACCAGCTAGGGAAATTCTTGGCAGTTTCTAGAGTAGGTTGCATGGTCAGCACAACATTGTGGGCCGAAGGGTCTGTAACGTGCTATAGATTTCTGTGCTCTATGTTCAGCATGAAAGGTGAAATATTTAAGGGGAATCTGAGGGGAAACTTCTTCAGTCAGAGCATGGTGCAAGTGTGGAATGAGTTGCCAGCGGAAGTGACAGATGTGAGCTCAGCTATAAAATTGAAGAGAACTTTGGCTAGGTACATGGATGAGAGGGGTATGGAGGGCTATGGTCCAGTTGCAGATAGATGGAAATAAACAGAAGACCAGGTTTTCACTGATAGATAGGCTGAGGGGGCCTGCTTCTGGGTGTAAATCTCAATGACTCTAAAACCCATAATTCTCTATGACTCTAAATCCCATATTTCTCTCCTTCCTGCTGCTCTGCTTTGAAGCCTGTAACCCATCCACTCTCCCCAATTCTGAGGATGGGATATTGACTGGTTTCTCTTTCCACAGATGCTCCTGGACTGGTTGAGTATTCCAGCATTTCTCGTTCTTGTCCCAAATCTACACTCGCTACAGATCCCCATCATAGTGGCTGTGATATAACAGGGCTTTACAAAAACTTGAACTGTGAGTGCAGCTTAGATATTCTGAATGGTGCATCATGGGGAATTAATCCAGAAATTAATACATATGCAATACTGTGAAAATACATATGCAGTCTTAGGCACATATACATAGCTAGGGTGTCTCAGACTTTTTCACAGTGTTACAGTAATCTTTTGTTTTGCACTATACTGCTGCCATTAAAAAAACTATTTTCATGACATCTGTGAGTGATGATAAACCTGATTCGGATACGTGTCTCTATTGTGGACTGAGAGTGGGAAGAGGTGGGAAGAGGTAGGAAGAGGGGAATCATGGTTGGGAAAAGGGGAAGGGAGAGGGCAAGGAGCAGGAAGCACTAAAGAGACATTCTGTAATGATCAATAAACCAATTATTTGGAATCAAATGACCTTGCCTGGTGTCTCAGGGCTGGGTGTATCTGCACCCGCACTACCCCCCTGCCCCTGGCACTCCTTCTCTGCCACCTGTCCCACACCCCTCCTGTGGCACTCCACCCTCACTATTCCCAACATCCTTTGCTCCCGGCAGATTCACAACTCGCTGTCCGCTCCATATTGACAAATACAGTACTGTGCAAAAGTCTTAGGCACATATCTATAGTTAGTGTGCCTAAGGGCATTGCACAGTACTGCATCACGATCAGATATTTATTGTATGGACCATGAAGCCTGTGATTTCCTTCTCTGCATGTGACACATCAACATCTACATGCTGACACATGCAGATGTTAGGACATGTGCAGTTGTGTTAAATGACAACAACACATAAGGTCACTTCATTGTTTCCGGTGCACAGACTACAAGGGCCATGCAGAAAAAGTCTTCCGAAGGCAAGTGAGGTCACCTTTAGTGTAATGCAAAGGGGGTTTCTAAACCATCAAGTTGTATGTCAGCTGAAAGTGTCAGTTGAAAGCTTCAGGTGGGCGTAGTTCTTATATAACAAACAAAAATACCTTGATGGTGACTCCTTCAGGCCCCTCAGAGTCCACACTATTTCTTAACACCTTCCCACATCCTGATCATGAACTGTCCCCAGTTTCAGCAATCAGTCCTGATTCCGAAATTCCCCCAGAACCCGATTGCAACTACCTATCCACAAAGCCCTCCTGTTTGCACCGTCCTGACCAGTTACCCAGCCTGTGATCCTCACCCAATCCAACAACACTCACCCACATCCGCACAAGGGACTCTCTGCCCTGTCACCTCTGACTTCACCACCTCACCTCCCCTTCCTATTTTAACTATGAATCAGACCCATTTCCTCTGGTCTTTCAGCAACATTGAGGAAAAAGTCTTTAAACTACTTAAATATGGAAGGTCTTTTCTATTGTACACAGTACCACAGACCTCATGTACAGAATACACATGGACCTGCAAGTCCTTAAAAAAACACTCCTGTCATTCCACCATTCATTGCTGGCTTAATGGGCCCCGTCCGGTGCTGAAAAACCTCTCAATCAACAGCTTTGCTGCAAACTTCCAGTGTTATTTCAGCAGAGAAAAATCAAATAAAGAATTGACTTTCAGGCTGCAGGAACTTGTGCTAAGGGACAACTGAAGCTCAGTGCAGCCAGGACAGAGGTGTTGTGAGGAGGGATCACAGTCAAAGGTTCTATCTCCACATGACATTGAGCTGCTGAGTGCTGTGTAACAGCTTCTCAAACACTTGATGGGTACGCAGCATTGCCCATAAAGGTCACATAATTTGCTTATTGATAATGCTGCAAATATAAAGACGTGTTCTATTTGTAGTGTATTCCCTGAATAATATACAGTATATTTTAATACACCATGGAATCTGGTTAATTGGGACACATTGGGACCAGTACAATTTGGCCCAGTTAAGCAGTTGACCAATTAACTGAAGTCCCTTAGAAATACTTAAAATATGAACTTATAGTGGCAGCGAAATTGATTAAAAATTTTGAGAGTGGAGAACACGACCGGGTTAGATGTGAATTGAGAGGATTTCAATGGTAAGGAAGAATACACCAAAGCTGGGAGAGACGAGGAGTGGCAAGACCGTGACTCAAGTAGGCGCCAGATTATATCTGGCCGGTGGAGCCAAAATAACACTTTTTGAATGTTCGATGTCCAGTAATAATGAATAAAGCTGGGAAGACCCATTCCACCTACGTCACGACCTCTTTGGAGAGTGTGCTTATTAACCCTTGGGACTTTATTTTCCCAAATAAAGGAGGTTATAGCTTGGTCGACTGATTTAAAAAATAACTTAGATAAGAAAACTGGCAAACACTGAAACAAATAAAGAAATCTAGGAAGTATAGTCATTTTCACTGACTGAATTCTCCCAGCTATTGTAAGGGGTAAACTGCGCCATCTCTCGAAATCAGCCTTCATTTGGCTAACCTGAGGCCTGTAGTTCAAACAGAGATGTAAAAGAGCGAGTAATATGTATTCCTAGGTATACAAAACCATCTTGAGATAAAGGAAGAGGCAAAGATTCCTGTCGGATCTGTAGGGCCAAGTTATTAATGGGAAAGCATTTGCTTTTTTGAAAGTTCAGTTTATAGCCAGAGAAGGCTCCAAATTGACCTAATAATGAGGCAATAGCAGGACTACTACCCACAGGGTCGCTAACATAAAGTGAGAGGTCATCAGCATATAGGGAAACACGGTGTTCCATGTCCCCTTTTCTAACACCTTGAAATAGTGTAATTGACGTAAGTGCAATAGAAAGAGGCTCAATTGCAATTGCAAAAAGAAGAGGGGACAATGGGCAGCCTTGGCGAGTGCCACGTGTTAATGGGAAATAGTCAGATCAAAAAGAATTTGTCTGTATACATGCTAAAGGCGAGTGGTATAATAGCTTAACCCAAGCTATAAATATTTTGCCAAATCCAAATTTCTCCAAAACACTAAACAAGTATACCCACTCCATTCTAACAAACGCCTTCTCCGCGTCCAAGGAGATAACAACCTCTGGACTTGGAGAATCACTGGGTGTTTAACTGAATAACAAATTATGTATGTAAATGAAATACAAAATAACTTGGGTCTCTGTACCTCCCCCTACAATTGGATCCTCAATTTCCTAACCAGAAGACCACAATCTGTGCGGATTGGTGATAACATCTCCTCCTCGCTGACGATCAACACTGGTGCACCTCAGGGGTGTGTGCTTAGCCCACTGCTCTACTCTCTCTATACCCATGACTGTGTGGCTAGGCATAGCTCAAATACCATCTATAAATTTGCTGATGATACAACCATCGTTTGTAGAATCTCAGGTGGTGACGAGAGGACATACAGCAGTGAGATATGCCAACTAGTGGAGTGGTGTCGCAGCAACAACCTGGAACTCAACGTCAGTAAGACAAAAGAGCTGATTGTGGACTTCAGGAGGGGTAAGATGACGGAACACATACCAATCCTCATAGAGGGATCAGAAGTGAAGAGAGTGAGCAGTTTCAAGTTCCTGGGTGTCAAGATCTCTGAGGTCCTAATCTGGTCCCAACATATCGATGCAGTTATAAAGAAGGCAAGACCGACTGTACTTCATTAGGAGTTTGAAGTGATTTGGTATGTCATCAAATACAATCAAAAACTTCTATAGATGTACTGTGGAGAACATTCTGACAGGCTGCATCACTGTCTGGTATGGCTACTACACAGGACTGAAAGAAGCTGCAGAGGGCTGTAAATTTAATCGGCTCCATCTTGGGCACTAGCCTACAAAGTACCCAGGACATCTTCAAGGGGCAGTGTCTCAGAAAGGCAGCATCCATTATTAAGGGTCTCCAGCACCCAGGGCATGCCCTTTTCTCACTGTTACCATTGGGTAGGAGGTACAGAAGCCTGAAGGCACACACTCAGCAATTCAGGAACAGCTTCTTCCCCTCTGTCATCCGATTCCTAAATGGACATTGAACCCTTGAACGCTACCTCACTTTTTAAATACATACTGTATTATTTCTGTTTTTGAATGATTTTTAATCTGTTCAATATACATATACTGTAATTGATTTACTTACTTATTATTATTATTTTTTTTTACTTCTTCCATATCATGTATTGCATTGAACTGCTGCTGCTAAGTTAACAAATTTAACTACACATTCTGGTGATAGTAAACCTGATCTGACAACTTACAACCCTACCAATACGATTGCAGCACTACAAATTTGTGTATTAGTTCCTAATAGTTATCAAAGGAGGAATCTTCCAGTGTACACTGCCGTCTTCTCTTGATTGACTGTAAATGAGTAAAATCGATGCAGACACCTAGAGTAGATAATGGACTGCCTTTGTTCAATGCAAACTCCAAATCTTCATTTTTATTGTGACATTAAGGATGATTGTCAATACGATTGTGTATTTAATGTTTACAATAACACTCAGATAATACTCTATCTAATATTTACGTATGGCTCAGTATAGAACATTATGATTTCGCTGTAACAGATGTATGGATGGAGGTCTCTGTAGTCGAGCGGTCGCACTCTCTCTTTCTCTTGAACGGTGGGAAAGTTTGCTGCCGATTCTTGAGTCAGAGAATCTCAGAATAAAAAGCAATGCTGCAGACTGTAATACCTTAACAGCGACTGTCAGTCTCCACTTTCACTGTGAAAATAGGTGACATTTAACTATTTATGGTTCTATTACTATTTATTAATTATGGTGCAACTGTAACGAAAACCAATTTCCCCCTGGGATCAATAAAGTATGACTATGACTAGGACTATTCCTCTATCCCTTGTTAGTGATAGAGAGGACCTGTGGCATGTAGAACTGTCGGGTAAACAACAGTTTTTGTTGACTCCAGATCATGGTCTCATAGTCATAGTCATATTTTATTGATCCCGGGGGAAATAGGTTTTCATTACAGTTGCACCATAAATAATAAATAGTAATAAAACCATAAATATTTAAATAGTAATATGTAAATTATGTCAGGAAATAAGTCCAGGACCAGCCTATTGGCTCAGGGTGTCTGACCCTCCAAGGGAGGAGTTGTAAAGTTTGATGGCCACAGGGAGGAATGACTTCCTATGACGCTCTGTGTTGCATCTCGGTGGAATGAGTCTCTGGCTGAATGTACTCCTGTGCCCACCCAGTACACTATGTAGTGGATGGGAGACATTGTTGGGTGATTTGCTGTTGTTTAGTAGGTGGTGAGCGCCGATGCTTTTTGCTGAAACAGGCAGGGTGGGGGAGGGGGGGGTGGAGTTTGATGCGTTGATGCTTCCTGCTGCTTGCATGGAGGAGGGGCAAGTTGTTTTTCAGTTATTCATTCTTGGGCTGTTCTGTTTTTCATGGATGTCTGTGAAGACAAGTATTTCATATTGCATACATATTCTCTGATAATAAATTTGAACTATTTTAATAATATTGTAAATATTAAATACACAACTAATCCTTCAAATTCTTTGTTCCCTGTTGAAGTAGTGAAATCATTTCATTTTCACTCCCGGCCATTTCCGGTATCGGTAATGCTTGAAAATGCAGTGAACAAAACAGTTATGAATTGTCCTACTGCTATTTTTGGCCAATTATTAGGGACAAAAATCACTGATTTTTGAACAGAACCATATGCAACTGACTCTGTTTAAACACTGTTCAATCTAAGCACAGTGAGGTATCTAGCAGCCACGCAAGTGCAGGTGATCGACACTAGTTAAAAGTGTTCAGCAGGTCTCCTGTCCCAAGCAGCATAATGTCCCAAATAAATGAAGGGAATCCCAGCTATTTTCTCCATTAGCTTTTGTTCTTTAAGAGCTGTCTCAAATAAACAGCTGCCCCAGTTAATCACTGGTCCAAGTATCCAGAATGTGTTGTATTGGTTGATTTATTTATTACTGTCACTTACTGATGTAAAGTGAAAAGCTTGTCTTGTATATTGTTCATATAAGTCAACCATTGTACAAGGTGTTAAGGTTGAAGAAGATAAAATAATGACAGTGCAGAATAAAGGGTAAAAGCTCAAGAAAAAGTGCCGAGCAGGTAAATGATAAAGTGCAAGGTCCTAACAAAATAGCTTATTTGGACAAGAGTCTTGGAACAGGGAGACAGAGTTGTCCTTGAGTCTGGTGATACAAGTTTGAGGCTTTTTTTTATCTTCTCCCTAATGGGAGATGGGGGGGGGGGATCTAGACCAGCTGGAAGTGGGTTCGAAAATTGCAGATGTGAGTAAGTTTGTTATGTAGGTGATTTGAGTCCTTGTCAACAGTGAGGTAACATCCTCATGATAAGCGTGAGATAGAAAATCATGAGGAAGAGACTGACAAGGAAAGAGGAAAGCAGTGGCTGAGTCGGGTGGTTTTATCACTGCTCACAGCATGAATCATTATCTCTATTAGAGGAAGGAAGGATAGATATCATGCAACAGGATATTCACTCAGAGGCTACTTTATTAAGTACTGTGCCTCCTGGACCTAATAAAGTGGTCACTGAGTGTGTGTTCATGGTCTTCTGCTGCTGCAGCTCATCCACTTCAAGGTTCAACATGGTGTGTATTCTGAGATGCTCTTCTGTACACCACTGTTGTAACACACGGTTATTTGAATTACTGTTGCCTTCCTGCCAGTTTGAACTACTCTTCTGAATTCTCTCATTTTTTTGCACGCACAGAACTGCTGTTCACTAGATTTTTTTGGTTTTGTTTTTTGCACCTTTCTCTGCAAACTCTAGAGACCGTTGTGTGTGGAAATCCCACGAGTTCAGCAGTTTCTGTGACACTCAAACCACCCCGTCTGGCACCAACAATAATTCCATGGTCAAGGTCATTTAGATCACATTTCTTCCTCATTCTGATGTTTGATCTGAACAACAACCAAACCTTTTAACCAGAGCTGCATGCTTTTATGCATTGAGTTTCTGCCACCTGATTGGCTGATTGGATATTTGCAATAACGAGCAGGTGTACAGGTGTACCTAATAAAGTGACCACTAAGTGTAGTTTTATTAGCCACTAAAAATACACACATGATTAAAATGCATTACTCATGGAGCCCAGAGCCAATGGACAAAGGAGTTTATTTTTGCATCAAGCCTCTGCAATGTCACAAGCAACAACTTCCAATTAAAGCACGATTCCAAGTTGCAAACTCCTCTAAAGAACAGAGAATTTTTATTTCATGTTTGTATTTGCAGAAACTGCTGAAGACTAATATCAAGAGGGAAAGAAAGAGTTTTGACTTCCACTGCCTCAGTTTAGCCGCAGATCCTGAGCTTAATGGCAACCTTACTTCCCAAAAACGGGTGCTTCTAAAAATCACACAGCCAGCCTGAAGGCCAGCTACCTCTTTAGGCAACTGCACACAGAAAAGTGTGGAGCTCAGCAGAGGGGCAGTGAGTCAGTAGTGGGGCAAGAAATGGTGGCAAGTGTGGCTTCAGCAGGTCTGCAGAAGAATTATTTGGACAAAGTCCAAAATCATTGAGAGCAGGACCTTCAAAGGAGGTCAGATGCTTCTCTTGTTCCCTTTTCTTGCCAAGTTCTTCCCATGCGTAACCTTTGACATAAAAGAAATTCAGACTAGTTCATGTTCAGATGTAAAAATAGAGGAACTAAAAGGCAAAGTACCATGACTCTAAATGTAATGAGGTGATTAGCTGTGCGCTGCCCAGCAACCCAAAGAAATTCAAGGACAATTACACAAGGACAATAAATGCTGAGCAATAGTTCATAGGTTCAAAGTTCAAAGTAAATTTATTACCAAAGTACATATATGTTAGCATATGCTACCTTGAGATTCATTTTCTTTCAGCACATACCAGTAAAAAATGTAATTCAAAGATTCAAAGTACATTTATTATCACAGTATGTATGTGGTATACAATCCTGAGATTTGTCTTCTCACAGACAGCCACGAAACAAAGAAAAAAAAACTAACAAACCCATTCAAAGAAAAACATCAAACCGCCAGCGCGCAAAAAAAGGACAAATCACGCAAACAGCAAAAAAAGAGCAAAAAATCACAATATAAAACACCAAACCACAAGTCATCCACCAGTCCACGCATATTCAGTTTAATCTAGTTCTGTGTCGTTTGCTAAATTTGGGCTGCTGAGCCAGGCTACTCCAATCAACACTGCACAAAACAACATCAAAAAAATGAGTGAGATGAACTACAGAGACCAATCCGTAAAACGTATTGATTAAACCTTGCCCAAGACCTAGGACTCTGGCGGCATCAAGTGAGAGGGAGAGAAAGACCACTCAAACGCAGGGAACAAAAGAAAATCTGCAGGTGCTGGAAATCCAAGCAACACACACAAAATGCTGGAGGAACTCAGCAGGCCAGGCAGTATCTAGGAAAAGAGCACAGTCATCATTTTGGGCCGAAACCCTTTGGCAGGACTGGGACCTTCAAATGCAGAGACCTTCCTCCGGGAGCAGCGGATGAGAGGGAGAGAATTTACAAAAAAATAGAATTGAATAGGTTAGGGCTTTATTTCTTGAAACGTAGAAGATTAATAGAAATATACAAAATTATGAGGGGTATAGATAGGGTAAATGCAAGCGAGCTTTGTGAACTGAGCTTGGTTTGGTCCTCAACTAGAGGTCATGGGTTAAGGGTGAAAGGTGAAAAGTTTAAGGGGAACATGAGGGGAGACTTCTTTACTCAGAGGGCCATGAGGGTGTGGGATGAGCTGCCAGCACAAGTGTTACATGCATTTAAGATAGGTACATTGATGAGGGTGATATGGAGGGCTGTAGTCCGAGTGCAGGTCGATGAGACAAGGCAATTTAAATGATTTGGCATCGACTTGATGGGATGAAGGGCCAGTTTCTGTGCTCTACTTTTCTCTGACTCTATGACTCTGAGGTTTATTATTCTCACATGTGCCAGGTATTATCAGAATCAGAATCAGGTTTAATATCATCAGCATATGTCGTGAAATTCGCTATCTTTGCAGGAGCAGTACAATAGATCAGGGGTCCCCAACTTTGTTTGCACCGCGGACCGGTTTAATATTGACAATATTCTTGCGGACCGGCCAGTGGGGGGTGGGGGGCGTTCAAGTTCAACAGTGCGTGACAAGGAATGAGGAAAGGTGCAGCTGACTCATATCGTCTCATATCGCCAAATCATATTGTTTCCTCGCGGCCCGGTAGCACATGCTTTGCTGCCCCGTACCGGTCCGCGGCCTGGTGGTTGGGGACCGCTGCAATACATGATGATTATCGAGGAAGAAGACCTGAGTTACAGTAAGTATATATATGTATATTAAATAAGTAGTGCAAAAACAGAAATAAAAAAGTAGTGAGGTAGTGTTCATGGGTTCAATGTCCATTTAGAAATTGAATGGCAGAGAGGTAGAAGCTGTTCCTGAATCGTTGAGTGAGTGCCTTCAGGTTTCTGTACCTCCTTCCTGATGGTAGCAATGAGAACAGGGCATGCCCTGGGTGCTGGGGGTCCTTAATGACATCACACATGCTAGATTCATTCCATCTATACAGACTATTTTATTTCGACAATGAATTGAGGTTGTACGAGGAGAAACAATAATGCAAAATGCAGAATATAGTGTTACAGGTATCGAGAAAATGCAGTGCAGGCAGATAGTAAGGTGTAAGGCCATAATGAGGTAGGTTGTCAGGTCAAGAGATCATCTTAACATACAAGGGGCCCATTCTATTGTTGTATAACAGCAGGAAGTAAACTGTCCTTGAGGTTAATGTTATTTGCTTCAGGCTTTCATACCTTCTGCCTAATGGGAGCGGGGGAGAAGAGAGAATGTCCGAGGTGGGTGGGACCTTTGATTACGTTGGCTGCTTTGCTGAGGAGGCAGCAAGTTTAAACTTCATGGAGGGGAGGCTGATTTCCGTGATGTGCTGAGCTGTGAATTCTTGTCCTTCTCAATTGGCGCTACGGTAAATTAGCAGCCGCTTATCAGAATGAAACGCTATCTGGTCAAGGTAGAGGACAACAAACATTAAGGCAGCCTCAAGGGTAAAGTGGCCTTGGCAGCTCCGTGCTAAACTCTACTGGCCTTGAGCAGACTCATCTGGAGTTACAGCATGCAGTGTGAAGCTGATTTATGCTGGTGGGCGATGACCCATTTTCACTTCGGTCTTGTGTTATGTCTTTGTTCCTGAATCTTAAATTTCCAATTTCCCCTCTGACACTTCAAGGCCCTGTTTTGTTTGTTGGAGACTTGGAGGCACAGGAAGCTGTTAATTGGGATGATAATGACGTGCCAGTAACAAATGTGGAGGTGGATAATGGATGCTGTTTATTCAAACTGACTGCAGGCTGATCCGTCACAGTCAACGGCAATCACCGATATTCAAATGAGGATACATTGCCCACATGCAGTGATGCAAAGTGCAAACAAACAGCATGAACAGTCCAAGGACATTTGAGTGATATTTCTTGCTGTACAACCTAAATAGGCTTCTTCAAATGTCAGTTGTTTCAAGATGAAAGCCTATTACTGAGTTACAGATACTGAATTAAAACAGAGTTGATACATCTAAGACGAAATGTGACTCATTTAACTGAAGGAGTTCCTCCAGCATTTTGTTTGTGTTGCTCCAAATTTCCAGCAGAATCGCTTGTGTTTAAAACGTAACCCATGTTCTTTTAAAGATTTTCTGAATTGTTCTAGGTTTTATGGTGAAAAACTCAAGAAGGGAGAGTGTTATATAAGTAGGGTGTCGGTTGGGATGAGAGCCGATTTTGCTCGCTCGCCTGCGATGGTCTCTCCATGGCGCTGAGGCTCTGTGCCCACTCATGTGATAAGCGAGGCTTTGGGCCTACTCCAGACTGCCCTGGGTTTCAGATCTGAGGACACATTTCCGGTTTGGAATGCTGTTGTTCTCTTCAATTGTTTCCATTACTTGTATTTTTTTTCTTTTGCACACTAAATGTTGGTTTATTTTTCTCTTTAAGTTGGGTTCTTTTCCGGTTTCTTGCTTCGTGGCTACCTGTGAGCAAGCAAATCTCAAGGTTGTATAATTTGTACATTCTTTGATAATAAATGTACTTGAATATTAAGTACATTTAGAGTAAAGCACCCAGAGGAAGCCAATGGGGTTACAGGAGGAAGTACAGACAGTGGCAGCAATCGAACCCCGATTTTACAACTGACTGCTCTAAAGCTTTACATTAACCGCTGTGCTGCAGTGCTGCTCGAAGCTGAAAACTTTGCTTTCGTCTATTGTTTATTTATTTAGAGATACAGCGTGGAATAGGCCCTTTGACCCTTCAAGCCGCGATGTTCAGCAACCCCCTATAACCTCAGATTTAACCCTAGCTTAATCACGGGATGATTTACAACGAACAACTAACCTACTAACTGGTATGCTTTTGGACTGAGCGAGGAAACCAGAGGAACTGACAAAAATCCATTCATGTACGGGGAGTAGTGAGGATACTGGGAATGAACTCTGAACTCTGACACCCTGAACTGTAATAGTATTGCGCCAGTCACTATGCTACCCTGGCGCCCATTGATTCTAACTAGATCAGTATTTATTGTCCATTCACCTTTGCACCTTGAATTTGATGGTTTGTTAGGAAATTTCAAAGGCCGTTGCTGAATCAGTTTCCTTGGAGTGTCTGGAATCACCTAGAACTGAGAACTAGATAAGTCATCAAACTTTCTCCCCCCAGGTACAGGTTTCCTAGTATCGATACCAGCCTTGCATTCCACATGTATCTGAATTAAAATTTCCTATCTGCCAAGGGGAGATTTAGGTTAATACTTTTGAATTAATTGTCCATGTCTCCGAATACAGATCCCTTAACCACTAACCACATTCCACCTGGGCAAAAAATTGTGTTAAATGCAGGGGTAGTTCGCCTGATAACAGGCCTGAGAACGTACTCAGAGGTCATGATAGGAGCACAGACTTCAGCTGTATAAGCTTGTGCTTTCAAAAGCACTTGTGCAGGTATCTGCAATGTAAAGCAAGATCTAGATCAGCTGTGTTGGTTCTTTCAGGCAAATACTGTCAGCTATAACTACTTAGACATGGTAAATAGTTACAGATTATCACCCTGTACCCATAGATCAAAATCCAAGCATGATTCCACTTTTGTAGGAGGTGGAAAGATTTTTAAATACTGTTTTGTCACATATAGTCCACACATTTGTAAAAAAATCTATAATGTATCAACATAGGTTACAGGGTCGACATAACATTGTGGGCCGAAGGGCCAGTAATGTGCTGTAAATTTCTATGTTCTATATTATGTGGTTCCTTGAGGTTGTTATAACCAGGAATGGTAGTGGGTTTTAGCTCGTACTACCTATTAAATGCTCTCAATGGCAAGCATCTCAAATAGACTCTGACAACCAAGTCTAACTTCTGACCTTCATGTGTGGCTAGTTGCTAAGCCCAGTGAAGCCGTTTCTACTGACAGGAGAAGGGACAAAATGCAGGCTACTGGTGCCTTAAAACTAGTTGCATTCGGCAGATGTGGCCCACCAGCCGTGGTGGGCAGCTCCTCGTGGGGAAGAAAAGCTCTGATCTCAAAACTCTGCTGCTTGGCTGCTATACCCACTCTTGGGGAAGGCTTCGGGAGTAAACCCTGAGGGAATAAATCTGGAGCTGTAGTCCCTAAAGCAGTCCTACATTGAGTTCAACGCTGACTGGCAACTCCTGTGATGCTGCTGGTGCCAAGCTGCATCGGCCTCTGCCGTTCCTTTGGGTTCATCAGATGAGTGGAGAGGGGGAGCTTGCGACGTGGGCAACAGCTTTCTCTCCATATTGTACTGCCCAGGCTTACATATCTAGGCAGCAAGGGTGCAATATCCATGGTCAACCCTGACTGACAGAGGCCTCAGATTAGGGGCACTTAAGGAAATGTTAGATGATAGAAAACTGGAGGGCTACGTAGGAGGGAAGCATGAGATTGAGCTTACGTACTTACTTACGCCCATCGCCCCAGCTGGGACATAGGCTGCTGACAGCAGCTCGCCAGAATGCTCTATCCTAGGCCAGTCATCTCCCAGGGATGAGGTCTCTGGAGTTTCTATTGGTGTTTGTGCAGCCCTGGGTTTTTACAGTTTGGGGTTACGGCTAGCCCCATGCCCAGCCTGCCTCCTTTCCCACTCGCATTTGGGGCGGTGCATGCCTTGATCTTGGAGTAGGTTGAAAGGTCAGCAGAACATGGAGGGCTGAACAGCTTGCACTGTGCTGTAGCGTTCCATATTCTACGTTAAACGTCTGGAGTGTAGGATGCACTTTCTAATAAGTAATGCCATTACGTCTAAAGAACATAACAGTTGGCAATAAGAGCAGGTAACTCATCACACGTCAGCTCTGTCTTTTAGTTAGATCCTGGAAGACGGTAGGTTCGCCTCAGCCCCACGATTCCCATGTTCCTCAGCTCCCACTCAGATCAGGAATCTGTCTGACACATTCTGAATACATTCAATGACTCAGCGTCCTCTCTTCCCCTCAAGGTAAAGAATTGCAAAGGTTCTTAACCCTCTTCCTCTCAGTCTTAAATGGGTGACCACTTTAACATGCAACTTTTAGCAGCTACTTTCTGTAATGCTTCACGCATCATATCCATGTGTCACTCAAGGTTACGAAATTAAAGTACAAAGCATATACATTAGACGATAGAGTAGTAGTAGTAGTAGTAGTCATTCTTTATTGATCCCGGGGGAAATTGGCTTTCGTTACAGTTGCACCATAAATAATAAATAGTAATAAATAGTTACATAGTAATATGTAAATTAGGCCAGTAAATTATGAAATAAGTCCAGGACCAGCCTATTGGCTCAGGGTGTCTGACCCTCCAAGGGAGGAATTGTAAAGTTTGATGGCCACAGGCAGGAATGACTTCCTATGACGCTCAGTGTTGCATCTTGGTGGAATGAGTCTCTGGCTGAATGTACTCCTGTGCCCACCCAGTACATTATGTAGTGGATGGGAGACATTGACCAAGATGGCATGCAACTTAGACAGCATCCTTTTTTCAGACACCAACGTGAGAGAGTTCAGTTCGATCCCCACAACATCACTGGCCTTACGGATGAGTTTGTTGATTCTGTTGGTGTCTGCTACCCTCAGCCTGCTGCCTCAGCACACAACAGTAAACATGATAGCACTGGCCACCACAGACTCGTAGAACATCCTCAGCATCGTCCGGCAGATGTTAAAGGACCTCAGTCTCCTCAGGAAATAGAGACGGCTCTGACCCTTCTTGTAGACAGCCTCAGTGTCCTTAGACCAGTCCAGTTTATTGCCAAATTAGGCCTCAGCAGCATCTTATACAACTTCAGTCTAGCATCCCAACTTCTGTACTCAGTACTCTGATTTATGAAGGCAAATGTGCCAAAAGCACTGTTTACGTTCTTGGAAAAGAGTACAGTCGACGTTTCGAGCCAAGACCCTTCATCAGGACAGTCTGGATGAAGGGCCTTGGGTCGAAGCGTCGACTGTACTCCTTTCCATAGATGCTGCCTGGCCTGCTGAGTTCCTCCAGCATTTTGTGTATGTTGCTTGGATTTCCAGCATTGGCAGATTTTCTCTTCTTTATGTCCTTATTTACTTGTGACACCACTTTCAAAGAATAATGGATCTGTATTCCCAGATCCCTTTGTTCTACCGCACTCTTCAGTGCCCTACCGTTCACTGTGTACTGCTACCCCTCACCTGGTTTGTCCTCCCAAAGTGCAACTCCTCACATTTGTCGAATTAAGTTCCATCTGCCATTTTTGAACCCACTTTCCCAGCTGGTCAAAATGACATTGTAAGCTTTGAGAGACTTCCTCATGCATCCCCAACTTTGATGTCATTCACAGATTTGTTGATCCAGTTTGGCACATTATCATCCAGATTGTTGATATAGATGACAGCAATGTAGAGCCAGCGCTGTCCCTGTGGTACCCAGCACCACTCATAGGCCTCCAGTCAGATTGACAACCATTTACTGTACTATCACTCTTTGGCTTCTCCAGCGATGCCAATGTGGAATCCAATTTACTGTTTCATCCAGAATGTGAAGCGAGTGAAGCTTCTGGGCCATCCTCCATGTGGGACTTTGTCAAAGGCCCTCCTAAAGTCCATGTAGACAATGTCCACTGCCTTTCCTTCGGGCAAACTTAACACATACGCCAAGGATAAAAATCTAACGTACTTAAAGCTTTGACAACTCCTAACCTAAATCCAGATTATTTCAGTTGGTTTCTGAAACCAAAAAAAAAAAGTTGACAACACTCAACTTCCTTCTTGTAAGAATCATGCAATGAGTTTTCCAGTAAAGCCCACAACAATGCACTCTTTCTGCCAAATTTCTTTCCTTTCATGCCATAACATGGGAGTTTATTCAGCAAAAAGTTCACTGCCCCCTCCGGCTGATCATATGTTAGGTTATTAATAGATTGAAAATAGTGGCTTATTGTATCTATTGGAAAAAAACAAGCAAGTGTTATTTTCAAGCATTGGCACAAAGTGGTGTTCTTGATGATATGAATAGGCGTCTTGACCTAAAAGGTTATCCTCAGTCAGATGCTCTAAACCCAATGTAAAGTTGCAGCAGTGCATTCACTGCAAAAATGTGGTGGATACAGCCCAGTCCATCACAGGAAAAGACTTCCCCACCATGAGCACTGCCTCAAAAAAAGCAGCATCCATCATCAAGGACCCAAACCATCCAGGTCATGCTCTCTTCTCTCTGCTACTATCAGGAAGGAAGTACAGGAACCTTTGATTCCACACCATTAGGTTCAGGAACAATTAGTATTCTTCAATCCTAAACCAGCATGGATAACTTCACTCACCTCAACACTGAACAGATTCTACAACATATCGGCTCAGTTAAGACCATAAGATATAGGAGCAGAAGTAGGCCATTTGGCCTATTGAGTCTGCTGCCCCATTCAGTCATGGGCTGATCCAATTCTTCCAGTCATCCCCACTCCCCTGCCTTCACCCCATACCCTTTGATGCCCTGGCTAATCAAGAACCTACCTATCTCTGCCTTAAACGTACCAATGACTTGGCCTCCACAGCCACTTGTGGCAGTTTCTAGGGCTCTTCAACTCATGTATCAGTATTATTTATTTACAGTATCTGTCGATCTTTGCACAAATAGTCTTCTTTTGCACATTGGTTGTTCGTCAGTCCTTGTTGGTGTGTAGGTTTTCATTGATTCTATTATATTCCTTTGTTCTACTAGCAATACCTGCAAGAAAATGAATCTCAGGGTAGAATATGGTGCCATATACATCCTTTGATAATAAATTTACTTTGAACTTGAACTTTGAACTCAATGTTTCAATCCGGTTTCTCCACTCATTACAATCCATCTATCAACTTCTTTTCTAGACGCTTAACCCTTTGCTTTCCAAGCTCTTAAATGTCATAGAGTTATACAGCATGGAACAGGCCCTTCGGCTCTATTTGTTTTGTGCCAACCAAATATCTATCCAATAGGCAATAGGTGCAGGAGTAGGACATACAGCCCTTCGAGCCAGCACCGCCATTCACTGTGATCATGGCTGATCATCCACCATCAGTATCCAGTTCCTGCCTTATCCCCATAACCAAGTTGGTCCCATTTGCCCATGTTTGGCCTTTGACATATTTCCTATCCTGAAGTTATATATCTTTCAAACATTGTAATTGTACCCATCTCTCTGTTATCACATATCCACCAAGACCTATGTGAAAATGTTTCCCTTGGGTCACTTTTACAGAATCAGAATCAGGTTTAATATCACCGGCATATGTTGTGAAATTTGTTAACTTAGCAGCAGTAGTACCATGCAATACATGCAAATATAGAAAAAAAAGCAATTAAAGTAAGTACGCAAACACGAGGAAATCTGCAGATGCTGGAAATTCAAGCAACTCACATAAAAGTTGCTGGTGAACGCAGCAGGCCAGACAGCATCTATAGGAAGAGGTACAGTCGACGTTTCGGGCCAAGACCCTTCATCAGGACTAACTGAAAGAAGAGATAGTAAGAGATTTGAAAGTGGGAGAGGGAGGGGGAGATCCGAAATGATAGGAGAAGACAGGAGGGGGAGGGATGGAGCCAAGAGCTGGAAAGTTGATAGGCAAAAGGGATATGAGAGGATCATGGGACAGGAGGCCCAGGGAGAAAGAAAGTGGGAGGAAAGCCCAGAGGATGTCAGGGAGTATAGTGAGAGGGACAGAGGGAGTAAAAGGAGAGAGAAAAAAAATTAAAAAATAAAAAATTATATATATATATACATACATACATACCTGAGTGTGACGGAAAATAAAGTTGCAGCCTGTCAGAATGTACTCAGCTTGGAGGAATAACCCCTTATTTTCCATCTGGGTAGCCTCCAACCTGATGGCATGAACATTGACTTCTCTAATTTCCGTTAAAGTCCCACTTCCCCTTTGTACCCCATCCATTATTCATTTATTTATTATGTATATAATTTTATTTTTTTATATTTTTTTTCTCTCTCCTTTTTCTCCCTCTGTCCTTCTCACTATACTCCCTGACATCCTCTGGGCTTCCCCCTCCCCCTTTCTTTCTCCCTAGGCCTCCAGTCCCATGATCCTCTCATATCCCTTTTGCCAATCAACTTTCCAGCTCTTAGCTCCATCCCTCCCCCTCCTGTCCTGTCCTATCATTTCGGATCTCCCCCTCCCCCTCCCACTTTCAAATCTCTTACTATCTCTTCTTTCAGTTAGTCCTGACGAAGGGTCTTGGCCTGAAACGTTGATTGTACCTCTTCCTATAGATGCTGCCTGGCCTGCTGCGTTCCCTAGCAATTAAAGTAAGTATACTCTCTATGTCATGGTCCGGTCCGGGAAGTCCGTGTTCTGGTTCACGGTCCGGTCCATGGTTCCTTGTTCCGGGGTTTCTGGTTTTCCCCAGTTTCTGTTGTAGGCACATTTCTCGTTTTGGGGCTGAGACATAAATACCTCTGCAAACCATGGATTCCCTGCTGGACTGTCCTGTTCCCCTCCCCTTCCTCCCCTTCCTCCCTCCCCTCCCTCCCCTCCCTCCCCTCCCTCCCCTCCCTCCCCTCCCTCCCCTCCCCCCCCTCCCCCTCACCTGATTCTCTGCCTGGATACCTTGCCTGACTCTCTGCCTGCTCACCTAGCCTGGATACCCTGCCTGTATCGCTGAAATTTTACCACCAGGGCAAGACCAGAGCCTGGTTAGGTCAAGATAAGGAACTGTCTTTTATTGTGTGGAATTGTCTCTCTGTGTCCATGCCTTTGCTAGGTATGTCTGGCCATTTGCCCCTACCTAGTGTTGAGAACTGTTTCTGTGTTCTTGCCTTCGCTAGGTGGGTCTGGCTGTTTACCGCCACCTTGTGTTGGGATCCATCTCTTCAAGTTCAGTATTCTGTAAATGAGTCCCGGCCCTATGTCCTGTTCCTAAGGAGGGGTCCTGGCTCTGTGTTCCATGCTCCTGTCTCTTCTAGTCCAAGGCTCTGTGCTCCTGCAGGCCCTCGTCCAGTCCATGCCTAGTCTAGTCCCATCTGAGTCCTGTCCATGTGCCTTTACCTGTCTTTGTGTCTCGCCCTACCCAGGAGTTCCTCACCCAAGTCATGACCAGTTCTGTAGCCTTGTCTTATCCTCGCCTAGTTCTGGAGTCCGAGTTCTGGCTTGGAGTCAAATCCCAGGTTCTGGGTCCTTGCCCAGTCTCTGGCTCGGAGTCCATACCCAAGCCTCAAGACCAAGACCCAAGCCTCAAGACCAAGATCCCCACCTCAAGCTTCAAGCCTCAAGACCCCTAGCCTGTCTCCAAGCCTCAAGGCCCCAGCCTCCAGTCCTGCAGTCATGTCATGTCCATGCCTGGTTCTGGGGCCCAAGCCTGAGGCAAGACCCAGGTTCTGGGTCCTTGTCCAGTCTCTGGCTCAGGGTCCAAGCCCTAGTCTGCGTTCTTGTCCCTGCTCCTTGTCTGTATCCTGTCATGTCCCTACTCTAGTCAAATCCTGTTCCTTGTACTTCAGTGTCTGTGTCTTGCATTTGCGTCCGCTACCAGTGCCCCCATTGTGACAGTATATATGTATATTAAATAGCAAAATTAAAAACAGTGCAAAAACAGAAGTAGCATTCTAAAAATAGCGAAGTAGTGTTCTACGTCCATTTAGGAATCGATGGCAGAGGGAAAGAAGCTGTTGCTGACTCACTGACTGTGTGTCTTCAGGCTTCTGTACTTCCTTCCTGATGGTAGCAATGAGAAGAGTGCATGTCCTTGGTGGTGGGGTCCTTAATAATGGATGCCGCCTTTCAGACATACCGTTCCTTGATGATGTCTTGGATTCTATGGAGGCTAGTACCCAAGGTGGTGCTAACTAATTTTACAACTTTTTGGAGCTTTGTTTGATCCTATGCAGTAGCCCCCCCCCCCCCCCATACCAGATGGTGACGCAGCCTGTGAGAATACACTGCACAGTACATCGGTAGACATTTTCAAGTGTTTTAGGTGACAAACCAAATCTCCTCAAACTCCTAATGAAATATAGCCGCTGTCTTGCCTTCTTTATAGCTGCATCAATATGTTGGGGCCAGGTTAGATCCTCAGAGGTCTTGACACCCAGGAACTTGAAATTGCTCACTCCCTCCACTTCTGATCCCTCTATGAGGATTGGTTTATGTTCCCTCGTCTTACCCTTCCCGAAGTCCACATCAGCTCTTTCGTCTTACTGATGTTGAGTGCCAGGTTGTTGCTGCGACACCACTCCACTAGCTGGTCTATCTCGCTCCTGTACGCCCTCTTGTCTCCATCTGAGATTCTACCAATAATGGATTAGCAAATTTTTATAGATGGCATTTGAGCTACAGCTAGCCACACAGTCATGGATGTAAAGTAGAGGAGTGGGTTAAGCACGCATCCCTGAGGTACACTAGTGTTTATAAGAGGAGATATTATTACCAATCCACACAGATTATGGTCTCCTGGTTAGGAAGTCAAGGATCCAGTTGCAGATGAAGGTATGGATACTCGGGTTCCATAGCTATTCGATCAGGACTGTGGGAATAATGGTGTTAAACACTGAACTATAGTCAACAAACAGCATCCTGACATAGGTGTTTGTATTGTCCAGGTGATCTACAGCTGTATGAAGAGTCATTGCAATTGCAACTGCCAGAGACCTACTGTGGCAATAGGCAAATTGCTGTGGGTTTAGGTCCTTGTTGAGACAGCAGTTGATTCTAGACAAGACCGACCTTTCAAAGCATTTGAGTGCTATTGGATGCAGTTTTTAAGGCAGCTCACTCTGCTCTTCTTGGGCACTGGTATAATTGTTGCCCTTTTGAAACAGGTGCGAACTTCCAACCATTGCAGTGAGAGACTGAAAATATCCTTAAACGCTCCCGCCGGATGGTTGGCACAAGTTTTCAGATGCTTGTTCAGTACCCCACTGGGGCCTGCTGCCTTGCAGGGTTTCACCCTGCTGAAAGACAACCTGATATCCACCTCCAAGACAGAGATCACAGGGTCACCGGGTGCAGCAGGGATCTTCACAGCTGTAGTTATATTCTCCCTTTCAAAGCAGGCATCGAAGGCATTAAGCTCATCTGGTAGTGAAAGATCACTGTCATTCATGCTATTTGGTTTCACTTTGAAGCTAGTAATGTCTTTCAAACCCTGCCAGAGTTGATGTGCATCTGATGTCGCTTTCAACCTCACTCCGAATTTTCTCCTTGACCTTGAAATAACCCTTCGCAGGTCATACCTGGTTTTCTCATACAGACCTGGGTCACCAGACTTAAATGCCAAAGATCTAGCCCTCAACAGACAATGAACCTCATAGTTCACCATGGGTTTTGGTTTGGGAATGTACACAAGCTTCCGTAGGCACACACTCATCCACACAGGTTTTCATGAAGATGGTAACAGCTGCAGCATACTCATCCAGGTTCGAAGATGAATCCCTGAATACAGTCCAGTTCACTATTTCAAAGCAATCCTGTAAGTGTTCCTGTGCTTCCCTTGTCCATACCTTCTTGGTCCTCATTACTGATGCTGTAGTCTTCAGTCTCTGCCTATACTCAGGGAGTAGAAGTACAGCCAGATGATCAGACTTTCTGAAGTGAGGGTGTGGAATAGCACAGTAGGCATTCTTGATGGTGGTGTAGCAATGGTCCAGTGTGTTGTTTCTTCTGGTACTCCAAGTGATTTGTTGATGCTAATTATTTAGTGACTTTTTCAGACAGTCCTGGTTAAAATCCCCCCAAAATGATGAAGGCATCAGGGTGTGCTGTTTCGTGCATGTTAATCACATTGCTCAGATCATCTCAAGCCTGTTTGACATTGGCCTGTACAAAAAAATAAGGCATCCGTTAGTCTTGCGAGACCATGGATCTGCGCCTGGAAAGTCTTCGCTCTCCAGGGCACAGGCCTGGGCAAGGTTGTGTGGAAGACCAGCAGTTGCCCATACTGCAAGTCTCCCCTCTCCATGACACCGATGTTGTCCAAGGGAAGGGCATTAGGACCCATACAGCTTGGCACCAGTGTCGTCGCAGAGCAATGTGTGATTAAGTGCCTTGCAAGGACACAACACGTTGCCTTGGCTGGGGCTCAAACTCATGACCTTCAGGTCGCTAGTCCAATGCCTTAACCACATGGCCACGTGCCCATGTGCCTGTACACTGCTACCAAAATGATCACTGAAATCTCCCACAGAAGATAAAATGGCCAACACTTCATTGTGAGATATTCCAGATCTGGTGAGCAGAGTTGACACATTTTTGCACCAAGAGGAATTGATCATGAGGAATACACCTCCACCTCTGCTTTGAGAGACTGGCCAGTCCTTTCACAACGGCGTATAGTGAACCCGTCAATCTGAATCACTACGTCTGGTACGGAAAGGATTAACCAGGGTTCCGTGAAGCAGAGGACGCATGCCACAAATCTTTCCACTCTCATCTTAAATCTATATCTTTGGTTTAAGGCAATCCTACACTGAGGAAAAAAAATATGAACTTATCTGTATTCCTTATGATTTTATATTCCATAAAGTCACCCCATCCTCTTATGCTCCAGCATTGTCTTCTCGCAACTAGTTAACCCATCTACTTTGGTGTCATCTGCAAATCTGGCTGCAATTCTCTTTGCCTCTTCATCCCAAGTCATCAATATAAATTATAAGTACATTGATACTTATAATCAACGTTGTAAGTCATTGTACTGCTTGCTATGGCTTCCCTCGCATTACAGATCACAAGTCTGTTACTGACCCATTTATCCCAGCTCTCCTATCAAATATCTCAACTTCCCTTTCACAGCTACGCATACTTCCGTCCTAATGAAATAGGGACCATGTTAGTGCAGCAAACTGAAGCCCACTTGCCAAACAATGCTCTGTGGGAATGGAATAAAACCGGACACAATGAACTATGTAAGTTGGACTTACTGCCCATTACACTGCTGGTGTTCAGGGCAGCAGTGAAGGTCCTCCATCTCTGTCTGTATAGAAGGATTCCTCATTGCTGTTCCTATAACAATTGTTTTTGACCTGTCAGGGTTGTTAGCACTGAGCTGAACCCTTGAACCTGGAGGACTGGTGGACCATTCTTAGTCTGGCCTCTACCCTTTGACCTGTTTGGCATTGGCGACCCTACCAAGAGCCAAAGCACAAGGCCCTGACTCCAGCCACAATAGCTGTCTGGGTTAGTGAGGCAGGCAAGCCTCCAAACCTCAGCAAGGTTGTGGTCCTCCCGGAGGGTGTAAGTTGGAAGTCTAACATGAAATCGAAATGCTGATAGAAAGGGAAAAAAAACTAAAAATATAGGAAATGTTCATGGATGTTTAGAGGATACGGTCTGGGTGCAAGTAGAACTAGATTCAGAATCAGAATTAAGGTTATTATCACTGACGTATGTTGTGAAATTTGTTGTTTCAAGGCAGAGGTACAGTGGAACACATAATTTAAAAATACTATAAGTTGCAATAAGAAATGTAAAAAACATTGTGCAATAACAGAGCAAAATAGTGAGATAGTATTCATGGATTCATGCACAGTTCAGAAATCGGAAGGCTTGGGCAGGTAAGCTGTTTCTAAAACATTGAGTGTGTGTTCTCATGCTCCTGATAGAGACGACGATAATGATGGATACTGCCTTCTTGAGGAACTGCCTTTTGAAAAGCTCTGCTACACGTTGTGGGCATGCTATGTTGACGCCAGAATGTGTGGCAGCACTTGCAGGCTGCCCCCATTACATCGTTAGGTAACGTTGGTTGCTAACACAGACAATGCACGGTGTGGATGTGTTTGAATTTGGATGTACATGTGATAAATAAATGAATCTGAATCTGAAGTCCTGAACACCACCATTTAAGAGGGCAAGAGGCTGCCATGCCTGCGTTTACCAACTAAACTTTATCACCAAAACTCACCAGTCAACTGAAAGCTTTTATCGGCAGGGTATTCATACATTTGGATGCCTCTCAGTGTATTTAATCAGTCAAAAGATCTTTATCTAATGTCCTAATGAAGGGTCTTGGCTTGAACCTTCAGCTGTTTACTCCCCTCCACCAATGCTGCCTGACCTGCTGAGCTCCTCCAGCATTTTGTGTGTGTTGCTCAAGATTTCCAGCACCTGCAGAATCTCTCATGTTTATGTCTGAGTACTTCATCACATCTGCACTTAGTAAACTGTCTAAAGTACTGGAAACTTTAGTCTCAAGAAAAATACATTTTGCCCATTCCTACACAATCAGGAAAGATCACTAGCACTTCTACTTTCTAAGGAGGTTAAGGAGAGCTGGACTATGCACATCTATACTCATGTCATTCTACAGATATGCAGCAGAGAGTTTCATAACAAGCTGCATCTCTGCATGGTACGGAAACTGCACTGTGATGGACAGGAAGGATCTACAAATGTACCACAGGTAGTTCAATCTGCCCAATGCACCACTGCCACCAGCCTACCTGCCATCACAGTACCAGCCACCCAGGTTCAAATCCCCCTGCTGTCTAAAAGGAGTTGATATGTCCTCCTCGTGACCGCATGCATTTCCTCCGGGTGCTCTGATTTCCTCCCACAGTCCAAAGGCGTACTGGTTGGTAGGTTAATTGGTCATTGTGAATTGTCCCGTAATTAGGCTAGGGTTAAATATGTAGGCTGCTGGACACAGAGGCTCAAAAGACTGGAAGGGCCTGTTCAACACTGTATCCCAATAGCTATATTTAAAAAAATATATACAGAAATGTACCAAAGAAAGGTCTGGTACCTTCATGAAGTCTTCCACTCAGCCTGCTCATGGTGTGGTTTGTCCTACTGCCATCAAGGAGGAGGCTATGTAGCATCCACGCCAGGACCACCAGAATCAAAAACAGTTACTTTCCCGTTAGTAAGGCTGATCAACACCTCCACCCACTGACCCACCCTCCACACCCCCAACCAACACTACTTTATCATTTCCTGTCAGAGTCACCTGATCAATCCTGTGCCTAACAACACTTTATGTACATACAATCAATCTATGTATATAAGCTATCTGATGTATTTATAGTTACTGTGTTTTGTTTATTATTTTGTTCTTTATCTTAGTGCACATCAGATCTGGACTAACAACTATTTTGTACTCCTTTACACTTAGGTACTGGAAATGACATTAAAAAATCTTGAATCTTGTGACTATGATTCCTATTGCAAGAAATCTTCAAACACATTTCATTATTTATGTATCACCTCAGTATTTCTCAAAAGCACAAAGGATTTTGAAAATAAAATGCAGATACATTCTTTCTTTAAAACATTCAAAGGGAGCAAGGAGTCAAAGCATAAACAAGTTCCTTTTGAATGTACTTCGTATGTCACTAGGCAAAATGTCAGATCAGTTCTTCCCCTTTTTATCAAAAAAAACATATTACATCTGTCTACAATTCCCGTGCATGTGGGTGAATGATAAAATAATTCATCATTACCTATTTAGATTCCTCTATAAATACATCTGTTTTTCTTTCTGGGAACTTTTTGATAACATATACATTATTCTTGTAAAAGCACAATCCAGAGAGGCTTTACAAGGGATTTGGAAGTATTCATGTTCACTGTATTTGATATGAATTAAATTTCAATAGGACAGCATGGCAAATAATCCTCTTGTTATGTTTTGAGGAATTGTATAGAGGCAGTGTAAAATATTGATAAGGATATGCAATGCACAGTATGAAGCCCGCACATTACCAACGAATAATGGAACTTTTTTATACGTGTTGATAAAAAGATTCTTCTCCAAAGAATGATATTAATTAGATATTTCAGGGAAGCTTGCTGTGTGTGGGAGTTGGCCATGAGATTCATTTAATCTGATACAGCATGTGTGTAAACACAGCCCAAGGTTGGAAGTTGCATTTAGTTTAACTCGTTAGATCCTCGAGGAAGCAGTCATACAGTATACGAAGCTGTTGTGCACAGTTTTAATCTAATGCATATCTTTTGTGGAGTCATTGTTCATTCTGCGGCCTTGACAAAGAGTGACCTCCCATCATTGAAATACTCCTGGCATTGAAATATATGCAGTTCAGGACATTAGTCACACTATGCTCAACCTCTTGCTTCTTGACTTTGTCTGAAGTCTTACCAACATCAGTTTCCACAACCCCTCTGGTAACTGTTCTGGCACTCTGGTTCTCATCCCCCTGTAACTCTAGTTTAAACCCCACTGTGCAGCATTAACACACCTTCCTGCTAAGATATTAGTCCTCTTCCAGTTCAGGTGCAAACTGTCTCTTCTGTACAGGTCCCACCTTCCCTGGAAGAGAGCCCAATGATCCCCAGTCCACAGCTTTAAGCACTTGTCCATCCCACAGCATCCACCTGAGAATCAACTGCACTCTAATTCTGCTATCTCCCCAGGAAATTGCAATAACTCCTGTTAATTCTCACCTGCATATTGCTCTGCAGTACCATCTCTCAGCTTTCCTTCAGCACCATCTCAATCAACTACATAATTGTCTGTCGTGCAGCAATGAAATTTCTTTCAACTAAATTTTGGCAAGTCAAAATGAATCATCTTCAAAACCAGTCCAAATTCTGTTCCAGAGACCCCAACTCTAACAGTCTTCCTGACAGTTTCTGACTTAGGTTTTACAAGATCCTGCACAATCATCATGTTGGATTTAACTCTGAGATGAGCTCAAATATATTCACAGTGTTGGTGTATCCATCTGCTTCTGTTGTAACACCCACCTTCATTTTGTCAGTTCATCCATTTCTTGCCAGTATATCTGACTATTTCAATACTCTCCTGTCCAGTCAACTTTAGAATAATCATAGACTCCAAAGTGAAGTTGAAATGAAGGGGATAGCTTTACTCAACTTCACTTGCCCCATCATTGAAATATTCCCACAACCTATGGACTTACTTTCAAGGACTCTTCATCTCAGGTTCTCACTATTTATTTATTATTGTTATTGTAACTATTATTTCTTTTTTGTATTTGTACAGTTTGTTGTCTTTTGCACACTGGTTTTTAAAATTGAGATATAGCACAGAATAGACCCTTCCAGCCTTTGAGCCATGCCGCCTAGCAATTCCCCACTTTAATCCTTGTCTAATCACAGGCCACTTTACAATGACCAATTAACCTACTAACCAATGCACCTTTGGACTGTGGGAGGAAACTGGAGCACCGGGAGGAAACCCACGCGGTCATGGGGAGAATGTACAAACTCTTTACAGGCAGCGATGGGAATTGAACCTGGGTTGCCTGCACTGTAGAGCATTGTGCTAACCACTATGCTACTGTAACGTGCAGTCTTTCATTATTATTATTGTTATTGGATTTATTGAGTATTCCCGCAAGAAAATGAATTTCAGGATTGTAAGTGGTGACATATATGTACTTTGATAATAAAATCACAAACAAGAGAACATCTGTAGACGCTGGAAATCTGAGCAACACACACAAAAAGCTGCAGGAACTCAGCAGGCCAGGCAGCATCTATGGAAAAGGGTTTCAAAGGGTTTAGCCCAAAACATTGACTGTACTTTTATCCATAGATGCTACCTGGCCTGCTGAGTTCCTCCAGCACTTTGCATGTGTTGCTTTGATAACAAATTTACTTTGAACTTTAAAGCATCAGATCCTAGAATAAATCACCTCTAAGTCTGTCAGCATGCACTGGTTCCCAGTTAGGGTGCACCTAATACCGTTCCTTCAAGAAAGAAATGATGGAAATAATTCTGCTGTGCAAACTTGTGGCAATTTATTTTGGGTATGTTTACAACTCTTATCTTCTTGGATGAGATTAGACTCTCAAAGCCAATAAAAAAAGGCCTTGTCCTTCCACAACGTGGTAGTCAACTGCTTAAAAGGAACTTTGTGTACCCAGATAAACCTTTTAGCAACAACTCTGGCACATGGTAATCTATCTGCTGATAAAGAACGTTGGAGTTTATGCACGATCTTCATAATGTTTCTTGTCAAGGATGAACACATAAATGAGACCTGCCAAGTGCCTGAAGAGCAAAGCATGTGATTTAACTGACTGTCAAAATAAGTAATAGTTAGTGTCTTTGCAATTTTGACAAAGAAACTGAATATGCAGAATTCACGATATTGAACTTTTCAACACTAGATTTTAATAAGAGAATTATCAACTGCCAGAACTTAAATATCAATTTTGTTAGCTTGGAGATTTACTCCAAAGTGGATCACATATCTGTCATAATCTTCTAAATTCAACAGTAATGACTCCTTTCTGTGGAAATAGTTGGACATTTGATGCTGATTTGTCAGTGATTATCAAAAACAGTGTGTGGTTTATCAACTTAAACCTGTAATCTGTACTAATATTAGCATCTTTGTTCTCTAGTTCGGCTGATTATCAGCATCACATCAAATAAAAGAGGTAATTTAAACCATACTTCACTTCAAACTGTACAGCTATAATTCCAGGGTGCAGCATAATTTTGAAAGATATTGCTACCCATCCCTTAAATCTAGCCTCTCTCATCAGATTCCTGGTTCTTCAGCCCTTTTCCTTTTCCACCTATCACATCCCAGCTTCTTACTTCATTCCCCCCTCCCCCCAGCCCACCTGGCTTCACCTATTGGCCCAGCTTCCTCTCCCCCACCCCCCACTTTCTTAACGTGGTTTCTTCCCTCTTCCCTTCCAGTTCTGATGAAGTGTCTCAGCCCGAAACATCAACTGTTTATTCTCCTCTATAGATGCTGCCTGACCTGCTGGATTGCTCCAGCATTTTGTGTGTTACTCAAACGGAGAAAACTGAACATTGCATATATGCTTGATATTCTCTCTGATTGCAGTATACACTTTTTCAACAGATGATATTTCAAGAACCCCTCCCCTCCCACTTTCAAATCTCTTACTAGCTCTTCCTTCAGTTAGTCCTGACGAAGGGTCTCAGCCTGAAACGTCGACTGTACCTCTTCCTGGAGATGCTGCCTGGCCTGCTGCGTTCACCAGCAACTTTTATGTGTGTTGCTTGAAATTCCAGCATCTGCAGATTTCCTCGTGTTTGCGTAAATATTTAGATATTTGCTCAATGTGGAGGTATAGGTATTTTTCTCGTGATTGTCCTCTTAGAAAGCAGTAGATACTGTACATTTCCAGTAATGCTGTTTCTTACGACAGTGGGTATTTATTTTCATGAGCTCCTTATAACACTGGCTAGTTATGAGATTCAAAATTAAGTTTAGATTTATTTGTCATGTACATCGAAACACCAAAACCAACACCAAATTGCTATAAATTGCACATTGCACATTGCACATTTAGACGGAGACGTAATGTAAAGAATTTTACTCTTCTGAAGGATTTAAGAAATAAAGTCAATTCAATTCGATTCAATTCGAAATGTGTTTTTTTTAGATTATGAAGACACGCAGTCTTCTTTTATTGTCATTTAGTAATGCATGCATTAAGAAATGATACAATATTTCCTCCGGTGTGATATCACAAAACACAGGACAGACCAAGACTGAAAAACTAACAAAACCACATAATGATAACATACAGTTACAACAGTGCAACAATACCATAACCCGATGAAGAATACTCCATGGCACAATAAGAAGTTCAAAGTCTCTCAAATGTCCCACATCTCACGCAGATGGGAGAAGGAAGAAAAACTCTCCTTGCCATGCCCGACCACAGTCCGACTCTGAGTCATCTGAAAACTTCGAGCTTCCGATCAGTTCTCTGACACCGAGTACCGAGCACCATCTCTATCCGAACGATTCGACCTCAATCTCGGTCGCCAACAGCAGGCAAAGCCGGGGATTTTGAGGCCTTCCCTCCGGAAGATTCTCGATCGCGCAGTAACAACAGCAGCAAACCTGCGTTTCAGAAATTTCTCCAGATGTTCCTCTGTGCTTTCACGTCTGTCTCCATCAAATCAGAATTGTCCACGGCCCCTATTTAACGGATACAATATCATTTTCACCGGAGGGCTGCGTGCACACACAGCGCGCTGCTATCTCTGCTCCCACCTCATTTATGCCAACAACCAACACAGTCCAAGGCTGTGCTGGGGTCAGCTCGCAAGTGTGGCCATGCTTCTGGTGCTAACAACTTACTAACCCTAACCCATACTGTTGTGTATTTAATATTTCAGTAATGTTTGAGTGATTTTGCACATATATAGGTTGATTAATCATTCTTGTTTCTTTAAATATTTCATTACGGATTATACGTAAATTGCATATATCATCGCGTGAGCTCACATAAAGTGAAGACGAAATTAAACTCGCATTGCTAGATGCTCGCATTTTCTTCGAATTAGTTTAATGTCTTAAAGTTGCAAAACATAACCCGTACGCCTTTGGAATGCGGGAGTAAATGGGAGCACCCGGGGGAAGCCCCCCACCACCACCACCACATGGTCATGGGGAGAATGGAGGAACTCCTTACAGACATTGGTGGGAACTGAACCCCGATATTACAGCTGGCGCTGCAAAGCCTTGTGCTAACCACTGGGCTACCATGCCATGCACTTGTCAGTGGGCTGCATGCTCTACCCATTTCACCCTTCTCTGATCTGGGTGTTAAGGCTACTTTTAGTGCCTTTCACCTCAGGCCGGAGACAAAACTTGGACAAACCTCTATCTGGATCGCTCAGCTGAGAAGTATTGGTATTAGTATTGGTTTATTATTGACACCTGTACCAAGATACAGTGAAAAGCTTGCTTTGCATACGGTGTACACGGATCAAATCGTTACACAGTGCATTGAGCTAGAACACGGTCATGCTGAGTAAAGTGTAGAAGCTACCAAACGAGAGCAGTGCAGGTAAACGATGAAGTGCAAGATCATAACAAGGTAGATTATACTTTATACTTTATTGTCGCCAAACAATTGGTACTAGAATGTACAATCTTCAGAGCGATATTTGATTCTGCGCTTCACGCTCCCTGGATTACAAATATTAAATACTAAAGATATTAAACATATTAAAATTAGTAAATAATAAAATTTAAATTATAAATCATAAACAGAAAATAGAAAAATGGGAAGTAAGGTAGTGCAAAAAAACCAAGAGGCAGGTCCGGATATTTGGAGGGTATGGCCCAGATCTGGGTCAGGATCCGTTCAGCAGTCTTATCACAGTTGGAAAGTGTGAGGTCGAGAGTCCATGTTATTGTAAAAGAGATCCATTCAAGATCCTCAAACAGTAGGCAAGAAGCTGTCGTTGGGCCTGGTGGTGTGTGCTTTCAGGCTTTTGTATCTTCCACCCAACGGGAGAGGGAAGAAGGGAGAATGCCTGGGTTGGATGGAGTCGTTGACTGTGCTGGCTGCTTTGCTGAGGCAGTGAGAAGTATAGATGGAGCCCATGGAGGGGAGACTGGCTTCTGTGACATGCTGACGTGTGTCCACAACTCTGTAGTTGCCATACCAAGCCATAAGGAGAGCTTGATGGTTCTGAGCCTGTACTCACTAGAGCTTAAAAAGAATGAGCAGCAACTTCATCGAAACCTATTGAATATTGAAAGTCCAGATAGGGATGATGTTTCTAATAGTGGTATAGTCTAGTATAGTCACAGCCTCAGAATTAAAGGTTATCCCTCTAGAGCAGAAATGAGGAGGAATTTATTTAGCCAGAGGATGATGAAACTGCAGAATTCATTGCCACAGATGGCTGTGGAGGCCAAGTCATTGGGTATACTTAAAGTGGAGTTCACAGGTTCTGGATTAGCTACAGGAAGTTCTTGATCATCAAAGGTCAAGTGAAGGCGAGAGAATGAGTTTAAGAGGGAAAACAAACCATTCATGATCAAATGGTGGAGCAGACTTAGTGGGCCAAATAACCTAATTCTGCTCCTTTGTCTAAAGGCCTTATGCATCCAGACAGAATGCTTCTACAGTTCACCGATAAAAATGGTTAAGAGTTGACAGGGACATGCCGAATTTCTTTAGCCTCCTGAGGATGTTAAGGCATTGGTGAGCTTTCTCGAATTTTCAAGTTAATAGAGCTATAAAGGGAATATAGCAAGCAAACATTTTTGTCGCACAAGCAGTTATTTCAGAACAGACTGTAATGATAAACGATGTTTACTGATGTTGTTGTAGACAATATGTAGTGATTGTGTTGACGTTCATAACAAACAAGACTTTTTTTTAAGAGAACCACGTTAACTGATATCAACCTTCACTGAATGTGTTTATCAGCAAATATATGGACGCATCTCTTTATCTGTAGGCGTGCACAATAACACACTGCTGAGGTAAAGGACATGTTCTTTATTTTCTATTTCTCCTCTTCTTTCTTGAAGCCGTAGTTTTGATCTGGTGTATATTTTCAAGGCTTACAAAATACGAGGATCTTGCCCGAGCTGTTAGACTTCACAAGGTCAGTTCCTGTGGGCCATTCCACGCTCTGATGGCTCAACATTTAGCTTTTAACACTGCCTTTGCTTGTTGTTCACACTGGGCAGTGGTTCCCAATCTGGGGTCCATGGGCACTTGCTCATGGTATTGGTCCTTGGCATAAAAGAGAGTTTGGGAACCCCATTAGTAGGGAGATCTGGCATCAGAATTGAACAGGCACAGGGAACAACATACAGTAATTGTAAAACTAATGTTGGTCCTTGCACACTGCACAGTAACAGGCCCTTCACCTCACCTTGTCAATGCCACAAGGGTACCATTCTATACTAATCCAATTTACCTGCAGTAGGTCCATAGCTTCAATGGCCAATGCAAATTTCTACAGGTGTACCATGGAGAGCATTCTAACTGGCTGCATCACCGTCGGGTATGGGGGTCTCCCACACAAGACTGAAATAAGCGGCAGAGAGTTGTAATCTCAGTCAACTCCAACATGGGCACCAGCCTTCGTATTGTCCAGGACATCTTCAAGGACCAATGCCTCAAAAGCTTGGCCTCCCTCATTAAGGGTCCATCACCTCGGTCATGCCTTGTTCTCATTGGTACCATCAGGAAGGAGGCACGGAAGTGTGAAGGCACACAGTGACCGATTCAGGAAGAGTTTCTTTCATGATGATGATGATAACTATGGGAATGAGACTTTCTATAAAAAGATTTACAAGATGCTGCCAGGGCTCAAGGGCCTGAGTTATAGGGTGGACAGTCTAGGACTTTGCTCCTTGGAGTGTAGGGTACTGGAGGGTGACCATATAGAGATGCATAAAATCATAAGGGGCATAGATAGAGTGAATGCACTCAGTCCTTTTCCCAGGGAAAGTCAACTAAAAATGAGAGGGCATAAGCTTAAGGTGAGAGGGAAAAGATTTAACAAAGAACTCAGGGGGCAATTTCTTTATGCAGAGGGTGGTATATACTTGGAATGATCTGCCACAGAGAGTGGCTGAGGCAGGTACAATACTGTCATTTAAAAACATTTGGATAAGTAAACACGAGAAATTCTGAAGATGCTGGAAATCGAAAACAATACACACAAAATGCTGGAGGAACACTGCTGTGCAGGCAGCATCTATGGAAATGAGTGAACAGTCGACATTTCGGGCCAAGCCCCTTCTTCAGGACTGGAAAGAAAAGGGGAAGACATGGATAGGAAAGGTTTACATGGATATGGGCCAAACATGGATAAAAGGGGCTAGCTTAATTGGGCACCTTGGTTGTCATGGACACGTTGGGCTGAACAGCTATTTCTGTCACTTTATGACCTATCTCTCTATAATGTGATGCATTAGTTTACTTGCCGGTTGAAAGCCACTTCTCCTTGCTGATCATTAGTTGCAGCAACTCTTTCCCGTTGGTTGCCTTGTATGCCACAGCACTTATGTTCAGTTTCAGTTGTCCAAGGGGCTTTTCTTTGTCTCTGAGCACTCATCTTCACAGAGGTCGCAACCAGTGCTGAAGAACCATTGAGAAAGTATGGTGCAGATATAGGAGGGCCCCCGTGCACTCTTAGCTAAGTAGCTGTTTTCTGAATGTTTAGTTTTGTGGTTGTGTAATTTGGGGAGACTTAATGAGATACCTGTAGAGCTTGAAGTGATTCTGAATATTTAGTACCGTAGTTTGTGTAACTTAAAGTGGCGGGGGGGGGTGCGGTTGAATGTTTTACTGTAAATAAATGATTGATGTGCTTATTCGTAATCAGTGTCTTCTGTCTCACTTCCCAAACCCATGAACCTGCTCCTCATAGCACCTCTATCAGGCCAGTCTTCAGTCTCTTCCAATCCTATGTTGGGATACACAAACCCTATTGGAGTAGAGTAAATTTTCCCCAACTATTTCAGAACAATTCAGACATCAGACGTCAGACGTTCCTGACCGACAAAACCTCACCCCCGATGAAATTCATCTGTGACAATGTGACCGTTTCAAAGAAGGAATCAGATTTTGTACCACAATTCTTTATGATATGGCGTCATTGGAATATAAGAAAACCCAGACGTGACAATGCAGCCAGTCAATCCTGCTCTCTCTATGTTCACAGTATTTACAGTACAGATAAGTATCCAGATCACATCTCAGAATCTGAGCAGGTTATGTAGCAACTTCATGTATCCCGGATAAATTCAACAGACGATGCACAATCCTTATAAACTACGCATAGCCTGCTCTAACCATATGCAAACTATTCCCCTCCAAAGATACTGACTACCTTGCTGAGTTGCTCCAGCATTTTGCGTGTTGCTCTGAACCGCACACAGTATCTTTAGACTTCCTCAAATTTCACAGGTGGTATGCAACTGCCAGACAACATGAAAAACTATATCTGTACAACCTTCATAGACCATGTAAAAGATCAATAAATAATTTCCAATCTCCACAAATATTGTTGACTCTCAAACAGCCAGATGTAGCCTTTGTAAACCAAGTTTAATTTACTCATCGGTGAGCAAGTTCTGTAAGAGACAAATCCTGCTGATAACATATGACAATAAGACATAGGAGCAGAATTAGGCCATTTGGCCCATCGAGTCTGCTCTGCCATTCTATCATGGCTGATTCGTTATCCTTGGCTATCCCATTCTCCAATCTTCTTCCCCCTACCCTTTGGCACCCTTACTAATCAAGAACCTATCAACTTCTGCTTTAAATATAACCAGTGATTGCCCTCCACAGTCTGTGACAATGAACTTCACAGACTCACCGCCCTCTGCCTAAGGAAATTCCTCCTCAGCTCTGCTCTAAAGGGATGTACTCATATTCTGAAAACACAAATGAAAAAAAAAGGGTTGGTTTAAGAAATCTCAGTGTTTTGAGGAATAACACATAGATATAGGTTATTATTATTTAACTTTCCAAAGTTATAGTTTGTGTTATAAATATCAATAAAGTAATAGTCAAAATCAAACACTTTATTTATTCACAACATTGCAAATAGAAGAGCAAAATTACGAATATCAAAACAATAATAACAATGGAAAGGGTATCACTTTTATTCCATGGTTTGAATTGTTGTGGATTAGATAATGAAGATTTATCAGTTTAATTGTTGACCTTCCTTATTATTTCTATTCAGACACTGAGAAAATGATAATAAAGGATTGTTTTAAACTTGTCTGTCAACTAAATAATTAAATTGCAAACCATAATTACTTCATCAGAAATCTGTTCCTTTTAATAGAACTGTGCAGAATTAAAATTCCAACTTCCTTTTTGATTCTACCTAGACTGCCAGTCTTGCCAACTTCCAAGGAGATCAACGTGTGTATGATGGTCCATTTGATCCTTGTATAAATTTTGATACCATTTTTTTCTGACTCTTCAACAGAAATCACTGGCTATAAGACTGAAGGGTGTAAATCTAGTCAATTAAATATGGGGCCATGAAATTAACTCCTGGTTTTAAATCAAACACCTCCAAGAGGACCAGAACCTTGTTATAGGGTTTGAAGATGTGCGTGCCTCAATGATGCAAAGAGCCATCTTGACAGGAACACTCACATCACGCTGGAGGAACTCAGCAGCTCGGGGCTTAATGCTTCGGCTCTTGATAGGGTCAGCTATGCCAAACAGGTCAAAGGGTAGAGGCCAGATGAAGAGTGGTCCACCAGTTCTCCAGGTTCCGGGGTTCAGCTCAGGGCTAACAACCCTGAGTGGTAAAACAAAATTGTTATAGAAAAAGCAACAAAAAAATCCTTCTACATCTGAGTATGGTAGTATTCCTGAGTCTCCACCTGGGACTTGCATGGCTGACAGTAGTGAAAACTGAGAAGCTACTGACGTGAAGAAGGAACCCTGAACACCACCAGAGCTGGAGGGCCTTCATCGCTGCCCTAAATACCAGCGGCGTCATGTGCAGTAAGTAGGTGTAAATCAAACAATCTGCTGCAGGAAGTTAAGGGTTTCAGAAGGCTGCAATTGAAATTGGAACTGGAATGGGTTTATCATTGTCATATGTACTGAGGTACAATGAAAGGCTTATCTTGCATTCTGTTCATTCAGATCAATTCATTAACCTTTCCCACCATTGAGGACATCTTCAACTTTTCATCCTAGGTACCATTCCCTTCATCCCTGGAATAAGATGGCCTACTCTTGCACCTCAGTTAAAAATGTTTGAATTAATTCAATTGGTGCCTCAAGAAGGTGGCATTCTTCATTAAGAATCTTCACCGTCTAGGACATGCTCTCTTTCATGTCATATTTCTCATAATAAATCTGAATATGATTCTAATCATTTCAAATATTTCCGTGCTCCACAAAGGGAAAATGATGTTCCTGGCAATTGGATAATCTATGACTTATTCCAATCAGCTAATAAGCAGCATTGGGAATTTGGAACAGAATATAGCTACAATACTCAGCATAAAGTACTGGATAGTGATCAAGCTTAAGGAATCCTCATGGATGTCTTATATAATTATATTATAATAAGAGGAACATAATCCGCCAGTATTAAAGGAGATGATTTGCTTCAGGGTGCTTGTGTCAATTCTTTGGAAGAGTAAGTCCATTGTTTCAACTACCCTGCTCTTTCCCAAAGTCTTGTAGATCTTTCATTTTTAAGAGTATAGCCAATTCTATTCCTTTGTCAGTTTCCATTAGGTTGTACTGTAGGGTAATGTAATGGGGAGAAATGTTCATAATTCACAACGTTGAGTTGGGGTTTCACTTTAAGAGGGCGGTCTGACATGATGACATTATTACGTAAAGAGTTTTAGTGCAATTTTGTGCTTAGGTTTTGGAGTTCAATAAAATGTGTTATGGGTTTCATTAAACATAAAATGCCTCATTTCGTTTTATTTGTGAAAACCTACAGTACATTCCAGATTATAAAGACTTGAAAGGTCCTGTCAAATCCCAGCTGCACTGTACTTGTTCCATGGAGTTTCTCCCCTTTGAGTGGAGTTTCTGCAGATTTTCATCTGAAGTACCATACTCATATATCACTGGAATCAGAGAACAGGTCTGTGGGCCCAGATGGCCTACTCTTGAACCTCAGTTAAATATTTCAACTGGATTTTAACATGGGTGAGGAGACTAAACTAAAGCTTGACTTTTATTGGATGGTACGACTGGAGAGGATCTTTGGCTAATTGAAGGCAGGAACTGTGACTGTTTACAAGATAAAAAAAATTAAACATAGCATGCCACAATTTACTAACCCTAACCTGTGATCTTTGGAATGTGGGAGGAAACTGGAGCACCGGGAGGAAACCCACACAATCATGGGAAGAACATGCAAACTCCTTACAGACAGCAGCTGGAACTGAACCCTGATCTTACAGCTAGCACTGTAAAGCATTACACTAACTGCTTCGCTATTGTGATGACCCCAGTTTCTTTCCCCTTTCTCAATTCAAGGAATTTGAATCTAATTATGAGCATCCTAAACACTGAGTTCAATTTATATGGCACATTAGGTCATAGCTCAGCATCATCTTGTTCATCCATTAACTAGGAGGGTTTAAAAACCCATAAGACTATAGGACCACAGACATAGGAGCAAATTAGGCCATTCAGCCCATCAAGCATGCTCTACCATTCCATCAAGGCTGATTTATTAATTTCATTCTCTTGCCTTCTACCCAATATCCTTTGACACCCTTACTAATCAAGAACCTTTCAACTTCCACTTTAAATATACCCAATAACTTGGCTTCCACAACCATCTGTGGCAATGGATTCCACAGGTTTACCACCCTCCAACTAAAGAATTTCCTCCCTATCTCTGTTCCAAAGAAATGCCCTTGTACTCTTGAGTCTGTGCACTCTGGTTCTAGAACTCCTCTGTTACAGGAAACATCCGCCCCACATCCACTCCATCTAGGCCTTTCAATATTTGATAGATTTCAATGAGATCTCCCCTCATTCTTCTAAACTCCAGCAAGTACAGGCCTAGAGCCATCAAACACTCCTCACACATTAACACTTTCATTCCCTGGAGCAAAACAGATCTCCAAGCCATGCTAATCACAAATAAAATTCAGACTGATAGATTATTTAAGGCTGATTTATACTTGTGCGTATGGGCTACGCCATAGCCTACGCTGTAGGCCTGATTTATACTTTTGCGTAGCCCTACGCCGCAGCGAGCACGTGTAGTTGTGTCTGCGTCGCTCTGCAATTCACCACCAAAACGCTAGTTGGCGGTGGGGTTTCTATGCCACTATGTTGAGTTTCTTCATGAGAGACATGGACGAGGAAATGCATTTCAAATATTTTTGGATGTGGGCAGGTAGATTTGACGATTTAGATTTACGATTTCGCCTCCAACCATTTATTTCGCATCAGTGTACAGACACGGTGGAGAAAAGCAATGGGAAATGCATAGGAGGAAATGCGATGCTACCAAGCGGACCAATCACAGCTGTTGCGGTCTGCGTCGCTGCGATGTGTGAGTTACATTTTTGGGGAGGTGCACGTCACCCTACGGCATAGGGTACATGGTACCTATGGCGTACATTTGACGCAGAAGTATAAATTGGGCGTAACTCACAAGCATCATGAACTGTCCTTACCCCCTGACTCTATTTCATTACTTTCCTTCCATTTTTGTTGAACCTGATACAGAAAAGAAAATTTCAGGTCACTGCCGACTATCATAAAACATAAAACAGCGCAGCACGGGAACAGAGTTTTGGCCTACAATGTTGTGCTGAACCAAATAAGACAGTATTTATTATTGAGTAATTAAATGGCCAACTAAACCAATCCGTTCTGCTTATACGATGCCCATATCCTTCCACTTTCCTCACATTTAATTGCTTATCGAAACTTCTCTTGAAATTCCCCAATGCATCTGCCTTGACCATCACTCCAGGCATTGCAGACACCCACCACTCTCCTTGAGGAAAACTTGCCTCTCACATCTCCTTTGGAATTACCCTCTCTCACTTTAAATGCACACCCTCTGCTATGAGACATTTCAATTCTGGGAAAAGTCAAGGAACTGGCACCTAATGATCACACTCAGAGACCCAATGAAACATGAGATCTCCCCATGGAGGAAGGTAAAAGCATCTTTTTCATCACATTGACAAGGAGCACTAAAGTTTAATTATTTTCAGACAGTGTTCCTCACAATTTCCCAGGAACTGAATTTTGCGCCTTTTTATGCATAGGGCTGGATATAAGCTATACTCAGAGCTGACCCAGGGAAATCCAATCCTGGCAGACAAGTTTAAGGAATTTCCATTTCTATTCAATGTGAATTCAGATTTAATGGGCTTGATTGAGAAAGCGTTGACACTGTGCTCTCCTGTAACTGTTAGGGAGTTGAGTAGGCAGTGCATATTTGCATAATAGTTTGGAACATTTTGCTTAGCAAAATTCAGGATAGATAATTAAGTTTAAAATTAAAGTTATAATCTTCCACCACCCTCCCTTCAGCATGAAAAGAGATTGAGGTACGTTTTTAAAGATCAGTTACCTCCTCTGAATGGGTTATAATATTGGTCAATGCATTGCATCCAGTCTGGTCTTAACTTCGCATGTAATGAGAAACCATTGACTTCTTGCTGGAGATATCTAATTTTCCTGATTCCCTTGCCTTGACCTCAGCATCCAGTAAATATTGTCCTTTTGCAAATACGAGGAAATCTGCAGATGCTGGAATTTCAAGCAACACAGCGGTGAACGCAGCGGGCCAGGCAGCATCTATAGGAAGAGGTACAGTCGACGTTTCGCGCCAAGCTGAAGGGTCTCGGCCCAAAACGTCAACTGTACCTCTTCCTATAGATGCTGCCTGGCCTGCTGTGTTCACCAGCATTTTTTGTGAATATTGTCCCTTCATCGATTTAGACCATAAGACCATAAGATATGGGAGCAGGATTAGGCCATTTGACCCATCGAGTTTGCTCCATCATTTCATCATGACTGATCCATTTCCCTCTCAGCCCCAATCTCCTGCCTTCTCCCCATATCCCTTCATGCCCTGGCTAATCAAGAACATATCAACCTCTGCCTTAAATATATCCAATGACCTGGCCACGACAGCTGCCTGTGGCAACGAATTCCACAGATTCACCACTCTCTGACCCAAGAAATTCCTCCTAATCTCTGTTCTAAAAGGACAATGCTCCATTCTGAGGCTGTGTCCTCTGGTCCTAGACCCACCCACTATAGGAAACATCCTCTCCACATCCAGTATATCGAGGCCATTCAACATTCGATTGGTTTCAATGAGTTTTACACAATGTGTTTACATTTTAGCAATGGTTAATTGGAAATCCATAAGGAATGGCAAAATTGAATGGGATGGCACAGTAACAACAGTTAGTGCAATCAGTTCACAGCACCGGCAACCACTGATCGGGGTTCAATATTGTTATTGTTATTTTTATATGAAAATACACTTTATTCATAAGGAAACTTATTTACAATAATAAATTGTGAAAGGCCTTTTCATGCTTACATTCATAGTCAATGCGTTAAGTAGCGTTCTATTCATCATCATCATTTTGAGCCGTGGCATATGACATGGGCGACCTTGGTCTTTCCATGACCATGACTGCGCTTGCCAAATTTTTCTACAGAAGTGGTTTGCCATTGCCTTCTTCTGGGCAATGTCTTTACAAGGCGGGAGATCCCAGCCATTATCAATACTCTTCAGAGACTGTCTGCCTGGCGTCAGTGGTCACATAACCAGGACTTGTGATGTGTACCAGCTGCTAGTGTGACCATCCACCACCTGCTGCCGTGGCTTCACATGACCCTGATCAGGAGGGAGGCTAAGCAGGTGTTACTCCTTGCCCAAGGGTGACCTGCAGGCTACTGGAGGGAAGGAGCACCTTACACCTCCTTCAGTAGAGACGTATCTCCAGCCCGCCACCTCAAGTATTTTATTACATTTCCTAAAACCAACATCACGGTTGCTACTCATGTGGCTCCTTGGGGTAGTTCACTACTCCAATAATCAAGGAGCTTCCTCACCCAAACTGGCCCGTCCCTCTCCAGCAGTGAGAGGACCCTATGCTGTGGGACTTCTCTGCAGAGCCTTTGCAGTGGCTGCGCTGAGCTTCAGTGCATCTCTCAGCACCTACAGCCTGGAATGTTTCGAGTCCCATCACTGAATATAAGGAGTTTGCACACTCTCCCTGTGACCACTTGGGTTTCCTCCAGGTGCTCTGATTTCGTTTCACATTGAGGTTAGCGTTTGCTAAGTTGTGGGCATGCAATGCCTGGCACTGGAAGTGTGGCAATATTTGCTGGCTGCCCCAGCACAACCCTCCCTGATCTGATTGCACTGTACACTTTGACATTCAGTACACATGACAAAGTCAGCTAACTTTTAAGATGGCTAATTTACACAACGACAGAAAGGAAAATGGATCTCAGGCAAAGATTAGATCAGATATGAACTTGCTGAATGCCAGAACGGACTTGGAGAGGCCAAGTCTGGCAAGGGTATATTCTCTTATTAGTGTACTGAAGGCTGACTACATACGTTCAGTAGCCACTTTATTATTTACAGCAGGGGGACCTGGTGTGGCCTTTTGCTGCTGTAGCCCATCCTCTTCAAGGTCTGACAGGTTGTGCATTCAACGATGCTCGTCTGCACACCACCGTTGTAATGTGTGGTTATTTGAGTTACTGTCGCCTTCCTGTCAGCTTGAATTAGTCTGGCCATTCTCCTCTGACATCTCTCATTTGTGCCCACAGAACTGTCACTCAGTGGATGTTGTATTTTTGCTTTACGAGCCATTCTCTGTAAAGTCTAGAGACTGCTGTGCATTAAAATCCCAGGAGCTCAGCAGTTTCTGAGATACTGAAGCCACTCTGTCTGGCATCAACAATCATTCCACCGTCAAAGTCTCTTAAATCACATTTCTTCCCCATTCTGATGTTTGGTCTGAACAACAACTGAACCTCTTGACCATGTCTGCATACTTTAATGCTTTGAGTTTCTGCCACAAGATTGGCTGATTACATATTTGCATATTAAGAGGAATAGATAAAGTGCACAGCCAACGTCTCTTCCACAGGGCACCACTGCTCAATGCAAGAGGACATGGCTTTAAGATAAGGGGTGGGAAGTTCAAGGGGGATATTAGAGGAAGGTATTTTACTCAGAGAATGGTTGGTGCATGTAATGCACTGCCTGAGTCAGTGGTGGAGGCAGATACACTAGTGAAATTTAAGAGACTACTAGACAGGTATATGGAGGAATTTAAGGTGGGGGGTTATGTGGGGGACAGGGTTTAAGGGTCAGCACAACATTGTGGGCTGAAGGACCTGTACTGTGCTGTACTGTTCTATGTTCTATAAATGAGCAGGTGTACAGGTGTACCTACTAGAGTGGCCATTGAGTGTTTACTCTGAATACACACAGTATACTCTAATAATATAGTCTTATGATTATTTTCTCATGACTGTCATTTCAATGCAGTGTTCGGTGGGGCCACCACGGTAGTGTAGCGGTCAGCACGATATTACCACAGATTGGAGCGTTGGAGTTCAGAGTTCATTTCCAGCACCCTCTGTAAGAATGTTTGTACGTTCTTCCTGTGTGCATGGGTATTCTAGATTCCTCCCTCAGTTCATATACAGTACGTACCGGTTAATAGGTCAATTGATCACTGTAAATCGTCCTGTGATTTGGCTAGAGGTTAAATCAGCTGGCTGCTGGTGGCGCGGCTCAGTGGGCTGGAAGGGCCTGTTCTGTGCTGTATCTCTGAATAAATAAAAATAAAAATACATAAGTTTTGAGGACTTTGGATACCTGGAGGTGTTGTGTTTAAGATCAAATTAGAGCAGCATTAGCCCTTTCAAATAACCTCATAACACTATTTGAAAGAGAGAAAGGACTTTGCCTTCAGTTGGTGCTCAAACTTACATGCCATCAGGAGATCAGTTGATCTCTTTTCTTGGACAGCATGGTGGCACAGCAGTTAATGCTTCTACTTCCCAGCTCCTGCATCTGACCTGACAGTGCGTGCTGTCCGCTGGAGTTTCTATGTTGTCCTCATCAGTCAGTGGCCTTCTGTCTGGTGCCGTACTTTCCTCCTGCATTCCAAGGGTGTGCTGGCAGGTAAAGTTCAAAGTTCAAAGTGCATTTATTGTCAAAGTATGTATACATTATACAACCTTGAGCTCTGTCTCCTAACAGAGAGTCATGAAACAAAGAAACTCAAAAGAACCCATTAAAAAAAGAAGGCCATCAAACACATAATGTGCAGTGAAAAACAAAAACAAATCATGCAAACAATAAATGCAAGCGAATTGTCTTCTGTACTGAAGTCCACAAAGAAAGTCTGTCCACGAACCTTTAGTTCAACACAGAGCGTAGCAGCGAGCTGACAATTGTGAATTACCCCTTTGTTGCAGGTAAGTAGCAAAAGAAAGCAAGTTCAAAGTTCAAAAGTCAATTTATTATCAAAACGCTTTTATGTTATTGATACACTATCAATTACACCAAAAGACTGGAAGTAGAGTAAATACTGAAAGGCTTTTATTGACATTAAGTGGTCCAATGTCCATGCTGAGTATCTGCCCTGGACTGAGGGGGAGGAGCAGTGGCACAATTGCCTTTATTCAGGGGTCTGTGGGAGGAGCCACAGGCGCAGTCAGTAGAGGGGCATGTCCAGACAGGTAACCCGGTTACAACATATATATATATGGTTTACCACAGTTATCATATACTACCCTGAGATTTGTTTTCTTGTGGGCATTCACAGTAAATATAAACAAACACAACAGAATCAATAAACAACTGCACATAGGAAAGACGGGCAAACATCCATAAGAGCATAAGACATAGGAGCAGAATTAGGCCTCTTGGCCCATTGGGTCTGCTCTACCACTCAATCATGGCTGATCCTTTTTTCACCTCCCCAGCCTTCTCCCCATAACTTTTGATGGTGCCAATCAAGAACTTATCAAACTCCACCTTAAATACACCCAATGACCTGGCCTCCACGGCTGCCTGTGGTAACAAATTCCACTAATTTACCACACTCTGGCTCACGAAATTTCTCTGCCTCTCTGTTTAAAATGGATGCCCCTCCATCCTGAGGCTCTGCCCTCTTGTCCTAGACTCCCCCACCATGGGAAACATCCTTTCCACATCTATCTGTCTAAGCCTTTCAACATTCAAAAGGTTTCAATGAGATTCCCCCTCTTCTTTCTAAATTCCAGGGAGTACAGACCCTGATCTATCAAATGTTCTTCATATGATAACCCTTTCATTTCCAGAATCATCCTTGTGATCCTCCTCTGAACCCTCTCCAATGCCAGCACAAGTTTTCTTAGATGAGGAGCCCAGAACTGTTCACAATGCCTGCAATGCCTTGTGAAGCCTCTGCATCACATCCCTGCTCTTGTATTCTAGAAATGAATGCTAACATTGCATTTGCCTTCCTCACCACCACCTCAACCTGTAAGTTAACTTTTAGGGTGTTCTGCACAAGGACTTACAAGTCCCTTTGCATCTCAGATTTATGTATTTTCTCCCTGTTTAGAAAATAGTCTGCACATTTATTTCTTCTGCCAAACTGCATGACCATGCATTTTCCATTATATGTCATTTGCCACTTTCTTGCCCATTCTCCTAATCTGTCTAAGTCTGTCTGCAGCCTACCTGTTTCCTCAACATTTCCTGCCCCTCCACCAATCTTCGTATCATCTGCAAAATTGGCAAAAAATCCATCAGTTCCATTATCTAAATCGTAAAAGCATAAAACACCAACCCCTGCAGAACACCACTAGTCACTGGCAGCCAACCAGAAAAGGACGGTTTTATTCCCACTTGCTGCCTCCTACCACTCAGCCAATGCTCTAACCATGCCAGTAACTTTCCCGTAATACCATGGGCTCTTAACTTGGTAAGCAGCCTCATGTGTAGCACCTTGTCAAAGGCCTTCTGAAAGTCCAAATATACAACAACCACTGCATCCCCTTTATCTATCCTACTTGCAATCTCCTCAAAGAATTCCAACAGGTTCATCAGGCAAGATTTCCCCTTAAGAAAACCGTGCTGACATTGTCCTATCTTGTCCTGTGTTACCAAATATTCCATAACCTCATCCTTAGCAATTGACTCCGACATCTTCCCAGCCACTGAGGTCTTGCTAAATGGTCTATAATTTCCTTTCTGCTGCCTCCCTCCTTTCTTAAAGAGTGGAGTAACATTTGCAATTTTCCAGTCCTCTGGCGCTACGCCAGAATACGATGATTTTTGGAAGATCATTACTAATTCCTCCACAATCTCTACCGTTACCTCTTTCAGAACCATAGGGTGCAGTTCATCTGGTCTAGGTGACTCATGCACTTGTAGATTTTTCAGCTTTCTGAGCATCTTCTCCCTTATAATAATAACTGCACTCACTTCTCTTCCGTCACAACCTTCAACACCTGCCACAGTGTCTTCTACAGTGATCTCCTTGACCCCCATTATTTTTCTCTCTGGTCTCAAGTTTTCTTGCATTCCAATATCTACCCTCATCTCTCTTTTATTTTTTATATACTTGAAAAAGCTTTTTCTATCCACCTTGATATTATTTGCTAGCTTGCTTTCATAGTTCATCTTCTCCTTATTAATGATTCTTTTAGTTGCTTTCTGTAGGTTTTTAAAAGCCTCCCAATCCTTTATCTTCCCACTAATTTTTGCTTTGTTGTATGTCCTCTCTTTTGCTTTTACATTAGCTTTGACGTCTCTTGTCAGCCACGGTTGTACTGTTTTGCCATTTGAGCATATCTTTGTTTTTGGAATACATCTATCCTGCTCCCTCCTCATTTTTCCCAGAAACTCAAACCACTGCTGCTCTGCTGTCATCCCTGCCAGCATCTCCTTCCAATTTACTTTGGCCAACTCCCCTCTCATACTGCTGTAATTTCCCTTACTCCACTGAAGTATTGCTACGTCAGACTTTACTTTCTCCCTATCAAATTTCAAGTTGAACTCAATCATATTGTGATCACTCCCTCCTCAGGGTTCATTTACCTTAATCCCCCAATCACCTCCAGTTCGTCACTTAACACCCAATCCAATATAGCTGATCCCCTAGTAGGCTCAATGATAAACTGCTCTAAAAACCCATCTCACAGGCATTTAACAAATTCTCTCTCTCGAGATCCGTTTCCAACATCTTCCAATCTACCGGCATGTTAAAATCTCCCATGACTATCATAGCATGGCCCTTTTGACATGCCTTCTCCATTTCCTATTGGAATCTGTAGTCCAAATCCCAGCTGCTGTTTGGAGGCCTGTATATAACTGCCATCAGGGTCCTTTTTCCCTTGCAGTTTCTTAACTCAACCCACAAGGATTCAACATCTTCCAATCCTATGTCACATCTTTGTAATGATTTGATGCCATTCTTTACCAGCAGAGCCACACCCGCCCCATGAACCAGCTTCTCAGCCATGCATTTATCTGGCAAATCATCCTGTTTCTACCCTCACTGGTACGTGGAACAGGTAGCAATCCAGAAATTACCATCCTGGAGGTCCTGCTTTTCAGCTTGCTGTCTGGCTTTCTAAATTCCCTCTCCAGGACCTCTTTGCTTTTCCTTCCTAAGTCATTGGTACCAATATGTACCAAGACAACCGGCTGCATCCCTTCCCTCTCCAAAATGCTGCCGACGCAATCTGGGATGTCCCTGACCCTAACACTTGGAAGGCAACATTCTATAGAATGTGCAAAAGGCAATAACTTATGTAAATATAAAATGGAAAATAATCATCATAAATAAATAAGTAATAAATATTGAGAACGTGAGTTGCAAAGTCCTAGAAAGTGTGTCCATCAGTTAAGTAATGGGGTGAGTGAAGGTTGTTCCCTTCAGATCAAGTGGACCTGATAGGCATATAATGTGCAGAACCCATGGGAATGGGGTTTGGGATTGATGAGAGCTAGCGAAGATGTAATAGACCGAATTGTCTTAAGCATTGATATAAGTGACTTATATGCGTTGTACGACTTTGCTTTGTAAAACTTGGCTGCCTCCTACACAGCGACAGTGATATCAATAATTCATTTGCCGAGAAACATTTTACTGTTTCCTACTAATCCTACTACCTAAATGCAGGCTCATTCATTTGTGGAATAATTGTAGCTCAGTGTACTCTGCAGCTGTCTGACTTTTAGTTCCCCTGAAGTTTGATTCAGTGTTTCTGCCAAGACCTTGCACATCCTCTGAAACATTAGGAATCACTTGCCTGAAAGAAAGACATTTCTAGCAACATATGGCAGTGTCCAGGGGGGTGGAGGAAGTGGGCGGAGGAATCTGAGCTTTAGAGGAAGTTAATTTGATGTCCTTCGATGGTGCATTTGTCCTCGAAACAGCTGTAAGCTCAAATCGAATCATAATTCACAGCTGCAGCCTAAACTGGGACTTGAAATTTTGCAGCATATGCTCCTGCAGGCTGGCTCTACAGTGGTTGTTAGGGAGCAGACAGCTGTCATTAGGTACTGTATATTGATGAGTAGCAACAAACTAAAAAAAAATAGGATTTTGCAAGTCAGAGTTATAATCAGAATCAGGTTTAAGATCTTAGGCATGTGTTGTGAAATCTGTTGTTTTGCAGGAGAAGTGCACTACAATACATTAAAATAAAAAATATAAATTACAATAAGAAATATATACAGTATTACAAATAAATTAAATGTAATGCAAAAAGAGAAAAAAAGAACAAATATTGAGGTAGTGTAAGTGGGTTCATTGTCCGTTCGGAAATCCAGCGGCAGTGGGGAAGAAGCTGTCCCTAAAGCATCAAGTGTGGCTGTAATCTCATCCCAGGATTTTCCAGGCTTTATGGTATTCACTTTATATTCCAAGCCTGCAACGACGTGAGATAATTTTCAAGATTATTTACCATTGTACATCGAACCAAACAGTGAACTACATCATTTATGTTAACAACCAACACACTCAAGGGTGTGCTGGGGGACGGCTCACAAGTACCGCCACACATTCCGTTATCAGCAGAGCATACCCACAATGCTTGGCAGAACAGCACAGAACACGACAAGCAGCAAGACGACAGCAGCAAAACAAGACTCCATTCAGGCCTCCCATCCATACACACACACAGTCATCTAATCACAAAGGCAGTCCATATTCTTCGGCCCCCAGTCCCTTGCGGACCCGGATTCAGACTCAGATTTAGACACAGACAGATAGACCTTGGCCCTTCACTTACCCCCTGCCGACTTGTGGATATTCACAGACCCAGGTTCTGAATTATAATCTACAAGGACTAAAATGTCCCTTTGAGTCACTGTTGGGTTGGGGATGTTCTAGAGATACACCTCTGTCTGAACTACAAAGGCACCCAGATACTGTACCATCTGGTGTGCAGCAGAGTCTACTATACCTCTACAAGAGCCACTTAAACAGTATCACCCTCTAATCTCTGCAACACAGTTTCTAAAGCTGTCCAAAGTTATTGCCATCTTTGCATGAAGTTTCAGGAAGTTACCCCTGAGGCAGATTCTGCACAGGAGAGGCCAGTTAGTCTGCTACAAATGAAGGCTGATATTGCTTTACCAGCATAATTGCTCTGCTAGTAATTTTGGAAGTCCTGTCTAGACTTTGCCTATCAACTTCCTTCTGTAGCCAGTTTATAATAGAAATGAGATTCGATTTACCAGCTAATTAACTAACTGTGGAAAGTGATTTCTCAGCACAGGACATTGCACAATAAATCCTACAACGTGTATCGTCAACATGACTCTGCACTCTGTTCTTGACTTAAGCTGAAACCTGAGCCTCATCAAAAGGTTTCCACCTCCAGAGTCAAAGGTTCTGCTAGCCGAAGTTCCACTTCTTACATGAGATATTAAATTGATGTTCATTGGTACTGCCAGATGGAAGTAAATCATAACCACAAGAGATCCTGCAGATGCTGCAAATCAGAATCAGAATCAGAATCAGGTTTAATATCACTGGAATATATGTCGTACAATTTGTTAACTTAGCAGCTGCAGTACATGATTAATGTAAGAAAAAGTAAATCAATTGCAGTAAGTATATATATATAAAAATAGTTAAATTAAAAATTGTGCAAAAACAGAAAAAAAGGTGAGGTAGTGATCATGGGTTCAATGTCCTGGGTGATGATAGTTCTTAATAATGGATCCCGCCTTTCCGAGACACCGCTCCTTGAAGGTGTCTTGGATACAATGGAGGCTAGTACCTCTGATGGTGCTGACTAATTTTACAACTTTCTGTAGCTTCTTACGATCCTGTGCCCCCCCCGCCCCCACCGCCCCATACCAGACAGTGATGCAGACTGTCAGATTGCTCTCCACAGTACATCTGTAGAAGTTTTTGAGTGTTTTAGTTGACAAACCAAATCTCCTCAAACTTAATGAAATATAGCTGCTGTCTTGCCCTCTGTATAGCTGCATCGATATGTTGGGGCCAGGTTAGATCCTCAAAAGTATTGACAACCAGGAACTTAAAACTGCTTATTTTCTACACTTCTTATCCTTCTGTGAGGACTGGTTCATGTTCCCTCCTCTTAACCTCTCTGAAATCCAGAGTCACACACACAAAATTCTGGAGGAACTCAGCAGGTCCAGCAGAATCTATGGAGAGGAATAAAGAGCAAATAAATGCTTTGGGCCGATGAAAGGTCTCAGCCTGAAATACGGCTCTTTATTCTTCTCCAGAGATTTTGCCAGACCTGCTGAGTTCCTCCAGAATTTTGCATGTGTTAGATAGAAGTAAATAATCTATCAGCACTATTTTGAGGAACATAGGTGTTTTCTGCACTTTGGCAGGAACTTAAATTCTTAAATTTAAGAATTAATATTTTTAATTATAGAGCTTGTTTAAACTTAAGACACCAGTGGACGAGACCTAAGAGCTCAAGCAGGATTATAAAGTAAAAGCAATTCTATGATGTACTCCAGTCCCAGACTATTGAGAGCTTTAAAAATAGGTAAGAGAACTTTAAAATCAATTCTAACAGATACAGGAAGACAATGCAGAGTAGCTAAAATGAGAGTGATATGTTCCCTCATCCTGGTTTTAGTTAAAAGTCTGGCAGCGGTGTCCTGAATGAGTTGAAGTTTGTCAACAGATTGCTTTGTAAGGCCAGTAAAAGTGTATTGCGGTAATCTAGTCTATTCAATATGAAGACATGGAATCGGTTTTCAGCTTCATTATGTGACAGAAACAGACATACCCTTGCAATATTTCTTAAGTGTAGAAATGCTACTCTGGACACTTTCTCTATGTGGGATTTAAAATTCAAATCCGAATCAAGAATAAACACCGAGGCTTGTTCATTTTGATTTTACAAGGGGAGCCATGTTCCCAAGTTCATCAAGAAGTTTATGTCTTTTGGCTTTAGGACTAACCAAAAGTATTTCAGTTTTATCTTCATTTAGCTTAAGGAAATTATTGCTCATCCATTTGTTTATTGAAGCCATACCAGAAGTCAGAGAAGGTCGGGTGTTATCATTATCAGGCTCAACGGAGATATACAATTGTGTGTCATCTGCCTAACTGTGGAAATCAAGTCTAATGATGCCTCCTGAGAGGATTATGTATAAGGAGAAGAGTAGGGAACTAAGACAGCTTCCCTGAGCAACACCAAAAGATACATTGTATCTCTTATGAAAATTGGCTTCCAAGACCAAAAAAAAATTCTCTCTAATATACTGTATATGAGCAAAACCAATTAAGGGCATTACCAGGGAGGCCAATCCAGTTTATTCTTCAATTATCATTATAAAGATAAGTTTCAACCCTAAATGTCAACTACCCCCGTGCCTCAACAAATGCTGCTGACCTACGAGTAACTCTTGGCTCCAGAATCCAGTTTTGACTCCAGAATCTGGCATCGGAGGTTTCTAGTCACTCTTGAGACAGCAATGGCTATCACATTACTGTTTGCTGTTTCTATAAATTTGATTTTTCATTTTCTACATTACAACTGTAGGGAGGGTGGTATGGTGGGGTTCACTGGAATCCTCCTGCACAGGCAATCCTTCTTTTGGTTATTTTGCTGTGATTCTGCGGCTGGACAGAAATTCCACTGCAAAGCAAAAATGCACATCAACCATGTGCTGTTAGTTATGTTTCAATGTACATGTGACATACAAGGCTATTCTTTAAGTTAAGCATGGTGTCTGAAAACATAGACTCTGTTCCAAGATACAGGCAAACTCTTACCTTGCATACTGTGTATACACACATCAAATCATTATAGAGTGTCCTTTTCTATCTCAATGAAATAATAATCTTAGGGTGCATGTCCATAGATCCCTCAAAGCTGGAGCACAAAGTGATAGGGTGGATAAGAAGGAGTTTGATGTGTTGGCCTTCATAAGTCAGAGATTGAGTTCAAGAGCTGCGAGCTAATGTTTCAGCTCTATAAAGCCTGACGTCACTCTCAGGTTTGAGGACAACGCATCATGTTTTCTCAGGGGTAGCCTTCAACCTGATGGCACGACCATCAATTTCTCCTTTCAGTAACTTTTCCCCTCCCTCTTCCCTTTTCTTCTATTCCCCACTCTTACTTCTCCTCCTCACCTGCCTATCACTTTCCCATGGTGTGTATCTTCCTTCCCTTTCTCCCATGGTCTACTCTCCCCTCCTAATAGATTCCTTCTTCTCCAGCCCTTTGACTTCCAGTTATCACCTCCCAGCTTCTTATTTCACTCTCCCTCCACCTGGGAGGTTGAAAAAGAACCGAGTGCTTTCCTAGTGTATATGACACATAAACTCTTCCAGAGCTTCATGCTAGATCCTGGTGCTGATTTTAACCGACATTTTGATGACAAACTCTGCTATCATCAACAGGGATGATGCCAAGGCATGTCTAGTCTGGTGGTACATATACTCAGCTCCCGTCGTCCATCCCTCCTGATTGGTTAGTCTTCACCGCTGCCCCAACTTGTATACGACTTTAAACAAGGTGAGGCAAGCTTTTCACTGTTTCTTCATATATATGACAAAGATAATAACTGTAGACTATTTTCTAAATGGAGAGAAGATTCAAAAATCTGAAGTGCAAAGGGGCTTGGGAGTCCTCATGCGGGATTCCCTAAAGGTTAATTTGCAGGTTGAGTCAGTGGTGAGGAAGGCAACTGCAATGTTGGCATTCATTTTGACAGGACCAGAAAATAAAAGCAAGGATGTAATGGTGAAGCTTTATAAGGCACTGGTAAAGCCTCACATGGAAGATTGTGAACCGTTTTGGTCCCTTTATCTAAGAAAGGATATGCTATCATTGGAGAGGGTTCGAAGAATGCTCATGAAAATGATTCCAGAATCATATGAGGAGCATTTGATGGCTCTCGGGCTATACCCACCGGAATTCAGAAGAATAAGGGGTGATCTGATTGATACCTATCGAATGTTAAAAGGATAGAGTGGATGTAGAGAGGATGTTTCCTATGGTGGGGGAGTCTAAGACCAGAGGATACAGCCTCAGAACAGAGGGACGTCCGCTTAATATGGAGATGAGGGATAATTGCTTTAGCCAGGTAGTGGTGAATCTGGGGAATTCATTGTCATATGCAGTATTGCACCCATATTGTACTGTCTCAGTACTTTTATATTTGTGTGCTGTAGCACTTACTTTTTATTCGCAGTTATTTTGTAAATAACACTATTCATTGCACTTCTGGTCAGATGCTAACTGCACTTCATTGGCTTTGTATCTGTACTCGGCACAATGACAATGAAGTTGAATCCAATCTAATCTGTCGAGGCCAAGTTATTGGGTATATTTAAGGCAAATGTTGATAGATTCTTGATTAATCAGGGCATGAAGGGATACCAGGGAGAAGGCAGAAATCGGGGCTGAGAGGGAAGGTGGATCAGCCATGGTGAAATGGTAGAGCAGACACGATGGGCCAAATGGCCCAATGCTGCTCCTATATCTTATGATCATATGGTCTTATAATACACCAATACCAATACCAAGAGTGACTTGTCTAACCCAATGCTGAAAGATAAAGCATCTTTCCAATTAGCTACAATGCTCTTCTGTCTCTTCAGTTCTTCCTGCGATCATCTCCAACCAATTTTTTCCTATTCCCAAGCGATTTACAATCTTATTTTATTATTTTGCTGCATCCTCTGTCCTGCAGAGGATGAGGAAGTGATGCTTATATCTGATTAGTTATGACCTGCAGTTCAACAGTCATTAGAATTTGTCTTTTGGCCTGTGAATATTCATAACATCGTTTCAGCAGGATAATTTATACCTTCTGTTTGCAAGCAGCTTTAGTTTAAATGGAGGCTTGTCTACCTATAGGAAGGAAGAAGGCCACTTGAGGATTTCCACAGGCTGTAGTGAGCCATTGTATTGTTATGACTGATGCTTTGATGGGCTTTTATGAAGGACAAATGCTGGGATGCATTTGAGTCTACTCCATTGACAAAAATCTGTTTCTTCTAACTAGCCAATGGCTCTCTTTGGCTACTGCAGCTTTTCCTGAAACCTTGCTTCAGTTTCCTTCAGAAGCAAATTCAGGCTATCCAGAAATAAATTACAGCAGCTGCAAGGAATCTGAAATTTAAAAATAAGTACTGAAAATACTCAGGAGAACAAGGCGCTTCTGAGGAAGGAGAAGCAGATGCAGCCTGACCTGCTGAGCACTTTGAATGTTTTGTTCCGCCCAAGTTACAACTGGCGACTTCTCTGTTACATCCCTTTCAGGAGCTGTGGTGCATTTATTTATTTATTTACTGAGATACAGAGCAGAGTAGACCCCTCCGACTCTTTGAGCCACGCCGCCCAACAACCCCCGATTTAACAGGTCGATTTACACTGACCAACCTGTAGGTCTTTGGGCTCTGGGAAGAAAGAGAACACCTGGAGGAAGCCCACGCGGTCACGGGGAGAACATACAAACTCCTCGCGACAGTGGCGGGAATTGAACCTGGGTTGCCTGTACTGTAAAACATTGTACTGAACACTAGGCTGCCATGCTGCCCAACGTGTACTGTGTAGCAGAAAAGTAACGGGTTACAGGTTGGCCGAAAGCAGGATGTACGACAGCTCTTGCATGCTACACCATGTGGCTGCTTGAGTAAGCAAATAATAGAGGCAGGGGCTTTCAGCAGAAGTATACAATAGATTAGAAGAAGGGCTCATAACCTTTTTTATGTCACGGACCCCTTTGGCAGTCTGGTGAAGCCTATGGATCGCTTCTCAGAATAATGTCTTTAAATGCGTAAAATAAAATACATAGCATTAAATAACAGATTAAATGACAAGACTATACATTTAAAATATAGACAAGGTAAAATTAAATTTTACTTTTTAAAGACTTACCAGTGTGAAGATTGTTGTTGTTTAGCTTGAATAAGAACTGTAATGTGATATGAAAATATCTGTGACTTCTATTGGTGACAAAGTCACAAGTATTACTAATATTGCTGTGGTTGGTTGCCGACGTTCATCAATGAAGGAAATGTTAAATTTCAGTTCGAGGTTATTGAATATAAAGATGTAATTTTCTTCCCATCCAGGTTAACAGACACCCTGGAGTCTATCCACAGACCCCAGGTTAAGAACCTCTGGATTAAATATATATATATATATATATATATATATACATGTATAAATCTATCAGTTCAGCCAGTATATATTCAAGTTATAGACAGACACCAGATACTGAAGATGGTATAATGTGGATTAAAAAAAACAAAGTAGTGGAAGAACTCAGTAGTGGCAGCCTCTGTGGAAGCAGAGGGATGGTAGATTTTTTTCAGGTAGTAAATTCACAGGGTAGATTACCAAACCCTTTTTTATATCAAAACCAAGAAAGCACATGCTTAAAGTGAGAGGAAGGACATATAAAGGGGATTTGAGGGAATTTGACTTGTATAGAAAGTCATTGAGAAGTTCCTGGGCATCAACAACTCCAAGGATCTATTCGGGACCCAACACATCAGTGGAAATAGGAAGCAGACACACCAGTAGCTCTAATTTGTTACGAGCTTGGGGAGATTTTATATGTCACCAAATTCACTTACAAATTTCTATAGATCAATGGAAAAGAACGTTCTGACTAGTTGCATCACTGTCTAGTATGGAGCAAAGAATCTCAAGTCAGCTCTGTCTTGGGCCCAACCTACCCCACCATCAAGTATAAATTCAAGAGACAGTGGCTCAAGAAGGCAGGATCCATCATTAAGGACCCACAGGGACATGCCCTCTTCTCATTGTTACCATCAGGGAAGAGGTACAGGAGCATGAAGTCCCATACTCAATCATTTAAGAGCAGCTTCTTCTCCTCCACCATCTGAAAGGTCTATGAATCCATTAAGAGTATCTTGTAATTCCTTTCATTTGCATTATTTATTTATTTTTGTGATTTGTATTTATTTATTTACTTACTTGCTTACTTAATTTTTGTTTTGTTACAGCCAGAATAGGCCCTTGCAGCCCACTGATCTGCACTGCCCAGCAATCCCCTGACTTAACCCTAGCTTAATCACAGAACGATTTACAATGACCAATTAACTGGAGCAACCGGAGGAAACCACTGTATAGCTGCCACAAAACAACAAACTTCACATCGTATCTCAGTGACAATAAATTCTGATCCTCAAGGTGAATCTGATACATTATTGGTATTTAACGCACAGTAGACTGTTAAGGAAGAACAATTACTGAAGGTGAAGAGAGAGAGAAAGGGGGGGGGAGAGGTAACTTGCTCTGCTATTTGTTCATGTGTGTGTATACATACAGTATGTCAAATCTTTGAATTGAGAATATTATGGGAGCTTGATCGTGTGTAGAGGTGCTCATAAGTTGGCCATTCATAACTCGGGATCAACCTGCAGATCATCACAGAACGTTCTGGAAGCATTCAGCAGATCAAGCAGCATCTGTGGAATGAGAGACAGGCTTAACGTCACAGGTCAGGGACCCTTTGTCTATTTATGTTAGAATGAAGAGACTGGAGTCATAGAGTCATAAAAAGTACAGCACAGAAACAGGCCATTTGGCCCATCTGGTCCATGCCAAATCATTTGACTTACCTACTCCCACCCGCCTGTACTGGGACCACGGCCCTCCATACCCCTACCATCCATGTACCTAACCAAACTTCTCTTAAACGTTGACATTGAGTTCTCATGTGCTGCTTGCCCTGGCAACTCGTTCCATACCCTCATGATCCTCAGAACGAAGAAGTTTCTCCTCATATTCCCCTTAAACTTTTCACCTTCCACCATTAAGCAATGACCTCACATTGCAGTCCCACCCAACTTCAGTGGAAAAAGCCTGCTTGCATTTACCCTATCCACACCCCTCATAATTTTGTGTACTGTACTTCATCAAAATCTCCTCTCAGTCTTCTACGTTCCAAAGGGTAAAGTCCTGAAATGGTTCTGGAATGAAAACTCATTTCTCTTTCTAAGATTTAGGTGTACGATGTTGTCAAAAAATTTTTGGACAAATGGCCTGATTCTGCTCATATCTCTTATGGCCTTAATAGTCAGGTTAATAGTCAAAAGTTATGGAAGAAGGGAAAAGAATGGGGTTTAGAGGGATGTGGTGGCCAGTGCTATCATGTTTGCTGTTGTGTGCTGGGGCAGCAGGCTGAGGGTAGCAGACACCAACAGAATCAACAAACTCATTCATAAGGCCAGTGATGTTGTGGGGATGGAACTGGACTCTCTGACAGTGGTGTCTGAAAAGAGGATGCTGTCTAAGTTGCATGCCATCTTGGTCAACATCTCCCATCCACTACATAATGTACTGGGTGGGCACAGGAGTACATTCAGCCAGAGGCTCATTCCACCGAGATGCAGCACAGAGCATCATAAGAAGTCATTCCTGCCTGTGGCCATCAAACTTTACAACTCCTCCCTTGGAGGGTCAGACACCCTGAGCCAATAGGCTGGTCCTGGATTTACTTCATAATTTACTGGCATAATTTACATATTACTATTTAACTATTTATAGTTCTATTACTATTTATTATTTATGGTGCAACTGTAAGGAAAACCAATTTCCCCCAGGATCAATAAAGTATGACTATGCCTATAATAAATCAGCCATGATCAATTGCAAAGCAGACTCAATGGGTTGAAAGGCCAAACTCTTCTCCTATGTTTTGCAGTCTACTTCCCATATTTTTGGTTCTTATTTCAGATTTCCAGCATCTGTAACTCTTTTGATTTTTATTGGTGGATCAAACTGAGCAGGAACATGAACCTTAAAACATGGGCAGCGTTGTAGTGTAGTGGTGAGCAAAACGCTTTGCAGTACCAGCGACCCGGGTCAATTCCTGTTGCTCCATGTGAAGAGTTTGCATGTTCTCCCTGTGACCGTGTGGCTTTCCTCGAGGTACTCCAGTTTCCTCCCACAGGCCGAAGGTGTACTGGTCGGTAGGTTAATTGGTCAGTGTAAATTGTCCTGTGATTAGACTAGGATTAAATTAGGGAGATTGCTGGGTGGCACGGTTCGAAAAGCTGGAAGGGCCTATTCCATGATGTAGCTCAATAAATAAATAAATTAATTAATAAATTAAAACTATTTCAACCAGCTGCACAAGAAGCAGTTTGTGTCAATGAAGTAATCACTACATCTTTCCCCCGCATTTAGAACTCAAAACGTTGATTTGACAAATACCAGAAATAAAACTGTGAAGGTACAAAATGTTGTGAGGGTTCAGATGTTTTTCCAGTTGGTTCAACGTAAATTTGTTTTGAGGGCCTCACATTTTGCCACCGGGTATTCAATAAACAGGGAAAGTTTCGCAATCTCAGCACTGCGAGTTTTGTTTAATTGTCAGAGATATAGTCTGCAATCACTTCCACGAGCATTACCCATTCAGCTTCAGTCCTGCTTTATTCATTCCTGAATGTGAACTCCCCTCAGTTAATGGCGTATTTTAAGGTACCTCTTTAATTGAGATTGCACAGACAATTTACAGAGAATCTGGTTTAAAAGGCTCTTTGTGGAAATTGAAAGACTTTCCCTGCCGCATCACTCCAACCTCCTCAGCTGCATTCGCAGGCGGTGACTGAGTGTGTGAGATCGATTTGGACTGGTGTAGGCAGGAGGAAGGGGGAGTGGGGGAGGAAGCCCAGAAGGCATTGAGACCAGCGACTAATGTGTCATGATTTGAACCTGCCCTTCAACCCTCATCAGGCAGCCGCACTTGGTGGGTGGTGGTCTTTCCCTGGGGCAGCTAATCAATAGGAGCAGCTGCTCTTCCTCCCCCGGCCCCACCTCCCACCAGCCAGCCGTCACCTCCAGCCACACGTCGAGTCATACTTCAACCACGCTTCTGTGGTTTGGTGAGTGTACAAGATAATAATTAAGACATGCTGGCAAACGGAGAAATAAGAGAGTAGAACTGCTCACAAGACTCAGGGCTATTTTGGTGTATGGGTTAAGACAGTAGCTACATCCCTCTGGAAAGCCAGAACTCTCTTTAACCAATATTTTCTAAAAAGTAATTTTCTTCTTTGTAGCTGTGCTTTGATATGAATGCAGCCACTCATTCTGCTTTGTAATCTGTATTTCTTGTTCCTCTCCACGCCTTGTGGCTTATCGGGCAGCTACCTTGCTGTTTCTTCTGCGTTTGTTTGTCTTTACGAGTCCGGGTTGCTGGCTCGATACTCAACCCAATATGGTGAAGTGGGGTTTAAGGACCAGCGAATCCTGCGAGTGTGGCGAAAGGGTGCAGAACATTGAACACGTCCTGCGCAGCTGCCCACTCTCACCTGATTTAGCGGACACTGACCTGCCGAACATCAACTAAGCAAGACTAGAGTGGCTGGTGTGACAAGCTATGATGACTCAGCCCAACACGGATGGAAAGCAGACAAGGAGCCGACCGCATTTGACCCGGGACCAATTGCCCCAAAGTCCAGTGCAGATGCCACTACACTACCGGCTGGCTATGTAATCTGTTTCTAGATTAGAATAAAGATTAGCTTTATTAGTCACATGCCCATCGAAAAAATTGAAACATACTGTGAATCGTTGCTTGCATCGGGGATGTGCTGTGGCAGCCCCTAAGTTTTGCTACACTTTTGATGCCAACACAGCACACCCAGAACTTACTAACCCTAACCCAAAAGTCTTTGGAATGTGGGCGGAAACTGGAAAACACAAAGGAAACCCACACAGTCATGGGGAGAACATATAAACTCCTGACAGACCACGGCGGAAATCGAATGTCAAACTTCTAGCTGGCACTGTAAAGCATTACTCTAACTGTTACACTCTATTAAACATGGCTTGATTCTTCAACACATGACGTAAAGTTTGCAACACACTCAAAATGCCGAGGAACTCAGCAGGCCTGGCAGCATCTAGGAGAAGAGTGCAATCCACATTTCAGGCATTTTGCGTATGTTCGGATTTCCAGCATCTGCAGATTTTCTCTCGTATGTAAACTTTAGAAAGTTTTGCAGTGAAGCAGGTGCACTCAAAGTGGAGGCCTTATTTCAGGTGGAGTTATTTTGTTGGAGAAAAGGTATTCATCACTGATTCTGCTCCTGGAGGCATTGGTTTGGGTTGGATTAAGTTTCAAATCTGCTGACTCCCTCCCACGCCCCCCAGGATCACTCAACCAACTGTTCATTCCTTACTTGTGAGCACAGGCATTGAGTAGAGTCAGGAGTTACAAGAGACTGCAGAGGAAGTGTCCAGATGAAGTCCAGCAGGACTGGGTCATCCGGCACCCAGTCCAGACGAAGGATCATAGCGTGAGCTGTCCATTTCCCTCCATAGATGCCGCTTGGCCCATTGAGTTTCCTTAGCTCCTCCCGTGTCCAGTGAATTGAATCACCTTATCACTCACTGAGAGCTTCACAGCTGAATTGAGTCATAGAGTAATCGAGCACCACAGCTGAGAAAAACACCCTTTAGCCCACTTAGTCTTTGCCAACCTGTTTTTCTGCCTAGTGGCATCTTCCTACACCCAGACTGTAGCCCTCCACGATCATCTCATCCATGAATCTATCCAAATATCCTTTAATGTTGCAATTGAACCTACATCCATCACTTCCACCAGCAGTTCACACCACCCTCTGAGTGAAGAAGCTCCCCCTCAGGACCCTACCTTTCACCTTAACCTATGCCCTCTAGTGCTAGTCTCAACCATCCTCAATGGAAAAAGCCTGCTTGCACTCACCCTATCTACACCCCTCATGATTTTGAAAACCTCCATCAAATCTCCCCTACACTCTAGGGCATAAAGTTCTAACCTTTAACTCAGGTCCTCAAGTCCTGGCAAAATCCATGTAAATTTTTGGTGCACTCTTTCACGCTTATTGGTATCTCTCCTGCAGTTAAGTGACCAGAACTGCACACTTCCTGATTCAGCCTCACCAATGTCTTATACTACTTTGAAACAACATCCCAACTTCTGTATTTGATGCAACACGCACAAAATGCTGCGGGAACTCAGCAGGTCAGGCAGCATCTACGGAAAGGAATAGATAGTCGACGTTTCGGGTCGACTTTTTCAGGACTCAATGCTCTGATTTAGAAAACCTAATGCTCCAAAAGCTCTCTACGACCATATCTACCCGTGATGCCACTTTCAAGGAATTATATAGATGCTTATTCCCAGATCCCTCTGTTCTACTGCACTCTTCAGCGCCCTACCATTCACTGTGTAAGTCCTATTTTGTTTGTGCTCCCAAAGTGTAACACCTCACATTTACTGCGGTGTAGCAGGCAGTAAGTAAATAGGTTTATCTTAAAAACCTCAGCCTGGACAATTTTCCCTCATGGCAATAATGATCAGAATCTATAAAAACCAGAATGGAAGCAAGTTATCCTCGGTGCCAAGACGCATTGTGCTCTGCCTAATTTTGGAGATAAGGTCTAACAAGTTGTCAGCACTAAGTCCTGCTGGCTGGAGATAATGTTCTGGGAAAGTGCACTTGCTGATTCAACTTCATATGCAACTCATACAAGTCTCCCTTTCACTCTGCCTTTCATCATATCACTCCACACCCTCACATAACCCGTGGCAGAATCAACGGGTGGATGTCTCTTACAGATCTGCTATTTTATTAACCCTCCCCCTCCCTTGTTTCGGAGAACAGATAGCAAAAGACAGAGAAGCAGGACCGGACTGGAAATAGCCTACCCTAAACAGCCCAGCTCAGCGACAGAGTCGGAATCCCCAGAGATAAGCGACACATGTATATCCTTAGCAGACAGAGATGGGGAGTAAGAGAGCTAGTGTCAGAACTGCAAATAGCTTAAAATACAAGTGCTGATGACATGTCATCTGTGGCTGAATGATGGAATGGCCAAATAAGGCAAGTATCAAGATAATTACTTTACAACGATTAAATCATTTGCATTCCTCTTGTCCTCCAGAGCCCTCACACATACATTGGGCCCTGCAGGATATGACTGGGGCTGATTCCACAGGGAATTCATTCCTTCTGAGTGTACAGCATTGCAGGATGCGCAGTCAGATAAGTGCACATCAGTGGGACTACCTACTTTCTGAGTTTGGTTTCCACTATGGGATGTTGGGGAGACACTGGGATGCAGAGACTGCGGGTTAGACCCCCCCCGTCCAGGACTGCAATGCTCCCCAGACTGTGCCCGTCCCTTCATGGAAGTCAAACCCATGAGACATAGGAGCAGAATTAGGTCAATCAGCCCATTGAGTCTACTCCGCCATTCCATCATGGCTGATTTATTATCCCTCTCAACCCCATTCTCCTGCCTTCTCCTCGTAACCTTTGACTCTGTTGCTAATCAAGAACTTATCAGCCTCTGCTTTAAATATTCATATAAATAACCCCGAGACAAAAAGCAACTGCAAGAGCAGGTTGGCCAAAAGTATGTGATGAGCCATGTATACTGTCCACATTGGCAATGAGAACAGAGATGTCCATCTCAGTTGCTGGAGAACCAGTGATAGGGGAATTACATGGCATTAGGTTGGAGGATCCAACTCCATGGAGGTTCATCTAAAGCTGTCAGCTGACTCCACATGAACCATGACCTTGCCATCCAGTCACGGTGCGAAATAACATGACAGGTATCTAGAGCATGGTTTTATAATAGGTTGCTCTTCTCTAACAAGACAACGAGCAGCAGAGTGATAGGGGCAGGTGTCAGCCCAGGAGAGAGTCAATATTACAGAGGGACGTTCAAACCAAAGCCACTTCTGGCCAGTTACCCTTTCTCTACCCAGCCTCCTGCCTTGTATCTTCCTGGCCAAGGTTAGACCTCTTGTATGATAAGATGGATTATTGCCCTCACAATTTACCTCATTATGATCTTGCGTTTTACTGTTTCCCTGCAGTGCATTTTCTCTGTAGCCATTACACCTTGTCGTTGATTTACCTCGTTCTACCTCAGGAACAGAAGGCTCCCAATGCTGGACTTGCTGACCTTGGGGCTTCAACCTTCAGACTTCAGACTCCTAAGCGCCAGTTCAACATCTGGATTTGGCAACCTTGAGTTTTAACTCCAGGGCTCGACTTTTACAGGCCCGCAACCTCGTGGACCAATTTGTGGGCCTATAATCACTTTGACCACATTACACTAAAATGGACTTTATTTAATTTGTTCTAGTTGTATTTATTGTACAAATTAAATAGTTGTAAAATTATGATGAATTGATGATTTTCTTGTGAATTCTGCGTATATAAAAGATCTAGAAGCTGGTGCCAGTGAAAAATGTGACCAAGGGCGATGTCCTCCTGACAGTTCATGAAACTGCTTCTTTCACCTCTTTTAAGCCTTCTTTTTCTTTAAAATGTGGTTCTGCTACTGTTGGAGTCTGTGATCTACATTTTGGTGGGGCGTTAACGGGCTGATTGAGTGATCTGGTGCTTTGCTCTCTCAGTGGGTATACCAGGAGGCTTCAAACGAAGTGTGCGGCCTCAAGGCCAAGAAGCCTGGAGACAAGGCACGAGCCCACGATCGACACCATTTCTTGCCAATCTCACTGACTAAAGCACCTGATCAATTGAAAACATCAATGCAAGTGTGGAAGGAGGGAGGTTGTTCAGCACGTCTACAGGCCTTTCACCCACCACTGCAGGAGGATGGTGTCTTTCTCTCCCTGCTGCTGAAGGAAGGTCCTTGCGTTGAAACGGTCTCTCTCTCCCACAATGCCATTGGAGGATGATGCTGCAGTTCTTGGGCCAGGTTTAATCGGCACGGTTAGAGGCTTGGACTCTATAGTTCACGTTTTTCTGGTTTCTGGTTTATCCATTTTTTGATGCAATTTTGGATGACTTTGAATCAGGCTGGCCTGCAGATAATGAGCACCGAGCTGAACTAAGTATGTGTGGACTCTTTCGATTTTGTGCTTTATATTCTGTGGTTTATCATTCATTGTTTTTGTTGCCAGTTGCGCGATTTGTTTTGTCTTGCACTTGGGGTGGAAGGGGATTTGCTGTTTTCTTTGAATGGGTTCCGTGGTGTTTCTTTGTTTCGTGGCTGTCTGTGAGGAGACGAATCTCAGGGCTGTGCTCTGCATACATACTATGATAATAAATGTACCTTGACTCTTCAAATCTTCTTTGATGCTGCGACACTGCAGCACGTAAGTTTTTCATTGCACCTGTGCATACATGTGTCTGACAATAAACTCAATGTTGAATTTGACTTTTACCCCATCTGCTTAGTAATGGACAAACATTTGACTCATTTTGCAGAAGCACCTATTACTAAAACAATACTGAAAGTGATTACTGAGGGCTCCGCCACCATCACTTGTTAGGATACACCATCACTCTCACCTCAACATTCTCATCGGATATACAAACCCCTCCCTGTCCATGGCTCCTCCCCGTCCCATTGTGCAACCTGCCCACAGATGAAACCATTTTCCTTTGTGTGCTCTGTGCATGGAGAGTGTGTACCAAATAAAGCCCTTAACCGTGCAAGAATTACTCTGGGATGTGTGCTTAGCCCACTGTTCTGCCCTTTCTGCCCCCATGACTGTGTGGCTAGGCACAGCTCAAATGCCATTTATAAATTTGCTGTTGACACAACCATTATTGGCAGAATCTCAGGTGGAGATGAGAGGGCGTACCGCAGTGAGATATACCAGCTAGTTGAGTGGTGTCACAGCAACAATCTTGCACTCAACATCAGTAGGACCAAAGGACTGATTGTGGACTTCAGAAAGGGTAAGACAAGGGTGCATACCAGTCCACATAAAGGGATTAAAAGTGGAGAGCGTGAGCTATTTCAAGTTCCTAAGTGTCAATATCTCTGAGGACCAATATATCGATGCAGCTATAAAGAGGGCAAGACAGTGGCTATATTTCATTAGGAGTTTGAGGAGATTTGTATTCCACCTAGGCCTGAGTCAATGTAGTAGTAGTGGTAGTAGTGTATTCCACCAAAAACTCTTGCAAATTTCTGCAGATGTACTTTGGAGGGCATTCTAACTGGCTGCATCAGCATCTAGTACGGGGGGAGAGGCGACTGCACAGGATTGAAGTAAGCTGCAGAGGGTTGTAAAATTAGTCAGCACCATCATGGGCATTAGTCTTCGTAGTATCCAGAACATCTTCAAGGAGCTGTGCCCCAAAAAGACGAAGTCCATCATCACTGTTAACATCAGGTAGGAGTTAGAGAAGTGTGAATGCACAGAGTCAGTGATTCAGAAAGAGATTCTTCCCCTCTGCCATCTGATTTCTGAAAGGACATTGAACCCATGAACACTACCTCACTGCTTTTTTATTTCCTATTCACTTTGCACTACCTCAAAGGTTCATTTATTATCAAAGTATACAACTCTGGATTTCTTCAGTTCTCCGGGTAGCTATGAAACCAAGAAAGAAAAGACAGGCAGCACGATTGTTAACCCCCAAATCCCCCCTCCCCACAAAAAAAATAACTAAAATGGAACAGGCATGTCAACCCCCAGATCCCTCCGCCCACATAAAAACCGAGCAAAATGGATCAGGCACGTCGACCTCCAAATCCCTTCTCCTGCACAAACAAACTTACTAACTATTATTCATATATGTACCTACTGCACTTCAGTTACAGGTATTTTTCTGTCCATTATCATGCATTGTATTGTACTGCTGCCGCAATGATAACAAATTTCACGACATAAGCTGATGAACCTGATTCTGATTCCGATGGCTGTGGGTGCAGATGGCAAGCCCACAATCAAAACAGCAACCTGTTCGATGTTGCTGCCAGTTTCAAATCTGTTTTCCCTTCATCTGCTTCAAGTCTGATCGTTCTTAGTTGTCAAAATTCCCTCTGAATCTTTCCAAAACAAAAACATTTGCCGCCTCCGTTAATTATGTAGCTATATCCCATGCTCTCTGCCAACCAGCATTCAGGTAAATGGCAGCATCAGTATGATGAGGCATTTTTCAACTATTTATTCTGTGTCACAATTTCTGTGAAGGACTTTCAACTACAAAATAACACAATAGGATAGAGTCACAGACTCATAGAACACTACCGAAACAAACCCTTCAGCCCATTAATTTGCCTAGTCCCATCAACCTGCACCTGGAAGGGCCCCTGCTCCTGTCTAATCTCAGCAATACAGATTGGAACGGGGATTCAGCAATGTGTTGGAAGGGCTCAAGTGGCTGCACCATTACGATGTTGAGTTAATGTTCAGTAACTCACAGTTCAACCTTCAAAGTAAATTTATTATCAAAGTACATATATAGGATGTCACCATATACAACCCCGAAATTTGTTTTAGAGTCATAGGATCAGAGAAGAGAACAGCACAGAAACAGACCATTTGGCCCATCTAGTCTATGCCAAACCTTTTATACTGCCTACTCCCATTGACCTGCACCTAGACCATAGCCCTCCATACCCCTAACATCCATGTACCTATCCAAACTAATAAAGGCATCCGTTAGTCTTGGGAGACCATGGATCTGTGCCTGGAAAGTCTTCACTCTCCAGGGCGCAGGCCTGGGCGAGGTTGTATGGAAGACCAGCAGTTGCCCATGCTGCAAGTCTCCCCTCTCCACGACACCAATGTTGTCCAAGGGAAGGGCATTAGGACCCAGACAGCTTGGCACCGGTGTCGTCGCAGAGCAATGTGTGATTAAGTGCCTTGCTCAAGGACACAACACACGTTGCCTCGGCTGGGGCTTGAACTCACAACCTTCAGATCGCTAATTGAATGCCTTAACCACTTGGCCACGTGCCCACCCAAACTACTCTCAAACTATCCAAACTACTCATAAACACTGAAGTTAAACCCACAACTACCACTTGCACAGGCAGCTCGTCTCATACATCACCACCATCTACGTGAAGAAACTCCCCTTCACGTTCCCCTTAAGCATTTCACCTTTCATCCTTAACCCATGACCTCTGATTTGAGTCATAATGGACATAATTGAGCTCATTCTGTGGAAAAGGCCTTTGCATCAATTCAGAATTAAATAGCCTCACAGCAAATATCTCCTTGGCAAAGTTTTGATTGCAACTTTAAGGAGAAGTTTGGATAAATACATGAATGAGAGGGGTTGGGAGGGTCAAGGTCCAGGTGTGAGTCAATTGGACAGCTTGGCACAACTAGGTTGTCTGAAGGGCCTGTTTCTGTGAGGTAGTACTTTATGTCTCTATTAGGTTAGAACCGGATTTCATCATCCAAGGAATTATAATCATTTATTTATTGATATTCAGCATGGAGTCACTTCAACCTACGCTGCCCAGCAATCCCCCAGCTTAATCATGGGACAATTTACAAAGACTAATTAGCCTACCAACCAGTACATCTCTGGACTGTGGGAGGAAACCAAAGCACCCGGAGGAAACCCATGCAGGCGAGAGGAGAAAGTACAAACTCCTCACAGGCCATGGTGGGAATTGAACCCAGGTCACCTGTATTGTAAAGTAACACACACAAAATGCTGGAGGAACTCCACAGAACGGGCAGCGTCTATGGAAAAGAGTACAGTCGACGTTTTGGGCCGAGACCCTTCGGCAGGACAGTCCTCATCTGTAAGTGGGTTATGTGATCACCAAATTGTAGAGCAATCTCAATGCCATCTCCTTCAATAACAATATGATGTCTCTTACTATTAGTTTTGATGCTTTTGAAGTTTTGCCATTATTTTCTGTTTTACTTCTTTCACTGCCTTAAGGAAACAGCTACTTCAGGGATATGCTCTCAAAGGTAGAAAAGGTGAAGGGACGGATGTTAATGGGAGTTTTATTACCAAGTGTTGATGTCATGGTTCATCACCTGCCCTCACCTGTGGACATTTTCTTGGCTGTTCCGTGGGATGAATTGGCACCTGTTACATCTACTTACTTGGGTGAAATCAGCTAAAAACACCAATACTAACACCTGAAAAGTCATTGCTCCCACTATTAAATTTCTGGAGATTGTTTATAGACATCTTGTAAAAATGTGCTTGACATAATATATTGATGAGGAGTCAAATGGCAAGTTCAAGATCACATATAGAAAATGAGTTTTATTACGGAATAGGAATTAAAAGTTCACCACCAAAATTAACTGTTGATGATTCGGGGTACTGTTTTAATTCATGTTTGGGACATTACCATCTGACAAGACCAGCATTTACCTCTCACCCCTGGCTGCCTTTGTAAAGGGGAAGGACTGGAGGCCCAGAGTCCCCAGGCAGCCTGCCCTGGGATTGAAGGCCTATCTGCATGTGTGTGTGAGGGGGGGGGGGTTCGTTTTTGCTGTTGTTGTCTCATGTTATTCTGATTTTATTGTGTTGGTCTCTGGCATGTATTGTGTTGTAGTTGCATTCAACTTTGTGGACATGCTCTGTTGGTGCCAGAATGTGTGGCGACACTTGCCCAGGGGAGACCTGCAGGCCAGTACATCCCTGGGTGTGTGGGTTGTTAACAGCATGTTTCAATATACGTCTGACAACTAAATCTGAAACTGAATCAATCTGAATCAAATGGTGGTGCTGAGCTGCTTCCTTCTTCTGGTGAAGGTCCCCTCATGTTACTGGTCAGACAAGGAGTCCCGGGATTTAGACTCAGTTATGATGAAGAACCCCTCCAAGAGGACCACAACCTTGTCGTAGGGTTTGGAGGCTTGCATGCCCCAATGACCTGGAGAGCTGTGCCGGCTGGAGTCAGGGCTTTATGCTTTGGGTCTTGGTAGGATCACCCATGCAAAACAGGTCAAAAGGTAGAAGCCAGACTAAGAGTGGTCCACCACTCCTCCAGGTTTGGGGGTTCAGCTCAGGGCTAACAACCCTGACTGGTAAAACAAATTTGTTATGGAAACAGCAATGAAGGAGTCTTCTACATCTGAATGCGATGGTGTCCCTGAGTCTCTTTCTGGGACATGCATGATTGAAAGTAGTGAAAGCCAAGCTACTGACACGATGAAGGAAACCATGAACACCACCAGAGATGGAGGACCTTCATTGCTATCTGAAACATAGTGGCATAACGGGCAGTAGCACAATGAAGAACCATGATACATTTCCACGTCAGGATGCTGATTGACCTTGTGGTGGTGTTGATGGTGTTCCAATGTTCCTAGTGCTCTTACAATTCTTGGTGATAGAGGTTGAGGGTTTGAGAAGTGATGATGGAATAGCCCAAGTTCAAGTGCCTCAGGATAAACTGGACTGGTCAAAGAACACTGAGGCTGTCTACAAGAAGGGTCCGAGCCATCTCTATTTCCTGAGGAGACTGAGGTCCTTTAACATCTGCTGGACGATGCTGAGTATGTTCTACGAGTCTGTGGTGGCCAGTGCGATCATGTTTGCTGTTGTGTGCTGGGGCAGCAGGCTGAGGGTGGCAGACACCAACAGAATCAACAAACTCATTCATAAGGCCAGTGATGTTGTGGGGATGGAACTGGACTCTCTCACAGTGGTGTCTGAAAAGAGGATGCTGTCCAAGTTGCATGCCATCTTGGACAATATCTCCCATCCACTACATAATGTACTGGTTGGGCACAGGAGTACATTCAGCCAGAGACTCATTCCACTGAGATGCAACACAGAGCGTCATAGGAAGTCATTCCTGCCTGTGGCCATCAAAATTTACAACTCCTCCCTTGGAGGGTCAGACACCCTGAACCAATAGGCTGGTCCTGGACTTATTTCCTGGCATAATTTACATATTACTATTTAACTATTTATGGTTTTATTACTATTTAATTATTTATGGTGCAACTGTAACGAAAACCAATTTCCCCTGGGATCAATAAAGTATGACTATGACTATGACTATAACGTTGCAGCTCTATAAAACTCCAGTTAGACCACACTTGGAGTATGGTGTTCAGTTCTGGTCAGATATGGAAGGATATCGAAGCTTTAGAGAAGGTGCAGGGAAGATTTGCCAGGATCCTGCCTAGTACGGAAAGCATGTCTTATATGGATATGTTGGTGCGAGCTTGTGCTTTTCTCTTGGGAGCGAAGGAGGAGGAGAGGCGACTAGATAGAGGTGCACAAGACGATAAGAGGCATAGATCGAGTGGACAGCCAGCGTCCTTTTCCCAGGGCAGAAATGGCTAATATGAATGGCATAATTTTAAGGTGACTGGAAGAAAGTGAGAGGTTGTTTTTTATACACAGCATGGTAGGTGTATGAAACGTGCTGGGAGGGATGATGGTAGATATAGATACATTTCAGGACATTTAAGAGATCAGCACATGGATGAAAGTAAAATGGAGGACTATGTGGGAGGGAAGGTTTAGATTGATCTTGGAGTAGGTTAAAAGGTTGGCAAAGCATGATGGGCCAAAAAGCCTGTTCTGTGTTCTATGTTAATCTTTACTTTCACATTCAACCTCTCTCTCAGTCTTTAGTCTACATCCCACGCATTGTCTGAGTACATTGACTGAGGTCTAACCTTGTAAAATGAAAAACCACCGTCTGATGTGTTTAAAGTAAGCAATCTTTATGCTGGCATCATGTTCACTCAGATACCCAGAGACCAGCGTGTTTGGCTGATCGTTGCACTAACAGCTAATGCTCTATATCCTGGTAGCAGACTTTCAGACCACGGTGGGTATGAGCCCACAGATGGGATAAGGAAAGCAGATTTAGCAGTGTAAACACCCAGTCTCCGAGAATCCAAACAGTGCCAGTATAAAAACCGCTCTAAAGTAGCTGGCTACTGCACTTAAGTTGAGCAGATGTGCGTCTTAAAAGTCTGTGGCAGTTAATGCTATTTAAACTACATTAATAGATTACATTGCTTGCAGCTGCATCACACAGTCAATCTGCCAATGACATCAAGTGTAATGGCAACACATGTTGTCTCATGTTCCTGAGGAAAGGAGGGGCTGAGAGAATGTGGGGCGAGGGGTGGGGAAAAGCCATTCATCCCTGCTGGAAAATGTGAGCATGTGACTGATGGGTGAAGTTAGTAACAGGCTTCTGTCAGCTCTCAGAGATGTAGAGTTTCCATTCAGCCTTACTGAACCTCCAGCCTGAACTAGTAAGAGTTACCAATGGTATTTAAGTGTGATCTAGGAAGACAAATTTAATTATTCAAATTCATATTTTTTGGGTCATGTACAATAAAGGTTTCTGTGCAACCTTATCTTGTTGCAAGTAAGGTTAGATTCAGATTCAGATTTATTTCTCAAATATACATGGAAAGCTTGAAATCTCATGCAACACTCTGTAAGGTTTCCTTGCTAATGTAGTAGCTTCTCTGTAGCAGTAGTGTTTGGGTTATGGCAAGAGATAACGGGGCTTTGGAATGTGCACCATCCAATGAAAGGGGTGTTGTTTCTTTTTTGTGGGTCTGAGAGAAGTTATTCGCGGGCTTTTGTTTGGCAGAAGACGGAGAGAGAAAAAGCCAGAATGGAGAAGTCATAGACTGCAGGACTGAGTGGACATGGAATGGGGTCAGGAGTTGACTACACCTGGGGGAAATCAATGGAGAACGAACAGACGTGAAAATCGTGAGCTCCAACATGCGCTTTAGATTGTTTCATTAAAATAGGCCATTTTTTTTTTGTTTTCTTTACTAAGTCAAATTAAGAAGTATAAAGCTAAATCACTTAATTGCATATGGTGTACTGTTTGTTATTTCGTGGTACTGATTTGTAACAGGGGAAAAACATCACACAGCGTCCGCACAAACGAGATTTCATAAGTTTGGCGGGCCGGACGGTGTCTTTCCCTTGTCTAACGCAGCCCACCAAACCTGGGGGTTGCACTCGATTTTCGATATGTTATCAAATTCATCGAGCATTCTCTCAGTATCCAATTGCCTCTTAAATTTCCCTCTTTGGGTTAACTGAATGAGCCATCTGCATGTGGCCGTCGAAGAAACAAAGAGAACATTTTGAAATGAATAAGCTAACATACTATACAGCAGCTCTGTTGAAAATCAGTGAATATCAGTGACCTTGAATTTTACTCAAATGATGCACCTTGGAAATTTCATGAGTGAAGTGCTCTTGAAGTGGATCTTCGAAAGAAATTCCACTGTTCTCCACTGATACGATAGGGACAGTTTAAAACTGTTAAAGTTTCTGACTGAAGGACAGATCTACTTCACTTTAACTGTAACTTGGTGACTATCACTCCAGAATTAAATCAGGAGGTTTCAGATTCAGATCTACTTATTCCCATGTACCTGGTAGTAGAGTGAAATGCATTGTTTGCATTAACAACTAATACAAATCTAGGGTCGTACTGGGGACGGCCTGCAAATGTCACCACATATTCCAGTGCCAACATAGTAAACCCACTATGCTCAGCAGAACAAAACACAGTTAGCACTTAAACAAACCCTTTTCCTCCCTCCCACCTATACACACAGAGTGTCCTTTAAATATAGGAAATGCCCCTGGGCCTCCAGTCTATAATCCTCAGGCTCAGTCATTATGCTTCAACTTCTGGACTTCTGATTGACCTTCGGGTTATTTGATTTTAAGTGCATCCTTTGTATGACTTTTCAACCATAAATTTATATTCTTGGAATATCAAGCACTTATGTATGAGTTTTTCACTCTCCAAAAGAAAAGTTCTAGGCACAAAAAATAGATTTTGCAAAATTATTGTGCACTGGGCTGCAGCTGGGAAATAAATGAAAATTGAAATGGGTTTGTATTAATACGGAGCTCGTGAAGTTGCAAGTGGCTGAGAAGGTGAACATCATGTAAGGTTTCACTGCTAATGCAGTGGTTTTTTTGCAATGTTCACTGCTAAAGTAACGGTTTCTCCGTAGCAGCAATGTTTAGGTTATGGCTGGAGATAACAGGACTGTGGCTGCATGTTAGCCAATCAGGATTTTGTTGCCCTGTCTGGTGAATCTGGAAGCAGTTGATTTCATGGGCTGTTTCCAGAGAGGGAGAGAGAGAGAGAGATGAAGAGAGGAGACAAGAATGGAGAGATTTGGTAGACCGCTGGATGGGGTGGACTTGGAGCGAGGGTCCGAAGGGCAGTGACGTTCGAGGGAGGACTCATCAAGTAGACCTGAAGTATCCCCAGTAGCGTCTGAGCCTGAAGAGTTAGGTGAGGAAGTACAGAGGTCTCAGAGAATTAGGAGACCACCGGATAGGTTAGCCTATGTAGCGCCTGGGGAGCACAGTGATCTCCAGCCTGACAGGTTTAATCGGACCCTTTGGGCCCTCACTCCAAGTCCACCCCATCCAGCGGTCTACCAAATCTCTCCATTCTCGTCTTCTCTCTTCATCTCTGTCTCTCTCTCTCTCTCTCTCTCCCTCTCTGGCAAAAGCCCACGAAATCAACTGCTTCCAGATTCACCAGACAGGGCAACAAAATCCTTATTAGCTAACATGCATCCACAGTCCTGTTATCTCCAGCCATAACCCAAACATTGCTGCTACAGAGAAACCATTACTGCAGCAGTGAAAATTACAAAAAAACCATTACATTAGCAGTGAAACCTTACAGCGCGTTACAATCAGATGACAGGATAACCCTACATGCATACAGACCCATCTCTCCGCAAAAGTTAACTCGAAATTCCTTGTCTTGGGAAAGGCACAGCACAAAAATCTTCTGAAGTAAAATCCCTCCTTCCAAAATCTAAATTGAATAAGGACTCATTTAATTGACTCACTGGAATTCAGAAGGATGAGGGGCCAACATTATTGAAACCTATTGAATGCTGAAAGGGCTCGATGGAGTGGATGATTCCTATGGATAGGGAGTCGTAGCCCAGAAGACGCAGCCTCGGAATAGACAGGAATCATTTCAGAATGGAGATGAGATGGAATTTCTTTAGCCAGAGAGTGGAGAATCTGAAATTTGTTGCCACAGGCGGCTGTGGAGGCCAAGTCATTCGGTATATTTAAGGCAGTGGTTAATAGATTCTTGATTAGTCAGGGCATGAAGGAATAAGGCAGAGGACTGGGGCTGAAAGGGAAAATGGATCAGCAGTGATGAAATGGCGGAGCAGACTTGATGGGCCAAATGGCCTAATTCTGCTCCTATATCTTACGGTCTTTTGGTCTAAAAGCTGTATTTGTGAACACAAAAAAAGACCTTCACTAATTAAATGGTTTGACAATAATCAACATTTAAATTCTGGAAGAAATTTTCTTCAGGATTACCTCCCTAATTTAGTCCTGCCGGATACACACAAGATGTTCCTTTGACATTTTTGAACTCTGAGACAAGATTGTTACAGCAAGCTAGTCCCTGTTAATGCTTGTAACATGTGTGGCTTATGTAATATTGGGTGCGGTACCACTTAGGATAAACAGAGCACTATGCTGCTGATGCAAATATCTCTGAGCAGAAGCGTTTTTTTTCCTCCTAAAAGTAAACCACATCGGGGACGCAGTCACTTATTGTAAGATTTTCTTTTGTTTAGTAATATGCCTTTGTTGTTACCTTGAATCACAAATTATTTTCCAGTCTCTCAGGAAGAGATACTGAGACAGGCAGTAAATGTGCGTCAGTTCTTCCACTTCTCCCATTACATGAACATGTCAGTCTGAGCTTTTGAAACTGAGCTTCATTTGCCTTCTAAAGCTCAGGTGTGGTTGGCAGAATGCTTAAAAGGGAAACCTACCCTTTGCTGTCTGTGGTAATGAGCAGTTTCACATGGCATGCTTTTATTGCGGAGACACTTCAAGGATAAGACTATTTACTGTCTGAATGTCTGGACGTGGTGGAAAATGCCTCATTCTACCCTACAGAGTAAACACCTCAGCATTCTCATAAGGTGATAAACATCCGCCCACTCACAAGGGGCTTCGACGTAGTGGAGCCCAGGCAAGTAGCTGTTGATATATTACTAAAAATAGATTTCTACCTGTGGCAGAATTGTGGCCACATAGGCACTGATGAATACAATGAAACCCAACTAGGGGAGATGCCAATGAGGGAAAGCTGACCACTGAGATAGTGACATGTACCTGAGACGTTAAGCTTACCCTCTTGGGTGAAGATTAAATACATCACATGGCACCATCTGGAAGAAGACCTATAAGGTCCTCAGCACGGTCAATATCTGACCAACAAATCAGAATCAGATCAGATTTATTATCAATCAGCTGGGTGACGTGACATTGTTGTTATGCTGTGGTGGCACAGTGTAAACAAATAAAATTTCAATCATCACAAACATAAATAAATAGCGGAAGAAATGGGAACAACAATTCTTGAGTTGAATTGTTGAGAGGGATTCCTCAGGCATTGCGTAAACTACTACCAATAGACACCATGGAAGCGCTCAAAGGCACGGCGTTAATAGTTCAGTGTTCCATCCAGACCTCATCCATAAGGAGTCTATACATCCACCCTGTGGAACGCATGGGTTTTCTCTGGGTTCTCCGGTCTCCTCCCACTCCAAACACATGCCAGTTAGTTAGTTAATGGGTCATTGAACATTGTCCCATGATTAGGTTTGGGTTAAATCAGGCGATTGCTGGGTGTCGTGGCCTGAAGGGCCAGAAGGGCTGATTCCATGATACACATCTCTAACTAAAAAATAATACACCTTTAGCCCAAAGGAAATCAAGAGTTAAAGGAAATGGATTAGAAAGTAGAAAAGATGGTGATCAGTCATCATCTTATTGAATGGCAGAGCAGGTGTAAGGTGTGTTTGATCTATTCTGCTCCCAATGTTTTCTTATAATTCCATATTCTGTACATATTAAGACAGTGTCACAAATTCTGAACATAATAGGACTCTATTCCATATTCTGAACATCATTAAACAGTATTCCATATTCTGAACATAATAAGACTCTATTCCATATTCTGAACATCATAAGTCAGTATTCTATATTCCGAACATAATAAGACAGTATTCTATATTCGGACCATAATAAGACTCTAATCCATATTCTGAACATAATAAGACTCGGTTCCATATTCTGAGCATAATAATACTGTATTCCATATTCTGAAAATAATAAGACAGTATTCCATATTCTGACCATATTGAAATTTGATTCCATATTCTGATGACAATAAGACAGCACAGTATTCCGTATTCTGAGCATAATAAGACTGTATTCCAATGTGGCTGCAAACATGCTGCTTTTCTGTACCTTATATCAAACCAACAGAGTCATTGAAGTGCTGGGATTGTATTTGCCCCTTTTGCGTCAGAAATAGAAATGTTTCAGGTTTTCCAAATGAGTTATTTAGATACATAGCATGGAACTGGACATTCTGACCAAAGCTGCACCATCCAGCAACCAACCTATTATCCTAATCACAGGACGTTTATACAATGACTAATTATCCTACCAACTCTTACGTCTTTGGACGATGGGAGGAAACCAGAGCACCTGGAGAAAACCCATGCGGTTATGGGGAGAATGTATAAGCTCCTCACAGCCAGCGGTGGATTTGAACTCCAAACTCCAGAAAGCCCAAGCTGTAATAGCATCGCACTAACCGTTACGCTACCACGGCAATCCAATGGATCTACTTGTATGGGGCCTACAATGTTCAAAATAAGGATTGTAGCTTTACATCTTTTTATTTGGTGAGACAAAGAAACAAAAGCAAGGGATGGTGATGTGCAGTTGCTTGACCATATAGATTCTCACAAGTACGTTTTGTTTAGATGAATGATTTTCTACCTGGAGCATATCTCTATCTCTTTTTTTCCCACAGATGTTGTCTAATCTGGCGAGTGTTTTCAACATTTCCCGTTTAGATTTCCGGCATCCTTAGGCTTTTGATTTTCATAAAGTAACCTTTGTTTCAAACTGTTTTATCCCTCTCAGCATTATGATGAAGTGTGAAGAGACTGGCAAATGAAAAATTGCATTCCTGGCAGCATGGACTGGATGCGATTGTAGTCTCAACCTTTAATGAGACTATCATTCCTAGGTACATATTGCAGAATAATTCATCTCCTTACCATCTGTTGACTTTAATCAGAACATGGAGAATGATGCTTAAGTATTTGAAAATCTACTTACGTTGTTACACTTAATTTTTTGTTGTTTTGTGTTTTTCACACTTTTTTTCAAGTTCCAGTCTTCACTTTGATGGTTCATCCTGTACGCATAAACCTCCAATTCGATTGGCCAATAGTACTTACAGTGCTTTCCCTCTGTATCATATTGGAATTGTCACTACGTTTGGATATGGCCCAAGTGCGGAGCGAGAGACACTGAAGCAGGTCGATAGATCACAGACTTTAATGCGAACAGAGTTAGAGGGAAAAGAAAACAATAAATGCTCGGCCAAACAGGATCATTAACTAAATCTCTCAAATGGAAAATGAAGCCAACACCGTGGCTGAAAGGAATAACTAAATATAAAATGAATACCGCTAGTCTTCAGAGTCAGTTGACTCAACAGTCCAATTTCTCAGGCAAGGAGACAATGAAACGTTGCTGTGCTTTGCTCAAGTCTCTACAAGCACTATGATGAAAAAAATGGTGTTAAATACCATCACAATGAAATAATAATTAACTGACACTTACATATTCATGAGCGCAGTTGTTGTATCTGCTGTGCTGCCGAATCCGTGACAGAAATGGATTATTGCACTATCAGGAAAGATAGAGTGAGACGCCCTGTCTATGGTTTGGAAAGTTAAGTGAAACAAACTCAATTCTTAAGGAACTTGAGTGGTCAGATGCAAAGGGTAATGTTCACCATCCTCAAGGTATCAAGAACCACTTGTCACAATCTCCTAATCAAGGGTTAGGGGACTCAGAACTGAATGGAGAAGAATCAGGTTTATTACAACTGACATATGCTGTGAAATTTGTTGTTTTGTGGCAGCACTTCAGTGCAAGACATAAAATAACTATAAATTACAATAAGGGGATATAATAAATAAACAAGGAGTGCAAAAGAGAACAAAATTGTGAAGTAGTGTTCATGGGTACACGAACAATTCAGAAATTTGATGGCAGAGGGGTGGAAATCGTTCCTAATACGTTGAATATGCATCATCATGCTCCTGTGCCTCCTTCTTGATAGTAGTAATGAGAAGACAACATGTCCTGGGTCATAAGGGTCCTTCTTGATGGGTGCCGCCTTTTTGAAGCATCATCTTTGGAAGATGTCTTCGATGATGATGGAGATGAAGAAATATCTTCACTTCAAGGTAAAGAATCTTTGGGAATCTCCATCTAAAATGGATATTTTAAAGACATAAGTCCATAGAATTTTATTAAGAGAATAAAGAGATGAGGGCCATAATGAAGGAAAGTGCCAGTGAGGTTAAAGATGCCCCACTTTCTTATTGAATGATGGATCAGACAGGAGGGGCTGAATGGCCTTTACTTGCCTCTGTTTTTTACCTTTTAATGTTCTCCTGATTGAACTGAGTGCCACAAACACACCGGCTCTAAACAATAGTTGTGGCCTTGCTCCTTATTTGTTGACCCTCACTGCACTTACTCTGAAATACTATATTCTCCATTTTGTGTTCTTTTTGCTACATCAGTGTAATTATGTGAGGCATTATTTGTCTGGACGGCCTGCAGAAGTGTCAAAGCGTCAATGTTTCAAAGTATATTTATTATCAAAGAATGTATAAATTATACAACCTTAAGATTTGCTTGCTTACGGGCAGCCACAAAGCAAGAAACCTGAAAGAACCTAATTAGAAAAAAAAGACCAATTCCTGATGCGCAGAGAAAGGGCAAAAAAAACACAAATCATGCAAACAATAGAAGTGAGCAACAACATCCTGAACCAGAAAGGAGTCCTTAGATCCGAAACCCAGAAGAGCCCAGGGTAGGCCAAAACCTCGGTATCAGTTCATCATATTAGGGGGTACAGAGCACAGCAGCCGGGGCAGTCTTCATAGCCTCAGGGCCATGGAGAGAGGAGTGAAAATCTCAGCAGAGCAAGCAAAATTGACTCTTGCCTTCAATCCCAACACCTTGTCTTTCCAGTCTATCACGGCCGTGACTTAAATTGTTCAGCAGCATATCATACATCGCAGTGGTACCCAGGTACTGCTGCAGCAAAAGACCCTGGGCTTTGAGCATGCCACCCAGCAACTCGCTGCAGGCACAAATTTCGCCGCCCAGCCGAAAGCCACTCTTGATTTCTCCCAACCGGCTCGGCACTCAGAGCAATCCAACCTTGCTTCCAGGCCAGTTGTATTAGATTAGATTAGATTAGTTTAAATTATGAGGACACACAGTCCTTTTTTATTGTCATTTAGTAATGCATGCATTAAGAAATGATGCAATGTTCCTCCAGTGTGATATCACAGAAACACAAGACAGACCAAGACTGAAAAACTGACAAAAACCACATAATTATAACATATAGTTACAACAGTGCAAGCAATACCATAATTTGATAGAAGAACAGACCATGGGCACAGTAAAAAAAGTCTCAAAGTCTCTTGAAAGTCCCAACATCACACGCAGACGGTGGAAGGAAGAAAATTCTCCCTGCCATGAGCTTCCAGCGCCGCAAACTTGGCAATGCAGCACCCTGGAAGCACCCGACCACAGCCGACTCTTAGTCTGTCTGAAAACTTCAAGCCTCCGACCAGCTCTCCGACACCGAGCACCATCTCTGCCAAGTGCTTCGACCCCAGCCCCAGCCACCAGCAACAAGCAAAGCCGAGGATTTGGGGCCTTCCCTTCTGGAGATTCTCGATCACACAGTAGCAGCGGCAGTGAACCGGGCATTTCAGAAGTTTCTCCAGATGATCCTCCGTGCTTCTCACGCCCATCTCCATCAAATCAGGATTGTGCACGGCCCCTATGAGGAACAAGACTCCCCTCTCTCGACTCCTCCTCTCTAAATGGCTCACTCCATCTGCGGCGATTCTGCAACGTACCAACATGGTTCATCCCTAAATTTATTTCAGAAATTAGTTATTAGTAAATTATTAGTAAAAGCCAAATTTCTTGCCATCTCATCTACTAGTGAGCTGTCACACTCTTTAGGTAGTGCCATCTTAAAAAACAACAGCCTTTCATTGTATCTTGGTACATGTGATAATTAATCGCTTACAACCAGTGCCAATTCCATCCAGTTCCAAAGTGCCGAGATTTGTGCCAAAACACAAGTTTACATGTAAGGTACAAAGTGAGTTTAAGGTAGTAATAGATTAGTAAATTATCATCTTCATCATTTTGTGTCATGTCATATGACATGGGCGATCATGTCATATGACCATGAATGTAATTGACAAATTTTTCTGCAGAGGTGGTTTGCCATTGCCTTCTTCTGGGCAGTGTATTTGCAAGACGGGTGATCCCAGCCATTATCAACACTCTTCAGGGATTGTCTGCCTGGCGTCAGTGGTCGCATACAACCATCCACCATCTGCTCCCATGGCTTCCCGGGACCCTGAACGGGAGGCTAAGCAGGTGCTACATCTTGCCCAAAGGTGACCTGCAGGCCAGCGGAGGGAAGGAGCACCTTACACCTCCTTTGGTAGAGACGTATCTCCACCTATTTATTTTACTTCAAATAGATTAAAATAAATAGATGAAAGGATGCATCTTTGTCATTATTGGAAGGATGAGAGGATGCAGAGAAGATTAACGGGATGCTGCTTGAACTACAGGGCATGTTTTATGAAGAAAAGTACTGTGAGATAGGGCCTTTTCCTTTGGAGCAAAGGAGGATGAGTGGTGACTTGATAAGAGGTGTACAAGATGATGAGAGGCATAGAGTGGACAGCCAGAGACTTTTTTCCCCTGGGCGGAAATGGCTACAACAAAGGGGAATAATTGTCAGGTGAATGGAGGAGATTATAAGAGGGCTGTCAGAGGTAGTTATTTTTCACAGAGAGCAGTGAGTCTGTGACATGCCCCGTCAGAGGTCGTGGTGGAGGCAGGTACATTAGGGGCACTTGAGAAACTCTTAGATAGGCTCATGGATGATAAAGAATGAAGGGTTATGCAGGGGAGAAGGGTTAGATTGATAGAAAAATGGAGGGTTGCATAAGAGGGAAGGGTTAGATTCATCTTAGAGTAGGTTAAAAGGTTGGCACAATACCATGGGCTGAAGGCATTGAATACCTGTGGATAAACATTGGCTTCATTACATATCTTTGCCCTGTACTGCTGCTCCAAAACCCATAAGTTTCACGTCACAAAAATCAATGATAATATACGTGATTCTCATTCTGACTCCACATCTTTAATTCCTCTTGTTTTACCTCAATATACTTTGTAATGATTTCATCTGTATAAACAGTATGCAAAACAAGCTCTTCACTCTATCTTGGTACATGTGACAAGAATAACCCAATTCCAATACTGATATCTCCCCTTTCCTTATTCCTCCACTCTCCCTGTCATGGTGAGTGCTGGCAATGACTCAACCCAGGTGCAAAGGAATGGCAGACTCCCATGTAGAGACGGAAACAAGAGGTTATACATGGGTATTCCATAGAGCATCGGAGGCATAATTGAGTGACACCACGAGACAAAGCATTCTCCATAAAAGGACCCCACCAACGGTGCTAAATGAGCGTCCGCTTTAACTAATCATAGAATGCAGAAAACCCATGCCAGTCACAATTAACTGGACAAGATTAAACAGAAAGCACAAGGGTTTAATGACTCCAGTTAAGACAGCAATTAGTAAATACAGTTGCTCGATAAACCTAGAAGCTCTATATGCTACAGCAAGACACAAAGGCCTGCAAGGCTTATGACACTCCCTTTTCTCATCCTACCTATGTTTTCTCTACCTGCCTCCCCCATCATTATTATTTAATTAGAAAGTAGTTTTATATTTGCTTTCTAACTTTCGAAAGACAGGAGTGTATGAGTTCAAAATGGGGAATTAATTTGCTCTCTGCATCCTGCTCTACAAAACTCGCCTGTCCTCTTATCCTCCTTCATCTGAAAACTTTATCATCCAGTCTCCCCTTGAGCAGTGTAATTAGAATTTGGCCTGCAGTCTTTTAAAATTTATTCATGAGCATGCTAATCTTCCTTTCCCATTGTAAACTCATAATCCCACATTAATAATGTAAATTCCCAATGTAAATGTCCGTGATGTAATTACATCTTCCCTCCAGTGGAGATGCTGCGTTCAAGGTTCAAAGTTCAAAGTTCAAAGTAAATTTACTATTGAAGTGTTTATACTGTATGTCACCATATATTACTCTGAGATTCATTTTCTTGTGGTCATCTTCAATAAATCTATAGAATATTAACCATAAAATGAAGCAGATGTGTTCCACAAACTGCCAAAGCAAGAAGTCAAAGGTCTCCACCAGTTGGTCTTTAGTACTTGGCCAGGTAATCCATCTGAGCTGAATGCTTTTCGTGAGCTCACCCTCCTGAAGAGAGTGAAATCACAGGATCTTTGCGGAATGTGTGAGTTTGTGATGGCTCCTCCATGTTTTGACAGTCAAAGCGAGCATTCACAGTAGAGATGCAATAGAATCAATGAAACACACGTGTACACACACACACACACACACACACACACACACAAAGACTGACAAACAAAGGAACATTTCTACTCCATTGGGAGAAAGCTGTGCCAGGATACGTACCAATTTCCTTTAATAATGGCATAATAATCATGGAAAAACAATAATGACAGAAATATGATTTTGAAACAAAAGCTGATGTGCATCTTTTAGTTGCTTGAATGAAAAGTACTGGTAGAAATGAAGCAGCCTCTTTATTCCAAAAAAAAATATAGAGCTGGCATCATATGGAGATGCTTTTGGTAGAAAAGTTCTGCTGGGCCCAGCCTGACACAACATTTTATTTGCTAAAGATCAAAGTCAAATTCAAACAAATCCATATTTACAATGCTTCCTTTGAACTACACTCCCCTTTCACACCCATACTACAGGCACCCAAATGCACACAAATAACAAATTTAAATCAGCATTGTTTACCCATTGTTCAGAGTTGCATTTTAGATTTAATCTCCAATGCATATGCAGATCTGAAAGTAGCTTGCTGAAGTCAATAATCACTTTATGTCCTAACTCCAAAAATCCCCTAATACGTCTGCATATCTGTCTCCAATTATTCCTCACTACCAACACCTCACTAGTGAATTACAATAGGATTTGGCCCCTGCCACACCCAGTACTGCAAGGGTATTACCATATGAAGCGTAGGTCTTGAATCTGGTACCAGTTGTTTCCTTTACAGGATCTATTGACTTGATGCTGGAAGTTTACAGTCATCTGCCAATCTATATTCATTTCCACCAAATGCAATTAACTTCAGCTTTATTTCAATAGCATAATAAACAACACATTCTTCATTCCATTGAACACTACTACTGTCATAATAAGACAACATGTAATAGAGTTTCCATGAGTCTGCACTCTGCACCTGGATCTTTTTGCTTATTCCCAAAGGGAAAATCCTGCATCTTCGTCATCAGAGTGACCCTGGGCCATGCGACAGGAGATCTGCAAGGACTGACAACAAGAAGAATAAAGTATCGGTATTGGTTATGTTCTGGTAAAATCCGATTTTCAGCCATAAGTAACTAATGGCTTAACCGTAACATATTTGGTATGCAAATCATGTCCTTAATTAGTTTCCAGTTTTCTAACATCAAACAGATTAACTTTGTCAGATGTATTTTGAAACATGCTGTGTCAACGACCAACACAGTCCAAGATGTGCTGGGCATTCCCGCAAGTGTCGCCACGCTTCCAGCACCAACATAGCATGCCCACAATTTACAAATCCTAACACGCATGTCTTTGCAATGTGGGAGGAAAATGGAGCACATGGAGGAATTTCACACGTCAGGGGGAGAACGTGCAAACTCCTTACAGGCAGTGGCGGGAATTGAACACCAATCTTACAGCAGACACTATAAAACGATACACTAACCGTGCCTTTCTCCCCCACCCCTCCTTATTCAATATCATTCCTTTTAGGGAAACAGCAAGCCGAGTTCATGTAGTTTGTAAAATCCACACTGAGATAAACAGTCTCCGATATTGCAAGGGAATCCCATTCCATTAGATACTGATGTGTAGTTCCATGCCTTGCATTATTCTCATGTGTCTAAATGATTTATTAACCATCTATATTCTTCCTTTAATTTAATTAATTCTCCCAAGGTGCTTCCCAAACAATAATGGTCATAAAATAAAGTCAAATTCTTTGCTCTTTGTTCAGGGACAGGATAAGTTGTCTTCAAACTTCAGAACAGCAGATATCTTCTGAATGTTTTTTTGGGGGGGGAAAGAGGTGTCTGAAAAAGTTACAAAGGAAAAAATTATTCCTGATGAAAGGTTTTGGCCTGAAACATTATTCCCCTTCGTAGATACCACCTGACTTATTGAGTCCCTCCAGTATTTTGTGTGTGTTGAAGAACATTGAAGGACCAGAAGACTTGGGGACAGGTTCAAGCCATTCGGCCCGAGTCTGCTCCACCATTCAATCATGGCTGATTTATTATCCCTCTCAACCCCATTCTCCTGATTCCTCTTTGTGACCTTTGACACTGTTATAATCAAGAACCTATTAACCTCTACCTTAAATATACCCAATGACTTGACTTCCACAGCCGTCTGTGGCAGTGAATTCCACAGATTCACCACCCTCTGGCTAAAGCCAGTTCTCCTCCCACTTTTTTTATTTTTCCCTTCAAGGTTTTGCAAATACCGTACAGTGGCTTAAAAATTCTCCTGTGAAGTACAACATTTTTTTCTTTTGCTCTACAGGTGGATTTTATCTAAAATCTGATTACAATATTCAATGTCATCTTTCTGATGTGTCTTACTCAAGCATAAAAGTTGGTCACACTTGGTAAGGATGGCAGATTACTTTCTCTGAAGGTCAGAAGTAAACCAGATGGGTTTTTTTTATAACAGTGCAGCAGTTTTACAAATCAGCATCACTGATGGTAGCTTTTAAATTCCAGATTTGTTTAATTACACCCATTTAAATTCCCCAGCTGCTTCAAACAAACCAGAAACAGGCAGTTCAGCCTCCCAGGTCCACACTGCACACCAAGCCACCATTTAGAATGATCCTACAAGAATCCCATTTTATTTTCCTACATTTCCATAACAGCCCCCAGACTCGAGCACTCTCCTACACAGCAGCGGCAATTTACAGTGGCCTATTAACTTCGCAGCCCACACACCTTTGGGATGTAGGAGGAAGCCGCAGTAACTGCGGAGGAATTCACATGATCATACGGAGAATATACAAGTGCTACACAGACAGGACCTGGGACACTGGGACACTGGAGCTGTGAGGCAGCCACACTACTGGCTGCACCACAAAGCCGGGATTCACACTCCCGTCCAGACCGACAGATTCAGTTACTGTGCAAGGTATTCACTCCGTAACTGAATCACAGCACGACTTACCGCTGTAATATTTCTTGGTTGTTATTTTTGGTCATGTCCAATCAGATTAAAACAAAATCATCATTATCTTATCAGTGATGTGTATTTACATAATATGTCAAACATTTTCTACTATTATACAGTACGGTGCAAGAGTCTTCAGCACATATGAGGGTGTGTCTAGGGTGCCTAAGACTTTTGCACAGTACTGTATTCATCAGTAAAGAGTGAAGAGCAAGTTTATTAACCTGGCAGGAGCAGAGGAGGTTGGCAATAGTGAGGCTGGACCGCCGATAAATGGGAGTGGTACAGGTGGCAGAGAAGGGGTGCCGGGACGGGGATGGCGTGGGTGCAGATGCACCCAGTCCTGAGACGCCAGGCAAGGTAATTTATTTCAAACAGTTAGTTTATTGATCATTACAGAGTGTTTCTCTGGTACTTTTTTCTCCCTCCCCTCTCCCTTTCCTTTTCCCAACTTTGATTCCCCTCTCCCTGTCCCCTTCCTACTCCCAGTCCACAATAGAGACCCATATCAGAATCAAGTTTGTCATCACTCACATATGTCAGGAAATATGTTTTTTGTTGCTCCAGCAGTAGAGTGCAATACGTAAGATTACGACGGTATTGTGCAAAAGTCTTAGGCGCCCTAGCTATATATATGTATGTGTCTAAGACTTTTGCACTGTACTGTATTTTACTGATGGCATTGTAAACAAAAGGTCCAAAACATCGTTGACCACCCATTCCACAATCTCTTTGACCCACTACCCTTAGGAAGGAGGTTCAGAAGCATCAGGACTGCCAGATCAGGTAATAGCTTCTTCTCTCGGGCTCTGTGACTAATGAATACCCTGCCACCACTGAGGTCATACCACTAGGACAGCGAGCTGGTTACTGTTTATCTGTATTGTTTAATGTTTACTGCTTTCCCGTGCGCTGCACACTACATGCACTTTATAATTGCATCTTGTTAACTATTTGTGGTAATATTTTATTTTATGTACTGTGTGTGTTATATGTTTTGTGGGTGCACCATGTTCCAGAGAATGTTGTTGTGTTTGGAATATATATATATATGTATGTTAAAATGAAAATAAATTTGTAACTTTAACTTATTATACTGAACATATAGATTAAAAGTATGTATACTTCACTTGTCCTCATGAAGAGTCTTGGCCCGAAACATTGACTCTTTATTCCTTTCCATAGATACTGCCTGGCATGTTGAGTTTCTCCAACATTTTGCATGAGTCACTCTATAAACTATGTATATAGTATACATATATACAGTACTATGTAAAATTCTCAGGTACATATATGTGGCTAGGGTGCCTAAGACTTTTGCACTGTTCTATACTAATTTTATGTATTGCACTGTGCTGCTACCACAAAAAAAACATTTCATGATATATATGAGTGATGGTAAACCTGATTCTGATGTGAGTCTCTATTGTGGACTGAGAGTGGGAAGGGGGCAGGGAGAGGGGGATCATGGTGGGGAAAAGCGAAAGAAAGAGGGGAGGGAGCAGGAAGCACCAGAGAGACATTCTGTAATGAACAATAAACCAATTGTTTGGAATCAAATGACCTTCCCTGGTGTCTCAGGGCTGGATGTGTCTGCACCTGTGCCTCCCCCCTCCCCTGGCACTCCTTCTCTGCCACCTGTCCCACATCCCTCCCACAGTGCTCCACCCTCACCATTCCCAACATCCCTTGCTCCCACCAGATTACAAAGTGGCTGTCCGCTCCACATTGGCAAATACAGAACTAAAACTTTTGCACAGTATTGTACAATACTGAACATAAAGTGTCAAAGGTTATGAAGAGAAGGCAGGAGAATGGGGTTGAGTGGGATTACTACCTTAGCCATGATTGAATGACGGAGGAATCTCAAATGGCCTAATTCTGCCCCCATGACTTTTGAAGTTATCGGGTAGTTTTTATCAGTGGTGAATCACTTTCAGCTACTCATTTGGGTGCCACGGTGGCATAGTGGTTAGCAGGACAGTATGACAGCTCAGGGCATCGGAGCTCGGTTCTGACGCTGTCAGTAAAGAGTTTGTATGTCCTTCCTGTGAGTGTGTGGTTCTCCTCTGGGTGCTCCTTCCACATTACAAAGACTTACAGTACCAGTTAGTAGTCACTGTAACTTGTCCTGTGATTAGGCTAATGTTAAGTAGGTTGGTCACTAGGTGATACAGCTCGTTGGCCCAGAAGGGCCTGTTTCGTGCTGTATCTCTTAATAAGTAAATAAATTCTATCAAACTGTATCCATGAAAATTTTGAACCTTGGTCGTAATCAGATAAATAATCAGACTCTTCCTATTCCTGTTTATTCACATTGCTTACATTTCAATTAGAAACACAGGAGACTTTGCAGGTGCTGGAAATTCAGAGCACAGACACAAAAAGCTGGGGGAACTCAGCAGGTCAGGGAGCAGCTATGAAAAGGAATAAACAGTGGATGTTTCAGGCCTAGACTCTTCACCAGGACTGGAAATGAAGGGGGAAGAAGACCGAATGAGACGGGAGAGGACGGGAAGGAGCTCAAGCGAGAAGGTGATAGGTAAAGCCAGGTGGTGGGGGGGGGTGGGTTGTTGAGTTGAGAAACCGGGAGGCGATCGGTGGAAGTTTAACAAGATAGCTGCAGAGAAAAGTTCTTCGAAAATACATGTGGCTGTGGTAGTGAGTCTGGATGAGCACAGAGAAGAGTCAGAGAGCGACAGAGTTACATTTTAATAAAAGTTTTGAACCTTATCTTCAGTTTTGCACCCTGCTCCCTCACCTCGCAAGTAGTTTGACAGCACTGGAGGACTTCTGCAGACAACTCAACTCTCTATTTAAAACAAATACAGCATTTGCAATAGTAACTGACATCCGAATCAGAATCAGGTTTGTTATTACCGTCTTACTTGATGTGAAATTTCTTGTTTTGTGCCAGCAGTACATTCCAAAGGTATAAAAATTATTATAAATTACAAAGGAAATAAATAATGAAAAGGCAAGTAAAAAAAACATAATTTTATTCTGTTAGGTACTACAGAATATCAGCAATTACATGATGTTTCAGACTCATTTTTACGAGTTACTATAAAATCCGTTATAAAAGTTCACCTTCAGAAGGGAGTGCAACTTACGTTAGAATTTCTAAGCCTTAACTCAAAACGTTGATTCTCCATGTCTGGAGTGGGTGGTGTCTTTGGTTATGTTGGCTGCTTTACCAAGGCAGTGAGAAGTGTAGGCAGAGACCATGGAGGGGAGGCTGGTTTCTCGTGATGTGTCAACAACACTTTTATATTTGATAATATCTGTCTGCTTGGAAGTCAAGAAACAGAAGTTCTCTTCACTTGATTTGGGGTAGAAGTGCCTCAGATCCCACAATCAACCATCAACCATCAACCACACTCAGCCTTCACTCACCTCAATACTGAACTGATTCCACAACCTATGGACTCACCTTTAAGGACTTTACAACTCATGTTCTCAATATATATTATTTATTTATGTGTTTTCATATTTGTTGTCTTTTGCACATTGGTTGTCCATTTTTGTATGCAGTTTTTCATTCATTCTATTCTGTTTCTTTGTTTTTACTGCAAATGCCTGTAAGAAAATGAATCTCTAGGTAGTATATTACTTACGCCGCTGGCATTTGGGGCAGTAATGCCCCAATGAACACTCTGAATGTTCATACAATGGCACACAGAGGTAGAAGGATTCTTCCTTGTCTCTGTAACATTTTGTTTCGACCAGTCTGGGTTGTTAGCCCTGAGCTGAACCTCCAAACCTTGTGGACCGATGGACCACTTTTTGACTGACCTCTACCCTTTGGCCGGTTTGACATGGGGGTTACCCAGCACAAGGTCCTGACTCCAGCCAACATACAGTAGCTCTCCAGGTCTTTGAGGCACGCAGGCCTCCAAACCCTACAACAAAGTTGTGATCCTCTTGGAGCGACATTTATGCCCTTAGGAAATAAATTTACTTTGAACCTTGAACTTTGATATGTTTTATGAAAGTTCAACTTTGGTAATTTTTCTTTTCCTGCTTGTAGTTGTCTCAAATGCTGCCTGCCTCATTGTGTTCTTCCAGTACTTTATTTCTTGCTGTTATAAAAGGGCTTTAAAAAATTAGGCATGGTATATGATAACTGTATTTCCATTAAAGCTAAAAAAGTAATTACAGATGCTAGAAATAGGATATAAAAACAGGTAATACTGGAAGCACTCAACTGATCAGACAACATCTGTGGAAAATGTTTCAGCATTAATGTCTCAGGTCAGGAATCCTCTGTAATATGACCCTATGACTTTCACACATGTTGCCTGAACTGCTGAGTGCTTCCAAACTGGTCTGTTTTTATTCCTGCATTTTAATGCTTAGTTATATTTTACTAAGCTTTACTGGAAAATGTGAAGTCCTAAACTTATTAATGGATGAAAAATAAGTTTCAAAGGTTCATTTGCTTTTCTTTTGCATTATTGACTTAAAGCCCACATGTAAAGAACTGAATTATTTCAAATGCAGAAAATAGCTCCCTAAAATTCTATTTTCCCAAATCAACAGCCATTTATAAATCCAATCTCACATATGATGAGCAGCAGTTTTGTTTCATTTTAGTTAGTAGCTGGTTTATTATCACATGTATCAAAGTACAGTGAAATACTCTGTTGTACATGACATCCATACAGACCATTTCACTTCATTCGTACATTGAGATAGCACAAGGGAAGAGCGATAATAGAATGCAGAAAAAGTTACAGTGGAAGAAAATGCTAATGTTGCAGATGCAGCTACAAAAAAAGGCACGGCAGAGGCTATTTGGAGTTTGAGGAGATGTGATATGATATGATATGAGATGAGATGGCAACAAAGACATTTGCAAATTTCTACAGATGCATTCTAACTGATTGCATCACCTTCTGGTATGGAGGCAACTGCACAGGATCAAATTAAGCTGCAGAGATCAGTAAGCTTAGTCAGTTCCATCACGGGCACTAGCCACCGTAGCATCCAAGACACCTTCAAGGATCGATGCCTCAAAAAGGCGGCATCCACAGTTCTTGTCCCCACCACCTAGGGCATGCCCCCTTCTCTTTGCTACCATCAGGAAGGAGGTACCAGAGCATAAAAGCGCACACTCAGTGTTTCAGGAACAGCTTCTTCCCCTCTGCTATTGGATTTCTGAATGGACATTGAACCCATGCACACTACCTCACTACTTTGTTATTTTTATTTTTGCACTAATTTAACTAAATATATATACTTACTGTAAATCGTGTTTTTCCTATTATTACGTATTACATTCTACTGCTGCCGCAAAGACAACAAATTTTACAATATATGCAAGTGATATTAAACCTGATTCTGATTCTGAACCGCAGTGCAGGCAGACAATAAGTTATTAGACCACAATGAGATAGAAAGCGAGATCAAGAGTCCGTTTCATCATACAAGAGCTACATCGTGACACATGCATTTGAGCTTCCTGACCCTGACTGCCTCATATTCACCAAGGATGTCCAGTCTCTATACACCTCCATCCTCATCAAGAAGGCCTTAAAGCTCTCTGCTGCTTTCTCAACAAAAGACCTAACCAGTTCCCCTCCATTACCACCCTCCTCTGTCTGGCAGAACTGTCTTCACCCTCAATAATTTCTCTTTCATCTCCTCCCACTTACTTGAGAGAGTATAGAGAAGATTTACTAGAATGTTACCTGGGTTTCATCTCCTAAGTTATAGAGAAAGGTTGAACAAGTTGGGTCTTTATTCTTTGGAGTGTAGAAGGTTGAGGGAGGACTTGATAGAGGTATTTAAAATTATGAGGGGATAGATAGAGTTGATGTGGATAGGTTTTTTCCATTGAGAGTGGGTGAGATTCAAACAAGAGGACATGAGTTGAGAGTTAAAGGACAAAAGTTTAGGGGTAACATGAGGGGGGACTTCTTTACTCAGAGAGTGGTAGCTGTGTGGAACGAGCTTCCAGCAGAAATGGCTGAGGCAGGTTCGATGTTGTCATTTAAAGTTAAATTGGACAGCTATATGGACAGGAAAGGAATGGAGAGTTATGGGCTGAGTGCAAGTTGGTGGGACTAGGTGAGAGTAAGAGTTCGGCACAGACTAGAAGGACCGAGATGGCCTGTTTCCGTGCTGTAATTGTTATATGGTTATATGGTTAAGAGGACCATGCAAGAGTCTTATAACAGGAGAACAAAAGCTGAACCTGAGCCTGGTGCTATGTGCATTTAAGTTTCTGTATCCTCTGCCTGATGGCAGGGGACAGAACAGAGAATGTCAGGGGTGAGAGGGTTTTTTGGTTATGTTCGCTGCCTTTCAGAAGAAATGAGTAGTGTGTTACATCAACAACTCTTTTATATCTGGTCATTTCTGTCTGTTCGGAATATGAATGTCAAGAAACAAAAGTTCTCTTCGCCTGATTTGGGCTACTAGTGTTGTTCAGCAGAATTGAAATGTTTTATGAAAATTCAACTTTAGTGATTTTTTTCTTTCACTGGTTTTATTTGTCTCATTGGCCAGAACTCTCATCTCCTGGACGGAATATTTCAAGTTTACACCCATTGCCAGAATTCTGACAGCAGGAGATTGTTTTTTTTAAACTCGGAGTTTCAGAAATCATCTGTGAAGCATATGCGCGGGACTCCCGCAAGTGGAAGGCTTGAAGGATAAATATGGGGCAATACGGTAGCGTAGTAGTTAGCACAACACTTTATAGTACCAGCAACCCAGGTTCATTTCCTGCTGCTGTCAGTAAGGAGTCTGTACATTCTCCCTGTGACTGCTTTGGTTTCCTCTGGGTGCTCTGGTTTCCTCCAACAGTCCAAGGGCGTACTGGTTGGTAGATTAATTGATCATTATAAACTGTCCCATGGTTAGGCTAGGGTTAAATCAGGCATTGCTGGGCAGTGTGGCTTGAAGTGCCAGAAGGGTCTATTCTGCGCTGCATCTCAACAAACAAATAAACAGCTAGATAGAAAGATAGATAGATGGCTAGTTAGATAAACAGATAAATAAATAAATCAGTCTCATCATCTCAATATCAACAGGTTACTGGTGTCAGCAATCTGCCTCTACTCAGTTTAAAGCCTGTGGTCTGACCAGTTTTTTGACTGTCTGTTCAAGCCCATTTTTATTGGTCTGGATGGTAGACTCTGGGTGGTGGTGAGCACGTGTCAATGCGAGACAGTTCTGCTCCTCCTGGTTCCATGAGGAAGTCTCTTTAAATATCAGTGTATGTTCTGCTGGAAAAAAAGTCATGGGTTGGGTGGATGCATGGCTAGAGTTTCCGTATTACTTTCAACTGTGGGAATAGGTCAACAAATGGAATTTTTGAAATTCATTTCAATGTTAAAGTTAGCTACCACATCCTAGGAAAAGATCTGCTAAATGCCAAGGTTCTAAGAATATATCAGGGACAGAACTTCTTGCTGCTGAACTGTCACTACTGTACATCAAATGTTGAATATATTCCACTGTTCAAGTACCCAACCACCTCCTGAAATGTTTTGATGTAAAAGACTTCCGTGGCAATGTCCAATGAATTTGGTTTTCTACACATCCAGGAAAACGTCCCCTCACAACATAAACAATTCCGAAAGACAAAAATGTCTTGTTGTCATGTGCTTTCTGGGATCTTGCTGTGTTTGTTTCAGGTGTTGCTAGGTATTAAAAACCTTTCAGGACATCCTGAGGGCATAATAAAAAGTTAGCTTTACCTTAAACTCCTGGCAAACTCCCCATTTGTTATCCGTAATGGACTAGAAAATCAACTGCATTTGAAGATCTGCTGCACAGATTCTCTCCTATATCACTTCCCAATCACCTTAAATCCCTTTCTGATCTCCAGTGACCCCCGTTCCTCAACGCAACCTTTTCTGAAGCATTTTATTGAATTTTATCCTTAAAGTCGATTTGTGGGACTCAGCTGTTTGTCATGAACATGTCACCAAACAGCAGCGGATACAATATACTGATGAAAAGTGACAGGGCAGACTCTGGGAGATTCTTCCATCTCCTCGGAAAATCTACAGTTGGAAGTATAGTTTTAGGCATGATATGGTAGCATAGTAGTTACTGTAACACTATTACAGCGCCAGCGAAGCAGCTTCAATCCCGCCGCTGTCTATAAGGTGTTTCTACGTTCTCCCCATCACCATGTAGGTTTCCACCGGCTGTTCCGATTTCCTCCCACATTTGAAAGGCATATAGATTAGCTGGTTAATTGGTCACATGGGTATAATTGGGCAGCACAGGTTCGTTGGGCTTGTTGTATTTCTGAATAAAAAATTATATGCAGTCGGTCATTTAGAAGCGAGATGAAAAAGCACTTTGGTGGAAGGTTAAACAACAGGAATTCTGCAGATGCTGGAAATTCAAGCAACACACATCAAAGTTGCTGGTGAACGCAGCAGGCCAGGTAGCATCTCTAGGAAGAGGTACAGTCGATGTTTCAGGCCGAGACCTGAAACGTCGACTGTACCTCTTCCTAGAGATGCTGCCTGGCCCGCTGCATTCACCAGCAACTTTGATGTGTGTTGCTTGGTGGAAGGTTGCAGATTTTTCACCTCAGAAGGCTCCAAACGCTGAAACTAATAAACTTTTGGAACCTATGATTGGGAGAAAAGGCAGGTTATAGAAGGTAGAGCAAACTAAGAGGCTGTGGAGATCCAACCCGCTTAACCACTCATTTTATGACAACTACTTCATCCCAGGAAGCTCCTATTGAACCTTGTCTTCACTCTCTCCAATGTAAGCGTATCTTTCCTTCAAAATTCTCCACAGTTCTCCAGGTATGGTCTCATAACTGTTCTTTAAAGGTGCATCAAGCCTCTACTTTCAGCCTCAATGCCCCATTAATTTTTCTTGCTACGTGTCGTAACTGCACACCATTTTTTTGTGTGTGTTACATGCACTAAACTCATAGATCCCTTTGTACCAAGAGACACAGTGGCGTCAGATTCACTATTGATGAAACACTTGCTGTAAAGCTGTCAAGAAAGAAAGACAGGTTTTCATTCACAGTGCACGTTGCTCCAAAAGCCTCTGAATGCACTTTGTGTGCAGCAAATAACCCTGATATACAATGACTGCTGTCATACAGGCAGACAAGACATTTGGATAGAAATAACTAACTTGTACTATGTACATTCATAGTGTTGCTTGCCCACATTTTCTCAATTGTTGGGTGGACTGAATATGCATGTGGTAATATTTAACCTGTTGCAAATGTTATTTTAACCAACAGATGACCAAAGACTCCGGTCCTGTGCAAAACTCCATAATGTTTACCTTTGTAACCCAAGGCCATTGGTGAAGCTTAAGCAGCATTGCTTTAAGCATACCCTGTTTTGAAATTTGACCTCCATGTGTCTCAGATTGCATAATATTTTCCCCCTGAGTGATTTTTATTTTACTAGCATTGTAAAGAACTTCAGAGTTTCTTTTTTACATTTTGCAAGTAGGTGATGCAAAAAAAAGAAACTTCCATTTATATAGTGTTTTTATGACCTCAATGTCCTTTACAATCATCAAAGTAACTTTTACAGAGAGGTTGTGGTCATAAACAATGAAATGCAGTATAATAGAACAACAAAGGAAACATTAACTCTGTACAGATTCTTTCATAGGGCAATCCAGGGGGACGCAGCTAATCAGTGCACACAAACAGTAAGGTGATGATAATCAATCGATTTGGGTATTTTTTCATTGTGGTTCATTGACTAAAGGGAAGGACACCTTGCTCCTCAATGGAAAAGCACCAGGAGATCCTTCACAAACACCAGGAGGGCACACACACATCAAAAAGATGAAATTCTCTAACGAAGTGCCAGTCTAGACTCAGTGTTACTATCTCAGAATCACGATCAGAATCAGGTTTACTAACACTTTCATGTCATGAAATTTGCCCTTTTGCAATACATAAAAAAATTCTGTAAGTTACAATGAGGAATAGTTAAAATTAAATCAATAAATAATGCACAAAGATGGGTAGACAGTAGCTTTTGATGGTCTATAGATTATGGTCTTGGGGAGCTTGCTATTGCTTGGTGGATGTTAGGGGATGATGCTTTTTACTAGTACAACTGAGGGGAAGGGGAGGGGGTGAAGGTTGATGCTTTGCAGTTGCCTGTGCATGGGAGGGTGGAGGGGAATCTGGGGTTCTGATGTTTTTCTGTCATTCATTCTTTGTGCTTTTTTTTCTCTCTGTTTCGTGGATGTCTGCAAAGAGTAAGAATTTCAGGTTGTATACTGTATACATTCTTTGACATTAAATTGAACCATTGGACCATTGGAACAGTGAGGTAGTGTTCGTGGGATCATGGACCTTTCAGAAACCTGATGGTGGGAGAGAGTGAAAACACAAGGTGCTGGAGGATCTCAGCAGGTCAGGTAACATCTATGGAGAGCAACAAACAGTAGATCCTTCATCAAGACTGGAAAGGAAGGGGGAAGAGGTAAGAATAAGAAGGTGGAGGGGAGTGGAAGGAGTACAAGCTGGCAGGTGATAGGAGAAACCAGGTGAGGGGGAAGGTACGTGGGTGTGGGAAGGGAATGAAGTGAGAAGCTGGACGGCTCCACCCCATGAAGAGCTGAGTGTGTGCCTTCAGGCTCTGCATATACTCCCTGATGGTGGTAATGAGAAGATGGTGAGGACCCTTCATGATGGATGCCACCTTCTTGAGGTATTGCCTTTCAAAGATGTCCCAGATGATGGGGGGAGGAGGCTTGTGCTTTAGTGGAGCGGGCTGAACCTGGAACTCTCTGGAGCTTTCTTCAATCTGGTCCATTGGATTCTCCATAGCCGGCTGTGGAGCAACCAGTAAGTTGCGACAATGACCTGTCTCAGCAGCAAACCATGCAATAGCTGTTACAGAATTTGCATCATTGCAGCACTTCCCATGATCTTGCAATGTCCTAACATGCTTCTCATCCAGTAATGTATCATTTCAACTGTAGTCGTGGAGTACGTCAGCACTGGGAGAGATCGAGTTTCTTATACATTACGCTGACAAATAAGGCTGGACCATCAGTAACATGTGCAAATAATTCCTCCTCTTGTAGCAGATAGCTGGTTAGTTTATTTTTTTATATAGAGATGGAGCATGGTAGCAGGACATCCTGCCCAACGAACCTGTGCCCCCCTATTACACTCATGTGACCAATGAACCTACTAACCCATACGTCTTCAGAATGGGGAAGGAAACCAATGCAATAGTAATAGTTCTCTGTCTGCTCAAGTAAACCTTATCCTGGAGAAGGTATGATCTGCAAATTCATCCTCCAATGTGGAAGCACTCTGGTCCCAGTGCACCAATTCACTAACACACAAAAATGTTCGAGCTGCTCCACAGGAGAATTATCAGACAGTTTTAGAGGTCTGTTTCTGTGCTGTAGTGCCCCATGGCACTATTCCAGGTGGAAGCCAATGGCATTAAGCAGAATTATAATTCGGTATGGACTAGATGGGCCAAAGAGCCTGTTACTGTGCTGTGGTGCTCTGTGGTGCTAATGAGCCACAAAAAGGGAAAACAAGGCAGATGATCAAAGGACATCAAAGTTGCCGGTGAACGCAGCAGGCCAGGCCACATCTCTAGGAAGAGGTACAGTCGACATTTCAGGCCGAGACCGGGAACGTCGACTGTACCTCTTCCTAGAGATGCTGCCTGGCCTGCTGCGTTCACCAGCAACTTTGATGTGTGTTGCTTGAATTTCCAGCATCTGCAGAATTCCTTGCGTTTGAGATGATCAAAGGAGATGGCTTAAAGAAGGAAAGAGGGGTGATTACATAGAAACATAGAAATCCACAGCACATTACAGGCCCTTCAGCCCACAATGTTGTGCCAGCCATGTAACCTACTCTAGAAACTGCCTCGAATTTCCCCAGCGCATAGTCCTCTATTTTTCTATGCTCCATGTACCTATCTAAAAGTCTTTTAAAAGACCCTATTGTATCCATTTCTACCACCTTCACTGGCAGTGCATTCCACGCACCCACCACTCTCTGTGTGAAAAACCCACCCCTGACATCCCCCCTTGTACCTATTTCCAAGCACCTTAAAACAATCCCCCCTTGTGTTAACCACTTCAGCCCTGGGAAAAAGCCTCTTATTATCCACATGATCAATGACTCTCATCATCTTATACACTACTATCAGGTCACTTGCATCCCCCATCGCTCCAAGGAGAAAAGGCCAAGTTCACTCAACTTATTCTCATAAGTCATGCTCTCCAATCCAGGCAACATCCTTGTAAATCTCCTCTGCGCTCTCTCTATAGGTTAGAGAGAAAAGAATTCTAGGAGTAAGGACCTGGCTGCTGAAGGAATGGTCAACGATGCTGAATTTTTGCAACAGGACAAGAGGTCGGATTGAGGGAAGTGCACATATCTTGGAGGATGATGAAGATGTGGACTGGGAGCGTTACCAAAGTGGGAGGATTTGAAAACAAGGATAATAATTTAAAAATCAAAGCGTTTCTCAACATGGAATTAATGCAAACCAGCAAGCTGTATCTCCCTAAAATTTAGACCATCATAAAACCATAGAACTAGGTCATTTGGTGCATTAAGTTCTCACACATGTTCCTCTTAAATATTTCATCTTTCACCCTTAATCATGACCTCTAGTTCCAGTCTCACCCAGGCTCAGTGAAAGAAGCCTGCTTACATTTAACCTATTCCTACTCCTCTTCGTTTTTATTTTATTTATTGAGATGCAGCGCAGTATATTCCTTTCCAGCCCTTCATGTCATCCAGCAAACCCCAGTTTAACCCTAGCCTAATCAGAGTACGATTTAGAATGACCAATTAACTTATTAGTCCGTCTCTGGACTGTGGGAGGAGACCAGAGCACCCAGAAAAGACTCTCACATTCCATGAGGAGGACCTACAGACTCCTTACAGGTGACGTTGTAATTGAACTCCAAATTCTGATGCCCCAAGTTGTAACAGTGTTGCACTAACCACTACGCTACCGTGGCACAACTTTGTATACTCTGTTAAATCTCCCCTCACTTTCCTACGCTGAAGGGAGTAAACTCTTAACCTTTTCAACCTTGCCATTTACCTCAGGTCCTCTAGTCCTAGCAGCATCCTTTTAAATTTTCCCTGCACTCTTTCAGTCTTATTGATATACAAATACAGAGGCCCACAGAGGAGGAGGAGGAGAAGATGGCAGCGCGATGCAGCGCGCGCAGCCTCCCCGGCGAGTGATATCGTATTTGTAAGTAGGATGCCGTGCATAATCCTGATTTGATGGAGACAGACGTGAGAAGCAGGGAGGAACATCAGGAGAAACTTCTGAAATGCTCGCTTCGCTGCCGCTGCTACTGTGCGATCAAGAATCTCTGGAGGGGAAGGCCCCAAATCCTCGGCTTTGCCTGTTGCTGGCGGCCAGGGATGGGGTCAAAGCGCTTGGCAGAGATGGTGCTCGGTGCTCGGTGTCAGAGGGCTGGTTAGAGGTTCGAAGTTTACGGACGGACTGAGAGTCGGACTGTGGTCGGGTGCTTCCAGAATGCTGCATCGGCAAGTTTGCGGCGCTAGAAGCTCATGGCAGGGAGAGTTTTCTTCCTTCTACCATCTGCGTGAGATGTTGGGACTTTCGAGAGACTTTGAGACTTTTTTTTTACCGTGCCCATGATCTGTTCTTCATCAAATTACGATATTGTTTGCACTGTTGTAATTATGTGTTATAATTATGTGGTTTTTGTCAGTTTTTCAGTCTTAGTCCGTCTTGTGTTTCTGTGATATCACACTGGAGGAACATTGTATCATTTCCTAATGCATGCATGACAATAAAAGAGGACTGTGTGTCCTCATAATCTAATAATCTAATAATAATACTTGTAAATTATTGATAAGTACTTGAAGCTTCTTTTTATTTCATCAAATTTAAACTATTTCATCCAACAATCAAAGTTCAAAATGTAAAAGTTCAAAGTAAATTTTATTATCAGAGTACATATATGTCACTACATACAATTCTGAGATTCATTTCCTTTCAGGCGTAATCAGCAAATCTATAGAATAGCAGCTAGAACAGGATCAATGAAAGATCAACCAGAGTGCAGAAGACAACAAACTGTGCAAATGCAAAAATAAATAATAGCAATAAATAATGAGAACATGAAATAAAAAGATAAGAAGTCCTTAAAGTGAGATCATTGGTTGTGGGAATATCTCAATGGATGGGCAAGTGAGTGTCGTTATCCCCTTTTGTCCAGGGGCCTGATGCTTGAGGGGTAGTAACTGTTCTTGAACCTGGTGGTGTGAGTCCTGAGGCTCCTGGACCTTCTACTGGATGGCAGCAGTGAGAAAAGAGCATGACCTGGGTGGTGGGATCTCTGAAGATGGATACTGTTTTCCTATGGCAGCACTTCATGTAGGTACGCTCAATGGTAGGGAGGGCCTTACCCATGATGCACTCGGCCAATCCACTACCTTTTGCAGGATTTTCTGTTCAAAGGCATTGATGTTTCCCAACCAGGCCATGATACACTCAGTCAGTTCACTCTCCACAACGCAACTATAGAAGTTTGCACTGAGTTGCTTGATCTTCAAGACAGAGCAGGAAATAATCAGTGTGGAGTGTAGATTTATCATAAATCGGTACTATAGAATTTGCTACAGCTGTACCTCACACTGAAACAACTTAATGACGTGAATTTCAATGGAACCAAATGTCTGATGTGAAGTAGAAAGTGGAGCCACTGTGATACTGCAGATTCATCAGAACCAGCCGAACATCACTCTCTCTTCATGTGCTACACTCTTGTGTGGGTGTTATGCGAAATATTCAGAGGTCTAGAAGGTTGGCAAGATGAACAGTAAAAGATTTAAAGGTTTTGAAGAAACACTTTCTGACTTTCATCTAGAACTCTACTACTAGAAAAACTAAAAGTTAATGTTAACACAAGAGATTCTGCAGAGGAACCCACACAGTTAACAGTACAATGTCATTGATCTCCAAGGTTGCCGTATATATCGACAGATTGTGCAAGTTTCCGGTTCACGGTGGAACTGCTAGATTATGAATGACTGGACAGGAGAGAAGCAGGAAACTCAGGGAAGGAAGCCCATGGGCTTCGGGTCACCATGATTCCCATCATCCTTTCCAAAGTCATCACACTTGGCGTCAGACTTGCAGGAGGAAAGCTAAAATAAAACTGTCTCTGGAGAGGACAGAAAGAATAGAACAAAGAAAAATAATGTGCATAATAGTAGCAAGCCTTTTAATCTTCTGAATTTACTTCATATAGAGCTTCAATGTACAGGCCATCCCTTGGGAATAAACAGGTTCCATTTTCATAGATGTCCCCATTGATTTATAGATTTTGTTCATGAACTGGAGAATACACAAAAAAATCAATGAATATGGGAATCACACCTCCACAGAAATGTAAGGAATGACATTGAAACACATAAGACTGATAAGAAAGAATAATTACTAAAAGTGGAGAGTGAAAGAGAGCAAATTAGTTCTGTTGGCTGTAGGAACAAACATATGACTTTTGAACAGGATAAAGTTAAGAGAGCTCATTCATATGGACAGGTTCCTGTAGTTGGGCATTCAATAAACACAAGAAATCCTGAAGATGCGTTGGAAATCCAGAGCAACACACAGAAAATGCCAGAGGACCTCAGCAGGTCAGGCTGCATCTACAGAAGTTAATAAACAGTCAATGTTTCAAGCTGAGACCCTTCTTCAGGACGAGAAAGAAGGGGGAAGAAGCCAGAATAAGAAGATGGGGGGAGGGGAAGGAGTACAAACTATAAGGTGATAGGTGACATTGGTGAGTGGGGGACAGAGGATGAAGTAAGAAGCTGGGAGGTAATGGGTGGAAAAGAAAGGGGTGGGGAAGAAGGATTCTGATAGGAGGGGAGAGTGAACCATGAGAGAAAGGGAAGGAGGGAGTGGCACCAGGGAGGGTGACGGTAGGTGAGGAGAGGAGGAAGAGGTAAGAGGGAGGTAGAGTAGGAAATTGAAGAGGGTGAATTGAAGAGGAAATTGAAGAGGATTTCTCTAACATTACCAGAGGTTAGAGAAATCAATGTTCATGTCATCAGGTTGGAGGCTGCCCAGATGGAATATGAGGCGTTGCTCCTCCAAACTGAGAGAGGCCTCGTTGCAACAGTAGAGGAGGCCATGCACCAATATTTCAGAATGGAAATGGGAATTGGAATTTAAGCGATTAGCCACAGGGAAATCCTGTTTTTTGCAGTCCCCCAATCTACGTCGGGTCTCACCAATGTAGAGGAGGTTGCATTGGGAGCACCGGAGAGAGCTGACAACCCCGAAAGATTCACAGGTGAGGTGTTGCCTCAGCTATAATGACTGCTTAGGGCTCTGAATGGAGGTGAGGGAGGAGGTGGATGGGCAGGTGTACCACTCTGGCCACTTGCAGGGATAAGTGCCAGGAGGGAGATTTGTGGGGAGGGACAAATGGATAAGGGAATCCACGGAGTGAACAGTCTCCGTGGAAAAGCAGAGATTTGGGGATAGGCAAGGACATGTTTAGTGGTGGGCTACCGTTGAAGATGTAGGAAGTTGTGGAGAATGACATGTTGAATGCGGAATCTGATGGGTGATAGGAGAGGACAAAAGGAACTCTATCACTGTTAAGGTGACGGGTAGATTGAGTGAGCACAGATGTCCAGGAAATAGAGGAGATGTGGTCAACGGCAGCATCAGTGTGAAGGAATGGAAACCCTGTTCTTTGAAGAAGTGAGGACATACTGATGTTCTGGAAAGGAAAGTCTCCTCCTTGGAATGGGTGCAGCGGAGCTGAAGAAACTGAGAAAAGGGAGCAGGATTTTTACAGGAGGCAGCATGGGAAGAGGTATAGTCAACATAGCAGTGAAAATCGATAGGTTTATAAAATTTATCGGTAGACAGCTTGTCTCCAGAGATGTCGAGAAGGGGGAGAAGGGGTCAGAAATGGACCAAGTGAATTTAAGGGCAGGAAATTGTAGACAAAGTTGACAAGCACAGCATGGGTACATGTAGCAGAACCAATACAGTTGTCAATGTAGAGCAGAAAGAGTTGGGGAACAATACCAGGGAAGGCCTGGAATGTAGCTAAAGAAAAGGCAGGCATATTTGGCACCCATGTGGGTGCTCATGACTAACCCTTGGGCATGAATACCCTGAGACAGCCCGAAAATGAAGTACCTCTGAACTTAGCCATTGTTTTATATATCCACAGCAATTTAATTTCCATACAGAAATCTCACATGGTAAAGCATTGTTGAACACGTTGGCCCGAGATACTGGGAGAGAATTTTTGGTCTTCTTTATACCACAGAATTTTTTTTACATTTTTCTGAAAGGAAAGTGACATCTCTGTTTAAACTTCCTTCAGAAAGAGATCCTTCCATTCTAACACATTCCCGCAGTACTGGACTGAAGAGCCAGACAGAACTGTATGTTCAACACCGTTCTGTCCTGACCTGAATAGATACTCTTCCGAGAAAGTGGCTGTTGAAGCTGATGCCTCATTTGATGAGGTTGACTCATTGAGTTGACAAGCTGAAGGGAGCATTGTATTTCAATGCCGAATGAAGAAAATAACCCAATTATTGGTCACTAGGCCGGGATACTGGCGCCAAATTGGCTGTACAGCTGTTAAAACTGTTAACTTGGCAAGCAAGTTAGAAACCAAGTGAAGGCTTTTAGTACTTATTTTTAAGGTAGAAGAACAACTAGAAGAAACATAACGGCAGACAAAATAAATGGTCAACAAAAGAATATCTTTTTATAGATTAACACTTCCTAAGACTCCTCACATCTGAGAACATAAGAAAGAGGGGCAGGAGTAGACCACACGTTCCCTCTATCATTGAACATGATCCTGGCTGATCTGATGTTGGCCTCAGCTCCTCTTTCCTGTCTTTTCCCTGTAACCCTTGACATCCCTGCCTCTCCCCCCCACCCCATCCACCCCCACCAATAAGCTAAAAATCTGTTGAGCTCAGCCTTGAACATAGTCAGAGCAGTTTTCTTGCCAAATTGTTCATGGGTGCCCCCTAAAGGATTGGCAGGCAAGTGCACTGTATTTGAGGTACCAGCTTTGGAGACTAGGAAGGTGGTTGGTTAGACTGGCCTTGTGAGACCAGCAATTCAAACATCAGCATGATCTCCCACTTTGTTCATTGTATAGGAAAACCAAATCCATCACTGTAGAAATAAAAAAGACTGCAGATGCTGGAAATCTAGAGCAACACACAAAAAGTTGAAGGAATTTAACAGGTCAGGCAACATCTATGGAGGGAAATGAACCATTGATGTTTCAGGCTGAGATCTTTAATCAAGATCGGAAAGGAAGTGAATAGGTGAGGGAGAATACTGGCTATCACTCTTTCATTCTGGTCTTCATGAAGTTCTCAACCCAAAACATGGACTCTCCATTTCCCTCCACAGATGCTAACTGACTTATTGTGCAAATCCTGCCTTTTATGCAGGTGTTTATATTGATTCACTGCTAAAAGTGCCCACGGTGCCTGTTTCTGATTATCATCTGATAAACTCTTTGGTCAGTATGCCCTCTTGCTGTGATATATTGCTCAAATAGTTGAATCTGGACAACTCCTTAGCAAAGGGGGATTTAGGAGAGAACTGCATGGAAAGGACAGCTATTGATTGCAATTTGATTGCTCCCATATGGACAAGTGGCATGGCCATTACAACTGCATAATGATATTTTGGCAATAATGAACTTTATGAACATTGGGTGTACCCAAGAACTTCCATTGACAGAACATGTCATTAGAGGTTGAGGGGACTTGAGGTGTGGGTGCAGGGTAATGGTAGAGTATTAAGTTGGATGTTGGGTTGACCAAAATTTATAGTCAGATCCGGACTTGTGGACAGATCAGAGTATATGCAATTAGAGATCAGAAGTGGTGGAGATTGTATTCTTAGCATTGGCCAGAAAGAACTAGAGTCAACAAATCAGAGAATTAAAATATATCAAGGACAGTGGAAGTAGGCAGACCAATTGTCCTTGCTTTGCCATGAGATCGCAGGAATGGAGGCTGCCATTTTGTGAAGCTGCTCTGTATTCTTGATTTTGTGAACTGGTTTTGCTCAGCTGAAATAGTATTTTAAAGTCAATGATGCTCCAGGTAATATACAGGATGAGAGCTCATTTCCAAATAAGAAGTATTTGTGAAGTGTTCTTTAGTATGATACAGCATGCAGTTTTGTGAAAGGTGGGGTCTGTGTCTGCCCTGAGTGATTCGAGCTGGTCACTGGTTTGGTCACTGATTTAGAACAAAGAGCCATAAATTACCAGTTGTCACTTGGAAGAGGACAATAAGTGGATGCTGGCTTGGACCAGAGCCAATAAGAAGCTGACATTGGTCAGTCAGGTGACATCGAGTCAATGAGATTGAAATTGTAACAACTGGTAAGAAATGTTTTTAAAAAGGTGCTGCAAAGGCAAAGCACCAACAACTCTCTGGAGACCAACCATCGTGATGTGGAGGACCTCCACGTCGGACACATGGAGATTAGATGAAGACCACAAAGAACACCTCTCCAGTGTAGAATCCTTTCCCAGTTATTACCTTTTCTACTCTTTGACTGTACAGGGAGGGTCAGGGACACTTAGTAGGTGTGCGGACAGGTATCCTGTTGTATAAATTCATGTGCTTTTCAGTTGAGACTATAAAGTTATTTGTCAGTAAATACAGATTCTCTCTGTGCCTAACTGATCATTATTACTAAGGAGTAATCCTTATAACACTAGCAAAGCCCTTGGAGATTCGTTGAACTGTTGCTCTTAGTGGATTATTGACATTTGGGATAACAGGGTAAGGAACCCTGAGGAATCATGAAGGGTTGAGGGAGACAATGGAATCAAGTGACTTGAAAAATAAATGCTAAATTACTTATCTTTGTGGTATCTAAATCTGGTCCTGCTAATGTGGCAGTTAGTGCAATGTCATCACAGTGCTAGCCACCCAGGTTCAATTCCTGCCACTGACTGTAAAAAATTTGAATGTTCTCCTCACAACTGCATACGTCTCCTCTGGGTCCTCCAGCTTCCCCCCACATTCCAAAGACATAATTGTCAGTAGTTTCATTGGTCACATAGGTGTAACTGGGAGGGATAGGCTCGCTAGGCCTGTTACTGTGCTGTATCTCTACAGTAAATAAATAAATATAACGCTCTCAGCACTAACCAATGCTCCTGGTCTAATATCTAGTTTTTCCTGCATGCGAGTTACATGGAGATCAATATAACTTGATGCACATCTAGCATAGAACCATAGAACCATAGAAACTACAACACAGAAACAGGCCTTTTGGGCCTTCTTGGCTGTGCCGAACCATTTTCTGCCTAGTCCCACTGACCTGCACACGGACCATATCCCTCCATACACCTCCCATCCATGTATCTGTCCAATTTATTCTTAAATGTTAAAAAAGAACCCGCATTTACCACCTCGTCTGGCAGCTCATTCCATACTCCCACCACTCTCTGTGTGAAGAAGCCCCCCCTAATGTTCCCTTTAAACTTTTCCCCCCTCACCCTTAACCTATGTCCTCTGGTTTTTTTCTCCCCTTGCCTCAGTGGAAAAAGCCTGCTTGCATTCACTCTATCTATACCCATCATAATTTTATATACCTCTATCAAATCTCCCCTCATTCTTCTACGCTCCAGGAAATAAAGTCCTAACCTATTCAATAAGACCATGCCTCATGTCAGAACGTCGTGGCTTAAATTCCAGAGCATACAAAGTGTGTGAAAAAGATTATCAAATTTCACCTCACATTAAATGCATACAATATGCAATTACACAGCACTGTAATAAACAATGACTCATGTTCTGATTTTCTAGATTTCCTTGCTCTCTGATGCATCTTCTCCTGTACTGATATTATAGCTGTGAGATTTCAGTATGGTGTTCAAAATTAAGGATGTGCCCTAATCACAGTATCAATAGATCTGAATGGGATTCAGAACACTGATACAAAACAGATTTGCTTTTGAAGCCTCATGTAATGAATTCACTGCAGCCTTTCAATGTAGTTTTTGGCAGCAATATATAGGGTTAAATTTAAGAGCTGAGAACAAACATTGTGCAGTAGTTAATGGCTGATGGATCTCGCCGTGCTTGTTGTCTGTCTGGAACTGTCGATATCTGCTGGAAGTTACAGAATTGCAAAAAGTTACTGAGGCTCTTGCGATTTGAAAATGATCTGCATATCAATAAGGAAATAAAGCTGAAGAAAGATGAGGTATGCAGGCAGTAACCAAATGGCTGGGTGCAAGTGACTTGTCCAGAAGCTGTGCTTCCACTTTCAACCGGGGACATACAAGGAATTCACCCGCAGACTTGAGGAGGATGGAAACACGTGCGTGGTTGAAACAGAAACCAGCCTCTCCTCCGTGCGCTCTGTCTATATGTTCCCCTGCCTCAGGAAAGCAGCCAATGGGAAAGATTTCTTCCACACCAATCATTCTCACTTCTACCCACTTCCACTGGGCAGAAGACACAAAAGCTTAAGACCATGTTCTGCAGTGCTCAAAGACAGCTTCTATCCCGCTTTTATAAGACTCTTGATTGGAATTTGTTTACAGTAAAAATAAACATTTGATCTCACTGTCTACCTTCCAATGGCCTTTGCACCTTATTTGTCTAACTACACTGCACTCTTTCTGCAGCTATAACATTACATTCTATGTCCTGCGACTTTTTCCATTTGTACAATGGGTGGCGCGATACCATAGCAGCACCAATCACCGATCTGGGTTCAATTTCTGCCGTTGTTTGTAAGGAGCTTGTACATTCTCTCTGTAACCTCACAGGTACTCATGTTTCTTACCAAAGTACAAAGCTCAAAGTTCAAAGTAAATCATTATCAAGGTACATATACGTTAGGATATGCAACCCTGAGATTCAATTTTCTGTGGGCATACTCAGCAACCTTGGTCCCTAAGGTTGTCATAGCCGGGGGAGAGGTAGTGGAGATAAGCTCCCACTACCTATAACGTGCTCCAAATGGCATGTAACTCTAACAGCCTCTGACAACCAAGTCCAACTCTTGGCCTTTACATGTGGCTTAGCTACTAGGCCCAGCGGAAGTGTTTTTACTGACAAGAGAAATCTCAAAAGCAGTTGCTTTGGGTAGGTGAGGCTCATCAGCCTTGGACGGCAGCTCACCCAGGAGAAGGAGAACTCTGATTTTAAACCTCCGCTGCCTTGTGGCCATACCCACCCATGGAAAAGGCTTCAGGAGTAAACCCCGAGGAAGAAATCCGGAGCGGGGGACCCTAAGGCAGTTTGATGTTGTTTACAACTTCACTCTGGCAGCCTCTGCGACGACACTGATGCCAAGCTGTATCGGCGCTTGCCCTTCCCTTGGACTACATCAGTGACGTGGAGAGGGGGAGCCCACTGCATGGGCAACAGCCGGTTCTTCACCAGAGGCACAGTCCACCAAAGGCGCAAACCCATGATCCCCTGGGATCGATGGCTGCCTCCTACTATTGCCTACCACTCAGCAAAACTATAGAATAGTAATTAAAATAGCAAAGGTGGTCGCAAGAGGCAGGTGAGTGGCTATGGGATTGTTTTGACTCAGTGGACTGGGCCGTGTTCAAGAACTCATCTGGGTATCTGAACGAACCCCCAGTGGGCGGTTGTCAAGCACTTTATAAAACAGTCACAAAGAAGTGTGTGCCACCAAAATCATTCAGACTCTTCCCCAAACAGAAGCTTTGGATGAACCATGAGATCAGCAATCTGCTGAGCGGCAGATCAGAGTAAGTACAATTGAGTGACCAAGAAAGTTACAAGAAGTCCATGTACGATCTCCAGAAAGCCATCTCACAGATGACGTGTCAGTTCCGGATTAAACTTGAATTAATGAAGTAGGTGGCTCCATGGCTGCAGCAGGGCTTGATTGCTATCAGCTTCTACCAAGTGAAATCAAGCGACGTAGGTGACAACAGGGATTTCCCTTCCAGATGAGATCAATTCCTTCTATACTCACGTTAACCATCAAAACACAGAGGAACCAACACAAACTCCCACAACCTCTAATGACTTTGAGATTTCAGCCTCTGAGGCCAACATGACAGCAGCATCCTTCAGGAGGGTGAACCCACCAAAAGTCCCCAGCTCAGATGGGGTACCTGACCGAGTACTAAAGATCTCTGCTGATCAACTGACTGAAGTGTTCACTGAGATGTTTAACCTCTTGTGTCAGCAGTATGAGGTATCCACCTACTTCAAGCAGGCTTCAATTACACCAGTGCCCAAGAAGAATGCGGTAACCTGCCTCAAAGATTATCATCCAGTAGCACTTACGCCCACAGTGATGAAGTGTTTAAGAGGTTGGTGATGAAACATATCAACTCCTGCCTGATACGCAAATTGGATCTGCTCTAGTTTGCCTACCAGCCCAACAGGTCCACAGCAGATGCCACTTCATCTGCTCTTCACTCAACCCTGGAATATCTGGACAGCAAAGATGTATATGTCAGGATATTCTTTATCGACTTCAGCTCAGCATTCAATACTACTCTCCCCTCAGAATTAATCAATAGGCCTGAAGACCTGGGCCTAAGTAGCTCCTTGTGCAATTGGATCCTCAATTTCCACCTTTGCAGACATCAGTCAGTTCATATTGGCACCAACATCTCCTCCACAATCTCTATCAGCACAGGTGCACCACAAGGCTGTGTGCTCGGCCCCCTGCTCTATTTGCTTTGCACTTATGACTGTGTGGCTAAGCACAGCTCCAATGCCATATTCAAGTTTGCTGATGATACCACTTGAGGGCATCCTCAATAAATCCAACAACCATAATAGAATCGATGAAAGATTTCATGCAAAGCCCATTACCTTCTGCCACTGAAGGCTTAGACCTCCATTGTGTGAAATGAGTATCAGCCAAGGTGTCACTACTTGGCCATGAACGCATTCAGCATTATTACCATAACACAGGCGTAAAACAAGCACGCAGCTTCTCTTAACTCACTCAAAGTCGGTCAATTCAAAACCAAAACAAGATGCTGTTGAAAGGAGGCGTACCCTGGCTGAGAAATTTTTCAGGTAGGTTCATTTCTGGGAACTGCAACCTCTGAAAACTCTGTTCAATAACTGCCATTGTAGACTGCTGGGTGGAAATTCTTGATGTCACACGTGACCTGCCTACTGCCTTGTGAACTTTGGCATTGTGGTTTTAGACTATGCGTGCTTTGACTTATACTTTACATGTACTAGACTAGAAAGGAACATCTGTTACATTCATTAAAAAGTCCTTTTCATTGCCCATATAATTGTTGGGTGTAAATTTTGACAATAAATACAAAAGGCATCAGAATATGTTACTCGGACCAAAACATCAACTGATTATTCCCATCCATGGATGCTGCCAGCCCTGCTGAGCTCCTCCAGCATACTGAGTGTATTGCTCTAGATTTCCTGCATCTGCAGTACCTCTTGTGACTAGGAATGAATTAACAAATTAAGATCTTTAAGATGTTAATACTTTTTGGCCACATGCGGGTTGGAGGAGCAACACCCAATATTCCATCTGAGTAGCCTCCAGTCTGATGGCATAAACATCGATTTCTCGAACTTCTGGTAATTGCTCCCTCCCCTTCTCCATTCCCCATTCCCTCTCTCACCTTATCTCCTCACCTACCCATCACCTTCTCTTCTCTTTTTTCCATTGCATTCCGTCCTTTCCTATCAGTTTCCCCCTTCTCCACCCCGTTATCTCTTCCACCAATCAACTTCCCAGCTCTTTACTTCACCCATCCCCCTGTCCCAGTTTCACCTATCACCTACTATCTTGTACTTCTTGCTCTCCCTCCTCCACCTTCTTACTTTGACCTCATCTCTTTTTCCAGTCCTGATGAAGGGTCTTGGCCTGACACGCCAACTGTTTACTCTTTTCCATTGATGCTGCCTGACCTGCTGAGTTCCTCCAGCATTTTGTGTGCATTGCTAAGATCTTTCCTATTCCCTGGACTTTACAGTCAGTGTCTCTAGTAACCTTGAGGCTCTGTACTCACCCATTGTAACACTTTGCCACATACTTCTCTAGATTGGTGAATTTGGTTTTCACCATGAATTGCACTTTCCTGGTCTGTGTAATTCAGGGGCACATGAATCTTACCTCTCTCTCTTCTGAAAGTGCTTCTCATACTGAACTATGTATTGCCCAGTGGTGTTCAAAATGACTCATAGAACATTTATGATCTAAGTATGTATACAGAATACAACTCTGAAATTTGTTGTCAGCAGTCAACCATTTCCCACGTTGAGCCAAGACAGTGAAGCTTGGCAGGGAACTCTGTTGGGAGGATCGTGCAATGGCAGCCTGCACAGTTTTCTATCACATCTCCCTTCACTCAACACTTCCCCATGAAGGAAAAAAGAGGAAATCATTAGGCTTATAAAGCCTAATGATTGCCTCTCATAGTAGGTCCCTCTAATGGTAGGGATACATTTGTACATCCCTTCCACAAATCCCAGAGTGTACTTGATGGCTTGATCTTTGACGTAGCTCTTCCATCAGGAAGATAATCAGCCAATACATGGTGACCACACCTGTCGTAGTTTTGGACCTGCCCCTTTTTTCATTTTCTGGGATGCATCTTTACTTCAGTTGGGAACACACACTAGACCACTGTTGCATAAGATGAATGACTATCGTTCCATGCCCAGACTGCAATTCAGGATATCTCATCACTTGACTGTCCCTCTCCTACCAGGCTAAAAAGCAAGGCTCCTAACCTAAGGACAACAAAGAGATGTTTGTGGGAAGCAGAAGAGGGGCTACGGGATTGCTTTGACTTGGTGGACTGGATCGTGTTCAAGGACTCATCAGTGGACCTGAATGAATGCACCATGGTTGTCATGGACTTTATAAAAACAGTTGTAGACAAGTGTGTCCCCATAAGATCATTGAGATTAGACCATAAAACCATAAGATACAGGAGCAGAAGTGGGCCATTCAGCCTATCGAGTCTGCTCCGCCATTCAATCATGGGCTGATCCAATTCTTTCAGTTTTCCCCTCTCCCCTGCCTTCTCCCCATACCCTTTGATGCCCTGGCTAATCAAAGTCAACTTTGGCCAGTCCCCCTCTTATGCCACTGTAGTTTCCTTTCTTCCACTGAAATACTGACAAATTGGATTTTAGTTTCTCCTTCTCAAGTTTCAAAGTGAACTCGATCATATTATGATCTCTGTTTCCTAAGGGTTCCTTAACCTTAAGCTCTCTTATCACCTCTGGATCATTGCACAACACCCATCCAGCACAACCAATCCCCTAGTGGGCTCAACAACAAGCTATTCTAAAAAGCCATTCCTTAGACATTCTACATATTCTCTCTCTTGAAGTCCAGTACTGACCTGGTTTCCCAATCCAGAAGCTTCAGATGAACCACGAGATGGGGTATCAATTTTAGCCCAGGACAGAGGACTCTGGTGAGCTGCTATCAGCTGCCTATGCTGCAGTAGGAGTGATGGGCTTAACTAATTTCTTTTCCTCATCCATGATATCTCTCTTCTTCACTGTCCAATTTTCACTCCATGTTCAGGAGCAGAAGAGGGGCTCCTGAGATGAGAAGAGGAGATGAGTTATACAGCTCTCATTACATGCACGTGCAGTTCAACTCTTTGAGTGATTATGCAGAAAGTTTGAAGGTAATAACTCATCTCCTTCTACCTTAGGCCATGAACTTATCAATCACCCCTGCTGTGGACCACTTTCTGGAGGTCCAAGACGCCAACTTCTACAAAGAAGGGATCCGTATGCTCCACGATCGCTGGACTAAGTGTGTAAATGTAGGAGGGGACTATGTTGAAAAATAAATGTGTTAGGTTTTCTAAAATTGACTCCTTCTACCTTAGGCCACGAACTTATCAATCGCCTGTGGTATTTTGCCTACCCAGGTTCAATCTGTTCTGATGAGGAAAAGGAAATATTGTGGTTTAATTTAATGCCAATGGTGCTTGCTGACTAGATCTACAATTAATATATAGCCAGCTATGTGAGATGCAGGTGGGTCGTGGGTGACTAAAAGGACTTTTTCATGCGTGTAACAGGCCTTTAACGTGGGCAATCATGTTCCTTTCTATTTTGCTACATGTAAAGTTGAAATAAAGCATGCACATCATAGTCTGAAACCACAATGCCAACTTTCACAAAGCAGTGTGCAGGTCACATGTGACATTAACAATTTCCACCCAGCCAGACAGAATGGAAGTTATTGAACAGAGCTCTCAGTGCTCGCAATTCGCAGGAGTTAACCTTTATCCAAACTCCTCAATCATTCATCGCCAACAAAAATCTTTTCAAAATGTTAGTTTTATTAATCCTGTTTGATTGTGCAACGTCTGATTCTGTCGTACAAAGAGCTTCTGCAGATTTCCGCTGGAAATCCAGAGTAATACACACACACACACACACACACACACACACACACACACACACACACAATGCTGGAGGAACTCAGCAGGTCAGGCAGCCTCTACGGAGAGGAATAAAGAGTTCACATTTTGGGCCAGAAAGGAAGGGGGAAGAAGCCAGAATGAGAAGGTGGGGTGGGGGGGGACAAGTGGGAAGGGAAGGAATACAAGCTAGAAAGTGATAAATGAAATCAGGTGAGGAGGAAGGTACAGTACTGTGCAAAAGTCTTAGGCATCCTAGCTCTATATCTACGTGTTGGCGCGTGGCCAAGTGGTTAAGGCGTCGGTCTAGTGATCTGAATGTCGTGAGTTCGAGCCTCAGCTGAGGCAGCATGTTGTGTCCTTGAGCAAGGCACTTAATCACACATTGCTCTGCGACGACACTGGTGCCAAGCTGTATGGGTCCTAACGCCCTTCCCTTGGACAACATTGGTGGCATGGAGAGGGGAGGCTTGCAGCATGGGCAACTGCCGGTCTTCCATACAACCTTGCCCAGGCCTGCATCCTGGAAACCTTCCAAGGCGCAAATCCATGGTCTTACAACACTAACGGATGCCTATATAATTATATATATATGTTGTACTGTACTACTGGCATAAATAAAAACAGATGTTATGATATATGTGAGGGGAAATAATAAACCGGACTCTGATGTGGGTCTCTGTTGTGGACTGAGAGCGGGAAGGGGGCAGGGAGAGGGGAATCGTGGTTGAGAAAAGGGGAAGGAAGAGTTGAGGGAGCAGGAAGCATCAGACAGACATTTTGTTATGGTCAATGAATGAACGGTTTGAAATTAAATGACTTTGCCCAGTGTCTCAGGGCTGGGTTGGGTGTTTTTAGAGACACAGAACAACACAGCAACAGATCCTTGTAGCCCAACGTGCCCAATCACACCCATGTGACCAATTAGCTCATAAGCTATAGGAGCAGAAGTAGGCCATTTGGCCCATTCAATCATGGGCTGATCTAATTCTTCTAGTCACCCCCACTCCCCTGCCTTCACCCCATACCCTTTGATGCCCTGGCTAATCAAGAAACTATCTATCTCTGTCTTAAATACACTCAATGACTTGGCCTCCACAGCTGCTCGTGGCAATAAATTCTGTAGATTTACCACCCTCTGACTAAAGTAATTTCTCCACATCTGGGTAGGCAATTAACCTAATAACCCATACATGTTTGGAATGTGGGAGGAAACCGTGAGCACGCATGGTCACGGGGAGAATGTGCAAGATCCTTTCAGTCAGCAGTGGGAATTGAACCCAAGTCACTTGTGCTGTACTAGTATTACACTAATCGCTACTATACTGTGACGCTCATTTAGCAGCGATTTTGCATATTCCATAAACAGCCTGAGCACTTTGATCTTCTTTGACAAGTTTTCAACATATTGAAACAGTGCTACTATTGAGAGATTCAGATAGATATGTAATACCTGGGCCTTTTTAGTTGATGTTTTGTGAGGAGATTGCCAAGCTTCTATCTTGTACCTCATCTGACATTATTAGATGCATCATCAACCGTTGATTAAATCTTGAGCCCAAAGCATTGAATTCTATTTTTCAACTCCCTGTTGCCATATAATTCTTGGTCATTAGTTCTCCTCAGGCATTCAGATTCCCGCAGATGAATTGGTATTTTCAAGATTCATGATTCAAGATTGTTCAATGTCATTTCCAGGACACAAGTGTAAAGGAGAACAAAATGATTGCTACTCTGGATCCAATACAGCACAAAAAACATGAAAAGTTAAATAACACAATAATAAAAAAGTACAATAGATAAGAATACATTTCTTCTTCTTAAGCCGATTATGCCTTCTGGGGCATAGGCTGCTGACAGCAGCTTACCAGAGTTCTGTACTGGACTAGACCTTCAGTCGTTCAAGGTGCAGTCCATCAAAGATTCTTCCTCTCCCAAGGATGAGGTCTTTGGATCTTAGATTGGCCTTTCCTGATAATTTTTCAAAACTCTTTAGATTCCGGACTAGTTCCTGAGGATTGGAGGGTGGCTAATGTAATCCCACTTTTTAAAAAGGACAGAGAGAGAAACCGGGGAATTATAGACCGGTTAGCCTAACATCGGTGGTGGGGAAACTGCTAGAGTCAGTTATCAAAGATGTGATAACAGCACATTTGGAAAGCGGTGAAATCATCAGACAAAGTCAGCATGGATATGTGAAAGGAAAATCATGTCTGACGAATCTCATAGAATTTTTTGAGGATGTAGCTAGTGGAGTGGATAGGGGAGAACCAGTGGATGTGGTATATTTGGATTTTCAAAAGGCTTTTGACAAGGTCCCACACAGGAGATTAGTGTGTAAACTTAAAGCACACGGTATTGGGGGTAAGGTATTGATGTGGATAGAGAATTGGTTGGCAGACAGGAAGCAAAGAGTGGGAATAAACGGGACCTTTTCAGAATGGCAGGCAGTGACTTGTGGGGTACCGCAAGGCTCAGTGCTGGGACCCTAGTTGTTTACAATATATATTAATGATTTAGATGAGGGAATTAAATGCAGCATCTCCAAGTTTGTGGGTGACACGAAGCTGGGCGGCAGTGTTAGCTGTGAGGAGGATGCTAAGAGGATGCAGGGTGACTTGGATAGGTTAGGTGAGTGGGCAAATTCATGGCAGATGCAATTTAATATGGATAAATGTGAGGTTATCCACTTTGGTAGCGAAAACAGGAAAACAGATTATTATCTGAAAGCTGGCCAATTAGGAAAAGGGGAGGTGCAACGAGACCTGGGTGGCATTATACACCAGTCATTGAAAGTGGGCATGCAGGTACAGCAGGCGGTGAAAAAGGCGAATGGTATGCTGGCATTTATAGCAAGAGGATTCGAGTACAGGAGCAGGGAGGTACTACTGCAGTTGTACAAGACCTTGGTGAGACCACACCTGGAGTATTGTGTGCAGTTTTGGTCCCCTAATCTGAGGAAAGACATTCTTGCCATAGAGAGAGTACAAAGAAGGTTTACCAGATTGATTTCTGGGATGGCAGGACTTTCATATGATGGAAGACTGGATGAACTAGGCTTATACTTGTTGGAATTTAGAAGATTGAGGGGGGATCTTATTGAAATGTATAAAATCCTAAAGGGATTGGACAGGCTAGATGCAGGAAGATTGTTCCTGATGTTGGGGAAGTCCAGAACGAGGGGTCACAGTTTGAGGATAAAGGGGAAGCCTTTTAGGACCAAGATTAGGAAAAACTTCTTCACACAGAGAGTGGTGAATCTATGGAATTCTCTGCCACAGGAAACAGTTGAGGCCAGTTCATCGGCTATATTTAAGAGGGAGTTAGATATGGCCCTTATGGCTAAAGGGATCAGGGGGCATGGAGTGAAGGCTGGTACAGGGTTCTGAGTTGGATGATCAGCCATGATCATACTGAATGGCAGTGCAGGCTCGAAGGGCCGAATGGCCTACTCCTGCACCTATTTTCTATGTTTCCATAGCTCTGAATTTGTATGGGAAGGGGTTGCTAGCCCCACATCCAAAAATATAAATACATAAGATAGTTTATATATATATGTAGATTAATTGTACTCTATGCCTATAAAGTGATGCTAGGCACAGTGGTGTCTGTACATAAGGTGACTTCGGCAGGAAATGATAAAGTAGTGGTGGTGGATGGTGTGGTGGGGTGAGTTAGTGTTGATCAGCCTTACCGCTTGGGGAAAGTAACTGTTTTCAAGTCTGGTGGTCCAGGTGTGGATGCTACATAGCCTCCTCCCGGTTGGGAGTCGGACAGACAGTCCCTGAGCAGGGTGGGTGGGCCTCATGATGGAGCCGGCCTTTTTCCAGCTCCTTTCTGTACATAAGTCCTTCACAGTGACTAGGCTGGTGATAGAGATGCATTGGGCAGTTTTGACGATCTGTATTAGAGCTTCTTTTCGCAGCATTGCAGTTTCCGTTCAGTGGAGAGTAGACGTCCTGGCTGCTTCACAGCCTGGTATGGAAACACCAATGCCCTGAACTGAAAAATCTATGAAGGTACTGGCTGCACCCAAGCCCATCACAGTTAAAGCATTCCCCTGTCGCGAAATGTGTTACATTGTAATACATATAATAAAAATGTGAATTACAGTAAGAAGTACATATATTTAAGAGTTAAATTAAATGAATAGCGCAAAAAAGTAGTGAGGTAGTATTCATGGGTTCAATGTCCTTTCAGAAATCGATGACAGAGGGGAAGAAGCTGTCCCTGAATCATTGAGTGTGTGCCCCCAGGCTCCTGTACCTCCTACCTGATAATAGCAACGAGAAGAGAGCATATGCTAGCTGATGGGGATGCTTAATAATGAATGCCACCTTTTGGAGGCACTGTTCCTTGAAGATGTCCTGGACGCTAGTGTCCATGTTGGAGCTGACTGAGTTCACAACTTTCTGCAGCTTATTTTGTTCCTGTGCAGGCGCCATTCCCGCCCCAGCCCTGCCATTCCAGTCAGCGATGCGGCCAGTTAGAACGCTCTCCACGGTACATCTGTAGAAAATTGTGATATACTCCAGAGCAATGCACATACTGAGAAGTACCAGGTAAAGTAGGCTTTTGTACAATTTTACTTTTACTTAGTTGTTATAGGGAAGCTTTGAAATGGCTGAACAGCTATTTGTAAGATATTTAAACTGGTAAGGAGGCTATGCACATAGGGATGCAATATTGAAAGCAGACAGTTTGAATTCAATTTCTAAGTTTTCTCAATATTTCAGACTTAAAGTCCTAAAATTTGAACACTTGGGATCTATTTCATACTCACGATGGAATGCTCTATGGAATGGAAGACCCCAACCATCCTGGCTGTGCCTTCTTCTTCCTACTACCATGAAATGAGAGGTACCAGACCCTTAGGTTCAGGAGCAGTTTTTACCTTAAAGTCATCAGGCTCCTGAAGAAGCATGAATAACTTCAAGCGTCAGTACTCTGAACTGATTCTACAATCTACAGACTCGCTTTCAAGACACTTTACAACTCATGTCCTCAGAATTATTTTGCTGTTTGCAAAGTTTGTCTTTTGCACACTGGTTGCTTGTTAGCCTTTTTATCTTTTATAGTTTTTTGTAAATTCTACTTCCAATAGTTTAGTACTCTGTCAGTACAGCCCTGCTTTTCATTTGGTGCTTAAGTTCTTCATCTATTTATATATGATTTTTCATAAAATTATATTTTTTTGGTAAATGTCTGAAAAAAATGAATCTCAAGGTAGTATATGGTAACATATCTGTATTTTAATAATAAATTTTCTTTGAACTTTGAGTGATAAGGAGAGCACAAACACTCCTGAACAGATATGTCCCATTTACCACATTGATATAATCACAAAGTGTCCAGTTTTCTAGCCTGAAGCTAGCTTTAGGCTCTTTGTATAAGTTCATAAGGCTCTTCACCCCTGCTTAAGGACCTCACAGTGAGACTGGTTTGACTAGAGACAACCTGTGCTAGCTGCTCTTGTAGAAGCCAACACAGCAACAGCAGCCTGTGCTCCTAAATCTAGGCCACTGATACGGTCTCAATGCCAGTACAAGCATGCTTTCTATTAGGGCTGTGCTGAGTGAGGTAAGCCACAGATCATCAAAATGACTTTAAGTTGGGGAAGCATAGATCAATCTGATAATAACTACCCCTCCTGTGCATGTTGGACATGAGAAGATTTGACTTGGCTAGAATGCTATCCTCAAATGAATAGCTTACTGGGATGCAGCATCAAAAACCACACATGAATAATGATAACCTGGTTCCCGCAGTCCATGTGTGGAACCAAATAACACAGGAAGGTTCGGCAAATTTGAGAAAGGAGGAAGGTAAAGAAACAAGCTGCTAACATTAATCCCGTCACTTAATAACATGACTATATATAAATACACAGTGCTGCTTTTCCCCTTTGTATAACAACTTTTCACATTTATACATATTCATTACCAATTCAATCTATTTAAGACTTTTTAAATCAGTGTAACCTCTTTAATAGTGTCCATGTAAATGTTGCTTTTGTGTCTGGAACCTCTTGCCTTGGCCCACAGCTTTTCTGTGACTCCTGAGCTGTGGTTGGCATCAGACATTGATTTGTCATCGTATATCGGTATCCTCAATTGTGTCTCTTCCTGTGATCATGTGATCTACATGGCCCTTTCCAAAATGATTTGCCATGGAAAAATAAGTCCAGATTTAAGCTGCTTCGCTGAGTTGAAATTGCTGAGATTTTTAGCTGATTCAATCATTAAATGTCCTTTATTTTTTCTCAAGATATCACTTTTTGCTTCAATAGCTTCCTCTCTATCCCTTCAAGTTCAACACAATAGTGCCAGAGTCCAGTGTTGCATATAGCAGAGGGGATGATTTTTACCCAAACATCTTCTTAAACGTCCCTAATGGATTTGCCTCTACCTTGAATCCTGGAAGCATGTTCCACACACCTACCACTGTTTGTATCAGAAAAAAACTAACTCTGACATCCCCCACTATACTTTCCTCCAATCACCTTAAAGTAATGACCATTATTTTAAGCATTTCTGACCTGGGGCAAAAAAATCTTGGGTTATCCACTCTATCTACCATAACATGCTGGAGGAACCCAAAAGGTCAGGCAGCATCTATGCAGAGCAATAAACAATTAACGTTTCAGGCCAAGATCTTTCATCATTATTGTTTATTCCTCTGTATAGATGCTGCCTGACCTGCTGAGTATCCCCAGCAGTTTGTGTGTGTTGCTCTGGATATCCAGTATCTTGAGATTCTCTTGTGTTTATGATTTGCCTGTTTATCTCGGCCTATTATCATTTTACACACCTTCATCATGTTACCTCTCATGCTCCTTCTCTCTTCAAACAGGAAATCCAACCTATCATCATGAGACATGATCTCTAGTTCAGAGAGCATCTTGGTAAATCTCCTTTGCATTTTCTCTAAAACTTCCATGTCCTTCCTGTAATGAGGTGACCAGAAATGTGCTCCATGCTCCAGGAACACTTGGAATAACTAATCAAGTTAAACATTGCAAATATCTTTGATCAGTTGCTAAGGCACAATCATGACAATGCAATGAGTTCAACATGTGAGCAGTTCTCCAAGTTATCCCATTTGTTTCAGATTGTGTTTGTAACCCAATTTAGTAGACAAAGTTAAGAAGATATACTGGTTTGCAGGTTAATTGGTCAGTGTAAACTGTCCCATGATTAGGCTAAGGTCACTGGGCTGTGCAGCTCGAAGGGCCTATTCCGTGCTGTATCTCAATAAACAAATAAAAGTTACGGTGCCACAGTAACGTAGCGGTTACAGCGATGATATTACAGCTCAGTACATCAAACTTTGGAGTTCATTTCTGGCATCCCCTGTAAGAAAGCTTCTATGTTCTTTCCGTGTGCATGCAGGTGCTCCAGTTCCCTCCTACAGTTCAAAGACGTACCGGTCAGTGGGTTAATTGGTCATTGTAAGTTGTCCTGTGACTAGGTTAGGGGTTAAATTGGTGGGTTGCTGAGCAGTGCAGCTTGGTGAGCCAAAGGGGCCTGTTCCATGCTGCAACACACAGCTCGAACCACATCATCAAGTTCGCCGATGACACGACCGTAGTGGGTCTCATCAGCAAGAATGACGAGTCAGCATACAGAGAGGAGGTGCAGCGGCTAACGGATTGGTGCAGAGCCAACAACCTGTCTCTGAATGTAAACAAAACAAAAGAGATTGTTGTTGACTTCAGGAGGACACAGAGCGACCACTCTCCACTGAACACCGATGACTCCTCCGTAGAGATTGTTAAGAGCGCCAAATTTCTGGGTGTTCACCTGGCGGAGAATCTCACCTGGTTCCCCAACACCAGCTTCATAGCAAAGAAGGCCCAGCAGCGTCTCTACTTTCTGCGAAGTCTGAGGAAAGTTCATCTCCCACCCCCAATCCTCACCACATTCTACAGAGGTTGTATTGAGAGCATCCTGAGCAGCTGCATCACTGCCTGGTTCAGAAATTGCACCATCTCAGATCGCAAGACCCTGCAGCGGATAGCGAGGTCAGCTAAGATCATCGGGGTCTCTCTTCCCGCTATTAGAGACATTTACACCACACTTTGCATCCATAAAGCAAACAGCATTATGAAGCACCCCTCATACAAACTCTTCTCCCTCCTGCCAGCTGGTAAAAGGCACTGAAGTATTTGGGCTCTCACGACCAGACTATGTAACAATTTCTTCCCCCAAGTCATCAGACTCCTCAATACCCAGAGCCTGGACTGACACCAACCTACTGCCCTCTACTGTGCCTATTGTCTTGTTTATTATTTATTGTAATGTCTCCACTGTTTTGTGCACTTTATGCAGTCCTGGGTAGGTCTGTAGTCTAGTGTAGTTTTGTGTTGCTTTACGTAGTTCAGTGTAGTTTTTGTATTGTTCATGTAGCACCATGGTCCTGAAAAACGTTGTCTGGTTTTTACTGTGTACTGTACCAGCAGTTATGGTCGAAATGTCAATAAAAAGTGACTTGACTTGGTCGCTAAATAAATAAATAAATAATCCGCCCAGAAGGTACAAGTCTTTGACTTTTACACTCAGGGTGATTGTGGGAGTTTATTCACTGAGTATATGCTATGCAGAGGTCAATTAATGGTTGGCTAATAAAGGATAAGGAGAATATGGATTTGGTGCAGTAAAGTGTTGTCTGACTTGCAGCATCTTGTGTTTGAACTTCAAAGAGCTTATCCAATTGAGAACTTATAGCTTTGCTTGTACCAAAGCTAATTACTAGCATTACTTTCTGAAACTGTGTGTATTTCTGTCATGTTAAGTTAAGAATACTGTAAATGCAGTTTTAGCCTTCTTTAGTCGCGGAGGGGGGGGTGGGGGGGGGTTGAGATCAAGAGCTATAAAACTTGGCTGAAAATATCAACTCTTTATTCATTTCCGTAGATGATGCCTGGCCTGCTGAGCTCCTCCAGCATTTTGTGTGCGTTTCTGTAAAACCCTGGTTAGACCACACTTGGAATATTGCATTCAGTTCAGGTCGCCTCATTATAGGAAGGATGTGGAAGATTGAGAGAGGGTGCAGAGAAGGTATATCAGGATGCTGCCTGGATTGGAGAGCATGCCCAATGAAAGAAGGCTGAGTGAGCTAGGGGCTTTTCTCTTTGGAGCAAAGGAGGATGAGAGGTGTACAGGATGATCAGAGGCATAGATCGAGTGGACAGCCAGAGACTTTTTCTCAGGGCAGAAATGGCTAACACCAGGCGGTATAATTTTAAGGCAATTGGAGGAGAGTATAAGGAGCGATGTCAAATGTAAGTTTTTCATACAGAGAGTGGTGAGTGCATGAAATACCCTGCCAGGGATGGTAGTAGAGGCAGGAGTATTAGAGGCAATTAAGAAACTCTTAGATTGGCACAAGAATGATAGAAAAATAGAGGAGGGAAGGATTGGATTAATCCGAACTGACTGGGGTCTACAAGTGAGAAAATGAAGGATTTCACAATTGCACAGGCAGATATTGAGGCCAAGGGCTTGGAGCTTATTGATTAGTTTTGAGGGAATTCTGATATTGAATTCTGCGCTGTAGTCAATAAAGAGCATCCTGATCTTTACAATGAACAATTAACCTACTGACCAGGATGCCTTTGGACTGTGGGAGGAAATTGGAGCACCTAGAGGAAAGCCACACACACGCGGGAAGAACGTACAGGCTTTCTTACAGGTGACTAAAAACCTGCATTGATCAACTGGCTGAAGGGTTCACTGAGATCTTTAACCTCTTGCTTTGGCAGTCTGAGGTACCTACCTGCTTCTTCAGAAGATCGGGACAACATCGTGGGCCAAAGGACCCATACTTCACTGTAGTGCTCTACGTTCTGTGTTCAAATGTTATAGGTTGTTCTTTCTCATCATCAACAATGTGTTTGACGAGAATGCTGATGGTTGTAGGCTCTGCATCGCATCACAGCAAACCAGAAGTGATTCACTGCTGAAACTACTTGTGCGTTGATCAAACGCCTTCTACAAGTTCACAGATGACAAACAATGCTGGAACAGAGTACAGGAAGAAGACAGAGACCCTAGAGACACGGCGTCAAGATGACAACATTTCCCTCAGTGTTAGCTGAACAAATGTGCTGGCCATTGATTCTGGGAAGCAAGACAGAGTACTGTCACTATCTCGATAATGCTGGCATGGAGATGGTTGAGAGTTTCAGGTTCCTAAGGTTTGTTCTGGTCCAGCCATGGAGATGCAATGGCCAAGATAGCACACCAGCACCTCTAATTCCTCAGAAGAGTGAGGAAATTCAGCATATACCCATTAATCTTCACCTTTTTCTGGTATGTATTCCATAGAAAATATCCAGTCTGGATGTATCACAGCTTGATATGGTAACTGCCCAAAACCACATCAAATTGAAGAGTCTTAGGATAGAGGGAAAAGCAACAACCAAATGTGGAAAATATTGCTACAATTGCAACAGTGAAAATGCAGTACAGATAGGCAAGGTTCATGGGCCACAACTAGGTAGATTGAGAGATGAAGAATTCATCTTTACCGTACAAGAGATCCATTCAAGGGTCTTATAAGAGCTGTATAGAAACAGCCTGGTGATGTGTGTCTTCAAACTTTTGTGTTTTCTGCCCAATAAGAGGAGGAGAAGAGAGAATAGCCAGTGTAGGAGGAGTCTTTGATTATGTTGGCTGCTTTCCCAAGGCAGAGGGGAAGTGTGGTCCAGCCAATGGAGAGAATGCTGGTTTTTGTGATGGACTGGGCTGTGTCAAGTTGACCATCACCAACTTTTTATAGAGCATTTTTTTTCCATCTGTCTCACGACTCAAAACTTGTTTTGAGCAGGACCTCAGAGCGACTTTGTTCTTTCCTAAGCGTCGATGACTGGGCTGTTTGACAGATGTATCCTTTCCCTTAATAAACCATTGTGACACTCCACTGCATTTCAGTTGGCTTTCCGTCCATTGGGACTGCAACCTCAAAATGCTGTGGTTTCACACTACAGTTGCCTGGAGCACAGATGGTAAACAAAGTAACTTCTGCCCCATCTACAACCAGTGTGACAGAATATGTAAAACCCATTCCTCCTTTGCTGAACGTGTAGAATCATAAAGCCGTAGAAAAGTACAGCACAGAAACAGGCCCTTCAGCCCATCTAGTCCATTCTGAAACATTTAAGCTGCCTACTCCTATCTACCTGCACAGGGACCATACCCCTACCATCCATGTACCTATCCAAACTTCTCTGAAATGTTGAAATCGAGCTCGCATGCACCATTTGCACTGGCAACTCATTCCACGCTCCCACGTCCCTCTGAATGAAGAAGTTTCCCCTCATGTTCCCCTTAAACTTTCACCCTTAACCCATGACTTCGGGTTGTAGTCCCACCCAAATCTCAGAGGTAAAAGCCTACTTGCATTTACCCTATCTACACCCCTCATAATTTCGTATACTTCTATCAATCTTCTACGTTCCAAGGAATAAAATCTTTACTTATTCAATCTTCCCTTTTAACTCAGGTCCTCCGGACCAGCAACATCCTTGCAAATTTACTCAGTACTCTTTCAACCTTATTTACATCTTTCCTGTAGGTAGGTGACCAAAGCTGCACTCAATACTTCAAATTAGGCCTCAGCAATGTCTTACACAACTTCAACATAACATCCCAACTCCTGTACTTGAGGCTATACTACTCCTCCTTGAGCAACGCGCACAAAATGCTGGTGGAACTCAGCGGGTCAGGCAGCATCTATGAAGGGGAATAAATAGTCCCGATGAAGGATCTTGGCCCGTAACATCAACCGTTTATTCCTCTCCATAGGTGCTGCCTGACTTGCTGAGTTCCTCCAGCATTTCATGTAGGTTGCTCAGAATTTCCAGCATCTTCAAAATCTCTTGTGTTTTGTGCTTTTATTCCTCATCCTTCGTTACTATCACTTTTGCATTTGTTTTTGTACTCACGATGTCTGCACCACCCGATTGCTGCGTGATTCCAATGTTTTTGCACTTATCACAGTGTTTATTTTTGTATTTGTATTACTGTGTATACTGTTCACATTGTGAGCTTCGCCTGAACAAAGAATTTCTTTGCACACTGGTGTATATCAAGGATGAACTCTATTCACCATATACTGTGCATTTACATGTATTAGGAATTTGCTGTGGTGTATTGGTCAGGGAGTAACATGTAACATAAACAACATTCAATAATTATAAAGAATAACATTCAAACTTCGAAGTTTGAAGTAAGGATATGGAATAAAATCTGCATAATTCCATAAATACCAGCATGTATCTACAACGTAAACAATATTAGACTATAAGACCATAAGACAAAGGAGCAGAAGTTGGCCATTCGGCCCATCGAGTCTGCTCCGCCATTTTATCATGAGCTGATCCATTCTCCCATTTGGTCCCACTCCCCCGCCTTCTCACCATAACCTTTGATGCCCTGGCTACTCAGATACCTATCAATCTCTGCCTTAAGTACACCCCATGACCTGACCTCCACTGCTGCCCGTGGCAACAAATTCCATAGATTCACCACCCTCTGACTAAAAAAATTTCTTCGCATTTCTGTTCTGAAAGGGCGCTCTTCAATCCTTAAGTCATGCCCTCTCGTACTAGACACCCCCATCATGGGAAACAACTTTGCCATATCCACTCTGTCCATGCCTTTCAACATTCGAAATGTTTCTATGAGGTCTCCCCTCATTCTTCTAAACTCCAAGGAATACAGTTCAAGAACGGACAAACGTTCCTCATATGTTAGCCCTCTCATTCCTGGAATCATTCTAGTGAATCTTCTCTGTACCCTCTCCAACGTCAGCACATCCTTTCTTAAATAAGGAAACCAAAACTGCCCACAGTACTCCAAGTGAGGTCTCACCAGCGCCTTATAGAGCCTCAACATCACATCCCTGCTCCTATACTCCATTCCTCTAGAAATGAATGCCAACATTGCATTTGCCTTCTTCACCACCGACTCAACCTGGAGGTTAACCTTAAGGGTATCCTGTACGAGGACTTCCAAGTCCCGTTGCATCTCAGAACTTTGAATTCCTTCCCCATTTAAATAATAATCTGCCCGTTTATTTCTTCTGCCAAAGTGCATAACCATACACTTTCCAACATTGTATTTCATATTATTCAAGAATAAACCCAAGAGATTCTGCAGATGCTGGAAATCCAGAGCAACCCACATGAAGTGCTGGAGGAACTCGGCCGGTCAGGCAGCATATATGGAAAAGAGTAAACAGTCGACGTTTTGGGCCAAGACTCTTCTTCAGGTTTGGAAAGGAAGGGGAAAGACTCCAGAATAAAAAAAGTGGGTGGAGGAGGAAGGGGAAGGAGGATCACTAGAAAGCGATAGGTGAAGCCAGGTGGGTGGGAAAGGTAACGGGCTGGTGAAGGAGGAATCTGATAGGAGATGAGAGTGGAGAAAGGGAAGGAGGAGGGGATCCAGGGGGAGTGTGATAGGCAGGTGAGAAGAGGTACAAGGCCAGAGTGGAGAATAGAAGAAGAGGGGAGGGGGAAAGGGAAAAATTATTGTTATTGGAAATTTATTTTTTATTCCTCAGCTCAAGCTGGTAAAGCTTGAGACAGGCATAGACAAGCACATTCATTTCTCAATTGCTAGAAACTTCTGAACTATTCTAGAGTGTTTAGTATAGTGGCCTTCTGAAGATTTACATAAATATTGCTGTTAGGGCCTGAATGTTTAATGCTACTGTGTAGTGCCTTTGGATTGATACCAGTTGTAGATATTGGTATTGGGACAAAGCATACACTGTTCGTGTTACATTAAATGTATTATTAAAAGTAGATTAAAGTGTTTACAGTGCAGTGAGGGAGTTAATAGATAGAGGGAGTGGTGGGGTGCTAACTAGAGTGGTTAATCAAATTAACTGCCTTAGGGAAGAAACTGTTAAGAGTGGTGTGAAGTTTCAGTCAATAAACTAATAAGCCAATCTGTATCTGATGGTAAGGTCAGCAAGCCAGGATGTCTGGGGGACCCAGGTTTGTGGCAGAGGCAGAGGATGGGAGGGGTTGTTGAGTGGAATAATCAGTTGATGGTGATATCATTAGCGTGGAAATATGAGGTGGTGAGTGATAGTCAGCACACTGTGAAGGTGGAGTCTGAAGTGTAGAAGGTAAGTGCATAGTTACCTGACGTGACCTTCCTGAAGTATAGTACTGTGCAAAGCCTTAGGCACAGACATACAGATATATATATGCAGGAGGGTTGTGGGACAGGTGGTAGAAAAGTGCCGGGGTGGGGTGTGGCGTGGATGCAGACACACCCAGCCCTGAGACGCCAGGGCAGGTCATTTATTTCCAAACTATTGGTTTATTGATCATTACAGAATGTCTCTCTGGTGCTTCCCGCTCCCTCCCCTCTCCCTTCTCCTTTTCCCAACCATGATCCCCCTCTCCCTGCTCCCTGCCCCCTTCCCACTCTCACTCCACGATAGAGACTCATATCAGAATCAGGTTTATCATCACTCACATATGTCATGAAATTTGTTTTATTTAGTGCAGCAGTACAGTGAAATACATGAAATTACAACAGTATTGTGCAAAGGTCTTAGGCACCTTAACTACATATATATATGTGCCTAAGACTTCTGCACAGTACTGTACTTATGAAAGACTTGTCAGAAACAGGCCTCCACATGCCCAGAAAGTGTGTTGAAACCAAGGAATGATATTTCCTGCTGAATAGGTGAAATTAGGGTGGCATATCATAGGCCTTCCATTGGTTTCAAAGGTACATTAAATGTCAGAGGAATGTATACAATATACATCCTGAAATGCTTTTTCTTCACAACCATCCACGAAAACAGAGGAGTGCCCCCAAAGAACGAATGACAATTAAATGTTAGAACCCCAAAGTTCCCCCCCACCCCCCGGCTCCCCTCCATCCCATGCGTAAGTGGCAGCGAGCAACAATTGCTCTCCTCCCCCCACCGACAAAAAAAAGCATTGGCACCCACCACCGAGCACACAAGCATGAGCAAAGCAGCAGCGAAGACACAGACCTGCGGTACTCCAGAGACTACTCGTTGACCTGGTATTCGACATACCACAGGCTCTCTCTGTGGAAAGAGCTAGTTGACTCAAGAGAGACTGGTGATGGTTGCTGCCAAGATGGAGGTGTATGAGATGGAAACAGGCATAGACAGGATGGATAGCCAGCACTTGTTTTTCCCAAGGTGGCAATGGCTAGTACAAGAGGACATATTTGAAAGGTGATTGGAGGAAAGTATAGGGGTGATGTCAGAAGTAGCTTTCTTACACAGAATGGAACACAACACGCTGCCAGGAGTGATGGTAGTTCATTCATTGTGACATGGGTGAGCATGGTCTTTTCATGATCATGATTGTTCTTGGCAAATTTTTCTAAGTGGTTTGCCATTACAAGATGGGTGACCCCAGCCATTATCAAGACTCTTCAGAGGTCGTCTACCTGGTGTTATTGGTCGCATAACCTGGACTTATGATATGCACCAGCTGCTCATACAACCATCTACCACCTCCTCCCATGGCTTCACGTTATCTTGATGGGGGTGGTGGGGGGTGTTAAGTAGGTGTTACACCTTACTCAAGCGTAACCTGCAGTCTAGCAGAGGGAAGGAGTGCCTTACACCTTCTCTGGTAGAGACATATCTCCATCCCGCCGTCCAAGTGATGGTAGTGGCAGGTAAATTAGGACATTTAAAAGACTCTTAGGTAAGCACACAGATGAAATAAAAATGGATGGCTTTGTGGGAGGGAAGAGTTAAAAGAATAACGTCATGGGCCAATGTGCCTTTAATGTGTTCTTTGTTCTATAAGCAACATAGCCTAAATTCCTCAGTTGCTCATTGGACAGTGAGGTGTAACATCATTTTACAGGATAACTTATGCCCAGAAGTGCCCAATCAAATTACTGGAATTGCATGAAGCAATCAGGTAAAGGTCCTTATCAGGATTTGCTCCTGAAAAATAAATCAATTTAATTTTCCAATTGAATTTTTATTCCATTTTCTTTTCTCTCAGTTTCCTCTTTCATCCCGACTTTGCTGAAAGCAGCAACACGCACAGTTCCCCTGGAGTCAGAAGCTCTTAGTTACCGTTCACGTCCAGCAATCCTTCACCAAGTGCTGACAGGCTGTTTAACCACGAGGGCCATCACAACTAAGATTCATGCCGTCTTTACCTGGCATCCACGCTCTCCCAACTGGAGTCAACGAGCAGCAGGAATGCTGACGGATGTTCTTCTGCAGATGTCACCCTCCCCACACACGGCCCCCACCCCCATCCTTCCTGCTGCTCCTTGACTTTGCCTGAGATCAACAAATCTGGAGCAGGTTTTAAAGTGGGAAGCACTTCAGCCAACAATTTTGACATGCATGCACATTACGGTGCTCTAGTGTAAAAAGGTTACACCTCTCAGCTAAAATATAACACGTTAAGATCTCTTCTGATAATACTGTGACCTGTAACTTTTTGGGTCTTGCCTGAAACGTCAATAGTTTATTTCACTTATTTTATTGTACTGAGATACTGCACAGAATAGGCCCTTCCAACCTTTCAAGCTATGACAGCCAGCAACCCTCCGATTTAATCCTAGCCTAATCACCGAACAATTTTTACAATGACCAATTAACCTTCCAGCTAGTATGTCTTTGGACTGTAAGAGGAAATCCACACTTACATGGGAGAACAGGCAGTGGCGGGAATTGAACCTGAGTTGTCTGTACTGTTAACTGTAGAGCTGACTACTACGCTACCATGCTGCATTATTTTATTCCTCTCCTTAGATGCTGCCTGACCTGCTAAGTTCCCCCAGCATTCTCCACTTTTTGCCCTTGCTTGCTTTCTTTCGCAATATACTCTGGAGAGACCTTCCATTTAGAGAAGTGCAGCGAAGAAGATTAAGAGATTAGTAATCATTATTCGGAGAGCTACAGTTCTTTACTGTCCTGACAATAGGGGAAGGAAAACAAGCTATATTAAACTGGCAAGTGTTGGAAACATTCCTGCCCCACCTGTGAAAGACATGTCAGTGTCAGGCCTCTGCAGGTCTGTGACTTGTGCAGGGACTGAGAAATTCTTTCAAAGTTCCTGATGAGTGGGGTAGTGGAAGATTGATGCAGGGTGAGACAGCATCCAGCACTTAATAGCAAGAAGCCTGTCCTTGTAACAGCTGCTGAGCAAGCCTTGAATCGCAAGTCTAGCACAGGGAAATTAGTGGGTCCCTTACCAGCCTACCTCGGGGTCAGGAGTGAGATCATTTATAAGCTCACAAGAAATACAAGTTTATTCTTCTTTGTTTTATTTCAGGAGCCTTCAAATTTAAGGAATGTATGAATATTAGAATCAGAATCACATTTATTATCACTGACATATGTCATGAAGTTTGCAGTTTTGTGTCAGCAGTATGCTGCAAATTACAATAAGTATACTGTGTATACTATATATACACACAGTACTGTGCAAATGTCTTTAGCACATATAAATAGCTATGGTGCCCAAGACTTTTGCACAGTACTGTAGTAATTTTATGTATTGCACTGTACTAATGCCGCAAAAAAAAACTCATTTCATGATGTATGTGACTGATGATAACCCTGATTCTGATATGGGTCTCTATTGTAGACTGAGAGTGGGAAGAGGGCAGGGAGAGGGGAATCATTGTTGGAAAAAGGGGAAGGGAGAGGGGAGGGAGTGGAAAACACCAGAGAGACATTCTGTAATGATCAATAAACCAATTGTTTGGAATCAAATGACCTTGCTTGCTATCTGCACCCACGCCACCCCTCGCCCCTGACATTCTTTCCCACACCCCTCCAGCGGCTCTCCACCCTTGTCACTCTCAAAATCCTTTGCTCCTGCCAGGTTTGCAAATTAGCTCTCCACTCCACATTGACAGATACAGTACTGTGCAAAGGTCTTAAGAACCCTAGCTGCATATATGTGCTTAAGAATTTTGAACAGTATATATATATATATATCTCCTATTGTTATACATAAAATAAGACCATAAGCATAGGAGAAAAATTAGGCCATTCAGCCCATCAAGCCTGCTCCACCATTCCATCATGGCTAATTTATTATCCCTCTCAACCCCATTCTGCTGCCTTCTCCACATGATAAGTAGTACCAAAAGAAAGCAAAAATTGTGAGATACTCTTCATGGGTTCATTCTCCATTTAGAAATCAGATGGTGGAGGGGAAGAAGTTGTTCCTGAAATGTTGAGTGTCTTCAGCCTCCTGTACTTCCCCTCTAATGGTAGTAATGAGAAGAGGGCATGTCCTGGTTGATGGCTGTCCTCAATGTTGGATGCCATCTTTTTGAGGCATTGCCTTTTGAAAATTAATTTTTCTGTCAAGCGTTTTAGTTTTGTGATAGGAAAAGCAAACTGCCATAGATACTCAGCAGATCAGGCAGCAGCTGTGGAGAAAAAGTGGAGTCCATTTTTCAGGTCAATGGCAGTTCATCAGAACTGAGAGATGTTAGACTCTGAAGAAGGAGACAAGGAAAAACATTGCCTTTCTCTGCAAACTTGTATTATCTCTTACTTTCCCCATGAAGAATCATCAGTCTTAAAATGTTAACATGTTTCATTGTCTACAGATGCTGGATGACCTGCAGAGTATTTCCAGCAATTTCTGTTTTTATTTCAGGTTTTCTCCATCTGCTCTGCTTTATCTTTGAAGAAAAATGTGCTCAGGTTCATCCCTTGCATGACATAATGTGTATTGATGTGACATCACATTTGAATTTTTGCCCAATTCAAAATGCTTACTGTGAGGAGTTTGACACACCACATTAAGCAAGACTGTGTGATTTGTCTCCATGCTTTTAGCTCTTAAAGCAGTGCTGTCTGAATGCATTCAATAAACACAAGAGACTCTGTAGGTGCAGGAAATCCAGAACAATACCAAAATGCTGGAGGATCTCAGCAGGTCAGGTGTTAGTCAACATTTCAGGCTTAGACATTGAAAAATTAGAAAGTTTTTGACAAGATCAGGTTATTTGGCCCAACGAAGCTTGCCAACTTCCTGTTCACATGGTATGTTGAAATAACTATTGCATTTAGATTTGTAAGTCTCTAAGGTATTACGCCCAACTACACAACTAGGTAGTTTGTTCCATGCATCCACAACTCGCTGTGTGAAGAAATGCTTCCTCATGTTAGTCTGAAATCTCCCCTTAACCAGTCTCCATCAATGATCCCATATCCTTGTTGATGGACTAACTTTGTAGCAGCTGGCATTTATCTTACTTATGCCCTTAATGATTTTGAACACTTCTATGTTTCCTCTCATTTGACATCTTCTTAGGCTAAAAAGAGTTAGTTATTTCAATCCTTCTTCATAGCTCATACCCTGCAGATTTGGAATGAGTCTCAAGCCCTTCTCCAAACTCTCTCCAGTGCCTTCACATCCCTCAGACAATATGGAGACCAAAATTAACGTTTCATCAGAACTGGAAAGGGCCACAATATGAATGTGGGGGAGGGGAAGGAGTAGAAGCTGTCAGGTGACGTATGAAACCAGGTGAGGGGCAATTGTAGTAAGTGGGTTGGGGGGGGGGGAATGAAGAAATAAGCCAGGAAGTGATAGGTGGAAAAGATAAAGGGCTGAAGAAAAGATCTGATAGGAGAAGAGAGTGGACCATGGTTGAAAGGGAAGGAAGAGGGACACCAGAGGGACGTGACGGGAAGTTGAGTAGGAGTACGAGGGGAGCCAGAATGGAGAATTGAATAAAGAGAGAAGGAGGAGAGGGGAGAGATTACCAGAAGTTAGAGAAATCAATGTTCATGCCATAAATCAAAGGTTTATCACACTGAACTCAGATTAACAAAAGTACTGGCTAATATTTCCCTTACTTTGTCCCAGGGGAAGTGAAGTCAGTAATCACACCTGCCACAAGCCCACCTGATAACCAACACCTCCAGATCTAGTTTCACAGCCACAGAAGCACATGAGTCGATAAGGCCAGTAAACAGTATCTGAAATTTAACAGCACAAGGTTACTTCTTGTTTGCTTCAAAGGGCTGGATTTACATGGTGGAATTAGTCTGAAGTTCTTCTCTCTCCAGTGCTAATACTCAGTGGTTAATCCTCACGTTACTGATTTCAGTGGGAAACATAATTTCGGATTAGTTTATAAAATATAAGTCCTCGTATTATAATCCCTTTGGAGTAGGATTCCTAATCTTTTGTCTGCCCTAATTTCTCATGACATGATGGCCAATATTCCATCCTACTCTGAAAGAATGAGTGTAATTTGCCAAGCACACCCAACCCTAGTGCTGATCAATAGAGATTGGAGGGAAAGATTACGGCCGTTATTAACGCTTGCAATGGTCGCAAGAGGTGTCCGTCTGGTTAAATTGGATAAAGATAACAATAAAGACAAAACAGCCCATGTTGATCAATATCAACATTAAGACTGGTTGCATGGTTAAAAAGGGGAGCAGGTGATGGATGGTCGTATGAGCAACTGGTGTATATCACAAGTCCTGGTTACGCGACCACTGACATCAGACAGACAATCTCAGAAGAGTATTGATAATGGCTGGGGTCACCCATCTTGTTAAGACACTGCCCCGAAGGCGGCAATGGCAAACCACTTCTGTAGAAAATGACCATGATCACCCACATCAAATGACATGGCACATAATGAACGAATGAGAACATAAAAGCAAGGATGTAATGCTGAGGCTTTAAAAAGCATTTAGTAGATCACACTTTAAGTATTGTGAGCAGTTTTGGCCTCACACTGGATGTGCTGCATTGGAGAAGGTCCAGGGGAGGTTTATGAGAATGATCCTGGGAATATAAGAATTAACTTATGAGGAGAGTTGATGCCTCGGGGCCTTACTTGCTGGAATTTAAAAGAATGAGTGGGCATTTCATTGAAACCTATCGAATATTGAAAGACCTAAACAGAATGGATGTGGTGAGGATGTTTCCTATAGTGGCAGAATCTAGGATCAGAGGGCACAGCCTTAGAATGCAAGTATGTCTCTTTAGAACAGAGATGAGGAGGAATTTTTTCAGCTGGAGAGTAGTGAACCTATGGAATTTATTGCCACAGACGGCTGTGGAGGCCAAGTCATTTGGTACATTTAAAGTGGCGGTTAATAGGTTCTTAATCAGTAAAGGCATCAAAGTTTATGAGGAAAAGGCAGGAGAATGGGCTTGAGAGAGAAAATAAATCAGCCATAATTGAATGGCAGCACAGACTCAATGGGCCAAATGGCCTAATTCTGCTCTTGTGGACTTACTGCTTCTGTAGGTCAAAGGCGAATACCACAGCAGCACTTTCAGTTCAATGTATCTGAGCTTAAATCTGTAGTAGGTGAGAGCACAGTGTGGACCTTGTGATCTGGTTACACTCTGCATAGTGCCCTACCTCGAGGTATTAGCCTGCCTGCAAAGTTCTTAATATGGCAGGCAGGAAACCCACGACCACTTGGAGCTGGCAGTCATCGCCCACTGCTTGGATCAAGTAACACAATGGCAACAGAAAAGCAATTTAGCTCAAGATTTCGCATTGACTTCCTTGTGCTTCTGTTAAACATAAGAGATTTGGCAGATGCTGGAAATCCAGAGTTACACACGCAAAAATGATGGAGGAAGTCAGCAGGCCAGGCAGCATCTATGGAAAGGCTGAGACCCTTTATCAGGATCTGCTGAGTTCCTCCAGCATGTTATGTGTGTTACTTGTGTGTCTGTTGCCCTCTAATTAGCAATGAAGGCCGCTTCATCATGCTAAAGCTAGTGTGAGTAACTCTCGTCAGGAATCTATGCACCATTGCAAACTAGGTTGCTGTGAGGACCAGACTTCCACAGACAAAGTCATGAAGGAGAGAGGTAGAGTGACCAACAAGAGCCTGTTCCAGAGGAGCTTTGTAATCCCACCTATCATTTATCACTGTCTTCTGCATCCTGCCCACAGCAAGTACCCCTTAATGACCTCTTGGCCAGCAACAAGGAACAAGAAGAAGCACAGAAGCAGGACCAGGAAGAAGAAATAAGACCATTAGTCCATAAGACAGAGGATCAGAATTAGGCAGATCAGGACATTGAGTATGCTCTGCCATTCAATCATGGCTGATTTATTTCCCTTCACATCCCTACTCACCTGCCCTCTCCCCGTAATTCTTGATGCCCTGACTAATCAAGAACCTATCAACCTCCACTTTAAATATACCCAATGACTCGGCCTCCACGGCCGTCTGTGACAATGAGTTCCACAGATTCACCACCCTCTGTCTAAAGAAATTCCTCCCCATCTCTGTTTGTGGTTGAAATTAAGGAAGAAGTGAGGAGAAGGAACGAGGGGTAGAGGGATCAGAAAACATTGTATCAACCACTCTCACACCAGGCAAAGTTCTTAAGATACATTAAATCATCTCTTCAAACCCCAATACTTGAATCCATTTTGTTGCCCTTTCTTTCAAAGCCTGATTAATATAATTTCAGTTCAAAGCTACTGGCCTTATTCTCAACCACTCCTCTCAACATCTCCTCCCTTAACTTCCCACCATTTTCGCCTGGCTCTCTGCAAAACGCCCTAACATTGTGTTGCTGCTTCTCAATGGGAAGTTATTCGGTCTGATACATAAAAAAGGCAGATAAAAGGTAAACAAAATGCAAAACACAAAATTCAGCTCGCAGTGCAGCTTTGCAGAAAGCCTACGTGTTATCAGAACTTTTTTTACAGGAACCAAACAATTTCATTCTGACTTTGATCCCAACATTGTCTTGTTGACTAATACTGAGACAGATAGGGTCAGTGCATAAACACTGACCAATAAACACTTCCGGGCACCCTATTGAAAATTTATATTTACCTCTAAATGAGCTTAATGGCGCATGCAGAAAAGCCACATTAATCACACGGTATCTTCAGCCCAGCATTAAGAAATCGAAACATAAAAGAAACTTTTCAGATAAGCGTCCAATTGACGTCAAACACTGAGACCAGAATGTGTGCTTCCCTTCTCGAATATGAAGAAAAGCTGATTTCAGAATAAGCTTCTCGGTTGGCAGAATAACCACATGCATGTCTTGAAATATTTAGTTCATGAGGAAGTTTGAGGTGGTTTTTCAAAGTGTTTAGAGTCCCTGAAACATTTTATACCTGACAGGAAAATGCAGCAAGAACTCATTTAAGCTGATTTGACTGGAAACCATAGTTCTGCCTGAAAAACGTACCTCAAGTGCTGGTGAATTTCAGAATGGTCTGGGCAAAAGTTAGGTGCAGCATAACATCTAGATTTCTTCAGAATGCAAAGATTAAAAGTTCCCTTTTCTTAAAATATATGTCACTTATCTAGCCACAGTAAATTCTCCGGCGTCTCCAACAATGACAGGAGAACTGTGTCGGGAAGTTTTTAAAGTGGGAAAAGTATTGTACTGGGACAGTTCCACTCCCTTGACCTTGGAAGTCCAGGTCCAGTGGTACAAGTAATGACCACAATTGAGGTCTTCCTTGATTGCAGTGGATGACCATGACTTCTTCTGCTGCTTGTCGTGCTCTTTGCTCTCCTCAGACAGTTGCAGAACCACCTTCCTGGCTGTTGGACCTCACTGTTGATCTCATCAGCCTTGACCGCTGGAACTAACTTCACATGCTAGGACAGCCAGGTCCCTATGTCACCGGGGTACGACACCCACCAGCTACCCTCACCTGGACTAGCCCACCTGGTGAAATGGTGTACCAGAGTGTGGCGGCTGTCGTGCGCAGACGGCTACTTGGAGATACAGGTGAGAGCTGTGTGTCCTGTGGGGACCAAAGGTGAGTGAGCTGCCCCCGATAGGACATGACAAGCCCCTTCACCAGAGGTGCTACACCTCCTGGACACCCCATGGTATACACTGGACTTTAGAAGGATGAGAGCGAATCTGATTGAAACATACAAGATTATTAAGAGATTGGACAAGCTAGAGGCAGGAAACATGTTCCCGATGTTGGGGGAGTCCAGAACCAGAGACCACAGTTTAGGAATAAGGGGTAGACCATTTAGAACGGAGTTGAGGAAAAACTTTTTCACACAGAGGGTTGTGGTTCTGTGGAATGCTCTGCCTCAGAAGGCTGTGGAGGCCAATTCTCTGGATTCTTTCAAGAAAGAGTTAGATAGAGCTCTTAAAGATAGCGGAGTCAAGGGATATAGGGACAAGGCAGGAAAAGGGTTACTGATTGTGGATGATCAGCCATGATCACAGTGAATGGCGGTGCTGGCTCAAAGGGCTGAATGGCCTACTCCTGCACCTATTGTCTATTGTTTATTGAGTCTGTATTGCCATTCTATTATACTCAATTTATTATCTCTCTCAACTCCGTTCGCCTGCCTTTTCCTTGTAATCTTTGTGGCACCCTTACTAACCAAGCCTCTGCCTCAAATGCACCAATGAATTGGCCTCTATATTCTACCTCATTTTACAGTGAAAGAAATCATTATGCAGAATAAAATCTTCATGGGATGTTAATTGAGAACATTCAGCCCATTGTCACTGTTCTGATCCTTTGAAAAGCCTTTCCAATTGATCCCATATTCCCAACCAAATATTTACCTCATTCCCTTGTCACATATATAATTAAATCTACTTCTGCCAGCCACCCTTCAGACAATCTCAAATGTAAGTCATTGCACAATGAAATTTCCCCTTATCTCTACTTCAGTTTCAAGCCAGTTACAGTAAACAAAAGATAATTAGTGAGCAAAGTACCTATTTTACTCTCTTCTAATTAAATTTTATCTGGATTTTCTCTATTCATCCTTTCTCATCAGAACAATTTCTACCTCAAGGACAACATACATAGTAGCATGGTGGTTAGTACACTCATGCTTTACAGTTAAATCATGAGACACAGGAGCAGAGTTAGGCCATTTGGTTAGGGTTGGTGAGTTATAGGCATGCTACGTTCAGTGGGCGAGTTCAGGACCAGAGGGCACAGCCTCAGAACTGAGGGACATCCATTTAGATCAGAGATGAGGAAAAATTTCTTTAGCCAGAGGTTGGTGAAGCTGTAGAATTCATTGCCACAGACGCTGTGCAGGCCAAGTCACTGGGTATACTTAAGGCAGAGGTTGATAGGTTCTTGATTAATCAGGGCATCAAAGGTTACAGGGAGAAGGCAGGAGAAAGGGGTTGAGAGGGATAATGATTCAGCCATGATGGAGTGGCAGAGCAGACTTGGTGGTCCGAACAGCCTGAGTCTGCTCCTGTGTTCTATGGTCTCGGCTTCAGAGCACTTGAACACACTTCCAGAAGAGGGCACAGAACTGTGAAACCTAACTGATTGGCTCCCACTAAATGAATGTGATGGCAACCAATTTTTTTCACCAAAATAAACTTTATTGGAAGGAGATGAGGAGGGGAACCAATGAGAAGAACGTATAAGTGAAGGAAAGATGGGCAGGGTGGGAGAGAGGAAAGCGATAGAGTGATAGAGACCAGTGGGATCAGGGAGATATAGAGGGAAGGAATAGAGGGAGTGGTTACTGAATGTTAGGCTGGATACTACCAAGTGGAAATTTTAAGTGCTGTGTGGCTAAGTACAGCTCCAACACCACATTCAAGTTTGCTGATGACACTGCTGTTGTGGGACGTATCAAAGGTGGTGATGAATCAGCATACAGGAGGGAGATTGAAAATGTGGCTGAGTGGTGTCATAACGATAACCTCACATTTAACGTCAGCAGGACCAAGGAACTGATTGTAGACTTCAGGAGAGGGAAACCAGAGATCCATGAGCCAGTAATCATTCAAAGATCAGAGGTGGAGAGGGTCAGTAGTTTTAAATTCCTGGATGTCACTATCTCGGAGGCCCTGTCCTGGACCCATCATATAGATATAATTGCAAAAAAGCACAATAGCACCCCTCCTTTCTTAGGAGACTGCGGAGATTCAGCATGTCATTAAAAACTTCTATAGATGTATAGTGGAAAGTGTATTGACTGGCTGCATCACACCCTGCTACGGAAACACCAAAGCCTTAGAGTGGAAAATCCTACAAGAGGTAGTAGATCACGGGCAAAGCCCTCCCAACCATTGAGCACATCTACATGAAATGCTGTCGTAGAAAAGTACATCCATCATCAATGATCCTTACCACCCAGGCCATGCTCTTTTCTCACTGCTGCCATCAAGTAAAAGATACAGGTGCCTCAGGACTCACACCACCACGTTCAGGAACAGTTACTACAACTCAACCATCAGGCTCTTGAACAAAAGAAGATAACCACACTCATCTACTGAGATGTTCCTACAACCAATTATCTTACATTAAGGACTCTATCTTATTATTTCATGCTCTTATTATTTACTGCTATTTATTTATGTTTATATTTGTACAGTTTGATGTCTTCCATGCTCTTGCTTTTGCATTTACAGTTGCTGTCCTGTAGACTTGCTGATTATTCCTGCAGGAAAAAGAATCTCAGGGTTGTATGTGGTGACATGTATGTACTCTGAAAATAAATTTTACTTTGAACTTATTCCTCAATCGGCCCTAACTCAGCTGTGGACAGCTGTGCCTGCTTGGGAACAGGAAGTGGGATTAAAATGGTTGTTCAACATGATTTTTATTGGAGTCAAGTTATCTATAAAATCAAATACAGCTTGCATCTAGCATTAACTCAGCTGTGGATTGGCATGTCAGTGTGGGAACGGGGAAGAGGAATTAAAATGGCTGTCCAGTGTGATTGTTATTGGGTTCAAGTTATCTATAAAACAAAATATAGTTTGCAAAGTTAACACATCTTTGGGAAGTAAAGCAACAGCTCTCTTTATCAGAAGCCAAAAATAAAGAAGAGTTTCCCCACATCAGTGTCCTATTCAAATGCCCCACTTCCCCTGCTTTCTCACCCACCCTTAACACACCCAATCCTGTATCCTGGTGAGAACATGAAAAACCACACTTCACAATTTCAATGTAAACAACAGCTACACAGCAGAACAAACTTTATGCAGCCTCAACAAAAACTTCCATTTATACAGGCAAGAAAGGCACTGTGCTTCACTTGAATGCTCTCAAACACAATATTATACCGCAGAACAAATTGCAGAGGAACTGAGAATCAGAACTAACATTGATATATGTTATGAAGTTCAATGTGTTGCAGCAGCAGAACAATGCAATATATTAAGAAAAAATACTGTAAGTTACAAAAAGGACTATTTTAAAAATTAAGTAGGGCGCCACAGTCGCGTAGCAGTTAGTGTGACACTATTACAGCCCGAGCGCTGGAGTATGGAGTTCAATTCTGGCGTCCAGTGTATGAATGGATGGCAGTGTGGAGATACGTCTCCACCAAAGGAGCTGTAAGGCGCTCCTTCCCTCCCCTAGCCTGCAGGTCACCCTTGAACAAGATGTAGCACCTGCTTAGCCCTCCACCCCACCAATCAGGGTCACGTGAAGCCCTGGGACCAGGTGGTGGATGGTCGTATGAGCAGCCGGTGCATATTACAAGTCCTGGTTATGCGACCACTGACGCCAGACGACCTCTGAAGAGCATCGATAATGGCTGGGGTCACCCGTCCTGTAAAGACGCTGCCCAGAAGGTGGCAATGGAAAACCACCTCTGTAGAAAAACTTCCTAAGAGCAATCACAGCCAAAGACCATGATCACCCACGCCATGTGACATGCCACATAACGAACGATTGTAAGGAAGTTTGTATGTCCTTCCTGTATGCGCATAGGTTTCCTCCGGATGCTCTGGTTTCCTCCTGCAGTCCAAAGGTGTATCGGTTAGTTGGTTAATTGGTCATTGTAAATTGTCTTGGGATTAGCCTAGGGTCATATAGGTGGGTTGCTGGGTAGAGCAGTTCGTTGAGCTGGAAGGCTTGCATCTCTGACTAAGTAGTGCATAAAGAGAACCAAAAAAAGGGTAGTGTTCACTATCCGTTCCGAAATCTGATGGCACCAGAGGTTAAATAGCAGTTATGGAGTCAAAGGGAACATCAGCATTTCTGGTCGAGTCTCCAAATCCAACAAGGACATGGAATGAATTGAATGAAAAGCACACCTCATTTAACCTTCAGAACAGAATTTGCTTATCATCTGATTAATTTACCCTGATAGCAATCACTTCACACCTACCAACAGCCCCCATGAACTGGAAAATCTGTATCTTGGATGGGATTCAAAATGGGGATGATTTACTCTGAATGCATCAAACTCTAAAAATACTCCTGTTGTTAGGTACATTTAGACGGTTGCACTTTTCGATATATTGTTTCAGTATTACAAACGTATTCATGCAGCAAGTTATGTTTGATTTGTCAGGAAGCCTCATTGGGATTCAATGTGCTAAACAATTGTTTTGTTCCACAGAAGTAACTTCCTTTTAAAAAAATCAGTGCTAGACAAAAATGAAATTATTTATTTGTTTGACATTGTTTTTCCTCCATTCATTGATGAGAGATGATGAACTCCTGCTGAGATTTAGTTCCACGGGGTGAAAGTTCAAATTGTTTTCAAAGCATAACAATGCCTTAACGACAGAGGGAGGGATAAAGAAGTGTTGAAGAGAAGGAAATAAACTAACAGGGCAGCAGAAAAGGAAAGAAGATCATCTATAAGACTGTTCCAGTATCACCATATTTAGCTGTTTTCACACTGCATGAAAAGAGACTGGTCATTTCCCAAACCAGAAGCCACACAAGATCTTGTACATCAGTCACCGAAAGCAAGCACAGCAGGCGGTGAAGAAAGCTAATGGCATGCTGACCTTCATAACAAGGGGAATTGAGTACAAGAGCAAAGAGGTCCTTCTGCAGCTGTACAGGGCCCTGGTGAGACCACACCTGGAGTACTGTGTGCAGTTTTGGTCTCCAAATTTGAGGAAGGACATTCTTGCTATCGAGGGAGTGCAGCGTAGGTTCACAAGGTTAATTCCCGGGATGGCGGGACTGTCATATGTCAAAAGGTTGGAGCGACTGGGCTTGTATACTCTGGAATTTAGAAGGCTGAGAGGGGATCTTATTGAAACATATAAGATTATTAAGGGATTGGACACGCTGGAGGCAGGAAGCATGTTCCCGCTGATGGGTGAGTCCAGAACCAGAGGCCACAGTTTAAGAATAAGGGGTAGGCCATTTAGAACGGAGTTGAGGAAAAACTTTTTCACCCAGAGAGTGGTGGATGTATGGAATGCTCTGCCCCAGAAGGCTGTGGAGGCCAAGTCTCTGGATACTTTCAAGAAAGAGATGGATAGAGCTCTTAAAGATAGCAGAATCAAAGGTTATGGGGATAAGGCAGGAACTGGTTACTGATTGTGGATGATCAGCCATGATCACAGTGATTGGCGGTGCTGGCTTGAAGGGCCGAATGGCCTACTCCTGCACCTATTGTCTATTGTCTATTGTCTATAAGATAAAGGTTAAATCTCCAGAATTTTACCACTAGGTAAAGCACAGCCACTAACATGTTTGATGGAAACAGATCTTTTGCCAGAGGGAGAATGAAGTGTGAGGCTTGCAGGTGATTGGTAAAGGGCTGAAGGAGAGGGAATGGACCTGGGAGAGGGGGTGCCAAAGGGAGGTGAAAATTAGATGAGCAGAAGATCACCTATCACCTCGGCAATGAGAAAGTGTGGGCTTGTGAGCATCAGGATTTGATGAATGAATGGACATGGTGTGAGTTAGGATGTGGGCACCAGGCATTTGGATGACCTTGGTGATGCAGAAATTAGATGAAGGAGGTCAGTTCAGCGACTGCTGAAGTAGACAAGTCTGCAGATAACAAAGGCATAGATAAGGATTTCAGGAGATAAGCGGTATATTTGAGGAACGTAATGAAATGCGATCCAAAACTCTTTTAAAAGTCTGATATGATGCCATGACACCAGCCTCAGTCTCAGAAGGTCACTAAGGAGAGAGATGGAATTTATGGCGTAATGAATAACTATTGCTCACATTTTGAGACAAGTGCAATGCATCCATGAAATTCCAAAGCTAAATGAAGGATAAAGTCTCAGAGAATGCAGAGTTATTGTGGAGATCTGGAATGAAGTTCAGGACAAGAATGGGAACAATTGGATTTATGGTGGTTTGATATGGCAGTGGGTATGACAGAACCCACATCTGTTATGCAAATACATTGCAAGCATTTCTTGATTATGGAACATACAACATAGAACAATACAGCACAGTACTGTACAGACCTTTTGGCTCACAATGTTGTGCCAACTTTTTAACCTACTCCAAGATCAATCTTATGCTTTCCTCCCACATAACCCTTCATTTCTTCTATCATCCATCGGCCTATCTAAGAGTCTATTAATTCTCCCTAATATATCTGTGTCCAAGCACTTACACTCTGTGTCAAAAAAATACTACCTCTGACATCCTCCCTCTATACTTTCCTCCAATTTATTTAAAAGTATACCCTCTCATTTAAGTATAGTCACCCCAGGAAAAAGACACGGCCTCTTACTTCTATCAAATGCCCTTTATCATCTTATACACATCTATCAAGTCTCCTCACATCTTCCTTTGCTCCATAGAGAAAAGCTCTAGCTCCCTTGACCTGTTCTCATAAGGCACGTTCTGTAATCCGGATAATGTCCTGGTAAATCTCCTCAGCGCTGTCTCTAGAGCAGCGGTTCCCAATGTGGGCTCCATGGACGCCTTGCTGAATGATATTGGTCCATGTCATAAAAAAGGTTGGGAACCCCTGCTTTAGAGAGAATGCAGAGTGGATTTACCAGGATGTTATCTGGATTACAGATAACAAGGTTGAGTTCCCGATAGCCTTTGGTTAAGGTGATGGAATGCTGCCTATTTTTTTTTTTTTTTTTTTTTTTTTTTTTTTGCACTATTTATTTATTTATTTTATTACAGGGGAGTGTGGGGTGTCCTGGGGGTGGGGGTGAAGGGGCTTGACATGTCTATTCCAGGGCTGCTCACTCACCTTTGGTCACTCACCTGTGGCTCCAAGTTGCGATTTCCATGTGACAATGACCACATCCCAGTGCCCCGCTTCGACACAAGGGCTAAACCTGGTGAGAGTAGCCGGCAGCCTCGTGCCCCCCCAGTGAGACGGGGACACGCCTGCCCTTGCAAGCGAAGTCAGCTCAAGCGAAGCAAGTGGACTGGGCGGATGTGATCTGCAGTGAGATCCGACGGCCGGGTAGGCAGTACTGCAGAGCTCCATGGAGAGCGAAGGGCATGACAGGACACAGAAGACATCATGGTCGTCCACTGCAGCCATGGAAGACCCCAGTTTGTGATGCTTGTTCGTACCAGTGGACTCAGATATGTGAGGTCGAGAGAATGGAATCCAGTGCAATGGCTTTTCCACTTTAAAAATTCTCCCGCACAGGTTTCCTGTCATCGTTGGACATGATGGACAACCACCATTTACTATTATAACTTGTTGTATGTTTTATGTATTGCAATGTACTGCTGCCACAAATCGACATATTTCATGACATATTCCAGTGATAATGAACATATGTCATGAAATGGGTTGATCTGAATCTATTGCCTTGAACCAAAGCAGTCCTTAAGGTGAAAGACAGATTTTGATCTGATTCATATCAAACCTACTTGACTGGGTTAAGTGTCCATTCCTTCTCTCGGGAACTTATGAGGGTTGGATGTGCTGTGGTGGCAGGTTCCGGGCAAGATTATATTTTATTTTCAGATTTGAATCAGGAATGATCTATATTGTTGTTCATTCACTGGATGTGGGTTTCATGATTAGGATGTGGGTACCACACACAAATTGCAGGAGGAACTCAGCATGTCAGGCAGTATCTTTGGGGAGGAACAAACAGTTCCCCCTTCCTTCTCAGTCCTGAAGAAGCGTCTCAGCCCGAAATGTCGACTGTTTATTCTTTTCCAAAGAAGTTGCCTGACCTGCTGAGTTCTTCCAGCATTTTGTGTGCATTGCTTTGGATTTCCAGCTCTGCAGATTTTCTCATGTTTGTGACAAACAGTTGATGTTTTGGGCTGAGACCCTTTGTCAGTCCTGAGTCCTGGAACATCGACTGTTTCCTCCTTTCCATAGATGCTGCCTGACCTACTGCGTCCGTCCAGCATTTTGTGTGTGTGAGTGCGTTTGTGTGTGCATGTGTGTGTGTGCGTGTGTGTGAGTGTGCATGTGCGTGCGTGTGTGTGTGCGCATGTCTGTGCGTGTCTGTGTGCGCGTGTGTAAGTGTGCGTGTGAGTGTGCGTGCTTGTGTGTGTGTGAGTGTGTGTGTGTGTGTGTGTGTGTGTGTGTGTGAGTGTGTGTGTGTGTGTGTGTGTGTGTGTGTGTGTGTGTGTGTGTGTGTGTGTGTGTGATTTTTTTGGATTTCCAGCATCTGCAGAATCTCTTGTGTTTAGGATGAAGGTACATTGTGTTTGAATTTAGTGACCTTCCAAGCTGTTTTAGCGAGGCATGAAGATCCAACTATGTTTTTTTTTGCATGGAGTCACATATGAGGACAGCTGATATTCTCTGAAGTGTTCTTACAGCACAACCACCATCCTGTTTAAGTTTGATTCAAGTTCCTGCTTTACCCAGCTAGCTGAACATATTTTCAAGTTTTTGAAAGGTCAAATTTCATTTCCCTTACCATTATATTTATTTATTTATTGAGGTACAGCACGGAACAAGCTGTGCCGCGCCACCAGTAACTCACCGATTTAACTCCAAGCTAATCACGAAACAACTTACAATGGCCAATTAACCAACCAGCATGTCTTTGCACTGTGAGAGGGAAAAGGAGTACCCAGAGGAAATCCACACAGTGTAAACTCCTTACAGGCAGTGGCAGGATTTGAACTCCTGTCGCCTGTACTGTAAAGAGCTGTGCCAACCACTGTGCTACTATGCTGCCCATATTTTCTTAAACATATTGCATTTTTATCATTTACAAATGAATCATATTATCACACATTTCATTGTCTTCAATGTTCACCTTCAATCTTGTTCAGATTGTGGAAAACATACAAGGACACCCATTATTTTTGCACTTCTACAATTCTGTCAGAGTTCAGTTTTATTTTTTTCAGCTGACCTTAAGTGCCTCAGTTATTGATGGGGAATTTAACTCCACATCTCTAAATCATTTTTGGGTTCTTACTCGAGTCGGATAAACACTATGCAACTGTAGCCTATCGTTAAGAATGCAAACAATCAGAATGACATACCGGTATAGATATTCAGGACTTGGGGCAATGGCACATTATTGAGACAGCATTGAAGAAACTTGGCTGTAAATTGCTCTTGGACCTAAGACAATATCTGATTTAAGACTATTTACTAATAGCTCTGGTTCACTGCTCCAAACTGGAATTGCAGCTTTGAGGTTTATTACCTTAAACACATCTTTAACTGTGATGACTCAGAGAGTTTATTCCCAGAATATCCTAGACATTGAAATTATAACACCCCAAGGGTCACTCTGGGCTCCGCCAGACAAATTGGCCTTATCTGAGTCCGGTTTCTCTTTATACTGAGGTCCGAGGCAGGCAAAATATGGTCAGCCTTCTCACACAATTATTAACCCCCAATCCTTTTTGGAAAGACGTTTGTGTAGCTATCAGGTGAGCTCTTAGTTTTGACGTCCCTATGAGTAAATTAGCTCTTGCTGACATGGCCAGAATTAGCCACTTTAAATTTTTTTGGGGTGGGGGGGGTAAAATACATGGAGCTAAGGGTGTGAACAGCAGTCCAGAGCTCATTCTTGACAGGTCAGTCCACATGAGCCCTGAGGTCAAATCCACAGCTGGCACTCACAGTGAAGGGATCACACAACTGCAGGGTTTTGAAGGGCGTGGTGAGCCTGTTCAACTGTACCTTTTTCCTAGATGCTGCCTGGCCTGCTGAGTTCCTCCAGGCATTTTGTGTCTGTTGCTCAGATTTCCAGCATCTGCAGATTTTCTCTTGTTTGTAACTGAGTACACAAGCTGGAATGTTATGTTACAGTTGTATAATATGTTGTTAAGGCTTAATTTGGAGTGTTGTGTGCAGTTCTGGCCACCTATCTACAGGAAAGATATCACTAAGATTTAAAGACTGCTGAGAAAATTTGCGAGATATTGACTGGATTTAAAACCTGAATTATAAGGAAAGGTTGAGTAGGTTAGGACATTATTCCCTGGAGCTTAGGAGAATGAGGGGAAATTTGACAGAGGTATACAAAATTAAGACAGATATAGACAGGGTAAATGCAAGCAGGCTTTTTCCACTGAGGTTGGGTATGACTAGAACTAGAGGTCATAGGTTAATGGTGGAAGGTGAAATATTTAAGGGGAATATGAAGGGGAACTTCTTCACTCAGAGGGTGGTGACAGTGTGGAACGAGCTGCCAGCAGCAAGAATGGTTGCAGGTCTGACTTCAATATTTAAAAGGAGTACATGAATGGGAAGGGTATGGAGGACTATAGCCCAGGAGCAAGTCAATGAGACAATTCAGAAAAATAGTTTGGCCTGTTCCTGTGCTGTAGGGCTCTATGAATGTAACTGTTCTCCTAGCAAAGGATCAATGCAGGGCAGCACAAGGGTGAAATCAGAGAGCTGGAACTCCACAACTCCTGGCAACGCAGATCCAGTCCTGATCCAGGGGCAATCTGTGCGAAGTTTGCATGTTCTTCCTGCTATCATGTGCGTTTCTTCCACCATCCCAAAGCCATGCAGGTTGATAGATCATTTCTGACTGTAAATTGACCCTGATGAAGGGCCTCTGCCTGAAACATTGACTCTTTATTCCTCACCGTAGATGCTGCCTGACCTGATGGGTTCCTCCAGCATTTTGTGTGTTTCTCTGTGGACTTCCAGCATTTGTAGGATTTCTTGGATTTGTAATGGGATGGGATTAACGTAAATGTCAGCTTGATGGACTGCACAGGTTCGATGGGCTGATTGGCCCATTTTTATGCTCTGTACAGTACTGTGCAAAAGTTTCAGGCAAAAATATATAGCTAGGGGGCCTAAGACTTTGCACAGTACTGTAGAAATTTTATGTATTGTACTGTACTGCTGCCACAAAAAAAGAACAAATTTCAGGACATATGTGTGATGATAAACCTGATTCTGGTTGGGTCTCTATTGAGAGTGGGAACGGGGCAGAGAGAGGGGAACCGTGGTTGGGAAAAGGGGAGGGAGCGGGAAGCACCAGAGAGACATTCTGTAATGATCAATAAACCAATTGTTTGGGATCACATTACCTTGCCTGATGTCTCTGGGCTGGGTGTGTCTGCACCCACGCCACACCCCCCACCCCTGACACTCCTTCTCTGCCACCTGCCCCACACACCTCCCCTGGCACTCCACTCTCACTATTCCCAACATCATTTTCTCCTGCCAGACCTACAAACTCGCTCTCTGCTCCACATTGACAAATACAGTACGGTCCAAAAGTTTTAGGCACTCTAGCTATATACATATACATATATATATATATGTGTGTGTGTGTGTGTGTGTGTGTGTGTGTGTGTGTGTGTGTGTGTGTGTGTGTGTGTGCTTAAGACATTTACACAGCCCTGTAATCTATAACTCTAGCTTCAGACTGTCAAAAGAGAAATGATTCATTCATTGCTACAAAAAGAAGCTCCCAACTAAAATTAAGCTTGCACATGGAGCATATTTATATTGTTACCCTGATGACGGAGAACACTACGCTGAAAAATGTGTTTTGGCCCTTTCTATGATTTACAGAAGACGGCTTGATGTCTCTGTCAGTCTGCAAGTAATATAATATCAACAATTTTTGTTTATCAAAGACGCTACTGTATATCCGTTAATGACAAAAGAATGAATGTGAGCAATGACAAAAATTTACTAATGCGTTCTTAACTATGGGCTTGCAGTTGGTGTATGGAGAGAGGAGCAGTGACTTGTTGAACGTTCAGGACTGAACCTAAATGCACAAAAACGGGAGGTTATATAAAACCTACAAACCATGGCTTTTACTTGCACGTCAGCCTGCATCACAGTGGATCAATTCAGGACCTATGTTTAGAGTACCAACCTTAGATTAACAAGTGATTTGTTGAAAAGCTGGTGAACAGCATTTAACCAAATGATAGCCGGGCATGGAGTAAATGGGCTGAAGGGCCAGTTTCTGCGCTGTAGTGCCCTCTGACTGCATAACACTGCAGGGAAGGGTCACCTCCCGAATCTGTAACATCCAACTAAATCAGGAACTTACTACTTACAAAGAGGATTATTATGTTGCTACATGTATCGTCAGTACAAACCCACACTGCATCAGTTACAATATCCAGTGAGAGCCGTTGTTAAAAATAATAGAAAATACATCGGTTGTTGTGTGAACATGGGACGGTTGAACAACGCACGGCAACGTGGTAGCGTAGAGGTTAGCACAACGCATCACAGCGCCAGCAACCCAGGTAAAATTCCCACCACTCTTCATAAGGAATCTTCTGCCCGTGATCGCAAGGGTTTGCTCCGGATGCTCTGATTTTCTTCCTACATTCCAAGGACATTTGGGTGAGGAGTTAATAAGTTGTAAATTGTGGGCACTGGTGTCAGAAGTATGGTGACACCTGTGAACAGCGCTGGTTGTTGATGTATTTCACTGCACGTTTCAACATTTTAATATACATGTGACAAATAAGCTAATCTATCTTTTTTTCTTTCAAAACAGCCTGTCATGATCAATTTCTCCTTCCGGTAATTTTTCCCTCCCCGCCCCTCTTCCTCTAATCCCCTCTCTGGCCTTTTAGCTCCTCACCTACCTCTCACTTCTCCCCAGACCCCTCCTCCCTCCCTTTCTCCTATTGCCCACTCCCCTCTCCTATCAACCTCCAGCCCTTTTACCTTTCCTACCCACCTGGCTTCCCATTTAACATTCCAGCAAGCCTCCTTCCCCCCCCCCACCTTTTTATTCTAGCATCTTCTCCCTTCCATCTCAGCCCTGAAGAATGGTCTCGGCACAAAACATTGACTGTCTATTCATTTCCATAGATGCTGCCTGACCCGCTGAGTTCCTCCATCATTTTGTGTGTGTTGCTTTGGCATTATCTCTTATACTTTCCAATCTGAGGACAAACAAGACTAGAGATTGGAATTTAGAACAAAAAAATCAGAACATTGGAAGAACTTCTCACGTCAAGTCTCATCTTTGGTGGAAAATGGCAGAATTCAATGTTTTGAGTTAAGACCTTGACTTTTTTGACTTTTGACTTTTAGATTATGAGGACACACAGTCCTCTTTTATTGTAATTTAGTAATGCATGCATTAAGAAATGATACAATTTGTTCCTCCAGAATGATATCACTGAAACTCAAGACAAACCAAGACTAAAAAAAACTGACAAAAACCACATAATTATAACATATAGTTACAACAGTGCAAAGCAATACTGTAATTTGATGAAGAACAGACCATGGGCACGGTAAAGAAAAAGTCTCAAAGTCTCTCAAAAGTCCCATCATCTCACGCAGACGGTTGAAGGGAGAAACACTCCCTGCCACGAGCTTCCAGCACCGCAAACTTGACGATGCAGCATCCTGGAAGCACCCGACCACAGTCCGACTCTGAGTCCGTCCGTAAACTTCGAGCCTCCGGCCAGCCCTCTGACACCAAGCACCATCTCTGCCGAGCGCTTCGGCCCTGGCCCCGGCAACAGGCAATAGGTAAAGCCAAGGATTTGGGGCCTTCCCCTCTGGAGATTCTCGATCACACAGTAGCAGCAGCAGCGAAGCAGGCATTTCAGAAGTTTCTCCAGATGTTCCTCCGTACTTCTCACGTCTGTCTCCATCAAATCAGGATTGTACATGGCCCCTAATTAACAAATACGATATCATTTTGGAGTGGCCGCGCGCGCTGCATCGCGCCGCCATCTTCTCCTCCCCTCTGAGACCTTGCATCAAATCTGAGAGGGAAGAGAGAAGATTATCAGTACAGAGCAGCGCAGGGAGAGGGAAAGAAGGTGGAATAGGTGGGAGCAGATGGAAGAGGATGATGGGTGGATCGAACCAAGTGAGGGAAAGGAGAAGGGAGAAGAGTAGGTGGACAAGTGAGTGTGTGTGGGATGGTTACCAGAAACTGGTAATTCAAGTATTAGTGTTACAACTTCAGTAACTTGGATTTAATCCTGCTTTCAGGTGTTTGCCTTTGTAGAAATTGCAAATGCTCCCTAAGACCCTCCTTGGGGCATTTGTTCCACCCCATATCCCAGAGATGGGTGACTAGGTTGCCTGGCCACTGTAACTTGCCTTTAGATTAGAGGGCTTCTGCCTGGATTAGAGGGCATGTTCTATAATATAGATCTTCTGTGAAGATCGCCAGCTCGTCGTGCAGGAGAGGCTTGTGAGTTCCTGAGATCCCAAGAGCGACGCCTTCTGGAGCAGCTGATGCTTAGTTCCTGGTAGGGTGACCCATGGTAAAGGTAAGGTCAGGAGGGAGGTTCCAGACAAAGACCACTCCAGCAAAGGCCTCAGTGGTGGAGCTGGCGGAAGATGGTGGCACTTCCCGATGGCTGTGAAGGCGGAGGAAGGCTGCAGAAGTGAAGAGTCCCTCATCGTCTTGCATTCCTGACCACAACCTGTCAAGGGCAGCGTGGTGTCTGCCTATGCGTCACCCTCACCATTTTGAACAGCTGTTCACCATTAAAGGAAATCACCTTAACAGCAAAATATGCAGAGACCAGATCGGCCTCTACTTCCCCTTGTGGACCATCCAATAGACAATCTCTTATGTCTTTAGAGAACATCATACCTGACCAAAGTAATCGAGCAATCGCACTACCACTATATATGTATGTATGAATCGGGGACACTTTCTTCCCCTCTGCCAGCCGATTTCCAAATAGACATTGAACCCATAGATACTACCGCACTACTTTTTTAACTGTCTGTTTTCCCACTACTTATTTTACCTATTAAATATACATATATATACTTACTGTAATCCAGCTTTTCTTCTATATTTATCATGTATTGCTGCGGAAAGTTAACAATTTCCACGCTGGAACTAAACCTGATTCCGATTTTGATATATATACAAACTTGAGTTGTTTTCTTTGGATCATCAGAGGGTAAGATTGTGAGAGGCATAGACAGAGTAGACCGCTGGCATCCTTTTCCCCGGGGTTCAAATGTTTAGTATTACAAGACACGCGTGTACAGTGAGAGGGGGAAAGTTGAAAGGCATGTGGGAGAGTGGTGGGTCCCTGGAAAATGCTTCCAGGGATGGTAGTGGAAGTAGATATGATTAATGTGTTTAAGAGCTTCTAAGACAGGCATGTGAATCTGCAGAGAATGGAGAGATATAGACTGGGGTAGGCAGAAGGAACTCATTTAGTTACTAATTTCAGCAAAACATTGCAGGCTGAAGGGATAGTTCCTGTACTGTACTATTCAAAGTTTCATATTCTGGATGAGTAGCAGAAGATTCAGGGGAAGTAGACCAGTGTACAAGAGAATAGTTTGTAGGGAAATAAACAGGAATAAAACTTTAGTGAATACTTTAAAAAAAGCATATAATATTATCACCCATCCTTAAGTGACCTTAAGCTGAATGTAGTAGAACATATAGTACAGCACATTACAGGCCCTTCAGCCCACCATGTTGTGCCGACCCTCAAACCCTGCCTCCCATATAAGCCCCCACCTTAAATTCCTCCATATACCTGTTTAGTAGTCTCTTAAACTTCACTAGTGTATCTGCCTCCACCACTGACTCAGGCAGTGCATTCCACACACCAACCACTCTCTGAGTAAAAAACCTTCCTCTAATATCCCCCTTGAACTTCCCACCTCTTACCTTAAAGCCATGTCCTCTTGTATTGAGCAGTGGTGCCCTGGGGAAGAGGCGCTGGCTATCCACTCTATCTATTCCTCTTAATATCTTGTACACCTCCATCATGTCTCCTCTCATCCTCCTCCTCTCCAAACAGTAAAGCCCTAGCTCCCTTAATCTCTGATCAGAATGCATACTCTCTAAACCAGGCAGCATCCTGGTGAATCTCCTCTGTACCCTTTCCAATGCTTCTACATCCGTCCTATAGTGAGGCGACCAGAACTGGACACAGTACTCCAAGTGTGGCCTAACCAGAGTTTTATAGAGGTGCATCATTACATCGCGACTCTTAAACTCTATCCCTCGAGTTATGAAAGCTAACACCCCATAAGCTTTCTTAACTACCCTATCCACCTGTGAGGCAACTTTCAGGGATCTGTGGACATGTACTCCCAGATCCCTCTGCTCTTCCACACTACCAAGTATCCTGCCATTTACTTTGTACTCTGCCTTGGAGTTTGTCCTTCCAAAGTGTACCACCTCACACTTCTCCAGGTTGAACTCCATCTGCCACTTCTCAGCCCACTTCTGCATCCTATCAATGTCTCTCTGCAATCTTCAACAATCCTCTACACTATCTACAACACCACCAACCTTTGTGTCATCTGCAAACTTGCCAACCCACCCTTCTACGCCCACATCCAGGTCGTTAATAACAGTCACGAAAAGTAGACGTCCCAGAACAGATCCTTGTGGGACACCACTAGTCACAACCCTCCAGTCTGAATGTACTCCCTCCACCACAACCCTCTGCCTTCTGCAGGCAAGCCGATTCTGAATCCACCTGGCCAAACTTCTCTGGATTCCATGCCTTCTGACTTTCTGAATAAGCCTACCGTGTGGAACCTTGTCAAATGCCTTACTAAAATCCATGTAGATCACATCCACTGCACTACCCTCATCTATATGCCTGGTCACCTCCTCAAAGAACTCTATCAGGCTTGTTAGACATGATCTGCCCTTCACAAAGCAATGCTGACTGTCCCTGATCAGACCACGATTCTCTAAGAATCTTTTCCAACAGCTTTCCCACCTCAGATGTAAGGCTCACTGGTCTATAATTACCCGGACTATCCCTACTACCTTTTTTGAACAAGGGGACAACATTCGCCTCCCTCCAATCCTCTGGTACCATTCCCGTGGACGACGAGGACATAAAGATCCTAGCCAGAGGCTCAGCAATCTCTTCCCTCACCTTGTGGAGCAGCCTGGGGAATATTCTATCAGGCCCCGGGGACTTATCCATCCTAATGTATTTTAACAACTCCAACACCTCCTCTCCCTAATATCAACATGCTCCAGAACATCAACCTCACTCATATTGTCCTCACCATCGTAAAGTTCCCTCTCATTGGTGAATACCGAAGAGAAGTATTCATTGAGGACCTCACTCACTTCCATAGCCTCCAGGCACATCTTCCCACCTTTATCTCTAATCAGTCCTACCTTCACTCCTGTCATCCTTTTGTTCTTCACATAATTGAAGAATACCTTGGAATTTTCCTTTACCCTACTCGCCAAGGCCTTCTCATGCCCCCTTCTTGCTCTTCTCAGCCCCTTCTTAAGCCCCTTTCTTGCTTCCCTATATTCCTCAATAGACCCATCTGATCTTTGCTTCCTAAACCTCATGTATGCTGCCTTCTTCTACCTAACTAGATTTTCCACCTCACTTGTCACCCATGGTTCCTTCACCCTACCATTCTTTATCTTCCTCACCAGGACAAATTTATCTCTAACATCCTGCAAGAGATCTCTAAACATCAACCACATGTCCATAGTACATTTCCCTGCAAAAACATCATCCCAATTCATACCCCAAGTTTTTGCCTTATAGCCTCATAATTTGCCCTTTCCCAATTAAAAATTTTCCTGTCCTCTCTGCTTCTATCCTTTTCCATGATAATGCTAAAGTCCAGGGAGCGGTGGTCACTGTCCCCCAGATGCTCACTCACTGAGAGATCTGTGACCTGACCCGGTTCGTTACCTAGTACTAGATCTAGTATGGCATTCCTCCTAGTCGGCCTGTCAACATACTGTGACAGGAATCCGTCCTGGACACACTTAACAAACTCTGCCCCATCTAAACCCTTGGAACTAATCAGGTGCCAATCAATACTGGGGAAGTTAAAGTCACCCATGATAACAACCCTGTTATTTTCTCACCTTTCCAAAATCTGCCTCCCAGTCTGCTCCTCTGTATCTCTGCTGCTACCAGGGGGCCTATAGAATACCCCCAATAGCGTAACTGCTCCCTTCCTGTTCCTGACTTCCACCCATATTGACTCAAAAGAGGATCCTGCTACGTTACCCACCATTTCTGTAGCTGTAATAGTATCCCTGACTGGTAACGCCACCCCCCCTCCCCATTTTCCCTGTTCTCTATCCCTTTTAAAGCACTGAAATCCAGGAATATTGAGAATCCATTCCTGCCCTGGTGCCAGCCAAGTCTCTGTAATGGCCACTACATCATAATTCCATGTATGTATCCAAGCTCTCAGTTCATCACCTTTGTTCCTGATGCTTCTTGCATTGGGGTACACGCACTTTAGCCCTTCTACCTTACTACCTTTACACCCTTTATTCTGCTTCTCTTTCCTCAAAGCCTCTCTATACGTTAGATCTGGCTTTACTCCAAAAGATTATAAAGACAAGAGTTATATTTATGTAGAACTTGTTGCAACTTTAAAGATAATGATCTTCAAAGACTAACTTTATTTGTCACACATGCATCAAAACATACAGGGAAATGACACACACAAGAAATGCTGGTGAACGCAGCAGGCCAGGCAGCATGTATTGGAAGAGGTGCAGTCGACGTTTCGGGCTGAGACCCTTCGTCAGGACTAACTGAAAGAAGGGATAGTACGAGATTTGAAAGTTGGGGGGGGGGGATATCCGAAATGATAGGGCAAGACAGGGGGGGAGGGATGGAGCTAAGAACTGGAAAGTTGATTGGCAGATGGGATGCAAGGCTGGAGAAGCGAGAGGATCATGGGATGGGAGGCCTAGGCAGAAAGAAAGGGGGAGGGGAGAATCAGAGGAAGATAATAGGAGAAAAAAGAAGGGTTTCGGCCCGAAACGTTGACTGCACTTCTTCCAATAGATGCTGCCTGGCCTGCTGCGTTCACCAGCATTTTTTGTGCGTGTTGCGTGAATTTCCAGCATCTGCAGATTTCCTCGTGTTTGCGTTTTCAAATACAGAGAAGTGAGTCATTAGTGTCGAATCTAATCAGCGAGGATATTTGTTGGGCAGCCTGCAAATGTCACGTCAACAATAGCATATTCACAACTCTTTAGCCCTAACCCGTATATCTTTGGGAGCACTCAGAGGAAACCCACGTAGTGACAGGAAGAACGTACCAACACCTTACAGTCAGCAGTGGGGAAATGAACCCAAATCTTACAGCTGGCACTGTAGTGGCTTTATACTAACCACTATGCTACCACGCCAGTGGTTAGCACAACACTTTACAGTACAAATGACCCGGGGTCGTTTCCCACCGCTGCCTGTAAGGAGTTTGTACGTTCTCCCCGTGACTGCCTGAGTGCTCCGGTTTCTTCCCACAGTCAAAAGATGTACCAATTGGTAGGTTAATTGGTCACTGTTAATTGTCCGGTGGTTAGGCTAGGATTAAATCAGGGGATTGCCCGGCGGCGCGTCTCAAAAGGTGGGAATGGCCTATTCTCAAACGATAAAATAAAAAAAACTTCAGAACACTGCCTCACACATCAAATAAAAGTTGCTGGTGAACGCAGCAGGCCAGGCAGCATCTCTAGGAAGAGGTATAGTCGACGTTTCAGGCCGAGACCCCTCGTCAGGATTAAGTGAAAGAAGAGCTAATAAGAGATTTGAAAGTGGGAGGGGGAGGGGGAGATCCAAAATGATAGCAGAAGACAGGAGCGGGAGGAATGGAGCCAAGAGCAAAGGGGATATGAGAGGATCATGGGACAGGAGGTCCGGGGAGAAAGACAAGGGGGGGGAACCCAGAGGATGGGCAAGGTGTATAGTCAGAGGGACAGAGGGAGAAAAAGGAGAGTGAGAGAAAGAATGTGTGTATAAAAATAAATAACGGATGGGGTACAAGGGGGCGTGGGGCATTAGCGGAAGTTAGAGAAGTTGATGTTCATGCCATCAGATTGGAGGCTACCCAGACGGAATATAAGGTGTTGTTCCTCCAACCTGAGTGTAGCTTCATCTTTACAGTAGAGGAGGCCATGGATAGACATGTCAGAATAGGATTGAGATGGGGAATTAAAATGTGTGGCCACTGGGAGACAGAGCGTAGGTGTTCAGCAAAGCGGTCTCCCAGTCTGCGTCAGATCTCGCCAATATATAGAAGGCCACATCGGGAGCAGCGGACACAGAATATCACCCCAGCCGACTCACAGGTGAAGTGTCGCCTCACCTGAAAGGACTGTCTGGGGCCCTGAATGGTGGTAAGGGAACACTGCCTAGTGATTTGCAGCCTGTGAGATACTACCGAACCTGATGAGAAAACTTGTGAACAGCAAACTTCCAAGGGACAATTATAACCCAGAACACGAGAGGGACTTTCCTTGGAATGGTACAATAGAGTCCTTTCTTAAGGGCCACAATTAAATTTATGATCTGAAGGATAAAGCCTCCAACAGCTCAGTACTCTTTCAACACTGCTCTGCAAGGTCAGTTTTTTGTTTGGTGTTCAAGTTTTGTTTGAAGTCAAAATCTTTATCTGTTCCTGCATAGTTTTTCATAAACTCTATTGTAATTCTTTTTTTTCCCCCTGCAAGTGCCTGTAAGAAAATGCATCTTAACGTAGTACATGGTAACACATATGGACTTTGATAATAAACTTACTTGGAATGTTGAAAATCAAAATCATCTTTATTGTCAAGTGCACAAGTATGCATAGGTACAATGAGAAATCTACTTGGGGCAGCATCACAAGACTATGAAGTGGAATTAGATTATTCAGCCTACTGAATACATTGAAGAAAGCCCCCAAATGAATGGTTGTGGTCATCATGCTGTAATTTACCTAAAATTTCATCCTTTTATGATTATGAGGACACGCAGTCGTCTTTTATTGTCATTTAGTAATGCATGCATTAAGAAATAATACAATGTTTTTCCAGAATGATATCACAGAAACACATGACAAACCGACTTAAAAACTAACAAAAACCACATAATTATAACATATAGTTACAACAGTGCAAGGCAATACCGTAATTTGATAAGAACAGACCATGGCACAGTAGAAGTCTCAAAGTCTCTCGAAAGTCCCATCATCTCACGCAGACAGTGAACCTCCAGCGCCGCCATCTTGCTGATGCAGCATTCTGGAAGCATCCGACTCTGAGCCTCTGACCAGCTCTCCGACACCGAGCACCGAGCACCATCTCTGCCGAGCGCTTTGATCCCGGCCCCGGCAACAGGCGATACACAAAGCCGAGGATTTGGGGCCTTCGTCTCCAGAGATTCTCGATCACACAGTAGCAGTGGCAGCGAGGCAGGCATTTCAGAAGTTTCTCCAGGTGTTCCTCTGTGCTTCTCATGGCTGTCTCCATCAAATCCGGATTGTGCATGGGCCCCACTAGTTACACATACGATATTCATTCGGAACGGCCGCGCGCGCTGCGTCGCGCCACCATCTTCTCCTCCCTTCTGGGAGTCTGGAGATTAGATATCAAGGAATTATTTAGACCAGAAGAAATAGGAGCAGAATCAGGCCATTCAGCCCATCCAGTTCTCTCCTATGACCAAGAGCATGTCACATCCACCCTGCAGGCTGATAACCATATCAGCTGGGACTCTGTATTCTCTACCTGATAGCCCAAGGAGGTATCTCCACCACCTGGATTTCTGCAGACCAAGAACATGGCGGATCGTTACCTCTCTGAAAAGTGGGAGAGGGCAGGAGATTGGGGCTGAGGGGGAAAATGGATCAGCCATGGTGAAATGGCAGAGCGGACTTAATGGACAAAACAGCCTCATTCTACTCCTATATCTTATGGTCTTAAGCCTTCCGGGGCAGGCAGGCAAATTACTTGTGAGCAATTGCATTCCCCTGAGAATGAATTATAAAGAAACCGAACAAGCAAAAGAGCCCAAGTTTCCTCTTTCTAACGAAGGGTCACCATGGCCAATTATAGCAGGCATGCTCAGGATAAAATTAGCTATTGTAGCAGAAGGTGGTGATCAAGTCTGAGATGTTTCCATTGCTCAAGCTTCAGAAACAGAAAGGTCAAAGACCAGGGTTTGACAAATGTGTTTATTGAATCAGCAGAAAAGAATGAAAATACTTTGTCACTGACGGTGCATTCCAATGCTCAATGCTGTTTATTTTTGGCGTGTTCAGCCCAGACCTATTGAAGTTAAGATCAGAGAAGTTCGAAGAAAATAGCACACATTGCAAATTGAGTCAGGCACCCAAATAGATGCCCTTTGTAATGCTTAACCTCTTCATATGCCCAGCGAATGTTTGATGAATCAGGAAGTTTGCACTGTCACATACAGAAACACCACTTAACCCAATCTACAGGTTTATAAGAATATTCCAGCGAAGGAATTTAACAGCCACGAACCTGCAATACAATCAGTTCTTAATGAAACAGCAGTAACAAGTTATAATTAGCAATGAATATAAATTAATAGCTTCTAGATTTAATTTAATTGATTACTCTGCCTTTTTTTTTAACGAAACCAGGATGGAAAAAAAGGCATTAAATTTCATCAGCAAACTTGTCAGACCACACCTAGAATTCCTGGTGACCAACTAATTAATTTCCCATCCTCATTCCCATTCTGCTATGTCAGTCCACGGACTTCTCTTCTGCCCCAATGAGGCCACTCTCAGAGTGGAGGAGCAAAATCTTATATCCCGTCTAGGTAGCCTCCAACCTGATAGCATGAACATTGATTTCTCCAACTTCTAGTAAGTTTTTCCCTTCCCCTTTCCCATCCTCTTCATTGCCTTTCTTTGGCCTCTTACCTCTTCTCCTCACCTGACTATCACCTCCCTCTTGTGCCCCTCCTCCTCCCTTTCTCCCATGATCCACTCTCCACTCCTATCAGATTCTTTCTACTCCAGCCCTTTGCCTTTTCCGCATACCACCTGCCAGCTTCTTACTTCATCCCTTTCCCCCACTCATCACCTTCCTATCTTCCACCTCCTTATTCTGGCTTCTTCCATCTTTCTTTCCAGTCCTGATGAAGGGTCTCAGCCCAAAACATCGACTGTTTATTCCTCGGCATAGATGCTGCCTGACCTGCTGAGTTCTCCCAGCATTTTGTGTGTGCTTCCTTTGAGTTCTGTAACCATTTCCAATCACTGTAACACAAAGTAAAAGACAGCGAACAGAAAATCCTACAAAAAAATAGTGGATACGGCCTGGTCCATCATGGGTGAAGCCCTCCCCACAAATGAACACTTCTATACAAAATATTGTCACAGGAAAACAGCATCCATCATCACAGACATCTACCACCCAGGACATGTTCTCTTCTCAAACACAGAATAATCTGCAGATGCTGGGGTCAAAGCAACACTCACAACATGCTGGAGGAACTCAGCAGGTCGGACAGCATCTGTGGAAACGATCAGTCAACATTTCGGGCCGGAACCCTTCGTCAGGACTGAAGAGGGAGGAGGCAGAGGCCCTATAAAGAAGGTGGGGGGAGGGTGGGAAGGAGAAGGCTGGTAGGTTCCAGGTGAAAAACCAGTAAGGGGGAGGTGATAGGCAGGAAAGGTGAAGAAAGAATAGGGGAAAACACAATGGGTAGTAGAAGGAGGTGGAACCATGAGGGAGGTGATAGGCAGCTGGGGGAGGGGGCAACACCTCATATCCAGTAGCCACCCACTTCAACTCTGCTTCCCACTCCCATTCAGATATGTCCATACATGGCCTCCTCTACTGCCATGATGAGGCTAAACTCAGGTTGGAGGAGCAACACCTCATATACCATCTGAGTAGTCTCCAGCCCCTTGGTATGAACATAGAATTCTCCAACTTCCGGTAATTCCCTCCCCCTCCCTTCCTCTATCCCTATTTCACTCTGCCCCTTGCCCCAGCTGTCTACTACCTCCCTCATGGTTCTGCCTCCTTCTACTACCCATTGTGTTTTCCCCTATTCTTTCTTCACTTTTCCTGCCTATCACCTCCCCCACCCCTTTATCTTTCCCCTTACTGGTTTTTCACCTGGAACTTTCCAGCCTTCTCCTTCCCACCCTCCCCCCACCTTCCTTATAGGGCCCCTGCCCCTTCCCTCTTCAGTCCTGAGGAAGGGTTCCAGCCCGAAACGTCAACTGATCTTTTCCAGGGATGCTGCCCGACCTGCTGATTTCCTCCAGCGTGTTGTGAGTCATGCTCTCTTCTCACTGCTTCCATCAGGAAGAAGCTACGGGAACATCAGGACTCACACTGCTGGGTTCAGGAGCAGTTACTAACACTTAACCATCCTGAATCAGAGAGGTTAACTTCACTCATCTTCATTTGCCCCATCACCGAACTCTTCCCGCAACCTATGGACTCACTTTCAAGGTCTCTTCGTCATGTTCTCAATATTTATTGCATGTTTGTTTGTCTGTCTATTTATTGATTGATTTATTTTTGTGTTTCCACAGTTTGTTGCCGTTGTACACTGGTTGTCCGCCCTGTCAGTTCGGTCTTTCATTCATTCGTTAATGGTTATTGAATTTAATGAGCATGCCACAGGAAAATGAATTTCAGGGCTGTACAGTATCGTACAAAAGCCTTAGGCTCCCTAAGTATATAGATGTGCATAAGACTATTACAGTACTGAATTTGTCAACTTGGAGTGGAAAGCAGCTTTGTAAATCTGGCAGGAGCAAAGATATTGGGAATGACAATGACGGAACGCCTCAGGAGTGGTATGGGACAGGTGGCAGAGAAGAAATGCCAAGGGAAGAGTATGGCGCAGATCCAGACACACCCAGCCCTGAGACAACTGGAAAGGTCATTTGATTAAAAAAAATTAGTTTATTGATCATTACAGAATGTCGCTCTGGTGCTTCCCATTCCCTCCCCTCTCCCTTCCCCTTTTCCCAACCATAATCTCCCTCTGCTGGTCTCCTTCCTAAGTGTGGCAGAACTATTTCTGCCTATATACTCTCTGTGTGAAGGAGCCCCCCCAATGTTCCCTTTAAACTTTTCCCGCTTCACCCTTAACCCATGTCCTCTGTTTTTTTCTCCCCTAACTTCAGTGGAAAAAGCCTGCTTGCATTCACTCCATCTATACCCATCATAATTTTATATACCTCTATCAAATCTCCCCTCATTCTTCTACACTCCAGGGAATAAAGTCCTAACCTATTCAACCTTTCTCTGTAACTGAGTTTCTCAAGTCCCGGTAACATCCTTGTAAACCTTCTCTGCACTCTTCCAACCTTATTTATATCCTTCCTGTAATTTGGTGACCAAAACTGCACACAATACTCCAGATTCGGCCTCACCAATGCCTTATACAACCTCAGCATAACATGGATAGGCTTTTTCCATTGAGAGTGGGGGAGATTCAAACAAGATGACATAAGTTGAGAGTTAGGGGGCAAAAGTTTAGGGGTACAATGAGGGGGAACTTCTTTACTCAGAGAGTCGTAGCTGTGTGGAACGAGCTTCCAGCTGAAGTGGTTGAGGCAGGTTCAATATTGTCATTTAAAGTAAAATTGGACAGCTATATGGACAGGAAAGGAATGGAGGATTATGGGCTAAGTGCAGGTCAGTGGGACTAGGTGAGAGTAAGTGTTCGGCATGGACTAGAAGGGCCGAGATGGCCTGTTTCCATGCTGTAATTGTTATATGGTTATATGGTTATACAGGAAAAGTGGAAATGCAGGTTACAGTCACTTCGGGCAGATGGGACTCACGGCCATGCTTGGGAACTCATCTAGGAGAAGGAAAATGTACCTCAAATTCTGCTGCCTTGTGGCTATACCCACCCATGAGAAAGGCTTTTGGAGTAAATCCCAAGGGAAAATCCAGAGCTGGACTCTCTGAGGCAGTTTTACACTGAGTTCAACGCTGACTGGCAACTCCTGCGATGTCATTGGTATCGAACTGTATCAGTCTCTACCATTCCTTTGGATTCATCAGCCATGTGGAGATGGGGAGCCTGCTACACGGACAATAGATTGCTCCCCATATTGTACTGCCCTGGCTTGCGTATCACCCAGATAGCTAGGATGCAATATTCATTCTTGACCTAGACCAACGGGGGGCCTCATTCGGATCAATAATTCACTCAGAAAGTTTATTTTTAATACTACACGCAACATTCCGGGTTAAGCTGATTATTTTCTGGAGAAAAAAAGAAGGCATAATTTATGGAGGGAGTGCAGTTACAGAATTCAAAAAATAAACTATTCTAGGACTGGTGGCATTCTGTATAACAGACTGATATCAGCAGCATTTTGCTACTTTATTGGTTCCTTCAGAAGGAAATTAAAGTGTCAATTATTGGTCGTAAGATTGGAATCACAAATGGGGTGAGACTGGGATACCACACTAGCTCTCTGCCTCTAAAAGTCAAAGTCAAAGTCAAGGTTATTGTCAAATACACAAGTACATCTATGCACAGGCACAATGAAAAACTCATTTGAAGCAGCGTCACAGGCACAGCCACATATATTCACTGATACTAATGTTTTATTTTCTGCTTTTAAGCTCAGAGATTTGAAACCACATCCTCTGTATTACCAAGCAATACACACAAAATGCTGGAGGAAATCAGCAGGTCAGGCAGCACCTATGGAAATAAATAAACTGAGGCTTTGGTCCAAGGCCCTTCTTCTGCACTGGAAAGGAAAGGGGAAGCTGCCAGAATAAAAAGGTGGGGAGAGGGGAAGGAGCACAGCAGAAGGTGATAGGTGGGTGGGCAAGATAATGGGCTGGAGAAGAAAGAATCTGATAGGAGAGGAGAGTGGACCACAGGAGAAAGGGAAGGAGGAGGGGACCCAGGTGGAGGTGGTAAGCAAGTGAGAAGAAGTATATAAATAATGTAGTTAAATTAAATAATAGTACCACACCAAACTGCTACCAATCACACTTTAGGTACAACACATAGAATACTGGGAGAAACCAATGCGTTAGGCAGCATCTATGGAGAGAAATGGACAGTCTGCATTCTGGGTTGAGACCCTTCATCTGAGCTGAAATATAGAGGGGAGATAGCCAATATAATATGGAGGGACGAAGTGGAGCAAAGGGTGATGAAAGCCACGTGAATTGATAGGGGGTTTAAGAAGGCATGTGTTGTGTTGGCCTTCATTAGTCAGGGAATTGAGTTTGATAGCTACAGGGTAATGTTGCAGCTCTATAAAACTCTGGTTAGAGCATGCTTGGAGTATTGTTTTCGGCTCTGGTTGCTTCAGTATAGAAAAGGATATGGAAGTTATGGAGAGGATTCAGTGGTGCTTTAACAAGAAGCTACCTGGATTAGACAGCACGCCTTATGTGGAGAGGTTGAACGAACTAGTACTTTTCTCTTTGGAACGAAGGAGGATAAGAGAATACTTGTTAGAGATGTATAAAAAGTTCAGAGTAAATTTATTATCAATGTATACATCAATGATCAATGATAGGCATCACCGTCTCCAGCCCTAAGATTCATTTTTTTGTGGGCATACTCAATAAATCCATAGAATAATAACCATAACAGAATCAATGAAAAACCGCACAGACCTGAGCGATCAACTGGTGTGCAAAAGAGAACAAATTGTGCAAACACAAAAAGAAAGAGATAATTTAAAAAATAAATAAATATGTAAACAAATGAATGAATGGATAAGTAATCAATAATTGCTAGAGTGGCAGCCATGTCCTTTTTCCCAGGATGCAATACGGGCAGCATAATTTTCAGGTGCATGGAGGAATGTATAGAGGGGCTATCAATGGTTGGTTTTGATTATATATAGAGAGTAATAAATGCGTGGAATGTGCTGCTGTGGGTGGTGGTAGTGCTAGATACATTAAGGAGATTTAAGAGACACTTACATAGGAACATGGATGACTATGTGGGAGGGAAGCATTGGGTAAATCTTGGAGTAGGGTAAAGAGTCAGCATAACACCATGGGCCAAGGGGCCTGTTCCATGCTGTGGGAGGGGGTATGATGTCAGAACCAGGGAGGTGATGGAATCTACTAAGAGAGGAAGGTGGAGCATGGAATAAAGGGAGGGAACTGGGAAGGAGAACTGGGATGAGCACTATCCACTCTAAACTGAGCGGGTGCACAACTGCGCAGTAACTGTAATGCTCACGCACACATAACCTTTGTTGCCACGCGGTTGGAATCTTCTTATGTATAATCATAATATAATTTAATTTTGAAATCTATGTTAATTAAAGTTTGTCTTCGGTCACATGCTCTAAACATCCAATCTAAAAGTGAACCTATTTCCAAAGTATGGCATATTATAATCAGAATCAGTTTTACTATCACTGTCATATGTCGTGAAATTTGTTGTCTTTGCAGCAGCAGTACAATGCAATACATAAAAATAAAGAAAAAAACAGAATTACAGTAAATATGGGTATGTGTGTGTGTATATATATATTTCAATTGGCTTTTTTGACACTAATCAACAGAAAAAGACTATTTTGTGTTAAAGTGAAAATGGATCACTATAATGTAATCTAAATTAATTACAAATATAAAACAGAAAATAATTGATTGCTTAAGTATTTACCCGCTTTAATATGACACACCAAATCATCACTGGTACAACAAATCGTATAACAGTCACATAATTAGTTAAATGGAGATCTGTTTTTGGAGACCCACTTGTAATCAAGGTGTTTCCATTGATTGTAGTAAAAATACACCTGTATCTGGAAAGTCCAACCGCTGGTGAGTCAGTATCCTGGCAAAAACTACACCATGAAGACAAAAGAACACTCCAACTAACTCCACGAAAGGTTATTGAAAAGCACAAGACAGGAGATGGATACAAGAAAACTTTCAAGTCACTGAATATCCCTTGGAGTACAGTTAAGTCAAACATCAAGAAATGGAAAGAATATGGCACAGCTGTAAATCTGCCTAGAGCAGGCTGTCCTGAAAAACTGAGTGACCGTGCAAGAAGGGGACTAGTGAGGGAGGCCACCAAGAAACCCACGACAACTCTGGAGGAGTTACAAGCTTCAGTGGCTGAGATAGGAGAGACTGCATATACAACTACTGTTGCCTGGGTGCTTCACCAGTTGTGGCTTTGTGGGAAAATGGCAAAGGGAAAGCCACTGTTGAAAAAACTCCCATGAAATCTCAGCTAGAGTTTGCCAGAAGGCATGTGGGAGACTCCGAAGTCAGCTGGAAGAAGGTCCTATCATCTGATGAAACCAAAATTGTGCTTTTTGGCCATCAGACTAAACGCTATGTTTGGTGTAAGCCAAAACACTGCACATCAAAAACACACCATCCCTACTGTGAAGCATGGTGGTGGCTGCATCATGCTGTGGGGATGCTTCATTTGTAGCCGGCCCTGGAAAGATTGTGAAGATAGACCATAAAATGAATCCAGCAAAATACAGGAGAATCCTGGAGGAAAACCTGGTGCAGTCTACAAGAGAACTGCAACTTGGGAGAAGATTTGTTTTCCAGCAAGACAATAACCCGAAGTATAAAGCCAAAACTACACAGAAATGGCTTAAAAACAGCAATGTTAATGTCCTGGAAAGGCCAAGTAGGAGTCCAGACCTCAATCCAATTGAGAATTTGTTGCTGGATTTGAAAAGGGCTGTTCACTCATGATCCCCATGCAATCTGACAGAGCTTAAGTAGTTTTCTGAAGAAGAATGGGGAAAAATTGCAGTGTCCGGACGTGCAAAGCTGATAGAGACCTATACACACAAACTCAAGTCTGTAATTGCTGCCAAAGGTGCATCTGCTGAATACTGACTGGAAGGTGCTGAATACTTAAACAATCAATTATTTTGTGTTTTATATTTATAATTATCACTTTGTAGAGATCTGTTTTCACTTTGACTTGAAAGAGTCAATGCAGTTAAATTAAATCTGTTTTCACTTTGACATGAAAGAGTCAATATAGTTAAATTAAATAAGTAGTGCAAAAATATCTATTTTTTAGAAAGTTCTAAGGTAGTGTTCATGGGTTTAATGTCCATTGACAAATTGGATGGCAGAGGGGAAGCAGCTGTTCCTGAATCATTGAGTGTGTGCCTTCAGGCTCCTGTAGCTCCTTCCTTACAGTAGCAATGTGGACAGGGCATGTTCTCATTGGTACCATCAAGAAGGAGGTACTGGAGATACATTGATGCTCTGATCAATAGAACAAAACTTCAGAAGTTGAGTACAATGCATATCTGTGCCTTTATTATGCACTTGCGATGAAGGCTGATTTTCTACTGCAATATTTTTAAACACAAGTTTAGTCCTGTGAGATTTCAATTGGATCTTTCAACATAACTGATTAGAGGTAGACCTGCCCATCCAGTCTTCAAGAGGAAATTGAAAGGAAGGGTGTTAAAACAGAATGCAATGTGTGGGTAGCATTAACCCACCACCATTGAGGTGAAGAAAAGGTCATGAACTCTTTTTATCACAGTAGATAGAATAATTAAAATTCTTGAAATGCGTGCCTTGAAACATGTTACCACAGGACTTCAAATACAGAGAAGTACAATTGTCTGAAGTCATTCCATTGAGTAGATTTTACCAAATGCAAAAAAACAAGGGAATCATTAAATGTAATGAGCAGAAAGAGACTGTAATGTTATTAGCTGAGGGCCTAGATGCAGCGAAGATGTGTTTATTCATTCCATTAAGACTCAGTTTAACTTTGACTATCAAATACTTACAGTATAAATAAAATAATTCAAGAATGCAAACAATTTCACCCACTCAAAAATTGCTATACCTTCTTGCTGCAACCTCTATGTATCCATTTGCAGGCTAGTGAGAATCAACCAATCAGTGTTAGTTGATACCTCAGATAAACTTACTTCCGTCAACATTCACAAGCATATGTGAGCATACACATACTGTACATGTAAGCCTTCCACCTTTCTTTCTTCAAACAATTCCACGTACAACTCCATAACTGAATTGTTTTGGACATTGTCTGGATCCACACTACCAGTTATTCACTCTCAACCATCAGGCTCTTCAACCAAAGGCGGATACTGGGGTGGCAAGATAGCGTAGTGCTTAGCACAAGGCTTTACAGTACAGGTGATCCTTGTTCACTTCCCGCTTCAGTCCTGTAAGGAGTTTGTACGTTCTCGCTGTGACTGCATGTGCTCCAGTTTCCTCCCAGAGTCCAAAAATGTACCGATTGGTAGGTTAATCGGTCATTGCAAATCGTCCTGTGATTGCTAGGATTAAAATCGGGTGATAACTGGGCAGCATAGCTCGAAAGCCCAGAAGGGCCTGTTCCATGCTGTATCTCAATAAAAAGAAACGTCACTCAAGTTCATTTGCCCCCCCCCCCGCCATCGCTAAACTGTTCCCACAACCTACGGATTCACTTTCAAAAACTCTTCATCTCATGTTCTAGATATTTATTGCCTATATATTTAATATTAATATTATTATTACTTTTTTCTCTTTTTGTATTTGCACAGTTTGTTGTTTTTTTGCGTGTAGCCCCCTGGCCAACCTCAGGGTCGCTCGGCCCGCTGTCGTCTAGGGAAACAGCCCTCGGCCCCTCCAAACTGGGTAATAGTTTGTGTGGATGCTGTGTGATGTACCCCACCCCGCCCAAATAACAGACAATACACCAGATACAATTAAGTGATTTACAGTTTATAGATATTACTGGAACTATATAATTAATAGAGAATAAAATATAAAAGGAAAATAAAAGGCACCACACTTATCAAAGTTCAATCTCTTCATGCACAAACAGTTGGAGCTCAGGACCCTCCTTCTTCACCCTGCGACCCCTCAGGCCGCCTCGACCGGCCACCTGGGACAGTGGTCGACCAGGCGCTCCACACGAGTCCGTCTCCATCTCCCCTCCTCGCCGAACGCCCCGCTTGGGGTCCAACCCCGTTAGCGGACTCACAGCACCTGGCCCATTCTCTGTCTGCCTCTCCCGCCTTCTGCCTCAAAAACCCCGCGCATACAAATCTTCCAGATACATCAAAGTCATAACAACTATCCCGATTGGTTTATTCGTCCTCATATCAATAGATAATACAAAACAAACTGCTAGCGGGAAGGACTTTCTCAGCGTTTAACATAACAAAGAAGCATTCCCAAGTATAACATAACAAAGAAACCATTTTAAATTTAACATACGAAAAAAAAACCCATGCATGCACGTTGGTTATTTGTCCATCCTGTTGGGTGTGGCCTTTCATTGATTCTATTGTGTTTCTTATATTTACTGTGAATGCCTGCAAGAAACTGAATTTCTAGTTTGTATATAGTGACATACATGTACTTTGATAATAAACTTACTTTGAACTTTGAGTTTCCCCGAAGTTCTCACACAAGTTGATAAGAAGATTTTCATCAGGAACCTACATGCTTGGGAAAATTTAAAACAAGTCCTGATGAAGGCCTGAAACCTGAAACATATTCCCATCCTTCGATGCTGCCTGACCTGCTCAGTTCCTCCAGCATTTTGTGGGTGTTGCTCTGGATTTTCAGCATCTTCAGTATCTCTTGTGGTTATGACTTGCTTTCCAGAAACAGAACCTTTGGTCCTCTGATCACTAAACATCGTTCTGGTGCTCCAGTTTCCTCCCACAGTCCAAAGACATGGGTTAATTGGTCATTGTAAGTTGTCCTGTGATTAGGCTAGGGTTAAGTAGATGGGTCGCTGGAGGCATGGCTCAAAGGGGTGGAGAGGCTATTTCCAAGCCGTAGCTCTAGATAAATAAATCTATCCATCAATCAATCAACTGTTTTACATTCATCCTACATTTATCCATTCTATTCTCCTCATATTCCCATCTACTCGAACCACTTACCCACCCCACCCCTGGTTCTACAATTCAGCTACACAATATGGAGAAATTACAACAGCCAATTAACCTATCAACTTTCACCTCTCTGGGACGTGAGAGGAACATAGTGCGCCCAGCGGTCTAAACTATGAAAGCAAGGATGTGCTGCTAAAGCTTTATTAGGCCTTGGTCAGACTGCATTGGGACTATTGTGACCTATGTTGGGCCCTATAGCTAAAAAAAGCATGTGTGCCTTGCAGAGGGCCCAGAGGCAGATCACAAGAATGAATCCAGGAATGAAATGCTTAACCTATGAGGAGTGTTTGATGGCTCTGGACCTGTACTTGATGGAGCACAAAAGGATAAGGGAGGATTTCATTGAAAGCTACTCACTGGATAGAGTGGAAGTGAAGAGGATGTTTCCGTTAGTAAGATTTGGCACGGTGTCAGAATAAAGGAGTATCCCTTTACAACCGAGATGAGGAAGGATTTCTTCAGCCAGAGAGTGATGAATCTGTGGAATCTGTTGCCATGAAAAATTGTGGAGGCCAAGTCATTGGGTGTATGTAAGGCAGAGATTGATGGGTTGTTGATTGGCAAGACGGTTAAGGAGAATGGTGTTAAGAAAAATAAATCAGCCGGGATTATTGAATACCTGATGGGCCGAACGGACTGATTCAGCTCCTGTACCTTATGGAAACCAAACAGATTAACAGCGAGAGCATGCAAACTCCACAGAGATCAGGGTTGAGCCGGGGTACCTGACCCTGTGAGGCTGTGGCTATATTAGCTACGCCATTAGAGTGATAGAGTCTTAGAAAAAATGCAGTACAATAAACAGGCCCTTTGCACATTCTAGTCCATGCTGAACCATTTAAACTGCCTACTCGCATCGACCTGCACTGGGACCATAGCTTCCTTACCCCTACCATCCATGTACCTACCCAAAGTTCTCTTAAACATTGAAATCGAGCTTGCATGCACCACATATAAGTACAGCTCATTCCACACCCTCTGAACAAAAAAATTTCCCCTCATGTTCCCCTGAAAATTTCCGCCTTTCATCCCTAACCCCTGACCTCTAGAGGTAGGCGCACATTGTGTTGATCACTTGAGCAGAACGTGAGGTGAAGTCCCAGACCTTCAGTTGACCTTCACCTGCCAACTGAGTACAAAACAAATGGCTCTACCTCGCAGCCCTCATAAAAATGCTAAAGAACTTCGTTGCCTGAAAGTTTTCCTTCTGAGATTAATCATGTCGTATTGATAATAGTCTGTCGCAAGGTCTCTGAAAAATCTAACTTTATGCCTTAGGGGATTTTAAATAAAATAGCAAATGTGAATCAAATGACTTACAGTAAGTCAGTCGGTTGAACAGAGTTATTTTAGTAGGAAATGAAATAAATATGGCCACAAGTTCTCATTCCCATGGGCAGTGAAAGGTGATTTTTCCAGTTCTTTCCTTCAGTGTGAGGCCTTTTTCCCCACAGGTCTACAGCTCACATCAATAGGAGCTTTATGAACGATGAAAGCCAGTGATTACATTGCATGGGCCATTGCCTTTCACTTGATAAACCTCTCTGATAGAAACCATATTTTTGACATTCTCCCCATTAAATGGTCCTGCAAGCTGTCAGCCACTGCAAGGGTTGGTGAGAAGCTTCTGAACAGGGCAGCAGCATGTAATTTGTGATATCATAGTTAGTCCTACTACATTAATGTAGCTCTTGTCTACAAATGTGTGATAACAACCCAATGAAACCCCAAATATCAGCCCAACCCATACCACATCATCAATCTGTTGTTTTTGCACTGTGTTAACTTGACTCCACCTTCAATGTCACCTTATCACAATCTGTAACATTCACTAACATTACCCCTCCCTTAATAAAACCTAATGCAATCGTACCATACTTTAACGATTAACCTGTTACAGTCTACAATACATACCAATGTATCAATTCCAGGAGCACTGTGGTGTAAATCTGATCGCCTGAGGAGGGACATGTTAAAAATGCACATCCTATGCACATAAACGTATAGTCACTCCTTGTATCTGGTGCTCACCACACGGCCAGCTTTACGTTGGAGAGACCCCTCGTAAATTGGGGGACAGCTTCATTGAACCCCTCTGCATCATCAACCACAAGTGGGACTTACTGGAGGCCAAATATTTTAATTCCAACCACAAACAAGAGAAAATCAGCAGATGCTGGAAATCCGAGCAACACACACAAGGTGCTGGAGGAGCTCAGCAGGCCAGTCAGCATCTATGGAAAAGAGTATAGTCGACGTTTCGGGACGAAACCTTTCAGCAGGACTGAAGAAAAAAAGCTGAGGAGTAAGGTTAAAAGGTGGGGGGCGGGGAGAGAGAAACCCAAGGTGATAGGGAATTGTGATTCCTAATCCCATTCCAATGTGTTGATCCATGACCTGCTCTTGAGCTAAGATGAGGCCGCCTCTCAGGATGGAGGAGGGACACGTTATATTTCATCTGGGTAACCTCCAACCTGATGGAATGATTATTGATTTCTCCTTCCAGTAAAAAAAATCTCTCCCCCTTCCTCTATTCCACACTCTGACCCTTCACTTCTTCTCATCTGCCTATTATTTTCCCCGTGTCCCCTCCTCCTCCTTCCCCTTCTCCTATTGTCCACTTTCCTCTCCTGTCAGATTCTTTCTTCTCCAGCTCTTGACCTTTCCCACCGACCCGGTATCACCTGTCACCTTCCAGCTAGCCTCTTTCCCCTCCTCCTACCTTTTTATTCTGACATATTACCCCTTTCCTTCTCAGTCCTGAAAAAAAAGGTCTCGGCCCGAAACGTCAACTGTTTATTCATTTCCGTAGACCTGCTGAGTTCCTCCAGCATTTTGTGTGTGTTGCTTTAGACACTTTTTATGTTGATATTGATTAATGGTGCAGATGTTTCAATGAAGGGGAACTGATGTGTTTAGTGTACCCTTTCCTCCTTGCTCATTATAAACGCAAGTGATTCTGCTGATGGTGGTGGCCAGTGCGATCATGTTTGCTGTTGTGTGCTGGGGCTGAGGGTAGCAGATACCAACAGAGTCAACAAACTCATTCGTAAGGCCAGTGATGTTGTGGGGATGGAACTGGACTCTCTCACGGTGGTGTCTGAAAAGAGGATGCTGTCTAAGTTGCATGCCATCTTGGTCAATGTCTCCCATCCACTACATAATGTACTGGGTGGGCACAGGAGTACATTCAGCCAGAGACTCATTCCACCGAGATGCAGCACAGAGCGTCATAGGAAGTCATTCCTGCCAGTGGCCATCAAACTTTACAACTCCTCCCTTGGTGGGTCAGACACCCTGAGCCAATAGGCTGGTCCTGGACTTATTTCATAATTTACTGGCATAATTTACATATTACTATTTAACTATTTATGGTTCTATTACTATTTATTATTTATGGAGCAACTGTAATGAAAACCAGTTTCCCCCAGGATTAATAAAGTATGACTATGACTATGAATATGATACTGGAAATCCAGAGCAACACACACAAAACATTGAAGATATTCAGCAACTCCGGCAACATCTCTGGAGAGGTCTAAGCGTTAACATTTTGGGCGGAGACCCATATTCAGGGCTGGAAAGGAAGTTCTGAAGAAGCCAGAAGGTATGGGATGGGAAGGAGTACAAGCTGGAAGGTGATAGGAGAAGCCAGGTGAGGTGGAAAGTGAATGGGTGGGGGAAGGAGGGATGAACTGAATGAGAATCAAAATCAGAATCAGGTTTAATGGCGGAGCAGACTCAATGGGCCGAATGGCCGACTTCTGCTCCTTTGTCTTGTGGTCTTAGTATCACTGGCTTATGTCATGAAATTTGCTGGAAGAAGCTGGATAGTGATTGGCAGAAGGAGGTAAAGGGCTGAAGAAGAAGGAATCTGATTGGCGAGGAGAGTGAAGCATGGGAGAAAGGGAAGGAAGAGGGGCACCAGAAGAAGGATGAACAGTTGAGCAGAAGAGGAGGGGTAAGAGTGGAACATCTTAACCGTTCTCTTCTCCTTGCTCATGTCCCTCTCCAAGACCATTAAACTGTGACAAGTCATTAATCAGTACCATTGTGACACATAGCAGTTTCAAACTCTATATTGCAATATCACTGGGATCATTTTATACCTAGTATTTAACATTTTAAAGTTAATTTCTCAGTCAACAGGCATAAGTTACACACAAACAAAGCTAGCCATTTCAGTGTAGTACAGGGGGATGTGCATTGTGAGAACTATCATCTTTTAGACAAATACTTAACCAGGTTCTGAGCACCAGTCTTCCCTTAATTGACATTGTTTTAAAATGTTTTTATCTAAGTTGCTGCAGGTAAATCTTCTATATTTCTTTTTTTTTTATTTGGGGGTACAGCACAGCAACATGTCCTTCCAGCCCAATAAGTCCGCACTTCCAGTTATACCCATGTGACCAATTAACCTACTACCCCTTACGCCTTTGGGATGTGGGAGGAAATCGACGAACTCAGAGAAAACGCACGCAGTCACAGGGAGAACGTATAAACTCCTACAGAGGCTGAATTGAACCTGAATCGCCGGCACTGTAATAGGATTATGCCAACCTTGCTACTTTATTTGCCTGTATGACAATAGGGTCTCTACCTAAAATGCAGACTACACCTCCACCGACCTCTTTGCCTTTGGTTCAACGGTTGACTTTGAACAGCTCATCTTCCATCTGGGCATGGTCCAAACACTCAGAAACAGATTTACCATCACTGACTTATATGACATAAAATTCATTGTCTTGCAGCAAAAGAGCGGTGCATAGTATAAATTACAAAAGATAAATATATAGTGTAAAATGAAGGAGGAATAAGCTAATGTTGGTGGGTTCATGGACCATTGAGAACTCTGATTGGAGAGTCACATGCAGAGAGAGAGAGAGAAGAAAGGGAGAGATAGAGCAAGAAATATAGAGACAGATAGAGAGAGAGAAGAAAGAGGGAGAAAGAGAGGAGAGAGAGAGATGGAGAGAGAGAGAGAGAGGAGAGAGGAAAGGGGGAGAGAGGAGAGCAGGAGAGAGGAAGTGGAGAGAGGAGAGGGAGAGAGAGAGCGGAGATGGAGAACGAGAAAGACACTAGAGAGACAAAGAGAGAAAGAAATAGAACAAGAAATATAGAAATAAAGGTAGTAGATAGAGAGAGAGAGGAGTGAGAGAGTGATAGATATAGAGATAGACATAGATATAGATAGATAAGGAGAGAGACAGCATAGAAGAGAAGAAGCTTTTTCTAAATCATTGAGTGTGGGTCTTCAGCCTCATGTATTTCCTCCCTGAAAGAGGTAATGAGAAGAGGGCATGCCTCATGTGCTAAGGGTCCTTAATGGTGGATGCAGCCTTCTTAAGGTACTGCTTCTTGAAAGATGGCCTCGATGGATGGTTGTGAATGTAGCCCTGATAGGATTAAACCCACAGGTATATATTTAGTCCAGTCCAGGGTTCCTCATTGATTGTATTTTGTCATGTTTTAATTACCACTTCTCATGATTGCCACTTCCCCTAAATCCTACACAGTCAAGTTCCATATAACCACTTCTCTCTCTCTGAAGACTGTTTCCACGCAGCGAAACATTGTGGTGGCCAGATTTCTAATTGTTGCCAAGATCCCAGCCTGTATTCACCCTGTCATGCCGGCTTGTAATTCTAGCTTCCCACACGGCTGTATGTTTCCCCATCCACTTGACAAGTTAACACAACTGTCTTGTCACCAATTAATTAGCTCTGGATGCAACTGGGTAGCACTTGGCTCCCCACCAAGTCCTGCAGTGACCAACACTCCTCTTTCCCACCGAGCCTGCTCATTCTAAATGCAACAGGCAACTCAGTAGTGACGCATTAAATATAAAGCAAGGATGTAATGTCGAGACTTTAAAAAGTACTGGTGAGGGCTCACTTGGAGCACTGTGGGAAGTTTTGGGCCCCTTATCTAAGGATGCACTGATAATTGGAGAGGGTTCAAAGGAGGTTCACGAAAATGATTCTGGGATTGAAAGGCTTGTCATATGAGGAGTGTTTGATAGCTCTGGGCCTCCACTCACTGGAATTCAGAAGAATGAGGGGTGACCTTATTGAAATCTATTGAATGTTGAAAGGCTTCAATAGAGTGGATGTGAAGAGGATGCTTCCTATGGGCGGGGGAGTCTACGACCAGAGAACACAGCCTCAGAATAGAAGGACGTCTGTTTAGAACAGAGGAGGGGGAATTCCTTTAGCCAGAGAGTGGTGAATCAGTGGATATCATTGCCACAAGCAGCTGTGGAGACCAAATCATTGGATATATTTAAGGCAAAGGTTGATAAATTCTTGATTGGTCAGGGCATGAGGGGATACAGGAAAAAAGCAGGAGATTGGGACTGAGCAGGAAAATGGATCAGCCATGATGAAATGGTGGTGCAGACTCAATGGGTCAAATGGCCTAATTCTGCTCCTATATCTTATGGTCTTTTATATAACGGCAATCAGGCCTGGATTAGTGAACTGCAGATATACAGTACTGTGCAAAAAAAAAGTCTCAGATACATATATATAGCTAGGGTGCCCAAGACTCTTGCACAGTAGTGTAGTAATTTTATGTATTGCACTGTATTGCTGCCACAAAAAAAAACAAATTTCATGACATATGTGAGTGATGATAAACCTGATTCTGATATGGGTCTCTATTGTGGACTGAGAGCAGGAAGGGGTCAGAGAGAGTGGAATCATGGTCGGGAAAAGGGGAAGGGAGAGAGTAGAGAACAGAAAGCACCAGAGAGAAATTCTGTAAAGATCAATAAACCAATTGTTTGGAATCAGATGACCTTACCTACTGTCTCGGGGCTGGGTGTGTCTGCACCCATGCCATCCCCCGCCCCTGGCACTCCTTCTCTGTCACCTGTCCCACACCCCTCCCATGGCGGTCCACCCTCGCCATTTCCAACATCCTTTGCTCCCCCCAGATATATAAACTGGCTCTCTGCTCCACGTTGACAAATGCAGTATTGTCCTAAAATCTTAAGGCACTCTAGCTATATATGTGCACCTAAGACTTTTGTACAGGACTGTAAATTTAAATCTCACACACCCCTTAAGGTCAATAATTAAAATAAGCGTGCTGCAGAATGGTAGCTTTAAAAATGGTAACCATGAAATTTGTGGATTATCATAAAAGCCCATTTGGTTTGTCAATGACCTGTAGTGAAGGAAGGTTTTTGGTTTAACTGCTTCCAGACCGACAGCAGTGTGGTTAACTGTTCACTGAACTGTCCTGACACGGATGACTCATCACCTGCCCTTCAAGGAACAATTAAGTTTGAAAACTGGCCGCTAATTTTCTGCTGTGCCAACATCCTGTCAGTGAGTAAATAGGCTGACTGAGAGACATTCATATTTTTAGGGCCAAGCAGGGGAAGATTAAGCCAGCCCATGCTGTAGCGGCATCCTCACTGGACTTCGAGATGAGTGGTCCCAGGGTCAAATCCATCCAGCTCCCTGCACTTCGGTGTTGTGTTGAGCACTGAGCCAGCAACTTGGCCTTGTTAAAAAAACAGAGAAAAATGCTAAAGAAGCTGCAAGATTGCTGCGCAAAATGCCACAAGGTGCAGAACGGAACAACGCACAAAGGAAGATTACCTGTGTCAGAGTGGTGTGCCCTTCAGGGCTAGGATTCAATCCACCTTTTGGGGTCTTTGTACATTCTGTCTTTGACTGCGTGGATTTCCCAGTTTACTCCCTCATCCTAATGATGTTCTGGTTCTTAGGGTAATTGGCCATTGTAAATTGCCTCTACATACATGGTTGGTGGGAGAATCATTGAATCATTAGAGTCATACAGCATGGGCACAGATCCTTTGGATGGAAGGTCTCAGCCCGAAACATCGACTGCTTATTTCCCTACCTAGATGCCACCTGATTTGCTTAGTTTCTCCAGCTTTTTCTGAGGGTTTCTCCTTCAGATGACCAAGGCTCCCATCTGAGCTAGCCTATTTCCAAACATTTAGCCGATAATCGGTCAAACCTTTCCTATCCATGTATCTGACCATGGTCCTTCTGGGGTGAATTATGAGTGAATTGATGTGAATTTGGGAGAGCACAGATAACAAAGAAGTAGTGGAAGTATGGGATTGATAGAATGGGCAACATAAACGTGATGGGCTGAATGCCCTCCTTTATCTCAAAGGTAAAATATGAATATAGGAAAGAACTATAGTTAACAGAGTATAAATGAACTGAAGGGCCTGTTTCTGAGCTCTGGTGTTCTGAGACCCTAATGCAGGTGGAACATTCAAATTTGCTCAGTATTGATATACTAAGATTTGAGGTTAAAATATAAATAACACATTTCCACTTCATGATTCCCTGTTTTCATTCATCCATTGAGACATCGATGTATCACTGGTTTACTACCATGACTTTGGACTGAGGTGTTTAGTTGCTCACTGTGCTTGTTGCCATTCCCACTGGGCTACCTCCACAGATTGCCCTCTCAAAGTTGGTTGAACCTGAGACAAGGTGTAGTTTGCACGCCCACACCCCAAGTTCCATTAACTGTTTTCAAATAAGGCCATAAGACTTAGGAGCAGAATTAGGCCATTTGGCCCATCGAGCCTGCTCCACCATTCCATCATGGCTGATTTATTATCACTCACACCTCATTCTCCTGCCTTCTTCCCGTAATCTTTGACACCCTGACTAATCAAGAACCTATCAGCCTCCATTTTAAATATACCAATGACTTGGCCTCCACAGTCATCTGTGGCAATGAGTTCCACAGATTCACCACCCTCTGGCTAATGAAGTTCCTCCTCATCTCTATTCTCAAGGGATGCCCTTCTATTCTGAAGCTGCTTCTCTGGGTCCTAGATTCCCCCACTACAGGAGACATCCTCTCCACATCCACTCCTCAAAGTTAGCTAAATTTAAAACCCAAACAGACTTACTCTCATTGTCATCTGTTTTTTTTTGTGTTGACTTGGCAACAATAGTGAAACCTGAAGTAGTTGGAGTATCAGAGGAGGTCCTACAAAGTTGCAGAATTAGCAGATGCATTGTGAAAGAGAACTTGCAATGATACTTCTATCCTTTTAGTGTCCTGAGGACTTTACTTCACAGACGTACTCTTCCCCCTGGCTCACATACAGCTTCTCTCCATTATGCTTATGGCTAGAAGATTAGGATCTGCACCTGCAGCTTCTGAACCTTGGACCAATGAATGTTTTGCTCCCAATATGAAAAACTGGAATCTAGAGCCAACCACGATATCATGTGTTTGTAGTGTTCACTTCAGATCAGTATAAACTTGACTGCAACGTGCACTTTCAACTATTGTGAAATCTGGAGCATAAAATTACTTAGGGGCAGCACGGTGGTTAGCACAAAGGGCCTCTTCCCAAACTGTGGACTGCCTATTCCTCTCCAGTGATGCTGCCCGATCTGCTGAGCTCCTCCAGCACTTTGTGTGCGTTAGGCTGGAGGAAATCATTGGGTCAGTCGGCATCTATGGAAGGTAAAAGATGCTCCAACATTCAGCCTCATCATGTGTTGCTCCTTGTAATTTCCTGTGTCTCAACTCTATGTTCAATACTCGCCGTGGTCCATAAGGAGTTTGTACCGTTCTCCCCGTAACAACTTGGGTTTCCTCCAAGTGCTCAGGTTTCCTCCCACAGTCCTGATTGGTAGGCTAATTAGTCATTGTACATTATCCCACGATTAGGCTGGAGTTAAATTGGTGGGTTGCTGGGCAGTGAGGCTCAAAGGGCTAGAAGGGCCTGTTCTGCACTGTATCTCAATTAATTAATTAATTAATTAAATGTTGAGTTATAGAGCTGAGATGGAAGAAACTGCACAGAGCGATGCACAATGAATCTGGATGTTGGAGCATCTTTTACTCCAGCTGAATGCACACAAAATGCTGGAGGAGCTTAGCAGATCAGGCAGCATCTATGGAGAAGAATAAACAGTCAACATTTTGGGCAGAAACCATTTACTAGGATTCCACTTTATTTGTCCTGCTTTCGACAGCCGATATATCAACTGTTTATTCCTCTCCATAGATGCCGCCTGACCTGATGAGTTACTCTGAATTTCCAGCATCTGCAGGAGCTCTTCTGTTTATGAATTCTTCCTGTTCCTTTCTGAGTTGTTCAACTCATAAATAGGCTCTTCAGACCTCTACATCCATGTCAATCTTATCCCCCAGCTATACAGATTCTATTTGCCCACATTAAATTACTTTTTGAAAGGGAGGAGGCAGCCTATACTTAGGAGAAGCTGTAGTTGCAGTTTATTCTTCCAATTCAAAATTTATTGTCATTCTTCAGGACATGACTCTAAAGGCAAACAAAATGATTCTTACTCCGGGTCTGACGCAGCATAAAAAGACGCAATACATATAAAGAACACAATAACATTTTTCAAAAACGCAATATATATAAATTTAAAAGTAATCATAAGACAGAATGTGCAAGTAGCTGTTCTTTACACTCAGTGTCCACTGAGTGCATGTTCACGGTCTTCTGCTGCTGTAGCTCCTCCACTTCAAGTTTTGGTGTGCTGTGCATTTGGAGATGCTCTTCTGCACACCACTGCTGTATTTGAGTTGCTGTCGCCTTCCTGTCAGCTTAAGCCAGTCTGGCCATTCTCCTTTGACCTCTCTCACTAACAAGACATTTTCACCCACAGAACTGCCACTCACTGGATTATTTTTTTTTGTTTTTCACACCGTTCTCTTGGGCATCGAGGGAGAGAGGAAGAGGAGAGCCAAACGCGGTACCACCGATGTGGCAGAGAGGGCCTCAAGATGGCTGTGGCTCAAAAGAGGGGAGCCATGGAGGCATAAGTAGCTAGCCATCTGGACACAAGCTGGGGTCTGATCAGCCCCGGCTGGGTCACCTGGAGGAGGTTGTATGATGTTGAAAGACCCGAAACACCCGATGATTCCAGGAACATCACTGAGGATATTGTCCAGAAGCATCAATCAACTTTTCATTTATCCACCAGGGATGTTTGCAACAAGTCCTTTACCTGCCACAGCTGCTGTTTGACCCATTGAGTTCCACCGGCATTTTGCTTGTTGCTCCAGATTCCAAACTGTATCAGAGAAAAGTGAGTTGGTAAACTGGATTTATTTTTCTTTCAGGAAATAAAAGCAGAAAATTTTCAGACCAGTGACGTTGAAACTCTCACTGCAGGTGAATTTTACCTGTTGTGCTGCAGCTGATTTTTATTTGGGAGTTTATTGCCATAAAATAATGTTAGAGAGAGAAATCTCATTTTCCAGTAGGCACCAAGACACCCAGAAATGGTTGTAAAGCTACTCAGCTCTGGATTAATCCAATTTTGTACAGCAGGGCATTTTTTTTTGACATTGTTCTTGCCTGTAACTTAATAAATGTTCCTTTTCTATTAAAGCTTTAATGGCAAAATAAGATTGTAAAATATAATGCAACACATTAATACTGGAATTAATAAGCTTTGAAAGTTTGATTTTTTTAGTATTAATATAAACCTCAAGAGGGCAAAGCTAAATATGTTTTAGATCCAAGATAGATAATGTAACGACTACTTGAAAACAAACTAAAAGCTGCTCGGAAGCTAAGTGAAGGAGCACGGCACTGTATGATGCGCTTCCAACTAATTGAATTCCAAGTTGAAAAAGTACATTTAATGCTTTATTACAAACCAACAATAAAATCATTCATCTCTTCTGTAATTCATGTGAAAGAAAGACTAATGTAATTGACTCAAATTCCTACATGGAGGAGCAGTCATAAATGAGAAGTCAATGAAAAATATGCATTCCCTGCTCATTCCCTTTCCATGCCACCAAAACAAGTGAACTGGTGACTATATTCATTTAGTATAACCGTCACCCAAACCCATGTGACGAATTATCTTAACCCAGAGTGAGGATTCACATCTCAAATACAATACAGATAGACAACAAATAGATATATGGCTCCTGCAGTTAGCTTTGCAAAAACAAATTCCCTAAATGTAGAGTGTTTGGGAGAAGATTTGTGGTGTTTTTTTTTGCAGTATTATGAGTTAATATGCCTGTACACAGCTCCAAGACTCTAGGCTCGATCCTGAGTCAGCTTGTGATCTCCCCTTAACACATTCCAAAAATGTGATGGTAGATTAATTGACAACTGGTGCAGGTACGTGACAAAAGAGTTAAAGGGCAGTTAATGGATATGTGAGAGGCAATGATCTGCAAGGTTCAGAAGAGGGGAAATTGAGCTGATGGATTGGTTCTACTGGGAGCCCCCTCTTCCCTCCGTGTTGTGGAAGGAGTGGAATTCCTTCCATTGCAGTATTAGTGATGCACTATTGGGTACCCCTTCAGTTATGGTATTCTACTGCATTTAACTCAAGTCAAAGTTTCAGCATTTTTATAAAGTACTTAATGGGGCAGAACCATTGATAACTTTGTTTCATGACTATAGAGTTTGAAATCTTCCAGGCCTATTTAAGAGTCTCAAAAAACTGAAAATTAATCCCATGGATTCTTCTACAAGAAAAATAATATTTCAACTTTGTTACATGGGTGTGTGCTAGGGATTGGTGGGAGCATGCCGAGTGGAAAGTTATTAGACCATGTGATCACATAACCTGTTGTCCAAGAATGGGTTCAAAATTGGCAATCGTGCAAGCACATATGTAACTATATTCCCAAACACATATGAAGCAGCTAGCATCTAACAAAGTCTCTCTTTACAACCTGTAAAAGCAGGAAGCCATTCACTTTGGAAGGTTGAATTTGAAGGCAGACTACAGAGTTAATGGCAGTGTGGAGGAACAGAGATCTTGAGGTCCATGTGTATAGATTTCTCCAAGTTACCATGCAAGTTAATACTTGTTAAGAAGCCATATGGTGGGTTGGTCTCCATTAGTCGGGAGATTGAATTCAAGCGCCATAAGGTAATGTTACAGCTCTTTACAACCCTGATCAGACCACACTTGGTTTTCAGTTCTGCTCACCTAATTAGAGGAAAGATGTGGAATCTTTAGAGAGAGTGCAGAGGAGATTTACCAGAATGCTGCCTAGATTAGAGAGTATACCTTATAGGTGATGGGTTGAGCAAGCTAGGGATTTTCTTTTTGGACCAAAGCAGGATGAAAGGTAATGCACACAAAATGCTGGAGGAACTTAGCAGGCCAGGCAGCATCTATGGAAAGGAATAAACAGCCAACATCTTGGGCCAAGTTTCTTCATCAGGACTGGAAAGGAAGGGGAGAATTCAGAATAAGAAGGTGGAGAGTGGAGGAGAGGAAGAAGTACAAGGTGGCAGGTGATAGGTGAAACCAGGTAAAGGGAGGGGGTGAAGTAAAGAACCTGGAAGTTGATTGGTGAAAGAGGTAAAGAGCTGGAGAAAGTGGAGTCTGACAGGAGAGGACAGAAGACCGTGGAAGAAAGGAAATGGGAGGAGCACCAGAGGGAGGTGATGGAAGAGTATGGAGATAAGGTGAGAGGGGGATCTAGGAATGGGGAATGGTGAAAGAGAGGAGGGGAGAGTTCCAAGGAAGGATACCTGGCTGTGATAGAGGGTCTGGGTGAGTACATGGTCAAATAATTGGAAGAACAATGAGAAAAGGGTCTCACTGAACTCCCATTGAAGGGAAAATTTAAATTTCTTCAGGGTAGGAATCCCTCAAAGCTACTTCACAGTTGAGTAGTAAATCCCAAACAAGAGAAAATCTGCAGATGCTGGAAATCCAGATCAACACACACAAAGTGCTGGAGGAACTCAACAGGTCAGGCAGCATCTATGAAAAAGACTAAATATTTGATGTTTTGGGCCAAGTCCCTTCATCAGAACTGGAAAGGAAGGGGAGAATTCAGAATAAGAAGGTGAGGGGAGGCGAGGAAGTAGTACAAGATGGCAGGTGATAGGTGAAACCAGGTAAAGGGAGGGGGTGAAAATGACCTGATAGAGATGTACAAGGTGATAAGAGGCATAGATCAAGTGAATAGCCAAAGACATTTTCCCAGGGCAGAAGGGGTATAATTTTAAGGCAATTGGAGGAAAGTATAGTAGGGATTTCAGGTTTAATAGTCCTAGTCATAGTCATAGTCATAGTCATACTTTATTGATCCCGGGGGAAATTGGTTTTTGTTACAGTTGCACCATAAATAATAAATAGTAATAGAACCATAAATAGTTAAATAGTAATATGTAAATTATGCCAGGAAATAAGTCCAGGACCAGCCTATTGGCTCAGGGTGTCTGACCCTCCAAGGGAGGAGTTGTAAAGTTTGATGGCCACAGGCAGGAATGACTTCCTATGATGCTCTGTGTTGCATCTCGGTGGAATGAGTCTCTGGCTGAATGTACTCCTGTGCCCACCCAGTACATTATGTAGTGGATGGGAGACATTGACCAAGATGGCATGCAACTTAGACAGCATCCTCTTTTCAGACACCACCGTGAGAGAGTCCAGTTCCATCCCTACAACATCACTGGCCTTACAAATGAGTTTGTTGATTCTGTTGGTGTCTGTTACCCCCAGCCTGCTGCCCAGCACACAACAGCAAACATGATAGCACTGGCCACCACAGACTCGTAGAACATCCTCAGCTTCATCCGGCAGATGTTAAAGGACCTCAGTCTCCTCAGGAAATAGAGACGGCTCTGACCCTTCTTGTAGACAGCCTCCATGTTCTTAGAGCAGTCCAGTTTATTGTCAATTCATATCCCCAGGTATTTGTAATCCTCCACCATTTCCACACTGGCCCCCTGGATGGAAACAGGGGTCACCAGTACCTTAGCTCTCCTCAGGTCTACACCAGCTCCTTAGTCTTTTTCACATTAAGCTGCAGATAATTCTGCTCACACCATGTGACAAAGTTTCCTACTGTAGCCCTGTACTCAACCTCATCTCCCTTGCTGATGCATCCAACTATGGCAGAGTCATCTGAAAACTTCTGAAGATGACAAGACTCTGTGCAGTAGTTGAAGTCCGAGGTGTAAATGGTGAAGAGAAAGGGAGACGCAGAAAGTAGTGAGTGCATGAAATTTCCTGTCAGGGGTGGTGGCAGAAGCAGATACATTAGAGGCATTTAGGAAACTCTTAGAGAGGCACATGGATGGTGGAAAAATGGAGAAATATGTAGGAGGGAGAAGGTTAGAGTAGGTTCAAGGTCAGATTAACATCATGGGCTGAAGGGCCTGTACTGTGCTGTAATGTTCTATGTTCTACTTGTTAAGAGAAAATTCTTATTTCATTTATAGAAGGTGACAACTGGCTTTTATACAGCAGTTAGGTCTTTGACTTTGTTCCAGGCCTGCAATAGAAACAGAAAGCAGAAGTCTATTGAGACAAAGTGCAAACAAAATAGTAGACTCCACCCAAGATTGATTAAACTGTTTTCACTCCAACACAACTAGCTACAGTCGACCTTCACCAACCCGACCACCTGTAATCCGGTTCCTTCGGTAATCCGGCGCTGATTATGCTTAATGTGATCCTTCTGTAATTCGGCATTTTCACTAACCCGGCACTCCTCAGGTCCCAATGGTGCCGGATTAGTGAAGGTCGACCTGTATTAAAAAGATTTAGAGACATAGAACATAGAACAACATAGAATAGTACAGCACAGTACAGGCCCTTCGGCCCACAATGTTGTGCTGACCCTCAAACCCTGCCTCCCATATAAGCCCCCACCTTAGATTCCTCCATATACCTGTCTAGTAGTCTCTTAAACTTCACTAGTGTATCTGCCTCCACCACTGACTCAGGCAGTGCCTTCCACACACCAACCACTCTCTGAGTAAAAAACCTTCCTCTAATATCCCCCTAGAACTTCCCACCCCTTATCTTAAAGCCATGTCCTCTTGTATTGAGCAGTGGTGCCCTGGGGAAGAGGCGCTAGCTATCCACTCTATCTATTCCTCTTATTATCTTGTACACCTCTATCATGTCTCCTCTCATCCTCCTTCTCTCCAAAGAGTAAAGCCCTAGCTCCCTTAATCTCTGATCATAATGCATACTTTCTAAACCAGGCAGCATCCTGGTAAATCTCCTCTGTACCCCTTCCAATGCTTCCACATCCTTACCCTACCATTTCTGTGACTTTTTCCAAACCTGTCGGATTAGGTACATCAAGAACAGTCACTGTGGATTATGCTTATCACGTTGCTAAGGAAACCTGTAGCATCAGTCTCGAGCAACAATCTCACAAATCCAGCCAAGGTAGCTTTCCGAGTTGTGGCTAAGTGCCGCTAAAAATGGGAAGTCTGAAATTCCCAACAATTAATGTCTTCTGCCTTTCAACTCACTAGTGAGCATAGGCCATCAACAAGACGCTGATCTTTCTGTAGCAATAATTATTTTTACAGGATAGGGCTGCTAACCCTATGCTCAACCCTCCTTAGTCGCCTTTTACAACATGCGTGGCAGCGTACAGCGGTTCTATTCCTTGAAGGGACCCGGAAACCGCACAGGTCAACTCAATTAGTGTACTGCCAATTAAATCCGTTTAAAAATAATTATCATTCGAATTCTTGCAGTTTCTTTTTCTTTCATTCTTTTTTGGCTTAGGCCCTACTGGTCCATCAAGTATTAAATTTGTGGTTTTAGTTTGCATTTTTGTTTAGAGGATGTGGTTAATAGGTTGCAGTGTGGACTCCCACGCTGAATTGGTGGGGTAGTTTGCTACACGGTGCCATTCCGTGTGAGATAAGCACGAAGGTCCCTGATGAAGCCAGTTTTAGAGTTAGCTGTCCTCATGCTCAGAATCAGGTTTAATGCACCAAGCAGTTCCCGCTGAGTTCCTCCAGCATTTTGTGTGTGTTGCTTGGATTTCCAGCATCTGCAGACTTACTCGTTTGTGATCAGTTTTATTACCATCAGCATATGTTGCAAAATTTGCTGTTATGCGGCAGCAGTACACCCCAGTGCAAAATAATAAAAACTGTGAATTACAGCAGGAAATGTAAAAAGTTAAATTAAGTAAGTAGTGCAAAAAAGTAGTGAGGTAGTTTTCATGGGTTCAATGTCCATTCAGAAATCTGATGGCAGAGGGGAAAAAGCTGTTGCTGAATCACTGGGGTGCCTTCAGGCTCCTGTACCACCTTCCTGATGGTAGCAATGAGAAGAGGGCATGTCCTGGGTGATGGCATTCCTTAACGATGGATGCCACCTTTTTGAGGCATTGCTTCTTGAAGATGTCCTGGATTCTGGGGAGGCTCGTGCCAGTGACGGAGCTGACTGATGGTGGCTGGAAAGCTACCTTAACGCCTCCAGGCTAAGCAATTAGAAGGAAAACCACACAAGGCTCCCAGTTTAAACTTCTATCCTGGCTTGAAAGTGAGGTGTGGGAGTAGATGGTGAGATACCCTATCCAAGTTGCAGGAAGACTTGTATTTAGAGGAAGTCTTCCATAACCTTGGGGTGTCCCAAATTACTTGCAGCCTATGATTGAAATGCCTAGATAGGCTGGATGTGGAGAGGATGTTTCTTATGATGGAGGTATCCAGAACTAGAGGGAACAGCTTCAAAATTGAGGGGGCAACCTTTAGAACAGAGGTAAGGAAGAATTTTTTTTAGCCAGAGAGTAGTAAATCTGTGGAATGCTCTGCCACAGACTGCAGTGGAGGCCAAGTCCATGTGTATACTTAAGGTGGCAGTTGATCTTTTCCTGGTCAGCCAGGGCATCAAAGGTTATGGTGAGAAGGCGGGGGAGTGGGACTAAATGGGAGAATGCATCAGCTCATGATAAAATGGTGGAGCAGACTCAATGGGCCGAATGGCTGACTTCTACTCCTTTGTCTTATGGTCTTATGGCCTTTACAGGATATAAGCCTGTATTTATTAACAAGCTTGATTTGCCCTTGAGAAGGTGATGATGAGCTTCCCCTTAGATCTATTTGCAAGCCTTCTGCTGAAATTACAGTAGAGTAGAGAATCACATGATTCAGAGCAGCAACAAAACGAAGGAAGAGCACATTTCCAAGCTAGAATGGTGTGTAACTTGGGGGACCCTGCATAAATTCTATTACACCTTCTGTCCATGCTCTAGGTGGAAACAGTTGGGTGTTTGGGACGTGCTGCTGTTGACATCATTTTTGCAGGTTGCCCTCATGCATTTCTATAGATGGGGAGCACGGAACCTGTAAAGCAAAGATGGGAACCAATCACATTGTACGCATTGATGTAACTAGCACTGATGACCTCGAGTGAATCAGAATGAGAATCGGGTCTATTATGATTGACACGCAGTGTATACCAAACAGCAGTCCAATACAGCACAATATATTAAAAACTACCATAAATTACAATAATATATAACAATAAATGAGAGGTGCAAAAAGAGAGTTTGAATTGAGGTAGTGTTCATGGATTGACTGACCATTCAGAACTAAAATGTCAGATGGGAAGGAGCTGTTCCTAAATGTTGAGTGTGCATCCCCAGGCTCATGTATTTTCTCCCTGATGGCAGTAATGGGACGGGGGACGTGTCCTGCATGAGAAAGGTCCTTCATAATGGATGCCATTTTTTGAAGGCACTGGCTTTTGAAGATGTCTTTTTAATCAGAGAGGGTGAATCTGTGGAATTCGTTGCCACAAACGGCAGTGGAGGCCAATCAGGAGATTGGGGCTGAAAGCGAAGATGGTGGAGCAGACTTGATGGGCCAAACGGTGGGGAGGCTAGTGCCCATGATGAAACTGGCTCAGTCTATAACCCTGTGCAGCTTTTTCAGTCCTGTGCACTGGAGCCTGCATACCAAGTGATGTTGCAGCCAGCCAAAATACTTTCCATGTACATCTATACAAGTCTTTGGTGACAATGCAAATCTCCTCAAAGACCTAATGAAGTATAGCCTCTGGCATGCCTCCTTCATGATTATATCAGTATACTGAGTCCAGGGGTTGGAAATGCACACAATGCAGTATATCATCAGACTCCTGGCCCATGCCTTGTGAATGTTTGAAAGTCTTTGGGAAACACACGAACCAGTATCCTCACATTAAGCTCTTTCAAACAGTGAGGCAGCAATACCCGGGCGGTGTGATTCTCATTACAAGCTCTTCAGAAGTACCAGCATTAAAAGTGGCACCAACATGTTTATCATGTTCATCTGAGACAACAGTTGGGGCCTCAGCTTACTGTCTATTCTGAAAGGTGGTAGATCCTAAGATTTTTGAGCCTTGGGGTCTGGAGCATCTTACTATGCTGTACTGACAGTAGAATGACCAACTGAGACCTGGACTACAATGCTAACACCCCAGGTTCACTCTTGGGTTGTCAGTAAAAGATTCTGGCCAAGTGCTCTAGTTTCTTCCCACATCCCAAACATCTGTGGACTGGTTCATTAATTGGACACTCTGTATTGCCCCAATTTTATTTATTTATTTCATTTATTAGCTATGGATACAGCACAGAACAGGCCCTTGTGATCCAACAAGCTGCACCACCCAGCAATCCACTTATTGTTCACAAGTCAATTTACAATGACCAATTAATCTACTGACCAGTACACCTTCAGAATTTGGGAGGAAACCAGGATACCCATGCAATTCATGGAGAAAACATACAATGTCTGCCACAAGAGGACACGGGTTTAAGGTGCTTGGGAGTAGGTACAGAGGAGATGTCAAGGGTAAGTTTTTTACGCAGAGAGTGGTGAGTGTGTAGAATGGACTGCCAGGCGGCAGTGGTGGAGGCGGATACGATAGGGTCTTTTAAGAGACTTTTGGATAGGTACATGGAGCTTAGAAAAATAGAGGGCTATGGGTAACCCTAGTAATTTCTAAGGTAGGGATATGTTCGGCACAACTTTATGGGCCGAAAGGCCTGTATTTCTATGTTTTTCTATGTTTTCTATGTTTTTTTCTAAAAACCCTTACATACAGTACCAAAACTGAACTCCTAACTCCAGAATGCCATGAACTGTAATAATGTCATTCTAACTGCTATGTTACCATGGCACCCATACATAAATGGTAGAATAGAACATAGAACATAAAACACAGAACACTACCATACAGTACAGACCCTTCGGCCCGTGATGTTGTGCCAACATAGACCATTACAGCACTGTAAAGTGCTGACAGCATAAGTTAGCGTCACTCTAACTGCTATGCTACCATAGTGCCTATACATAAGCAGTAAACTAGAACATAGAACATAAAACATTGTATATAGAACATAGACACAGAACATTAAGTACACACCCTTCAGCCCATGATATTGTGCCAAACTTATAACCTATTAAAAAGATCAATCTAGCCCTTCCCATCTACATAGCTCTCCATTTTTCTATCATCCACCTGACTATCTAAGAGTTTTTTAATTAAGAACCTAAGGGGATTTGATGGGACTGTTGGGAGAATATGTTATGGGGAAAATTAGGGGTGGAAGAGTTGTGCTCTGTGAGTTAGCACAGACTCAGTAATCTGGAATGGCTTCCTTCTATGTAAGATCGCCAAAGTGCAAATTCTGCTTGGAGCCGTGTAGTGGAATGGACATGTGGATATTTGAATGCTCAAGGTTCAAAGCTCAAAGGTCAAAGTAAATTTATTATCAAAGTACATATATGCAGTCATATACTACCCTGAGATTCAGTTTCTTGTGGGCATACTTGATAAATCCATAACAGATTAATAACCATAATAACCTTCTTCCTGATAGCAGCTGCAAGATGAGAGCATGGCCTGGGTGGTGGGGGTCCCTGATGATAGATGCTGATGCATTGTGCTAGAGAAAGGCAGAAGTGGAATATCTTGGATAAACATACACTCAGTAGCCTCTTTTTTAGGCACAGGAGATACCTAATAAAATAGCCACTGAGTGTATGCTAACTTCATTGAGCCATGCTCCAGTATACATAAGAGTGCAGAAAAGTGCAGGTGATGCTTTTGTTTGACCCTATTCTATTACATGACTTGCCTTCCTCTCTCAATGACTAACTTCCCTTTTAATTGACCCAGTCACAGCAAAAGTCTTCTCAGCTTCATGGTGATTCAGCCCATTTGTTTTCAGTTTTGGAACACAATGCAATTTTTTTTCTCTCTGTTTGGAAATGAACTCGCTTCTTGTTTCGTGTTACCGAGAAAGAAAAGCCAACCTTTATTCCATCACTTCCCTGTAGCAGAAGGAGAAACATTACAAAATGGCTGGACTCCCGCCAGAGAACAATGGGTCCCGTCATCAATCTCTAGGCAGGATACTTGGGAAAGAATTATGTCTGCAAAGGGAAACAAAGAAATGCCAACAATCATTTGATCTTCAGTGTTTCTTGTGTCTGCATTTGATTTCCAGAACTTCCTGTCCTCTACAGACTTTTTAAACATCTGTCACCACACAGTTGCTGTTCTTCATGGCACTGGGAGCTTAATGGGATCAACTTGAGAGGTAGTCACAATGAAACTCAAGTTAAGTAGAAATATAAAGGGTATGTGCATTGACCTATGTGTAGACTACAGTCAGTGTACACTACAGTTCTCACTAGTCGACAACCACAGCCAGACCCTATATATAGGCCCTCCCACACTGCCAGTTAACTCGACCTTCTGTTAATTGTGGTCACTTATTCCTTTTGCTTTATGCTGCCTGGTTTGGAATTGGACCTGCTGTGGAACTGGATTCCAGCAATTAAGGGATTTAGAATTGGCAGTGTACGTTGGGAAGGTCTTTATTTTGCGCTATTTTTTGAAGTAGCATCAAAAACATCAATTAATTACATACAGAAATGGTTCGCAGTGGGTTAATTCTAAAAAAAATTGTAGTGGGTGTTTCTTGGAAGCTTCATAGCTTGAGCAAAAATTGACGACACAAAAGATGCAAATTTAAATTGTATCATCTCGGAGCTGACCACACCAACTGTACTAGATTTGAACAGAACGTGATAACCCTAGTGCAAGCACTTTGCAAGCACTTCCCTTGCAAACTCGCAGATCACTCTGACACAATGGATTCATTTGTGTTGGGAAATCAAACAGAAACTTGGCTTCACTCCCTGCATGTTAGACTGCGACTCTTTTAGACTTTGCTGTAAACAATCTTTCGTTTCATAGAATAAGTTTTCGCACATTGGTGATTTCAACCATACTAATAAGAAATTAGATATACAAACTGTCTCTTCATTCAGATGCCAGAAGACCATAAGACAGAGAAGCACCATTACGCCACTTGGCCCACTGAGTATGCTTCGCCAATCCATTATGGCTGATTTATAGATGCTAAATCCTGATGAAGGGTCTCGACCTGAAACGTTGACTGTTGCATAAATATTGACCATACATAGATGCAGCCTGACCTGCGGTGCTCTTCCAGGATGAGCTCAACCCTTTTCTTCTGCCTTCCCCCTTTGGCACTCTTACTAATTAAGAAGCTCTCAACGTCTGCTTTAAATATAGCCAATGGCTTGACCTCCACAGCTGTCTTTGGCAATGACTTCCACAGAATCACCATCCTCTGACTAAAGAAATTTCTCCTCATCTCTGTTCAAAAGTTATGTTCCTCTATTCCGAGGCTGTGCCCTCTGGTCCTAGATTCCCCACTATAGGAAACATTCTCACCACATCAATTCTCTCTAGGCTTTCAATATTTGCTAGGTTATAATGAGGTTTCTATACAGTTGGGTGACTGTGGGCATGTCATTAAATGTGAGAAGATCTGCAAACCAAAACCACTCCTCTCTTAATTTATTTAACTTGCAACCTGATTTATGCCGTTTGAAAACTCAGTCAGTGCCATCACCATCTAAAGCAGGGGTTCCCAGCCTGCGGTCTACAGACTCCTCGGTTAATGGTTAGGGATCCATGGCATAAAAAAGGTTGCGAATGCCTGATCTAAAGGGAATTTTGTAAATCCACACAGAGTAGAAGTGCTGCAGTAAAAGAGTAAGATTGTTTATCCCTTTGATGGATCTGAGGCTTGAATCCAGAGTCTAATTTGTCTGATACTGGAAAGAAACGAAGAGGGATCTGACAGGAATTGTTCCCCTTCATGCCAAATTGTAGCCTTAGTCATAGTCATAGTCATACTTTATTGATCCCGGGGAAAATTGGTTTTCATTACAGTTGCACCATAAATAATAAATAGTAATAGAACCATAATAGTTAAATAGTAATATATAAATTATGCCAGTAAATTATGAAATAAATCCAGGACCAGCCTATTGGCACAGGGTGTCTGACCCTCCAAGGGAGGAATTGTAAAGTTTGATGGCCACAGGCAGGGATGACTTCCTATGACGCTCTGTGTTTCATCTTGGAGGAATGAGTCTCTGGCTGAATGTACTCCTGTGCCCATCCAGTACATTATGTAGTGGATGGGAAACATTGACCAAGATGGCATGCAACTTAGACAGCATCCTCTTTTCAGACACCACTGTGAGAGAGTCCAGTTCCATCCCCACAACATCACTGACCTTACGAATGAGTTTGTTGATTCTGTTGGTGTCTGCCACCCTCAGCCTGCTGCCCCAGCACACAACAGCAAACATGATAGCACTGGCCACCACAGACTCGTAGAACATCCTCAGCATCGTCCGGCAGATGTTAAAGGACCTCAGTCTCCTCAGGAAATAGAGACGGCTCTGACCCTTCTTGTAGACAGCCTTTGTAGCTCTTCCACAGTGAGAGAGACCTACACTGTCTCAGGGCCAATTCTACAAAAAGAAATCAAGCCCAAGTCCCATCCTGGAATAACTGCCAAACCCAGCTGGAAAAGGAGGAGTGTTAGACATGGGGCTAGCCACCCCATCCCATAAAAACATAGACCCACAGAATCACCAGTTGAAGCTCCAAAGACCTCATCCCTGGGAGGGGAAAGAGTAGAAGGCTACACCTGGGGACAATGTGAAAGACTGGCCCAGGACAAAGGACTCTGGTGAGGCGCTGTCAGAGGCCTGTGCCCCACTAGGGGTGAGTGGGAGGGGGGTAGGTTACTTAAGCCAAGGAATCACAGAGTACCAAACAAGCCAAGAAACTTTTTCGACGAACAGCAGGGTGGTTATTCTTTCGTCCCACAGACATCATTACACCGTTGGCCAATACCACTGAAAGAAGCAGCTTATCTGGTGACAATCACATTGCTTTGCATCATCTAACCACCACTTTATCTTTACAAGACCAGTGACTACTGGTTCAATCACGAGGTGATGTTAGTCTGACTTAAAGAAGGGCTATGAGGAAGGGAGGGATTCAGCCTCAATATTTACACACACCTTCCCCTGAAGGTGACTGCTGGCAATTTGACCCCAGATGGTGAGGGGTCTTATTGTGCACAAATATCGGGTGTGATATTAAGACATAGGAGTAGAATGAGGCCAGTCAGCCAAGTATTATATTATATTATATTAGCTAGGCGTTCATCTGTAACAAAGGAAGGTAATTTAGTGAGTTGAGGAGAAAGATTAGGAAAACATTTAGCCTCATCACAAAGGTTTGCAGAAGACTCACAGGCATCTGAGTTTTGCCCAGACCCAATTAAATCAGGGCCATTAACATTCAACCTCGTTTTACCTTATCCGGGATGTACCACCTACCTCCAATACTCCACCAGCCCCACTGGCAACTTAAAAAGCGTCTTTTATCTCCTTTCCAGAACAAAAAAGGGTCCTTGACCTGAAGCGTAGAAACTGTTTTCCTTCTTAACAGATGCAGCCTGGATTGCTGAGCAACACACACACACACACACACACACACACACACACACACGCACACACGCACTCACGCACACGCGCACACGCGCACACGCGCACACACGCACACACGCACGCACACACGCACACACGCACACACACAGGCACACACACGCACGCGCACACACGCACACACGCACACACGCACGCACTCAAACAAAATGTGTTTTGATGAAGGTCTTGGCCTGAAACGTCGACTGTTTATTCATTTCCATAGAGGCTGCCCGACCCGCTGAGTTCCTCCAGCACTTTGTGTGTGTGTTGCTCTGGATTTCCAGTATCTGCAGAATCTCTTGTGTTTCTGACCTGCTGTATATTTCCAGAATTTTCTAGTTTTATTTTGGATTTCCAGCATCTGCAGTTTTTTTTCTAATTTTTAGATTAATGAGGCAATTAGGAGGAGAAGATGGCAGCGCAATGGAAGCGCATGCGGCCTCTCTGGTGAATGATATCTGTAATCTGTCAAGTAGGGGACCGTGCACAATTCTGATTTGATGGAGATGGACGTGAGAGTACAGAGGAACATCAGGAAAACTTCTGAAATGCCCATTTCACTGCCGCTGCTACCATGTGGTAACCAGAATCTCCGGAGCAGAAGGCCCCGAATCTTCGGCTTTGCTTGTGTCAGCGGCCGGGGCTAGGTCAAAGGCACTTGGCAGAGGATGGCTCGGAGGGGCTGGTCGGAGACTCGAAGTTTTCGGACGGATGGACTCAGTGTCGGCTGGGGTCGGCTGCTTCCAAGGCATCGGCAAGTTGACGGTGCCTGGAGGTTTATGGCAGGGAGTTTCTCCCTTTTGTCGCCTGCTATCAGGAACTCGGGAGCTGATCGACTCCGGACTTTGAGACTATTTTTACCGTGCCCATGGTTTGTTCTTCATCAAATTATGGTATTGCTTTGCACTGCTGTAACTATATGTTATAATTATGTGGTTCTGTCAGTGTTAGTCTTTGGTTTGTCCTGTTTTCTGTGATATCACTCCGGAGAAACGTATCATTTCTTAATGCACGCATGTATTTCTAAATGACAATAAAAGAGGACTGAGTGTTCTTATAATCTAATCTAATCTTTTGACGCCAAGACCTGTTATTTATTCATCTATTTGTTTACAAGTGCAGCACGGGCATCATGGCAGTGTAGAGGTTACTGCAATGCTACTACAGCTCACGGCGTTCCGTAGTTCTCCGTTCAATTCCGATGTCATTCTGTAAGGAGTCTCTGTACGTTGTCCCCGTGGATTGCATGGGTTTTCCCCAGGTGCTCCTGTTTCCTCCCACAGTCCAAAGACGTAGTTAAATTGATATAAGGTAGTTAAATTGGTCCACTCTCCTCTCCTATCAGATTCTTTCTTCTCCAGCCCTTGCTGTTTCCTACCCATCTGGCTTCACATATCATCTTTCAGCTAGCCACTTTCCCCTCCCCCCAACTTTTTATTCTGCCTTCTTCCCCCTTCCTTCTCAGTCCTGGGGGTCTCGTCTCAGAACGTTGACTGTTTGTTCATTTCCATAGACCTGCTGAGTCTCTCCAGCAATTTGTGTGTGTTGCTATTGATTATCGTCATCATCATCATTACGTGCTGTGTCATATGACATGGGCGATCATGGCTTACATGACCATGATTATTCTTGGTAAATTTTTCTAAAGAAGTGGATTGCCATTGCCTTCTTCTGGGCCGTGTCTTTACAAGACAGGTAACCCCAACCATCATCAATACACTTCAGAGATTGTCTACCTGGCATCAGTGGTCACATAACCAGAACTTGTGATATGCACCAGCTGCTCATATGACCATCCACCACCTGCTGTCATGGCTTCATGTGACCCTGATCGGGGGGCTAAGCAGGTGCCTCACCTTGCCCAAGGGTGACCTGCAGGCTAGCGGAGGGAAGGAGCATTTTACACCTCCTTTGGTAGAGATGCAGCTCCACCTCACCACCCAACTGTTGACAGTGAAGGGATTAAAATAAGCAAAGCACAGAAGATCTGAATAGAAGAGTGTGGCTGATGAAGTCTTTTGGGTGAGGTAGTAATGGCACAGTGGAGGAGGGATTTTGAAAAAGAAGCCAATTTTAAGTCCTGACAAAGGGTCTCGGCCCGAAACGTCGACTGTACCTCTTCCTATAGATGCTGCCTGGCCTGCTGCGTTCACCAGCATTTTTTGGGTGTGTTGCTTGAATTTCCAGCATCTGCAGATTTCCTTGTGACAGTACAACAATGTTGTGTTGAAGATTTAACCTACTCCATGATCAATCTAACCTATATAGTACATAACCCTCCATTTTCCTTACATCCACCCAAGCATTTCTGAAATGTCTCTTATGCATCAGCTTCTACAATAACCCCCAGCAGTGTTTTCTAGGCTCTTACCATTTTCCATGTGAAAAAACAACCTCTGACGTCTCCCCTAAACTTCCCCCCATTCACCATAAAAACATCTCTGCTATTAGTCATTGCTGAACTGGGAAAAAGGTGCTCTCCTGTCCATCCTGTCTCATCATCATCATCATCAGGTGCCGTGCCCAGTTTGAGCGTTGACTGCCATGGCCCACACACTCCTGTTTTGGGTCAAGTGGATCAATTCATTGGTGTTCATTTCCAATTCTCTGGCTGCTGTCTCCATCATCATTTGTCTTTGTCTTCCTCTTGCTTTCTTCCCTTCAATCTTTCCCATATTTACAGTGCATTCTAACTCCTCTTTCCTGGGTATGACTCTAAACTGCAACCGGTGATGAGGCTCTGACTGGGGACTTACAGAGCTTTGAGGAAAGTGGAGTTACCCCTTAGTCATTCATTGCTCCCAGGGCCGCTCTGACCCGGAACAGTAGCACCTGCAAGGGTTCCTGCTCAGGATACAAGCGAAGGCCAACGGCAGAACAGGCAGGTTCAGTAACTGAACTTATGATGGAGAAGGCGGATGAGCTAGAACCTCAAATGTCAACGGCTACAGTATAGGCGGATGAACATTTGGGAACAGAAATGGCGATTTATTGCCCAACAGTAGGCAATAGCAAACCACTGTTGCAATTTGCTAAGAAAACCATGGTCAAACTCACAAAGTGTATCACGCAACAACAGCGTCAAGAGGATCTCAAGACAACTCTGAAGATGCTTTGCTCGGTAGGGTTGATTCTGGGCGGCAGGGGATCCCCGACCGTCATCAAGCTACTGCTCATAAAATTAAAGTAACACAAAAGAAAATTATTGCCACTTGGAATGTAAGAACCCTAATATCAAACAAGAAGATTGGACAATGTGATAAATGAAATGGAAAGACTAAAGATTAACATCATGGGAATTAGCGAAGTTTGTTGGATAGGTGCTGGAACATGTCAGATTAGAAATAAAACACTAGTTTATTCTTGAGGAATATCCCATACTAATGGAGTAGGAATTCTTATGGATGAAAACATGGCAAAAAGTGTTTTAGGACATTGGGCAATATCAGAAAGAGTGCTCCTTGTTAGATTCAGAGGACAACCATTTGATTTAGCAATTATACAGGTATATGCACCAACAACAGGTGGAACAGATAAGGATATAGATAAATTCTATGAAGAGCTTGAACAAGCAAAGAATGGATGCAAATCTCAAGATATTGTTATTGTCATGGGAGATCTAAATGCTAAAGTAGGACAAGGTGCTGATGGAAATACCATAGGAAAATTTGGACTAGGGAAAAGAAATGAAAGAGGTGAGAAATGGGTAGAATGGTGCAAGATGAATAATCAGGTCATTATGAATACCTACTTTAAAAACCACCCAAGACACTTGTGGACCTGGAAAAGTCCAGGTGATAACACTAGAAATCAAATTGACTTTATTACTATAAACCAAGGATTTAGAAACTCAGTGACTCAATGCAAAACATATCCAGGTGTAGACTGTAATAGTGACCATAACCCAGTCGTATGTCATGTAAAAGTAAAACTTAAAAAACTAAAGAAGCAAAAACCTGAACAATCCCTTGACTACTTACAATTAATTAAAGAAGAAAACTCAAGACAAAAATTTACAATTGAAGTAAGGAATAGATTTCAAAGTCTAGAAATAGACAATAGGTGCAGGAGTAGGCCATTCAGCCCTTTGAGCCAGCACCGCCATTCACTGTGATCATGGCTGATCATCCACAATCAGTACCCTTTTCCTGCCTTCTCCCCATATCCCTTGACTCCGCTATCTTTAAGAGCTCTATCTAACTCTTTCTTGAAAGAATCCAGAGAATTGGCCTCCACTGCCTTCTGAGGCAGAGCATTCCACAGAACCACAACCCTCTGTGTGAAAAAGTTTTTCCTCAACTCTATTCTAAATGGTCTACCCCTTATTCCTAAACTGTGGCCTCTGATTCTAGACTCCCCCAACATTAGGAACATGTTTCCTGCCTCTAGCGTGTCCAATCCTTTAATAATCTTAAATGTTTCAATCAGATCCTCTCTCATTCCAGTGTATACAAGCCCAGTCGCTCCAATCTTTCAACATAAACAGAATCTGTTGGAGATGATAGCAATCATGTAGAAATGAAATTTAACTTTCTAAAGGATGCTGTTCTGTCTAAGTCTCTTATAATCTTATACTCAATGATTCAGGAACAGATTTTCCCATCTGTCATCCCAGTTCTGAATGGACATTGAATACTACCTCACTGCTTTTTCATTTTCATTTTTGGACTAATTATTTAATTTAACGTACATATACACACAATTCACTTTTTTTCTCTATTATTATATAATGCATTATACTGCTGCCACAAAGACAACAAATTTCACTATGTATGCCAGTGATATTAAACTAATATTGCTACACACAGTGATGTTGAGTTTTGAATATACAGTATCCTCTTTGATATGCCAAAATCTTTACTATTAAAGCACGACTGCACTTTTACTTCTTCGGAAGTCTGTGGAGATTCTTAATGTCATCAAAAACCTTGGAAAACTTCTATAGATGTGTGTTGGTCGGTGTGCTGACCAGCTGCATTATGGCCTGGTATGGGAACGCCAATGCCTTTGAGCGGAAAATCCTACAAAAGGAAGTGGATTCGGCCCAGTACATCACAGGTAAGGCCCTCCCATTTAGCACATCTACATGAAATGTTGCTGTAGAAAAGCAGCGTCCATCATCAAAGATCCTCTCAGGGGAAAGTGGCAATTCAGGACTAAACTTCAATCAGTGAAGGATGCTCAACAGCTGTGGCAAGCCTTGAATGCTATCACCTCTTACAAAGTGAAATCAAGTGACATGGGTGACAGCAGGGCTTTCTTCCAGGTGAGCTCAATGCCTTCTATGCTTGGTTTGACCATCAAAACATGGAGGAACCTTCATGAACTCGCTGAGCCCCTGATAGCCCTGTGATTTCAGTCTCTGAGGCCGACATGAGAACATCCTTCATGAGGGTGAACCCACGGAAAGCATTCGGCCCAGGCGGGGTACCTGGATGAGTACCAAAGACCTATGCTCTCACATGGCTGCAGTGTTCACTGAAATCTTTAACCTCTCACTTTGGCAGTCTGAGGTACCCACCTGCTTCAAGCAAGCTCCAGTTATAAAGAACGTGGTAACCTGCCTCAATGAATATCGTCCAGTAACACTTACATCCACTGTGATGAAGTGCTTTGAGAGGGTGGTGATGAAACAGATCATCTGCTGCTTGAGAAGTGATTTGGATCTGCTCCAGTTTGCCTACTGTCTCAATAGGACCACCACAGATGCTATTTCATTGGCTCTTCACTCAACCCTGGAACATCTGGACAGCAAATATGCATACATCAGAATGTTCTTTATCAACTAAGCTCAGCGTCACCCTAACCCATTTAAACTATCACTTCCTCAAAACCAATCAATCAGCTTCATGATCCTGACCTCAGCACCTCCTTGTGCAACTGGATCCTCAATTTCCTCACTTGCTGACCCTAGTCAGTTCAGATTGGCAACAATATCTCAAGCACAATCTCCATCAGTACAGGTGTGCCACAAGGCTGTGTGTTTATCCCCCTGCTCTATTCGCTTTATACTGATACCTGTGTGGCTAAACACAGGTCCAATGTCATATCTGAGTTCGCTGATAATTCCGCTTTCATTGGTCAAATCAAAGGTTACGATAAATCAGCATACAGGAGAGAGATTGAAAATTTGGCTGAGTGGTGACACAAAACCTCTTACATAATATCAGCAAGACCAAGGAGCTGATTATTGACTTCAGGAGGAGGAAACCAGGAGGTCCATGAGGCAGTCCTCATTGGAAGATCAGAGGTGGAGAGGGTCAGCCACTTTAAATTCCTCAGTATTATCATTTTAGAGGACCTACCCAGTGCAATTATGAAGAGAGCATGGCAGCATCTCTACTTCCTTAGGAGCTTGCAAAGTTTCAGCATGGCATCTAAATCTTCGACAAACTTCTAATTCTACAGGTGTGTGGTGGAGCGTATAATGACTGGCACAGCCTGGTATAGAAACACCAACGCCCTTGAATGGGAAATCCTACAAAAAGCAGTGAATACAGCCCAGTCCATCACAGGTAAAGCACTCCCCACCATTGAACACATCTACACAGAGTGTTGTTGCAGGTACCCAACCACCTTGGTCATGCTCCCTTCACGCTACAACCATCAGGAAGGAGGCACAGGAGCCTCAGGACTCACACCACCAGCTTCAGGAACAGTTATTATCTCTCAACTATCAGGTTATTGAATCAGAGGAGATTACATCACTCAACTTCACTTGCCCCATCACTGAACTGTTCCTACAACCTATGGTCTCACTTTCAAGAACTCTTCATCTCATGTTCTCGATATTTATTCCTTATTTGCTTATTACTGTATGTTTTTCCTTTTGTATTTGGGCAGGTCTTTTGCATGTTGTTTGTTTGCACTGTTGGGTGTAGCCTTCCATTGATTCTAATGTGTTTATTGCATTTATTGAGTAAGCTAACAAGAAAAAGAATCTCAGAATTGTATATGGTGACATATCTATACTTTGATAATAAATTTACTTTAACTTTGCTGATGAGCTCAGTGGGGTAGAATTACATGATGTTATAGATGTGGAAGTCGTCATCGTTGCTATCCCTCGAGGTCGAGGATGATGGTCTTCATTCTGAAGAAGTGTCCCACAGAGCGAAGACACCTGTGCATGTATTTGTTTAACGTGTACTTGATGTTGCACTCCAAGAAGCACATGATACTTCACTAATCAACCAACTAATTCCAATGGCATGGAAACCATGACGATTGGAGCTGATGGATTTGTCGCAGCCGTTGAATTCGAAGTAACTTCATCCACCTGTTCCACCATTGAGGTCTTGGATGGATTGTTCTTTGTCAGGGACCTCACCCTCGACCTTACCACCATGGGTGACCGTACCAGGGGTATAGCTCCAGACGGCATTGCTCTCAGGATCACAGGACCACACAAGCTTCTCCACCACGACAAGGTGACAATCCATGGAGAAGAGATATGGAAGTAGCTGATCATTGTAAGAACAGAGTCAGACATGATAAGGACATTTCCAGGTTATATATGAGTTCAAGATTGTGAACCACAGGTTCCTTCTCAGACATTTGTCTAGGAAAGGGATGTAGTTAGTGACTGAGAAATGGAGTTTGTGATTACAGCTAAAAACAATGACCATGGTTATTCACAGCACATACCTGGAGGATTTCTGTTCAACCAGTAGTAAGAAGGGTATAATAATCGGAAAGGACAGCAACATCATTTACCCTGCCCATGGGCTGCTTGTCCCTGTCCCATCAGGGAGGAGGCTATGTAGCATCCATACCAGGACCACCAGCCTTAAAAACAGTTACTTTCTCCGAGCAGTAAGGCTGATCAACACTTCCACCCGCTAACCCATCCCTCTTTATCATTTTCAGTCAGAGTCACCTTATGTACAGACACGCTTATACCTAGCGTCACTTTATAGGCGTACAGTCAATGTATATGTTATCCTATGTACTAATATTTGTTGTGCTTTTTTATTATTTTTTCCTTTATATAATTGTGTTTTTTCGTGCTGCATTGGATCCAGAGTAACAATTGTTTTGTTCTCCTTTACATTTGTGTACTGGAAACGATATTATATTATCTTGAACCTTGAAGACATTTAGACTTACAATTAATGGTAGCATCACAGTTTGCAGAGATCAGTAATCAGGGTTCAATTCCCACCGCCGTCTGTACATTCTCCCTGTGACCATGTGGGATTTCTCCATGTGCTCTGATTTCCTCCCACATTCGTAAAGGCATACAGTTATGGTTAGTAAGTTGTGTACATGCTACATTGGCACTGCAAGCAACGTTTGCGGGCAGCCATCAGCACATATTTGGACTATGTTGATCGTTGAAGCAAATGGCACTTTTCGCTGTATGTTTCAAGGTGACAAATAAAGCTAAACTTATCAACTTGGAGACAATGGAGAAATCAAGGGAATTGTGCTGAGACAGAACAGGGTGTCAACAGGACATGTGGAAATTGACACTGCTTCGCCAGTGTTGTTGAGAAGCAACAGAGGCTATGAATAGGCCCTCAGGAAACACCAGGACAGGAAGGAGACAAACGTGTCAGACAAAGGTTGATATTGTTGTTTTGCGGGATGTTCCTCAGAAGTTCCAGCCTGAAATGAAGTAGATATGTGGTAAAGTCAGATCTGAAGCACTGAAGTGAATACATTCCTGAATAAGCCAGGCATAGTATGGTTTGGTAGACACATTCTTCCCAGTCCTGCGCACTTCCCTCTGGTGTTTCCTCAGGATTTATGTTTTACTCCTGATATTTGCTGGTGCTAAGCAACCATAATATTGATGTAAATCTGAGTGAATGTTTCAATGCCCTGTATTTTCAACCAGGTAAATAGGCAAACATGTTCGTTGGCTTCTGAAGGCATTTACTTTCCCTCCTTTGGTCCCCTAATCTGAGGAAAGACATTCTTGCCATAGAGGGAGTGCAAAGAAGGTTCACCAGATTGATTCCTGGGATGGCAGGACTTTCATATGATGAAAGACTGGATCGACTAGGCTTATACTCGGAATTTAGAAGATGGGGGGGGGGGCGGATCTTATTGAAACGTATAAAATCCTAAAGGGATTGGACAGGCTAGATGCAGGAAGATTGTTCCCGATGTTGGGGAAGTCCAGAACGAGGGGTCACAGTTTGAGGATAAAGGGACCGAGATGACGAAAAACTTCTTCACACAGAGAGTGGTGAATCTGTGGAATTCTCTGCCAAAGGAAACAGTTGAGGCCAGTTCATCGGCTATATTTAAGAGGGAGTTAGATATGGCCCTTGTGGCTAAAGGGATCAGGGGGTATGGAAGGAAGGCTGGTACAGGGTTCTGAGTTGGATGATCAGCCATGATCATACTGAATGGCAGTGCAAGCTCGAAGGGCCGAATGGCCTACCCCTGCACCTATTTTCTATGTTTCTATGTTTCTATTAAGCCAAGATAAAGGAATTGCCCTAGAATTCTGATTCACTATATTGGACTAGAACCCAGTCCAACACAGGCAAAGCCCTCCCCACCACTGAGAGCTGCCACAAGAAAGCAGCATCTATCATCAAAGACTCCCACCGTCCAGGGCATGCTCTCATCTCACTGCTGCCATCAGTTAGATGGCAAAGATGTCTCAGATCCTACACCACCAGGTTCAGAACCAATTTGCTACTTGGCCTAGCATGACAATGGATAAAAGCTTTACTCTTGCATCAGTAAAACTGATGAGGTGCTTCAGTAATTCAATCTTAATCTTTTTCTCTGGCACATAATTCCCTAAATGAAAAGATAATTCTGGTAAGGCACGTTGTGAAAAAAGAAAAAGGGATGTGAACTTAGGATACTGCGCAAAAGTCTTCGGCACATGTAAACAAAATCTGTAAAGCAAACATGCTTTCAAAAAAAATGAATTGAAAAGTTTCTAAATATCAAAAGAAATTACTATAAGGAGCAGTAAACAGTAAAAAGCTAAATCAAATCAATATTTGGTGTGACCACCCTTTGCCTTTAAAGCTGCATCAATTCTCTTAGGTACACTGTTGTGCAGCTTTATAAGAAAATCAGCTGGTAGACTATTCCAAGCATCTTGGAGAACTTGCCCCAGTTCTTCTGCAGGATTTGGTTGTCTCGCTTGCTTCTATCTCTCCAGGTAACCCCAGGCAGCCTCGATGATGTTAAGGTCATGGCTCAGTGGAGGCCGTACCATCTGAAACCATACATTGAATCTAGTTTGCCTCAGTCTTTTGAACAGTTATGTACACATTGCCTTTTGCATCCTTTTCGTAAGAGGACAAGAGAATATGCACATTTATTTCTCTCTTCTGGTAACCACACAAAATTGTCCACAGTTTGTTTCCCTTTTCCAACCGTTGCCCATTACTCTACCTCTTTCCCTTTTCCACCTGCTCATCATCCATGCACTCTTCCCATCGGCTCCCCACCCCACCTCCCTCCATTTACTGCATGGTCCACTATCCTCTCCCATCAGATTCCACCTTCTTCAGCCCTTTATCACATTCACCATTCCACCCTCCCCCTCCCTCACCTGCCTATCGCGTTCCTTCACCAACCAGTCCTTGCCCACCCCGTCCCCCAACCCTTTTGCACCCTCCTCTTTTTTTCCAGTTCTGATGAAGGGTTTCACAGGATAATGATCATAGAACACTACAGCTCAGAAAACAAGCACTTCAGTTCATCTATTCTGTGCCAAACTATTTTTCTGCCTAGACCATTGACCCCCCCCACTGAATCATCACCCTCCCTGCCCCTCCAACCCATATACCTAACAAAACTTATAGAGAAAAGTCTCTGGCTATCCACTCCTCTTGTACCTCTTGTCATCTTCTATCAAGCACTTCTCATCCTACTTCCCTGAGGATGCTGGGGCTCGAACCCAGGACCTCATACACACAAAGCACCCATTGTTCCACGGAACTATATTCCCACCACTAGATTTTTGTGTGTTTCAAAAGAAAATAGGAGCAGGGTTAGGCCACCTGACCCTTCAAGCAATACCCCTTTCTGCATCAGTAAAGCTGAGCAAGGGTTGAATATAAGCCAGTGCATTGAGTCATAGAGTCATAGAAATGTAAAGCACTGAATGAGGCCATTTGGCCCATCTAGTCTGTGCTGAACCACCTCAAATGCCTGCTCTCATCGACCTGCACCAGGACCACAACCCTCCATATCCCTACCATTCATCAGCCTATCCAAACTTCTCTTAAATGTTGAAATCGAGCTCGCATGCACCACTTGTGCTGGCAGCTCATTCCTCACTCTCATGACACCCCTTAAACTTTTCACCTTTCACACTTTCATACTTGACCCCTGACCTCTGGTTGTAGTCCCACCCAACCTCAGTGGAAAAACCCAAACACGAGGAATTCTGCAGATGCTGGAAATTCAAGCAACACACATCAAAGTTGCTGGTGAATGCAGCAGGCCAGGCAGCATCTCTAGGAGGAGGTACCTGGCCTGCTGCGTTCGCCAGCAACTTTGATGTGTGTTGCTCAGTGGAAAAAGTCTGTTTGTATTTACCCTATCTATACCCTTAACATTTTGTATACTTCTGTCATTTCCTCCCTTGGTCTTCTACATTCCCAGGAGTAAAGTCCTACTCCATCCAATCTTTCCTTATAACGCAGGTCCTCCAGTCCCATCAATATCCTTGTAAATACTCTCTGTACTCTTTAGCATTGGGGAGAACAATGCTGGTGAATTGTCAAAGGAACGAGGTTGATGCTCATTATCTCATTGCATTTGTTCCTTATTCCTGCTTATGGATAGCCACATTTGATGGATGTAGATTGAGACCTTAATTCATCGATTCCAGGGTAAAGCTACACTCAGTGGCCACTTTATTAGGTACACCTCTACTCCTGATCATTAATGCAAGTATCTAATCAGCCAATCAAGTGGCAGCAACTCAATGCATAAAAGCATGCAGACACGGTCACGTGATTCAGTTGCTCGGTCCGAACACCAGAATGGGAAAGGAATGTGATCTAAGTGACTTTGACAGTGGAATGATTGTTGGTGCCAGACGGGATGGTTTGAGTATCTCAGAATCTGCTGATTTCCTGGGATTTTCACGTACAACAGTCCCCAGAGTTTATAGAGAATGGTGCAGAAAAGCAGGGGGGAAAAATATCCAGTGAGCTGTGGGAGAAAATGCTTTGATAATGAAAGAGGTCAGAGGAGAATGACCAGGTTGGTTCAAGGTGACAGTGACTCAAATAGCCACACGTTACAACAGTGGTGTGCAGAAGAGCATCTCTGAATGCACAACACGTCAAACCTTGAAGTGGATGGGCTACAGCAGCAGGAGAACGTGAACCTACCCTGAGTGACCACTTTATTAGGTACAGGAGGAGATAATATGTTGGACACTGAGTGTATATCGAATTACATTCATCAATTCAAACTATAGTATCAGATTGTTTAATCTCAAGTTCCAAGAGCATGTGTGACTCTGCATATTTCCCACCTTACTGACCTGGTTGACAGGGTTAGAAATATCATCACACAGCCTGTGTCATTATACAACATCAATCATTGAAGAACAACTTAGGGAAACATCTAATCATTTATAATCTTCACTGGAATCTAGAAAAGCTCTTTGAATAAAAAATTGGAGTGATATAAAGGCTCATAATGTGCCACTTAAATATATTGTTAAAAACATGCGTGCACAACGGACTTGATTTAGTATTCTGTTTGCTCCAAGAGATTGCTTAGAATAATTTTCTCACTTTGTGCCGCGATACGCCTGTCCTGTAAATGCCAGATGATCGTCAAGTTATGTTTGCCTGCTTACAGTTCCCAGCAACAGCCAGCCAGCCAGTAATAAGATATACATCTCTCGCATTAGGTCTGTGTTTGGTTTTATTTTCTCACAGTCTCTGTGGTTGTTTTTCTGACGAATTTCTTTTTTACTAGTGAGGAATGGGAGGGTTTTCTCTGAATGTCCAAGACAAAACAACTCCACCAGTGGCCAATTGCAGAGTAAGGGTGGAGAACCATGAAGCGTATGGGACAAATGCGGTGCTTTATCAGTGCTGGTATGATTATACTGAACTAGATGGACAGGTGACACTTCTCAAAAGTTCAAAGTGCATCTATTATCAAATATGCACACATTAAGCAACCTTGAGTCTTGTATCCTAACAGGCAGCCATGAAACAAAGACACCTAAAAAAAACCCCACCCCATGTATATATAAAAAAGACTAACAGCCAATGTGCAGAGAATATTGCCTCGCCTTGCCTCAGTTGTGTCACATCGAATTGCCTCCAAGTCCAAAAAGGAAGTTAGCGACTATCACTTGTGATCATCATTTGCCAGAAAAAGTATGGCTTCTCATTAGCCACCAGAAAGAAGTCGCTGAGGTTCACCAATACCATCTTAAACCGGAAATCCCACACAAGCAGGTCATTCAACTCAATTGTTTAGTACCACTGTTTAGGCTTCACATAGCACCCTCTACCTTAGCTGATTTCATCCTATCTTCATATTTTCCATAGCTTCCATATTTATTTTATTAATTTTTCATTAACTTCATGCGTGCTACTTAGTTGAAATGCTCCTTTCCATGCAGTTGCACACTGTAACCCCAGATAAAAAAGCCGAGAAATTGGGGCCGTAAGGTAGCGTGATGGTTAGCACAATGCTTTACGGTACCAGCGACCCGAGTTCATTTCCTGCCGCTGCCTGTCAGAAGTTTGGACTTTCTCTCCCTGACCCCGTGGGTTTCTTCCACGTGCTCCAATTTCCTCCCACTGCCCAAAGACATACCGGTTAGTAGGTTAATTGGTATTGTAGATTGTCCTGTGATTACGCTAGGGTTAAATCGGGGATTGCAATAAATAAATCTAACAATTTGATGGGAGATGGGTTTGTCACATTCCATAAATCAAAGTAAATTTATGACCAAAGTACATATATGCCACCTTGTACTAACTTCAGATTCATTTTCTTGTAGGCATTTACAAAGTTGAATCACAGTGGATTTAACTTGGCATTTTTTTGACACTGATAACAGTAAAACACTCTTTCAAGTAATCATTTGGTGGGTCATATTAAAAGGGGTGAATACTTATGCAATCAATTATTTTGTGCTTTATACTTATAATTAATTCAGATCATTTTGTAGAGATTTGTTTTCAGTGTCAAAAAAGCCAAATTAAATCCACTGTGATTCGATGTTGTAAAACAATAAAACATGAAGACTTCCAGGGGGTGGGGGTGAATGGGGTGAATACTTTCTATACGTACTGTACTATCTACGCATATAGTGGTGATGGTCCATTGTGTCTGACAATGACAGAAAACCTGCGCAGGGGAGTTTTTAAAGTGGAAAAGTCATTGCACTGGGAAAATTCCACTCTCTTGACCTTGGAAATCCAGGTCCAGTGGTAAGACCACGTATCACAAACTAGGGTCTTTCTTGGTTGCAGTGGATGACCATGATGTCCTCTGTGCCTTGTTATGCCCTTCCCTTTCTATGGAGCATTGCAGAACCGCTTTCCTGGCTCTTGGATCTCACTGTAGATCTCGTCTGCCCAGTCCGCCGGAGCTGACTCCGCAGGCTAGGACACGCATGTCCCTATCTCACTGGGGTATGAGGCCACAGGCTATCCTCACCTGGTTAACACCTCTTGTCGAAGCGGTGTACCAGGGTATGGCTGCTGTCACATGCAAACGGCTACTTAGAGCCACAGGTGAGAGCTCAGTGTCTGCTGGGGACCAAAGGCAAGTGAGCTGTCCCAGAATAGACACGACAAGCTCCTTGACCAGAGATACTGAGAACATGAGTTGTAGAGTCCTTGGAAGTGACTGCGTGAGTAGTAGGATCAAAGTTGTGGTGAGTGACGCTGGTTCAGGAGCCAGGTTGTTGTAGGATAATAACTGTTACTGAACCTGCTGGTGTGGGGCCTCATGCTCCCGTACCTCCTTTCCGATGGTAGCAGCAAGAAGAAAGCATGGTCTAGATGGTGGAGCTCCTTAGTGATTGGATGTTACTTTCTTGAGGCGGTGCTCCTTAAAGATGTTCTCAGAGATGGATGATGAACTGGACCATATCCACCACTTTTTGCAGGCTTTTCTGTTCTTGGGTACTCATGTTTCCATTCCAGGACACGATGCAACCAGTCAGGGTACTATCCACAGTGCATCTATAGAAGTTTGTCAAAGGTTTAGTTGACATGCAGAATCTGTGCAATCTTATAAGAAAGTTGAGATATTGAGATGCAACCTGAACTTATAATCTTATTAACATCAATGTCCAGCTTGGATACAATAGTAATTGCCTTAAACATTGTGCCAGCAAAGACCCAAATGATGGAGCAAAAAAATTTGCAATAGATATGTTATCAACTGGAAAATACTTTCTAAGTGACAGCGAGATTATTGGCTTTCCTTGTTATAATGTTCAAACAGAACAACAGTTCTCCCTTAAATTGAGAAGTCTACCAAGATGCTCTCCAAGATGCAGTATTCCATTGTTTGCAAAAATAACATCCCATTGGTTGGTTCAGCACTGGCCAGCATGAATTACTTCTCACCTGCCTATTGTTTCCCCCTGGGTGCCCTCCTCCTTCCCTTTCTCCAATGGTCCACTCTCCTCTCCTAGCAGACTCTTTCTTCTCCGGTCCTTGGCCTTTCCCACCCACCTGGGTTCATCTATCTTCCCCCTTCCTTCTCAAGCCTGAAGAAGGGTCTCAGCCTGAAATATTGACTGTTTATTCATTTCCACAGATTCTGCCTGACCTACTGAGATCCTCCAGCATTTTGTGTGTGTTGCTTTGAATTAGGTGTGCTTGCACAGTTGTGATTCAAAATCTAACTCATAATCAAGTGAAGCCTTGTGCATTTTAATCCAAGTATCTTCATCAAGGAAATAAGTAGTTTTAATTACTGTCAACCAACATTTCTTCTTAAAGTTCATTATTACAAGTACAGACTCTACTTCCCCCCCTCCCCCTTTTCCTTCTCCCTGGGCCTCCTGTCCCATGATCCTCTCATATCCCTTTTGCCAATCACCTGTCCAGCTCTTGGCTCCATTCCTCCCCCTCCTGTCTTCTCCTATCATTTTGGATCTCCCCCTCCCCCTCCCACTTTCAAATCTCTTATTAGCTCTTCTTTCAATTAATCCTGACGAAGGGTCTTGGCCCGAAACGTCAACTGTACCTCTTCCTAGAGATGCTGCCTGGCCTGCTGCATTCTCCAGCAACTTTTATGTGTGTTGCTGTACTTCAGATATTTTTTCCTGTTCTGGTTTTATTCTTTATTGTGAAAATTCTATCATTTACATTTAATTAATGTATTTTTTACGTTGTATATTTGACATTATGTACCTGTGATGCTTCTGCCAAGTAAGATTTTCAATGCACCTGTGCATACATGTATTTGTGCATATGACAATAAATTTGACATTTGATTTTGACTTTGTTATTAAAGATATTAAATAAATTAACATAAACTCCAAGAGCATGTTGACATCAAATGCCTTCACTCTGGGGAGAAAACATCACTATTGCACATTGAACATGTTTACAGTCAAAATGACACCAAAGTTACATTTTGAATCATGCCCTATGTGGTTGCTGATGTAAGCGTTCTGACTGCAATAAGATGCACATATCACTGCTCTGAAGTAGTATTTAAAACCATTACTTTCAAAGGAGGCTGGTTTCCCCTGTATGCAAGTACGTTAATATTAAAATTAATTTCGTCAATAAGACTTTCTACGGTAATTATGTATAAAGTTAACTGGAATTTTTCATCAAAAGCACACAATAATAAGAAAAGTTTGCGTAAATTTTCAATGCTTAAGACTCAATGTACGATTGAAAATATTGCAATACTTAGCAGTGCCAGCCAGCATCTGGAGAAAAAGAAAGGAATGGTTCTGGCCAATAATTTTTGGGAAAAGTTGGAGATCAACCAAGATTTAAGAAGTGGAGAGGGGAAGAGAGTGAATGAAGGAAGGTCTGTGAGAGGGTAAAGAGTGGGGAAGATTGAACAAGGAAAGGGAAAGTGGAGCTGGGGGAACATTCAGTGTTCGAAGAACAGCTTCATCCTTTTCACCGTCAAATTGCTGAATGGTGCAATGAACCCATTAACACTATCTCATTATATCTCTTTTGCAATTTTTTTTTAACTTTAGTAACTTGCACTAATTTATTTCATGTGGCAGCAACTCAATGCATAAGAGCATGCAAACATGGTCAAGAGGTTCAGTTGTTGTTCATACCAAACATCAGAATGGGGAAGAAATGTGATCTAAGTGACTATGACTGTAGAATGATTGTTGGTGCCAGACAGGGTGGCTTGTATATCTCAGAAACTAATCTTATTAACTAACTAATTCTACTAATCTTGTAGAATTTTCATGCACAACAGTCTTGAGAGCTTACAGAGAATGTTGCAAAAAGAAAACCAAAACAAAACAACCAGAGAGCAGCAGCTTTGTCGGCAAAAACGTTTTGTTAATGAGAGAGGTCAGAAGAGAATTTATATTGATTATGTTTATTTTTATTCTTGCATTCTTTATCTTATTGTGATTTTTTATGCTGCATCAGATCCTGTGTAACTGTTATTTTATTCTCCTTTACACTTGTGTACTGGAAATTACTTTAAACAATATTGAATATTGAGCCTTGAATCCTGAAAATTCCAGCATCTACAACATCTAGCTTTTCAATGAAAAGCTCTTAATTGATGATAAAGTGCTAGCTATGTCTGCAGAACAGAAAGTAATGACTATTCCATAGCAGCTTATCTCTCCTGTTTGACTGTCGGAGCCAGGCCCCTTGGTTAATGGTAAGAGTCCATGGTACAAAAAAAACTGCGAACCCCTGGATCCATCACTGATGTTCTGAACCATCTGGTTATTTTTCTTCCAGCCACATAAAATATCATGAATTTTGAGGGATTTTTTTTTTAAAAAAGCCTTTTCCCAGCATTTACTCTAGGTTTGATACATGAAGAAAAGTTCTCTTGTACACCACAGATGGCTTGTCATATCAATTCATCAGAGCTAAAGAACTACAATAACATAAATTAAAACTTCAGTGAACTATAGGCTCTTGTTCTTACTTTTTGTCATCCTGATTACCATACCATCTGAATCTCATTCCCAACAGTGTCCCAGTATAGTCCGTTAGACAAAGTCTTGGGGAAAGAGGATCTGTACATGTTTTGCAATGAGCACAGGATTGTGGAATCAAGGTCATAGGTTTAAGCGAAGAGGGGAGAAACTTTACAGGAAACTGAGGTGAAACTTTTACACCCTGAGAGTGGACAGTAACTGGAATGAACTGCCAGAGGAAGTTGTTGAGGCACGTATATTAGCAACATCTAAAATGCACATGGATTGGAAAAGTTTGGAGAAATATGGGCCCGCCACAGGACACTGGGACTAGCTTGTTCAAGGTAAGGGTATGGAGGGCTATGGTCCTGGTGCAGTTCAATGGGTGTAGACAGTGTAAATGGCTCAGCATGGACTATTGGGGCCAAAGGCCCTGTTTCTATGCTGCATTCTTCTATGACTCTATGACTTTACGAGGCCACCACAAACAGGGTTAACGCGGACCTCGAGGATTATGCCTTATCTGTCATCAGCTACATCAGTGAGTGTGTAGACGATGTGGGTACTTCAACAACCATAAGCCCTGGCTGAACGCGGAGATGTGCTTCCTACTAAAAGCCCAGGGCGCTGCTTCCAAGTCCAGTGACAGAACAGCCCTCCGAACAGCCAGAAGAAACTTTATCCTAGACATCAAGAGGGCAAGGACCAGCCTACACAAAAAAAAATCAGGACCAACTGTCTGATAATGATCCCCAGCGCATGTGGCTGGACATCAAGGGCATTACTGACTACACAAGGAAAGACTGCATTGACTGTAGCAGTGATGCCCCCCTCCCTGATGCTCTAAGCAACTTTTATGCACGTTTTGTGGCATGCAACACAATGCTGGCCACAAAATCTACAGACAGGGGAGCAGCCACTGTCTGTAACAGCAGCAGTCATGAGAAGGACTCTGCAGAGAGTCAACCCCTGTAAGACAACTGGGTCAGGCAATTTCCCAGGCCAAGTGCTCAGTAAATGTGCACACCAGCTCACTGTCATCCTTAACACTTCGCTCATCCAGACTGTTGTCCCCACATGCTTCAAATCAGCCTTCATCATCCTTGTACCAAAGAGCTCTACACCTTCAGTACTAAATGACTACTGCCCAGTGGCACTGACACAATCCTCACAAAGTGCTTAGAACAGCTGATAATGGCATATATCAAAAACTCCATTCCTGTCACATCAAATACTCACCAATATGCTCACTGACAGAATCATTCTGTGCTATAGATGCCATAGCATCTGCCGTCCAGCAGGCCCTGATACACCTCGAAAACAAGGACACTTATGACAGAACTCTGTTTCTGAACTTCAGTTCAGCATTCAACATTTTTGCCTCACAGATCTTGGTGAAAAAACTCTAACTCCCTGATCTAAATAGACCATTGGACTTCCTAATGAAAAGACCTCAGACAGTTAAGATGCACATCCTCAACACAAGTGCTCCTGGGCTGTGCACCAAGCCCTTTGCTATGCACTCTCCCCATCCATGACTTCAAGGCCAGACACCCAAGGAATCACATTGCCAAGTTCGCCGATGACATGACAGTGGTGGAGCTCATCATCAACAACGATGAGATGGCCTACAGAGAGGTGATGGAAGAGCTCAAGGCCTGGTGCCAGGAAAATAACCTCTTCCTCAAGGTCAACAAGACAAAGGAGATGGTTATCGATTTCAGAAAAACTTGTACCACTCACGCCCCTCTTTACATCAGCATCACAGCAGTGTAAACTGTGAGCAGTTTCAAACCCCTGTGAGTTCACAACTTGCACAACTTCACGTGGTCAAGGAACACGTTATACACAATCAGGAAAGCACACCAACGCCTCAAATTTCTGAGGGGACTGAAGAGACCTGTACTATGCACATCTATACTCACGTCATTCTACAGATGCGTAGTTAGAGAGCTACATCATTGCCTGGTACGGAGGTGCACTGTAATGGATAGGAACACCCAATGCATCACTGGCAGCAGCCGAGCTGCCATCAACGACATGAATACAGAAAGGAGCTGGAAAACAGCCAGTAACATCAATAAGGATTCCACCCATCCTGCTCATGTACTGTTTGGCCCACTCCCATCAGGGAGGAGGTGACGTAGAGTTCATGCCAGGATCACCAGACACAAAAATAGTTATTTTCCCCAAGCAGTAAGGCTGCTCAACACCTTAACCCACTAATCCACCCCTCCAGACCCTCAGCAGTCACTACTTTATCATTTCCTGTCAGTCACCTTATGTTCAGAGACTCTTGTACTTCACATCACTATATGTACATACAGTCATTCTATGTATATAACCTATGCTACATATTTATATTTATTATGGTTTTTATTAATATTGTGTTCCTAATCTAATTGTGTATTTTTATACTAAGTCAGATCTGGAGTAACGATTATTTCATTCCTCTTAACACATTAAACAATTTTGAATATTGAATCTCCATTCTGATGGTAGCAATGAGAAAAGGGTATGTTCTTCTTGCTGGGGTCCTTAATGATGGATGCCATCTCTTTGAAGATGTCCTTGATGGTAGGGAGACTAGTGCCAATTATGCAGCTGGCTCAGTTTGCAACCCTCTGCAGCCTTTTCCAATCCTTTGCAGTGGCCCTCCATACCAGACAGTGATGCAAGTTCTCAATGGCTATCTTCATCACCTGAGGGCAAGTATTCCAAAGACTATTTACCCCTAAGTAAAGACTACTATTCCTCACGGTGGCAGGGTGGAGGCTACATCTGTACCAGTGGAGGTTTAAGGCAGTTTTTCCACCCACTAGTCTGCAGGTCACCCTTGGGCAAGATGTAGCACCTGCTTAGCCACACCAGTCAGGGTCACATGAAGCCATGGGAGCAGGTGGTGTAGGTCGTATGAGATGCAGGTGCATACCACAAGTCCTGGTTATGTGACCACTGATGCCAGGCAGACAGTCTCTGAAGAGTATTGATAATGGCTGGGGTCACCCATTGGTAAAGACACCGTCCAGAAGAAGGCAATGGAAAACCACTTCTGTAGAAAAATTTGCTAAGAGCTATCATTGCTATAGAAAGACAGTGTCATATGACACAGCACATAATAAATGAATGAACTGTCCCTCATCTATTGCTAAATGATTGACCTCCTTTGCTAGGACTGACCTCTGACCTCTACAGATAGATAAAATCTCTTCCCAACTACAATCCTGTGAAGGTATTTAAGAATGTTATGTTTCAGTTGGACCATTCTTAATTATTTCTTAACCTTAAGGAAAATAGGTCTGATCTACTCAATCTCTATGGAGGATAATTCCCTTATTTCAAGAGCTAATCCAGTGAACCTTCAGTCAGTCCTTATTTTGTTAAGAAAACCAAATTGCTGGACAATACTCCAGGTGTGTTTTCACCAATAAGGTATTTTCTTACATTGAAATCTTTGTTGTTAAAATTAAAATAATATTTGCAATCTCAATTGTCCATTCTATCTGCAGATTTTTTTGTGTGTTCCATGTACGAAGGTGGTAGCATAGTGGTTAGCAGAAAGCTTTACAGTACAGGCAATTCGGGTTTAATTCCTACTACTACCTGTAAGGAGTTTGTACATTCTCCCTGTGACCTCCGGTTTCCTCTGGGAGCTCCAGTTTCCTCCCACAGTCCAAAGACGTACCGGCTGTTAGGTAAGTAGGTCACTCTAAATTGTCCTGTAATGAAGGTAGGGTTAAATCTGGGGTTGCTGGCTGGCATGGCTCGAAGGCCTGGAAGAGCCTATCCATGCTGTATCTCAATAATAATAAATAATAAAGGATTGCAGTCTGTTTTGAATAAAATCAATTCCCATTTGTTACCTACTAAACTTTATGTTAGAACCAGCAGACCGGTTTAATCTTTGAGGCCGAGAATTGTGCAAAGGGACTGTCTGACATGTCCTAACCTTGACATGTCCAGATCATGGTCTAACCTTGAGCTTCTCTGTTATCCTCATTCCAGCAGGGCTCCAGCTGGAATCAGATTCAGATGAACCTTGTTAACTTAGCAGCAGCAGTTCAATGCAATACATAATATAGAAAAAAATAAAATAATAAACAAAAAAGTAAATCAATTACAGTATATGTATATTGAATAGATTTAAAATTGTGCAAAAAACAGAAATAACATATACTAAAAAAGTGAGGTAGTGTCCAAGGGTTCAATGTCCATTTAGGATGCCAGAGGGGAAGAAGCTGTTCTTGAATCGCTGAGTGTGTGCCTTCAGGCTTCTGTACCTCCTGCCTGATGGTAACAGTGAGAAAAGCGCATGCCCTGGGTGCTGGAGGTCCTTAATAATGGATGCTGCCTTTCTGAGACACCGTGGGAGCCTCTGTTTATTTGTTCCTCTCCCTGATCCAGAGGCTGAGATCATTTGGCTGAGTCAGTGGACTCTACCTGGCAGAGGATTGGAGATTGAGATCTTCCTCGTCCACGGACCTTGGTGGCTCAACAGGATGGACCTACCACAAGGGTTAAATGGAGAAATATTTTCACAATCTATATTGTCTAGATCACAGGGAACTTCAGATGAAAGCTAAGTTATATTGTTAAATATTCGTTGCTGTTATTGTTCTTGACTTGATTTTAATTTACTCCTATATTTGTCAGGATTCATATTTGAAATGATAGGTCCTGGCTCGGGTCAGTGGGATAGGCAGTTTAAATGGTTTGGCACAGACCAAATGGGCTGAAGGGCCTGTTTCTGTGCTGTACTTCTCTATGACTCTTCACTCTTTCACACAAGTTTAGAGTAATTTCCTGTAAAGAGGAGGGAGATACCAACTCATTCTCTGCATGTGTGGGACTCCTAGACTAATGTGATTTTGAGATAGCAGTGTTTGTATCAGCAAAGAACTACAGTCTATCTGAAGAGGTGTTAAAGGTGTTACAATTGATATGGGTGTGCTTCAAGTTAATAAAAAAAACAAAAGATTTTGCCTTTAGGTGTAGAAGTTCACTGTTTGTTAAGTACACTAAAAGCATGACAAAACAATATGACCAACCTGACTTCTGAAACTTGGGACCTGACCTCAGTCGGTATGAATTTAGAATGAAAATTGCAAAGCTCCATTTACCACATCATATAAAGTTATAGAAGATGGATACAGGCCCTCCAGCCCAACTGGTTCGTGTTGACAAAGATTCCCATCTAAGATTCAAGGTTGTTTAATGTCATTTCCTATACACAAGTGTAAGGAAAACAAAATAATTGTTACTCTGGATCCAAAACAGCACAAAGAACACAATAACAACAATAATAATAATCACCATCATCATCATTATCAAGAACACACAGTAAATATAAATATATAAGATAGCTTTAAAAACACTGATTGTCTGTCCATAAGGTGATCCTAGGTTGTACAAAAGGAGACTGACGGGAAATAATAAAGTAACGGTGGAGGTGTTGATCAGCCTTACTGCTTGGGGAAAGCAACTGTTTTTGAGTCTAGTGGTCCTGGCGCGGATGCTATGTAGCTTCTCCCTGATGCGAGTGGGATAAAAAGTCCATGAGCAGGATGTTTGAGATCTTGCATGATGTTACAGGCCCTTTTCAGGCACTTTCTTGTATATACATCTTTGACGGTGGAAAGGCTGGTACAACTGATGCACTAGGCAGTTTTGAACACCCGTTGTGGAGCCTTCTTGTCTGCCACGTTGCAATTTTCGTACCAAACAGTGATGCAGCTTGACAGGATGCTCTCTAAAGCGCATCTGTAGAATGGCGTGAGGCCAGATATCAACAGTCCAACTCTCCGCAACCTCCTCAGAAAGGAAAGGCGTTGGTGAGTTTTCTTGACTGTGTAAGATAGAACATAGAACATAGAATAGTACAGCACAGTACAGACCCTTCGGCCCACAATGTTGTGCCGACCCTCAAACCCTGCCTCCCATATAAGCCCCCACCTTAGATTCCTCCATATACCTGTCTAGTAGTCTCTTAAATTTCACGAGTGTATCTGCCTCCACCACTGACTCAGGCAGTGCATTCCACGCACCAACCACTCTCCGAGTAAAAAACCTTCCTCTAATATCCCCCTTGAACTTCCCACCCCTTACCTTAAAGCCATGTCCTCTTGTATTGAGCAGTGGTGCCCTGGGGAAGAGGAGCTGGCTATCCACTCTATCTATTCCTCTTATTATCTTGTACACCTCTATCATGTCTCCTCTCATCCTCCTTCTCTCCAAAGAGTAAAGCCCTAGCTCCCTTAATCTCTGATCATAATGCATACTTTCTAAACAAGGCAGCATCCTGGTAAATCTCCTCTGTACCCTTTCCAATGCTTCCACATCCTTCCTATAGTGAGGTGACCAGAACTGGACACAGTACTCCAAGTGTGGCCTAACCAGAGTTTTATAGAGCTGCATCATTACATCACGACTCTTAAACTCTATCCCTCGACTTATGAAAGCTAACACCCCATAAGTTTTCTTAACTACCCTATCCACCTGTGAGGCAACTTTCAGGGATCTGTGGACATGTACCCCGAGATCCCTCTGCTCCTCCACACTAGGGTGGGTTCTGGGACCATGGAAGTCAATGCGTGATGTGCACTCCCAAGAGTTTTAATCTGCTTGTAGTTTCCACTGCTCTGCCATTGATGTAAAGGGGGGTGTGAGTGGTGAGAGCTCTCCTGAAGCTGATAGCCATCTCCTATGTCTTGCTGACATTGAAGAAGAGGTTGTTTGCCTGTCACCAGGCCGCAAGCTCTTCCATCTCCTCTCTGTTAGCCATCTCATCATTATTAGTGATGAAACCCACCAATGTTGTATATTTATAATTAAACTATAAATTATAAATACATACATACACACACACATACATATATAATGTATTTTTAATTTATAGTATAATTTACTTAATATACATATTTCTTATAATTTGTAGTATAATTATAGTATATTTTATGCATTGCACTGTACTGCTGCTGTAAAACAACAGATTTCACAACATATATCAGTGAAAATAAACCGATTCTGATTCTGAAGATACCCTTGATATACTTTTGCACAGTAAAAGACTCAGTGGACAGGGGTGTATACCTGAGGTTTGGATCAGCCATGATAATATTGGCTTTACAAGATTTTAATTTGATTTGCTTATGAATCACATGTGCGTTGAAGTGTAATTTGGCGTCAACAACCAAGGATGTCCTGGGGCGGCCCACAGGTAGCGCCAACAAACCAACATACCACGCCTACAATGTTCAGCAGAACAACACATATCCGACATAAAACAGGAAGCAACACACTAGGCAGGGTTTCAATATTTAATAACAGAAAACACTTGTCAATCTCCCAAATTCCCAAAATTCCTCATTCCTTCATTTTGAACCCTCCAGGGACACCAGTCAATCCATACTTTGCACTCCACTTGCAAAATGGTTGCAATTTGGCTTATTGGCCTTGGATTTTTTTGTCTTAATGACAAAATTTGTTTTACATTAACGTATTTAAATACAGCAGGAAAACCAGTTTGCTTTAGATTGTGATGGTTTTAAATATTAGTTCAGAGCAATGATATGTGCCTTAGATTCTGTCGACACTGCTACTTGCGATGAGTAATAATATTAAGATGTCTGCCAGCACATGCAAAGAAACAAAACAGACTCTGAGCTAACTAAATCCACAAACTTCTCATGGAAAGTGTCTGTGATGGAGTATTTACTCAGACTTTTTGGAGTATTGATCGTCAGACTATCTTAGGATCTCTCCAAATGGAATGAATGTCCTTTTTCTGTAGCTTCATAGTTTGCATAAAGGGTCCACTGCACAGGACTAGAAAAAGCTATAGAAGGTTACAAACTCAGCCAGCTCAGTCACGGGCACTAGCCTCCCCAGCAATGAAGAAATCTTCGAAAGGCAATGCTTCAAAGGGGCAGTATTTGTCATCAACTAAGACCTGCCTTCTTCATCAAGGAGGAGGTACTAGAGCCTGAAGACACACACTCAATGTTTTAGGAGCAGCCTCTTCCCCTCCACCATCAGAGTTCTGAACGGATACTGAACCAACAGTTGAACACTACCTCACTAGTGCAAAATGATAGCGTAGTGGTCAGCACAACGTCTTACAGTGCCTGCAACGCGGTTTCAACTCCTGCTGCTGCCTGTAAGGAATGTGCACATTCTCCCATGACCGCATGGGTTTCCTCTGGGTGCTCCAGTCTCCTCCCACATTCCAAAAATGTACCGGTTCCTAAGTTAATTGGTCATCATAAATTGTCCCGTGATTAGGCTGAGGTTAAATCGGGGGACTGCCGGACGGTACGACTCAGGAGCTGGAAGTGCCTATTCTGCATTGTATCTCAATAAATAAATAAACAAACAAATATGCACACATTTGTATATATACAGTACATACATGCATATAGTATGGACACATGGCCAAGTGGTTAAGGCATTGGACTAGCGACCTGAAGGTCGTGAGTTCGAGCCCCAGCCGAGGGAACGTGTTGTGTCCTTGAGCAAGGCACTTAATCACACATTGCTCTGCGACGACACCGGTGCCAAGCTGTATGGGTCCTAATGCCCTTCCCTTGGACAACATCGGTGTCGTGGAGAGGGGAGACTTGCAGCATGGGCAACTGCTGGTCTTCCATACAACCTTGCCCAGGCCTGCGCCCTGGAGAGTGAAGACTTTCCAGGTGCAGATCCATGGTCTCGCAAGACTAATGGATGCCTTTACTTTACTTTACATGCATATATATTTCTTAGTGTAATTTATAGTATTTATGTATTGCACTGTACTGCTGCCGCAAAACAACTAATTTCAGGACATATTTCAGTGATATGAAACCTGATTCAGATTTTGATTCTGATTCAGTTGAGGCTGAAGTAAACCTAAGCATGGCCCTTATTTTCTATCTTGCACTATAGGGGGAATTGCCTCAGCCAATAATACACCACCACCCTCCCACTCAGGTCCATTGAATCAGCGCAGACCTGGAATCAGATCAGGAGCCATTCTGGCTTGATTGGACTGAAACCTGTTTTGAGCTGTGAATTCATTTATTGCATTATCAATGAATGCCACACAACTTTGTTTCTTAGAATTTTAAAATGCAAATGAGGTGAAAACAAGGTTTTGAATGCTTCCAATGGAACAGGCAGAACAGGTGAAGAAAGAAAGACAGTGATAACATTCCGAGTTGGCGACCTTTAGTTATTATGAAGATTTAGGGACGTTTCTGTCAAACATGGACAAAAGCAGAAAAAGCACAGATGGTGGGTAGGATGTTAGGTGGGTGGAGAGGGGAAAGAGGGGCAGAGGAAGGAACATAGATAACAGCAACAAAGACGAAGCCCCTCCTCACTGGAAATCTGAAGTAAGACCAGCAAACGTTGGAGATGCAGGTTCGGAGCCACCTGAGGAGAGAATGGAGAGTTGCTGTTTCAGGTTAATGCCCTTGAAGTTGACAGTTATTATTATGCATTACAGTTTATTATTAGTAAGAGAAAGTTTTCAGATGCTGGAAATCCAAAGCAACACACATGATGCTGAAGGAACTCAGCAGGTCAGGCAGCATCTATAGAAATGAATAAACAGTCGCCATTTCAGGCTGAGGCCCTTCTTCGGGACTGAGAAGGAAGGGGGAAGGTGCCAGAATAAAAAGTTGGGGGGAGGGGAAGGAGGATAGCTAGAAGCTGATAGGTGAAACCAGGTGGGTGGGAAGAGTTAAGGGCCAGAGAAGAATGGATTGGATATGAGAGGAGATTAGTAGAGCTATTAGGACTTGATGTTTCAATCCCCATGGTAAATTGGCACTCTGGATGTTGGCAGTGGGCTTGGAGTGGTGACAAGGAGGGAGGGTAGGTACGTCATCGGGGTCATCAGGTGGGCACCCTCCTTCTTTGACGTTTCGTTGATAAGCCCACGACGTCTCCAGGGTGCTCAACGGTGCTACCCAGTGTCCCAGATACACCCCCCTCAGAAAGGACCATTGGAGAAAGGGACGGATTTATTATTCATTATTTACAATTTATTGCAGTCCAGTTTGGTTTTAGTTTCCTCAGCATTACTTTGCTTTTCACGCTATTGGCTCCTTTCATGGAATATTTAATACAACATTGAAGAACACCCAGATTTTACAGAAAACAGGTCATCTCATGTCAAGACTAGCTCTGCTGTAAGGCTTGCTTGTAAGACATAAAGCCAAGGTCTCAAACACCACTTCAGACATTAAGTATAGAACAACACTGCACAGAAACAGGGCCTTCAGCCCATGGGGCCTGGAGGGACCACAACGCCATTTGAAATCAATCCCACCTGCTCAAGGTCTATATCCCACTATTTCACGTCTGTTCAGTGCCTTTTAAACATGGCTATCAAACACTTGAGCAAATAAATCTCTTTTATCCTGCAAAAGAAATGTTTTTCTGTTTGTTTGAGTGTGATGTTAAACTAATATCTTTCTTGCTTTCTCAAGTGCGTGTTAAAGAACCGGGCAGGGTTGATGAGAATGTATGAACGCAGAATATTCTGTTCCAAGATGGCGCTGGCGAGACACGGCGACATTTCATGGGCAGCAAACAAAACTACGAACTGTTATATTAAATGTACTGTTTTCTGGTCTATCATCAGTGCCATCTACAGCCTGTAATTTCCTTTTGGGAGTTGTGCTTTTCAATCGACTGAATGACCTGGCGTTTCTGCGGGATCTTAAAACAGTCCCTCGAGAATGCAGGTACGGCTGCGTCAGCAATTGCTGGAGGCTGCATCGAAACTTCAGGCCGGATTGAAGTGGCAGGGCCTGGGCCCGAAAGTGGAAAACGAACCATTGTTTAGCTGATTTAGGCGTTGATCCAGATTAAAAAGAGCAAGGCATCAAGGCTGAGAGCAAAGGATGAGCCAGTGTTCAACTCACTACTCCCTGAGGCTTTATTGGCCTCAGCGCTAAACTGGCTCTGCAGTTTTGGCCTGCTGCCTTTCTGCTCCTGGACTGGCTCAGTGCCTGAGTCTCGCTGAAGGAATTCAGGCCCGAGACGTCGACTGTACTTTTTTCCATAGATGCTGCCTGACCTGCTGAGTTCCTCCAGCATTTTGTCAGCGTTGCTCAGATTTCCATCATCTGCAGATTTTCTCTGGTATGAGATTACATGATCTACAGTCTCACTTTTAAGGACTCTACAATTCATGTTTTCAGCATTTGTATTTCCACAGTGTGTCCTCTTTTGCACATTTGTTGTTTGCTAGACTTTGTTTCTGTATAGTTTTTCATAAATTGCCAAATGCATTTCCTGTAATGCCTGCAAGAAAATGAATCTCAAAGTTGTATATGATAACATGTAAGTACTTCAATAATAAATTTACATTGACTTTGACTTTGACTTTCATTTTAGTGGCGTTAATTACATTGTGGGCAAACTGTATATATTTTCAAAATAATTGCTTGACAAGATTTGTATTTGTATTTTATTTCTTACATCCAAGGGAATAAACATGTTTATGTTGTGTCTCCGTCACGATGTACCAGCAAAAAAGAGGGGTAATGTGGGAGAATATTGTCCAAACACTAAGATTGTATACATGACTGTTTTGTATACATGTATATACAGTTTCTGGAAGGAGAAGCAGATATCAGTGTTTAGGGCTGCAATGAAGCCACCATCTCTGTCTATTGTTGGTAAGAATCCAATGTTGGTCTTGGACTTGGTGGTGTTGAGGGTTTCCTTAATGGTGCCAATAGCTTCCACTACTGTCAGCCGGATAGAAACTTGGGAATACTGTCACACTCAGATGTAGAAGGATTCTTCATTGCTGTTCCCATAACAGTTTTGTTTGACTCGTTAGGGTTGCTAGCCCTGGGCTAAACCCTCGAACCTGGAATATCAGTGGATCACTCTTATTCTGGCTTTTGCCCTGTGACCTGTTCGCATGGATGATCCTACCAAGAGCCAAAGCACAAGGTCCTGCCTCCAGCCAGTATAGCTCCCTGGGTCAATGAGGCACACACGCCTCCAAACCATGACAAGGTTGTAGCCCTCTTGGAGGTATATGGTCCATACTTAGATGAAAAATTGATCATAACCATTTTAACACAGCAGGTTATCTTAATGGTCCTATTTTTGTCTGGGTTTGAAGCTTGTGAAGTGTTATTTGACCCTATAAAAGCAATCTATTTCTGAGGCGGTTTTTAGTTCCAGTTGATACCAGGTCACTTTACAAGGAAAACATAAAACTGGGCGTGTGGATTATATAAATATTATTTTTTTTACTCGAAAGAATTTGACTTTGTTGGGACATTAAAAGCCAGCATGTGAAGGATGGCACAAAACAGCTGGGTGCTGTCCCCAATTCACATAACTTATTAAATCAATATCATAAAAAGCTTTTTGTAGCCATAAGTGACCCACCCAGCCCTCAGGGTTTACATATAAGTCTTGACAATTCATTATTCAGTACATTAATCTTCCCAGAGGTAGAGTAAAGAAAAGAAATTGAATTGATTTCTGCCTACTAAGTGCATCCTATCCTGCTGACTGTGTCTTCATTTCCATTTAACCCAAGCAGCAGTGCCTGAATGTTGATTATTCTGCTTCTTGCTGCAGCATTATTATTTTGACATCAACGTGTATGTTTTGTTCTATGTTCATCCTTGGTTAGCATATATATGTCTGAGGCACATATATACTGCATACCTACTAAGACTTTTGCACAGTTCCGCATTGAATGGAGAGCGAGTTTGTAAGTCTGGCGGGAGAAAAGGATGTTGTTGGGAATGGTGAGGGTGGATGCCGCGGGAGGGGCGTGGGACTGGTAGCATAGAAGGAGTGCCAGAGGCAGGGGTGATGGTGTGTGTGCAGACACACCCAGCTCTGAAACACCAGGCATAGTTAATTCATTCCAAACAATTGGTTTATTGATCATTATGGAAGGGCTGCCCGTGCCCTCCCCTCTCCCTTCTCCTTTTCCAACAATGATTCCCCTCTCTCTGCCCCTTCCCACTCTCAGTCCACAACAGAGACCCATATCAGAACCAGGTTTATCATTTTCCACATGTCATGAAATTTGTTTTTTTTTGCACCAGCCATGCAGTGCAATACATGAAATTACTACAATACTGTGCAAAAGTCCTAGGCACCTTAGCTATATATAAAGTAAAGGCATCCGTTAGTCTTGTGAGACCATGGATCTGCATCTGGAAAGTCTTCACTCTCCAGGGCGCAGGCCTGGGCAAGATTGTATGGAAGACCAGCAGTTGCCCATGCTGCAAGTCTCCCCTCTCCATGACACCAATGTTGTCCAAGGGAAGGGCATTAGGACCCATACAGCTTGGCACCAGTGTCCTCGCAGTGCAATGTGTGATTAAGCGCCTTGCTCAAGGACTCAACACGTTCCCTCGTCTGGGGCTCGAACTCACGACCTTCAGGTCGCTAGTCCAATACCTTGTATTTATATATATATAAATGGCCAAGACTTTTAGAGAGCACTATATATATTTATACACACACACACTAACCAAGGCTATGGCCAGTTGATGTTTCATGCTGAGACCCTTCTTCAGGACTGGAAAGGAAGGGGAGAAATCAGAGTGAGAAGATGGGGGGAGACGAGGAAGAAGTACAAGGTGGCAGGTAACAGGTGAAAACCAGGAGAGGGGGAGGGGGTAAAGTAAAGAGCTGGGAAGTTGATTGGTGAAAGAGATAAATAGCTGGAGGAGGGGGATTCAGAAATTAAGAAAGGGAAGTCAGAGGAGCACGAGAAGGAAGAGATTGGCAAGTAAGGAGATAGGGTGAGAGAGAGAGAGAGAGAGAGAGGGAGAGAGAGACAGGAATGGGGAATGGTGAAGGAGAAGAGGAGTGCAATGACTGGAAGTTTAATAAATTGATGTTCATGCCATCAGGTAGGAGGCTACTCAAATGGAATATAAAGTGTTGCTCCTGGAACTTGAATATGGCCTCATCATGGCAGTAGAGAAGGCCACAGACTGACATGTTGTAATGAGAATGGGAAGTGGAATTGAAAAGAGTGGCGACCTTCCAATCCTTGCTGGTCATGAGAAAGGCAAAGAACTGGCGACTGAGAGCGTGTATCCAATGGAGTATCTTTTTTAATGGTGCAAGACTGTAGAGGACTGAGACATGAATTACTGGAAATTAACCCAGAGTTTGGGTAAATCATTGGGAAGGTAAGTGATGCATTGGCCTTTGCTGCGAGGGGATTAGAGTGAAAGTCAGGAGTCATCTTGTTCCAATTGTTTACAGTACTGATGGGAGCACATCTGGAATATTGTCTACAGGTCCATTTTGCTGAGTTATGGAGGGATATATTTGGGATAGTGGGAGTACCGTGAAGATTCGTCAGATTGATTCTGGGCCGGTGGGTTTGTTTTATGAGGTGAGTTTAACGTGAGGCCTTAACCCCAGTGTTCAGAAGCACGAGAGATAACTTCATTGAAATTCTTAAGGATTCTGACAGGATAGTTATCTTTATTTAGAGATACAGCACAGAAACAGGCTCTTCTGGCCCAATGAGCCTGCAATGTCCAAGTACACCCATGTGACCAATTAAAGGACTAACCCACACATCTTTGGAATGTGAGAGTAAACCAGAGCACCTGGAGGAAACTCACGTGGTCACGGGCAAAGTGTTCAAACTCCTTACACACAGCAAAACAGGGTCTCTGGTGCTGTAATAAAGCAAGGCTAACTGCTACACTACCTTAGAACATAGAACATAGAATAGTACAGCACATTACAGGCCCTTCGGCCCACAATGGTGTGCTGACCCTCAAACGCTGCCTCCCATATAAGCCCCCACCTTAAATTCCTCCATATACCTGTCTAGTGGTCTCTTAAACTTCACGAGTGTATCTGCCTCCACCACTGACTCAGGCAGTGCATTCCACACACCAACCACTCTCTGAGTAAAAAACCTTCCTCTAATATCCCCCTTGAACTTCCCACCCCTTACCTTAAAGCCATGTCCTCTTGTATTGAGCAGTGGTGCCCTGGGAAAGAGGCGCTGGCTATCCATTCTATCTATTCCTCTTATTATCTTGTACATCTCTATCATGTCTCCTCTCATCCTCCTTCTCTCCAAAGAGTAAAGCCCTAGCTCCCTTAATCTCTGATCATAATGCATACTCTTTAAACCAGGCAGCATCCTGGTAAATCTCCTCTGTACCCATTCCAATGCTTCCACATCCTTCCTATAGTGAGGTGACCAGAACTGGACACAGTACTCCAAGTGTGGCCTAACCAGAGTTTTATAGAACTGCATCATTACATCGTGACTCTTAAACTCTATCCCTCGACTTATGAAAGCTAACACACCATAAGCTTTCTTAACTACCCTATCTACCTGTGAGGCAACTTTCAGAGATCTGTGGACATGTACCCCGAGATCCCTCTGCTCCTCCACACTACCAAGTATCCTGCCATTTACTTTGTACTCAGCCTTGGAGTTTGTCCTTCCTAAGTGTACCACCTCACACTTCTCCGGGTTGAACTCCATCTGCACCTTCCAGGGATGTTTTCCCAGTGTGGTGTCTAGGACCAAAGTTTCACATTCTGAGAGCAAGGGCATGGCCATTCATGAATTTCTTCACCTTGAAAGTTGTCTGTCAGTAGGTAGAGACTGGAAGATTTGCAGATACCTAAAGATATCTAGAGAGTAGTAGAGTCCATCAAGGGTAAAACCCTCCCCACCATTGAGCCTATCTACATGTAACCTGCTTGTCCAGGTAGACCCATTGTTTCTGATTGTTCCTGCCCCACTGAATTTATATCTGCATACCTTGACTCAGTTTTATGCCCTCTGGTCCAGTCCCTTCCTACCTACATCCGTGACACTTCACATGCTCTTGATCTTTTCCATGATTTCAAGTTCCCTGGTCCCGATCATCTTATTTTCACTATGGATGTCCTGTCCACATGCACCTCCATCCCCCACCGGGAGGGCCTCAAAGCTTCCTGTTTCTTTCTGAATACCAGACCCAACCAGTTCCCCTCCAGCACCGCTCTCCTCCGTCTGCCAGAACTTGTCCTCACTCTAAATAATCTCTCTTTCAGCTCCTCTCACTTCTTTCAAACAAAAGGTATGGCCATGGGCACGCACTGTTTCCTGCACCTATGTGGAGCTCATTGACTTCATCAACTTTGCCTTCAACTTCCACCCTGCCCTCAAGTTTACTTGGTCCACTACTGACACCTCCCTCCCCTTTGTTGATCTCTCTGCCTCTGTCTCTGAAGACAGCTTATCTACTGATATCTATCATAAACCAATAGTCTCTCACAGCTACCTGGACTATACCTCTTCCCATCCTGCTACTGGTAAAAGTGCCATCCCTCCTCTCAATACCTTCGCCTCAGGATGAGGCATTTCACTCTAGAATGAAGGAGGTGTCCTCCTTTTTCAAAAAAGGGGCTTCCCTTCCTCCAGCATTAAGGCTACCCTCAAAGGCATCTCTTTGATGCACGTCTGTTCTCACCCATCCTCCCGCACCCCACCAGGGATAGGGTTCCTCTTGTCCTCGCCTACCACCCACTAGCCTCCGTGTCCAGCACATTATTCTGCGTAACTTCCGCCATCTCCAGCAGGATCTCAAACACATCTTCCCTTCCCCCCCCCACTCCCCACTTTCTGCTTTCCCCAGGGATCACACACTACGCAACTCCTTTGTCCACTTGTCGCTTCCCACTGATCTCCTTCCTGGCACTTATCCTTGTAAGCGGAACAAGTGCTACATCTACCCCTACATCTCCTCCCTCACCACCATTCAGGGCCCCAAACAGTCCTTCCATGTGAGGCGACACCCGACCTGTGAGTCTGTTGGGGTCATCTACTGCATCCGGTGCTCTGTGTGGGCTCCTGTATATCGGTGAGACCCGATGCAAATTGGGAGACCGCTTCACCAAGCACCTATGCTTCGTCCGCCTGAAAAAGCAGAATCTCCCAGTGTCCATCCATTTTAATTCCACTTCCCATTCCCATTCCAACATATCAGTCCATAGCTTCCCCTACTGTCGCAATGAGGCCACACTCAGGCTGGAGGAGCAACACCTTATATTCCATCTCGGTAGCCTCCAACCTGATGGCATGAACATCGATTTCTCAAACTCCCAGTAATGCCTCACTCCTCCCTTCACAATTCCCCATTCCTATTTCCCTCTCTCACCATATCTCCTTACCTGCCTATCACCTCCCTCTAGTGCTCCTCCCCCTTTTCTTTGGTCCTCTCCTATCAGATCCCCCTTCTACAGCCCTCTATCTCATTCACCAATCAACTTTGCAGCTCTTTATTTCACTCCTTCCCCTTCTACCAGTTTCACCAATCACCTTCTGGTTCTTCCCCCCTGCCCCCACTTTCTTACACTGTCTTATCATCTTTTCTTCCAGTCCTGATGAAGGGTCTCAGCCCAAAACGTCGAAGTACTCTTTTCTATAGAGTTGCTCCAGCATTTTGTGTGAGTTGTTTGGATTTCCAGCACCTGCAGATTCTCTCTTGTTAGTACATGTAAACTCAGTCATCTCCATCATGGACACTAGCCTCCATAGTACCCAGGACATCTTCAAGGACCGATGTCTCAAAAAGATGGCATCCATCATTAAGGACCCCCATCACCTAGGTCATGCCTTGTTCTCATTGCTACCATCAGGAAGAAGGTGCAGGAGCCTGAAGGCACACACTCAACAATTCAGGAACAGCTTTGTCCCCTTTAGCATCAGATTTCTGAATGGACATTGAACACATGAACACTACCTCACTACTTTTTTTATTTCTATCTTTCCACTACCTATTTAATTTAATTTAATATATATACACTTAATGTAATGCACACCTTTTTCTATTTTTATGTATTGCATTGTACTGCTGCTGCAAAGACAACAAATTTCACAACATGTGCCGGTGACACTCAATTTGATTCTGATTCAGACCACTGTCACAGGAAAGCAGCTTCCATCATCAATGACTCCCACTATCCAGGTGTTGAGCGCTTCTCGCTGCTGCCATTAGGAAGCAGGTACAGGAGGCTCCAGGTTCAGGAACAGTTATCATCCCTCAACCATCAGTCTCTTGAACCAAAGATGTTTAACTTCACTCAACTTCACTCGCTGAACTGTTCCCTCAACCTATGGACACACTTTCAAGGACTCTTCATTGCACATTCTCTATTTTTATTACTTATTTATTATTATCATTACTTCTTTTTTCTTTTTCTCTTTGTATTTGCAGTTTGGTGTCTGTTGCACATTGGTTGTTTGTCCATCATGTTGGGTGCGGACTTTCATTGATTCTATTGTGTTTCTTGAATTTACTGTGAATGCCCGAAGAAATGAATCTCAGGATTTTATGTGGTGCCATATATATAATTTGATCGTAAATTTACTTTGAACTTTGAACTTCTGAGGGATGTGGGGTGTGTGCAGGAAACTCGTACAAACAGAAGATCCACAATGTCCTTGTTGCTGGAAAAGGGACCTAAATCCAGATCCAACACTGCGATTGTCTTTGAGCTACCCTGGGGATAACTAGGGATCCGCAATAGTTGTCAGCCATGTCTATGCAAATGCATTATAAAAGATTGCCCTCAATCAAGTGCAGGCCTACAATGTACAGTCAGAAGCAGAGGAGGGACGCACCCTCTCTTCTAAGAAAGATAAAGAAGCTTTTAGCATTAACTGGATGTTTTGCTGAAGCACCACTCCTTCAACAATTGCAGCTGATTAAAATAAAGATCTGGGAAGATAAAGTGGCCACTGAGTGTATAACACAGCTCACTTTATTGTCCTGGTCTCTCCTGCATCTCCTCTGTTCATGCCCCTGGGGTCAAGGGATAGCTTGGTTCTACTCGTGACCTGAGAAGCAGAGGTTTAAATTCATTTAAAGTGGAGTTGTTTCACGCCTAGCACTGCCTCAAGAAGGCAACATCTGTCATCAGACTTCCCCACCATTCAGGCCTCGGCACCTTCTTGCAACTACCATTAGACGGGAGGTACAGAAGTCCAACACCCACAGTTTCAAGTACAGCTACTTCCTTTCAGCTATTTGATTATTGAACCAACCTGCACAAGCTTAATTACTGCAGCAACACACACACAGAATGCTGGTGAACTCAGCAGGTCAGGCAGCATCTATGGAAAAGTGTAGGCAGTTGACGTTTAGGCCCGAGACCCTTCTTCAGGACCGAGAAGGAAGGGGAAGTTGTCAGAATAAAAAGGTGGGAAGAGGGTAAAGAGGTTACCTGGTAGGTGATAGGTAAAGCCAGGTGGGTGAGAAAGATCAATGTCTGGAGATGAAAGATTCTGACAGGAGAGGAGAGTAGGCATAGGATAAAAGGAAGGAGGAGGGGACCCAGGAGGAGTAGCAGACAGGGGAGAAGAAGTGAAAGGTCAGAGCAGGGAATAGAGGAAATGGGGGTGGGAAGAAGAAATCAATATTCATGCCATCAGTTTGGAGGGCACCCAGACGGAATACAAGGTGTATTCCCACCTTGAGTTTAGCCTCATCTTGGCACAAGAGGAGATCATGGACCAACATTTCAGAATGGGAATAAGAATCGGAATTACTACTTCAGTATGGCAGCACTATGACAACTTTGATCACTTATCACTAAAAGGGACTGTGTGTTTTTCATTCTAACTGTGTTCTTTCTTGTAAAGGTTTAGTATAATTTGTTTAAAATATGTTTTTCTCAAGTGAATGCTATTTATCTGATGTTGCGTGCCATCGATAATACAGCAGCAGGGTTTTCATTACTAACTGTGCATCATTGCACCTGTGTATCATTGCAAATTATAAATATGAAAATGAACTTGACTTTGGCTTTTTGACTTTGACCTCATGGATGTGACAAAATGAGGTCTTGGTTCAAGGCAACGGAAAATCAGGTTCAGTTATGAAAACATACACCTGCACGTAGAGACACACACACACACACACACACACACACACACACACACACACACATACAGAGGCATGCGCACAAACATATTTTTGCTGAAGCCTTTGACCCAGGACTCCAAACCATCCCTCTAAGATGCTTGGATGGACCTGTACTCATGGCCCAATGCAGGGCAGCCTGGACCCTTTGATAGTGGCTGAATGCGATGGTCCAGTTCCCACAATATGCATCGCCTCTAACCGTCTGCTGATATTCCTAATTCCAGACCAAAGATCAAAGTTCAAAATACATTTAATATTAAAATACATATATGTCACTATATAGAACCCTGAAATTCATTTTCTTGTGGGCATTTACAGTAAATGAAAATGAACACCATAGAAAAACCACACACAACAACATGGGAAAACAACCAAAGTGTAAGGAGACTCCAGAACAGCTTCCCCCACTCCTGTCAGACCCCTGAACCAATCACCTGTCTCACATGCTCTTCAGAGTGGTGCTGCCATGCTCTCCAACCCTTAATTCTACTTGTTTTGTTATTTCAACTATACCATTTCTTTCTGCACTGCCTCACTAACAGACAGTACTGTGCAAAGGTCTTAGGCACATATATATATAGAGCTCGGGTGTCTAAGACCTCTGCACAGTACTGTATTTTCCAACACGGAGCGGAGAGCAAGTCTGTAAATCCAGTGAGAGCAAAGGATGTTGGGAATGGCAAGGGTGAAGTGCCATGGGAGGGGTGTAAGATTGTTGTAGAGAAGGATTGCCAGGGGCAGGGGTTGGTGTGGATGCAGACACACCCAGCCCTGAGACACCAGGCAAGGTCATTTGATTCCAGACAACTGGTTTATTGATCATTACAGAATGTCTCTCTGGTGCTTCCTGCTCCTTCTCCTCTCCCTTCCCTTTTTCCCAAACAGGATTCCCCTCTCCCTGCCCCCTTTCCACTCTCAGTCTTCAACAGAGACCCATAAATGAATCAGGTTTATCATCACTCACATATGTCATGAAAATTGTTCTTTTTTGCAACAGCAGTACAGCGCAATACATAAAATTACTACAGTACTGTCTTAGGTACCCTAGCTATATGTATGTTCCTAAGACTTTTGCACAGTATAATAATAATAGTTATAATTATAATAGTTACTGTAATAATACGTACTGTAAGTTAGATCATTCTATTGATTTTGTTTCTTATTATTACCTTGTACACTATTTCCTCCAAGAGGGCCAAAACCTTGTCATAGGGTTTTGAGGCTTGTGTGCCTCAATGACCTGAAGAGCTATGTTGGCTGGAATCAGGGCCCTGTGCTTTGACTGTTGGTTGGGTCACTCATGCCAAACAGGTCAAAGGTTAGAGGTCAGACTAAGACTGGTCCACCAGTCCTCCAGGTTCAGCAGTTCAGCTCAGGGCTAACAACCCTGACTAGTCGAAAAACAATTACTATGGAAACAGCAAAGAAGAATCCTTCGATACAGACAGAGATGGAGGACCTTCGTCGCTGCTCTAAACGCCAGCGGTGTAACGGGCAAAAAGTAAGTACTTACTCAGTAAGATTGAAGTGAGAAAGGAATTTAATTGCAACCTGGTGTTTGTGACAATAAACTAATCGTAATCTGAACAAACTCAGATTCGTTTATCACATGTACTACGAAACATACAGTAAAGTGTGCTGGTTTCGACTGAAGGCATTCGATGTGAAATGAATTGCAAAGTTTTCCAAAAAATTTGGCAAATATTACTTTGGACTGACACTTGACAGCCTGTTATCAGTAGGGAATGTCATTACTGTGCTTCTCATTGCTGGTATATGAAACCAGAAATTATGTTAATTGCCTTTTCGAGGCGCTTTACTGAAAGAATATTAAAAGGCCACTCTCCCCCTAAAGGCTCCAATGAATTGCGGTGAAGGTAGGCCACAAGTTCCACACCCAGTTTGTTGTAAAGCCACCTCAGCCCAGCTTGTCAGAGGATGTTCAACTCCACAGAGTCACCACCCAGTTATCAAGGGTGGTGCAGGATATGAGCCGGTTATATTTTACACAGGGTGGGGTAAGGGAAACTAGAAGGGTAAATTATCCAGTAAACCACACACTAGTGAATGTAGCATGTGATACACTGCGAGCCGAACTTTGGCATCTGCTTTCCCTCCCACTGAGTTCCAGGAATGGGAATGAGAAACACCCTAAAACATAAAGGGAAATTATGTTTGGAGTTAAACAATACAAGAGAGCCCCAACGTATCATTCTACAGCTTTACAATCAGATCGTCATGATCGTAATGAGAATCGGTCTCGAGGAGGCAACATCCACCATCAAAGATCCCTACCGTCCGGGACAGGTCATCTTTAGCAGCTACCATCAGACAGGAGGTACAGAAGCCTGAAGTACGATACTACCAGGCTCAAGGACAGCTATGTCCCTTCAACCATTTGTTCTTTTATATATAAGTATATATCTATATACTCCTTATTGCAATTGACAGTTTTTATTATGTGCTGCAATGTACTGTTGCCCCAAAACAAGAAATTTCACGACATATGCCAGTGATATTAAACTAGATTCTGATCCTGATTCATAAGACCATAAGATATAGGAGCAGAAGTAGGCCATTCGGCCCTTTGAGTCTGCTCCGCAACTCAATCATGGGCTGAACCGATTCTTCCAGTCACCACCACTCCCCTGCCTTCTCCCCATACCCTTTGATGCCCTGATTCTTGCCAGGGCCAGCGGCAAGCTAGAAATGAGCTCTCGGAGGTAGCCGAGCTAAACAGCCACTGGTTATGGATGAACAGGAGAGACAGCAGCTGGGCCCTAAAACGACCCTTGGGGTGCCAGATGTGAAGGGGGGGTGCACCTGGGATGCCAGGTTGCACTGTTGAGTCCCCTTGGAGATATAATGAGCTTAAATTGATGAAACGTCTAAGAAGGGGGAGTGCTCACCTGATGACCTCTGGGAAGCATCTGCCACCCACTAAGGCCCACCTCAAGACCTCCATGCTATGACCTGAGTTAGGATCTGCTTATCAAAGGGATTGAAACATCTAGTCTCACGAGCTTGTACTTGAACTAGAGAGGATAACTTCACTGAACTTCATTCGCCCCATCACCAAACTGTTCCCACAGAACTAGATCACTTTCAAGGACTCTTCATCTCTTGTTCTCAATATTTATTGTGTATTTATTTATTTTTTATTATTATTGTTTCTTCTTTCCTCTTTCTTTCTGTATTTGCACAGTTTCTTTTTTTTTTGCAATTTGGGTGTTTTCCCTTCCATTGGATGTGACTCCGTTGTGTTTCTTGTATTTTGCTGTGAATGCCCACAAGGAAATGAATTTCAGGGTTGTTCAAGGTGACATATATGTACTTCGATAATAAATTTAGTTGAACTTTGAGCTCTGAACTTGCACAACCCTAATTACTACCTCAGCATAGCAACACTTTGACCACTTTTCATTACACTGGGCTTTGTTGTTTTAACTCTAATTTTATTCCTTCTTGTATAATTTTGTATAAATTATATTTGATTTTCATTTGTCTTGTGAATACTGTTTTTTTTTTCTGAAGCTATGTGCCTGTGATACTGCTACAAGAAAGCTTTTTCATTCCATCTGTGCATACATATACTCATGCATTTGATGATAAAGTCAACATTGACTGATATAGGATGGCAGAACAGCTTTGTGTGGCCAGATTTCTATTTTCGTGTTACTTCTATGCAAAACGTTTATTGATCTCTTCAAAGCAAATGGTTGCCATCAAGTAAATGAAATCCTCCTTGAAATGACTTTGATAGATTATAGCCAAAATGACACATATTAATTGTCAACGGCTCTGCACAGGGTGCTTGGTATCCAAACTAATCAGTCGAATGGATTTACTTACTGGAGTTCAATGATGACAGGGTGTCTGCTGTAAAGGGTTGTTAGGTGATCGATGGGTCCTGGAATCCATGTAGAGGATCAAGGCCCTGGGGTCAATTGGGAAGTCTGGAAGCTGAGGCCCATTGGCCAGAGCAGAGCCTACGAACCTCTGTGTGTCTACTGGGGAGTCTGAGATCCTGTGTTTGCAGGCCCACGTCTAAGTCCTCAGGAGGCTGAAGGCCCGTGCTAGGGTTAAGGTACTGTGTAAGTGCACAGGTGCTAGGAAGGAACGGGGCTAGTTTCAGAGACCTGAGGAAGGGCATCGGGCCGAAACTGTCAACTGTTTATTCACTTCCACGGATGCTGCCCGACATGCTGAGTTCCTCCAGCATTTTGTGTGTGTTGCTTTGTTGTGCCATTGTTGTTTTGTTGCACGTCATGTTCTGTGTTGCTCCGCCGAGCACTGCGGGAGTGTTACATTGGAATGTGTGGCGGCACATGCGGGCCACCCCCGGCACACCCTCGGGTGTGCTGGCTGTTAACACAAATGATACATTTCACTCTATCTTTCAATGCGCACGTAATAAATAAACTTGAACCCTGGGCCCTAGGAGCCTGATCCTGAACACAAGCCAGTGAAAACGACGCAGGAGGCTCAGCTAGTGGACACAACTGAAACCATCACAAGCACTGCGCTCCCCTCTGATGACATCTATAAAAGGTACTGTCTCAAGAAGACCTATCATCAAGGATCCCCACCATCTGGGTTGTACCCTCTTCTCGCTGCAAGCATCAGGTAAGAGGTATGGAAGCCTGAAGTCCCACACCACCATCTGCAAGAACAACCGCTTTCCAATAAACATCAGATTCTTGAACCACCCTGCACAGCCCTAACCCTAGCTCAACAGTGAACCTCTATAGAACACCTTTTGCACTACCATGGACTCTGAGCATCTCTTTCTCTTCACTGCAAGGTTTAGTTTTAACAATAATTACAATAAATATGGGGAGGAAAGTTTCGGAGGGATTTGGGCCACACACAGGCAAATGGGACTAGCTTAGGTGGGGCACTCTGCTCAGCATGAATAAGTTGGTCCAAAGGGCCTGTTTCTGAGCGGTATGACTCTATCACTCTGTGACTCGGTCTGCTCCACTTTCACCTATCTTCAATCCAGCCTGCAGCATTTACCCGACAGTTATCGATGGCATCACCTCTATATAGGTAGACCATGGACTTCTAATGATGTTGTATTGAACACAGAACATTGAACAGTTCAGGCTCTTTGGCCCATGACATGTGCCCCTTAGAACCGACTCCAAAATCAATCTAACCTCCCCTCCCACATAACCCTGCATTTTTCTTTCATCCATGTACCTATCTAAAAGTATCTTAAGTGTCCCTAATGTATCTGCTCCCATCATCACCCTTTCCAGCATGTTCCATGAACCTACCACTTTCCGTGTAAAAAACCTACCTTTGACGTCACCCCCTCCACCTTACACTTTTCTCCAAACACTTAAAATTATGACCCCCACCCTCCCGCCGTATTATCCATTCTACTCTGGAAAACGTCTCTGGCTGTCCACTCTATCCAGACTCTTTTCATCTTGTCACCTCTCATCCTTCTTCACTCCAAAGAGTGAAGCTGTAGCTCACTCAGCTTATCCTCATAAGACATGCTCTCTAATCCAGACAGCTTCCCTGGCTGGCACAACGTTCGCACAACGCTTTTAAGTGCATGCAACCTGGGTTCAGTTCTCGCCGCTGCCTGTAAGGAGCTTGTACCCTCACCCCGTGGCTGCGTGGGTTTCCTCCAGGTGCTCTGGTTTCCTCCACAGTCCAGTCGTGTACCGGTTGGAAGGTGATTTGCTCATTGTAAATTGTCCTGTGATTAGGGTAGGGTTAAATTGGGGATTGCTGGGCATCGCGGCTCAAAGATCTGGAAGGGCCTATTCTGCGCTGTATCTCAATAAATAAATAAATTTCCTCTGTGGAGTTTCCACATCCTTCCTATAATGTGGTGAGTATTGTTGACAATAACACTACTGAAGAGAAAGCCCCTCACCTGTGTTCAGAAGTAGGAGGGAGTCGGGAGAAGAGAACTTCCATTATGTGCCCATCCAACACTTGAAATCGACATAATAGTCTTTTTGTCAGGTTACAATTTCTTCTCCCTGGCTCTTGAACTGTTAAATATTTCAAAGGGTTATGCACGAAGAAAGCTTTCTGCTGCTAATGTGCTGCTGAGTGTAAAGTGGATTGTAACTTTGAAGCCACAAAAGCTGATGGTTGTTATGAAAATAACCTTAAGGAGTTGGAGCTAATTGGCCGAGTTAAATTAAACGTTGGTGCTACATTTTAACCTTCATTAATTTATGGATATATGTTGCTGAATAGGCCCTTCCGGCCCTTTGATCTGTGCCACCCCCAGTTTAATCCGAGCCTAATCACGAGACAATTTACAATGACCAATTAATCTCCCAGCTGATACATTTTTGGAACACTTTCAGTACGCTGGATGAACTCAGCAGGTCGGGCAGCATCAGTTAGAAACGATGAGTCAACATTTCGGGCCGGAACCCTTCGTCAGGACTGAAGAATGAAAGAAGGGGAAGGATTTGAAGAATGCTTGTAGCTTCAGTTGAAAGACCAGTAATTTGAAAGACAAAGGGGTGGGGGAGGGGAAGCATTGACGTCATAGCCCTTGAAAACAATGGGTAGTAGAAGAAGGAGGCGGAACCGGTGAACCCCGACGCAGATTGGGGGACCACTTCGTCGAGTACCTCCACTCCGTCCGAAACAACAGACAGGATCTCCCGGCTGCCACCCACTTCAACTCTGCTTCCCATTCCCATTCGGATATGTCCATACATGGCCTCCTCTACTGCCATGATGAGGCTAAACTCAGGTTGGAGTAGCAACACCTCATATACCGTCTGGGTAGTCTCCAGCCCCTTGGTATGAACATAGAATTCTCCAACTTCCGATAATTCCCTCCCCCTCCCTTCCTCTATCCCTATTTCACTCTACCCCCTCCCCCAGCTCCCTCATGGTTCCGCCTCCTTCTTCTACTACCCATTGCTTTCAAGGGCCACGACGTCAATGCTTCCTCTCCCCCACCCCTTTGTCTTTCAAATTACTGGTCTTTCAACTGAAGCTACAAGCATTCTTCAAATCCTTCCTCATCTTTCATTCTTCAGTCCTGACGAAGGGTTCCGGCCTGAAACGTCGGCTCATTGTTTTTAACTGATGCTGCCCGACCTGCTGAGATCCAGCATACTGAAAGTGTTGCTTTGATCACAGCATCTGCAAATTATTTTCTATTTATGATACGTCTTTGGACTGTGGGAGGAAACTGGAGCACCCAGAGGAAATCCACGCGGTCACGAGGAGGATGTACAGGGACTAAATAGAGCCAGCTTCTTTCTAGCATACAAATGCATTGTACAATCCTGGAATGTGTAACTCTGATCCTGATTATTCCAATCAAACGAGACGTGGAGATGGGAGCACAAGGGACTGCAAATGCTGGAATCTGGAACAACGCGCAGTTGGAGGAGCTCAGAGGGTCAGGCAACATCTGTGGAGGAAAATGGACAGTTGAGGTGCAGGATCGAAGTTAGTGTAAGTCTGCAAGTCAAGAGCGAAGATCAAACCCGTCATCAATGTAATAGGGCTTAGTTATTGCCTGATATCTGCAAATCTGAGAATCTAGGGGTAAGGACTGAAGGCCCGGATGTGGCCTAACTTGGGGTTGGAGGCCTGTCTGGGCGTGTGAGCGGGTAGGAAAGATGGAAGTGGGGCTTGATTTGCTGTTGCCTCACACCTTTCTACAGATGTACTCTGGAGAGCATTCTAACTGGTTGCATCACCGTCTGGTATGGAGGGGCCACCGCGCAGGATCGGAAAAAGCTGCAGGAAGATGTAAACTCAGCCAGCTCCCTCATGAGCCTGCCGAGCATTGAGAACACCTTCAAAAGATGATGATTCAAAACAAACTGCATCTGTCGTTAAGAACCCCCGCCACCCCCATCACCACCCAGGAGACGCCCTATTCCCTTTGCTACCATCAAGGAGGAGGTACAGGAGCCTGAAAACACACATTTAATATTTTAGAAACAGCTTCTTCCCCACTGCTATCAGATTCCTGAATGGACAACAATGGTGAACCCTTGTACACCATCTCACTATCTTTGTTTGTTTTTGCTCTCTTTTTGCAGTCGTTATTGTTGTCTTGTTTTGATGTTATTGGTGTTGTTGCTGCCTGTGTTGTTCTACAGAACATTGTGGACGTGTTATGTTGACACCAGAATTATGGCAACATTTGCAGATAGTTGCCACTGCTTCTTCTACCCTTTCCCCTCAACTTTATACTGGCTGTCTCTTCCCTTTATCTGACAGTGCAGGTGGAGAATCAGATTTAGATTCAGATTTATTTACCACCTATACATCAACACATCAGGTGGAGTATGTCGTTTGCGTTAACTGAAGAATTTAAAGTTACTGACCCTCTCCACCTCTGACCCACTGATCCGGACTGGCTCATGGACTTCCAGTTCCCTCCTCCTGAAGTCAATAATCAACTAACTCCTTGGTCTTGCCTCAGTGAGAGGTTGTCATTGTGGTACAACTTAGCCAGATTTTCAATCTCCCTCCTACATGCGGATTCGGTACCACCTTTGATTCACCCTATGACAGTGATGTCATGAGCAAACAACTACAGTACTTGAGCTGTGCTTAACCTCACAGTCATAAGTATAAGGTGAGTATAGCTGGGGGCTAAGCACGCATCCTTTTGGTGCACCTGTGCTGATCGAGATCATGGAGGAGATGTTCTGAACTGACTGGGGTCTGCAAGAGAGGAAATCAAGGATCCAGTTGCACAAAGAGGTACTGAGGCCTAGGTCTTGAAGCTTATTGAATTGTTTTGAAGAGATGATGGTATTGAGTGCCAAGCTGTAGACAATGAAGAACATGCTGATGTATGCATCTTCGCTGTCCAGATGTTCCAGGGTTGAGAGCAGAGACAATGAAATGATGCCTGCTGTTCACTTGTTGAGAAGGTAGGTAAACTGGAGCAGATCCAAGTCACTTCTCAGGCAGGAGTTGATATGTTTCATCACTAGCCTCTCAAAACTTTCGATCACTGTGTATATAAGTGCTACTGGTCAATAGTCATTAGGGCAGGTTACCACATTATTTGTGGGCACCAGTATAATTGAAGCCAGCTTGAAGCAGGTGGGTATCTTAGACTACTGAAGCGAGAGGATAAAGACACTCCGGCCAGTTGATTAGCACAGGTCTTTAGTACTCCGCCATTACTCCTTGATTTACTGGAACATCATCCAGGGGCTTGGACCATTGATTTGGAAACAAGCATTCAATTACTATCAGAACAGATGATGAATTATGTCCTTTTGCATTAGTCATTTCCACCCTGGGAAACAGTCTAAAGTTCAAGTGATTATAGAAAACTGGAATATAAAAACTGGTATCTGTAAAAGTGATCATGAAACAATCAGAATACTGTCAAAGCCCGTCAGGGTAGCTCTAATGCCCTTCAGGGTAGGAAATTTGCCAATCTGCACATTGTCATCTGACTGTAAGCTCCACAGACTCGTTGACACTTAACTGCTCTAAAACCATAAACCTATGGAGTAATTGGGCATGAATAATAAAAGCCATCTTTAACAGTGTTATCAACATTCATTCAATAAAGAAAAAGGAATTAAGTTCACCTGGTAGGTTAGTGAGCTAAGGGTTTCCTCTTTGGAGTGAAGAAGGCTGAGAGGTGACCTGCTGGAGGTATAGATAGAGTGGACAACCAGAGGCCTTTTCTCAGGGTAAAATGACTAAAACAAGAGGGCATCATTCTGAGGAAAGTGTAAGGGGGATGTCAGAGGTAAGTTCTTTACACAGAAAATGGCGGGTTCGCAGAATGTCCTGACAAGGGTAGTGGGAGATGCAGATACATTGGCAGCATTTTAGAAACTCTTAGATAGACAGATGGATGATAGGAAAATGGAGGATTATGTAGGAGGGAAGGCCTAGATGGATCTTAAAGTAGTTTAAAAGTCTGGCACAATGCCGTGAGCAATGTTCCCTCTAAGGTGTGTGCATGCACACATCTTTCGCTACGAGCACACAAAGGAATTTAAACTGTACACAAAAGGATGCCACCCTCTACCTTGTTGGCATGTTTAGTATATTTCACAATCATTCACAATCACATTTCCTTTTCCGGTTTCTGATGCGGACGGTGTCGACAACGTGGAGTTTGCAATGATTTCTCTGCGGATTTTAGAACTGACTTATTTATGCTGCCTTTATTGAAGAAATTATTCGGTGTGCACACATTGTTATCACTGGGCAAAAAAATTGCACAGCACAAGATTTTTGCGCACCCTGGTCATTGCAAATTAGAGGGAACATTGATCATGGGCCAAAGGCCCTGTACTGTGCTGTAATATTCTATGTTCTATCTTCTATAAAACAAAGGAAGGCATTCAGTTATTTGTATTCATACTGACACTTTGAAAGAGCTAACTAATTAGACCCTGCTCTTTCCTCATTGCCCAGCTCATGTTCCCTTCCCAGGTGAATACTGAAATCCTTAATGAACGATTCGTCCGCAGTCTCCCAGCAACGTAACTGCATCATCATCATGGCCTATTCTCAAATTATCTTGTCTATTTCTACTGGTCACCAACCCTTCTGTTATTCAAAGCCTGTTCTTCTCACAAACTCCATTAGTAATCTTCACAATTTCAAAAGTGTTCTTCAGATCATTGTGAACTTCCCTGAATTACTTTACATAATTTAGTCTTTCAGTTGTAGTGTCCTTCTAGTGCATGTGCTCTGTATCCTTTTAGGTGTCCAGAATTGTTCACAAAATTTCACCTAGTATCAAGAGAATACTATATAAAGAGCGATTGAATGTTCCTTGTATTCATATGCTGTGTTTTTATTCATGAAGGCAAAGACCTTAATCTTCTTTCTTTTCCCCATCTCTATCTCAGGCATCTATGCCAATTTTTGTGTTTCTTTTTGCTGTCCCAAGAGTAATGGCCTCCAGCCACCTTAAACGTTATTTGTCACCAGTCACGATTTCAAAAAGTTGAGCCCAAGCCCCAGCAATTACTTCCTTTGCCTCTTGTAGCAGTCTGGAGCAAATCACAACTTTTTCCTGGGTGTTTATCCATCTTGTATGTCCTGTAAACCTGTATGTCCTCATTATTTATGGAGACCTGCACTAACTTAATAAATTAACATAGGTTATACATAACTTACACAGAATAAGTGAACAAAAATTAGCATAATGATTTTAGAGGGAAAATTAAACAGAATTAGGAGCAACACACATAAAAAATGCTAGTGAATGCAGCAGGCCAGGCAGCATCTATAGGAAGAGGTACAGTCGACGTTTCGGGCCGAGACCCTTCGTCAGACCCTGGCCTGCTGCGTTCACCAGCATTTTTTATGTGTGTTGCTTGAAGTTCCTGCATCTGCAGATTTCCTCGTGTTTGAGGTAGAATTAGGGCTTTTCAGCTTGGTTCAAAACCTGCTGACAGTGGGGAAGAACCTGAGGTGTGGATCTTCAGGCAACAATGAGAAGAGGCATGACACTGATGGTGGGGGGGTCCTTAATGATAGATTGCACCTTCCAGAGTCATCACCTCAAGTAGAGGTCCTCCAATATCCATCATGAAGGAACTTAGTCATCGAGGACATGCCCTCTTATTATTACCATCAAGGAGGAGGTACAGAATCCTGAAGAATAATAGTCAATGTTTTAGGAACAGCTTCTTCCTCTCCACCATCAGATTTCTGAATGCTCCATGAACCCATGAATACTACCTCACTATTTTGAATCAGAATTAGGTTTGATATAATTGGTATATGTCATGAAATTTGCTGTTATGTGGCAGCAGTAGATTTTAATACATAATAATAAAAAATGTAAATTATAGTATATAATTTATAGTTAAATTAGCTAAGTAGCACAAAAAAAAGTATTCTTGGGTTCAGTGTCTTTTTTGTACTATTTATTTATTATATATTCTTGTAACATAGTCATTTTTCTGCATTTCACTGTACTGCTGCCACAGAACAACAAATTTCATAAGACATGTCAAGGATAATAAAGGACTCTGATTCTAATTCAAAGTCTCTTTTCTTTGTGAATACCAGAAAATGTATTCATTTAGGACCTCACCTTTTCTTTCTAGCATTGCACATGTTATTCATATTGAACAAGCTCTAGCCACCTGCTAGTTTCCACGTGACAGAGAAGGAGACTATTGTGGCTGATTGGGTCTGTGACAGCTCACAAAGCAAATCTCATTCTCCTCTAATGGTCCCTGTAGGCTAGTCTCACCAGATTCCTGAGAGTCCTCCCAGAATCTACCATTTTCCACACCAGGAGCAACTTGAAGTGACTAATTAACATACAAACCCGCATGCCTTTGGGATGTAAAAGGGAACTGGATCTCCTGGAGAAAACCCATGTGGCTATAGGGAGAACATGCAAACTCCACACAGACAGTGCCAAAGCTCATGAATGAACTTGGAACTGTGAGGCAGCAGCTCTAAAGCTACACTGTTAACACACCACTAATTGGCACCTTAACACAATTTTTCTAAAGAATGACAACTAAAAATAACACACAGAAAATGCTGGAGGAACTCGGCAGATCAGGCAGCATCTACAAAGGGTTTAAGCACAAAACGTCAACTGTTTATTCCTCTCCTTCAATGCTGCCAGACCTGTTGACTTCCTCCAGCATTTTATGTGTATTACTCTGGGTTTTTAGCAGCTACAGAATCTTTTGTATTTAACATCTAAAAATGACCTTTCTCATGCTAAATTTCAAGACCTTCTCCCTTTCTAGTATTTAACTTAGTGATCAGATCTATTTTCCAAGCATGAATTTTGTCCGGTATAAAAATTAACTGTGACTCCACCGAGGCCAAGGAATTTCAATTTACTTCCGATCATACACAAGTTCCCACCTCACCAGCTCCCCAACCCAAACTTGAATCAAAAACATGAGAAATTCTGCAGATGTTTGGAACCAATTTGGAGCCAATTTCCTCCGGGATTAATAAAGTATGACTATGACTATGACTATGAAGTGCTGGAGAAACTCAGCAAGTCAGGCAGCATCTACGGAAATCAATAAACAATTGACGTTACTGGCCGAGACTCTTCTTCAGGACTGGGAATCTTGGTGAAATTCGACAGAATGAGAAGATGGGGGAGGGAAAGGAGGACAAGCTAGAAGGAGAGCACATGGTCGGAGAGTCAGAAGGCAGGTGATAGGTGAAGTCAAGCGGGTAGGAGAGAAAGAAATCTGATAAGAGAACAGAGTGGACCGCAGGTGAAAGAGAAGGAGGGGCAACCCAGAGGGAGGTGATAGGCAGATGAGAAGAGGTAAAGGGACAGAGTGGGGAATAGAAGAAGAGAGGAGGGGGAGGGAATTTTTTTTTTAACTGGAAGGAGAAATCAATATTCATGCCATCACATTGGAGGCTAGATAGACTGGAGTAGGAGGTGCTGCTCCTCTACCATTGACTGTTTATTCCGATCCATAGATGCTGCCTGACCTGCCGAGTTCCTCCAGCATTTTGTGAGTGTTGCTCAAAATTGAATCGAAGTTATTTTAGAACCACATTTATAAGCCTGCAGCCTGTCAGACTTTATCCACCTTGGTTGCTGATCTGCTCCCATCTCCATTGCAGACCATTCCAACTACATAGTAGTCTTTGTTGCTCTAAAGTAAGCAGTGAGGCGACTTACAGGCGAGAGCTTATTTAGAACCATAGAACCATAGAACACTACAGCACAGAAAACAGGCCATTTGGCCCTTCTAGCCTGTGCCGAAACATTACTCCGCTAGTCCTATTGACCTGCATCCAGTCCATTACCCTCCAGACCTCTCCCATCCTTGTACCTATCCAATTTATTCTTACAACTTAAGAGTGAGTCAGCATTTACCACGTCAGATGGCAGCTCGTTCCACACTCCCACCACTCTCTGAGTGAAGAAGTTCCCCCTAAACCTTTCCCCTTTCACCCTAAAGCCATGTCCTCTCGTATTTATCTCTCCTAATCTAAGTGGAAAGAGCCTATTCACATTTACTCTGTCTATACCCCTCATAATTTTGTAAACCCCTATCAAATCTCCCCTCATTCTTCTACGCTCCAAGGAATAAAGTCCTAACCTGTTGAATCTTTCCCTGTAACACTTACTTTAGATGCTTGCAATGACAATGGTGCAAAATCAAAACCAAAATTCAAAAGTCCTTGAAGCTATAAATTCAGCAAATGTGTGCTACAGCCAGCCATTCAACATCTAAGGTTCCTACCTTGTGAATGATAAAAGCTCAAGCTAATCAACCCAGAGAAATGCGCGCTTAAACATGTAATCAGTCTCAGAACAAGAAGAGTCATTAACATTTAATGACAATGAAAAACAACTCAGATATAAATCTTCCAGGAAGTCTTGCACCCTTGTCCCTGCTTATGTTTATGAGGAACGGAAAAGCCTACAAGAAGTAGTGGATACAGCCAGTTCATCGCGGGTAAAACCCTCCTCACCATTGAGCCCATCTGCATGGAGCACCGTTGCAGAAAAACAGCATCTGTCATCAAAGACCCTCCCTTCTCGCTGCTACCATCAGGAAAAAAGTGCAGGGACTTCAGGACCCACACCACCAGGTTCAGGAAAAGTTATTACCACTTAGCCATCAGGCTCTTGAACCAGGAGAAATAACTACTCGTTCCAGCTCAACCAATGGACTCACATTCTAGGACCCTTCATCTCATGTTCTCAATATTTATTGGGTTTTTTTTTTGTTTCTTTGTATTTACTGTGAATATCTTCAAGAAAATTCATCTCAGGGTTGTATATGATGACAAATATGTACTTTGATAATAAATTTACTTTGAACTTTAAAGGTTTCTACCCCATGAATGAAGAAAGTTGAAGCTAATCAGCCCAGAGTAATGTGAGTGTTTAAATTGTAATCAATCTCAGAACAAAGGGAGTTATTAAACATTTAATGACAATGAAAAACAAGTCAGATATAAATCTTCCAGGAAGTCTTACGCCCTTGTCCCTGCTTATATTTATGAGGTTACTCTTTTATTTATTATTATAATTTCCATCTTAGCTCTCGTTTCCTCACTTAAATGCTGCTGCTGGGTGTTGGAGCGGAACAGGACTTTTTTCAGGATTCCACACTACCAGCATGGAATTTTACACACTAGGATTCATATTGCGTGTTTAGACACACATGTCAGCAGACCCAGCTATATTCCCTGTGCATGCGAATAGAGGGCAGTTAGCACAATGCGATTTTAGCACCAGCTGTAAGATTATGGTTCAATTCCTGACACTGTCTGTACGTTCTCCCCGTGACCGTGTGGGTTTCATCTGTGAGCTCTGCCTTCCTGACACATTCCAAAGATGTACGAGTGAGGGTTAGTGAGTTGTGGTCATGCTATATTGTCACCAGAAATGTGGCAACACTTGCAATCTTCACTGATTTACTTTGATGCAAACAATGCATTTCACAGTATGTCTCAATGTACATGTGGCAAATAAAGCTAATAGTTATAATCTTTATCTTCTGTTACATGCTGGCATTATTGGCCTTGTCCACACTTGATGGAGATGTGTAACCAAGCCAATCCGTGCTAAGAATGCTTGACTTTACATATCCTAAACCTTTCCTCATTATCTGTCAGCTCATCTGATCAGCATCATGTCAGGAATGAGCCTCAACTTGCTTTGTAGGGTAAGCTCGATCTTGTTTACCTTTTGCCAAAGGTTCTCAAGGAAACCGCCAACAAACTTTGACTCAGCATTCTGTTTGTCCCATTCTCTTCAGGGGAAAGGCTACACTCCTTCCACACCAAGACAACTGGACTCAAAACAGTTACTTCCCCCAGGCCGTCAGGCTGTTCCACAAATCCACCCATTAACCTAACCCACCACCACTACATATGCGTCGCTTAGCATCACTTTAAGTACATGTAGTGTTACTTATACATTGTGTTTTTATAGGATTGCTTTTATATTTTTATATATATATTATGTATATAGTGTTTTTTTTTGTTTTTGTTTTTTACGCTTGTGTTTTTTAATGCTGCATCAGATCGATAGTAACAATCATTTTGTTCCCCTTTTTGTACTGAAGCATGACAATAAATAATCTTGAAACTTGAATTCCAAGCCAGCATATCAAAATCCAAGCCAAGCCAAAGATCGGATGCTGGCATGTCTGACTTCCTACTCCACTAGTGGACACACCGTTGAGCCCAGCCGTGCAAAACACCGAGGGGAGGGGCTGGATGCACTTTGCTCCTGGCCCCTGAGCCTTACACTACAGAGGATCAAGTCATCAGCTACATTTAATGCAGAGGCTGATAGTTTCTTCCTCCAAGAGGGCTACAACCTTGCCGTAGGGTTTGGAGGCTTGAGTGCCTCAATGACCTGGAGAGCTCTAGTCAGGCTGCAGTCAGGGCCTTGTGCTTTAGCTGACGGTAGGGTCACGCATGCCAAACAGGTCAAAGGCCTGCCTAAGAGTGGTCCACCAGTCCTCCAGGTTCAGGGGTTCAGCTCAGGGCTAACAACGCTGACTGGTAAAACAAAATTGTTACGGAAACAGCAAAGAAGAATCCTTTAACATCTATGTACGACAGTATTCCTGAGACTCCATTTGGGAGTTGCATGGTTGACAGTAGCGAAAACCGAGAAGAAGTTATTGGCATGATGAAGGAAGCCCAAGAATAAAATTGTTTTTCGGGAATGTACAAACCATGTACCACACCAGGGCACAATAGAGAAGATGGCCAAAGACAGGCAGCGATGGAGGACCTTCATTGCTGCCCTTAAACGCCAGCGACATAATGGGCAGTAACTAACTTGCTAAGTTCTTGATTAGTAAAGGTGTCAACGGTTATGGGGAGAAGGTAAGAGAATGGGTTCGAGGGGGATATGGAATAGCAGAGCAGACTCAACGGTCCAAATGGCTTAATTCTACTCCTATGTCTTATGGTCTTATGGTTCCCAATAACAGGGTTCTCACACATTTTAACTGGGCTAACAAAAAAATAGACAAGTGAAGCTGAGAAGCTTGCTTATATTTTGAATGAAGTAAAATAAATAAACCACAAGCTTTAATTTAATTATTTGCAGTCAATTATAAGAGGTTTTAATTACATTTACTTTTTAAATTCCAAATAATTTGAATGATTTAAATCTATTTTAATAATTTTAAGTGTCACTTGAAATCAAAAGGCACTCTTGTTTTCAAAAGTGTCTTTTGAAAGCCCTTCGAGGATATCCAGGGACTCCGTCTCATGATTCAGTGCACAGATTTCCCCACAGTGAGGAGTTTGCTGTGCGTTTTGAGAACAGAGAGCCGGGTTAGAATCATTGACACACAGAACTGTACAGCACTGAAACAGGTTCTTCAACTCAGCAAGTCTGCACTGAACATTAGCCAAGCATTTACTAATGCTATTCCAATCCATTTTTTAAATTCTCCGCACAATCCCATCCACTTCCCCTCAAGTTCTCCCACTCGCTACACAGGAGCAGCAACTTAGAGTGCCTGACTACTCTAACAACCTGTGAACATCTTCGGGAACCCAGAACGAGAATCAGAATTGGAATCGGGTTCATTATCAGTGACTTTTTGTAAAACTTGTTGCTTTGCAGCAGGAGTACAGTGCAAAGACATAAAATTTACTATAAATCACGAAGTAGATAAATAGGGCAAAGCGAAAGGAAGAACAAAATAGTGTTCGTGGACCATTCTGAAATCTGATGGTGGAAAGGAAAATAGCTCTTTGCAGGTACTTGAGTGTGGGCCTTATGGCCCCTGTACCTCCACACTAATGGTAGCAATAAGGAGAAGGCGCATCTCAGATGGTGACTGTTCTTAGTGGTGGATGCTGGCTTTCTGAGGCACCACCTCTTGAAGATATCCTCGATGGTGGCGAGTTCTATGCCCATGATGGAACTGGCTGAGTCTACAACCCTCTTCATCCTTTTATGATCCTGTTGCAGTACAGGCTACATGCCAGGCTGCGACAAACCAGCCGGGATGCCCTCCATCTATTAAAATTTACAAATGTTTAGTGGCATACCAAATCTCCTTAAATTCCTGACAATTTAGAGCTGCTGCTGTGCCTTCTTCATGCCTGCATAAATGTATTGGATCCAGGATAGATCTTCCAAGATGCCAATGCCCAGGAACTTGAAGCTGCCATTCCTTTGCACCTCCACCCCTCAAGTGGAAGAAAACGAGAGTATGCAGAGGAAATTACGGCAGTCACATAAAAACCATGCAAAGTATGCACAGAAAGTTTCGTCTCCTTGCAGGCAGCCACAAGACAAGAAACCCAAAAGAACCCTTTAAAAAAAAGACCAACAGACACCAAATGTGCAAAGAGAGAGAGTAAAAAAAAAAGAACAAGTCATACGAACAATAAAAGTAAGCAAATAGCATTTAGAAGGAAAGTGAGTACTCAGACACAAAGCCTCAAAGCCTGAAGTTGCCGAGGCAGGCCCACAGCCTCAGACTCGGTGCAGCAAAGAGCAGAGTAAATATCACGGAGCGGCGAACAGAATGGGCTTGACTCTCCCCCCCGGGCCTTTTCAATCCATCTGGCCCAGTGTTTAACGTCTGGGTGAATCTCTGGCGCATGCTGTTATTATAAGAAACATTGTATTGGGAAAATCTCCTCACCAAATAACTTACACTCTTCAGAGGCAAGATCAAACCAAGGTGAGGCAAAATGCAACTCCTCACAAGTGAAAGATATAAATGGGAAAACTCATTTGGAAGTGCAAACCTAGATACTGTACGGACAAGTGACCTTTAAAGTTTGACTTTGTAGTAATAATAGTAAAGCATTGAGCAACAGTCCTCATTTTAAAAGTAACAGATTATGTCGCTAAATGTTCCTGCCTGCAATGGTGGCTATGATAGTAGGCCCTCATTGGTTCATTCTGTAATGTGATTTAAAAAGAAATTAAACAGATTAGGTATGGATCCCATCCAACGGTAGAATTGGAGGAGGTCGAATTCTGCTGAGCCACCATATTTACAAGCTCCTACTAAAACAGCTAAGCAGCAGTTTAATTCAGACCAGATCCTAATTAATGCCATGCCTGTAGATACAAATTACTCCTGCCTCAGGGGCTGTCCATCTCTCCGGTCGGTGAGTTTATGTATCTGTGTTGGTGTTAGCCTATTAATCAGTACAGTCGTGTAGCGTGAAGCTTGTTCTGAGGTAATTTCTGCATAGTTAATTAGCTCTAACCTGATATGACTCCAGAGCTGCTCTATTTTCTTAACAAGTTTATGTAATGAACGGCTGAGCAACAATCATCTGTACATTCCCGGCTTTTGAATAAACATCCTGCCTACTCAATGGCAAGCCTTATTTGGCTAAAGGGGATGTAGGTGTTGGGTCAGAAGTTACCAATTACACAGGTATGTGTAGCTGGTGAACAGTGAAGCATTTCTCCATTCATCTGGTTATTTTATTTAGAGATACAGAGAGGTGACACGCCCTTCCGGTCCGGTGAGCCCACACCATTCAATTAACTCCCATGTGACCAATTAACCTACTAACCTGTACATCGTTGAAATGCGGGAGGAAGACCACATGGTGAGTGGTAGAACGTATAACCTCTTTACAGACAGCGGCGGAACTGAACTCGGGTCTCTGGCGCTGTGAGAGTGTAATGCTAACCCTACTGCTGCCCCATCTGTTTGATACCAGGTGAAAACATTTTCTGCTGCCATACGGTGGCACAGAAGCGTAGCGGTTAGCGGAGCAGCGCCAGCAAGCCAAGCTCAATTCCACTGCCGCTTATAAGGCATGTTCTCACCGTGACCGCGTGGGGTTCCTCCGGGCGCTCCTGTTCCATCCGGCATTTCAAAGATGTACGGGTTAGTAAATTAAATGGTCACATGGCTGTAACTGGACTGGCACAAGCTCACTGGGCTGGAAGAACCTGTTCTGCTGTATCTCTTAAATAAATAAACATATATGACAGGGTTATGAAATTGAATAGCAAACTTTTATTTCATTTTTACCTTTTGAAGAAAACGCCATATTAATTGCATTGTTGCTGACACGGTGATTTTAGCAGAGCCTGAAAGAATTGCAGATCCAAGAACTGACAGGTACTGAAGCAGATCCAATATTTGATGCATTGTTAATGGACTTACTGTTGACCAGAAGTGTTGCAGACTTGGATTGATTGCAGAGTTCTGGACCAAATACTGACACATAGGTGCAGACCTACTATTGACCGCATTGTGGTATGCCTGCAATCGATCTGCATTGTTACAGATGTAGTATTGACTATTTTTTCCAAGACCCAATATTCTGCAGGAAACAGTACTGGGATCTCTGTTGCTTTGTAATATACACCGTGGCCGCTTTATTAGGTACACCTGCATTAATGCAAATATCTAATGAAAATTCAAAGTAAATTTATTATTAGAGTAGATAAAGTATATGTCACCATATACAAACCCAAGATTATTTTTCTTGTGGGCATACTTTTTAATTCCAAGAATCTCAACCAACTGGTTGAGCAAGTTTTCACAGCTTATTGCTGGAAAGAACAGTAAATCACATGAGTCGGTCCTTAATGATTTAGTACAAAATTCAAAGTTCAAAGTAAATGTATTATCAAAGTACATGCATGTCACCATATACAGCCTCGAGATTAAATTTCTTGTGGGCATACTCAATAAATCAATAATGTAATAATAACTTTAATAAATGAAAGACTGCACCAACAGGGTGGACAACCAGTGTGTAAAAGACAACAAACTGTGATAATATAAAAATAAATAAAAGTAAATAAATAACCAATAAACGTTGAGATCATGCGATGAAGAGACCTTGAAAGTAAATCCATAGGCTGTGGGAACATTTCAGTGATGGGACAAGTGAAGTAGAGTGAAGTTATCCCCACTGGTTCAGAAACCTCATGGATGAGTGGTAATAACTGTTCCTGAACCTATTGGTGTGAGACCTATACCTTCTTCCTGCTGGCAGCGATCATGTGGCAGCAATTCAATGCATAAAAGCATGCAGACATGGTAAAGTAATTCAATTGTTCAGACCAAATATCAGAATGGGGGAGAAATGTGACTAAGACCATGGAATGATTGTTGGTGCCAGATGGAGTGGTTTGAGTATCTCAGAAACTGTTGATCTCCTGGGAATTTCATGCACAACAGTCTCCAGAGTTTACAGAGAATGGTGCGAGAAACGAAAAAGCGCATCCAGTGAGCAGCAATTCTATGGGCAAAAACACCTTGTCAATCAGAGAGTTCAGAGGAGAATGCTTAGACTGGTTCAAGCTGACGGGAAGGTGATATTTACTCAAATAACCACATGTTGCAACATCAGTGTGCAGAAGAGCACCTCTGAATGCACAACATGTCGAACCTTGAAATGGATGGGTTACCACAGCAGGAGACCACAAATATATAGGAGGTACCTAATAAAGTAGTCATTGCTCATTGCACATTTGAGTGGAGATGTAACGTAAAGATTTTTACTCCTCATGTATTTGAACGATGTAAGTAATGAAGTCAATTCAATTCAATTGAATGTATATAAATGATTTGGATCAAAATGTAGATGGATAGATTAGTACATTTGCAGTTGACACACAATTTGGTGGAGTTTTTGATAGATTACAGTTGATACACAATTTAGTGGAGCTTTGGTTAATGAAGGAGTCTGTCAACAGATAGAGCAGTTGGAGATGGGGTCGGAGCAATGACTGATGGAGATTAATCCAGACAGGTGAGAAGCATAGAGATTTGGGAGGTCAAACGTAAGTGGAAAGGATAAGGTAACAAAGGAGAAAAGCCAGAATAGGAAGAGAGCTGACATCATCAATCAGGAAATGGCAGCTGAACAAGAGAAGCTCAAACATCTTGCTGTGATGGGAAAAATTGGTGGGATAAAAAGTCACGGTCAACAGCACATCGCATCCATGAGTTACGTCAAGGAATGAACAGGAAAAAGTTTTGAAGAACTGATGAGAATATCTCAGATGAAAGACATTTGGAAGACCATGATCTCCCACATCAATATGACACTGCACATAATGATGCTGATGTTGAGACAGTAAATGCATGATCCTTAGGAACATTGATGTACAAAGGTCTACGGCATGCTTGCTTTGCTTTGAGTCACGTTGCAGCCACGTAAAAGCTTGGTTAGGTCACATTTGAAGTATTGTGTGCTGTTCTGGTCGCCACAGGACAGAAAGGATGCGGAGGCTTTGGAGAGGGTGCAGGAGGAGTTCACCGGGATGTTGCCCAACTTAGAGGGTATGATCTGTAAGGAGAGATTGGCTTGCTTCCTCTGGAGTGGACACGACAGAAATTTATAAAACTATGAGAGGGCATAGATAGGGTAGGCAGCCAGAATGTTAAACACCAGATGACTTACACTTAAGGTAAGAGAGAAAATGTTTAAAGGAGCCATCCAGGGTAGGTTTCTTACACAGAGAGTAGTAGTTGCCGAGAATGGGCTGCCAGGTGAGATGACACAAGCAGATAAATTAAAGGGTGGCACGGTAGCATAGTGGTTAGCACAATGCATTACAGTACCAGCGACCTGGGTTCAATTCCCCCCGCTGCCTGTAAAGAGCTTGTACTTACTCCCCGTGACCACGTGGGTTTCCTCTGGATGTTCCAGTTTCCTCCCACAGTCCAAAGATGCAGCCGTTGGTTGGTAAATTAGCCGTTGTAAACCGTCCCATGATTAGGCTAGGGTTAAATCTGGGGATTGCTGAGCAGTGTGTCTGAAAGCTTGAAGGGCTGGAAAGGCCTATTCCACACTGTATCTCAACAAATCAATCGATCAATCAATAAATAAATAAATAAAATTTAGGAGTCATTTGTACAGACATCAGTATACAGGGGATTGAATAATATGGATCACATGTGATTCATTTAACTTGGCGTCAAAATTGGCAGGACGTCATGAGACGAAACACTTTCGTCGGTGCTGTCCTCTTCTGTGTTCTCTGATCCACTGGAGCTCTTGCCCAATCTGGACGTTCACTGCTTTACATCATGGTCCTATTGTGGCCGTCTGCAGCCTTCCTCGTAGAAGGGAAATGAAGAAATAAGCAAGTACGACTTACAGTTGGAGCATCTGCCACTGCTTGAAGCAATATCTTTCTAGTTCCCTGAAATGTTGCAATTCACTTGTACTCATCGTTCTTCAACAAGTGCCACCCCACCCTCCACCACCCCCTCATGACACCCCACCCCTACAATCTACATTATAATCCTACTTAGTTGCCCATGTCATGTCTCATCTTGCTTTCATATTCCTCATTTTACGGCACTCCTGCCAACTTCACCTCTTTGCTGCCAATGTTCTAGATTTTAATCACCAAATACATAATCAAAGCTCAAAGTTCAAAGTAAGTTAATTATCAATGTATATGTCATCATATACTACCCTGAGATTCATTTTCTAACAAACATTAACAGTAGAAAAGATAAATACAATAGAATCAATGAAAAATTACACATGGAACGACAAACAACGGGCAATAGAAAGCAAACTACAAATAAATAAATAAATGTCAGATAGATAGATAGATAAATGAGACTGAGAACATGATTTGTAGAGTCCTTGAAAGTGAGTGTGTAGGTTGTGAAATCAGTGCAAGATGGCAGTTCAAGAGCCTGGTGGTTGAAGGGTAATAACCATTGCTGATGCTGGTGGAGTGGGACCTAAGGTTCCTGCACCCGCTTCCTCAGAATCAGAATCAGGTTTATTATCACCGGCATGTGTCGTAAAATGTGTTACTTTAGCAGCAGCAGTTCAATGCAATACATAATATAGAACAATAAATAAATTACAATATACATACATTGAATAGATTAAAAATCATGCTAAACAGAAATAGTATATATTTAAAAAGTAAGGTAGTGTTCAAGGGTTCAATGTTCATTTATGTCCATTCAGGAATCGGATGGCAGAGGGGAAGAAGCTGTTCCTGAATCACTGAGTGTGTGCCTTCAGGCTTCTGTACCTCCTACCTGATGGTAACAGTGAGAAAAGGGCATGGCCTGGGTGCTGGAGGTCCTTAATAATGGATGCTGCTTTTCTGAGACACCACTCCTTGAAGATGTCCTGGGTGCTTTGTAGGCTAGTACCCAAGATGGGGCTGACTAAATTTACAATCCTCTTCAGCTTCTTTCGGTCCTGTGCAGTATCCCCTCCATACCAGACAGTGATGCAGCCTTTCAGAATCCTCTCCATGATACATCTATAGAAGTTTTTGAGTGTATTTGTTGAGATACCAAATCTTTTCAAGCTCCTAATGAAGTATAGTCGCTGCCTTGCCTTCTTTATAACTGCATCAATATGTTGGGACCAGGTTAGGTCCTGAGAGATCTTGTCACCCAAGAACTTGAAATTGCTCACTCTCTCCACTTCTGATCCCTCTATGAGGATTGGTTTGTGTTCCTTTGTCTTACCTTTGCTGAAGGCAACAATCAGCTCTTTCATCTTACTGATGTTGAGTGCAAGTTTGTTGCTGTGACACCACTCCACTAGTTGGCATATCTCACTCCTGTACGCCCTCTCATCTTCATCTGAGATTCTACCAACAATGGTTGTATCATCAGCAAATTTATAGGTGGTGCTTGAGCTATGCATGGCCACACAGTCATGTGTATATAGAGAGTAAAACAGTGGGCTAAGCACACACCCCTGAGGTGTTGATCGTCAGTGAGGAGGAGGTGTTATCACCAATCCACACAGATTGTGCTCTTTCAGTTAGGAAGTCAAGGATCCAATTGCAGAGGGAGGTACAGAGGCCCAGGTTCTGTAACTTACCAATCAGGATCATGGGAATGATGGTGTTAAATGCTGAGCAGCATCCTGACATAGGTGTTTGTGTTGTCCAGGTAGCCTAATGCTGAGTGAAGAGCTATTGAGAATTTATCTGCCATTAACCTATTGTGACGATAGGCAAATTGAGTGGGTCCAGGTCCTTGCCGAGGCAGGAGTTCAGTCTGGTCATGACCAACCTCTCAAAGCATTTCATCACTGTCGATGTGAGTGCTACCGGGCGATAGTCATGAAGGCAGCTCATATTCTTCTTCTCAGGCACTGGTATAATTGCTGCTTTTTTGAAGCAAGTGGGAACTTCTGCCCGTAGCAGTGAGAGGTTGAAAATGTCCTTGAATACTCCTGCCAGTTGGTTGGCACAAGCTTTCAGAGCCTTACCAGGTACTCCATCGGGGCTTTCTGCTTTGCAATGGTTCACCCTCTTTAAAGACAGCCTAACATCAGCCTCTGAGACAGAGATCACAGGGTCACCGGGTGCAACAGGGATCTGCACAGCTGCAGTTATATTCTCCCTTTCAAAGCGGGCATAGGAGGCGTTGAGTTCATCTGGTAGTGAAGCATCGCTGTTATTCATGCTATTGGGTTTCGCCTTGTAGGAAGTAATGTCTTGCAGACCCTGCCAGAGTTGTGGTACCTCAGATGTCGCCTCCAACCTCACTCAGAACTGTCTCTTAGCCCTTGAAAAAGCCCTGCACAAGTCATACCTGGTTTTCTGGTACAGACCAGAGTCACCAGACTTGAATGCCATAGATCTAGCCTTCAGCAGATGACATACCTCCTGGTTTATCCACGGCTTTTGGTTTGGGAATGTATAGTAAGTCTTTGTGGGCACACACTCATCCACACAGGTTTTAATGAAGTCAGTAACAACTGCAACATACTCATCCAAATTCGAAGATGAATCCCTGAATACAGTTCAGACCACCGATTCAAAGCAGTCTTGTAATTCCCTTGTCCATACCTTCCTGCTCCTCACTACTGATGCTGCAGTCTTCAGTCTCTGCCTATACTCAGGGAGTAGAAGGACAATCAGGTGATCGGACTTCCCGAAGTGAGGGCGTGGAGTAACACGGTAGGCATTCTTGATGGTGGTGTAGCAATGGTCCAGTGTGTTGTTTCCTCTGGTACTGCAAGTGATCTGCTGATGGTAATTGTTCAGTGATTTTTTTCAGACTGGCCTGGTTAAAATCCCCCAAAACAATAGTGAAGGAATTAGGGTACGCTGTTTTGTGCATGTTGATCCTATTGCTCAGATCATCTAAAGCCTGATTGACATTGGCCTGAGGTGGAATGTAAACTGCTACCAAAATGATCCTGGAAATCTCCCGATGGCAGCAGCGAGAAGAAAGCATGGCCTGGATGGTGGAGGTCTTTGACAATGGATGCTGCTTTCTTGTGGTAGTGATCTACAAACCACTCGGAACGTATGAAAGTGACAAATAGAAGAGAAACGTTTGAAGGAAGAAATTTAATTCCAGGTACAGCAGTGGCCATCAACTTCCTCAATGATTTTGGTTCCAACAAAAATGGAAGGGAAAAACCAACAAAACGTCATGGATATGGCCCAGTGCATCATGAGTAAAGCCCTCCCCACCACTGAGTACATCTACACAGAGCGTTGTCGCTGGAAAGCAGATCCATCATCAAAGAGCCCCATCATCCAGGCCATGCTCTCTCCTCACTGCTACCATCAGGAAGAAGGTACAGCAGCTTCAGGACTCACACCACTAGGTTCAGGAATAGTTACTACTCCTTAACCATCAGGCTCTTCATCAGACATGAACTCCGGAGCAGCTGCAGCCTCAGTTCAGCACATAGCGGAGTAAACGTTGTGGAGCCCGCATCCATGACATCCAGAGAGGCCCACAACCTAGGCTTCAGTGCGGTGAAGAGCAGAGTAAAGGTTGCAGAGAGGCAAACAGAAACGGCTCGACTCTCACCTCTGGTCTCAACACCTTGCCCTTTCAATCCATCTGGCCCAGTATTTAAATCATCCAAGCATCAGGTCATTCCTCGCTGTAGGAATCGGGCCCTGTCGCATCGACACTCTTTATTGAGTATGTGCGCAAGAAAATGAATCTCAGGGTAGTATATGGTGACATATATGTACTTTGATAACAAATTTACTTTGAAGTTTTGAACTTTGAATCCCTTTGCACTGAAGAATGGTTTTGGTTTTGTTTGATGGGCCTTTTAATTTAGGGATGTTCCAAGTACACACAACTACTTATGTAAGGGGAAGTAACGATAGTGTGTATGGCAACCAGCATAACATCGTCTTAGAGTCAATGTGACATTTGAGATTATGTAAACCTTCTGATCTGTCTCAGCATGGTCAAATAACTAATGAGTTGCTGGATCAAGAGTATCAGATCCCTTCAAGGGCAGAAAAGAATACGTGTAGAAACCTGGAGTAGAGGTAGAATCAGACACGCTGGGGAGAGCGTAACAAGAGAACTTTTATTAGCACGTTTTATTTAAGCTTCTGATCTATGTAATCAGAACCCAAATGATCTTACTTATCTTAACATATGTTTCAACCTAACCACAGGATAAAACATCTTTCACCTCCATTAAGGCGGCTGACTACACTGAAGATAAAGATTAGCTTTATTTAACACATGTGCAGGACTGTGCAAAAAACCTAGGCACATACATAGAGCCACAACCAGCCTTACCACTAACACAACTTCCAGACACAACGTTACATTGGAATGAATGTTACACTGATTCCTCTAGTTAGCTGCGGAACCACTATGTTCACATACAGAACTGTGCAAAGGTCTTAGGCATATGCTGTATATATAGCTAAGGTGCCTAAGAATTTTGCACAGTACTGTAGTAATTTTATGTATTGCACTGTACTGCTGCCACAAAAAGAAAACAAATTGCATGACATATGTGAGTGATGATAAGGCTGGTTCTGATATGGGTCTCTATTGTGGAATGAAAGTGGGAAGGGGGCAGGGAGAGGGGAATCATGGTTGGGAAAAGGGGAAGGGAGCAGGAAGCACCAGAGAGACATCTTGTAATGATTAATAAACTAACTGTTTGGAATCAAATGGTTTTGCCTGGTGTCTCAGGGTTGGGTGTGTCTGCACCCAACCCTGGCACTCCTTCTCTGCCACCTGTCCCGCAACCCTCCCATGGGCCTCCACCCTTGGAGCGATATATATGCGTGTGTGTGTGTGTGTGTGTGTGTGTATGTGCGCCCGCGCACGCATGCCTAGGACTTTTGCACAGTACTATACATCGAAACGTATAACGAGTGCAATGTGTCATATGCATCATAATTTGCGACGTGTTGAAGGCAGCCCACAAGTGTCACCATGCTTCCAACACCATCGTAGCTTGCCCTCAACCTACTAATCCTGAACCGTAGGTCTTTTTCCAGAGGATACCCACATGGGCACGGAGAAAGCATACAAACTCCTTACAGACAGTAGTGGAAATTGAACCCCGATCTTCCGATCACTGGAGCTGTACAGTGTTACGCTAACCACTACAATACTGTGCCACTCGTTAAAGGATATACCACAATTCACCAACTATGTTTTCAACCACCACATAGCAAAACAGCAGGTAAATTGACAAAAGCTCAGTACTGCAGATGCTGGAAGGTTGAAATAAAATCAGAATACATTTGAAATACTTAGCAGGTCAGGCAGCATTTGTGGAGAGAGACACAGTTAACATTTGTCCTGATGATTCAAGCTTTTAATCAGAGTTGTGGTAAGTAGTGCTAAATAAGTTGTATAAGATGTTTTTGAGGCCTTATCTGGAGTATTATATACAGTTTTGGTCACCTGCCTACAGGAAAGATGAAAATAAGGTTGAAAGAGTGCAGAGAAAACTTAGCAGAATGTTGCCAGGTCCAGACGATTTGAGCTATAAGGAAAGATTGAATAATTAGGACTTTACTCCTTAGTACGGAGAAGCTTATGGGGAGATTTTATAGAGTAGTATAAAATTCTGAGGGGTATAGATAGGGTAAATGCAAGCAGGCTTTCCCCACTGAGGTTAGGTGGAACTGCAACCAAAGATCATGGGTTAAGGATGAAGGTGAACATGAGGGGATTCTTTTTACTCAGAGGGTCATGAGAGTGAGGAATGAGCTGCGACCGCAAGCAGTGCGTGCAAGCTTGATTTCAATATTTAAGAGAAGTTTGGATAGGTACGTGAATGGTAGGAGTATGTGGGCTATGGTCCCGGTGCAAGTCAATGCGAGTAGGCAGTTTAACTGATTCGGTAAGGACTAGATGGACCGAAGGGCCTGTTTCTGTGCTATACTTCTCTATGACTTTGTGACTCTAAGCTTTAAGCTTTAATTGATAGATGAGGGTAGAAATGAAATGTTTAAAAGCTTACTGGGCAGGTACAGATAGGGCAGGTTTAGAGGTATATTGCACAAATCCAGCCAAACAGGACTAGCTCAGGAGAGCACCTTGGTCAGTAGAGATGAGTTGGGCTGAAGGGCCTGTTTCCGTGCTGTGTAAGTCTATGATGCGAAGATTGCAAGGAAGGAGGGGAAGAGGACGAGAGAAAAGAGAAAACAATCTGAGACAGGGCAGGAAACAGGAGACTTTAACTGACAAGGGCTGATGTTGCAGGATGTACGAAGGGTACAAGAGGGAGGTCACGTCATATCCTATTCTGGCAGCAATCCAGTTTGCATTGCCATACCTTCATTGCGCAGACTACCAGCAGATTATGCCTCTCACTACCTAGCAACACAAATGCCAAGAACTGATAACATGATTTGAAATAACAGTGAACTGAATCTGAATGGATTATTGCAATAGATTCAAGCAGAGTTTTGTCAGGTTTGCTGTAGTCTTGTTTCCCTTATAACAGCAGAACAGAAATTTGGAGCGACATTTTCACTGGCATCATTTTCAAAGTTTAAATTTGAAGGTAAATCAAGGTCGATGGGTCCCTGGATCGGAGGTCTGTGCGGGCAAGAGGTAAGAGGGCCGATGAAACCCCAAGGTATGGAAGTCTACGAGTCCAGAGTTTCAGGCCTGGAGTTCAGTGTCCCGTCTGAATATGAATCCTTGGTGAATAAACTCTTCTTAGCTTCCAGCCGGGTACAGGTATGGATTTTAACTGACGTTTCAATGACAAGCTCTGCCATCTTCATGAAGGATGATGCCTAGACATGTTTCGTCTGGTGGCATATATACCCTGTCGTCCATCCCTCCTGATTGGTTAGTCCTCAACCAATCAGATTTCTGCTATCCCACCTTGTTTGCAGTCAAATTCCAGTTCTTACTCACAGCAAGACCTTCATCTTTGTCAAAATTCTTTTTCTCTGGTTTTATTTCACTCTGTTCCTTCATCTTTCTTCAACAGATCTTGTAATTGGCCAGACAGGGTACATGGTGGAAACCCACATCAAGGAGCACAGCAGGGGTGTATCCATTTGGGTTACCTGAAGAAATCGGTGGTAGCAGAACATTGCATTCACAATGGCCGTTGGATTGACTTTGAAGGCACAAATCTCCTGTGGCACATCAATGACTTTTGGGGCTGCCTTGTAAAGGAAGCCATTGGAATAAAACTAGAGGAAAAAGAATTTTACCAAAGAGGAAGATCTCACTCTAAGTAAAAACAGGAATTCGATGGTAAAAAAGGTGGAAACATGATTGGGTGAGGACTGACCTATCAGGAGGGATGGACGATGGGTTTATATATACTACCGGACTAGACATACTCAGGCATCATCCCTGATGAAGATGTTTGTCATTGAAACATCGGTTAAAATCAATACTTGTACCCAGCTGGAAGCCCGAGAAGAGTTTATTTGTCATATACGCCAGGGAAGGACTAGATCCTGAATTCTTGGTGTTAATGGAATTACTGTTCCCTCTGTGATTGCAAATGGGTCCAGCATACAACCTTTCCTATATTTAGAAACACACAGAAAGATTGAGATGTATATCCAGTCCAGTTAATTATCAAATTTAAAATAAATTATTATCAGAGCACATATACCATGATACTCTGTGATTTTTTGCAAGCATTTACAGGAAAATAAAGTCGATGAAGAACAATAAACAACAACAATAAATACTGACAAATATCCAATATGCAAAATAGAACAAATCATGCCAATAGTCATGCACACACTCACAATTCAGCAACAACTTCTTCCCCTCTGCTATTATATTTCTGAATGGACATTGAATTAATGAACATTACCTCACTACTTTTTTAATTTCCTTTTTTCACAACTAATTTAATTTAACTATTTAATATATACTTAATATAATTCATAGTTTTCTTCCTATATTATCATGTTTTGAACTGTACTGCTGCCACTAAGTTAACAAAATGTCACAACATATGCTGGTTTGATATTAAGCCTGGTTCTGATTCTGATTCAATAATAAACTAAAAAGGTAAATAACTAATACCGAGAACGAGTTGTAGAGTCTTTGAAAGTGAGTCAATAGATTGTGGAGTTCAGAGTTGAGGTGAGTCAAGTTATCCACACTAGTTCAGGAGCCTGATGGTTGTGGATCTGTTCCTGAATCTGAATGGGAAAACAAATTAACACACAAAATGCCGGAGGGACTCAGCAGGTCAGGCAGCATCTATGGAGAAGAGTAACTCTGATTCTGAGGAAGTTTCGGTAGCCTATTCGACTTAAATATGAAACTACTTCGCTTTATTTGATTGTAAGTAGGGTCCTTGGTTCCATCAGACCCTGCAACAGGTCTTGTAATGTTGATTTTGTGTGGTTCCATTTCCAGACTAAAGCTGGTGGCAGAGTTTTTGTTACCATGCTGATGCTCAATGTCTGTATCAAAAACTTGCAGGCTGGGAGTAATTGGGGTAGTTTCAGTTGTGAGAGTGGTCAGTAGTGGGTTTTCTTGCCTTTCAACTTCTCTCATTAACTGGCCTTGTCTGAGTCAGACCGCTAAATTTGAATCATCAGAACAAAATTATACTCTTTTTATGTCCCTCGTGTCCGGGCAGCATAGTAGTTCATTTCAGAAGTTGGAAATTCACCAAGCACTCTGCTATCAAACCCTGCGGGTGCACAGTTCTGGTTTTGTGCAATCTCAAAAAATAAATGGAAGCCAGTTAACAACTATTTAATATCTCACAAATATTACGTCCACTGACCTCAATCAAAATAAAAATGTGGGTCAGAAGCAACATGAAGTAGACTTTCCAATTTACACTGTCAAGCACACATCCAATTCGAGCTCTCCAAAGAGAGACAGAGGTAGGGAGCGAGATTAATTGAGATTTCACCCATTGCATTAAATTGGATATAATGTCAGATTCTAGAACATAAAGAGAAATTATCCTTTCCATAATAACATCTGTTTCAACATGAGTTGGGCTGCACAGTAGCAGATCACTTTACAGCTCGAGTGATCACAGAACAGGTTTCAATTCCCAGCACTACCTGTAAGGAGTGTGTATGTACTCCCCACAATCATGTGGCCTTCCACCAGGCGCTCCAGTTTCCTCCTACATTCCAAAGACCTAGGGTTAGGGTGAGAGAGTGGTGGGCAAGCTATGTTGGTGCCAGAAGCATGAAGACACTTGCGGGCTGCCAAGAACAATCCTTGCTCGTTTGATTTGACACAAATGTCGCATTTCCCTATATTTCAATGTAGATGTGACAAAATAAAGTTAATGTTTAGCCAACGTCTCTTTAGTCACTTTCTTTGCCAAATTGAGCAAGATTTACATTGACTACAGTCGCAATGAAAAGCCACATCAAACACCTCGAAGAGCAATAACATCCAAGTTATTTAACATATCAAAACATCCTAGAGATCATTAAAAATTTATTTATCAAGGTTTGAGATCAAGTTCAGATAGGAGATATCAGCCCAGATCTTCCTAGGGAGTATTGGGAACCCCACATATACTTCCAGGTTCCTTCTGACTTCAACCCATTGAAGTGATGCATTCCCAACACTTTTTTCTGGGGAATCTGCCCTCTGAACATGTGCCAGGTTGGACCTGATCCAAAATCAGTAGCTTCCTTCAGTTTAATGGAAAAAGTTACAGTCTGGTCATCAGGGAAAATTATAAAAGCTTCAATGATCTTGATAGGCTTGTTACCAACTAGTCTATTTGCCAATATCTTGTTCATCTTGCTTCCAAGAGTGTCATGTTATTGGCTAAACACATCATTCTGCAGGTCTTATTATTGAGAATCTGGAACTAGGCAGTGAGGTTCCTTAGTATGAATTATATTAACTGCCATCTCTCATTGTCCTGTAAATCACTGGATCTCTTCATCTCTCACAGTGATGCTCAGAAGCCCCTGTGTTCAGACCCAATGAAGATGGAGGGAATTGCCCAGCAGGAATATGCATGAGGGTCGTTTCTACTTGATAGGAAGGAGATCAGATCTTAGCTGTTTGTTGCTGGCCAAATTTAGTCAGGTATCAAAGTTGGATGAGGTTTACAGAGGGAATTCCAAAATCTCAGGCAATAAGCAACTACGGTTAGATACACTCAGTGGCCACTTTATTAGGTACAGGTGTGAAATCCAGTGTGGTCTTCTGCTGCTATAACTCATCACTTCAAGATTCCACGTGCTGTGCATTCAAAGATGCTCCTTCGCACACCACTGCTACAACACATGGTTACTTGAGTTACCATCGCCTTCCTGTCAGCTTCAACCAGTCTGGCCATTCTCCTCTGACCTCTCTCATTAACTGCCACTCACTGGATGTTTTCACACTATCCTCTGTAAACTCTAGAAACTGTCTTGTGTCAAAATCCCAGGAGATCAGTAATGTCTGAGATACTCAAGCTGTCCTGTCTGGCACCAACAATCATTCTATGGTCAAAGTCACTTGGATCATAGTTCTTCCCCATTCTGATGTTTGGTCTAAAAAGCAAATGAACCTCTTGATCATGTCTGCATGCTTTGATGCATTGATTTGCTGCCACGTGATTGGCCGATTGCAATACAGTGCAAAAGTCTTAGGCACATATATGTAGTTAGGGTGCCTAAGACTCTTGCACAGTACTGTAGTAATTTTCTGCATTGTACCTTACTGCACCACAAAAAAAAAATCTTGACATATTTGAGTGATGATTAACCTGAATATGCATGGGTCTCTATAGTGGACTGAGAGAAGGGGGTAGGGAGAGGGGATCATGGTTAGAAAAGGGGAAGGGAGAGGGGAGGGAAAAGGAAGAACTAGAGAAAAATTCTGTAATGATCACTAAACCATTCGTTTGGAATCAAATTACCTTGCCTGGTGTCTCTGGGCTGGGTGAATCTGCACCCACGCCATCCCCTGCTCCTGGAATTCCTTATCTGCCACATGTTCCACACCCATCTCGTGGTGCTCCACCCTTGCTATTCCCAGCACTCTTTGCTCTTGTCAGATTTACAAACTCGCTCTCTGTTCACATTGACAAATACAGTACTGTGCAAAAGTCTCAGGTACCCTAACCGTACATATGTGCCTAAGACTTTTACACAGCATTGTAGATATTTGCATTAACAAGCAGGAGGACAAGAGGACTTAATAAAGTTGCCTCTGAGTGTGTGTCCTATCATGACTTATCATTTCCATTTCCTTTATACTGAGAAGCAGAAGGAAAAGAACAAAATTGATGTACGCAGCTGGTTGTCGGTGTTTACAAGAGAGATCTGTTTATTGAGAATTCAGCACATACTTTTTTATTAATTATCATCATTTAAAAATACTTTGGAGCTAATTGCATTAACAAAACAATATTGAGTAAAGCGTGAAAATTGTAGTCAACAGCTATAACTCTTGATGCATCCAAAGAGTTGAATCACAGTTCCTATTTATTCCCATGTTTTAATAACAGCTATTCTGTTATCATTCAACAAATGATATCATGAATCATATCATATTTTAGTTGTTTTGTGTTCATTAGTTAGCACTTCGTTCCCAATGTACAGTGCTACCTGCCAGCCTAGTCATCATATGGGAGCCCAAGCACGGGAGGATGAACCCTGGGCGCTCTCCCAAGACTATGGTCAACGCGCTCCTAGAAGGCAGCAGTGCGGCTAATGTAGATGAACGGAACACACTGATGAGGGAGAGGGAGAAGTGGAGAGTCTGTCATCATGCCCGACGTTGGGCCTCTAGGCCTGAGTCAACATAGTAGTAGTAGTCGTAGTGGTCCCAGTGTTTTCCCATCCTTAAGCTGATAGCTGAATATTGCTCTGCCAAATTTGGTAGGTTTCTTGAAGGCTCACCCTCTCTGTGGAGGATCTAAATTTTATATATATATATATATTTTTTTTTTTAGAACAGTACAGCACCGGAACAGGCCATTCGGCCCACAAAGTTGTGCTGAACCAACTAAAAAGCAAATCAAAAACGCCTGAACACTAATCCTTCTTACCTACACGATGCCATATCCCACCATCTTCCTTACATCCATGCGCCTATCCAAACGTCTCTTAAAAGCCTCCAATGTGTTTGCCTCTACCACCATAGCACGCAGCGCATTCCAGGCATCCATGACACACTGAGTTAAAAACTTAACTCTCACATCCTGGGTTTGAACCTAGCCCCCTCACCTCCAATGCATATCCACTTGGTACTAGAGATTTCAACCTTGGGAAATAGGTACTCTCTGTTCACTCTATCTACGCCTCTCATAATCTTGTAAGCCTCTATCAGATCTCCCCTCAGCTTCTAGAGCTCCAGAGAAAACAACACAAATCAGTTTTGGCTAGGGCCAAAGAATAGTGGAGAAACAGCCCTGCGAACCTTCTCTGTCCATCGGCACATGTCTTGTTGTCTTAGATCACCCGCCCCCAAACCCTCCATTTATCCCTTGATGAAAGTGCCTTTTGAAAGTGACACTTAAGACCTTCTTAGACATGCTGAAAGTCTTGACCTTCACAGCCTTCTGTGGGAGAGAATGAAACAGGTTTGTCCAGTCTCAGAATGCAGAAATTTATCATCTCCTTACCCCGTATGAGTGTCCTCTTGTTTTAAACCACTCAGCCGAGAGAAACATGTTCCCACCATTCAGTCCAGTACTGAAATATCAACAGTATCTCCTTGCATTCTTCTACTTTTTAATGGAAATAGGCCAAGCCCTCCAAATCCCATCTCATATGACAGTATTGACTGGGGTGACCCTTTGCTGCACTCCCTCAATGGTGACTATATCTGCTTAAGATAAGGAGGTCAATCTTATACAAAGTTTACACTCTGTTTTCCGCATTCAAATGCTAGTTTGAGAATTTCATATTCTGGCATGTTCTATGTGTTCACCTCCTTCATCGAATGTAAGGATAAGGGTGGAGTGCCACAGGAAGAGTGTGGGACAGGTGGCAGAGAAGGACTGTCAGAGACACTAGGCAAGGTCATTTGATTCTAACGCATTACAGAATGTCTCACTGGTGCCTTCTGCTCCCTCCCCTCTCCCTTTCCTTTTCCAAACCATAATTCCCCTCTCCCTGCCTCCTTCCCACTCTCAGTCCCCAACAGAGACCCATATCAGAATCAGGTTTACTATCATTCACATATGTCATGAAATTCGTTTTTTTTCGCAGCAGCAGTACAATGCAATACATAAAGTTACTACAGTACTGTGCAAAAGTCTTAAGCATCCTAGCTATATATATGTATACACACATGCCTCAGACTTTTGCATAGTATTGCAGAACTTGATATCATAAGTTTCGGGAGAAAGGGTTAAATATCTAAGTAGATCCTCGGGGCGGGGAGAGGAGCTTCTTCATTCAGAGAATGGTGCAAGTGTGGAACGGGCTGCTAGCGGGGGCAGAGATTTGATTGCAACATTTACGAGAAGTTTGGATAGGCACGTGGATGAGAGATGTATGAAGGGCTATGGTCCAGGAACAGGTAGATGAGACTAGGCACAGGCAGGATGGGCCAAAGGGCCTGTTTCTGTGCTGTAGTGCTCTATGACTCTTTAAGGCTGAAAACCTTACTTCACCCTCCTTCATTTTGTACTCTCAGCTCACTAGTAGACTGAGGCAAGAAAACTGGTCAAGTTCCAACAAAAAAAAACTTCATATCAATAACTGATTTAGAAATTAGAGTGGTGCACCATTGACAAACAGATTGTATCACCTCAGCTTCATGTTAATCTCCCCACTTGATTTTCTATTGAAGATCAGTGTAACAGATAGTAGGTTTGAAAATGCCCGCTACAACCAGTGCCAGGACTCTGAATTTCTAAGCCATTCACTCTGAAGTACCTTAATCACAGAGAGAGAAAGGAGTTTATTCAAGGATAACAAACCCTTATTCCTCTTTTGTTTGGAGGGGAAGCTGAATCCAAGCTTACATTGTAAGGAAATGCAAGAAGGTTTGCAAGAAACCATACCACCCACTCAGCCTCTGCCACAAGATCTGTTTTTTTTATATATGGTTGCATTTCCCTCTAAAGTAATCGATATCTTAAACCACAAAACTTCTGTTAACTGTAAATGATAATCACCTACTTCACACTCCCTGGCTTTGAAAACAAAGAGCAGAATATAATCGGTAAGCTTTACAAAAATTTGACTGTTGTAAATCCTGTGACTTTCAGTTCAACATTTATCCCTGATATTGTTTGTCAGCCTCAAAAACTTTGTGGCCAAAACACGATGTGGAACAGCCTGTCAAATAATTTTACCCTCAGCTGCCAACTTTCATTTACGTCTGTGGGGGCCACATTCCAGCATCGGGCTGGAGTTGCCACATTTTCTTTCTGCATTACGTACAATTAAAATATATCAGTATTATTTTCTCTCCATCCACCCTGCAGTGCTGTTATACTTAAAGGATCAGTGATTAGAATAATGTTTAATTAAGGATTTGCTTCAACTTGTTTTATTTTACCCAGGATTTAGTTTATAATCCAGCAGCCATTTGAAATCCACATTTGTAATTATGCTTTTGATGCTTGATGTACAAAGGAAAGACTGAGGTAACGCAAGAGTATTTTATTTGTTCTTTTTAATACAGCACATGTGGAGATTATTGATGATTAAAAAGACTTGCCAACATATGATAGAATTGTTGTGTAACATTGCCAAACCAGCTTAAAATTCTTTCTTTTCTCAAACCCAGTGCAGTTGCCAATGTAGTGGAGAAAGAGTTGGGAAGCATGGATTGTTCAACGAAAAGACAGGCACAGCAGAGGCCCATGTGAATGGCCATGGCTAAATCTTTGGCCTGGAGAGCGTAGGAGGAAATAAAAGAGAAGTCATTGAGGGTGACAAACTAGTTCAGCATTAGAGATCACTTGTACCTCTTTTCTGCACTATTTCCAGGTTAATCACATCCTTCTTGTAACAAGGTGACCAAAACTGATTACAGTACTCCAAGTGTGGCCTCACCGACATCTGGTACAATCACAACATCGCCTCACAACTTCTATATTTATTGCCTTGAATGATGAAGCCCTTCATGCCAGAAGAATTTTTCACTCCCCGATCTAACTACGACTCTAAATTAAGGGACTTCGAGTCATAGAATACTACAGCAAAGAAACAGGCTCTTCAGCCTATCTAGTCCATGCCGAACTATTATTCTGCCTCGTCCCATCAGCCAGCACCTGAACCACAGCCTTCCGTACATGTAGTTCAAGTTCGTTTACTGACATCTGACTGTACGTACACACAACCAAACCAAACAACATTCCTCTAGACCATGGTGCACCCACAATATACATAACACACACAACACATAAACAAAATATTACCACAAATAAGTTAATAAAAATATAATTCAAAGTGCACGTAGTGCACAGCACAGATAAACAGTAAAAAGTACATAAAACAGTTTGTTGTCCTTGTAACGAGACCACGGTGGTGGCAGGGTATTCATGAGTCTCACAGCCTGAAAGAAGAATTGAATCGAATTGAATTGATTTTATTACTTACATCCTTCATATACATGAGGAGTAAAAATCTTTACATTACTTCTCCATCTAAATGTGCAATGTGCAATTTATAATAAATACTATGTACAACAGGATAGTCAATATAACATAGAAATACAGTTGTGTCAGTATGAATTAAGCAGTCTGATGGCCTGGTGGAAGAAGCTGTCCCAGAACCTATTGGTCCTGGCTTTTATGCTGTGGGACTGCTTCCCGGATGGTAGCAGCTGGAACAGTTTGCTGTTGGGGTGATTCGGGTCCCAATGATCCTTTGGGCCCTTTTTGCACACCTGTCTTTGTAAATGTCCTGAATAGTGGGAAGTTCACATTCACAGTATTCCAGTCTGGCAGTCCTAGTCCTGACGCTCCTGTACCTCCTTCCTGATGGTCATAGGTCAAAGTGATTGCGGGTGGGTGGCAGAGCTCCTCAACAATGCTTCAGGCCATTTGAGTACAACACACCCTGTAAAGTATGAGCATTGACTAGAGGGGAGAGGCAATCCTCTCAGTAGTTTCTACTATTGTCGGTAGGGTCTCGCAGTACTTATCCAAATTTCTCTTAAACGCTTCTCGTCTTTCACTCGCTCTCACAAGGTGGATGGTCACTGTTCCATGCTGAGCTGTGCTTCAGGGGTCACATCGTTCTGCAGCACCAACCCACCTCTTCAAGTGAATCGCAACCTCCTTATCTCCTTCACTTTAGTTCGCAATAAAGGCTCCAGGGAACGTGAACTAAAACACACCAGGATAATGTTGGATTATGAAAACTAAACCCCTGTTGTGATGGACAACATCTGTGGTAATCAGGTCACTCACCCACATTTATTGCCCATAATCCACAGCAACCTGACACTTACCCTTTCGTATATTGATAGCTGATTGGTTCTATTTTGAGTATGTGCCATTTTAAGGCACTCTTTCATTGGTATGACCTTTCATTGATTCTATTATGGTTACTATCCTATTTTGGATTTATTGAGTATGCCCACAAGCAAATGAACCTCAGGGTTGTATATGGTGACATATATGTACTTTGATAATAAATTTACTTTGAATTTTACATCGAGTAACAAAATACATCAATGTTCAGAACTTTCCAGAACAGGACAGAGCTCTCCAAGGGAACGCTAAAATCTCTCTGTCGAAGTTTTCCAGTTTGTATGGGCTTAATCCAGATCAACAAGCACATGCAGGTTGAAGAAGGTGTTAAAGAAACAAAGGGTACGAGCCTCCAGCTGTGGAATGGTTGCATTATGTGAACAAACCCCCGTGTATTTACACATTTCTTCCCTCTCCCTTCCCTGAGGAAGGGGCAAGGTCACCTCCATTGTCAACCATCTCCTGCTGCTCACCAAATCAAATCAATGCCTTATTTTGAGAAGCTGGTGACACACCTGCCATCAGTACCTTATTAAGTCAACTGGGCAATGTGTATGCTTTGACTTAAAAAAAACACATTTGTGCCCTGTACAGTTTATGGCACAGGAAAGATATTTGAGAGTTACAAGGGATTAAGATTATATGCTAGGCACAAAGATTTTATTACTCTACTTTTCCTCCGTGGCTGGCCATTTACCAAAGTAGATTTCAAGACTATTCAGCCATTATACGAATTCAAAAACATTTTAGGATCTTTCTTCAGCTCATAATTGATTATCTATTTATTTTTTTTTGTTCTTTGATAACCCTAGAGGCTGAATAATTCTGCTTTCACAGACTAGTAGTGGGTGATTAAATACAAGTGGGGCGCAAACCCGTATTGTAAATGAATCTGCTTCAGGGACTGGTTGTCATCAGGTTTCTGAACTGTCCTTGAACCCACAAACAAAATCTTGTTATTCATCTTTTGTAATCTTTATTTATTTTTGTAATTTAGAGTAACTTCTATATATTACACTGCACAGCTGCTGCAAAACAACAGATTTCACGACAGACAGCATATCAATGATAATAAATCCGATTCCTATTCTGTTACTAATGCAATCGCTGCTAATCTACTTCACAGAGTGATAAAGTCATACAGCACAGAAGCAGCCCCTTCGGCCCATCTAGACCATACTGAACTGCTATACTGCCATAGTCCCATTTACCCATGGCTGGACCATAGCTCTCCATACCCTTCCCATCATTGTATCTTAAACATATCTTAAATGTTGCATTCAACTCCACATCCACCACTCCCACTAACAGTTCATTCCACATTCACATCACCCTCAGGTTCCCCTTAAATATTTCACCTTTCACCTTTAACCTTTGACCTCTAGTTCTAGTCTATCCCAACCAGGGGAGAAAAGCCTGTGTGCATTCACTTGTCTACACACTTCATAATTTTGTGTATCACTTTCAAACCTCCCCTCATTATCTTACGTTCCAGGGTAAAACAATACTAACCTATCCAGCCTTTCCCTTTAACTTAGTTTCTCATGTCCTCAAATTCCTTCTATCCTCCTCTCAAGGGTTGACCCCATTGTTTTCTTTCGGCTTGCATTTTCCTCTGTGCCTTATGAGCTGCTTTTCCACTTCAACCAACCCTTTCAAAGCATGCGATCAGCTCAGAGTTCCAGACTGCATGTTCGAGGACAGGGTTGAAATGAATGTGTCCTTTTATTCATCTGGAAAAGACTGAGCATTGTGCAGGAGTTCAGTTATTGGGCATTAGTAAGTACAAGCGATGTGGTCTCACTGCAGTCAGGGATTTCACTGCGGTCAAGCCCAAGCCCAGTGCTACTAGCTTGCCACCTTCACTTGTATAGAGCACAGCCAGTGGGTAAACATTAGGTCTGACCATGAAATTTCATGAAGTTCCATCCAGTGCCCACCCCTGCTGCAGTCAGACTCAACGTAGATTGACCAGCCTTCAATTAAAAATAGTCCTTGCAATGTTGCTGGCTGGTTTGTTAATGTTATGGTTACAGGTTGGACACAGTGTGACTGTGCTCTAATGTTTCCTAACAATCAGCCCCATTTTTTTCCATAGCAATAAGTCCCACATTGATTCATTAAGCTTATATTGCACTTATAATGGCCAATTCTCCTGTGAAGAATCTCGAGAATAATGTTGATACTTTAAAGAGCTCAATAGAAGTGGAAGTGGAAAAGGTTGTCTTTGACTATAATGATTTCCATTCTGCATATTCTGACAAAGGGCTGCACATGATAGATAGATAGATAGATAGATATACTTTATTAATCCCAAGGGAAATCCCGATGGGAAGCTTGAAAGAGTGCAGAGACAATTTACAAGGATGTTACCAGGAATCAAGGACCTGAGCTGTAGGGAAAGGTTGAATAGGTTAGAACTTTATCCTCTGGAGTGCAGGAGAATGAGGGAGATCTTATAGAGATACACAAAGCTATGAGGGGTAGAGATGGGGTGAATGTATGCAGGCTGTTCCCCCTGAGGTTAGGTCTATCCATTACTATCATTGTTCTTGGCAAATACTTCTACAGAAGTGGTTTGCCATTACCTGCTTCTGGGTGGTGTCATTACAAGATGGGTGACCCCAGCCATTATCAATACTCTACAGAGATTTTCTGCCTGGCGTCAGTGGTCACATAACCAGGACTTGTGATATACCCCAGCTGCTCATACGACCATCCGCCACCTGCTCCCGTGGCTTTACGTGACCCTGATCGGTGGGCTCAGAGATGCCACACCTTGTCCTAGGATAACCTGCAGGCTAGCGGACGGAAGGTGTACCTTACACCTCCTTTTACACCTCCACCCAGCCACCTAACAAGGAAAGGCAAACGAAGATTTTAAAAAAGCCATAGGATAGGACAACAAAGGCTCACTCAGACCATCAAAGTTCAGTGACCAGGAAATTCTAACTGCAATTTAGAAACCATAAAGGTTTTCACTTCTACTGGCCTGTCTGACTAATTACGTGAAGGCATCTTTCTGAGACCTGATCATCCCTGTATTCTATTGTCCCCCTCTCGGCCACCTTGCCTTCAACTGGACTCAGAATTCCTCCTTCTAATTCTCCTCGCTTAGACTCTGTTAATCTATCGACTTATTCCCTTGAATGACTCTCTACCATTATATTGTTGGACAATTCTCCTGTGAGGGACCTTAAGAATGATTTTGACTAGGCAGAAGATCAGTTTCACACAGACTAGATATCCAAAGGGCCTGCTTCTGTGCTGTAGAACTCTGAGACTCCATAAGGGACAGCAAGTCTGAATTTCTATACTACTGGAGTATTGTGAGCAGATCTGGGCCCCTTATTTAAAAACAGATGTGCTGGCATTGGAGTGAATCCAAAGGAGGTTCAAGAGCATTATTCTGGGAATAAGAGGGTTAACATATAAGAGGGATCCATAGGTCTGATCTTGAACTTGCTGGAGTTTAGAAGAAGGAGGGGGGATCTCATTGGAACCTATTGAATGTTGAAAGGCCTAGACAGTGTAGATGTGGATAAGATGTTTCCTGTAGTGGGAGAGTCCAGGACCAGGGGGCACAGCATCAGAACAGGAGGACATCCATTTAGAACAGAGATGAGGAGTAATTTGTTTAACCAGAGGGTGGTGAATCTGTGGAATTCATTGCTACATAGCTGCAGAGGCCAAGTGGATGTTGATAGGTTCTTGATTAGTTGGGCCATCAAAGATTACAGGGAGAAGGCAGGAGAATGGTGTTGAGTAGGATAATAAATCAGCCATGATGAAATGGTGGAGCAAACTTGATGGGCCAAATAACAAATGTTTTTTCCTATGTCTTATGGTTTTGTGCCCAATGTTGGCAACTACTACAGGCATACAGGCATGCCTTAAAAATGTAAGTAAATCCAGCCTCAACTTCACAGGGAAGGCTGGCAGCCTGCTGAACAAAATGTTCCAGCAGTGCATAAGTAACATTGAATGAAGGTGTCGAGACTGTGCTTCCTATATAATAAAAAAAGGGAAATGGAGCCACGTCAAAATTATACTTGCGGCTGGATACAGCTGCTGCTTTGCTGAACACAGCAATAACCGAAGCCATGACTAGTCACAGTCGTGTTTCAGGTCTGTGCCCACCCTGCTCTAGTTCAGTTCAGAGAGCTGTTCTGGCGCTGAACGCATTACAACACAGCCAAACCATGGGATCGACTCCCAAAGAAGGGAAGCACATGTGGATCACTGTCCCTGCACGTGAATGCAAGGATCAGTACGCTAAAGCAAAAATTAAATTAAAACTCAGCTAAATTTAAGGCAACTTGGCTCAAGCAAGGCAATTCTGAACTTTTGCCTTATTGATGCACACTTAGTTTAAGATGGTAAGGTCCCAAAAACATATGCCTTTTTTTTTCCCTCTGCACCACGCCAACTGGCAGCTGTGGTTTGGCTTCTAACATGCTGATCTCTCAGTCAGAAGTTCTGAAGTTCAGATATTGTTCCAGAGGCTTGTGCATAAATGTCCAGGCTCAAGGGCAGTGTCTGATGAGGGTGTAGACCTTCAGGAAGATATTAAGCTGATGTTCCATTGCTCCTGTAAAGGTCCCCATTTAAGTCAGAGTTGAGGCCAATGCTGGAAATCCAGAGTAATAGAAACAAAATGCTGGAGGAACACAGCAGGTCAGGCAGCATCTACAGAAAGGAATAAAGAATTGATGCTTCAGGCTGAGACCCTTATCAGGACTCAGGCAGACTCAGGCTCAAAACTTCATGTCTTTACTCCTTTCCATAGATGCTGCCTGACATGCTGAGTTCCTCCAGCATTTTGCGTGTCAACTTGAGGTACTATTTTTCCTGTGTCTTTAGAATTCTCCCTCAAAGAGTAGTCTTTTTATATTCTTCTTCCACCCTCTTCACTATAGTGCATGGACATTGTGACAGTAGTATTTACTGTTTACTGATAGGCAACAGCTTCTAAAGTTTACTCCAGCACTGCTTCCCTCACCTACAGAATCTATTAGCGATATCACAAAAAATACGATCAGCTCTAAGCACCATAAGAGTCTACTTTGTTCACTTATTTCCCTCTTCAGCCCTCTCAAAACTGCTGTCCTTACCTGGTCTCCACATACTTAACCTTGTGATTGACCCTTATGTGCTCTTTGAAATGGTCGAGTAAGCCACCCTGCTGACTTGGAAATATAATATGAGCCCTTTGTTATATCTATTGGGCTTCCTTACTGGTCACCATGGGAGCACCATCAATGCACGGTTGCAACAGGTCAAGGCAAAGGCCATATACCACCTCCTGATGAGAATATGAAAATAGGCAGAAACAGGGTCCTACCCAGATCCTGTGAACACGTAAAACACAGCTGTAAATTAATACTCTTTATAGACCATTCTCCCTTCAGACAAAGACCCCGAAGCTCTCTTATGACAAGAGCCAATGCCTTGTTATAAAAATTCACTCACAATATACAGGGGTTACAGGGTGAAGCCTGTACTTGATACATCCCTTATTAGCCTGGATTTGAGTGGCTTACTAAGCCATTTTAAAGGGTAAATAAGAGTCCAGGCATCAGGAGTCTCTTCCCTAAAGGGTTTCAGAAAGGGTTCTGTTGAAGGGACTCAACTCACAACATCAACTCTTTATTCCTTGCCATAGAATCCTACGTGACTTGCTGAGAGTTTCTAGCATTTTCTGATTTTTTTTGTTTCAAATATTCAGCATCCACAGTTTTTTTAATTGATCGGGCAACACGGTAGCGTAATGGTTAGCGTAAAACTTTACATTGCCGGCTGTAAGATTGGTGTCCAGTTCTGGCACTGTCTGTAAGGAGATTGTATGTTCTCCTCATTACCACATGGGTTTCCTCTGGATGCTGTGGTTTCCTCCCACATTTCAAATATGTACGGGTTACGGTTAGCAAGTTGTGGGCATGCTATGTATTTTAATAATAAATGTACTATATACTAATCTTACCTATATACGCTCAGTTATTTGTAAATTGTGTTTAATAGGATAGATTTATATATATATATGTTTACTGTGTTCTTTATGGATTTATATGTTTTTTTTTGTTGAGTCTGGATCCGGAGTAACAATCATCTTGTTCTTCTGTGTACTGAATGACAATAAACAATCTTGAATCTTGACTCTAATTAATGCTTCCTTTGCTTATTTGTTTCTTCATTTTTGAAGCTACTAAATTTCTTCATTCCAAACAGCCTCTTTTCACTTCCTGTCAAGAGTCTTCACGCTTGTATTATGTAAATGCATTTCAGAATTTTGCAACCTTGGCATTTGTATTGAAGTACATGACAAACCAGTGACTGTTTTTACTGGGAAACCCAGCTGTAATTAAATCAGCAGGAAATGGCCAAATCGACACCACCCATGCTTTACAAAAACTTGTGTGCTGGATTCATTCGCATCATGGTAACGTATTCTGTGGAGAACTCAACGGAAGATACCAGCTGTGAGGTGGTTATTTCCCTTTTGATTATTTAATATGGGTTATTCATCATCTTTCACAATCCAAAATCAACATGCAATTATTAATTCTTTAAATACACAGGTCTATCCTTTTGACCCGTGGTATAATCACTGTAGTGTGGAATAATACTTCTGTTGTTTGTTGGTGTGTATCTGTTGTTCAGCACCACTTTAGCATACACCCTCAACAAACTTGGTTCCTGCTCCGGTAGCTCAGTGCTTGTCAGCTAACCTGAATATCCCATCGAGCTTTCTTTCAGCCATCCTGGGCTTGAAAGGGAAAGAGAAGTTCCAGAAGACAAGGTGTGCTCCTGCATCATTGGACAAACTCTTCAAAGGGATTTTTTTTTCTCTGTCTACACCTCAACAAAAAGGCTTCCCTTACACTCATTGAGGTAGATTCATTCCTGGTCTGATCAGCGAATTGCTTTTGAAGTTTATTCCCTTGATTTCAATTCAATAAATCTCAGCGGCAAAGTACAACATCCTGCTGCCGGAATGCCATGCATTCCATGAGGATGACTACAGTCAAAGAGAGCAATACAGCACAAAAGCAGGCCCCTCAGCCCACCTAGTCTGTGCCAAACTGTTATTCTGTCTAGTCCCATTGACCTACACCTAGACCATAACTCTCCACACCCCTCCCATTCAGGTACCTATCCAAACTTCTCGTACATGTTGCAGTCGAACCCACATCCACCACCTCTTTTTTTTTGTGTAATTTATTTTTTATTGAATTTCATCATTAAACACGCATTTCCATAAGATGTATTTCAGATACTGTACATATATATCATATAATCATATTTGTCACAGATCTCCACATAATATTTATCTGAGGTATACACTTATAGAAAGGAGAGGAAAGAAAGAACAATCGAAAGAAGAAAACTATGTTCAGAGTAGGGCTGGCAGCTCATTCTACACTTGCATCACCCTCTGAGTAAAGAGGTTCCCCCTCACATTCCCTTCAAATATTTTACTTTTCACCCTTAACCCATGACCTCTAGTTCTAGTCTTTCACAACCTCAGGTTCCCTTTAAATATTTCACTTAGAGATTTGGGAACTAGTCATGAATTCCTACATTTTAAAAGAAGGCATGATTGGCACATGGATGAAGGAGCCTAGCACTCATAAATAGTCTGAAACTTCAATAAGAGCATGCCTCTTTTCTCAGAGGCAATGGTAGTGCCGGGCCACTGGTCCCTCCTGCCTTGGGGTACAGTAGGCAGATATTATTCTATGCATTTATTGAGATACAGCACAGAACAGACCCTTCCTGCTCTTTGAGCCACATCGCCCAGCAATCCCCCGAACTAGTCTGAGCCCGATCAAGGGACAATTTACAATGGCCAATTAACCTACCAACAAGTTCTTCTTTGGACTGGGGAGGCAACTGGCGGAAACCCACACGGTCGTGGGGAGAGTTTTCAAAATCCTTACAGGCCGTGATGGCAATTGAACCCAGGTCGTCTGTACTGTAAAGCGTTGTGCTCACCACTACGCTACTGTGCTGGTATAAACATCTGATTAGAAACACAAGAGATTCTGAAGATGCTGGAAATCCAGAGGAACACATACAGAATGCTTGAGGAACTCGGCAAGTCAAGCAGTATCTTCGAAAGGACTAAACAGTCAACGTTTCAGATGGTGACCCTTCATCAGGACTCTAATACTTGCTTGGCAGACTGATCAAATACAAACGTTTGTAGAATCAGGCACAAGTGTCCACACCAACTGCTATGTTTTGTAATTGCAAAACATTAAACTAATTCAAAGGAAGACAGGGGAGTCTGAAACGTAAGTCTAACTACAGGTTTACTTTAAGCGAGCATGCATGTATCATATGGTCGGGTGATGACTTATGCAATTAACGTTTTTTACATATAAGCCATAATTAATTATTTAAATGAACAAGAACACTTAATCAAACAATATATATAAGATTACTCAAATATTATTGAAATATTAAATACACAACACCAAACTTGTTAGTTATATTTACAATGATATTTTCAGTCAGGCAAGAAGAACTGAAAAATATCTAGAACTGCAGATTAGGATTGCAAAGGCAAAATCCCACAGATGCTGAAAATCCAAAGGGAAAAAAAAAGTAGAAAATGCAGAAAATACTCAGCAGGTCAAGCAACATCCGTAGGAAGAGAGAGAGCAATAATTCTATTCTTGAGCACTTTCTACTTTTGTTTATAATAGGGTCATACTTTTAAACAAATTACATATTAAGATTCTTGACAATAATTGTCTAAACTCTTAAATCTGCAGATCAGTGTTTTACTTCAAGGAAATCAGAAAGTCTGCTAACGTTGGAAGGGTTGTGAGGGAAGAAAAATATCACTTTTGGGAAACAGAGGCTAATCTTTGAAATGATTGTGTTGTCCATGCCTAACATTTATACGTTATTTATTCAATCATTACTTAATCAATGAATAATGAATTGACCTATACTTAATGTACCTAACTGCATTTCTTCCAAAGGATTCCATCTGTATTTTAAATGGTGTTTATGCCTCTGTGGTACTTCATAACATAAGATATCTTCGATAGACTCTAACAGTGTATTCTGCAATGTATTGCCAAAGTGATTATTTCTGGTGACATTTAAGATAATGAAGCTGAACTTGGCATTCTAAATCCAAAGCGACACAAACAAAATGCTGGAGGAAGTCATCAGGCCAGGCAGCAACTATGGAAAAGAGTCAACAGTTGACGGTTCGGGCCGGGACTCCTCTTCAGCACTGAGAAGGAAGGGGGAAGATGCCAGAATAAAAAGGTGGGGGGAGGGGAGAGGCTGGCTGAAGGGTGCTAGGCAAAGTCAGTTGGGTGGGGAGGTCAAGGACTGGAGAAGAAAGAATCTGATAGGAGAGGAGAGTGGACAATCGGAGAAAGTGAAGGAGGAGGGGACAAAGGACGCAGTAATAGGTAGGTGAGAAGAAATGAAAGGTCAGAGTGAGGAGTAGAGGAGGGAGTGAATTTGTTCACCGGAAGGAGAAATTGATTGTCATTTCATTAGATTGGAGACTACCCAGATGGAATATAAAGTGCTGTTCCTCCACCCTATGGGTGGCCTCATCTTGGCACAAGAGGAGGCAAGTTCAAGGTTTCATTCTGACTCCTGCTGTTTGCTTTTGGAATATGGCATCCACACTTCCACTCTGTGTAGGTTTACATTTTTACTGCTGGCACTGTGAGAGAGGAAAAACAAATGTTGTAATAGCATTCTTGATGAACAAGTAAGATTCTTTGACATTTAAACAGCCCTTTTTCCACTGCTCCCGTCTGAAACCTAATTTTACTGAAACCCTCCGATACACCAGGCTTAAAATTGAACCAGTTAGATGTCATAGATGGGTTGACATTGCAGTGAAGCCAAGATCCTTTTTTGTCTGAATCAGTTCAAGTAAAGAGGTCAAAAAGTTCAAATGACCCAATCTTTCAGGTGTCCTCTATGAGGCTTTGACAAGAATTACATTATGAGCATTTGGGCACAAGAGACTGCAGATGCTGGGAAATGGAGCTACACATGAGATGCTCAGAAGGTCAGGAAGCATCAATGGAGGGAATTAGACAATTGAGGCCATTCAGCAGGACCAATGAGCCATTTTGCCTTGAAAGATCCCAAGTAGAACAGTAGGACATGTCATAGAGTCAAAGGTCATGGATTAATATGACAGGGAAACAGGTCCTTTGGCCCATCTGGTCCATGCCAACCAAGGACATCATGTTAGTGTAACAGTTAGCGTAACACTTTACAGTGTCAGTGGCCCTGGTTCAATTCTGCTGCTATCGATAAGGAGTCTGTACATTCTCCCCATTTCCACGTCGGTTTCTTCCAGGTGCTCTACTTTCTTCCCGCATTCCAACGACGTACATATTGGGGTAGTTAGTTGTGGGTATACTGTGTTGGCACTGGAAGCATGGCAACACTAGCGAGCTGCCCCCAGCACATCCTCAGACTGCGTTGATTGTTGACACAAAGTGACGGCTTTTCACTGTATGTTTTGATGTACATATGCCAAATGAAGTTAATCTTAATATTAGTCTCATTTTTCCTGTATTTGACCTATATCCCTCTAAACAAGGGGTTCCCAACCTTTTTTATCCCTACCATTAACTGAGTGGTCTGTGGACCCGGGTTGGAAAGCCTTGTTCAAAACCTTTCCAATCCATATGCTTGTTCAAATGCTACTTACTTCTTGACAAAGGGAAGGGAACATAGGTATAGACACAAACTCCTATGCACATGTGTGCACACGAAACCCTGACTGATTTATGAATTCAGAACTTTAAAAAGAAACAAATTACGAAGCTCAAAGTACCAAAATCTAAAGTTGCAATCTATAAAAGTTGCTCTTTCAGAAACACTTTGTAAAGCTTTCCTGAAGGCATCACCCATTGTGGTATCAACCTAGATCTGAGTTTGATATTGACCGATGCAGAACTAATTGGTTATATTTCAGGCATACTGTATATTAAGGTTCAACATTTTGTTTTTTTTTGTTGTTGATCAAAAATAAGAGAACTAGCATTATAGACAGTGTTAATCTTTATGATAAGGATTCTACACTTTCCCTGGATAGTCTGGGTTTGGATATTTTGGATGAAGAAATGTCTCATATAGTTATAAAGTTTTTTTCAAACTGGTAATATATTGACCTTCAGAGTTTACACACGTGGCTCTTGAGAAGCCAAATGACCAGATCATAGGAAGCTGCCAGATGTAACTCAGTCAGAGCGTTTGGCTTCCAGAAAGTAGAGGGAAAAGATATCCCTTCCAGATACAATTAAATCTGTCAAGAATTCTTGTCCCATAAAGCTGTACAGATAGACCCAGAATTCCAGTATTTCCATTGAAAGTGTAATTACGGACACACAAGAGATTTTGCGGATGCTGTAAACCTTGAGCCACGCGCACCAAATGTTAGAGGCACTCAGCAGGTCAGGTAGCATCTGTGGAGGGGAATAAATATTCGATATTTTGGCCAAGACCTTTCAATCAAGACTGGAAAGGAAAGGAGAAGAAGGCAGAAAAAGAAGGTGGGGTGGGGGGAAGAGGAGGAAGTGGCAGGTTGTGAAATCAAGGCAAATTTTACAAGGATTTGTCAGCAAATCATGCCAAAATGAATTTAATCTCAAATCTTCTGCTTGGATTCATCCATCCCCGTTCCACCACTGTCCCCATTTTTGACTGATTCACCAAACCACACCCTGTCCTCTCTTGACATCCCCCAACCCCATGTTTCACACCTAAATTCCTCTTCTCATCCAATCCCCTTTGCCTGGTGTAGGCTTACGCACGTAAGATCTATTGAACTGCACACTGTGGTTCAGGTATGATAGAATATCACTACACAAGGGACATCAGGAAAGAAAGTGGCATGGAATTACGTCAGTGTCACTGTAACGTGCCTTGTGAGACTTGTGTGTTTCCCGACTTGGACAACATAGTCTGGGATGAACTCGTGTTTTAGGAACCATTAAAGTTCATGTTAACTGGCCTATGGTCCAACAATGGTCAAAGCTTCTTCCCTCTTGCTCTGCTTCACTATTTTGCTGATAGGAGTACGTTCCTTCAGAAGGAATCAAATGGAAAGAATCAGACTTTAACAAAGGAAATATGATACATTGCAGAGTGGAGATGTGTTAAATTCTGCCACTGATTATCAGTTCTTTTGGATTTCAGAAGCATGGCTCAGCACATTGATACTAAGTATGCTTCTGGTGAGGGTGAGTTTCTGGGGAAGAATCACTTATTTGACAGGTTGGCACTAATGCAAGAGTTGCGGCTGATAGCGCAACCAGGAACTGCTCTGACGTGTTAAAGTTGGACCCCACCCTGATTATCTTTTAGAGTTACAGGTATTTGCATCAGAGACAGCAACGTTTCTGGCCTTGGAATAAGAAACTAATTAGCCAACGTAATGTCGGTGCCTGTTTTAAAACGATTGTTGGTGGAATGACAGATTTCTAAACACTTCAGCAGTCCTTGGTGAGGTCAGAGTTTATCGACATCACATAGATAAATAGTGTGTGCCTATTTTCTTATTTGTTAATGCCCACAAAAGCATTCAGATATTTTCAATAAAAAGATGACTATAGCTTTGAAATTTCTCACTACTTCCCATGCAGACACTGGGCTGAAGTCAGTATTTGCCACAAGAAAAGATTAAAGATTAGATGTATTTGTCAAATGTACATAAAAATATCAAAGCGTACAGTGAAATGTGGCATTTGCTTCAAATCAAATCAGCGACCATTCTGCTGGACTAGTGTCACCGTGCTTCTAGCACCAACATCGCATGCCCACAACTTACTAACCCTAACACTACACATCTTTGGAATGTGGGAGGAACTGAAGCACCCAGAGAAAACCAATATGGTCACAGGGAGAATGTATAAGCGCCCTACAGTGACAGGAATCAAACCCCAGGGGCGCAGCAAAGCGGTGTGCTAACTGCAACACTACCATGCCGCCGTGAAGATAAAACCCTTTGTCACTATTTTCATCAAACAAAAACACCGGAGTAACCTATCACTGCAAATGGAACCAAACCTAGGCTTTGTGTTTTGTTCACGTCAGTATATTTCCAGCAAGGATCACTAGAGAGAGATGACTGTGGTAAAGCATGTATATATGTTGTAACTCGGTTACGTTACCTGTCTGGACACACCCCTCTGCTGACTGCCCCTGTGGCTCCTCCCACAGAGTCCTGTATAAAGGTGTTCTCCTTGCCCCTCCCCCTCAGTCCGGGGGCAGACACTCACTGTGGAGGTCGTATTGTACAGCGAATAAAAGCCTTTCAGTATTTTACCAAACCTCAGTCTTTTGGAGTAATTGAAGGTGCTTCAATGACAAGCCAAGAGTGTCGACTGCTCCCATTCCCCATCTTTCCAGCATCTCTCTCTTTCTCTCCCTCTCCCCCCTCTCTCCCTCTTTCTTTCTTTCCTTCTTTACCTTTCTTGCTCTCCTCTCTCCCTCTCTCTCTCTCCCTTTTCCTCCCTCTCTCCCTCTCTTTCTCCCCCTCTATCTCTCCTCACTCTCTCAGTCTCACTCATTCTCTCCCTCTCTCTCTTCTTTATCTCTCTCTCCCTCCCTCTCCCTTTTTCTCCCTCTCTCCCTCTCTCTCTCCCCCACTATCTCTCTCTCTCTCCTCTCTCTGTCTCTCTCTCTCCCTATCTCTCTCACACTCTCTCTTTCTAGAATCCTTGCCTCCCACTACTCTGAAGTGTTCAATTCCCACGTCCAACCTCGCAGTGTCATTAAAAGTCAAGTTGAGTTTATTATCCTGTGACAGTTACGGTGAGGTGCAGAAATATAACGGAAAACTTGCTTGAGCAGCATCACTGACACACAGATTCAAGCAACAGAAAGAACATATTACATACATATATTATAATCGAGAAATAAGATGGCTTTGCAAAACGAGATATTAGTACAAAAAAATCCACAGTCATAGATCTCCTGTGTTGCCACAATGAGGTTTCTCACATCAGAGGAGTTACACCATATATTCTGTCCGGGTAATCTTCAACCTGACAGCATGAACATCGATTTCTCTAACTTGCAGTCATTTCTTCCCCCTTCCCCCTTCCCCCTTTTTCCATTCCCCAGTCTGGCTCCCACTTACCCTTTCTCTTCTCCACACCTGCCATCACCACCGTGTAGTGCAGGGGTTCCCAAATTTTTTTATGCCATGGACCAATACGGTTAAGGAAGGGGTCCATGGACCACAGGTCAGAAACCCCTGCTCTGGTGACTCTCCTTCTTCCCTTTCTCCCATGGTCCACTCTCCTCTCCTCTCAGATTCCTCATTGTCCAGCCCTTTACCTCTTCCACCTATCATTTCCTAGTTTCTCACTTCATCCCCTCTCCCCCACCCACCCACCTTCCCCCTCATCTATCACCTTCCAGCTTGTACTCCCTCCCTCCCCCTTGTTTTAATTCTGGCTTCCTCCCCCTTCCCTTCCAGTCATGCTCAAGGGTCTCTGCCCTGTAACTTTGACTGTTTATTCCTCTCCATCAATGCTGAGCTCCCCCAGCAGTATGTGTATTTCCAGCATCATCAGAACCTCTTGCATTTATGGTCAGAGACCATATAGGTCTGACTCTATTGAGGAGGGCCGTCAGTGTCCAGCAGAGTTGCTTTACTGCTTGAATGTACAGAACTGAAAACTTGTACTCCAAATTAAGGTCAGGGAAAATATACTTTTATTTTGGACCAATGACTAACTCAGAAAATTAAAGGAAATTTACTGCTCCAATGAAGTCAACGATTAAGGATTTATTGAACCTGTGTTCCAGGGCATGCAGCTATTTTCCAAACTATATCTGCGAAATTCCCAGCTGCTGGACAAACACTTGCTGGTTTTTGGCAGTCGTTTCACAAGGGCTCCTGTTGGCACCTCTCTGCTGTTTCCACATTACCTTCATGGCACCAGGCCAAGCCACTGACGTCTGCCAGAGTCTTTTGAGCTTCCTTGTATTTACAAGTAAACACAACTTTTCCACATGGCGACTGACGTGACTGTTTTACAATGTACATGGTTGTCATTTCCTTATATAGACAGAGTGCTTTACAAAGCTTTGTGCTTTGTTCCTACAACCGAATGTTTGCCAGCAACGTACGTTTAAGAGCGACAAGAGAGTTTTTCCAAAACATAAGTCCTATCTGTTGTCGTCATGAAAATTTTCAAAATGTGTTATCTTTTTGTGTTAACTTCTTTAAACAAAGTATTATAGGTTCTGGACTTAGTACTGTAGTATAGTATCTAGGTTCAAACTTCTAGCTTGAAGTTCAAAGTAAATTTATTATCAAAGTAGGCATTTGTTACCATATACTACACTGAGATTCATTTTCTTGCAGCTTTTAGAAAAAGAAGTGCAATAGAACTTATGAAAAGTTGTACGTAAACAGACAAAAACTGATGTCTGATCTGCAAAGCAAGACAAACATTGCAAATAGAATTTAATACTAAGAAGGTGAGTTTTAAGGGGTCCTTGAAAGTGAGCCTGTAGGTCGTAGAATTAGTTCAGAGTAGTGGTGATTGAAGTTAACCATGCTGGTTCAGGAGCCTGATAGTTGAAGGGAAATTACTGTTCCTGAACCTGGTGGTGAGGAACCTAAGGCTTCTGTAGCTTCTGGCCAAGGGTGGTTAAGAGAAGAGGACATGGTCTGGAAGGTGGGGGACCTTGATGATGGATGCTGCTTCCTTGTGGCAGGACTCCATGCCAATGTACTCAGTGGTGGGGAGTGGGATAGACTGGGCTGTATCCACCGCTTTCTGAACCTTTCCATAGCTGGGCACTCGTGTTTCCATACCAGTCTGTGATGCAAACAATACTTTATACTTCATACTATATTGTCGCCGAACAATTGGTACTAGAACATACAATCATCACAGCGATATTTGATTCTGCGCTTCACACTCCCTGGCTTACAAATATTAAATACTAAAAATATTAAAAATAGTTAAAATTAGTAAATATTAAAATTTTAAATTATAAATCATAAATAGAAAATAGAAAAATGGGAAGTAAGGTAGTGCAAAAAAGCCAAGAGGCCGGTCTGGATATTTGGAGGGTATGGCCTAGATCCGGGTCAGGATCCGTTCAGCAGTCTTATCACAGTTGGAAAGAAGCTGTTCCCAAATCTGGCCGTACAAATCTTCAAGCTCCTGAGCCTTCTCCCTTGAGGGAAGAGGGATGAAAAGTGTGTTGGCTGGGTGGGTCGTGTCCTTGATTATCCTGGCAGCACTGCTCCGACAGCGTGCGGTGTAAAGTGTGTACACGGACGGAAGATTGGTTTGTGTGATGTGCTGCGCCGTGTTCATGATCTTCTGCAGCTTCTTTCAGTCTTGGACAGGATATTCTCCTCTGTTCACCAATAGAAGTGCGTCAAATGCCAAATCTATGCAAACTTCTGAGAAAGTAGAGGCGCTGTCATGCCATCTTTGCTGTACTTGACGGATATGGTGAACCAAAGTTCTATTCCTATAACTCTGGAACTCCTACTCCAATACCAAGACATATTGAGAAAGAATGGGAGAACTTTTAAAAATACTCCCCACTTCAGTCCCCCAGTCACTTGTTTCCATTTGGTTTCAAGCTGATAAAGAGTGTTAAGTTGTCGCAAAACCCACAGTCTGCGATATTCAATTTAATACACACGGTCTCGAAAGTTGTCTGGTGCCAGATCCCCTAAGGTTACAACACCAGCCTGCACCTCTCGATTCAGCCAACGCTGCGCTCCCCATTTCCACAAAACCACCACAGCAATGCCAGGCTTGGACCATTTAAGTGCTGAGCCAGATCAAAAAGGTCAAGACGTTGGTGCCAGAGGCAAGGGATGGGACAGTTGCGCTCGCTGCTCCACAAAGTTTACTTGTCCCTGCACTAAGCTGAAGTTGTCACCTGCAACTAACAGGCTTCTTTGTACACTCATTTTCATGAACTTCAGTTCTGAATACTACTTGCCTACTTTTATTTTGCACAATTTGTTCTTTTCTCTCTCTCTGCACAGTGGGTGTTTGATGGTCTTTTTTTTAATGGGTTCTACTGAGTTTCTTTGTTTTGTGGCTGCCTGTAAGGAGATGAATCTCAAGGTTGTATAAAGTATACATACTTTGATAATAAATGTACTTTGTACTTTAGACATCCATTTGTTTGTGTCTCAGTAAGTGTGAATACATATGTGTATAATTATTTGTGAGTTCATGGTTGTCTTGCCATGTAAAATGTCTGGCATTAATTTAACGACATGAGGGGTAAATGCAAGCAGGCCTTTCCCACTGATATTGGGTGTGACTAGAACGAGAGGTCATAGATTTAGGGTGAAATGTGAAATATTTAGAGAGAATGTGAGGGGGAACAACTTTACCCAGAGAGTGGTGAGAGTTTGGAACAAGTTGCTGGTGTAAGTGGTGGATGTAGGTTTGATTGCAACATTTAAGAGAAGTTTAGGTAAGAACATGGATGGGAGGGGTATGGAGGGCTATGGTTCAGGTGCAGGTGGATGGGACAAGGCAGAATAATAGTTTAGCATGGACTAAATGGGCCAAAGGGCCTGTTTCTTGCTGTAGTGCTCTATGACTCTATGTCTCTCTTTTCTCACTGCTTCCATCAGGTAGAAGGTACAAGAGCCTCAGGATTTTGCACCAACAGGTTCAAGACAGTTACTACCCCTCAACCATCAGGCTCTTAAGAAAAAGGGGATAACTACACACACTTGTCCATCCATTGCAACGTTCCCACAACCAGTGATCTCACTTTAAGGACTCTTTATCTCATTATCTCATGTTCTCATTATTTATTAGTATTTATTTATATTTGCACTTGCTCAGTTCGTTGTCTTCTGCACTTTGGTTGATCTTTCATTGACCCTGTTTTAGTCACTATTCTATAGATTTGCTGAGTATGCCCGCAGGAAAATGAATCTCAGTGTTGTATATGCTGACATATATGTACTTCGAAGCAAGCTTCAGAGAGTTGTAAAATTAGTCATCTCCATCGTGGGCACTAGCCTCCGTAGTATCCAAGGTATCTTCAGGGAGTGGCTCCTCAAAAAGGCAGTGTCAATCAGCTGGGAACCCATCACTCAGGACATGTCCTTTTCTCATTGCTACCGTCAGGAAGGAGGTACCGAAGCCGGAAAGCACACAATCAACGGTTCAGGAACAGCTTCTTCCCCTCTGCCATCCAATTTTTGAATGCATATTGAAACCATGAAAACGACCTCACTATTTTTTTATTTCGGTTTTTCCACTGCTTATTTTATTTAACTATTTTTATATACATATATATAAACATACTGTAATTCACAGTTATTTTTCAAAATGTCTATCTGTCAAAGTAAAAGACAGTTTTGCTTATGGACATTTATTGTAGCATCTCTCTGGCAAATTGATCTCATTCGTTCTTTATATGGATTGTGTGCCTGGAGAGTTGGTGATAACTTCACACAGGTATTCTGCCCTTGTTATTTTTCACTAGTGGTGTTGGAATCACCAGCTGTTGTTTTCTGTCTGGTTAGAGCAGAGCGTTTTGGCTGCATTCCCTGAGGCTTTGCAGGCGATCCTTGGAATTGCGATGATCCCCAGTGTGTCTCGTGCTGTCTGACTCTTGGTGGCATTGTGGGAATAGTCCTATTTTTGCTAATGATCCTACTGTTCTACAAGGTACAAATATCCTATAGCGATCTGTTCAGGCTCATCATAGACCTAGGAGATGGAGTATCACGTTAGCTCGGAGGACCATTGCTGCTCTAATTCCCGGGGTTGCTTGAGGCTGGAGTGAATATAGATTAGTCAATGGAATGAGGAAGGGCACTTGGAGAACCCACCCTCACTGCTGGCACATACACAGCAGAGGGTGGCACACCGGCGTAGCAGTTAGTGCATTGATTTACATCGCCAATGACCTGGGTTTCATTCCTGAGGTTTTATATTCTCCCTGTGACCACTTGGGTTTCCCCCAGATGCTTCAGTTTCCTCCCACATTCCAAGGTTGCACGGGTTGGTAGGTTAATTGGTCGCATGGGTGTAACTGGGTGGTGCGGGTTCATTGGACTGCAAGATAAGACCATAATACATAGAAGCTGAACTAGGCCATTTGGCCCATCGAGTCTGCTCTGCCATTTCATCATGGCTGATCCATTTTCCCCTCCCAGCCCCAATCACCTGCCTTCTCCCCATATCCCTTCATGCCCTGACCAATCAAGAATCTGTAAACCTCTTCCTTTATAAGACTGTAAGGTATAGGAGCAACATTAGGCCATTTGGCCCATCAAATTGGGTCACTTGACCCACTGAGTTATCTCTACGTACAGTGCTGTATCTCTAAATAAATACACACTTTCCAACAGAATATCAAAAATGGCAACTTATTTTATTACAGGGAGTTAATACCAACCTAGATGGCCACCATCTGGGAAGAGCATGACTGAAGTAAATATGACATCTTCATTTCTGCATATTCAATACACACCTGTATGTTAGACTCTCAGAGTCAATGGGCATCTTCACTAATTGTATTCTACAGGAACATAAAGGTTATCTGTGGAAGGTCCTAAATTATGAATTCTTTGAATATCCCCAAGGGTTTTTGTTAGTACGGGTAGTCACACAAGAAAAACTTGCGTTGTTGATAACAAGGCAGAATATCACATGATCAAAGTGAGCATATGCAAGAGCCACTCCAGGGCGAACGCACATCACTGAACATTAGTTAGATTCACCCCACACGCAAGACCTTCTATTAATTCCAGAACAATTTTGTATCACAGCAGATGCATTCACAACATATTGAGTGCAGTACTTCTTTTACCTTTTATGCACAATGGGTTTTAATTTCCTAGAAGAAAAGAAAATGAAAAATACAAACAGAATATATGAGATTCTATTTTGCGTCAGCCTTCCCTGCTTGTATAGAACTGGGGTCCATTTCAAAGTTAAAGTAAATTATTGAACTATGTCTGTCACCACATACTACCCTGAGATTCATTTTCTTGCAAGCATTCACAGTAGAATAGAGAAATACAATAGAATCAAAGAAAAAGCTACACACAGACTGACAAATAACAAATGTGCAAATAATATATTTTTAAATAATAACTAAATAACCGAATAATATTGAGAACATGAGCTGTAGAGTCCTTGAAAGTGGGGCCATAGGTTGTGGAATCAGCTCAATATTGGGGTGAGTGAAATTATCCACTCTGGTTCAGGAGTCTGATGGTTGAAGGGTAATAACTGTTCCTGAACCTGGTGGTGTGGGACCTGACGTTCTTTCTTTCTGGTGGCAAAAGTGAGAAGAGAGCATGGCCTGGATGGTGGGACACCTTGATGATGGATGCTGCTTTCTTGTGGCAGCTCTCCTTGTAGATGTGCTCAATGGTGGGACGAGCTTTGCCTGCAATGGACTGGGCTGTACCCACCACTTTCTGTAAGCTTTTCCATTCATGTCCTTTGGTGTTTCCATACCAGGCCATGATGCAACCAGTCAGGTTACTCTCCACTGTGCATCTATAGAAATCTGTCAAAGTTTCAGATGACATGCCAAATCTGTGCAAACTTCTAAAACAGTAGAGGTTCCCTATTGGATCTGGCTTTAGTGAACTGAATCAACACATTGAGTTTAACAGCAAGTTCAATATTTTATGTACAGTACTGTGAAAAAGTCTCAGGCACATGTAAGTATATTCTGTAAAGCAAAAATGCTTGCAAAAATAATGAAATGAGAAGTTTCAAAATATCAAAAAAAAATTACCACAAAGGGCAGTAAACAGTGAAAAACTAAATCAAACCATTAACAGGCAAAAGTCTGTAGATGCTGGAAATCTAAAACAATGCACACAAAATGCTGGAGGAACTCAGCAAGTTATGCACCATCTGTGGAAATTGGAAAGGAAAAGGGAATACCCCAGAATCTTCTCCCTTCTTTTCCAGTCCTGAGGAAGGATCTCAGCCCAAAATGTTGACTGTTTATTCAATTCCATTATTGCTGCCTGACTTGCCGAGTTCTTCCAGCATTTTGTGTGTGTTCAATCAAATCAATATTTGATGTCACCACCCTTTGCCTTTAAATCGGCTGGTAGGTTGTTCCAAACATCCTGGAGAACTTGCCACAGTTCCTCTGCAGACTTTGGCTGTCTTGCTTGCTTCTGTCTCTCATGGTGATTCCAGACAGCCTTGAGATCAGGGCTCTGTGGAGGCCCTACCATTTGAAACGAAATAAAAATTCCAGGGTGCCTAAGACTTTTGCACAGTGCTGTACTTTTGCTATAAACTATGGCAGAAATTTTATTTGGAATGAGTGACACAGTCCAGACCAGGATTTAAACACAACTAGTACACAATATATTCTGTCACACCAGGGTGCACCATGGAGAGGAATGGAAGGCAACAGCTGGCACATTATGTTGTCAAGAAGACATTGTTTGCAAGCATTTTAATTCCCGTTGACTCATACTTTGTGGGGAAGATGTTTAATAATAATACAGGAGAAGACAGATTAATTCTGCAATTTTACAACAAATGTTTTCAAGAGTGGGACAAACTTCTTGACGAAGTTTACTCCTTGATGAAATTTAGTTCTGATGATGGGTCTCAGCCCAAGATGTTGACTTTTTGTGCCTATCCATAGATGCTGCCGAACCTTCTGCATTCCTCCAGCATTTTGCGTGTGGTACTCTGGATTTCCAGCATTTGCAGAACCTCGTGAGTTTCTGCTTGCTTCTGACAGGTTTTCATACTCTATGGAAAGCAATCAAAAGCACGCTCATTACAAAATCAAGACTGACTCACTCATCTCCTTTCGTTGAGTCATTCAACAGAGAAGGCCACATCATGCAAATAGTAGCTTTCAAAAAGAATCTTAGTACTTAGAATCAATTGTATTTAGCACTCCACAGCGCAACATTTGCAGCCCCATTATGCCAAGTTGCTACAGGACTTACATCCGATTTGCATAGCTTCCATTAGAATAGAGAGCAAACCTTTCAACCTGCACATCCATTTTTTTTTAACTTTCTGGCCAAAGTGTTGAATGGGATTCAAACTGGCAATTAATATGAAAACTATAATATTGATTGGGGATCTGATGGGAACTTTCTTTGCCCAGAGAGTGATGAGATCCAGAGACATACTCAAAATGACTGACGGATAGTCTCGGTCCAAAAATGTCACCTCTATATTCCTTTCCATAGAAGTTGCTTGCTGTGCTGAGTTCCTCCATCATTTAGTGTGAGTTGCTCTGGATTTCTAGCAGCTGTAGAATCTCTTGTGCTTATCAGAGATATACGGCTAGAGAGAGTGGTGGAAGGACAATCACAGACAACATTTATGAAGTGTTTGGACAAGCACTTGAATCACCTAGTCACTGGAGAGCTGTAGACCTAGAGACAGATGTTGGGAATAGTGCAGATGGGCACCCACTGGTCAATTAGTTCATGGTCAGCTTCTGCTTTTGTGAGCTCTGACTACTCATGGCCAACAAAAACACCACCTACTGCTCTCTGCTACATTGGTACCCTCTATAATCGTACTCCGCTATAATCATTCTCTCTACAATTGTGCTCTCTACAATCGTACTCTGCTACAATCATACTCTCTACAATTGTGCTCTCTACAATCGTACTCCGCTACAATCATACTCTCTACAATTGTGCTCCTACAATCGTACTCCACTACAATCATACTGTCTACAATTGTGCTCTCTACAATCGTACTCCGCTACAATCATACTCTCTACAATTGTGCTCTCTACAATCGTACTCCACTACAATCATACTCTCTACAATTGTGCTCTCTACAATCGTACTCCACTACAATCATACTCTCTACAACTGCGCTCTCTACAATCGTACTCCACTACAATCATACTCTCTACAATTGTATCCTGCTACAATTCTACTCTACAATCATGCTCTGCTACAATCGTACTCTGCTACAATTGTACTCTTTGCTGCAATCAGTACCACCTACTGCTCTCTGCTACAATTGTTTTCCATTGGTGCCCATTTTCTGAAAAAGCAGCAAAAAAAAACAATCTATTAACTCATTTACACGTAGTGGCCACTTTATTAGTGCCCCCTGTTGGTGGTCTTCTGCTGCTGCAGCCCATCCACTTCAAGGTTCGATGTGTTGTGCGTTCAGAGATGCTGTTCTGCGCACTACTGTTGCAACACATGGTTATTTGAGCTACTGTCACCTTCCTGTCAGCTTGAACCAGTGTGGCCATTCTCCTCTGACCTCCCTCATCAACAAGGTGTTTTCACCTACAGAACTGCCGCTCACTGGATGTTTTTTTTTGCTTATTGCAACATTCTCTGTAAACTCTAGAGAATGTTGTGCATGGAAATCTCAGATCAGCAGTTTCTGAACACTCAAACCAACAGTCAGTCCACAAGTCACTTAAAAAAAAATTTCTTCCCCCAGCTGATGTTTGTTTTGAAGAACAATGGAACCACGTGACCATGTCTGCATGCTTTTATACATTGAGTTGGTGCAACATGATTGACTGATCAGATATTTGCAGTAGTAAAGGTGTACCTAATAAAGAGGTCACGGAGTGCATATCTCACCTTCAGGGCAATAACCTGAAAGCAACCTGCTGCACTTCGCTGCCACAAAGGGACACGGAATGTTGAAAGTACAAACTTTTATGAGGATAATTTCACAACAAGTTATGAAGTGCTGCGAATTACATATAAGGCTTGTAGGCTGCTTTACGGAAATATTAAGCTTTCACACTGTCATAAACTGTGGGTCAAAGGACCTGTTCCATATTTCACTCTTTTTATTTAACAAAGTACGTCAGTAAAAGGTGTCCAATTATAATTTTACAAATATCATATCAGAATCTGAATCAAAATCAATATCACCATCATACATCGTGTACAGTGCGATATACTAGAAAAAACTACAAATTACAGTAGAAATATATTAAAGAATTAAATTAAATAAGAAGTACAAAAAGAAAACAAGAATAGTGAGGTAGGGTTATGGATTGATTCAATTTCCGTGCAGATTTCTGATGGTGGATGGAAGTAACTGCTTCTGAAACATTGACTGCATGTCTTTATGGGTTCTTTTGGGTTTCTTTGTTTCAAGGCTGCCTGTTAGGAGAAACATCTCGAGGTTTTATAATGTATACATACTTTGACAATAAATGTACTTTGAACTTTGAACCTCCTGTGCCTCCTCTCCTAATGAGTAGAGGGCATGTCCTGGGTGATGAAGGTTTTTAATGATGGGTGCCACCATTTTGAGGCATCGCCTTCTGAAGATCTTCTTGACGCTGGGGAGGCTACCGCCCTTTGTGAAAAAAAACCTAGTTGGAAGGCTGAGTGGTGCATTTAAAGATTTATTTAATGTTAGTCTGGACAAGAGGAAAGAAATTTTGGGAACCAATAGCAAAATCTGTCCTTGTGTCAAGGCTGTAGATCCTGTTGTGTTGGCCCACAGCACTCCAGCAGTGTAAGGCAGAGTCAGAGCCAGCATCATACAGCATGAAAAAAGGCCCTTCAGCCCAGCTTTCCCATGCCAGCAGTGCAGCCCAGTAAGCTGGCCCCATCTGCCTGCGTTTGGCCCATCACCCTAGATTAAGGGACTGAATTGTATAATGTGAAAGCAAGGATTTAGTTCAGGGTTTCCAATTCCCATAATTAAAATTAAACCAATGTAAATCAGAAAGTGAAGTTCGCTGTGGCCAGAAAACAGCTTGTAGTTTCTTTCTTCCACTCTAAAATGATAATCTGTGTGAGTCTGCTTTCTGAAATTAAGTGAAGAAAAATTATTTATTCAGATTTTCAAAAGTTTGTTTAGAGGTACTGCAGAGTAACAGGCTGTTCTGGCACAACAGCACCCACGTGACGAATTAGCCTAGTAACCCGTACATCTTTGGAATGTGGGAGGGAAACCAGAGAACCCGGAGGAAACCCACGCGGTCACGGGGGGAAACGTACAGACCCTTTTCAGGCATCAGCAGGAACTGAAGCCGGGTCACTGCCGTTGTAATAACAGCAATCCCACCGTAACACAAAACATCCATACACACAGTATAACCAATAATGCCAAAGTTCTGTGTGCTTAGTTGTGAAATAATGACTAATAAACTTCGCTACCAATCCTTACGTTATATATTGATCTGTTTAACTTTCTGTATGATGGGAAATAGGCAAAGATGTGTTATGACAAAAAAAAAGTTTCACCATTTGTACTCGTAAAATAGGTCACTCCAACACTCAGGCAAAGGTGGGCGGTACTGCAATGTAGCAGATACGTTTGTTGTCTTGCAGCTCCAGTGGCCTGCCTTCAGTATTGACCTTTACTGCTGTCTATGTGGAGCTTTCACGCTCCCTTTCTGCCCACCTACACTCAGTGGCCACTTTATTAGGTACACCTGTACACCTGCCCATTAATGCAAATATCTAATCAGCTGATATTGGCAGCATCTCAATACATAAAAGCCTGCAGACGTGGTCAAGAGGTTCAGTCGTTACCCAGACCAATCATCAGAATGGGGAAAAATGTGATCTCAGTGACTTTGACCGTGGAGTGATTAATGGTGCCAGTCAGGGTACTTTGAGTATCTCAGGAACTGCCGATCTCCTGGGATTTTCACTCACGATACTCTACAGTTCATAGAAGACAAAAAAAAACATCCAGTGAGTACCAGTTCTGTGGTCAAAAACACCTTGTTAATGAGAGAGGTCAGAGGGGAATGGTCAGACTGGTTCAAGCTGACAGGAACTCAAATAACCATGTGTTACTACAGTGGTGTACGGACGAGCATTTCTGAATGCACAACACGCCAAACCTTGAAGTGGATGGGCTACAGATTCAAAAAACCATGAACATGCAGCAAATGGCCACTGAGTGTAGATTTCCCTTGGTTCTATGGATCTCCCAAAGACATGTTGGTTGCTAGGTTAATTGGTTGCAATAAATTTTCCTTGGCATGTAGATGGGAGAATCAGGGTGTGTTTGATGTGCAGCTGAGAGAGAATCATTTACAGGGAGATATGAATACTCTAGGTGTCGTCAGAAAATTGATGGCCTCCCTCAATTTTGTAAACGAATATAGAGAACAATAATATATGGTATTCAAATATTTCCATTCTGCCCTTCTTGCAAGCCCACTGCTGATAGTTCAATGCAAAGGGCTTCAATCAGCAGATGATAAACTCATGATTCACAAGGTGGTTGATTCACAGCCCACTCATCACGCAATTTAAAGAGATCATACTGAACTCACCAATGGCCTTCGAGATGAAACATTTACTCCTTCTCTTTTTCATAGCTGCTGATTGGCCAGCGGAGTATCTCTGGCATTTTCTGTTCATTTCAGAATTTCAACATCTACAGTTCACTTTCTGATCTTCACTTTTGATCCGTTTGCGGACTGTGATGTCTGGCTATCAGGCAAAGCTTCCGTTCAGACAAGGAGGCCTAAAGACACTGCAGGGCTCCGGCAGTGCAAATGTCCAGCCCGGCCCGGATCCACAATGAAAGTTGGAGATCAGAGTTCACTAAGAGAGAGAACCTGGCTGAGTCTCTTATACTCCCTTTTACTGCTTGGATAGACAAAAACAGCACCATAACTGCCTTCCCTACTCCTTCTGCCCCAAATGATGTTATTGAAGTTTGACTTAGATACTTAAAGAAACATCATGTCATTTCTTGGTGGGTGAATATTTAGAAGCAGTTAAGACAGCACTTTGACAAACCCATAAACATAAAGGGAATGGAGAGCCCATTCTCTATTCTTGTTATCCTCTTAGCCCTTCACTTCTCCTCACCTGCCTAACACCTCCCTCTGGTTCTCCTCCTCCTTTCCTTTCTACCATGATCCACCATTCTCTCCTATCAGGTTCCTTCTTCTTCAGCCCTTACCTCTTCCACCTATACCCTCTCAGCTTATTACTTCATCTCCAATCCCCCACCCCACCTTCCTCATCACATGATCCCACCAACATCTGCTAACTTGTACACCTCTCCCTCTCACCCCCCTGCCCCCCCACCTTCTTATTCTGGCTTCTGCCCCCTTCCTTTCCAGTCTTGATGAAGGGTCTCGGCTTGAAATGTCGACTGTTTATCCTCTTCCACGGGTGCTGCATGACCTGTCGAGTTCCTCTAGTATTTTTTGAGTGTTGTTCAAGGTTTGTAGCACCTGCAGAATCTCTTGTGTTCCTGGAGAGATATGAACCTTGTGCAAACAGGTGGGATCATGGTCAACACAGACATTATGAAAACAGGGTCTGTTATTGTGCGGTGTTCCATAATATTAGGTCATAAGGCCATAAGATATAGGATCAGAGTTAGGCCATTTGGCCCATCGAGTCTGCTCCACTGTTCCATCATGGCTGATTCATTTTCCTCTCAAACTGCATCTCCTGCCTTCTCCCTGTAACCCTTCATGCCCTGACTAACCAAGAACCTATCAACCTCTGCCTTAAATATATCGTCCTGACGAAGGGTCTCGGCCTGAAACGTCGACTGTACCTCTTCCTAGAGATGCTGCTTGGCCTGCTGCGTTCACCAGCAACCTTGATGTGTGTTGCTTAAATATACTTAATGGCTTGGCGTCCACAGCCACCTGTGGCAACCAATTCCACAGATTCACCACTCTCTAGCTGAAGAAATTCCTCATCATCTCCATTCTAAAAGGATGCCCCACTATTCTGAGGCTGTGTCCTCTGGTCTTAGGCTCCCCCACCACAGGAAACATTCTCTCCACATCCACTCTAGCAAGGCCTTTCAATATTCAATAGGTTTCAATGAGATCCCCTCCCCCCAGTTTTTTCCAAATTTCAGTGAGTACAAGCCAAGAGCCATCTAACACTTGTCATATGATAAGACTTTCAATCCTGGAATCATTTTCATGAACCTCTTTTGAATCCTTTCCAATGTCAGCACATCCTTTCATAGATATTGTGACAACCCTCCTCAAAAAACAGTATCTGCAAAATTAGAGCCAGATATCAGTATGTATATTTCCCTTGATGCAACCAAATTCTGAGGGACTGAAACCGCCCAAAATGTCTCTATGCACACATTGGATTGGAAAGTATTCTCATTCCAATGTTATTTGACACTGTTATAACAAATTAACAATTTAAGTGTGGGCTTGTGTGGGAAGATTCTGAACAACAATTGCCTTTCTGTAATTTAGTCCAAAAAGAATCACGTAATTTTGTCTTTAAATCCAATTCAGAATGCCCCAAAATACTTTACACAAACCTTTGAATTGTGGTTACACCTGTAATATCAAGCACACAGCAGGATTGAACATAGCAAGATCTCATGTATTGGAACATGATTCTTACCCAATCAAATGCTTCACAGTGCAATAAATATCACTGACTAAACTAGAGAGAATTCCTTCAAGCTCCTTTAGAACTACACTTTGAAATCCCCTTGGAGCAGACGGAGATTTAGTTTAGCATGGCGGCACGGTAGCGTAGCATAACACTGATAGAGCACCAGTGACCTGGGTTCAATGTCGCGGGTTTTTGTAATGAGTTTGTAATAAGTCTCCCCATGACTATGTGGGCTTCCTTCAGGTGCTCCAGGTTTCTCCACAGTCCAAAGGCATATGTGTTAGCGGAATATTTAATCTCATAAGTGTAATTGCTTCCTCAGCACTACCTGGCCCTCCACCTACCTTTGTATCATCTACAAATTTGGCCATAAAACCACCAATTCTATCAACCTGATAATTAACATGTCATGTGAAAGTAGCGGACCCAACACTGGCCTCTGTGGAATACTATTATTCTCCAGTAGCCAGCCAGTAGAGGCCCCCTTTATTCCTACTCTTTGTCTTCTGCCAGTCAGCCAATATTTGTGCAAGCTAGTGTCTTTCCTGCTCTTATTTTGTTTAACAGCCTCATGTGGGGCACCTCAACAAAGGCCTGAAAATTTAAGTAAACAACATCTGCTGGCTTTCCTTTGTCTATCCTACTTGTTATTTCCTCAGAAAATTCCAACAGATTTCTCAGACATGATTTCCCCTTAAGGAACTCATAACTTCTGCCTATCTTATCGTGTGCCTCAAAGTAATGCAAAATCTCATTCTTAATAATGGATACTAACATTTTGTCAAACATGGAGTGTCAGACTAACTGGCTTATACTTTCCTACCTTTTGCGATTTTCCAATCCTCTGGAATCATTCCAGAATCCAACGATTCTAGGAAGATCATTACTAATGCTTCCACAATCTCCTCGGCCACCTCTTTCAAAACCCTAGGGTGTAGTACTTCCAGTCTTCCCACCTTCACAGACTTACCCACCTTCATAAATGTCAACTTCAAAACACTTTCCCCTTAGTAATAATGACTGCACTTAATTCTGTATTGTGGCAGCAAGACAAAGCATAAAAGCATGCAGACACGGTCAAGAGGTTCAGTTGTAGTTCAGATCGAGCATCAGAATGGGGAAGAAGTGTGATCTAAGTGACTCAGACCGTGGAATGATTGTTGGTGCCAGACAGGGTGGTGCGAGAATTTCAGAAGTTGCTGATCTCTTGGGATTTTCATAACTTCTGTGCCTCAAAGTAATGCAAAACTCTGGTGTTTACAGAGAATAGTGTAAAAAACAACAAACATCCAGTGAGTGGCAGTTCTGTGGGCAAAAACACTTCATTAATGAGGTCAGAGGAGAACAGCCAGACTGCTTCAAGCTGACGGGAAGGTGACAGTAACTCAAATAACCACAAGTTACAACAAGGGAGTGCAGAAGAGCATCACCAAGTGCACGACCTTGACAAACTTTGAAGTGGACGGGCTACAGCGACAAAGATAATGAACACACACCCAATGGCTGCTTTCTTAGGTGCAGGAGATACCTAATAAAGTGGCCAGTGAGTATGTAAGCCAATGTGAGCAAACGCAGGCGTGTCTGTTCCGTGACATTTATCACATAACATGCGAAGTCAAAGCTGAGAGGCATTTTGCCCCACTTCCCCACCCCCGCCCCACCTCCTTCCATGCTGTGTGTTGCATCACGTTCCCTCCATTCAGTGGAACAATGGAAGCCAGTAAGCAGAGTGGAAACCCCCACCTTTAACGCAAGACCTCACAGGTCGAGGCTGCACCAGCTGGCACTTTTCACAGAATGTGATAATCATGTTCCAACGTGCGTCACTGGGAAGACTGGATGTCTGACACAGCACTCATCCAGAACAGCTCAAAGAGCATCAGATAATAAATCAGCTCTTGCGACGTACAGTAGCATCAGCAGCCCAGGCCTGAGGCTGGTGAGCAGGTGAGCAGTCAGGTAATCTTGGCTGAAACAGGCATGTGGCCATAGAATATTGCAGGATAAGTACCACACACGAAATGCTGGAGGAACTCAGCAGGTCAGGCAGCATCTATGGGAACGAATAGATAGTCGACGTTTGGGGGCCAAGATCCTTCTTCAGGACTGAGTAGGAGTGGGAAAGATGCCAGAGTAAAATGGTGGTAGGAGCGGAAAGAAGCTAGCTGGAAGGCGATAGGTGAAGCCAGGTTCCAAGGGTGGAGAAGAATGAATCTGATAGGAGAGGAGAGTGAACCATAGGAGAAAGGGAAGGAAGAGGGGACCCAGGGGGAAGTAATAGGCAAGTGAGATGCTGTTGTGTGCTGGGGCAGCAGGCTGAGGGTAGCAGACACCAACAGAATCAACAAACTCATCCATAAGGCCAGTGATGTTGTGGGGATGGAACTGGACTCTCTCACAGTGGTGTCTGAAAAGAGGATGCTGTCTAAGTTGCATGCCATCTTGGTCAATGTCTCCCATCCACTACATAATGTACTGGTTGGGCACAGGAGTACATTCAGCCAGAGACTCATTCCACCGAGATGCAGCACAGAGCGTCATAGGAAGTCATTCCTGCCTGTGGCCATCAAACTTTACAACTCCTCCCTTGGAGGATCAGACACCCTACGCCAATAGGCTGTTCCTAGATTTGTTTCATAATTTACTGACATAATTTACATATTACTATTTAACTATCTATGATTCTATTACTATTTATTATTTATGGTGCAACTGTAACGAAAACCAATTTCCCCCAGGATCAATAAAGTATGACTATGACTACTATGAGAAGTAAAAGGTCAGTGGGGAGTAAAGGTTGGGGGAGGCGGGGGGGGGGGAAGAAATGCATACTCATGCCATCAGGCTGGAGGCTACCCTGACGGAATATAAGCTGTTCCTCTTCTACCCTGAGGGTGACCCCATCTTGGCACAAAAGGTGGTCATGGATCGACACGTCAGAATGAGAATGGGAACAGGAATTAAAATGTCTGGCAACAGGGAAGTCCAGCTAGTGGCAGATGGTGTGGTAGTGCTCGATGAGGGGGTCCCGCAGTTTATGATGGATCTCACCAGTGTAGAGGAGACTGCATCAGCAGCAGCAGAAGTTAGGAGCTCCAGATCCATACTGTAGGATAAGGACTTTGACTCTTCTCCACTCTGTCAATCAATAAGATCATGGTCCGAGCACTATATTAATGCCCTTGATTCTCTTGTTATACAAAACCTATTGACTCTCAGTTTCAATATACTCAATGACTGAGCACTGATGAGCCAAAGATTATAAACTTCTGACTAGAAATTTCTCATCTTGCTCCTGAATGGCCAACCCCTTGATGTAAGAGAGTACTAAGGGAGTACTAAGAGACAGAATCTACAAGCATTTGGATAGACAGGGGCTTATTAGGGAGAGTCAACATGGCTTTGTGCGTGGTAGGTCATGTTTGACCAATCTGTTGGAGTTTTTCGAGGAGGTTACCAGGAAAGTGGATGAAGGGAAGGCAGTGGATATTGTCTACATGGACTTCAGTAAGGCCTTTGACAAGGTCCCGCATGGGAGGTTAGTTAGGAAAATTCAGTCGCTAGGTATACATGGAGAGGTGGTAAATTGGATTAGACATTGGCTCGATGGAAGAAGCCAGAGAGTGGTGGTAGAGAATTGCTTCTCTGAGTGGAGGCCTGTGACTAGTGGTGTGTCACAGGGATCAGTGCTGGGTCCATTGTTATTTGTCATCTATGTCAATGATCTGGATGATAATGTGGTAAATTGGATCAGCAAGTTTGCTGATGATACAAAGATTGGGGGTGTAGTGGACAGTGAGGAAGGTTTTCAGAGCCTGCAGAGGGACTTGGACCAGCTGGAAAAATGGGCTGAAAAATGGCAGATGGAGTTTAATACTGACAAGTGTGAGGTATTGCACGTTGGAAAGACAAACCAACGTAGAACATACAAGGTTAATGGTAAGGCACTGAGGAGTGCAGTGGAACAGAGGGATCTGGGAATACAGATACAAAATTCCCTAAAAGTGTCGTCATAGGTAGATAGAGTCGTAAAGAGAGCTTTTGGTACATTGGCCTTTATTAATCGAAGTATTGAGTATAAGAGCTGGAATGTTATGATGAGGTTGTATAAGGCATTGGTGAGGCCGAATCTGGAGCATTGTGTTCAGTTTTGGTCACCAAATTACAGGAAGGATATAAATAAGGTTGAAAGAGTGCAGAGAAGGTTTACAAGGATGTTGCCAGGACTTGAGAAACTCAGTTACAGAGAAAGGTTGAATAGGTTAGGACTTTATTCCCTGGAGCGTAGAAGAATGAGGGGAGATTTGATAGAGGTATATAAAATTATGATGGGTATAGATAGAACGAATGCAAGCAGGCTTTTTCCACTGAGGCAAGGGGAGAAAAAAACCAGAGGACATGGGTTAAGGGTGAGGGGGGAAAAGTTTAAAGGGAACATTAGGGGGGGCTTCTTCACACAGAGAGTGGTGGGAGCATGGAATGAGCTGCCAGACGAGGTGGTAAATGCGGGTTCTTTTTTAATATTTAAGAATAAATTGGACAGATACATGGATGGGAGGTGTATGGAGGGATAGGGTCCATGTGCAGGTCAGTGGGACTAAGCAGAAAATGGTTCGGCACAGCCAAGAAGGGCCAAAGGGCCTGTTTCTGTGCTGTAGTTTCTATGGTTCTATGGTAAGCTTATGTCCTCTAGTTTTAAGCTATGCAGCCAAGAAGAGCCACAACTTCCCACTTAACCTAGTAATCCTTTTTCAGATCTTGCTCTCTTGTCTGACAAAAGATTTAAGACCTGAGTCAATATTTCGCCTTCCAGAGACTTGCTGAGTTTTCCCATTATTTGTTGGACTTATTTCAGATTTCGGGTTGCTGGGTGGAGGTGCGTATCTACCACAGGCACTCCTTCCCTCCACTAGCCTGCAGGTCGCCCCTTGGCAAGGTATAGCCACCTGGTGCCTATCACAAGTCCTGGCTACACAACCACTGATGCCAGGCAGACAATCTCTGAAGAACACTTGTGATGGCTGAGGTCACCCATCTTGGAAAGACGCTGCCCAAAAGAAGGCAATGGCAAACCACTTCTGGAGAAAAATCTGCCAAGAACAATCGTGATCATGGACAGGCCATGATCACCTACGTCATTGGACATGACACATAACGAACAAATTATTTCAGCTTTGCAGCAGCTGCAATTTATTTTTTATTTCCCTTTTTAGAATCTTGTATGTTTTCAGTTAGGTCTTTCAGAAAGTTTTTCTAATTCCAGGGAACACACGTGATAATTCCCAATGGGACAAACTTTCCCATTGTGGAGTCTGGACCCAAAATGTCAACAATCCCTATGGCGCCACAGCTGCCTCGAAAGGCAGCATCCACCATTGGTTCTGTGGAATGCTCTGCCTCAGAAGGCAGTGGAGGCCAATTCTTTGGATTCTTTCAAAAAAGAGTTAGATAGAGCTCTTAAAGATAGCAGAGTGAAGGGATATGGGGAGAAGGCAGGAACGGGGGTACTGATTGTCGATGATCAGCCATGATCTCAGTGAGTGGTGGCGCTGGCTTGAAGGGCTGAATGGCCTATTCCTGCACCTATTGTCTATTGTCTATTAAAGACCCTCACAACCCAGGACATGCACTCCTCTTAATACTATCATCAAAGAGGAGGTGCAGGAGCCTGAAGACACACATTCAATGTTTTAGGAACCCCTCTAGCATCAGATTTCTGAATGGAAAAAGTTCAAAGTTCAAAGTACACGTGTTATTAAAGTATGTGTACTATATACAACCTTGAGATTTGTCTCCTTACAGGCAGCCACAAGACAAAGAAACCCAACAGAACCCATTAAGAAAAAAGACCGCCAAATGTGCAGAAAGAAAACAATTTGTGCAAACAATAACAGTAGCAAAGAACAGTCAGAACTGAAGTTCACAAATGTGAGTTCACAGCCATGAAATCAGTTCATCTCCGCAGCCGATCCAGGAGCTTGTTATTTGCAGGCCACAGACTCAGTTCAGCGCAGAGACGAGTAAACCTCACTGAACACCGGCCCATCCATCTCCTTAGGCCCTGAAACCCTGACCCTTCCAATCTGGCCTGGCACATAAATCAGCAAAGCAGTGGGTTGTTTCTTTCCCTCAGACCCAGGTCCTGCTTCAATATGCTCTCAGACCTGGGACCAATGCCTCAATTCGGCCCATAACCAATGAACACTACCTCACTATTTTTTGCTCTCTTTTTGAACTATTTATGTTTTTATACTTCTTCTTGTAATTGTTTTTTTAATGTATTGCAATGTACTGCTGCTGTAAAACAAAAAAATTCATAATGTACAGTACTGCACAGAAGTCTTAGGCACGTGTATATAGCTAGGGTGGTTAAGACGTTTGCACAGTACTGTATTTGTCAACGTGGAGCAGAGAGCCAGTTTGTAAATCTGGCGGGATCAAAGGATGCTGGGAATGGTGAGGACGAAGCGAGCGGAGGGCTGTGGAGCAGATGGTAAAGAAGATACACCAGGGGCAGGATATAAGCGCAGGTGCAGACACACCCAGCCCTGAGACACCAGACAAGGTCACTTGATTACAAACAATTGGCTTATTGATCATTACAGAATGTCTCTCTGGTGCTTTCCGTTCCCTTCCCCTCTCCCATCCCATTTTCCCGACCATGATTCCCTCTCCCTGCCCCTTCCCATTTCAGTCTACAATAGACACCCAGATCAGAATCAAGTTTACCATCATTCACGTATTGCATGTCATGAACTTTATTTCTTTCTTTTGCGGCAACAGTACGGTGCAATAGATACGGTTGCTACAATACTGTGCAAAAGTTTTAGGCTCCCTAGCTCCACATATGTGCCTCAGACTTTTGCACAGTTCTGTATGTCAGTGCTATTAAATCTGATCCTGATTCTGATGCCGCTTGACCTGCTGACTTCTTCCAGCAGTTTAATTTTTGCTTGATTACCAAGTCAATAGTTTCTCAGACACCATGAGTGACCAGTAAATCTTGCATTAACATACTTAAGAGGCACTTCTGAAATGTTGATTAAAGTGTACCCTCTCTACCCTGTTTTCTCACAGTACGTCACCCCACACTTCTGCATTGGATTACAACCTGGCTGGGCCAGCATTACTGTAGTAAAGGCATTATCAGTCCAGAAGCAGATGAGGTTCCCAAAGAAGGGTCTCGGCCCAAAACGTCAACTGTACCTCTTCCTAGAGATGCTGCCTGACCTGCTGCATTCACCAGCAACTTTGATGTGTGTTGCTTGAATTTCCAGCATCTGCAGAATTCCTTGTGTTTGAGGTTCCCAAAGAGTTCATCCAGTAGAGGTCACTTGACCTAGCCCTAAAAGGGAATTGATCTTAGGATCTTCAGAGTCTTGTGGTTTGACACAAAACTCCGCTTTGAGCTGCAAGGCTATTGCACACTTGCTTACGGTTTCATATCCCCTTCGAATACAGCTTTATCAGCACGCCTGTACAGTACATTGATGTCATAGATGGAAGGGAAGTGGTTTAAAACCCCAGCAATGTTTTGCTTACCAGCCAACAAGAGTATCCATTCTATCTGTTATGTCCTGCCCCGAATTTCAAGTGAACCTCGCAAAACATTATTTGAACTGCTTTGCATCGGGATTCATTATCTCTGCCTTGGTTGCATGCCTTTTGAGTTGCTAGGTCATGACTTCATAGCTCATACTAGAAACCCATACAACAATTCCGGCAACCATTTATATTTAATGCTAACGCTCTACCCGTGCAGATGAGACTAACCTGAAGCCTCTCTGCTCTCCTTAGTATGTGTTTATTATTATTAAAAAGGATTTTCTACTCATGGTTATGGGAGATTGCTGTGCTACAGGCATAAGACAGTGAGTATACACTCAGTGGCCATTTTATTAGCTGCCTTCTATACCTAATAAAGTGCCCACTAAGCATACTGTATGTTCATGGTCTTCGACTGCTGTAACCCATCCACTTCAAGGTCCGACAGGTTGTGCATTCAGAGATGGTCTCCTGCACACCACTGTTGTAACACATGGTTACTTGAGCTAATGTCAGCTTGAACCAGTCTGGCTGTTTTCCTCTGACCTCTCTCATTAACAAAGTGTTTTTGCTCACAGAACTGCTGCTTTTTCACACCATTCTTTGTAAACTCAAGAGATTGTTGTGTGTGAAAATCCCAAAAGATCAGCAGTTTCTGAGAAACTCAAACCACCCCGTCTAGCACCAACAATCATTCCACCGTCAAAGTCACTTTGTTCACATTTCTTCCCCTTTCTGATGTTTGGTCTGTACATGAAACAGAACCTCTTGATCATGTCTGCATACTTTTATACATTGAGTTGCTGAGTTATATATTGCTAGTCGTTTATATCTGAATTTGCACAGTTTGTTGTCCATTTGAAATATTGTGGGATATTGGTAGCTTGATAGAACAAATGTTATCTACAAAATCCAGTGTAGTGACTGTGACATGTACTATGTTGGTCAAACAGGAAAAAAAACGATCGACCAAACTATATGAGCAACAGCGAGCAAGCAGAAGGCATAACCCACTCTCACTAATGTCAGCTCATGAAAACGACGAAGGACACCATTTTAACTGGATGACAGCCAGAGTCTTGACTTAAGCAAGGACAAGAAAAGAATAGGAATTTCTCGAAGTGTGGTTCTCTGCGGAAGGATCTATCAACAAACACATCAACATAGATCTGGTATATGAACCTTTATGGAGAAAAGAGAAACAGCAATGTCAACAATAAATGAATCGCCAGTCATCTCGGGATCTGGCCAGCAAAGCAAGCACTTCCAACGGACCTTCCTCGAAGCTAGCCACTCAGAATCTTCTGCGGTCAAACTGTTCACAGTGTTTTGAACCAGCTAACCAAATCACGACATCTAATCAGTATTCACTTGGACCCTGGAGGAGTATATAAGCCGCCATTCTGAGGAGACAAACACCCTTGACTGCGTATTGATGATGGCTTCTCAATTGTTGGCCATTGTTTACCATTACTGTTCTATCTGCCAAGTATACCTGCGGAAAAATGAACCTCAGGGCTGCACAAAGTTCAGAATAAATTTTACTCTGAACTTTGAACTGTGCCACATGATTGGCTGATTAGAAACCTGTATTAGCAAGCAAGATGCTCAAATGTACCTAACAAAGTGGCCGCTGTGTGTACTTCAAAATGACTTCATTGGCTGAAAAACGGAAGGGGATTTTAGAAGATGCTATTTAAATGCAAGTCTTTCTAAGGTTAAAGAAAGTTATATAAATTCTGTCAGTACAACAAGAAGAAAGTATCCTGGTTACTACCTATTTCAGTGATCCAAGAGCCAGACTATTGGTACACAAACTTCAGTGAGTCGAAGAATGTGACAAAGAGTTTCATCATTTGTTTTGAAAAGCGCTTGCACTTCTACGAGTAAGAATTACTCAAAGAGATATGATGTCAAATCTCGGTTGCTTTTAGCTGTGTGAGTCTCCATGGCAACATTACAATTTCCTGCCAGGAGCCACTTCCTCGGTTCATTCACTATTTTTTGCCCCTGTGTTATTATTACAGGGCCGTGTTTGCATAGAAAACATGGCAACGGTACCTTTCAGGCACATTAACCCAATCCCGCAGGAAATGTTTGCACAGGTTTAATTTTCCTATAGAAGTATTGACGGAACTCTACAAAGAGAATTCCGTTGAGTGGAATATTTATCTCTGTTCCCTCCAGATAATTCTTATATAAATTGTACAAACAGAATCATGTGAACAGCAGCTTTCCTGAGAGGAAAATGTTTCACTGCTGCACAACATCTGCCTGTTTGCTTAAGGACGTAGAATTTGCATTTTATTTTTAAGTCTCAGTGTGATCCGTGGCTGAAATAACTGAGAGTCTCAGAGCGAGGACATCAGAATCAGAATCAGGGTTATTATCACTGATATAAGTCACAAAATTTGTTGTTTTGTGGCAGCAGTACAGTGCGTTATAAAAAATTTACAATAAATAGATAATACAAAAGAGGAATGCTAAGATAGTACCCGTATTCGTGGACCATTCAAAAATCCGATGGCAGAGGGGAAGAAGCTGTTCCTAAAGTGTTGAGTGTATGACTTGGGGTCCCTGTACCTCCTCCATGACGGTAATATTGAGAAGCGGGCATATACCGGATCATAAGGGTTGTTAATGATGAGGGTCCTGCCAGAGGCACCAGCTTTTGATGTTGTCCTCAGTGGTGGAGAGGGTTGTGTCCATGATGAAGTTTGCTAAGTCTACAACACCTTGCAGTCTCTTTCTATCCTGCACAGTGGAGCCTACGTACCAGAATGTGATGCAACCAGTCAGAAAGCTCTCTACCATTTGTCTGTAGAACTTTGTGAGCGTCTTTGGTGACATACCAAATCTCCACAAGCTACTAATGAAGTAAAGCCCTTTTGTCTGGTTAGAGTCTTTAACAGTGAAGAGTTCAGGACTACAAAAATTGTGTTTAACTTTATTGCATCTTTCTCCCCTCGGAGGAGCGCAATCGCATAAATGGGCATGACAGTGTAGCGACTTGCGCGACGCTATTACAGCTCGGAGCGTCGGGAGCTCAGAGTTCAGAGTTCAGTTCCGGCATCCTCTGTGAGAAGTTTGTACATCCTTCCCGTGAGCACATGTGTTTCCTCCAGGTGCTCCAGTTTCCTCCCACAGTCCAAAGATTAGTAAGTTAATTGGTCATTGTAAATTGTCCTGCGATTAGACTAGGCTTAAATCCATGGATTGTTGGGTTGGAATGGCCTGTTCGCATTGTATCTCTAAATAAAACGTGAACAATTGCTGTGCAGTCTGACAGATTGTTTCAGGACAAAAGTCCTCCTTCAACTCCATGGAGTGATAGACTCAAAAAAGCAGCAACATTCATGGAATTTAATCTCAATGTGAATCAGCATGGACTTGCCTTTGTGCCAGATGTTTATGGGTTCAAACTCAAACGTATTGCAGGAGTGAAGGAACGCAGCATCGGCAAAGGTCAAGCGGGTCGTTGTAACAAAGTAGAAGAATTGCACAAGGGGATAAGAGGATTATATAGAGTGGACTGTCAAAGACTTTTTCCCCCCAGGGCAAATATGGATAATACAAGGGGGCATAAATTTAAGGCAGGGGTTCCCAACCTGGGCTCCACAGACCCCTTATTTAATGGTAAGGTGCCATGGCATATAAAAGCAACACACACACACACACACACACGCTGGAGGAGCTCAGCAGGCCAGGCAGCATGTATGGTAAACTGTAAACAGTCGGTGTTTTGGACTGAGACCCTTCATCGGAACTGGAAGGGAAGGGGAGAAGTCAGAATTAGAAGTTGAGGGGGACAGAGGAAGAGGTATAAGGCGGGAGGTGATAGGTGAAACTGGGAGAGGGAAAGGGGGTGAAGTGAGGAGCTGGCAAGTTGAGATAAAGGACTGGAGAAGGGAGAATCTGATAGAAGACCATGGAAGAAAGGGAAGGAGGAGGACCACCAGAGAGAGGTGATGGACAGGTAAGAAGAGCAGGTGTGAGAGGGAAACAAGAATAAGGAATAGTGAATGAGAGGAGGGGAGACAATTACCAGAAATTTCAGAAGTCGATATTCATGCCATCAGGCGTTGCTCCTCTAACCTGGCCTCATCTTGATCTGCTGACTTCCTCCAGCATTTTGTGTGTGTTGCTTTGGATTTTCAACATCTGCCGATTTCCTCATGTTTGTGATGATATAAGAGTCTTTGGGAACCCCTGATTAAGGTGTTGGGAGGATGGAAGTATGGTGAGGATGTCAGGGGTAGATTTTTTTTTAAACACAAAGTGGTAGCAGCTGCCAGGGGTGGTGGGAGAGGAAGATCCGTCAGGGACCTTTAAGGTAGGCACATGAATGAAAGAAAAATGGAGGGTTATGCGGGAGGGAAGGGTTGACCTTGGAGCAGGTTAAAGGGTCAGCACATTATCATGAGCTGAAAGGCCTTCACTGAGCTGTATTGTTCCATGTTCTATGTCCTAAGAGATGTGCTCAGAGATACCAAAAAACTTGTTCAGAATCCCGGCCTAACCCAGGAAGCACTGAAGCAGGAAACAGCATATGCTGCTGGTGGACCTGATCATAGTAATCTCTTAACGTTAAGGACACACCTAATACCCTTTCAGTGCAGGGAAACCTTGTGACCCTCAGTAAAGAGCTATGGACTTAGTTCATCCTACGCTTGTCAGGTGACCTGAGGAGAAGCACCCTTTCGGGGTACAGAATACACAATACATATATATTCTCTGAAGTGCAGAACGATAAAGGATTGCAGGAAAATAATGAGTAAAATAGAGGAAAATAAATTGAGTAAAATCCACTGTCATTTCCCCAAGGATAGTTAAGTTTGGTCAAGGTCCAGTCAAAATGGTACCGAGCTGTGGTCTACGTCAAGGTTGTGGCTCAGACGTATGTTTTTTAAGTTCGTATGGATGCTTTCATGGCACAGACGAGGGACTTAGGGGTCAGGTTAGGTATTAGGGACAAGGATGTGGGGTGAGTTCGAGGTCAGGCTGGAGTCTAGGAAAACAAACTCGGTTTCAGTTCAGTTCTCTGTGTCAGCCAAGATCCCCCGCCTGGGCCTGTCCTGTCTGCCTGGATTTGCCTCGTTCCCCTTCTCTTCTCAGGTGAAAGGTGCAGGAGTCTCCACGCCACCAGGTTTGGGAGCAGTTGTTGCCCTGTAGCCGTCGGGTTCCTTGACCGACTTCACTCACCTCAGCACTGAACAGCTTGGACTCACTTTCGAGACAATAGCTCATGTGCTACATATTATTTGTTTACTTTTTTTATTATTTACACGATTTATTCTTTTTTCACACTTTGGATATTTGTCGGTCTTTGTTGTGTGTGATGTTTTGTGGAATCTATTGCGTTTCCTTGTTTTGTGGCTGCCTGCAAGAAGATGAATCGCAAGGTCATATATAGTATAGATACTTTAAACTTTGAACTTCCTGTGAATCTTTCAAGGACTCTTCATCTGCAGTTCTCAATACTAATTGCTTGTTTATTTATTTATTATTATCTCTTTCTTTTTTTATTTGCACAGTTTGTTGTCTTTTGCACTTTGGTTGAACACCCAATTCAGTGCAGTCTTTCATGGATTCTAATATGGTTGTTATTGTATTATGGATTTATTTTCAAGAAAATGAAGCTCAGGGTTGTATATGGTGACATATATGTACTTTGATAATAAATTTACTTTGGGCTTTAAACTTTGTATCTCCTCTGTACACTCTCCAGTACTATCACATTCTCTCTGTAGTGTCGCAACTGGAAATGCCCGCAACACAGCAGCTGTGACTTCACTGAAGTTTAATGATGTTGTATCATGATGTCTATGCTTTGACAGTTCATGCCCTGACTAATGAAGACCAGCATCCAGTAGCCAAAAACTACTCTCCTCAGTATTAACAATGCCAATAGTTTTCAGAAACACAAAATACTCTGCAGATGCTGGGGTCAAAGCAACACTCACAACACGCTGGAGGAACTCAGCAGGTCGGGCAGCATCCATGGAAACGATCAGTCAACGTTTCAGGCCGGAACCCTTCGTCAGGACTGTAGAGGGAAGGGGCAGCGACCCTATAAAGAAGGTGGGGGAGGGTGGGAAGGAGAAGGCTGGTAGGTTCCAGGTGAAAAACCAGTAAGGGGAAAGATAAAGGGGTGGGGGAAGGGAAGCAGGGAGGTGATAGGCAGAAAAGGTGAAGAAGGAGTAGGGGAAAACACAATGGGTAGTAGGAGGAGGCGGAACCATGAGGGAAGTAGTAGGAAGCTGGGAGAGGGGGCAGAGTGACATAGGGATAGAGGAAGGGAGGGGGAGGGAATTACCAGAAGTTGGAGAATTCAACGTTCATACCAAGGGGCTGGAGACTACCTAGACGGTATATGAGGTGTTGCTCCAATAGCTTTCATATAATCTGCAGATTTACTAGTCATGCATCCTGCATGCCATTGTAGGAACTTAATGAGATTCAAAATAAGGTTCTAAATGCAAAAGGAAAGTTCAGGCTGGAAGCAGGGAGGATTGTGCTTCTGGCTGGAGTGTGTGTCTAGAAAGGAGGATCAGGTTACAAACAAAGATTTCGGACTGAAATGACAAATCCTACACTCAAAGGGCGGTAAGTGTGTAGAAGGAACTCTCTACCTTAGAGAAATATTGAGAACCAACCATTGAATACTTCCATGTCTTCCATAAGGTGGGAGGTACAAGGGTTTCGGGTCCCACGTCACCAGGTTCGGGGGCAGTTGTTAGCCTGCTGCCATCGGACTCCTGCAGTGGCTTCACTCATCCTAGTGCTATGAGGTTGTTACCAGATCCGTGAATCTAGGACACATGAACACCAGGAATTCCACAGGTACTGGAAATCCAGAGTAACTCAGCAAAACACACACAAAATGCTGGAGGAACTCGGCAGGCCAGGCAACGTCTATGGAAAGGAGTAAACAGTCAACATTTCAGGTCAAAGACACTTCATCAGTCCATTTAGTGCAACACTATTATAGCATGGGACATCAGAGTTCTGAGTTCAATTCTAGCATTATCTATAAGGGGTCGGTACATCTTCCCCATGGAATGTGTGGATTTTCCCCAGACTCATGGAGAAATAGCTTACTCCTGCACTTCTTTACTGAGGTTCCATGCTTTTATTTTATAAAATGGGATCTCACAATTGGCCCTTCTGATCTCTCAGTGAGGTAAAATAATCATGAGGGGCAGATGCCACCATTTACTTACACCAGCCTCTGACAGCCCACATGATCGTCCCACAATGACTCTGTGGAAGCAAAAATCCTGAAGCAATAACGGCAGGAGGTACAAGATCTGTGAATCGATGACACAAACACAAGAGATTCTGCAGACATTGGAAATCCAGAGTAACACATACAAAATGCTGGGGGAGCTCAGCGGGTAAGCATCTGTAGAGAGGAATGAACAGTCAACATTTCAGGCCGATACGTTTCATAAGGATTGGAAAGGAAGGGGAGGAAGCCAGAATAAAAAGTTGGGGGAAGGAGAAGGTGATAGGCAAAAACTGGTGAGGAGGAAGTTAGGTGGGTGGGAGAGGGAGGATGAAGTGGGAAGCTGGGAGGTGATAGGTGGAAAAGGTAAAGGGCTGAAGAAGAAGGAATCTGATAGGAGAGGAGAGTGGACCATGGAAGAAAGCGAAGGGGGAGGGGCACCAGAGCGAATTGATAGGCAGATGAGGAGAAGCGAAGAGGTATGAGAGGGAGCTGGAATTGAGAATGGGGAAAAAAAGAGAGGAGGGAGGGGAGAGAAATTACTAGAAGTTCATGCGGTCAGGTTGGAGGCTACCCAGATAGAATGTGAGGGTTTGCTCCCTAATCCAGTAAAGGAGACCATGGAAATTGGGAGAGGAATTAAAATAGCTGGTCTGAGAAATCTGGTAATTTCTGTCATTATAGAAAGTCTGCTGCAAAGGCATTCCAGACAGCTAAAAGAAAGTCAGATAACAAACTCGGAATAAGAAAGTTAAAGGAAAGAAGATAGCCTTCACTTTTTTTAAAATAAATGCATATCTGAACTTGTGGCATTACCGACATTGCCAGGCAACAAGAAACAATTCCATCAGTGCATAATGTTCCATGGTGGCAGCAGTAATGGCTGAAATAAGAAGCATTTTCCAAATGCCATCTCCTTTGCCAACAGAGTAATGGAAGTCCCTTGCAACCGCACAGTGATCAGGACCAAAATTCCTGGGAAGCCACAAGAACTCTGCAAAGGTCACTTTGTGGGGGGAAAAATAAGTTCCACAAATAGCTCTGTGGAGCCATAAATGTTTTGAAAATACTACAGTGCTTAATCTCTGCAGGTCCCGTCAACCGGGACTATGTGTTCAGTCTGCACTGAGCTCTGTGGGTACGATCCACCCTGGCTGTCTGATTGGTTCTCGTCGGAGGACGCAGACCACACACTGGAAACTGGGCTGGTTCCAAGAGACCTTCCCACTATCCGGGGCTGCGCCTGGTTTGACCTTTTCCACTAGTTTCCATATAGACCTAGCAGTCTGTGGAGAGACATGGAAAGTGGTTTACTGACATAAATGGTGTTATATCTGTGGAACTGAGACTTGAGGAGGCTGGGTCTGGAGTCTACTGTGGGCAGTTTTAATCTGGGCACATTGACAAAAACAATTGTGCAATGTTACTATGATACCTGTCAATCATCTTTCTCTAGTGCCATAAATATGAAACATTTTGCATTGACCACTCAGCGACACAGATCCATTGGCCCAAGCCACCTTGACTAAGCACAAAAGGTGACTTGGTTCTTCTCCAGCTCTGCAGGTTGTAGTTAACGTAATGCTATTACGGTACCAGTGACCCGGGTTCAATTTCACCACTGTCTGTAAAGAGTTTCTACGTTCTCCTCATCACCTCATCGATTTCCACTGGGTGTTCTCGTTCCCAAATACGTACGGGTTAGTAGTTTACTTGGTCACATGAGTACAACTGGGTGCCACTGTCTCGTGGGCTGGAGAGGCCTGTATCTCTAAAATAGAAACAAATTTATATACAGGTGTCCTCACTAATAACATATTTAGGCAGAATTTCCATTGTGCATCTTTCTTCAGAGACATCAGAAAACATTTCCATAACAGCTCTCTCCCCACAGTTAAATTACAACAAGCAGATTTTGAGAGGGTAGTCCCAATTGAAGTTGGAATCTCAGCTCCTACAGCTTCAAAGATTCAAAGGACATTTATTATCAAAGAATGCATAAATTATACAACCTTGAGATTTGATTGCTTTTAGGTAGGCATAGAGCAAGAAACCCGAAATAGCCCAATTAAAGAAAAAAATAGAAGATCAACACCCAGGAAAAAAATGCACAATCATGTAAACAATTGAAGTGAACAGCAGGTTGTCGGTCAATATTTAACCTCTGGGCCTCATAATCTTGCTGCCAAGTCCACCTGCAAGGTGAGGGGCGACAGCAGTATGCGAACAACAAGAGAGTCTGCAGATGCTAGAAATTAGAGCAAAACACACACATATTGCTGGAGGATCTCAGCAGGTCAGGCAACATCTATGGAGAGGAACAAACATTCCATGTTTCGGGTTGAGACCCTTCATCGGGACTAGAAAGGAAGGGAGAGAAAGCCGGAATAAGAAGGAGGGGAAAGACCAAAGTTGGCAGGTGACAGGTGAGTCTGGGTGAGCAGGAAGGTGGCCAGGTGAGGGAAGGGAGATGAAATGAGAAGCTGGGAGGAGTCACCTGAAAGAGGTAAATGGCTGAAGAAGGAGGAATCTGAAGGAGAGGAGAGTAGGCCATGGGGGAAAGGGAAGGAGGAGGGGCACCAGAGGGAGGTGAAGGACAGGTGAGGAGAAGAGAAGCGGTAAGAGGGGAGCCAGAATGGGGAATGGACAAAGAAAGAGGGGGGTGGAAATGTCCAGAATTTAGAGAAATCGATGTTCATGAAAGCAGTGTATTCAATATCACTCAACCAGAAATCTGGGGAAGGAAGCAAGGTTTATTTCTGGTGACTGGGATTCATTGGTTCAGGATGTGTGGGGAGTTTGACCAAGAGGACAAGCCATGAGAATGGTGCGACAAACAAAAAAAAACACAGAATGGGCAGTAGTTCTGTGGGCAAAAATGCCTTGTTGATGTAATGGGGGGGGGGGGGGGTGCGTTAGGAGTGGACCCAAATGCAAGACACAGACACTGAAGTAACAGGACTAGGACTAGAGTTAAGCAAGCAAGAGAAGTGGGGAAGAAAGGATGCTGGACATGACACGGGCCCTGGACGAGACAAGAATACAGGGCCTCGGCTAGGACTTGACTAGGGTAGCAAAACCAGGACATGGAACTGGGAACTAGGAGCCTGGGCTTGGACTCTGAGCCAGAGACTGGACAAGGACCCAGAACCTGGGTCTTGACTCGGGATCAGACCCCGGAACTAGGCAAGGACATGTCAAGGCTACAGGATGGGACAAGAGACTCCAGGACAGGACGAGGGAACTCCAGTCCAGGACGAGGAACCTTCAGCACTGGGCTGAGCAAGGTACACCTTGGCTGGGTGAGGCACATGGATGAGACGAGAACACAAAGCCGTGTCTAGGACAGGACAAGATTCTTGGACGAGGCTAGGACTGGACGAGACCTTGAAACCTTGACTTGGTTGAGAGAGAGACAGGAATGCAGAGACATGGAACACAGAGCCAGGACCCCTCCTTGGGAACAGGACTTGGGGCCAGGGCTCTACACAGAGTCAGGACCCCTCCTAGGGAGCAGGATGTAGGGCCGAGACTCATACACAGAACACAGAGAGACAGTTCTCAACACAAGGTAGCGGCAAACGGCCGGACCTACCTAGCGAAGGCGTGGACACAGATACAGTTCCCAACACTAGGTAGCAGCAAACGGTCGGACCTACCAAGTGAAGGCATAGACACAGAGACAGTTCAAAACAACGATAGGCAGTTCCTTATCTTGCTCTGGCAATGGAGCTTGACAGCGGTGCAGGCAAGGCAAGGCTTCAGGCAAGGCGAGGTAAGGTTTGGCTTCAGGTGAGGTGAGGCAAGGCTAGGCTAGGCTACAGGCGAGGCAACAGAAGGAAGGGAAAGGGAAGGGGTTCGGACAGGAACAATCCAGCAGCCAGAGGCTGAATCCTGAAGCTATTTATGAAGCCAGACCAAACGAGAATCGGCTGCCTCAACAGAAACTGGGGAAAACTGCAAAAACATGGAATAAGGAACATAGACTGGACCGTGAACCGGAAAGAGGATTTCATGGACTGGACCATGACAGTTGATGAGTGAGGTCAGAGGAGCATGGGCAGGCAGGAAGGCATCAGTAACAAATAACCACACATTACAACAGTGGTGGGCAGAAGAGCACTTCTGGATGCGCAACACGTCAAACCTTGAAGTGGATGGGCTACAGCCACTCCGAGAACATATACTCAGTGGCCACTTTATTAGATACAAGAGGTACCTAATAATGTAGCCATTGAGTGTAAATATCCCTCAAATGTGAATTAACATTAAACACTCCTTTGCTTAATTGTGAATGTGCTGAGGAAATACGGGAGCAATCTTGCACAAACATCAAATAGTCTGTCACTAATTGAAGGAGGCGAGAATATCTCTTCGGACTTTGCAATGGGATGTTCTATATCTCAATTAACAAAGATGCCTTCACAGGCAGTAACGAGTATAGATAAGATCTACACCAAGTTTGGAACCCTAGTGTGCTACAAAAGTTTTATTTTTTGTTGTTGTACTGAGTAACTCAGTCTCCATGGAAACACTTCCTACACCAGTATAGGTTTCACCATTCAGTTAATGGGCCTTTGTTTTTACAAAGTTTGGAGTTATGAAGGTTACCGGTTTGTAAAAGCATAAAGGTGAGAGTTAGGTTTTAATGAGAAAATTTGTAGATGATTGAAAGAAGAATTTGTTTAAAATCCTGAGGGTAGAGGTTTAAGTGTAGCTGTGGCTTCAATGTGAACTTCATTTGCATTTCTAGTAACATTTCTAAACTAGGCTGTTTTTAATTTGTGCAGTATGAGGCAGATAAATTTCTATGTACGAATTTACGTTTCAGGGGTTCTTGGTTTTCATGGTTTACATAGAAATATAGAAAACCTACAGAGCAATACAGGCCCTTCAGCCCACAAAGCTGTGCCGAACACAGCATTTTGTGTGTGCTGCTTGGATTTCCAGCATCTGCAGATTTTCTCTTGTTTAAAACAGGGGTCACCAGATAGCAATCAGAATCAGGGCATTTTTGTTCTTAAGTCGTTCGGACCATTTTGAACACTACCAGCTGGGGTCATATCAGTTAACAAGGCACAGGCCTCCAACATAAATCTGGGACTTCCTGCGAACATATCAGTACTACACAAGGAGATATGAAGTAACTTTAGATACTAATCCTGGAGGAAGCTTGAACAGATATTTGGTTTTGCACGTGTTAAATAGGGTGGAATGTACTCGCAGGATTTTGCACCACTTGTGTGGAATACTGTCTATTATTGGCAGGATGGCAGATGCTTTGGAGCCAGCCAGAAACAACTTTGCTATTTCATGCACAGAAGAATACCTTCCCCACACGCACTGATGATTTCCAGTGGGTAGCTATCATAACTCATTTGGTGCCAATCTACATTTGGTTCAGTGATGTTCTATTATTTGCTTGAACTTCATGTTCCCTTTCATTGACATTTTTGCTGTAATTTTTCCAACCCTTTTGCTCTTTCTTGTCCTGAACGATCTTTATGTTGGCTTGAAGATGAAACTTCCCACAGATCGGAAACTGCAACGCAGCAGACATGAACGTGTACTCAAAATTGCCCAGCGCACCACCAGCCTACCTACCACCAAGGAATTATATACAGAAAGGTGCCAGAAAAAGACCAGGAACATCATGAAGGATCCCATACACCCTGCTAATGGACTGTTTGCCTCACTTAGGGAGGAGGCTACATAGCATCCACAACAGGACCACCAGACTCAAAAACAGTTATCTTCCCCAAGTAGTAAGGCTGATCAACACCTCCACCCACTAACCCACCTCGCCATACCCCCAACCACCACTAATATATAATTTCCTGTCAGAGTCACCTTATGTACAAACACTCCTGTGCCTAGCGTCACTTTATGGACATACAATTAATCTATGTATATAAGATATCTTATGCATTTATATTTATTGTGTTATTTATCTTATTGTGCTTTTTTTTGTGCTGCACCTGATCTGGAGTAACAGTTATTTTGTTCTCCTTTACACTTGTGTGCTGGAAATGACATTAATAGAATAAGACTTTATTGTCATTGCTCAAGACAATGAGATTGCAGTGCTACTCCGGTGAATGGTAATGATTCCTCTCCTGTATCTTTCCACCTTCTTTTGAAACCTCTACAAGGTTCAAGGTACATTTATTATCAAAGTATGCATGCAGTATACAACTCTGAGATTCGTCTTCTCCAGACAGCCACGAAACAAAGAAAACCATGGCAGTTGTTCAAAGAAAACAGCAACTCCCCCACAAGGGTAAAAACAAAACAAATCACGCAAATGACAACAGGAACATTAACTCCCATGTGCAAAAGAAACGATACAAACAGCACAAGAACATCAATCCCCCCCCCACACAAAAGAAAACAAATTGTGCCATAACACAGAACACAAAAGCATGAAATTGAAAGAATCCAATCAAAATAGATTGAACTACAATTGAAATATAGCTCAATACATAAACTATAGACCCAGAACTTCGGTACCGTCCTCTGACAGTGTTGAAGGAGAGAGAGCGAGAGAGAGACCATTTGAACACAGGGACCTTCCTCCGGAAGCAGCAGGGGAGAGGGAGAGAGTGAGAACATAAAACACGGACACTCTCATCCATCAGCAGTGAGCGAGAGGCTGATAGACGGCGCCGAACACTCGCTCGCCTTCTGCACTTGCCTCGATGTTTCAGTCTTCCCTGACACTTTAACCTGGCGAAATTGGTGAGGGATGGAGTCAATCGCAAACTCACACCCCATCTCTAAGTTCCTTGGGCTCAAGGCTGCTCCCCCCCTGGAACCTTCTGAAAGACAGCAAAGCACCAGATCGCTCAATGGGCCTGAAAACGCACTTTCGAATTGCAGATCACAGGTTCCATCTGCACCAGAAACACACTGAAAAGAAACAGAAGATGTAATGACCTGGAAGATGGTGCCTGAGGTAGGGTCTTTCCCTGTATCATCTCCACATCTCCTTTCTCTGCTAGTGTTCAAAGCCTGAGATGACCTGGTATGGGATCTAATACATGGGGCACCTTAGGGAGTGGGTTCAGTTTCACCTGCCTTGTCTGTGTCACAGTTTGTTTCATTTCTCCCTGACTTTTTATTTCAAATTCAAGTTCAATCTTATTGCCATTCAACCATACCCTTGTATACAGCTAAATGAAACATCGTCCTCTGGGGCTAAGGTGCAAAACACTGTACAGATAGATAGCCACACATAACACATATATTTACCATCCAGCACATACAGTCACAAAATAATATTTATTTTATTTATTTATTGAGACATCATTCCGAATAGGCCCTCCTGACCCAGTAACCCACCTATAATCCTAGCTTAACCATGGGACAATTTACAATAACAAACCAGCAACTGGTAGGTCTTTGGACTGGGGAGGAAACTGGAGCACCCAGAGGACACCCAGGTGGTCGGGGGAAAACGTACAAACTCCTTACAGCAGCAGCGTGAGTTGAACCCTGGTCGCTGGTACTGTAAAGTCTTTTGCTAACCACTACGTTACCATGGCAACCCACATTAGCACAAGTCCCCGAGTGGCATGGTGTGAAGGTTGAGGGGTTGACATAAGGTGTGAGGAGCACGCTTATGTAAAACAGTACAATGTCACTGACACTGTTTTAATAAAACAAGCAGTTGTATAAATATGCAAAACAGCAGCTATAAATGCTGAAAAGACTGACTGGTGCGGGGCGAGAGTGTGTCCAATTTGAAAAGTTGATGGGTTATTGCATCAGATTGTTAGTTTCCTACCTAACGTAAGTGTCATGACTGTGAATGAAGCCACCGGAGAGACACAGCCGGTAGTTATAAGAGTCTTTATTCGGGATACACACAACCTGACAACCTTTGGAGTCACTTGAGAGAGAGAGACTCCCCAACCCAACATTACAGCACATTTTTTTATGTTAAAGAACAACGGTAACAGGACATCTCCTTGCCCGTCCGTTGCCTCCCACTGGTGCTCCTTCCCCCACCCCTTTCTCTCTTCCATGGCCTTCTGTCTCTTTCCCCAATCAACTTCTCAGTTCTTTAATTCATCCTTCCCCCTCCAGGTTTCACCCATCAGCTTGTGGTTCTCTCCCTCCCTGCCCCCACCTTTTAAATCTACTCCCTAGCTCTTTTCTCCAGTCCTGTCGAAGGGTTTCGACCCGAAACGTCGACTGTACTCTTTTCCATAGATGCTGCCTGGCCTGTTGAGTTCCTCCAGCATTTTGTGTGTGCTGCTTAGGACAATTTCTATAGCTACAATGCCTTCATAATGCTTCTTTTGAGTTACATGTAATTTTCCAAATGCTTAGACAAACACACACAATTTGAGTGCTGATTACTGTGGTCTCTGAGTCAAATTCAGGCCCATACAGAATCACAGGTCAATAGAGTGCTGACTGCATACACGCATAAGCAGATGCCTCAGTCCAGTGGGTGTTTTCGGGTCTGCTATGTACTCTGAAATGCAGCTTCAGGAAGACCATTGTTCCAAGCTGCATTTTAAATTCAATCTACAATCATTTTCACATCTGAAGACTGGTTGCTGTTGAAATTAATATTTGCTGTATTACTTATCTCCAGAATATGCTGTGACATGAGGATATTGGATTTCTTGGAGTTCATACCGCATGGAAAGAGGCCCTTCACACTAAACCATCCATGCCAGCCGAGGTGCTCATCTAAGCCAGCCTCATTTACTCACGTGGCTCTTCTCCCTCTAAACCAGGGGTTCCCAACCTTTCCATATGCCACGGACCCCTACCATTAACTGAGAGGTCTGTGGACCCCAGGCTGGGTACACCTGTTCGAAATCATTCCTATCCACATAATTATCCCAAGTATCTCTTAAATGTTGTTACTGTGCATACCTGCTTCAACTACGTTCTCTGCCAGCTCGCTCCATGTGCAGACCCCCTTCTGGGTGATAAAAGTGCCTCCTCACTGGTGGGAGTGGGACAAACAGTCCATGAGCAGGGTGGGTGGGGTCCATCCTAATGTCACTGGCCCTTTTCCAGCACCTTTCTGTATACACATCTTTGACGGCAGGCAGGCTAGTGCCAGTGATGCGTTGGGAAGTTTTGACCACATGTTGCAGAGCCTTCCTGACCACCACAATGCAGTTTCCGTACCATGCAGGGACGCAGCTTGTCAGGATGCTCTCTACTGCACGTCTGTAGAATGACGTGAGTATGGATGTGCAAACACCAGCTCTCTTCATCCTCCTCAGAAAGCCGAGGTGTTGGTGACCTTTCTTGACTGTGTGGGATGTACTCTGGGACCATGAGAGGCTGTGTGTGATGTGCACTCCCAGGAGTCTGAAACTGCAGTTTCCACTGCTGTGGTGCCGATGATCTCTGGAAAAAATTGTGTACGTACATCTGATCTATGTCCCTCATGACTTTATACACCTCTACATGGTCACCCCTCAGTCTCCTACACTCCAAGAAATAAAGTCCTAGCCTGCCCAATCCATCCTCTCCTTATAACTCAAGTCCTCAAGTCCTTCCAATGTTCTCAGTATTATTAAGGATCCCACCCATCCACCCAGCACCCTCTTTGACATTCTTCCATCAGGCAGGAGACTCTGATGCACAAAGACAGGAATGGTGAGGAGGGAAAACAGTTTCTTCCCTCAGGCCATTAGGCTTCTGAACTCTCTGCCGCATCACATTCAAAGTGTCACTGGTTAATCTGTTCTGTACCTGACAATATTCAATTTATGCACTTACTCTGCTTATTTATGCGCAATTCACCCGTAGATTTTATCCTTACTTTCATAAATTATTGTGTGTTGTTCAGTATGTATGGTATGTATACTTCTGTGCTTTACACCCTGGTTTGGAGAAATGTTCTCTTTTGATGGTACACATGTATGTAGTTAAATGGCAGTAAACTTGACTTAACTTGGAGATCAGGGGTTCCTGATCATTTTTACACCATAGACCCTTACTATTAACTGAACATGGACTTAACATGGACCCTAGAGTAGGAATCCCTGTGAGTTTTTTTTTGCACTCATTTCCTATAGCAGGGTGGTCAAAACTCTACACAGTACAGGGCAACCAAAGCTATGTGTGTCCTTTTTAAGTTCATCCCAATGAAAGACAAACAAAAAACACTTTTTTATTTGCTTTGCATAAATGTTATGCATTTTTAAAAATGTGTAGGCTTTGGACTAGTTCTTATATTAACAGGATAGCAGAAGACATCTGTCAAAAGATTATAGATCACTTCCACATCCTTTGCTTATCTGTTGGTGCTAAAATATCACTACACAAAGGGCTAGACGACTTACTGGTAATATTCAGCAGCAACAATAGTATCCTCACCGCATCAGTAGTTTTTGGTTTTCATAGCATTTTCATTGATGTTCAGTCTTTAGAAAATAGATATAGAATTGAATGCTAAAAGGAGACAGCCCTTATACCAAAAGTCCAATCAAGCTCTTTGTAAATAAATTTAAAATTCAGCATATAAAAGGCAAAAATCTTCCTCCTCACAGGATCCAGAACTTCTTGGTAATCAGCAGTAGATCATTTGCTGATAAGATAGAAAAACAGCGTCTACACTGGGAGGTTCCATTTCCTGCAAAAAGAGTCATTGCCTCTTTTCCTAATTCCTAATTATCCTGACTTTTACTTTGACCTTTCAGTAAGTGGCATGCCACCATGTTACACATATTGACCTCTATGCTCAATATTCCCATCTTCAGCAGAGCCCTGGCAGATTTCCTCTTCGACATCACAAAGAAACCGCCTTTCTGTGTACGTGCTCTCACAATCAATGGTTTTGAATATCCTGAGGGTTGTTTGGGGAAAGGGAAACTACTAATAGCACAAGGGACTCAGCAGATGCTGGAAATCCAGAGTAACACACACAAACTGCTGGAGGAAACTATTAATGACACTGACTGTATATAGACCATACAGTCTAGACAACAACAGCTGAACTCCCAGAGGGAAACATTTACGGCCAGTCTCGCAACATTGGTTCCATTTCAGAAAATCTCTAAGCAACGAAGGTGATCTTGGATTCATTCTTCAGTTTATAGTCTTAGGCAATGTGATCTTAGGAAAACTGAAACTGCTGGCAGTTCACTCCATTTGAAGAGGGGCAATCATTCACGATCACTGCTTGATGATCCTGGGATGAAGGAGTTGTTTTGCCGGTTGAATAAGAAATTTTCTAGGATTTCTCTTGAGCAAGTGCTCAGATATATCAGTTCTGTTGAAGATTAGCTTTATTCATCACATGTACATCGAAATATTGAAACATACAGAGTCGGCGCACTTCCAGTGCCAACATAGCATGCCTTCGACTTACTAAACAGTTCTTCATATTTATTGATTCACAGGGCGTATACACTGCCAACAGCAGAAAGGTTCCAGCATTGAGGAGGCTATTTGCCCCATCTAATCTATCCCAGAAGAAGGCAATGACAAACAACTTCTGTAGAAAAAATTTGGCAAGAACAGACGTGGTCAAAGACTATGTTCGCCCACATCATACAGCACAGCACATAATGATGATGTGAATCTATACTAGTTTTATTGCAAAAGCATTCACAGTCACCCACAATTTCCATATAGCTTTGCAAGTTATTTCCTTTGAAGTACTTGTGCACCACCCTTTTGAATGCCACAAACAAATCTGCCTTCACTACTATCCCTAGCTGTGAATTCCAGATCCCTATCACTTAGAAACATAGAACATAGAAACATAGAAAAACCTACAGCACAATACAGGCCCTTCGGCCCACAAAGCTGTGCCGAACATGTCCTTACCTTAGAACTACCTAGGCTTACCCATAGCCCTCTTTTTTTCTAACCTCCATGTACCTATCCAGGAGTCGCTTAAAAGACCCTATCATTCATTTCTGCCTCCACCACCGCCGCTGGCAGCCCATTCCATACGCTCACCACTCTCTGCATAAAAAACTTACCCCTGACATCTCCTCTGTACCTACCTCCAAGCACCTTAATCTATGCCCTCTCCTGCTAGCCATTTCTGCCTTGGGAAAAAGCGTCTGACTATCCACACTTGTTCAGTAAAAAAGGCTATTCACAGTCCACTGCTGGTTATTTTGCACACCACCTGCGATCTTTTATAAGAGTTAGCTTTGCTTTTCTTAAACTTGCAAACCTGGCATTGAGAGGAGACTTTGCGACCTCTGCCTGAAGTGAAAAGCTGATCTGAGTGGACCAAACACTAGATATTAATGCATAAGATTGGGCAAATTATGGAAGATACAGTCTATCCATTCCTGGTACGTTCCCATCACCCTAGCTAGATCAAAGCAAAACAAAGTCACATTTCTATAAGCACCTTTTCTGGCCCCAGAACACCCCAGATGCTATGTAAGCAGTGAAGTAATTTACAATGAAATCACTGTTGTGTAAAAAAAATGATATCCAATTTGCAAAGAACTATTTCCCACAAACAGGGTGGTGGCATCAGCCAGATAACCCGCTTTAGTCATGTTCATTCAAGGAAAAATATTTCCTTTCCTCAAATATTTGTTTTTAATTTTTAAGATGTTAGTTAATTCAGGGAGAGTTTGATGCTAAGTTCTTGCAGGAAGGTTTCAAGCAAATGTTTACCACGAGTAAAGAAGGATTCAAATCTTAGTCCATAATCCCACAGAAAGCAAGCCTTTTGCCCAAGGTGGCAACCAAACATGTCTCAGGAGAGCGTTAAATTCTTGGATGAAGCCTTCCTCATCACCCTAACATGGGAGGTAGTTTACAGAGGTGTGAGAGGGTCTCATTGAGCAACACAGAAGCTGAGTCATGAAAAATAATTCGAAATGGAAAAGGTTTGGTTTGGTCTTGCTATTAAAATATACAGGCTGGCCAGATAGACACAGACAGGCCTTGTGTAAACTGTTAACTTCCAAAATAAAATGCATAGCATCGAAGCAGTGGAAACTGCAGACATATTGAATAGTAAACTACTGCAGAAGTATACTTCTTAATATCCTTTTTTTAGAGATACAGCAGCATAACAGGGCCTTCTGGCCCATACCTCCAATTTATACCCATGTGACCAATTAACCTGCTAGCCTGTACACCTTTCGACTGTACTAGGATGTATGCTTTTATGCACTGAGTTGCTGACGCAAGATTGACTGGTTAGATATTTGCATAAAAGAGCAGGTATACAGGTGTACCTAACACAGTGGCTGCTGAGTGTAGATTGATAATTCAGTTCCTGACATTAAAAATACAAATTTCCAGAATTTACTGTTTTTATCAAGTTCCCTCTTTGAAGTGTGTGTAATGTTAGTCTTACTTTTAGAACCATTCTCTATTGTCAAATAAGCTTTGCCCTGCCAGTAGCAAACAACTTTTCTTTAGCTTCACATCACCTTCCCTTGGTCTGCAAGAATCAGTGTTAAAAACAGAATCACATTTATTATCGCTGACTTCCAATGTCATGAAATTTGTTGTTTTGAGGCAGCAGTACGGTGCAAATATAAAATTATTATTAAATACAAATGTAAATAAATAATGCAAAAAAAAGCATTATGGTGTTTCTGTTCACTTGGTTCTTGGACTGATCAGAAATTGGAATGTGAACAGAGAGAAGCTGTTTCTGAATCATAAGATATAGGAGCAGAATTAGGCCATTTGTCCCATGGAGTCTGCTCCATCGTTTTATCATGGTTGATCCACTTTTTCTCTCAGCCCCAGCCTCTGCCTCCTCCTCGTAAACCTTCATGCCCCAGAATCGAGAATCTATCAACCTCTGCCTTAAATGTACATTAAGACTTGGCCTCCGCATCTGCCTGTGGCAACAAATTCCACAGATCCATCACTCTCTGGCACAAGAAATTCCTCCTCATCTCTGTTCTAAAAGGACGGCCCTCTATTGTAAGATTGTGTTCTCTTGTCCTAGACTCTCCCAACATAGGAAATATCCTCTCCACATTCACTCTATCAAGGCCTTTCACCATTCGATAGGTTTCAATGAAGCCATTCTTCATTCTTCTGAATTCCAACAAATACAGGCCGAGAGTCATCAAATACTCTTCATATGACAAGCTGCTCATTTCCGTGAACCTCTGCTTGAACGCTCTCCAGTGTCAGCATATCCTTTCCAAAATAAGGTGCCCAAAACTGCTCTTAATACTTCAAGTGAGGCCTCACCAGTGGTCTCACTAATAAAGCCTCAACATTATCCTTGCTTTTACATTCTAGCCCTCTTGAAATGAATGTGAATGACACTTTTCAGGCTCTTGTACCTCCTCCCCAATGGTAGTAACAAAAAGAGGGCATATCCTGGATGCTGAGGGCCTTTAGTGATGGACCTTGAGACACTTTCTCGTGAAGATATCCTCGATGATGGAGCTGGCTATGTTTACAACTGCTTCTTGCAGAACTGCATTGGAGCCTTCATGCCAGGCTGTGATACAACCAGACAGAATGCTCTTAATTAAAAAGGTTTAATCCCTTTGAAGGCTTAACTGCCATGCAACTGTGTGTATAGATATTTGTTGCAACATTAAGGACGTCACATACTTTTTATGACTGGCAACAATCCACAGACTTGAATGTAGCACCTGCACTGAAAAGCAGCTGACATAATGAAAAGCAGTCACCCACTTCGAAATGGAAAAGCAAAATAGATGCACTCAGACAACAACTGGGGGGCGGGGGGGGGCGGAGATAATTAACATCTCAGTTTGACGAACTTTCTTAAATGAGTCTCTGTGAACGTGAGTGCAGGGGGAGGGAGAGGAAGGGTACAAAGTAACCCTTCAGCCTTTTATTTGTAAAGCTTTGATTAGTAGGTCATTCTGACAGGTATACTGTAAGAAAACAAATATCAGGGTTGTAAATGGTGACACTGATAATAGATTCACTTCGAACTTTGAAAACAACACAAGTGTGATTTAACTTCAGCAATTCTGTTTAAAATTCTACTAATCTTTAAGTATGCAGATTAAATACCATAAATGTTTAATGTTGATATTTAACCTCTTATGGGCAGAGTAAGCCAGCATTTAATGTGAAGTTGAGTAAAGAGAGAACAATCTTTGGATATAGACTCAGAGAGAGATATCAAAGCTCAAAGTGAATTCATTGTTAAAGTACACACTGTATATCTCAACATATACTACCCTGAGATTCATTTTCTTATGTGTATTCACAGCAGAGCAAAGATTAAATGAAAAACTACACACAAACAAGGTCTCAACCAATGTGCAAAAGAGAAACTGTGCAACCACAAAACAATAATAGTAATAATAAATAAATAATTCTGCACACAAGTAATACTGAGAAAACAAGTTACAGAATCCTTAAAAATGAGTCCATAGGTTGTGGAATCAGTTCAGAGTTGAGGTGAGTGAAGTTCTGATGGCTGAAGGGTAATAACTTTTCCTGAACCTGGTGGTGTGGGGCCTAAGGTTCCATACGTCCTTCCTGATGGCAGCAGTGAGAAGAGAGCATGGCCTGGGTGGTGGAGGTCCTTTGATGATGAATGCTGTTATTTTTGGGGGAAGCACTCCTTGTAGATGTGCTCAATGGTAGGGAAGGCATTTCCTATGAGAGACTGGGTTGTCTCCACCACTTTTTTGTGGGCCTTTTTCCATTCTATGGCATTGGTGTTTCCGTACGAGGCCATGATGCAACCAGTCAGGATACTCTCCACCTTGCACCTATAGAAGTTTGCCAAAGTTTTAGATGTCATTCCGAATCTGCACAAGTTTCTAGGAAAGTAAAGATGCTGCAGAACCTTCTTTGAAATAGTACTTACACGCTGATCCCAGGACAGAACATCCTCTGATATGATAACGCCAAGGAACTTAAAATTACCGACCTCTCCACATCCCATGACCTAATGAGGATTGGCTCATGGACCCCTAGTGTCTTCATCCTACAGTCAATAATATATAATGTATATTATTAATATATATACTGTAGCTATATATCACAGAAAAAGTTACTTCAGCCCATTGTTTCCAAACTGACCTTCAGCCACCCATTCACTCTCGTCAAGTCAAGTCAAGTTTACTGTCATTTAACTATATACATGTACATAACGTATTTAAAGGCATCCGTTAGTCTTGCGAGACCATGGATCTGTGCCTGGAAAGTCTTCACTCTCCTGCAGGAAGTCTTCACTTGCAGGCCTGGGCAAGGTTGTATGGAAGACCAGCAGTTGCCCATGCTGCAAGTCTCCCCTCTCCACGACACCGATGTTGTCCAAGGAAAGGGCATTAGGACCCATACAGCTTGGCACCAGTGTCGTCGCAGAGCAATGTGTGATTAAGTGCCTTGCTCAAGGACACAACACGCTGCCTCGCCTGGGGCTCAAACTCACGACCTTCAGATCGCTGGTTGAATGCCTTAACCACTTGGCCACATGCCCACACATATATGTAACCATAATGTATATAACCATATACTGTGTATAGAAACGAGACAACGTTCCTCCAAACCAGGGTGTAAGGCAGAGTAGAAAACATAGCACACATAACACATGATAACTTATGAAGGCACGGATAAAATCTACAGAGGAATCACACATAAATCAAACTAAAGTGCATTAATATTGAATACTGTAAATTACAGAACAGATTAACCAGTGACACTTCAAATATAATGTAGCAGGGAGTTCAGAAGTTGATGGCCTGGGGGAAGAAACTGTTTCTCAGACCAACCATTCTTGTTTTTATACATCGTAGTCTCCTGCCTGATGGTGGAAAGTCAAAGAGGATGCTGGATGGATGGGCAGGATTCTTAAAAATACTAAAGACCCTCCGTATGCAGCGCTCCTGACAAATGTCCCCATAGGGAGACCCCTATGATCCTCTCAGCTGTTCTCACAGTGCCTTGTGGGGACTTCTGGTCCACCTTAGTTGTACGTTAATCCCTCTCCTTTCATTATCCCCTCATTCTCATCAGTCCCACCCCACCCCCCCAGACACTACCACTAGAGACAATTTACGATGCCCAACTGACCTACCAACCCACACGGAGAACATTGACCACACTCGAGCTTAGGATTGAATCCAAGTCTGTGAGACAGCAGTTACCTGAGCTGTACCCACAGTGGTGTGGGTATTAGCCACTCCCTCAACCTCAGAAGTCGGGGTCCAGTGGTAACGAACAAACACCACAAACTCATGTCTTCCTTGGTTGCTGTGGATGACCATGACACCCAGCGCTCTCCACGGATGAGATGGGTGGGCGATCTCACCTTCCTGGCCTTTGGATCTCATCGTAAATCTCATCCACCTAGTCTACCAGAGCTGACCACGGCAAGGGAGAGGCATGTCCCCATCTCTACGGGGTGTGAGGCCGCCAGCTACCCTCACCTGGTTTAGCCCGCCTGTCGAAGCGGTGCGCCGGGGTGTGGTCGCTGTAAACAGCCCCTTGGAGCCACAGGTGAGAGCTGAGTGTCCAGTGGAGATCAAAGGTGAGCATGCATGACAAGATCCTTCACCAGAGCTGCTACCCCTCCCTCAACACCCCATATGCCCCACTGTACCTCATAAAACCAAATCAAAGAGATCATGGAATGACAAGATTCAGGGAGAAGGACATTCCTCCAACAATAACCAGGCTGCCTCTTCAGTATATCAGTCTTATAATCATTCTTTTGTACAATTTGTATATTGGCTGTTTGTCAGTCTTTAGTTACGAATATTTTTTCATAAATTCTATTTTATTTCTTTATTTTCCTGTTTATGCTTGCAAGAAAATGAACATCATGTAAACGGTAAAGTACCCTTGCTTTGATAATAAATTTATTTTGAACTTCGAACTTTGAACAGCTTTCATTTGAAAAGAAGGCAGAGTAGACTCAATGGGCTGATTGGCCTAATTCTACATAAGAACATAAGAAATAGGAGCAGGAGTAGGTCATCCAGCCCATCGAGCCTGCCCCGCCATTCAATAAGATCGTAGTTGATCTGTCCATAAACTCAGCTCCATCTATCTGCCTTTTCCCCATAACCCTTATTTCTCTTACTATGTAAAAACCTATCTAACTGTTTCTGAGATATATTTAGTGAAGAAGCTTCAACTGCTTCCCTGGACAGAGAATTCCACAGATTCACCACTCTCTGGGGAAAACAGTTTCTCCTCATCTCCATCCTAAATCTTCTCCCCTGAACCTTGAGGTAATGTCCCCTGGTTCTAGTCTCACCTACCAATGGAAACAACTTTTCTACTTCTATCTTACCTTTCCCTTTCAAAGTTTTGTATATTTCTGTAAGATCCCCTCTCATTCTTCTGAACTCCATATAGTCCCAGACGACTCAATCTCTCCTCATAGGTTAACCCCTTCATCCCTGGAATCAACCTAGTGAACCTCCTCTCCACTGCCTCCAAAGCCAGTATATCCTTCCTCAAGTATGGAGACCAGAACTGGGCACAGTTGTCCAGGTGCAGCTTCACCAGTACCCTGTATAGTTGCAGCATGACCCCCCTGCTCTTGAATTCAATCTCTTTAGCAATGAAGGCCAACATTCTGTTTGCCTTCTTAATAACCTGTTGTACCTGCAAACCAACTTTTTGCAATTCATGCACAAGCACTCCTAAGTCCCTCTGCACAACAGCATGCAGCAATCTTTCACCATTTAAATAATAATCTGCTCTTCTATTAGTCCTTCTAAAGTTCATGATCTCGCATTTACCAAAGTTGTATTCCATCTGCCAGACCTTGGCCCACTCACTTAACCTATCTATATCCCTTTGCAGACTCTCCACGTTCTCTGTACAATTTGCTTTTCCACTCAGTTTAATGTCATCAGCAAATTTTGCTACACTACACTCAGTCCCCTCTTCCAAATTATCAATGTAAATGGTAAACAGCTGCGGACCCACCACCGCCCCTGCGGCAGCCTACTCACTGCAGACTGCCAACCGGAGAAACACCCATTTATACCAACTCTTTGCCTTCCATCGGTTAACCAATCCACTATCCATGCCAATACACTTCCTCGGACTCCATGCATCCGTATCTTATTTATGTCTCTTGTGCGGCACCTTATCGAACGCCTTCTGGAAATCCAAGTATACGACATCCACCTGCTCCCCCCATCCACTGCACTCATTATGTCCTCAAGGAACTCCAATAAGTTTGTTAAACAGGACCTGCCCTTTCCAAATCCATGCTGCATCTGTCTAATGGAACCACTCCTTTCTAAATGCTTTGCTATTTCTTCCTTAATGACAGCTTCAAGCATTTTCCCGACTACAGGTGTTAAGCTAACTGGCCTATAGATGCCCGTCTTTTGCCTAAATCATTTTTTAAAAAGTGGCGTGACATTTGCTGTCTTCCAGTCCGCCGGGACCTGCCCAAGGTCTAGAGAGTTTTGATAAATGATTACCAACGCGTCTACTATAACCTCTGCCAATTCCTGCAGCACCCTGGGATGCATCCCATCAGAGACCAGGGGACTTATCTACCTTCAGGTCCTCAAGTTTGCTCATCACTATCTCTTTAGTGACAGTGATTTTATCAAGGTCCTCAGCTCCTATTTTGTCCATAACATCCTTCTTTGGCATATTAGACGTGTTCTCCACCATGGAGACCAACACAAAAGAGTCGTTCAATGCCTCAGCCATTTCCTTATCACCTAATATCAATTTCTCCTTATCATCTTCCAGGGGACCTACGATGACTTTGGCCACTCTCTTCCGCTTTGTATACAGTATTTATAAAAACTTCTGCTATCTGTTTTTATATTTTGTGCTAATTTACTTTCACACTCTATCTTCCCTTTCCTTATTTCTTGTTTAATTGTTCTCTGTTGCTTTTTAAAGTTTTCCCAATCCTCCAGTCTCCCACTACTCTTTGTGACTTTGTACACATGAGCTTTTAATTTGATACGATCTTTTATTTCCTTTAGTTATCCAAGGCTGGCTTTCCCCACACTTACTGTCCTTACTTTTGACTGGAATATACTTTTGTTGAGCACTGTGAAAAAGCTCTTTGAAGGTATTCCACTGTTCCTGCTCTTATGTGTTTTGATCTTATGGTCAAATATCTAAACATTGAGAAATAAACAAGACAATAACTCTCCATTTAGCAACTGATAGTTAACTATCAGTGCAATAAAACAAAGTTTACTAGAAATATTAAGACCATAAGACCATAACACATAGGAGCAGAATTAGGCCATTTGGCCCATTGAACCTACTCTGATATTCCATCATGGCTGATTTATTATCCCTCTCAACCCCATTCTCCTGACTTCTCACTGTAACCTTTGATGCTGTTATTAATCAAGAACCGATCAACCTCTGCTCCAAATGTACCCAGACTCGGCCTCCACAGCCGCCTGTGGCAATGATTTCCACAGATTCACCACCCTCTGGCTAAAGTAAAGTCTCTACTTCTTTTATACCATGAACTAACACCATTAAGCAAGGGTCCAAGGACCCCAGTTTGGGAACCCCTAGGTTACAGAAATTCCTCCTCAGCTCTGTTTGAAAGGGATGTGCTTACATTTTGGGGCTTTGAATCAATTTCCAGTGTTGAGGTTTATATGAACTACAACCTTTGACATTCACTTTAGAGTTCTCAATTTCGTAGATAAAATCAACTTCTGTGAGATGTTCTCTGTCCCAAGATGTTGATTGCCTGTCAATGATAATAAACCTGTTCTCAAATGAATGAAATCTGTCTGCATCGTATGTTATTTTCCCCCCTCACTGGAGTACATCAATTTGTGGCAAGGTCATGGATTTTCATCACGTGGTCTTTGACCTATGCAAAGCAAATGCTCCAAGTTAGAAAATGTACTGAATCTCGTACTCTCAATCTTTCACACTTGGAATATACACTCGGTGGCCATTTTATTAGACACAGCTGTACATCTGCTCGTTAATGCAAATATCTAATCAGCCAATCCTATGACAGCAACTCGATGCATAAAAGCATGCAGCCATAGTCAAGAGGTTCGGTTGCTCTACAGACCAAACATCAGAATGGGGAAGAAATGTGATCTAAGTGACTTTGACCGTGGAATGATTTCTGGTGCCAAACAGGGTGGTTTGAGTATCTCAGAAATTGCTGATCTCCTGGGATTTTCCGTCTCTAGAGTTTACAGAGAAACAAAACCCGTCCAGAGAGCGGCAGTTCTGTGGGCAAAAAATGCCTTGTTTTTTGAGAGAGGTCAGAAGAGAAAGGCCAGGTTAGTTCAAGCTGATAGGGAGGCAACGGTAACTCAAATAACCACACGTTACCACAGTGGTATGCCTCTCAAAATCCAACCCTACATCCCAGTTGATGCACTCCGAACATACCATCGACTTCAGAGGACGATGGAGACAAGACGTCTTTACTAGCCTGTGTCTACCAGGAGCTCAGGGCCCAAGAAGAAGACAACGGTGGCGTGCAAAAGAGCAACTTTGAATGCACAACACATTGAACCGTGAAGGAGGTGAGCTACAGCCAATGAGGTGTGGGCGTGTGAGCGCACACACATCTTTTGCTACAAAGGAATTTAAACCGCGCACAGAAGATTGTTGCCCTTACCTCGTTGGCATGTCAGGTACATTACATGATCATACAGAATTACATTTCATTTTCCATTTTCTGACACAGACAGTGTTGACAACGTGGAGTTTGCAATGATTTGTCTGCATATTTTAGAAATTATTCAGTAAGCAAATGTAGTTGACACTGGGCAAAAAATTGCACAGCACAAGACTTTTGCGCACACTGGTCATTGCAAATTAGAGGGAACATTGGCTACAGCATACAGTCAGTGGACATTTTATTAAGTAGAAGAATAAGGTGGCCACGGACTGGACAGCTCTTCAAAGTGCCTCCTGATAAATTCTACAGGTAAACATCCTTTCACACCATATTACAGGAAGAAACAAAACTCCCTACAAATTCACTCCATATGTGATTTTTTCTTAAAGTTCCTCTCAGCAGACTTGAAGTTTTCATGTGATGTAATAAGGAGAGCTAATTGTACTATAGGCTTTAGCGCAGAACTTCCTACGCATCCTGTCAAATAGCAGAAAGAACATCAGTTAACTGAAAGTACGTTGGTGGTTGATTTAAAACCCTGTGAACCAGTATACAGCACTGAAGCTTTTATATACAAAAAAAAGATTAGCAGGGGTTAAACAGTGACGGAAGTGTCTCATTTCTTGTAAGTGCACAGATATTCAAATTATCAGACATGAATATGAAACATGTAGGAACTAGCCTACATTTCACACTGGACTATTAATTTTAATATTTTGAATTAAAATTAAATGTCAGCCAATGCATAATCTTAGCATATAAACTGCAATTATATGCGTTTTTAATTAGACCAATTTTACATTAAAAGTGTACAACACCAAGACAATAATTATGTTGCTATGCAACATCAGAAATGAATTTTAAAGAAAAGTTGTGTTTATTATTATAACATTGTATTTATCTCACAGTTTCCATTTATTGACCTTCTACGGATTGGATATTATTTCAACCAATTTGTTTTGAAAATAAATTAAACATGGCCCGTGTGCTTCGTAATGGCTCATTGCAAAAGTGAATAGAGTGCAGTCCTTTATCCATTTATTCAGTTACTCAGTTACATGCAGCCTCAGTAGGTGTACGTTTGTTTCCAGGCTGGTCTTGAGCCAACTAATGATGCCAGGTGCACTTCAATTGGTAATGTGGGTCTGAGACTCTGAAACAGTTTGTTGTAGTGTTGAGAAGCATGCAGACTACCAGAGGGACCCAGTGCACCAAAACTGTCGATGTCTCGAGTCAAATCCCTGCATCAGATTCCCTTCCTCCCATGCAGATGTGTTTGGAGGAGGAGGGGGGGAGACATCAGAGTTAGGGTTTTGACACAGAGAGTGGTTAGTATGGTGTGGCAGGCATGGTGGTAAAGGCAGATGCGTCAGGGACATTTAAGAGGTTGTTAGATAAGGCACATGAATGTGAAAATGAAGGGTTGAACTGTTCCTAGAGTAGGGTAAAGGGTCGGCACAACATCATGGGCTGAAGGTCGTGTACTGTGCTGTGGTGTTCCATGTTCTATGTTGTAATACTTACACCCTGTCCCATCTCCTAGTTCTGCAAGATCCACATCTACATTCTTGACCCTCCAGTCTTTTGATAGCACAATTCCGTCCCCACTCCAATATCCCTTCTCCAGGTCAACTTCTTAATTAACCCCTCCCTCCAACCCAGTTGTTTCCAACTCCCCCAATGGTGGCAAGCACCATTTCTGGCTAAATACATGACTATTGTCCTCAGTCAGCGGTACCTTAATTCCCCTCTGTGACCTCCTCTGTTGCAATCAATAGAAGATTGTTCACTCGTGGTAATATTTAAATGCAAGGTGATGGAGTGAAGAGGTGGACTGTTGCATGTGCCTGCAGCTTGTGCATAGAGTTTGCATCCGCTCCCAGCCCAGGGAATTGGAATTGGATTGTCACAAGGAACGAGATACAGTGAAAAGCTTATCTTGTATACTGTTCATACAGATTAGAGTATTACAAATTGTATTGAGGGAGAATAGTTAAATCAATAAACACAAGAGATTCTGCAGAGAAACACACACACACAAAATGCTGGAGGGACTCAGCAGGTCAGGCAGCATCTATGGAAATGAATAAACAGTTGATGTTTCATAGAAACGTAGAAACATAGAAAATAGGTGTAGGAGTAGGCCATTCAGCCCTTCGAGCCTGCACCGCCATTTATTATGATCATGGCTGATCATCCAACTCAGAACCCCGCCCCAGCCTTCCCTCCATACTCCCTGACCCCCGTAGCCACAAGGGCCATATCTAACTCCCCCTTAAATATAGCCAATGAACTGGCCTCAACTGTTTCCTGTGGCAGAGAATTCCACAGATTCACCACTCTCTGTGTGAAGAAGTTCTTCCTAATCTCGGTCCTAAAAGGCTTCCCCTCTATCCTCAAACTGTGGCCCCTCGTTCTGGACTTCCCCAACATCGGGAACAATCTTCCTGCATCTAGCCTGTCCAACCCCTTTAGGATCTTATACGTTTCAATCAGATCCCCCCTCAATCTTCTAAATTCCAACGAGTACAAGCCCAGTTCATCCAGTCTTTCTTCATATGAAAGTCCTGCCATCCCAGGAATCAATCTGGTGAACCTTCTTTGTACTCCCTCTATGGCAAGGATGTCCTTCCTCAGATTAGGGACCAAAACTGCACACAATACTCCAGGTGTGGTCTCACCAAGGCCTTGTACAACTGCAGTAGTACCTCCCTGCTCCTGTACTCGAATCCTCTCGCTATAAATGCCAGCATACTATTCGCCTTTTTCACCGCCTGCTGTACCTGCATGCCCACTTTCAATGACCGGTGTATAATGACACCCAAGTCTCGTTGCACCTCCCCTTTTCCTAATCGGCCACCATTCAGATAATAATCTGTTTTCCTATTTTTGCCACCAAAGTGGACAACTTCACATTTATCCACATTAAATTGCATCTGCCATGAATTTGCCCACTCACCCAACCTATCCAAGTCACCCTGCATCCTCTTAGCATCCTCCTCACAGCTAACACTGCCACCCAGCTTCGTGTCATCCGCAAACTTGGAGATGCTGCATTTAATTCCCTCATCCAAGTCATTAATATATATTGTAAACAACTGGGGTCCCAGCACTGAGCCTTGCGGTACCCCACTAGTCACTGCCTGCCATTCTGAAAAGGTCCCGTTTATTCCCACTCTTTGCTTCCTGTCTGCTAACCAATTCTCCACCCACACCAATACCTTACCCCCAATACCGTGTGCTTTAAGTTTGCACACTAATCTCCTGTGTTGGACCTTGTCAAAAGCCTTTTGAAAATCCAAATATACCACATCCACTGGTTCTCCCCTATCCACTCTACTAGTTACATCCTCAAAAAATTCTATGAGATTCGTCAGACATGATTTTCCTTTCACAAATCCATGCTGACTTTGTCCGATCATTTCACTGTTTTCCAAATGTGCTGTTATCACATCCTTGATAGCTGACTCCAGCGGTTTCCCCACCACCGACGTTAGGTTAACCGGTCTATAATTCCCCGGTTTCTCTCTCCCTCCTTTTTTAAAAAGTGGAGTTACATTAGCCACCCTCCAATCCTCAGGAACTAGTCCAGAATCTAACGAGTTTTGAAAAATTATCACTAATGCATCCACTATTTCTTGGGCTACTTCCTTAAGCACTCTAGGATGCAGACCATCTGGCCCTGGGGATTTATCTGCCTTCAATCCCTTCAATTTACCTAACATCACTTCCCTACTAACATGTATTTCGCTCAGTTCCTCCATCTCACCGGACCCTCTGTCCCCTACTATTTCTGGAAGATTATTTATGTCCTCCTTAGTGAAGACAGAACCAAAGTAATTATTCAATTGGTCTGCCATGTCCTTGCTCCCCATAATCAATTCACCTGTTTCTGTCTGCAGGGGACCTACATTTGTCTTTACCAGTCTTTTCCTTTTTACATATCTATAAAAGCTTTTGCAGTCCATTTTTATGTTCCCTGCCAGTTTTCTCTCATAATCTTTTTCCCCTTCCTAATTAAGCCCTTTGTCCTCCTCTGCTGAACTCTGAATTTCTCCCAGTCCTCAGGTAAGCCACTTTGTCTGGCTAATTTGTATGCTTCTTCTTTGGAATTGATACTATCCCTAATTTCTCTTGTCAGCCACGGGTGCACTACCTTCCTTGATTTATTCTTTTGCCAAACTGGGATGAACAATTGTTGTAGTTCATCCATGCAACCTTTAAATGCTTGCCATTGCATATCCACCGTCAATCCTTTAAGTGTCATTTGCCAGTCTATCTTAGCTAATTCACGTCTCATACCTTCAAAGTTACCCCTCTTTAAGTTCAGAACCTTTGTTTCTGAATTAACTATGTCACTCTCCATCTTAATGAAGAATTCCACCATATTATGGTCACTCTTACCCAAGGGGCCTCTCACGACAAGATTGCTAATTAACCCTTCCTCATTGCTCAAAACCCAGTCCAGAATAGCCTGCTCTCTAGTTGGTTCCTCGTCATGTTGGTTCAAAAAACCATCCCGCATACATTCCAAGAAATCCTCTTCCTCAGCATCTTTACTAATTTGGTTCACCCAATCTACATGTAGATTGAAGTCACCCATTATAACTGCTGTTCCTTTATTGCACACATTTCTAATTTCCTGTTTAATACCATCTCCGACCTCACTACTACTGTTAGGTGGCCTGTACACAACTCCCACCAGCGTCTTCTGCCCCTTAGTGTTACGCAGCTCTACCCATATCGATTCCACATCTTCCCGGCTTATGTCCTTCCTTTCTATTGCGTTAATCTCTTCTTTAACCAGCAACGCCACCCCACCTCCCCTTTCTTCATGTCTATCCCTCCTGAATATTGAATATCCCTGAACGTTGAGCTCCCATCCCTGGTCACCCTGGAGCCATGTCTCTGTGATCCCAACTATATCATAATCATTAATAACAATCTGCACTTTCAATTCATCCACCTTATTACGAATGCTCCTTGCATTGACACACAAAGCCTTCAGGCGCTCTTTTACAACTCTCTTAGCCCTTATACAATTATGCTGAAAAGTGGCCCTTTTTAATGCTTGCCCTGGATTTGTCAGCATGCCACTTTTACTTTTCTCCTTAGTACTTTTTGCTTCTATCCTCACTTTACGCCCCCCTGTCTCTCTGCACTGGTTCCCATCCCCCTGTTGTGAACTAACCTCCTCACGCCTAACCTCTTTAATTTGATTCCCACCCCCCCAACCATTCTAGTTTAAAGTCACCTCAGTAGCCCCCGCTAATCTCCCTGCCAGGATATTGGTCCCCCTAGGATTCAAGTGTAACCCGTCCTTTTTGTACAGGTCACGCCTGTGCCAAAAGAGGTCCCAATGACCCAAAAACTTGAATCCCTGCCCCCTGCTCCAATCCCTCAGCCACGCATTTATCCTCCACCTCATCGCATTCCTACTCTCACTGTCGCGTGGCACAGGCAGTAATCCCGAGATTACTACCTTTGCGGTCCTTTTTCTCAACTCCCTTCCTAGCTCCCTATATTCTCCTTTCAGGACCTCATCCCTTTTCCTACCTATGTCATTGGTACCTATATGTACCACGACTTCTGGCTCCTCACCCTCCCACTTCAGGATATCTTGGACACGATCAGAAATATCCCAGACCCTGGCACCAGGGAGGCAAACTACCATCCGGGTCTCTGGACTGCGTCCACAGAATCGCCTATCTGACCCCCTTACTATCGAGTCCCCTATCACAACTGCCCTCCTCTTCCTTGCCCTACCCTTCTGAGCTACAGGGCCAGACTCTGTGCCGGAGGCACGGCCACTGTCGCTTCCCCCGGGTAAGCTGTCCCCCCCAACAGTACTCAAACAAGAGTACCTGTTGTTAAGGGGCACAGCCACCGGGGTACTCCCTATTACCTGACTTTTCCCCTTCCCCCTCCTAACCGTGACCCACTTGTCTGCCTCCCGTGGCCCCGGCGTGACCACCTGCCTGCAACTCCTCTCTATCACCTCCTCACTCTCCCTGACCAGACGAAGGTCATCGAGCTGCAGCTCCAGTTCCGTAACGCGGTCCCTTAGGAGTTTCAGGCTGATATCCTTTATCAGGACTGGAAAGGAAGGGGGAAGATGCTAAAATAAGAAGGTTGGGGGGGGGGTCAGGGAGGGAAAGGAGTATGGGCTGGGAGGTGATAGGTGGAAGACGTAAAGGGCTGAAGAAGGAATCTGATAGGAAAGGAAAGTGGACCATTGGAAAAAGAGAAGGGGGGGGGGTGACAGGTGAAGCCAGGTGGATGGGGGAGGGGAGGATGAAATAATAAGCTGGGAGGTGACAGGTGGGAAAGGTAAAGGGCTGGAGAAGAAGGAAAGAAGAGTGGAACATGGGAGAAAGGGAAGGTGATGGGGCACCACAGGGAGGTGATAGGAAGGTGAGGAGGAGGGGTAGGAAGGGCACCAAGCTGAAACGGTAACAATGCAGAATAAAGTGTAGCTGTAAAGTTCAGTGCAGGTAGATGATAAACCGCCAGATCATCATGAGGTGGATTGTGAGTTCAAGAGCCCATCTTGGTATACCAGAGAACCATTCAGCGGTTCTCTGGTATCTATAACAGCGACATAGAAGCTGAACTTGAACCCGGTGGTACATGCTTTCAGGGATTGTTCTGCACGATGGAAGAAGGGAGAAGAACACTTTTCAATCCCGCTGGGAACTGCTCCCCATGATGGAGCTTGGAGTAAACCACCTCTCTGGTAAGTCTGGGATCGAGATACAAGGAAGGCACCAGGGCACAATTAGGACGATATCATAGCCTCACTTTTGAGATTGTTGGCCTGGGAAAGGACATTAAAATTGGTCTAACTATCCAGACAATCCGTATGCAAAGACAACATCCGTTGGTGTGTTGAGGTATTTCTTGCAGATTATCCAGGACTCGGAAGCACTGAGGAGGAAGGGATCCAGTTACATGATAGACTTTGATTATTGTATTTATCCCCTTAGTGTCTAAACACCATAACCTACAGGATAGAGATCAAGATGCTTTCATGAGTGGGAGAGTCTTAAATGCGGGGACTCTGTGTAGTGGTTGGCGTAGCACTACTGCAGCACCAGTGAACCGGGTTCAATTCCTGGTGCTGCCTGTGGGAACTGGCACGTTCTTCCTGTGACAGTTCGCCCTGGCACAAATCTACGATAAGCTGCTCCAAAAAAGTGTTGAATGGGTGAACCATACATCAGTGGCTGCCAAAGGAATCCCAGTGCAACCCAGAAAAGGGCTTCAATCCAGGTGAAGGCAAGAATTTCTTTTGCTTTCTTTAATTACTGTTCATATTTCCAATATTGCTAGTTACTATGACTGCTCTGTTTGCATATTAAACTATTGTTTGTTACCATGTTTTTCCTCCCTCTCTCTCTCTCGCTGTTGGCAAGGGTATCAAACACAGTGACAGACAGTCCATCAGCCTCTGGCTGATAATTTTCAGTTTTAAAAAAAGCTCTTGTTATGCAGGGTGCGGGCTTTAAGCTTTTGTAACACTGTTTGCCAATAATCCCGTGCAATGTCATGGCAACACAGGTGTTTTAACCAAGTATGAATAGCAGAGTTAGAACAGAGGACTATAGAAACCTGCAGACATTCACACTACTTAAGGAAGATGATCTATTATTAGTTGCTGTTATTTATTTTCCTTTTTTCCCTCTGGGAGAATACTAAATAATGCATGACAAAAATATCACTTCAAGTCAGTTACTCCTTCGTCATACTTGAAAATAAATTGTGAGGGTAAAAACATTTAATTGGTAACACTTGTGAAGTCATCTGCCAGAAACTAGGCCTTCCTGCTAAATGCATTGTGCTACAAGTTATGTCATATAACACAGCGTCTTTATATGGTACACTTTTTAAAAATACCTGTTTTAGTGCACCGCATTCGAAGCTCTCATCGGCAGTTCAGTGCATGAAACTTATTTCTCTCAGAAAATCCCTTGGGATTGAGGATGTCTTGTTTCTGCTGCAGCTCTAAAGTGGCTAATGTGTGAAACAAGAAACTTTTCCCACAAGTGATGCAAGCAGGTGAGTGAGTGAGCATTTTATTAGCTACATCCTCTACCCAATAAAATGGCCATTTGAATCTACATTTGAGTCTATGTTCGTGGTCTTCTGCTGCTGTAGCCCACCTGCTTCCAGGTTCGACGTGTTGTGCGTTCAGAGATGCTCTTCTGCACACCTCTGTTGTAATGTGTTTCTATTTATGTTATAGTCACCTTCCTGTCAGCTTGAGCCAGTCTGGCCATCCCCTTCTGATCTCTCTCATTAACGAGATGTTTTCTCCACTCAGTGCATGATTTTTCTCGCACCATTCTCTGTAAACTCTAGAGGTTGTTGTTACATTTATTTATTTTGAGGTACAGCATGGAGATAGCCATTCCGGCCCTGAGAACTGTACTGTCACATCAAACTCCAGTTCAACCCTAGCCTAATCATGGGATAATTTACAATGAACAATTAAACTACCAGCCGGTAAGTCTTTGGGCTGTGGGTGGGAGGAAACCGGAGCACCCAGAGAAAACACGCACATTCCACGGGGAGGACGTACAGACCCCTTACAGTTGGCATCAGAATTGAACTCCGACACCCTGAGCCGTAATAGTGTAGCACTGACCCCCTACGCTACTGTGGCGTCCATTAGACAAATAGCAGAGGACGCTTTCAATTGATTGGCCTCTGGCTTATGGTCCCAGCACACTCCCACTGCGCCCCTCTGCTGTCATGAAAATCCCAGGAGATCAGCAGCTTCTGAGACACTCAAACCACCCTGTCTGGCACCAACAATCATTCCATGGCCAAAGTCTCTTAGATCACATTTCTTCCCCTTTCTGATCTTTGGTGTGAACAACAACTGAACCTCTTGACCATGTCTGCATGCTTTTATGCATTGAGTTGCTGCCACATGATTGGCTGGTTAGATATTTGCATTAACAAGCAGGTGTACCTAATAAAGTGGTCAATGAGTGTATACAACTTCTCTTTATATTTGTGCTTGCAATGGTCTGGCGGGGTGAGGGTAGAGTGGGGAGGCAATTTACCACCACAGTCATTTGTGTGTATCATGTGCAGCACTTGTGCTAATACTGGTATTGTTGGACAAGAGATCTTGGCATGTTCAAAGTTCATTTATTATCAAAGTACTGTATGTATACATTACACAACCTTGAGATTCGTCTGCTAAGAGGCAGCCACAAAATAAAGAAACCCAAAAATAAATCCCCCAAAAAAATCGTCAAACCCAACGCACAGAGAAAAAAAATAACAAATCATGCAAACAATAAACTCAAGCAACTAGCACTCTGAGCTGAAGTCTACAAAGAGTTTGTCCATGGACCCTTAGTTCAGCGCACAGCTGAGTAACCGCCATGAAGCAGTGGGCTGAACTGGCCTATCCCTCACCCCCGACACTCTGACCTCTCCAGTTCGACCCAGTGCTTAAATCATCATCTGAACATCCGGTTCAGTTGCTTCACTATTCTCTGGAGCCTGGGCCCACTGCCTCAATTTAGCCCAGTGCTCAAAGCATTGTCCAAATATCTGGTTCAGTCGTTTCAATAGACTCTGGAGCCTAGGCCCACTGCCTCATTTCGGCCCAGTGCTCAAATTGTCATCTAAACAAACACAGGCGCAGATTTGCAGCAATTTCACTTCATAAACTTACAACAGACTCTGTTTATCTGTAAAATATTGCTGAATAAACTATCTAAAGGAAGGGGAGTGACAAATGTAAAGGGGATACAGCATAGGCCTTTGTTTTGGAATACACTGCTCCAGTGCATGTTGTGTTCTTATTTTTATATGTACCGTGGATTAACAATAAAGAATCATCTTCTGGAAGAATTAGAATTTTTATTTACAGCAATAAAACCAAACCACGTTTTACCAAGCCATGTTCCAGATCATTCTATCATTTCTGCACATGCTCAGAACTCTCTCCAATCACATTCTGACACGTCATATTATGTGATATCACCACATCTTCCTTTTCTTAAAAAGAAAAACGATTAGCAACATTGAACAAAACAAATGCATAATTTAACATGTCTCTATCAGTCTCTCTGGGGGTTTACGAACACGAGTAGACCTTCTAAGTGCTTCACACAGTTCTTGTGTTTCGTTGTTATTTCCATGTTCTGTCTGGTCTGCATCAGTTAACTGAAACTCTGAAGTTGGCTCTTTTTTAAGGTCTTTGCGATTTCTTCTTAACACTGTTCCTTTTACATGTACGCAGACAGCTGGTGAAACAATTGATCAATATGTTACTGAATTGAGACACCGGAGCAAAACATGCGAGTTTGCAGAATTGACAGACTCTCTCATTAAAGACAGAATTGTTTGTGGCATTCGGGATAATGGTCTGAGAGAAAGACTGCTAAGAGAACAAGATTTAGACTTGGAAAAAGCTTTGATGCTCTGCAAAGCTTCAGAGACCACGACGTCGCAGGCTACAGAACTTTTCATTGAAAGCTGCCACGTCGACACTGTAAAAAGTGCGAACATACTAGAAAAAATAATAAAACAACGGCAAAACCGACAGAGAGCAAGATGTCATCTAACAGACAAAAGCTATGTGATCGCTGTGGGCTGCAGCACCAGCCTAAACAGTGTCCAGCATACTGGAAAATGTGCAATGACTGCGGTAAGAGTAACCACTTTTCACTCTGTTGTAGAAGTAGAAAGAAAATAAAACAAGTAAATGCAGTGCTTGAAAGTGAACTTGAGGAGGTTTATATAGATGTGCTTTGTGAAAACAAATGAAGTAAGAATGACTGGACTATTCCATTGCAAGTTCCATTCCATTGCACGGACTAGAAGAGCCGAGATGGCCTGTTTCCATGCTGTAATTGTTATATGGTTATATGGTTATAAGTGAACCAAAACAATATTCTGTTTAAGCTTGATACTGGAGCGCAAGTAAATGTTCTTGCAGAATCTGAGTTTAATGCATTAAAGTCAAGACCAAAGTTAAATAAGACAAATATAAAAGTGACTGGGTATTCAGGTGCAGACATTCCAGTTAAAGGCAAAAGAATCACACAAAAATATTGTGCACACGCTTTCATTTGTGGTAGTGCCAAAGAATGTACAGTCAATACTAGGTCTATCTGCCTGTGAGAGCCTGAATTTGGTGAAAAGAGTATTAGTCCTGGACAGTGACACAGAGTCAGAATACAGCGACAGAAGGAATGGCTAGAAGTCATAAAACAAGCTCCCAGACCCATTCCTTTGTTACCAGCATCTGACAAAGCATTGCCACCAAAATCAGAAGCTGGATGTAACACACATGCATCAATGGGCCATACATTCCATTACAATCTCACCTCTGCAGGAGGACAGAGGCCAAACTTGCCGGTACAGTCCAATACTGATCTGAAGCCAAAGAGTGACAAGAATCAGGATCCAATTGAAGAAGTGAAAGCACAAGTGAAGGAATTGAGAAGTTTTATTGAAATGATGAAGTCTCAGTATAAAAAAGAGATTACACAGTTAATGAATGAAGTAGATGGAGAAAAGAAGATTCGTATTTCATTACAAATAGAAGTGAAGGAATTAAGAAAGCTACGGTAGTTGAAGAAGTACAACCCAGATCATATATGGTCCAAACAGAAGAAGGAACAGTGTTAAGAAGAAATCGCAAAGACCTTAAGAAAGAGCCAACTTCAGAGTTTCAGTTAACTGATGCAGACAAGACAGAACATGGAAATAACAATGAAACACAAGAACTGTGTGAACCACTTAGAAGGTCTACTCGTGTTCGTAAACCCCCAGAGAGACTGATAGAGACATGTTAGATTATGCATTTGTTCTGGTTGATGTTGCTAATTGGTTTTCTTTTTAAGGAAAGGAAGATATGGTGATATCACGTGTAAGAACGTGATTGGAGAGAGTTCTGAGCATGCGCAGAAATGATAGAATGATCTGGAACATGGCTTGGTAAAAACGTGGTTTGGTTTTGTTGCTGTAAGTAAAAGTTCTAATTCTTCCAGAATATGATTCTTTATTGTTAACCCACGGTACATATAAATATAAGAACTCAACAGTGCACAAAAGTGAGGGCTCTGTATTATGCTAATCCTGGTCAGCAGCATAAATTAATAATTTGATTGGCACAGCTGGCATTACCTACAAAAGCAACTGAACATGGTGTTAGAAGCAAGACCTCAGAGGTTAATATGGAACTAGGCATCAACTTATTCTCTTGGCTGAGACAGAAGCTGACCATAATTTGGTGAATATCACTTTAAGCAGAATTATGTGTGCTATGCACTCTGTGGCCACTTTATTAGGTACACTTTTTCCATTGAGAGTGGGGAAGATTCAATCAAGAGGGCATGGGTTGAGAATTAGAGGACAAAAGTTTAGGAGTAAAATGAGGGGGAACTTCTTTACTCAGAGAGCGGTAGCTGTGTGGAATGAGCTTCCAGCAGAAGTGGTTGAGGCAGGTTCGATGTTGTCGTTTAAAGTTAAATTGGATAGATATATGGACAGGAAAGGAACGGAGGGTTATGGGCTGAGTGCAGGTCGGTGGGAATAGGATAGGGTAAGAGTTCGGCATGGACTAGAAGGGCCGAGATGGCCTGTTTCCGTGCTGTAATTGTTATATGGTTATATGGTTATATGCATGTACACCTGCTGGTTAATGCAAATATCTAAGCAGACAATTATGTGGCAGCAACTCAGTGCATAAAAGTATGCAGACATAGCCAAGTTCAGTTGTTGTTCAGACCAAATATCAGAATGGGGAAGAAATGTGATCTAAATGACTTTGACTGTGGAATGATTGTAGGTGACAGACGGGGTGGTTTGAGTATCTCAGAAACTGCTGATCTAGGATTTTCATGCAGAACCATCTCCAGAGTTTACAGGGAATGGTGCGAGGAACAAAAGAAGCCGATGAGTGATGCCAAGGCGTTCTGTCAGTGAAGACACCTTGTTAGTATTGAGCTCAGAGGAGAATGGCCAGTCTGGTACAAGATGACAGGAAGATGACAGTAAGTCAAATAATCATGCATTACAGCAGCGGTGTGTAGAAGAGCATCTCTAAACACACAACACATGGAACCATGAAGCGGATGGACTACAGCAGCAGAAGACCACAAACATACACTCAGTGGCCATCTTTCTTTGGGTAATGGAGGTACTAAATAAAATGGCCTCTAAGTGTAAAGTGCTTGTGCAAACTTGTGAAATTATATGCATACAATCCTTCATATTTACCTTCCGTGCATTAACAGCACTTCTTTAAGAATTTGTTACGTTGTTATAGAATTGCACAAGGTTTACCAGCTCAGTGATACAGATAAATGTGGCAGGAACCCATGCACCTTTCCAGTGTCTATGGCTAGGTTAAAATGATAGCTTAGTCCTCACTCAACCACCATTGTTGCCTTGGTTGGTAACAGCTAACAAAGCAGCATGGTAGCATAGTGATTAGCATAATCATTTTACAGCACCAACAGTAACTGATCAGGGTTCAATTCCCACTGCTGACAGTAAGGATTTTGTACATTCTCTCTGTGACAGTGTGGGGTTTTTTTCCCCCACAGTCCAAAGACATCAGGTTAGTGAGTTGTGAGAAGGTTATCTTGGTATCAGAATTGGGCTGCCCCCAGCACATTGTCAAACTGTGCTGGCCGCTGATGCAAAACTACGCATTTCGCTGTATGTTTTGATGTACATGTGACAAATAAAGCTAATCTTTAATCTCTTCTACAGGAAGCATCAGTGATTGAATCATCAGCTTCCTTGGTCATGCCGCTCCAACCTACACTGAATTACACTGTAATCAATGTAGAGTGAATAAGTTGTACGGGATATCTTCAATTACGTAACAAATAGGACTACGATTACCAGCAGTTGTCATTTGCATATTGTTTACGTCTCAAGGTTTGATTCAAGCATGCACACGAACAAAAGCTGACGTTGAAATAGGTAAGGTAACAGTTCAAAGTAAATTTATTACCAGAAGTACATATATGTTACCATATATAACCCTAAAATACATTTTCTTGTGGGCATACTCAATAAATCCATAGAATAATAACCATAACAAAATTAATGAAAGACCACACCAAACCAACTTGGGCATTCAATCAGTGTAAAAAAGACAGAAAATGTGCAAATACAAAAAGAAAGAAATAATAATAATAAATAAATAAGCAATAACTATTGATAACATGAGATGAAGAGTCCTTGGAAGTGAGTCCGTTGGCTATGGGGACATTTCAATGATGTCACAAGTGAAGTTGAGTGAAGTTATCCCCTTTGGTTCAAGAGTCTGATAGTTGAGGGATAATAACTGTTACTAAAACTGCTGGTTCGAGTGCTGAGGCTCCTGTACTTTCTTCCTGATGGCAGCAACAAGAAAAGAGCATGTCCTGGGTGGCGGGTGGGGGGGGGGCGGTTTCTGATGATGGATGCTGCTTTCCTGTCACAGAGTTTCATGTAGATGAGCTCGATGCTGGGGAGTACATTACCTGTGATGGATTGGACCATATCCATTACTTTTTGTAGGATTTTCCATTCAAGGCCATTAGTGTTTCCATACCAGGCTGTGATGCAGCCAGTCAATAAACTCTCCACCACACATCTATAGAAGTTTGTCAAAGTTTTGGATATCATGCCGAACCTTTACAAACTCTTAAAGAAGTAATCTCACTGCCATGCTTCTTTCATAATTGTACTTATGTGCTGGGACCAGGATAAGTCATCTGAAATGATAACACAGAGGAATTTAAAGTTGCTGACCCTCTCCACCTCTGATCTGCCAATGAAGACTGGCTCATAGACCTTCAGTTTCCTCCTCCCAATGTCAATAATCAGCTCCTTGGTCTTACTGACATTGAGTAAGAGGTTTCTGTGGTACCAATCAGCCAGATTTTCAATCTCCATCCTATATGCTGATTTGTCATCACCTTTGATTCAGCCAACTTCAGTCATTTCATCATCGAACTTGAATATGCGTTGGAGCTGTGCTGAGTCTCACAGTCATAATTATAAAGTGACTAGAGCAGGGGGCTAAGCCCACAGCCTTGTGGTGCACCTCTGCTGATGGAGATTGTGGAGGAGATGTTGTTGCCAATCCAAACTGACTGGGTTCTGCAAGTGAGGAAATTAAGGATCCAATTGCACAAGGAGTTATTGAAGCTAATGCCTTGAAGCTTATTGATTGATTTTGAGGAAATGATAGTATTGAATGAGTTGTAGTCGATGTATGCATCTTTGCTGTCCAGATGTTCCAGGGTTGATTGAAGAGCCAATGAAGTAACAACAGTTGTGGACCTGTTGTGACGGTAGGCAAATTTGAGCAGATCCAAATCACTTCTCAAGTAGGAGCTGATCTGTTTCATCGCCAAGCTCTTGAAACACTACATCACTGTGGATTTAAGTGCTGCTCGATGATAATCATTGAGACAGGTTACCAAGTTCTTAGGCACCAGTATAATTGAAAACTGCTTGTAGCAGATGGGTATGTCAGACCGCTGATGCGAGAGGTTAAAGATATCGGTGAACACTCCAGCCAGTTGATCAGCACAGCTCTTTAGTACTTAGCCAGGTACCCCAACTGGTCTGGATTCTTTCTGTGGGTTCACCCTCCTGAAGGATGCTGTCATATTGGCCTCAGAGACAGAAATCAGTGTCATCAGGGGTTGTGGGGGGTTCATGAATGTTTTTCATGGTCAAAGCGAGCCTAAGAGGCGCTCAGTTTATCTGGGAAGCAAGCCTTGTTATGTCGCTTGGCGTCACTTTGTGAGCGCTGCCACAGCTGCTGAGCATTCTTCAGTGATTCAAGTTTGGACCGGAATTGCCACTCCACATGCGAGATGGCTCCTGGGCCTCTTGAATCTTACCTGGTCACCAGACCTGAATGCCACTGATTTGGCCCTCAGCAGATTGTGGATCTCATGGTTCAGCCAGGACTTCTGGTTGGGGAGAACTCCGAATGAATTATGGGGACTTACTCATCTATGACTGTTTTTGTAATGTCCATGACAACCATCGTGTATTCATTCAGATCCTCTGAGTCCTTGAACACAACCCAGTCCACGGACTCAAAGCAATCCTGTAGCCACGCCTCTGCCTCCCATGTCCACCTTATTGTTGTCCTTATCTCTGAAGCCTTGCTCTTCAGCCTCTGCCTGTATATAGGTAGGAGAAGGACAACCAGATGATCAGATTTCCTGAAATGCAGTCTGGGCATGGAACAGTAGGCATACCTAAACTGGTGTGTTGGGTTTCCTGGTGCTGCAGGTTATATGTTGATGATAATAGGGCAGAGAGTTTCTCAATCAAGCCTGACTAAAGTCCCTGACTGTGATTTAAAAGGTGTTCGGGTGGGCCTTTCTTATTTGGTGACAGCAGCATTCAATATCTTGGGTGCCTGACTAACACCGACTTTTGATGGTATGTAAACTGCAGCCAGGATCATGGAGAAAAACTTTCTTAGTGAATAGAGTGGTCTGAACTTAATTATTACTTAATTATTAGATGTTCCAGGTCGGGGGAACAGGAGTACGCCAAGGCTGCTGCTTCTGTGCACTGGAAAGAATTTTCATAGAACATAGGCTCCCACCTTTTGATTTCAAATTTGCAGTCTGGTCCATCCTGTGTATTAAAAAGCCCTTGGGTCTTACCAATGCATCCATTGTAACCGAGTGTGCCATGTCTCCATGAAACAGAGAACACAGCAATTCCTCATTTCCCTCTGATAAAGCAATCTTGCCCTTGGGTCCTCAGTCTTGTTCTCCAACGACTGTACAATTGCTAACAAGATGCTGGGTAGAGGAACTGCCATTCCTCCGGGAATCAGCCTGGCTTGGAGTCCTCGCCTCCACCGCCTTTACTGGCCAGGGTGATATACCTCCACCTGCTTAAAGGTGCCGTACCTGTATGCTTGAGCGTTAAGCCCACCGAGACCTTCAGAAGATCATAAAATTATTAATTCATTAAGACGTTGCTTAAAGGGAAGCTACAGGCTGCAGATTGTGGTTAGAGTAATTCAGAAAAGGTATATTTATATTTAGATAAAGGTATATTTAGAAATTTTGTAAGCAGCCCACAATACATCACCAAGGTTCACCATGTGAAATATTATTGATTGTACAAAAAATATGAGGAGTTTAGAAGAATGAGGAGGGATGTCATTGAAAACTATCAAATATTAAAAGACCTTGATAGAATGGACGTGAATAGGAATTTTCCAATAAGGGGAGAGTCTAGAACCAGAGGGCACATCCTCAAAATACATCCCTTTAAAACAAAGAGGAGGAGGAAATTTCTTTAGCCAGAGATAGCGAATCTGTAGAATTCATTGCCACGGAAAGCTGCGGAGACCAAGTCATTGGGTACATTTAAAATGGAGGCTGATAGTTTTTTGATTTGTAAGGGCATTGAAGATTACAGGGAGAAGGCAGGAGAATGGGGTTGAGAGGGATAATAAGAAAGCCATGATGGAATGGCAGAGCAGACTTGAATGACCTAATTTTGCTCCTCAGACATATTAGGATACTTTGATCAGCAATCTCCTTGCTTCTCAGGTAAAAGAGACAATTATTCAATAGGATATGAAATGCAACGTCAGTCTTCTGTTTTTCTGCAATATGGAAGGAAGCTTTTAACTGAACTGGCATTTTTCTTGATGATGGTTTAAATATTAAGCCAGACTACTTTATCCCAATTCACCTGCCGTTAATCAGCTACAGTAATGTATAAGCCGCTGAACAGAAGTGTTGAAAGCGATGGAAAATCTGGCATCAGCAGAATGAAACAGTCAGTTTATAGCTGCCAAATTCAGCACATTGTGGAAAAAAGACTTAGTTAAAGACCGGTGGATGAGCTCAGTAACAAGTGTATTCAAACACACAGAGGTCACACACAGCATCCTTGCATACAAACAAAGGATGAAAAATATTCTAAGTAGGTCCTGTTCAGGAGTGACAGTTAGCAAGCCTGCACCACATCAGTTGGTTTGTTGTGTAGTGGGTGTGTGTCTCCTGCCAGAAGATCATGGAAATCTATTCGGGCTGGGAGCTCAGGAGCAGACTGGAGACTGAATAAAAATAGTTGTCTGATGTGGTAAAACGATGCACTCAAGCTTTTTTCAAAGAAGGAACAGAATTACGGAAGTTACGATATAAAAGGAGACCAGTGTTTTCTTCTGGACAGAGTCTTTACAAGATGGCTGACCCCAGCCATTCTCAATACGCTTCAGAGATTTTCTGCCTGGTGTCAGTGGTCACTTAACCAGGACCTATGATATGCACCAGCTGCTCATATGACCATCCACCACCTGTTTCCATGGCTTCATATGATCCTGAACGGTAGGCTAAGCGGGCTACACCTTGCCTGAGACTAGCAGAAGGAAGGAGTGCATTACACCTCCTTTGATAGAGACATAGCTCCACTCTGCCACCCTTCAAATCTCCAATGCCCTAAAATTGATGTAAATTGTCCCAGTTTATTTTATATATGTTTTCACCCCCATGCCTAGAAAGGCATGCATTTATTGACCATTCCAGAGTCAAACATCATTGGTGACTCAGGAGCCTCACAAAGGCAAGACTAACTACCAGTAGAGTTGTTTCCCTGAAACGATGTGTATTTTTTAAAAAGAACAATCCAGTCTTTTCATTTTAAAGACAATTTAATGCAATTGTTAAGGTCCCGATCTGCCTAAATTTCTTGAACACTAGAGGTTTTGCAGACGCTGGAGATCCAGCGTAACATCATGAAGAAGGGTCTTGGCCCAAAATGTCAACTGTTTATTCTCTCTATAGATGCTGCCTGACCTGAGTTCATCCAGCATTCTTGGTATGTTGATTCAAATTTCTTGTAATGGTTCCCCAGCTGCTGTTGTAAGATATGAATTTTTTTTCAATCAATGACTCTGGATACTGAATACCACACCAAATTAATTGGCCTCAGACATTACTGGGAATCCAAGAGGACCACAACCTTGTCATTGGGTTTGGAGGCTTGCATGCTTCAATGACCCAGACTGTTATGCTGCCTGGAGTCAGGGCTTTATGCTTTGGCTCTTGGTAGGGTCACCCATGCCAAACAGGTCAAAGAGTAGAGGACAGACTAAGAGTGGTCTACCCGTCCTCCTCATTTGGATGTAAAACAGAATTGTTATGAAAACAGCAATGAAAGATCCTTCCACACTCTGACTGCGAAGGTATTCCTGAGTCTCCATCCAGGACTTGCATAACTGACCATAGAGGAAGCAATTGACATGATGGAAGCTCCAAACGCTGCCAGAGATGGAAAACCTTTAGTGCTGCCCAAACACCCTGTGATATAATGGGCAGTTTCTCTTTCTCCCTCTCCCCCTCTCCTCCCTCACCCTCACCCCCTCCCTCTCTCCCTCACCCCTCCCTCTCTCTCTCTCCCTCACCCCCTCCCTCTCTCCCTAACCCCCTCTCCCTCATCCCCTCCCTCTCTCTCTCTCTCCCTCAACCCTTCTCTCTCTGCCTAACCCCCTCTCCCTCCCTCTCTCCCTCATCCCCCTCTCCCTCCCTCGCCCTCTCCTTCTCTCCCTAACCCCCTCTCCCTCCCTCTCTCCCTAACCTCTCTCCCTCCCTCTCTCCCTCCCCCCTCCCTCTCTCCCTTACCCCTCCCCCTCTCTCTCACTCTCCCTCCCACCCTGCCTCACATACAAATGTATGCACACAGACACGCATACACACATGCTGGCCTGTACAAAGACACATATGCAAATTGATTAAGAACACGAGGAAGTTCTATATTCATAGCATTCACGGAAAAGAACTTAACTTACGTTTATGTATGTCAATCAACGTCCCTTGTCATTTATTAATAAATTTGATTTTAATGAATTAAAAACATTAACTTTTGAAAGTTCAAAATAAATTTATTATCAAAGTACGTATATATTACTTGAGATTCATTTTCAAATACAATAGAATTTACAAAAGTTACACGTGAACAGACAAAGACTGGCAAACAACTGATGTGTGAGAGAAGACAAACTGTGCAAATACAAATAATATTGAGAACATGAGTTGTAGAGAGTCCTTGAAAGTTAGAAACACACATCAATGGACCAGAGCACAGTAGACTTTTCAGGTCGAGACCCTAGTCTATAGGTTGTAGAATCAGTTCAAAGTGGAGGTGATTAAAGTTACCCATACCAATTCAGGAGCCTGTTGCTTGCAGGGTAATAACTGTCCATGAATCTGTTGGTGTGGGACCTAAGGCTCCTGCACCTCCTACCCGATGATGGTAGCGAAAAGAGAGCGAGAACATGGTGGAGGTCTTTGATGATGGATGCTACGTTCTTGTTTCAGACCTTCTTTGTAAATGTGCTCAATTACTTATGCCCCAACAAAATGAGGAGCTTTGACCAGGCTCTCCCGAATTAACTGATCTCAAAATGAGATTTACTTTGCCCCCGTCCCCCCCCCACCCCGCACGTTACTTGGGTGAGAAGGCAGCTGACTGTCCCACTCCCCATAAATCTCCTCAACCGGAAGTACTCAATGCTGGATGTCCTTGTTTATGGAAGGGTATCCCTAAACCTCTCCATCTGTCTCCATTCAGGAGCTCCCCTTACAATGCCTCTGACTAAGTTTATGACAGTCTATTGCAAAATCATGTTATATGACTACATGTTTGAAAACATTTGCGGTGATGACCGGGGATGGTGAACTGGATAAAGAAACCATAAATTAGTTCCTGTTCATTATAACCTTGACTCTCTGATGAAAAGTTTTTCAGTGAAAAACGAGAGGGGAGTTTCGGGGGAAAACAACCTTCAGCCAGATGGTTACGTGGGTGTGGAACTCTGGGACTCAAATGACGGTGGAGACTCATATTTATCATCTGAGCTCTCTCGCCAAGAGTCACTTGGGCCTGGAGGAGAGCAAACATCAAAGGGTTTATCTTCGGAACAACATTTGGTTGCTCTGTAAGCAGCATCCTGATCTCAGCAGTCGATATTGAATTCAAAGGAGCAAAATGAAGAGGAGATGAAACATAAGTGGTTTATGTAATATTGGGTATATATCCCTTCAAGAACTAAAACTTGTGACCACGTATTCTCTGTCTTGTTGATACAGATGTTTTTGTGTAGGTCTCAGCCAAACTGCATGGAAATCACCCACTGCAAAAATAGTACACCTCACTATGCACCAGGACGCCCAAGGAAGGTGCAAAGGGTATTTAAGGAAATATATGGTGTGTTGGCCTTCATTAGTCGGGGGATTAAGTTCAAGAGCCACAAGGTAATAAGAACAAGGAATTCTGCAGATGTTGGAAATCCAAAGCAATAGAAGCAATTCCCTGAAGGTTAAGTTGCAGGTTGAGAATGTGGTGAGGAAGGCAAATCCAATGTTAGCATTAATTTTGAAAGGTCTAGGATATAGAAGAACAGAGTATTGTGAGCAGTTTGGGCCCCCTTATCTAAGAAATTTATTGGAGAGGGTTCAAAGGAGGTTCATGAAAATGATTCCAGGATTTACAGGCTTGTCATATGAGGAGCATTTAATAGGTCTGGTCCTATACTCACTGGAATTCAGAAGAAGGAAGAGTCACATCATTGAAACCTATTGAATGTTGTAAGTCCTTCATAGAGTGGATGTTTCCTATGGTGAGGGAGTCTAAGACCAGCGGACACAGCCTGAGAATAGAACGGAGATGAGGAGGAATTTCTTTAGCCAAAGAGTGTTGAATCAGTGGAATTTGTTGCCATAGGTGGCAGGCAGGCCAAGTCTTTGGGTATAGTTAGGCAGAAGTTGATAGATTCTTGATTAGTCAGGGCATGAAAGGATACATGGAGAACACAGGAGGTTGGGACTGAGAGGGGAAAGTGAATCAGCCATGATGGAACGGTGGAGTTGACTCGATGGGCCAAATGGCTTAATTGTAATTAAGGTCTTATGGTCTAAAATGCTGGAGGAACTCAGTAGGTCAGGCAGTATCCATGGAAACAGTTGACGTTTCAAGTCAAGACCCTTCTTCAGCTCTATAAAGCGCTGGTTAGATCACACTTAGAGTATTGTGTTCAGTTCTACTCAGTTCATTGTAGGAGGAATGTGGAAGCCTTAGAGAGCAGAATGATCAGTGATCGGAGGATGAAAACTTAATATGGGTAATTTAATGTGGGAAATTACAAGGTCGTGCACTTTGGTAAAAGCAGCCTAAAGGCAGGGTAATATCTAAATGGAGAAGGATTGTATGAGAGTGAAATACAGAGGGATTTAGGTGTTCTTATACATGAGTTGCAGAAAATTAGCAGGCTTGTGTAGTTGGGGATTAGCAAGGCAAATGGCATATTGTCCTTTATTGCAAGAGGACTGGAGAATAGAGGAAGAAGAAGTGTCATTACAGAGTACTGGCAAGGCAATACCTGGAATACTGTGCTCAGCTTTGGTTCTCTTTTTTTTGAAGAAATGATATATTGACCTTGGAGGGGATCCAACAATGATTCACTCGGCTAATTCCTCAGGTGTCTTATCACAAGCATTTTTAAAGAAATTAGTTCTAATCATATAGCCATTTAGAAGAATGAGAGGAGATCTTGTTGAATGAGGGGAAATATTGATTAAGATCCCATGTGGACAAGACAGGGGAAATGGGGAGATGTTACTACTGGTAGGTGAATCTCTGTCGAATCCAAGACATCTTCAAGGAGAACTGCCTCAGGAGGTTGTGGCCATCATGAAGGGCCCCCATCACCCAGGACATACCCTCTTCTCATTGTTACTATCAGGAAGGAGGTAAAGAGGCCTGATGGCACACACTCCATGTTTCAAGAACAGCTTCTTCCCCTCAGCCATCTGATTTCTTAATGGACATTGAATCCCCATAAATACTACCTCACCACTTCTTCTTATTTATTTCTGTTTTTTTATTAATTCTTTTAACTTAACCACTTAATATACATATATATACTTAATGTAATTCAGTTTATTTCTATATTTATCCTGTATTGCATCGCATTTCACGACATATGCTAATGATATTAAACGTGATTCAAGTGAAGGAATGTAGCTAAAAGATTACCGGATGTCATACAGTATAAAAATTAAAGGCATAAGAATTTCCAGCTGAAGGTAGCTATATGGAATTCTTCATCATGGAAGGTTGCAAAAGTTTGATCATTAGATGTAGTTAAAAAGGAAGTAGATGTTTGAAAGATCGGAGAGTTACTGTCACAAGACACTGATAGAGGAGATGAGTCTTGGGGCAGATGTGCTACGACCGTATTTATGGAATGGTGGGGTGGGCTTGAGGAGCCAAGTGGCCTACTCCTACTCCTATTTACTAAGGTTCCTATGTTCATAAAACTGTCTAGTGAGATGCTGAAGAATCTATTGGTTGCAATTTGCCTAAAAACAAAACAGTTAATTATGAATGCAAACACAAGGAAATCTGCAGATGCTGGAATTTCAAGCAACAGCCCTGATGAAGGGTCTCGGCCTGAATCGTCGACTGTGCCTCTTCCTATAGATGCTGCCTGGCCTGCTGTGTTCACCAGCAATTTTTATGTGTGTTGCAGTTAATTATGAAGTTTTTTTTTACATGCAATCACTCATTGTCATTTCCTCTTTTGTTTTGTCAAGTTCTCTTATGCTTAACATGAATTACAAACTTATTTCCAGCACTTTTGAGAAGATACAGAGACGAGGAGGGCTGGGATTATGGTCTTTATAATTTAAGTGTACGGTTTTGACAAAATTATAAACTCGCAAGGTCCAATCTTGATTTGTTCATGGACATAACCGAAAACTAGGAACTTAAAACAATCTTTTGTTCATTTACTGCTCACATAATTTCACAGAACAGACACAAAATTTCCAGTAACTCCATCATTCAATATGGTTATAGCACATCTGCCCCAAGCCTCATCTCCTTTATCAGTTTCCTTTGACCTCAACTCTCTGATCCACTTCTTTTTTAAATTCAGCTAATGATCAAGCTTCTGCAACCTTCCATGGTAAAGAATTCCACATAACCTCCTTCAGCTGGAAATTGTAATGCGGTTAACCTGCTGGATATTAGTAGTGTATGGATCAGGGATGGAGGAGTCGTGGAAGTGGAGTCATAAGCATTTAAAGGGTATCTGATCAAGCACTGAGATATTGAAGGTAAAGTGTGGAAAAGATAAGATTGCTATGGATGGGAGCAGACTGATCGGTGTAAATGTGATGTCCTGTAAGACCTGTTTCTAAGCCGCTGTGATGTGACAGCCAAAACAGCACTTTATTTATTTCGAGATGCTGCATGCTTATATGTCCTTTTCACCCACTTACACCCATGTGACCTATTAATTACTAAACATATTCTTTTTTAATTTTATTCAGAAATAGAGTATGATCTTTTAGATAGAGCTCGCAAAGATAGCGGAGTCAAGGGATATGGGGAGAAGGCAGGAAAAGGGTATTGATTGTGGATGATCAGCCATGATCACAGTGAATGGTGGTGCTGGCTCAAAGGGCTGAATGGCCTACTCCTGCACCTATTGTTTATTGTCTATTGTAACAGGCCCTTCTGGCCCAATGCGCCCGCGCCACCCAATTGCAACCCATGTGGCCAATTAACCTACTAACTTAGTCTTTGGAATGAGGGAGGATATCGGAGCACCTGGAAGAAGCCTGCACATAGATGGGGAGAACATACAACTCCTTACAGACAACAGTGGGAGTTGAGTAAACTGTTGGCATTTTGGGCCGAGATCCTTCATCAGCAGTCCTGATGAAGGGTCTCGGCCCGAAACGTCAAATGTTTAGTCTTTTCCATTGATGCTGCCTGGCCTGCTGAATTCCCCTCAGCGCTTTGGATTTCCAGCATCTGCAGGTTTTCTCCAGTTTAGCGGGAAGTGAACCTGGGTCGCTGGCGCTGTAATAGCATTACGCTAACCACTACACTACTGTGCCAACTCATGGTTTTCATCGCAAAAACTCTGCAATCATTAACTGGCGCCTGCTTTCCAATACATCTCAGCAGGAATTAACTTAAGCTCTGAATTAGAACTCTAAATTGGGGGGGAAAGGTCAGCATCTGGATCCCTCTGTCATTCTTTAAGCTTTATCGATGGACTGTGGGCATCAGTGGCAAAATCAGCATTTAATGCCTATGCTCGCCGCCTTTGCAAGGCAGTCGTGAGTCACATTCTTTGGATGAAAGAAGTGCAAGCATGTGGAAAATTTTAAAGTCCAGTTACCAATTTTGTTAAAATTAGTTTAAACTGAAGTAACGATTAAACTGGACTAGGGGGAGGAATGGTATGTCAGCGTTATTTCCCATTCTGCGATACTGCCCATGAGACTATAAAGTATAGGAGCAGAATTAGGCTATTTGGCCCATCGAGTGTGTTCCACCAATCAATCATGTTCGGGTTTCGGCCCGAAATATCAACCGTTTACTCTTTTCCATAGACACTGCCTGACCCATTCCTCCAGCGTTGTGTGTATGTGTTGCTTTGGATTTCCAGCATCTATCTGCAGACTCACTCATGTTTGTGTTCAATTTTTATTTTCAACCCCACTCTCCCACCATCAACCTGTAACCCTTAATCTCCTTACCAATCAAGGACCCATCAACCTCTGTCTTGAATACGTGAAATGAACTGAACTCCACAGCACTCCTTGTCCATGCATTTCTCAGACTCTCCACTCTCTGGCTGAAGAAACTAGAGGGACGTCCCTTTATTCTGAGACGGTGCCAGTGTCCAGTAATCATTAATAAAGAAGTCAGTGCAAGGTCATGATCTGTCTCAGCTGTAGTCTTGTCAATGGCAGGCAAAATAAACAACTTTCTCAGTTTGTGTAGATTATAAACTAAGGAACAAAGGCTTCCTCAGGATATTACAAGTACTTTTGAAAAACGGTCACAGTTGTTATTTAAAGAACACGGCGATTTGCAAATATAAAGCTCACACAAACAGAAGTATGATAATCATGGAACAATCAGTAATGGTAAAGGGATTTATTTGGAACCGTTGAATACCTTTACTCTTCAGTTTAAAGCACAAACTATTTGAAAAGCTTAATGAGTCTATGAAAAGAGGAACAGAATGAGTGCGTCACTTCAATGACCTTTAATCACAACTCGGATCTTCTTCAAAGCAAACCTATCGAATGGTGAAAGGCCTTGATAGAGTGGATGTGGAGACAATGTTTCCTCTGGAGGGAGAGTCTAGGACCAGAGAATAGAAAGGTTGCCCTTTTAGAATGGAGATGAGGAGGAAATTCTTTAACCTGAGATTGGTGAATCTGTGGTATTCGTTGCCATGGGTGGCTGTGGAGGCCAAGTCATTGGTACATATAAGACAGAGGTTGATAGATTCTTGATTAGTCAGGGCATGAAACGATACCTGGAGAAGGCAGGAGATTGGGGATGAGAGGGAAAATGGATCAGCCACACCCTCTCCATGAACTGTTTGTTCTTCTGCCATCAGGCAAACGTTACAGGAGCATCAAAACTAAAACCACAAGGCTACTAAACAGCTTCCTCCCACAGGCAGTCAGACTGCTAAATAGCTGCTCCACCTGACTCTGCTTTGGACACTTTTAACTTGCACTGGACACTTACAACTTGATTTTAACTGACGTGGCTGTTGTGTTTTACTATTTATTGTTATGTTTATTATTTAGTGTTGCGTTTGTTATGTTATGATTGCACTGTTCCTGAGAAACGCTCTCATTCTGCCCTGCAGAGCTGATGTACGGTTAGAATGACAATAAAGTTTTTTGAATCTTTGAATCTTTGAATGAACTGCCAGAGCAGACTTGATGGGCCAAATGACCTAATGCTGCTTCAATATCTTATGGTCTAATGGCTTTAAAGTGGCAGCTTGGGCCTTTTCATCAGCAACTGAGAGAACATGTAGGTTCAACATTTCATGTCACATCCAAACAATTTTGTTCGAAATGAAGAATACTTGGAACTTCATGATCATGTCCATGAAAAGAGTCCAGAGGTGCAATAAGGAACTTACCTCAAAGTTCAAAGTAAATTTATTATCAAAGTACATATATGTCACCATATACAACTCTGAGATTCATTTTTATGTGGGCATATTCAATAAATCTATAGAATAATAAGCATAGCAGAGTCAGTGGAAGACCTCACAAACTTGGGTGCTCAACCAGAGTGAGAAAACAACAAATTGTGCAAACACAAAAATAAAGAAATAATAATAATAATAAATAAATAATCAATAAGTATTGAAAACATGAGATGTAGAGTCCTTGTAAGTGAGTCCATTTGTTGTGGGAATATTTCAATGATTGGGCAAGTACAGTTGAGAGTAATTCCAAAAGCCATTCAATAAGGTGCCGCATAAAAGACTTATCCATAAGATAAAGATGCATAGAGTTGGAAGTGATGTATTAGCACGGATAGAGGATTAGTTAACTAATAGAAAGCAGAGGGTTGGGATACATGAGTGCTACTCTGGTTGGCAATCAGTGGTGAGCGGTGTGCAGCAGGGATCGATGCTGGGCCCACAACTGTTCACAATATACATTAACGATCTGGAAGAGGGGACCGAGTGTGGTGTACCTAAGTTTCCTGATGATACTAAATTGAGTGGTAAAGCAAATTGTGCAGAAAATACGGAGAGGCTTCAGAGAGATATAGATAGGTCAAGTGAGTGGACAAGGGTCTGGCAACTGGAGTATGATGTTGGTAAATGTGATGTCATCCACTTTGGAAGGAAAAATGAAAGAGCATATTATTATTTAACTGGTGAAAAATTGCAGTATGCTGCTGTGCAGAGGGACTTGGGAGTGCTTGTGCACGAATCACAAAAAGTTCGTTTGTAGGTGCAGTAAATATCAAGAAGACAAAGGAATGCTGGCGTTCATTGGTAGAGGAATTGAATTTAAGAGCAGGGAGGTTATGTTGCATTTGTACTGGGTACTGGTGAGGCTGCACATAGAGTACTGTGTGCAGTTCTGGTCTCCTTACTTGAGGAAGGATATACTGGCTTTGGAGGCGGTGCAGAGGAGGTTCACCAGGTTGATTCCAGAGATGAGGGGGTTAGACTCTGAGGATAGATTGAACACCTGAGACTGTAATCGCTGGAATTCAGAAAAATGAGAGGAGATCTTATAGAAACATATAAAGTTTTGAAAGGGATAGATAAGATAGAGGCAGGAAAGTTGTTTCCACTGGTACGTGAGACCAGAACTAGGAGACATAGACTCAGGATTTGGTGGAGCAGATTTAGGATGGAGATGAGGAGGAACTGCTTTTCCCAGAGATGGTGAATCTATTGAATTCTCTGCCCAATGAAGCAGTGGAGGCTACCTCAGTAAATATATTTAAGACAAGGTTGGATATACTTTTGCATAGTAGGGGAATGAGGAAAAGGCAGGTAGGTGGAGATGAGTCCATAGCCAGATCAGCCATGATCTTATTGAATGGCGGAGCAGACTCGACAGGCCAAATGGCCTACTCCTGCTCCTATTTCTTAGAGTCTGATGATTGTGGGGTAGTAACTGTTCCTGAACCTGGTGGTGTAAGTTCTGAGGTTTTTGTACTTTCTTCCTGATGGTAGCAACGAGAAGAGTGCATGACCTGGGTGTTGGGGTCCCTGACGACGGATGCTACTTCCCTGCGACAGCGTTTCATGTAGATGTGATCAATACATCTTACATGAAACACCAGAGGCACATTGCATCATATAAGCAGCATTCAAAAGAAAAAGATAAATTAAATATAAATTATATACATGTTTAGCTGCTTTAGTAATTTAGATATTCTTCTTACTTCTGTTTAAATAATGGTAAATTTTGTAGAACAAAATTTATTAGCATGACAATTGCTCCATTATCTTTGTTCTCATTGTTGAGGACAATTAATTACTAGTCTTCCCGCTGTAATCAGTCTCCTGTACAATAAGATGGAGCACTTGACCTCATAATCTACCTTAATTTGACCTTGCACTTTATTGTTTATCTGCACCATCAATGAAGTGTTCCCACAACCAATGGACTCCTCATCTCAGGTTCTCAATAGTTATCGTGTATCTACTTATTATTATTGTTTCATCTTTTATATTTGCACAGTCTGTTGTCTTCTGCACTCTAGTTGAGGGCCCTAGTTGGGTGGGCTCTCATTGATTCTGGTATAGTTTTTAATTCTATAGATTTGTTGAGTATGCCCACAAGCACATGAATCTCAGGGTTGTTAATGGTGACAAAAGTTACTTTGAACTTTGAACTACTATACTGTGAACTTTGCACTGCACGTTCTGTGCAGCTGTTACAATTTATCCTGCATTGTTATTGTTTTATCTTGTTCTACCTCAATGTACCATGTAATGATCTGATCCGCATGAACCAAATGCAAGACAAGCTCTTCACTGTATCTTTCTACATGTGACAATAATTAACCAATACCAATACTGACCAACAGAAACTAGATACTGGGTAAATGGATCATTTCTGGGATTGCAAGACATAACCAAAGTGTGCTATAGGGAATAGAGTTGGTACCTCAGGTGTTTAGAATCAATGTTAATGACTGAATTAATATGGCCAAGTTTACTGATGATACAAGCATAGTTAGGAAAGCCATGTATGAGAAGGATAGGAAGTGTCTGCAAAATAATTGTTATGTGATTAGGTAAAAATCTGGAGTATAAAGTTAGGTAAAAATTTGGCAAATGTAATGTAAAGTTGAGAGATACGAGGTTATCCACATTTTAGGCAGGATAGAAAATCAGAATTTTGCTTAAATGGAGAGAAAGTATTTCTAGCATTTTCTGATTTTATTTTAGATTTCCATTTTCACGCCCAGCATTTCAGTGTAAAAATCTGGAACTTGCTAAAAAGAAAGGAATGAACACAAAAGATTCTGCAGATGCTGAAAGTCCAGAGTAACACACACAAAACGCTGGAGGAACTCAGCAGATCAGGCAGCGTCTGTGGAGAGGAATAAACAGTCGACGCTTCGGGCCGAGACCCTTTAACTGGGCTGGAAAGGAAGAGGGAAGAAGCCAGAGTAAGAAGGCAGAAGAGGGGGCAGGGATAGAAGTTGGCAGGTGGTAGGTGAAACCAGGTGAGGGGAAGGTAGGTTGGTGGGGGAGGACGGATGAAGTGAGAAGCTGGGAGATGATAGATCAAAAACATAAAAGACTGAAGAAGGAATCTGGTAGGAGAGGAGAGAGGACTATGGGAGAAAGGGAAGAACAAGGGACATGAGAGGGAGGTAACAGGCAGACGAAGAGTATGGACACAAAGAAGGGGTAAGGGGTAAGAGAGGAGCCAGAATGAGAAAGAGGGAAGAACATAGAACATAGAAATCTACAGCACACTACAGGCCCTTCAGCCCACTATGCTGTGCTGACCATGTAAGAGGGAGAATGGGTGAAATTGTCAGATGTTAGCGAAATCAATGTTCATGCTGTCAGGTTTGAGGCTACCCAGAAGGAATATGAGCTGTTGCTCCTCCAACCTGAGAGAGGGGAGATGTTCCTAAAATAGGAAGGAGAGAAGGAAGATGATGGAAGTTCAATAATATTTGGAAAAGGTCCCTGAAGGATTCCCCAATCGTACAGTGAGGAAATGGCACTGTCACTCAGTTTTCTTTTGAAGTAATATTTCGGATTGACCTTGTTTGAGAGAGGTGCAATTAATATGCTCCTTTCCAGAGATTCCTGCATGCCAGAAATGAATTAAAATATTTAAATCATTTAATATTTAATGTTCTGTGCACTGACCCCCACTGTGTTTAGTAAAACAGCTATTGCAATGTTTATAAAGAAAAAGCTTTTATTTATAGTTTTTCATGTTCGCAAGAAGTTCTCTGTCCTTAATTGATAATTAAGAGAACAGATATGAGGAGGAATTTCTTTAGCCAGAGGATGGTGAATCAGTGGAATTTATTGCCCTAGGTTGCTGTGGAGGCCAAGTCCCTGGGTATATTTAAAGCGGAAGTTCATAGGTTCTTGATTAGTAAGAGCACCAAAGGTTACGGGGAGAAGGCTGGAGGATGAAATTGATAGCGATGAAGGAATGGCAGAGCGGACTCGATGGGCCAAATGGCCTGCTTCTGCTCCTTCATCCTGTGGTTTTATAATGATTTAGAAGGAGATATCTTTGGCCTATTCAGTTCATGCTAGCTCATTGTAAGACCCCAGTCGTTTTCCCTATCACTCATTTTATCCGTATTCCCATCAGCTCCCCTCACCCCCAGATTCCACCACTCACCTACACACTATGGCCAAGTTGCAGTGACTGACTAACCTGCCAACCCACGCCTTACTGGAAGGTAGAAGGAAACTAGACGTATTCAGGGACAGACCATACACTCACAAGGGAAGCACTCAAACTCCACACAGCGAGCATCCAGGCTCTGGAGTCAGCCCAGGTCACTGGTCCTGAAAGGCAGGAGTTCGGTGAGTTGTATCACTGTGCTACCTCACACAGTGATTTACTAATATCCTTCTGATGTCTTTAAGGAGAAAATGTGTCACTGTGCGCATGAAACTCGAAGATATTCTTTTATAAATGAGTCGTAGTTGTATTAGCCCACACTCATCCATAATGTTCCTTACTTTACACCTATTTAAACAAAAACAGAAGTTCATAAAATTATTCTGAGGAATTGTCAAAAGAGGATTTGGGAATTTCTTCACTATCCCCATGTTTAATAAAAATGCCCTGCAGGAAGTGATTCAACTATGCCAAGGTAATCGAATTTCCATTGTACTTACCTCACCAGGCACAGAGATGATATTGTGATTACCAGAGCCCTGGCAACACAGTTTGTAAAGTGATTACACATTATTCGCTGGACTGCATTGGTTTCCCCAGGTGCTCTGGTTTCCTCCCAGATTCCAAAGGAGCACGAGTTTGGGTTAGTAGGTGGTGGACATGCTATGTTGAAGCCAGAAGTCTGGTGCTGCTTAACGGCTGCTCCCAGCACATTCCCGGACTGTGTTGGCCCTTGATGAAAATGACACACTTCACTGTATATTTTGATGTTTCAAAGTATATGTGACAAATAATGCTAATCTTTTCTTCGACCGAACAAATCAGAATCTTGGCGGCACCTAAAACCTAGGTCCGGCACCAAAGACCCAGTTCCAAAGGTGCTTGACCCTTTTGACCACTGCAGCCTTTTTGCTTGCGATAGGGTTAACAATGAGAAAACTGGGGCGTTAAAGCACATTTGCATGACTTGGAAGAGGTGGATTGAGATTTTGGGACAGTGGGAAAATTATCCCTCTTGTTTTTCGTCAGTTGAGATTCACTGTCACGCAAACATGCCACTTTGATCTGATCCACCCTTTCTTTAACCAGGCCCAACACTTGCCTTTTTTGGATCTCCCTCCTCCTTACACAAGTCAGCAGGTTTATACGGGTGTGGCCAGGGATAGTTGGGGTGCACTTATGGTTATCTGGAGTGTGTGCCCTCTTGGACGTTAGGATTAGGTTTAAGGAGAGGGTTGGGGGATGTATATGTGGGGCTGTGGTGAATAGGGTTGTGGAGCCACTTTAATCTGGCTCATGCCTTTCATTTACCTGGTCCAACTGACATTTGCCTTTATTGGATCTTCCTCCTCCTTACACAAGTCAGTGAGTTTACAGGGGTGTGACCAATGTTAGTCAGGTGCGTTTAGGGTTACTGAGGGTGTGCACGTCCTTGGATGTTAGCATTAGGTTTAAGGGTAGGGTTGAGGATGTATATTTGGGGCTGGGAGAGATAAGGATGTGGTGTATAGTGTGGTGAGCTATGTGGGGCTTTGGCAGATAGGGTCGTGGAGCTCGTTTAACCTGGCCCATGCCTTTCGTTAACCTGGTCCAACACCACTTGGCTTGATTAAATGGGTGTGCACTGGGACACATCATCAGTAAATGCAACCTGGAGTCTTCAGATGACTTCTTAGTTAATGACCAACTTTATCATAGAGCCAGCCCTCTGATGTAACTCTTAGACCATAAATCTGGTGATTAAAAAAATCAAGGTAAAACGCAGACAAGGTCTGAATGTTTTAATTAGGATTTAAAAGAACTAACAAATTAGGTTTTAATAATTTACCAGGACCTCCTGCATGTTGAAACACCAACAATAGTTAGGTTTTAAGCTAAGTTTACCAGTCTGATTAACTTCTATTACTAACCGATTAACTAAGTAGATAACAGGAGACTTATTGCATAAAATATCTTCTTGTTATGTACTGCAAGATTTGCAAAGAAAAATTGTAACATCAAAATGTTTTAGCAAGCATTTTTCCATTGTGATTTCCTGCTATATTAATTCATTAACTCACCAATACAAGTCAACAAGTGAAATATATGAAGGGGATATCATTGTGTGAGTTATTGATTTACTAATAGTGTGAGACTGTGTGGTGAAAACTTACATCTAATCCTATTCATGTGGGACTCTGGAATTTTCTGTTTCATATGAAACTGCAGAATGGTGGATACTATTGAGATTAGTGTTTTGGCTCAGTTCAGGCTTTCATTTCTGAGACTACGGTAACCAGTCAAGATAGATTTTAAGGCCTCACCTTTTCAAAAGTTGGTCTCACAATGAAGTACTATAAATCAGCCAAACTGTGATTCTTGTGACATCATCTTTAGAAAGACTCAGGAAAAAGCCATGGAGAACTTGGAACAGCACCTGACTTCTGCCAGATTATTATAACAATAAATATATAATGTCTACAACTCATGCTATCAATATTATTATTATTATTATTATTTGTTCTTTATAATAATTGCACAATTCATCTTCTTATGCACATTGGTTGTCTGTCAGTCTTTGTTGTGTGTAGTTTTTCATTGATTCTGTCATATGTATCTATTGTGAATGCTTGAAAATTAATCTCAGGGTAGTATATGGTGATATATACATACTTTAATAATAAATTTACTTTGAAATTTGAGAAATTTGTATGGAAAATAAGTCAGGTTCCATCATAGAATCCAAGAGCACTACAGTATACAAATAGGCATTTTGACCCACATAGTCCGTGATGAACTGTGCTGAACAGCCCATAGTCCTCCATACCCCTCCCATCCAAACTTCTCTTAAATGTTACAATCAAACCCATATCCACTACTTCCACTGTCAGCTCGTTCCATTCTCACAAAAATGTCTGAGTGAAGAAGTTCACTTTCAGGTTCCCCTTAAATATTTCACTTTTACTTTTAACCTATAACCTCTAGTTCTAGTCTCATCCAACCTCAGTGCAAAAAGTCTGCTTCTATTTACCCTATCCACATCACTCATAATTTTGTATACATAATGCCCACCGACAAATGTCACATGGTTTCAAGGCATCCTTTCTGCTTCTACTAACATACAAACTTAGAGATTAGGAGAAGGAGTGGACATATATAATCATGGCTGATCTGCTTGTACCTTCCTGTCTATCTATGGTAAGTTACATCTCCACTTGTTTGTCAAGAATCTATAAAATCCTATCTTAAAAGTATTCAAAGACTTCATTTCTACAGCCTTTTGAGACAGTGAAATCCAAAGCCTCACTACCTTTGCAAAAACTAATTCATCTCCTCTCTGCCATACTTACTGGATGTGGACAATGTGGCTACTTAATACAATCAAACCTTCTTGACTTTTGATCGTGATAACGTGGATCAAGTAAAAAGCCGCATCATCACACCCTCCCTTCAATACAAATTCAGATTCAGATGAATTTATTTATGACATTTATATTGAAACATACAGCAAAATGTGTTGTAAGTGTGAACAACCAACAGAGCCTAAGGATTTGCTGGGGGCAGCCCACAACTGTTGCCACACATTCTGATGCCCACTTTACTCAGCAGAACAACAACAAAGCAACAACAGCAAAAACAAACCCCTTTCCTCCTCCTCGCCTGCCCACACATAGGGACAGTCCTCTGGGCCTCCATTCTCCAGGCTTGGACCATTAGGCAGATTTCAATGAAGGTTGTTGAGATAGCCTCTGACAACCAGGTCCAGCTCTGGCCTTTATGTAGCTTAGCTATTAAGCCCAGAGGAATGGTTTCTACTGACAGGAGAAGGAGCAAAAGTGAGTCACTGGTGCCTTAAAACCAGTCGCTTTAAGCAGATGGGGCTCGTCAGCTGTGGTTGGCAGCTCACCTAGGAGAAGGAAAACTCTGATCTCAAACCTCCGCTGCCCCGTGGCTACACCTACTCATGGAGAAGGCTCTGGGAGTAAACAATTAAGGAAAAATCCGGAACTGGAATCCCTAAGGCAGTCCTACGTTGAGTTCAATGCTAATCGACAGGTCCTGTGACACTGCTGGTGCCAAACTGTATTGGTCTCGGCAGTTCCTTTGGATTCATCGGCTGCATGGAGAGGGAGCCTGCTGCACGGGCAACAGCTTGCTCTCCATATCGTACTGCCCTGGCTTGTGTATCACGTAGACAGCTGGGACACATCATCCATGGTCAACTCCAATCTGGATGAGGAAGTGGAGGGATGTGTTAGTAAATTTGCTGATGACACAAAGGTTGGGAGTGTTGTGGATAGTGTGGAGGCTGTCAGAGGTTACAGAGGGACATTGATAGGATGCAAAACTGGGCTGAGAAGTGGCAGATGGAGTTCAACCCAGATAAGTGTGAGGTGGTTCTTTTTGGTAGGTCAAATATGATGGCAGAATATAGTATTAATGGTAAGACTCTTGGCAGTGTGGAGGATCACAGTGATCTTGGGGTCTGAGTCCATAGAACACTCAAAGCTGCTACGCAGGTTGATTCTGTGGTTAAGAAGGCATACGGTGCATTGGCCCTCACCAATCATGGGATTGAGTTTAGGAGCCGAGAGGTAATGTTGCAGCTATATAGGACCCTGGTCAGACACCACTTGGAGTACTGTGCCCAATTCTGGTCGCCTCACTATAGGAAGGACGTGGAAACCATAGAGAGGGTGCAGAGGAGATTTACCTGGATTGGGGAGCATGCCTTATGACAATAGGTTGAGTGAACTCGGCCTTTTCTTCTTGGAGTGATGGAGGATGAGAGGTGACTTGACAGAGATGTACAAGATAATGAGAGGCATTGATTGTGTGGATAGTCAGAGGCTTTTCCCCAGGGCTGAAATGGCTAGCACAAGAGGGTATAGTTTTAAAGTGCTTGGAAGTAGGTACAGAGGAGATATCAGGAGTAAGTTTTTTACGCAGAGAGTGGTGAGTGTGTGGAATGGGCAGTGGTGGAGGCGGAAACGATAGGGTCTTTTAAGAGACTCCTGGATGGCTACATGGAGCTTAGAAATATAGAGGGTTGTGGGTAAACCTAGGTAGTTCTAAGTTAGGGACATGTTCGGCAGAGCTTTATGGGCTGAAGGGCCTGTATTGTGCTGTATGTTTTCTATGTATGTTTTCAACGGAGGGCCTCAAACATTGTTGAGATAAACTTCTCCAAAGAGTCATATGACCCTCGTGCGCAATGTATAAATGTTAGGCCAGAAGTATTGGTGGGTGAAATGTGTGGGAAAGACTTACCAGAATGACTCCAGAGATGAAGACTTGCAGCTATGAGACTAAGCTGTACAAGCTGTGATAGTTCTTGTTGGATCAAAGGAGGTTGAGAGGAGGCTTGGCAGACATGTACAGGATGGGAGTAAGTAGAAGGAAGCTAATTCAAGAACCAAGCACATGGAAACTTTTAAGGAAAAGATAAAAGATGCTTTATTCCTCAGAGAAGAATTATGATCAATTTCCCACACATAGATGTTGTGGAAACAGAAATACCATCTTTAAAAGGAAAATAGGATGGGCACATGAGAGAGAAAGAACTGTGGGGCTAAGGGGAACAAGCAAAGCTGTGCGACTGAGGGAACTGATCTACCAGGCATAAACTCAGTCAATGATTAACACAGAACATAGACCAGTACAGCACAGGAACAGGCCCTTCAGCCCTCAATGTTGTCCCGAACCGACTAAAAAGTTAATCAATAAACTCTCAAAAACTAGTCCCTTCTACCTACACAATGTTCATATCCCTCTATCTTCCTCACATTCATGTGGCTATCTAAACGTCTTGGATTGGCTATCAGGTGGCACAATCCAGGCATCCACCACACTCTGAGTAAAAAAATTTACCCCTCACATCCCCTTTGAACCTACCCCTTCTCTCCTTCAATGCATTTCCTCTGGTATTAGACACTTCTACCCCGGGAAAAAAGATACTCCCTGTTTACTCTATCTATGCCTCTCGTAATATTATAAATCTCTGTCAGATCTCCCCTCAGCCTCTGGCACTCCAGAGAAAACAACCCAAGTTATTCTAGCCTTTTATCACCGCACACACCCTCTAAACCAAGCAACATCCTGTTAAACCTCTCCTGCGCCCTCTCTAAAGCCTCAACATCCTTCCTGTAGTGGGGTGACCTATACTGTATGATTGGCTCCTGCCCACCTTTTAAATCTATGACGTTTTATGATGCTTGTCCATATATAGACATATATATTGAAAGGAAAATCCAATGATAGAAACATATTATCTTGTAACTTGACATTCCTTGCCTTCATCCAATGTTGACATGTTAGCAACAAGGCAATTTAACTCTTTACTATTTATAAGCCTGTGATATCACAGATGCCTCAATGCATTTTTAGCTTTGAAGAGAGGCATTTGTGCTTTTCTGTTTCAGATCGTTAACTAAAACGGTTCATCACAGATTTTGGAGCATACAGTCGCTTCCTGTTGGGTGTTTCTGATCTGAAGCAACACAAATGTGCTCAGTGGCCACTTTAGTAGCTACCTCCTTTACCTAATAAAGCGGCCATTGAATATATATTCATGGTCTTCAGCTGCTGTAGCCCATCCATTTCAAGGTTCGATATGTTGTGCAGTCAGAGATGCTCTACTGTAACACATGGTTATTTGAGTTACTGTTGCCGTCCTGTCTGCCTGAATCAGTCTGGCCATTCTCCTCTGACCTCTCTCATTAACAAGGTGTTTTCCCCAGAGAACTGCTGCTCTCTGGATGTTTTTTGTGTTTTGCACCATTCTGCATAAACTCTGGACACTGTTGCACATGAAAATCCCAGGACAATGGGAGTTCCTGAGATACTCAAACCACCCCATCTGGCACCAACAATCATTCCATTGTCAAAGCCACTCAGATCACACTTCTTCCCCATTCTGATGTTTGTTCTGAACAACAACTGAACCCCTTGACCATGTCTGCATGCTTTTATACATTGGCATTGCTGCCACATAAATTGGCTGATTAGATATTTGTATTAACAAGTAGGTGTACAGGTGTACCTAATAAAGTGGACACTAAGGTATGGCTTTAATTGATTTTAGACAACTTATAGTCTGTTCCAGTTGCCTGGATTTTCCTACCACAGATCCTTTTGCAAATCTGAACAATTTCCTTAAAGGGAAAACAGTATTAATAGATAAACAGCTTCATTGCATACCTCACACCGGAATATTCCAATAATATGGCACAGAAGGTAATCTAGTATTAATGAAAATTGTCCTCTGCAATGAACAGAATATTTTTTTTTAACATGATTAACATGACACACAAATTGTTCCCTGCAGTAGACAGAATGTTTTTTTTATAAAAACCTGACACAGATTGAGACAGAAACCATCAGGGGAGTATCAATGCCACCATGATAGTGTCCGCAGTATGTCAATATTTATAAGTACAACCAAGAGAGTGTGTCAATTTCTCAAGGGGGTCTCTAGTGAAGAGCTAGAAACCTGTACTCTGACCTGCTGTTGAGTAGTAATGTCCAAGTGACTCACTCAGTCATTTTCAGCACAAATAATTGGAAAAACCTGGTAATATTTGTTATGCCTAATGGCCACCCGTCCAGCAGAAAATGTTAGGAGCACTCAACTGGTGAGACAGCACTCGTGGAAAGAAAACTGCTAACATTTTGGGTCAAAGACCCATCAAAATTTTTTAATCTGTTTCTCTTTCCATGGTTGCTGGATGGCCTGCCGAGTGATTCCAGTGTTTTCTGTTTGTGTTGTTGATTTCCAACATCTGGACTTTCTTTTATGACTTTCATTAAGCCATTCATTAGCGTAGTGCTATTACTAGAGTAACACAATGACCGGGGTTTAATGCCTGCTGCCGTCTGTACGAAGTTTGCACCTTCTCCCTGTGAACACGTGTGCTTCCTCCCACATTAGTAAGTTGTAGTTTTGCCAGAAACATGGCAATACCTACTCAGCATAATCCTTGCTAATTTGATTTGTGGTAAGTGACACACTTCACTGGACACTTTGATCAGAATCAGAATCAGGTTTCTTATCGCTGGCATGTGACATGATGTACATGTGAGAAAGAAAGCTGATCTTTACCTTGATCACCTTTATAATTCTACTTTCAGTTGACCACAAGCAGGAAAAAAATCTGCAGATGCTGGAAATCCAAAGCAACACACGCAAAATGCTGGAGGAACTCAGCAAGCCAGGCAGCATCTATGGAAAAGCATAAACAGTCGATATTTCGGGCTGAACCCCTTCAGTAGGACTGTCAACTTTCATTTGGCAGCTGGTTGCAGATCAGTTTAAAGCACACATTAAAATCAGCCAGTTTTGAGAGGTTTAAGCTCTGATGAAGAGTTTACAAATAAGATGACTACCCGTTTGCTCTTTTCACAGATTCTGCTTGACTTGTTGTGTGCTTAGATCATTTTCTGCTTCTATCACACCAGCTGATAATGTGGTCTCCCCATAATATCTGAAGGCTCAGACATAACTCTCATTGACCCAGCCCATACCAAATGAGTGTTCAAGAGTGCTATGTTCAAGTACAAGTTCATGTTTATTGTTATCAAAGACACTGACACACATTGGGTATTATAGGTATCCGTTAGTCTCGTGAGACCATGGACTTGCGCCTTGGAAAGCTTACAGGGCGCAGGCCTGGGCAAGGTTGTATGGAAGGCCAGCAGTCACCCACGCTGCAAGTCTCCCCCCTCCACGCCACCGATGTTGTCCAAGGGAAGGGCATTAGGAGCCATACAGCTTGGCACCAGTGTCGTCGCAGAGCAATGTGTGGTTAAGTGCCTTGCTCAAGGACACACACGCTGCCTCAGCTGAGGCTCGAACTCACGACATTCAGATCACTAGACAAACTCCTTAACCACTTGGCCACACTGGGTATAAAATGCCATAAATATTAGTTTGCATTACGTATGTGGACAAACACAAATTTACATAAATTACTCATAATTTACGCACATGCAGAATAAACAACAAAAACAACACAGATGCAAGATAGAGACTAGAAAAATTTCATAGAATCTGAGGTGGTATTGATGTTTTTCAGGTCACGTCAAGAACCTGATGGCAGTGGAGAAGCAGATGTTGTTGAACCGTGAAGTACAGGCCTTCAGGTTCCTGACCTCTGGCTGATGATAACATCGAGAAGAGGACATGGCATTGATGGTGGAGGTCCCAGATAATGGATGTGGTATCTGCTTTTAGGCTTTTGTATTTTCTCCTTGATATACCCCACCTACCCCAGACATTCTCTCTCCTGCCCAATGGTAGAGGGGTAAAGGACCCAGGGTAGGTGGGGCCTTTGATTATGCTGGCTGCTTTACTGGGGCAGCAAGAAGTATAGACAGTGTCCATAGAGGAGAGGCTGGTTCCTGTGTTGTGCTAAACTGTCTCCACATCTCTGCAGTTTCTTGTAGTCACGTGCAGAACAGCTGCTAGACCACGCTGCCAAGACAGTTGCTTTCTATGTTGTATCGATAAAAATTGGTAAGAGTTGATAGGATATGCCGAATTTCTTTATATTGTTTAAATGGCGTTTAAAGCGATCAGTCCAACTCAGTCCACCATTTACCCTCTAACCTGTTGCTCTTAAAAAGATTATCCGATCCTTATCATTGTACTGTTTGTCAGAGCTGAGCTCATTTGTGTAAAGTAACTACAACATTACAAGCTCAAACACCAAAACAGTACTACTCTCGCTGTGGGATGTCCGAAAAGGAACGTGAAAGATGCCAAGGATTTTCTCCATTAATTTCCCTATTTCTCTCTATTCTGTAGAAATGTTGCCTGTTGCTCAGAACTGGAGGTTTCCCTCAATGTTCAAAGCAAATTTATTATCAAAGTACATGAATGTCACCATATACAATCCTGAGATTCATTTTCGTATGATATCATCATGGCTTGGCTTCACGAATGAAGATTTAGGAAGGGGACTGCCCACATCTGCTGCAGGCTCGCTGTTGGCTGACGTGGCCAATACAGGACAGGCAGGTCCGGCCACAGCGGCTGCAAGGGAAATTCTGTTCTGGGTTTAGTGCTGCTGTGTCACGGTTCTTCCTCCTTCTCCTTTTGTCCTCAATGCCAGCCCTGCATGTGTTCTCGAAGGAGGAGACAAACTGGTGAATGGTTTGTCACCAGGCCTCACGATCGGAGGCTAGATTAGACCACTGGCGTTGGTCAATGTGACAGGCACCAAGGGATTTCTTCAGAGAGTTCTTGTACCTCTTCTTGGGTGCTCCCCTGTCACAGTGGCCAGTGGGGAGTTCGTCATACAGCACAATCTTGGGCAGGTGATGATCCTCTATCCTGGAGACATGCCCTGCCCAGCACAGCTGCGTCTTCAACAGCATGGCCTCGATGCTGGAGACCTCTGCCTGTTCGAGGACTCCAATGTTGGTGACGAAGTCACTCCAGTGGATGTTGAGGATGGTGCGGAGGCAGCACTGTTGGAAACGCTCAAGGAGTCGTAAGTGGTGACGGTAGGTGACCCATGACTCGGAGCCGTACAGGAGGGTGGTCAGTACAACGGCTCTGTACACGCTGATCTTTGTGCCTTTTTTCAAATGCTTGTTGTTCCAGACTCTTTTCGAATGCGCTGTTTGCCTTTGCCAGTCTGTCCTCAATCTCTTTGTCGATCTTGGCATCTGACGAGATGGTGCACCCCAGGTAGCTGAACTGGTGGACTGTCTTCAGCTCTATCTCACCGATGGTAATATGGGGAGGGAAGATACTCAATAAATCCATAAATCAATAATAACCATGATAGAATCAATGAAAGACCCCAGAAACGTGGGTGTTCAATCAAAGTGCAAAACGCAACAAACTGTTCAAGTACAAAAAGAAATAAATAAGAGTAATAAATAAATAAGCAATAAATATCGAGAACATGAAATGAAGAGTCCTTGAAAGTGAGTCAATAGGTTGTGGGAACATTTCAATGATAGGGCAAGTGAAGTGGAGTGATGTTATCCACTTTGGTTCAAGAGCCTGATGGTTGAGGGTAATAACTGTTCCTGAACCTTATGGTGTGAGTCTTGAGGCTCCTGGACCTTCTTCCTTATAGCAGCAGTGAGAAGAGAGCATGCACTGGGCGGTGGGGTCCCTGATGATAGATGCTGCTTTACTGCGACAATGTTCGGTGTAAATGTGTTCAATGGTGAGGAGGGCTTTACCCAGGCTGGTCTGAAACATAGAAACATAGAAAATAGGTGTAGGAGTAGGCCATTCGGCCCCTTGAGCCTGCGCCGCCATTCAGTATGATCATAGCTGATCATCTAACTCAGAACCCTGTACCTGCTTTCTCTCCATACCCCCTGATCCCTTTAGCCACAAGGGCCATATCTAACTTCCTCTTAAATATGGCCAATGAACTGGCCTCAACTGTTTCCTGTGGCAGAGAATTCCACAGATTCACCACTCTCTGTGTGAAGAAGTATTTCCTCATCTCTGTCCTAAAAGGTTTTCCTTTATCCTTAAACTGTGACCCCTCGTTCTGGACTTCCTCAACATCGGGAAAAATCTTCCTGCATCTAGCCTGTCCCATCCCTTGGGCCATATCTGCTACAAAAGTATCCACTTTTGTAGGATTTTCCATTCAAGGGCATTGGTGTTTCCATACTAGGCAGTGATGCAGCCAGTCAATATACTATCCACCGTACATCTACAGAAGTCTGTCAAAGTTTTAGATGTCATGCCGAATCTTCACAAACTCCTAACGAACTAGAGGCACTGTTCTGCATTCTTCATAATTGCACTTATGTGTTGGGCTCAGGACAGGTTCTCCTAAACAGTATTACCAATGAACTTAAAGTTGCTGATCCTCTGATGAGGACTAGCTCATGGACCTCTGGTTTTCTCTTCCTGAAGTCAATAATCATTTCCTTGGTCTTGCTGACATTGAGTAAAAGGTTGTTGTTGTGCCATCACTCAGCCAGATTTTCATTCTCCCTCCTATATACCAATTCCTCACCACCTTTGATTTGGCCTATGAGAGTGGTGTCACCAGCAAACTTAAAGATGGCATTGGAGCTGTGCTTAGCCTCACAATCTGCAATATTTTCACTTCTTCCACTTTGAGGAGACGCAGACCCTGTCTGGTTTCTGACTCCCCATAGTAGTGAGCTGCCTTTCGCTCTGGCAGCTAATTATAGCAAGTAGAATCAAGAATGAATGATCAAGGGTCAGGTTGAGGGTTTTTAAGTCGTTGGTCAGACGGCACTTGGTATGTTGTGAGCAGCTTTGGAACGTTATCTTAGAAAGGATGTTCTGGCATTGGAGAGGGTCCAGAGGAAGTTCAAGAGAATGATCCTGGGAGATGTCAAGGTTAATATACGAGGAGTGTTTGATGGAGTTTAGAAGAATGAGGGGGGAAATCTCATGAAATCTATCAACTACTGAAAGGACTAGATAGAGTGAATGTGGAGAGGGTGCTTCGAATAGAGGGAGAATCTAGGATCAGAGGGAACAGAGTCAGAATAGAAAGACGTTCCTTTAGCAGAAAAATGAGCAGAAATTTCTTATGCCAGAAGATGGTGAGTCTGTGGAATTCATTGCCACAGATGGCTGTGGAGGCTAAGTCATTAGATATACTTAAAGTTGAGGTTGATAGGTTTTTGATTAGTAAAGGCATCAAAGGTTACAAGAGAAGGCAGAAGAATGGGGTTGAGAGGTATAATAAATCAGCCATGTTGGAATGGTGGAGCAGACTTGATGGACTGAATGGCCTAATTCTGCTCCTATGTCTGATGATCATACAGTTTTATAGATCAACTTAATTCGCCATATACGTTTACCTGTATTAGGAGCTTGCTGCATTGGGTTGGCAGGGCATGAAACAAAAATCAACAACATTGAACAATTTTAAAGGATAAAAAATCATATAAAAATAAGTCAGAGGTTAAAGTATGGATATGAAATAAAATGCGCATAAATACATAAATACTAGCATGTATTTACTATGTAAACAGTATTATAAAATGTCATTTAAAATGTTTAAAGTGACACCTAATAATAAGACTTGTAATGGAAACAAAAACCAACCCCTTTGTTTCCGTATTTATTTCTGACAATTCAGATCTGCATTGTTAATTACACCGATAACAACTGCTCCCCAGTTTCGTGGGTCGACAGGAAAATGTATGGAGTTCTTCAAAGCATTCATGCAAATCATAGTCATAGCCTGTTTATGGCTTCCCACCAGCAGTGTTTTATGGTGTGGCAGTGGGATGGGAGCCAGGAGCGTCGGGTCAGAAAGTGGAGGGATGGAGAGGAAGGTAGATGTCAGCATCAGTTAAAAACAGGCAGGAGCAGAGTAATAGATATAATGGGACAGGTAGTTTGAAGTGTGTGTGTTGTAATGCCGGGAGTACTATGAGTAGAGGTGATGAACCTAGAGCACGGAACTATAAAGTTGTGGCCATTACAGACAACTACTGTAGTTGAGACAGGGACAGGAATAGGTGCTTAATGTTCCAGGGTTTCAATGTTTTAGAAAAGATAGAGGGGAAGGTAAAAGAGTTGTGAGAGTCACACTAAATAATCAGAGAGAATATCACAGCTGTGCTCAGAGGGGCATAATAGAGGATTCGTCCACTGAGCCTACAGTAGAACTCAAAACCAGGAAGGGTGCAATCACTCTGATGGGATTCTGCTACAGACACCCGCCTCCCCCCGCCCCCTCTAGCCACTGGGATGTGGTGGACATTGGTAATATCAGTATGGTTCATCAGCAAGACTGATGACAGGGGAGCTGTGCAGACCAGGCCCTCATGCCGCGGCATTCTCTGTTACGGCCACCCAGGGGTGGAAGCACCAGATGCAGTGTGGGAGAAGTGAGAGGCGCGGAAGGAGTGTTGGAATCTGGGCTGGGTTGTGAGCTGGCCTCTTTAGGCCGGATCTCCCGTCAGTGCTGCTCTCCAGTGTTCGCTCCCTCAAAGACAAGTTGCCTTCGTCTGTAGCTGATCCTGAGTGAGATGAGGAACTGCTACATGCTTGTTCTTGCAGAAATGTGGCTCTAGGACAACATCCCATACACTGTCAATCTTCAGGCCATGCCACTCAAGGGACTTATGCAAATATTACTCTGTGACTATGTGCTATCATAACTTTATGTGTTGTGTGCTGTGTTTTTCATCTTGGACGTGAAGGAATGATGTTTTATTTGGCTGTGTATTTCAACCATGCATATAGTTAAATGTCAATTAAACTTGAATTTGAACTTGAAATTCAGCTTGATCCATGAGGCTTGGAAGATGATAAACTTCTTCAAAGGTTCAAAGGTACATTTATTATCAAAGCATGTATCCATATACAACTCTGAAAATTGTATTCTCCAGATAGCCACGAAACAAAGAACATGGAAGTTGTTCAGAGAGAAGCATCAAACCCACCCACCATACAAAAAAGAAAAGCATTTCGATCATCAACCTGCTGCCCCCAAAACCCCACTCCCCTTGCACAAAACAGAACAGGAATATCCATCCCCCCAAAAAAACCCTCCCAGCACAAAAAAGCTAACAGAACTTCGATCCCCAAACACCCTCCCCTTGCACAACAAAACGGAAAAGGAATGGGCGATAAAAAGACGCAGAATATAAAAAGCTCACGTCTGAAAGAAGCCCGCAATCCATAAATGCAATAGTTCGGTCCATACACGCAGTACCACGATACCTTCCTACGATAGCACTGACATTCATCGAAAGAGAGGGACACAGTATGAGGCAGAGAGGCCTACCTGCCTGCACAGCAAGCCACACGGCGATAAGCTGCTCACAGTCTCCTTCTCTGGCAGTGATCAAAAGGCAGGTAGTCAGCTCTGAAACTCTCATTCACCTTCTGCATTCGCCTCGATATCTCAATCTTTCTCGACGCTTTAAGTTGAGTCAAACATCAGCCTGCACCCCGTCTCGAAGTTTCTTTGCATCGAGGCCGTCCAAGTACGCGCTCACTCCCCGGAATCTTCTCGGAGTCGGCAAAGCACTGGATCACTCAAACGATCTCCAAACTGTAAATCACAGGCTCCAATGGCAGTTTGCTGAAATGCATCTACTCCAGAACATACTGGTGCAATTCTACACTGCCATCACAAGGAGCATCCTCACCTCAGCCATTACTGTCTGGTTTGGTGCAGCGTCCCCTCACAGTATACAAATACTACACCAAACTGTCAGGTCATCTGAAAAGGTCATTGGCTGCAGTCCACCATCACTGCAGGACTTGTATGTTTCCAAGACAAAGAAGTGGGCAGGAAAAATCATTGTGGACACTCCCCACCCTGAAAATTGCCTTTTCCAAGAGCTCCCTTCTGGAAAGTGCTATTGGACTATTAAAACAAAAACTTCACATCATCTTAAAAGTTTCTTTCCCCAGGCAGTTAATCCGATCAATCATTCTAGTTAATCCACCCCCCTCTATCTATTAACCCCATCACTGCACTGTAAACACTTGAAACCACTTTTTATAATGCTGTTTACTTTGGAAGTACATGCTGGTATTTATGTATTTATGCACATTTTATTTCATATCTGCACTTTAATCTCCAACTTTATTTCTTTATAGAGCATAATTCTTTACAATTGGTGAATATTGTTGTTTATTGCTGTATGTCACACACTGACCACACACTACAACGAGGCCCAAATACATGTAAATATATATCGTAAATAAAGTTGATCCTTGATCCTTGACCCCTGACCCCTGAAGCTTGCAGGCTGCAATTAGAAGTGTTGCTAAGAATGTTTGGTATGAGGAGAGTTGTCTAGCAAGGAGCTAAATGACAAATTCCATATAATCATTTGTCACTATGGGCTTCTAATGGCAAAAATATTAGTAATTGGCTAGGAAAGCAGTTATTGCAAAGTTCTCAGAAAAAAAAATAGCCCGCTTCTTGGAGGCAGAACGGAGAAGTGAGTACTATTGGTTTCACTTCTGTTCAGATCCAGGAAGTACCACTCACCTGTTCCAAGGACATAATATTCAATTAATCACTTCTGTAGTTGCCTCCCTTCTTTTTGTTTTTGGTCGTTGTGTATCAACAGGTACAACGGGTTCTTTTGGTTAACCTACCAAACATTGAAAGCCCTGATAGAGCGGATGTGGAGAGGATGTCTCCTTTAGTGGGAGAGTTTAGTACTAGAGGGCATAGCCTCAGAATAAGAAGGATGTCCCTTCAGAATAGATGAGGAGGAATTTTTCTTTGGCCAAAGGGTAGTGAGTTTATGGAAGTGATTGCCACAGATGCATGTGAAGGCCATTTCATTGGATATATTTAAAGTGGAGGCTGATAGGTTCTTGATTAGTGAGAATGTCAAAGTTTATGGGGAGAAGGGGTTGAGGGGGAAAATAAATCTGCCATGATAGAATGACAGAGTAGACTTGATGGATCAATTAGCCTAATTTTGCTCTTGTGTCTTTGGTTTGCTAATGGTCTTGGACTTACTTGTACTATATGGGCTTGACAAGCAAGACCAACTCCTATTGCCATTGTGGTGAGCCTTCTAGATCCAGGTCGTGCCACCTTCTCTCAGCTGCAATCAGGCAGGAGGTACAGGAGTCTGAAGTCCTACATGACTAGGTTCAAGCACAGCTACTTCCATTCAACCATTTGGTTCTTGAACCAACCTGGACAATTGTGCTGGCGTTGAACTGGCTCCAGAGGAAGATCATGAGAATAACCCTGGGAATGAAAGAGTTAATGTCTGAGGAGCATTTGATGGCTCTGGGTCTGTACTTACCGGAGTTTAGAAGAATATTGGGGGAGGAGGGTTCTCATTGAAACTTATTAAATATTGAAAGGCCTAGGTAGCGAAGAGGGATGGATCCTATAGTGGGGGAGTCCAGAACCAGGGGGCACAGCCTCCGAATACATGAACATCTCTTTAGGACAGAGATGAGAAGGAATTTCTTTAGCCAGAGGGTGGTGAATTCATTGCTGCAAATGGTTGTGGAATTCAAGTCATTGGGTATATTTAAAGCAGAGGTTGATGGGTTCTTGATTAGTAAGTGCATTTAAGGTTACGGGGGGAAGGCAGGAGGATGAGTTGAACAAATCAGCCGTGATGGAATGGGGGAGCAGACTTGATCGGCCAATTGGCCTAATTTTGCTCCTATATTTTATGGCCTTATGGAAAACTCTATCATTACCTTGGTATAGCAACATTATGACTACTTTGCACAACAATGTTCTTTTATCTGTTCTAATTGTATTCTTTCTTGTAAGTAATATGTACAATTTATGTTTTTCTTGTGACTGTTCTGAATCTGATATGATGTGCCTGTGATAGTACTGCAAGTAAATTTACTTTGTTGCATCTGTGTACATACGTACGTACTTGTGCAAATGACAATAAATTGAGCTTTGACTTTGAATAATTGCCGTCTATGTGGTGAAAGTAATTCCCCTTTACAGCAGAGTAGGAAGTTCCATGGTTTAGACCCAGTAGCAATGAGGGAACCACAATAAGTGTTCAAACCACCACATAGTGTGACTTAAAGAGTCGATCCCCCAGGCCAAGACATATCATCAGGGCCTGGTGAAGGGTCTCAGCCTGAAACATTGACTCTTTATTCCTCTCCATTGATGCTGCCTGACCTGATGAGTTCCTCTGACAGTTTGTGTGTGTTATTCTGCAGGATCTTGTGTAAGAGAGAGAGTGAGAGAGTGAGACAGAGAGAGACAGAGATGGAGACAGAGACAGGGAGAGAGACAGAGAGAGACAGAGAGAGAGAGAGAAATGTATCCTTCAAAGGTTTTGCTTCCATAGTGCCTCTCATTGCAAGAATCAGGCTTGGAGCCATCGAGGTGATTCAACTGATCTACCCAAAGAGTGGGGTGGATCAGAGTTCATTTCAAGGTGGAAAACACCACATATTGTTAATCAGCACCACTGTCCTGAGGGTCCAGAGGAGGTTCACAAGAATGGCCCAAGTAATGAAAGAGTTAATGTATGAAGAGCATTTTGGCCCTGGACCTGTACTTACTAGAGTTTAGAAGAATGGAGGGGGGGGGGGGGGTTCTCATTGAACCTTACTAAATATTGAAAGGCCTAGATAGAGTGGAGAGGTGGAGATGGATCCTCTAGTCCAGGCGGGGCCAAAGGGCACAGCCTCAGTGTACATGAACGTCTCCTTAGAACAGACTATGTGTCCAACATCCAATTATAGCAGAGAATACAAATGAATATCTAGTCAGATGAAAATCTGGCTCAGCTCTGAAGCCTATGATTAAACACTACTGAGTCTCCCTGTAGGCTTTCTCATTAACAATGGCCACACAAGCAATAGCAGATTGCTGACAGCCTTGGAATAATATTCCAATAATATCACAATACCTTTGGAACAGGAAGTATAAAAAATTAGGATCAAAATAAAACTGAATTTTGATAGCTTCCTACACATCACTGCCTGGTATGGGAACTGTACCTCCCTTAATCACAGGACTCTGCAGAGAGTGGTGTGGACAGCCCAGCGCATCTGTAGTTGTGAACTGCCAATGACTCAGGATATTTACAAGGACAGGTGTATAAAAAGGGCCCGTAGAATCATTGGGGATCCAAGTCATTCCAATCACAATCTATTCCAATCTGCTACCATCCGGGAAGCAGTACCACAGCATAAAAGCCAGGACCAACAGGCTCCGGGACAGCTTCTTCCACCAGGCCATTGGACTGATGAACTCACGCTGACTTGAGTGTACTCTATATTACATTGACTGTTCTATTTATTATAAATTATTATAAATTACTATGATTGCATATTGAGATGGAGATGTAACGTGAAGATTTTTACTGCTCATGTATGTGAAGGATGTAAGAAATAAAGTCAATTCAATTCAATTCAATGCCTTAATGGGTATCGCACATGAGTTATCATCCCCCCTTCCCCATACATCCACCTGCCTTGCCCCTCACCTTGTTTCACCTATCACCTGACAGCTTTTGCTACCCCTCTCCCCCCCTCCAACAAACCTTCCTATTCTGGCTTCTTCCCCCTTCCTTTCCAGTCCTGACAAAGGTTCCCAGCCCAAAACATCAACTGTTTGTTCCATCCTTAGATGCTGCCTGACTTGCTGAGTTCATCCAGCATTTTTGTGTGCTGCTCGAGATTTTCTGCATCTGTAGAATCCCTTGTATTTAAATTGTTCTAAGAAGTGGGTTCTGATGGAAATGTAAATTAGAATTCTGCTTCCTGAAAGTTATATACAACACCTCTTATTTTCATATAAATCTGTGTATCAACACTTCATATGCAAATAATTGATGCACGCACTGTATAGGAACTATCTTAGACTAAGCCCTGAGAGAAATGACTTCCTCTACCAAATACTCTGAAAGGAAGATTTTTTTTGTTTAAGAAGATAAATATTAGCCTTATTTGTCACATGTACATCAAAATATGCAGTGAAATGCATTGTTTGCTTCAAATCAGCGGGTACCGTGCTGAGGGCAGCCCGCAAGTGTCGCCACACTTCCGGTGCCAACGTTACGTGCTCTCAACTTATTGACCCTAACACTACATCTTTGGGATGTGGGAGAAAACCGGACCACCCAGAGGAAACCCATGTGATCACAGGGTAAACGTACAAACTTTACAGGAAGCGGTGGGAATCGAACCCCAATCGGTCATCTCCGGCGCTCTAAGGTCATTGCGCTAACCACAATGCTGCCATGTCGCCCTTTTACTAACTTCTGACTCAAATTGCTTCTTACCCACAATATGATTTTTTAAAATCGTTCTCCCTTATACATCTCCTTGACAGACGTATCCTAGGCGTTTACATTGATCTAGGGAAGGATCTTCATACAATGTGCTGGGAAGCAGTTTCACACCTAATGTTTCTAATCCAACAACTGTTCAGAAACAGATATTACCATCAACCGTCAGGCTCCTGAACCAGTGTGAATAACCACACCAAGATTCGAAGGTTCATTTATTATCAAAGTAGGTATGCAGTATACAACTCTGAGTTGATGGCCATCAAACAAAGAAAGCTACGAAAGTCATTCAACGAGAAACATCGTCCACTCCCGCACAAAAAAAACTAATCTCGCAAATGGCAGTAGGATCTTCAACCGCCCTCCACTGAAAAAAACTGCACAAACGGCAACAAGAACATCAACCCCCCCGATGCAGTAAACAAACAGAGCAAACAGCAAGAACATCAGACCCCAAATCTCCCCCAGCACAATAAAAAACAACAAATCACATGAAATGGGAAAATGAAAGAACAGGCAAAAACACAGAAAAAAAACATAAAACAAAGAGCCCAATTTGAACGACACTCTACAGCCTAATCCATAAATTGCAGAACTTCGGTAACATGCTCCAACAGAATCGAGGGAGAGAGAGAGACCACTCGAACACAGAGGGCCTTTCCTCGGGAGCAACAAGCGAGCGATACTTCACAGACAGACACTGCATCTGTCAGCAGCAAACAAGAGATCATCACAGCAGCGAGCAAGAGGCAGGTAGTTTGTGCTGAACATTCGCCGCAATGTTTTAATATTTTTCTATGCTTTAATGGGTGAGAAATGGAGTCAATCATGGGCTCACACCCCCATCTCTAAGCTTCTTCACCTCGAGGCCGCTCACCTCCTGGAAGTTTCTCGAAATCAGCAATGCGCTAGATCACTCAATTGATCTCCAAACTCTATATTGCAGGCTCTTAACAGTTCTAGAAACACACTTAAGATGTAAAAAAAATGTAGAAGAAGTGAAGTATAGAGTTTTGTGGACTATCTAGAAGATGTCCCCCAAGAAAGCATCGTTCACTGTCACCATCTTGACCAGAATTCGCTTACATCAATGCTGAATTGATTCCACAACCTATGGACTCACTTTCAAGGACCTGCAACTCAGTATTATTTATTTACATTTTTAATTATTTGCACATTGGTTGTTTGTCAATCTTTATGTTGTTTATCATAAACTCTGTTGTAAATCTTTACTTTCCTGAAAAATGCCTGCAAGAAAACAAATCTCAAGGCAGTGTATGGTGGCATGGAATATACTTTGATAATCAATTTACTTTGAACTATGAAGAACTTTAAATCCTAGCCTACCTAGCCTTTCCCTAGCCGAGCTCCCATAGTCGCCCATCTTCTAGAACCTTTCCAACCTTTTTTATGCCATTAAACAAAGAGTCCATGGACCCCAGGCTGGAAACCCCTTTTTCTAGATAAATGTAAACCAACCTTTGCAACATGACATAATACACCTAAAGAAAGTTGCAAAATAGAAATTTAGCTAAGTACATAGATGAGAGGGGTATGGAGGGCTATGGTACAGGTGCAGCTCAGTGGGACTAGGCGGAGTAATAGTTTGGCATGGACTAGACGGACTGAATGGCCTGTTTCTGCACTGTAGAGCTCTATGACTCTAAGATGATCAACTTTTACTTTTAAAGACTGGAATTCCAAAATAAATCATTGCATTCATGACTCAAGTAACCAGGAATTTGAAGCATGCCTGTGATAGTTGAGTAATAATTAGTCGTCCACCTTTATCAAACAAACTGAGATCATCACAACTTTCATAAAATGGTCAGATAAAGGCAAGACATAATTGCTTGTAAGAGATTTTTTGGCTCCAGTTCAATGAATGGAAGTTGTGCATTTCCATGACTCCATGCTGCAAAAAAAAAGTGCAGTTTCAACTGGTCCAACTTGGTGCAAAGTGGAGTGTAACATAACCTGGGGTGTTTGAATCCCATCTCAGAGTTAGGGCTGCATATTCCATCACAAAGAGTCAGGGGTTCTCTTTTTGGAGTGAAGGGTGAGATCGGTCTTAAGAAGATACATAAAATGACAAAAAGCATAGATAGAGTGGACAGCCAACATCATTTCCCCCTCGGAATGGCAGTGGATAATACGTAACAGCATCATTTTAATGTGAATGGAGGAAAATATTTGGGGGGGGGGTGTGAAATGTCAGAGATATTTACACAGACAGTGGCACGTGCTTGGAACGCATGGCCAAATGAAGTAGCAGAGGTAGAACCAGTCGGAACTTTTAAGAAACTCTTAGATAGGCACATGGATAAGAGAAAAGTGAAGGACTATAGAGTTAAAAATGTCTCTTACTAGCTCTTCTTTCAGTGAGTCCTGACGAAGGGTCTCGGCCCGAAACATCGACTGTACCTTTTCCTATAGATGCTGCCTGGCCTTCAGCAACTTATATGTGTGTTGCTTGACTATAGAGTTAAAATTGATCTTAGAGAAGGTTGAAAGGTCAGCACATCATGGGCAGAAGGACCTGTGCTGTACAGCTCTATGTTCTAAATCTCCAGTTGACCAGTATTTGCAGGTTTGTAACAGAGGTGCCCCCACCAATGCTAGGTGGAAGGAGATCGTACGTTCTCCCATTGACCAATGGGGTTTCCTCCAAGTGCGAATTTCCTCCCACAGTCCAAAGGCATACCTGTTGGTAGGTTCATTGGTTATTGCAAGTTGTCCTGTAACTGGGGTAGGGCTAATTTGGGGGTTGCTGGGTGATACAGCTCGAAGTATGGTAGGGCCTACTTTACACTGCATCTCCATTAAAAAAAAGTGGCTGAAAACACATTACTTCTGCCTCTTCCCAAAATCTTAACCAAGAAGACATTACAGGAGATTCTTCAGGGGATTCATAAATATGATAAATTCCCTGACTTGGTTTTGGGGAATATCTTTTTACGTCAAGAACATGCCCAGGACAAACATCTAGGATTCTTCCCTTTGTCCTTGAAATTCCTTGCAGAGCCAAGTTTGAAGCCTCCTCTGCAAGGTACTTTAATGACAAAGGGAATAACTCCTAACTGTTTGCCCTGAACATGTCATTAATGGGGAAAAGATCATCTCCAAAATAAAGTCCATGTGTAAATTACATTTCGATCAAACCATCTAGTTTGTCCCATTTCCTGCTCATCAGTGCACTCCCATATAATGTTGGCAAGTTCCGAGTTAAGGCAGTGATGCTGTTCTTCCATATTCTTGAGAGCAAAGATTTCATGATTTGTCCAATTTTACTTAAAGAGCTGAGGATCACAATCAAATCATTAAAAAAAAACCTGGAGCAAGTGGTGGGATTAAAATTAAATTAGAGTGTTCCGCCGAATAGAAGTGCCTTCACTTTCAGGAACTTCTGGCCTCTCTTTTTGATAACTTCAATAGGTACATTTAATGTCAGAGAAATGTATACAATATACATCCTGAAATTCTTTTTCTTTGCAAACATCCATGGAAACAGGAGTGCCCCAAAGAATGAATGGCAGTTAATCGTCAGAGCCCCAAAGCTCCCCCCAGCTCCGCACCTCCCACCACCAAAAAAGCATCAGCACCCTCCACTGAGCTCTCAAGCATGCAGCAAAGCATCAGTAAAGTTTTGCAGAAGCCCAAAGACTACTCGTTCACCCGGTAATTCAACATACCACAGGCTCTCTCACTCTCCCTGCCCCCCTAATAAGTGAATAAGAGGTGTTCCCATTTCACAGTGACAGGGGAGGCAATAAACAACTAGCTGAGTTACGATGTTAAAAGTCTGTTATGTTGCTTTTTCCAAGCTCTGAGCCCAAAAAATTGGCACTGGAAAGGCTCAGGTCTCCGGACACACAGCTCCCGCTGTTCTGTGTTCTCCCATGATGCCTCAGTCTGGGGCACTGGCCTTGAATCAGCCCGTCTCCAGAGCAACAAAAATCTGGCACCCTGAAGGCACCCTAATCTTTCAGGCCACGTCCTTGGCATATCAAAAAGCAGCCTGTCATGAAGCCCTGAGAGTGGGTCCCATTCCCACAAAGAACTGAAGTCAGAGTGTAACTCTAGGTCAGTCTTCAAAAGAACTTTGAAAAGATAATAAAAGATGTCAAAGATAGAAATAGAGTTGTTTCAAAGATGCAAGCAAAAGAGTTGCCGTTTAGCGCAATCTTGACTTTGCTCCTCCCTTTTGTGATGAATTATTTCTGTGGGTTTAATATCTCTCCAAATATAATTATCACTATCATTATCAAAAAAGCCTGCAGATTGTGAAAGTCCGAAACAAATCACAAGGAGAACTCAGCAGGACAAAGAGAGATGCTCAACAGTTTGGGTCTAAAGGCTTGTAGGTCCAAAACATTGACTGTTTGCTGATCAGTCAAATTTCTCCTGCATTTATTATGTCCACGTTCCTGTGATTTAATTGCTTGTATATAAAAACTTGGGTAATAGGCATCACATGGACATAAGCTGTCACTTTTGTCTTTGTGTATCTATGTGAAAACACAGGAGAAATACCTTGTACCAGAAGAGATAATTCTCCATGAGCATCAGAACCTTGTCATTGGGTTTGGAGGCTTGTGACCCTCAATGACCTAGGGATCTTTGTCGGCTGGAGTCAGGGCTTTATGCGTTGGCTCTTGGTAGGGTCACCCATGCCAAACAGGCCACTGGTCCTCTGGGTTCAGGGGTTCAGCTCAGGGCCAACAGCCCTGGACTGGTAAAGCAAAAATTGTTATGGGAACAGCAATGAAGAATCCTTCTACATCTGAGTGCGATGGTATTCCTGCGTCTCCAGCCGAGACTTGCATGACTGACAGTATTGAAAACCAAAAGGAAGCTGCTGACACGATGAAAGAAGCCCTGAACACCACTACAGGTGGAGGACCTTCATTGCTGCCCTAAACGCCAGCGGCGTAACGGATAGTAAGTATTTAAGTGAGAAGAGATGATGCGTTCCCCAACATTTCCTTGACTGAAAATATTAACAGAGAGATTGGAAAGTAATCTTGTTGACAGAATTAAATAAAAATAACCAAAGAATAGATGGTGTCTGATAATAAAGCAACACACAAACATGAAAAATATGTTTATCACCAACATTTGGTCTTTTATTATTATTTATACCTGTGGAGTTGTTTTTTTTTCTCTCCAATGCTATACAAAAACCTAATACAAGTTTGTACATGTTCAGATTACCACATAACAACCAATTACTGTATGTCCCACAAACCATTGTCAAGTCCTAATGATACATGCATGTAAAGTTATCTACATACCAATACATAATTTACTGTTTTTCTGCTTCATTCCAATGCTTAGGATGACAATCCATCAACCCTCTCGTCTTGCCAAGTGTATATGGCAGAGGTAAATGCAAAATCCCGAGTGACAATAATATTTTGGTTACATTTAACCAACCCCCAAACCCAAGTGAACTACAAGACCTATTCCATGTCACAATGAAATGTATTGCTTAGAATTATGGAAACTGGCGCAGATTCCACGAGGAGATTGCATCAACCCTGGCCGTGTTCAAACTGTGACGTCACTTTCCCCCCCCAGACTTTCAAAAGCACAAATAAATACCTAGTTCACAGTCACCATTTTGGTTTATAAATTAATACAGTCACAGTTGTGCTACACCAGCCTAGCTAGAACATTGCATTTTTTTAAAATTGGCTACAAGAATACAGAATATTTAAATGAGGTGTTCAGACAGTTAATCCTCACCAACAAATTGGTGAATTAATGCTTCTTTACGTTTTTTTTTAAACCAGGATAGGGGCACAATGGAAAGCACACAGTACGAAGTCAGTTAAATATATATGTTTATATATATAAAAAACCTACGGTAAATACGAGCAGGAAGATCACAAACAGAAGTGGGATGTCGTAACGTGTGCCTAGTCACAAAGGTACAGGACAAGACAGGTCCAGATGGTGCATCCTGACACACTACAATGGCCTTGCAGGGTCTTCAATGGAGGCACAGTCAACTTATGAAGCTTGGAGTTGAAGTGTTATAACATTCTTTGTACAGTAGCAAGCAAAAACAATTCAATTCAATGACAAAGACGGGGGAAACACATCGACAATAGGAAGACAAAAAAAAACGTGGGTGGAAGGGAGGTGCGGGGGACAAGGATGTAGCACTGGCCTTTTCATAGACTGTAAGTAAGAGCGTAGGTGGGATGGGGGAGATGGGGGAGATGGGGGGAATTCTCCCAGCTGAGGCCGAGGACATCGAAGCAGACTTGGGATCAAAAAGGCACTTGTGTTCCTGACACTGATGAGGAAGAGACTGGGTTGTGACATCACAGTATTGTAACGGCATGACCTTGGGCAACTTCAGACGATTTTAACTTGTCGTCTTGGCAACCTTGTCAGATAAGTACAGAGCCAATTGTTTCTAAAGCATATTTAAAAGAAAGAACACACCTCACACTCTGCATTTTGCACTGTGGTCAACAAATGGCACGCATTCAAACTTCACTTCTAACTGGACCCCCACCACAGGGCACTAAGCTAACCTTTGCAGTCTGAACAGCCAGGTACTGGATTTCAAGAGGGGTTTATGCATGCTTACACAACAAGTTTGGATTTAAACACTCCACCCCTCCCACACCACACACACACACACTCACTCTATCTGTGCACACACACCAAAATGTAACATGTTATTTAAAGAAAAGATAGATGGGGATTTCTGACTATTATCTTGGAAAGTTAAAACTTGTACCATTGGACTAAATTATAGCACTCACATTGGGTTGAGCAAAGTAGGAACTTGTATGCCAACTCCAAGGCTTGCTTTATACCCAAAACCTTTCTTCCCAGGCCCAAATCAACCCCCACCGTTTGGACTGCACTCAACAGCGACAAAGCTTCCATCCGCTAGTTAAATCCAGGATGTGGCTTGCCCAAAGCAATAAAAGTAGTTGAATAATGGATCTTGCAAGTTATCTAGTCTACATTAGCTTGTACTGTATCACAAGTGTACCTCTAAATGATCTGGCTCAGATGTGTAGGGGGAAAAAAAAATACCAAGGTGTTTATTCTGCCTCGCCGTGTAGAGAGTCGCAGCCCCCTTCCCAAAACAGCAGGGTGAAGGTGACCGAGTTTAACGTCACACTCTCACTGGAACAGTTCTGCTCATGTCCGCAATTTAACCCTTCCCTGCCTGACACTGGCCACCAACCAATAGGATGAAGAGCTCTACCCACTGTTCTCATCTCCAAAGGCAACAGCTTCCACAGGGTCAGACACCCGTCGCCATGGACACATGCAGTCACCACTGGCCAAACTCACTCGAATGAAAGCTACCTGTCATCACGCTGTTCAGAATTGTGCAAAATTTCAGTAACTAAATGCTTTCAGAGTGTTGGTGAACAATGCTACATACAGTATTATTTATGGTTTTTAAAAAAAAACTTCATTTATTTTTGATAGAAGTATAGACCACCCTCCTCAATGAGGCAAAGGAAGCATTTTTGAAATTGCAATGCTCCTGTTACCTTTGCGTGGAAAAAAAACAGTGCAACCATGGCAACAAGCAGCTTTACTGTGCAGCTTTTTTCATCAAGAGTAAATGCATTCTCATGTCCGTACATGCCAAGTCTTCTCTGGTATCCGTCATAATTGACCATTTTGTAAGGCAGCCGTTTGTTGCCACTGCAGGCGCGCCAACTACTGTTTGTTAGATCCACATAATCGTGTGACTTTCTCCACCCTGAACTGCAGACAGCGTTCGTGTTTTGTGGGAACTAAATGTTTATTTTTCCAGGTGTTCTGTCCTGATTTCAAGAGACCACATTTTAAACTCTCTCCCCATCTTCTGTAATATTCCACGTGCAACCGTGAGACGTCTGCGCAGAGTACATTTGGTCACTGAAATCGGAAGTGAAGTCCTGCTTTTATTTTTAATATATATGCCCCTTGCCAGGTAGGTCTATGCCACAACAAATTCAGACTTGATATCAGCTTTGACTTCAGGCTTCCATACAGAGTCCTCAAAGTCCAAGTCTAGGCTGCCGTCACTTGATACGCTGCTGTTGCTGTTGGACCGGCTGGACTTGCGGTTGGGCAGCCACTGGTACGGTGCCCTGGCGTCTCGCCGAGCCTTCCTACGCATTCGCTTCTGTTGCATCAGCAGCTGGAGGCGCTCCACTTTGCAACGCGTAGCGCGGTTTTCCGTCTGTCTCAGTCGATCGCCTGAAATAAAAGGTGAAATTGGTAAAACAGCTAATCAGAAATGCTGCCCTTTTTAGTATACAAGATAGGAACATTGTTTCATAGCTGCGAGTTGTGATAATATTCAAATCATGAGGGGTATAGATAGGATGAATCTCAACACACCCAAGGTTTGAGAAATTAAGAAACAGGGGCATTAACTTTAGACGAGTGAAAAAGAGAGGCAACTATTTCCCCTTACCCAGAGGAAGTGCTGAGGCAGATACATGGATGGGAGAGCTTTAGAGGGACATGGGCCAAATGGAGATCTTGGTCAGCACGGACAAGTCAGGCTGAAGGGCCTGTGTCCCTGTTATATGACAATGAAGTGGTTTTGAATTCAGATACAAAGATAGCTTTAAATAAATCATAATGACCACCTAATAGCCTTATACATTGGAATTAGTCAATTGTCTTCTGTAGTTGAAATGCATCTGTTAGTCACAATTACATTTTATATAAAGTCTAAATACATTATTTTTAAAATTATTATTACACCATGCCTCTGTTTTAGATGCTGACATATAGTACATGTACAGTGTACTCCAGTTAATTGTCAAGGCTAGTTTGATGATAGCTCCCAACCATGCAGCCTCTGACAGAGAAGAGCATGGGCAAATATTACGTGGCAACGTCAACACTTGCAAATCATACTCGAAGTTGTACATGCCCCAGCTCGTCAACGCACTACTGCTCCTCTGTTGTCACTGGGTCTAAATCCTGCAGCTTTTAATGCAACAGTGCTGTGAGAATGCCTTCAGCAGAGGGTCAGCGACAGTGCAAGGTGACACACAACCACTTCCCAAGGACACTTAGGGCTGGCTGATGAAGTGTTGGGATTACCAGGGTTGCTTCTAAAGCAATAGGTTAGTTTTACTTGCCACATGTATGTGTGTAAAAACAGAAATAGCCAATACAAGGGGGCATAATTTTAAGGTGATTGGAGGAAAGTGAAGGGGGATGCCAGTTCTATACAGAGTGCCCTGTCGGGGTGGTGGTAGAGACAGATACATTAGGGGCATTTAAGAATCTCAGAGACAGGCGCATGGATGATAGAAAAATGGGAGGTTATGAAGGAGGGAAAAGGTGAAGTTAGCTTAGAGTAGGTTAGAACGTCAACACAACATTGTGAGGTAAAGGAGCAGCACTGTGCTATAATGTTCAAACTTCTACGAAATGCACTGTTTGCATCAACCACCAACACAGACCAAGATGTGCTGCGTGCAGCCTGCAAGCATCCCCACGCTTCCAGCACCAACAGAGCATGCCCACAATTTACTCGCCTCAACTTGTACATCTTTGGAAGGTGGGAGGAAACCTACATGCTCACCGGGAGAACATACAAGCTTTCTTACAGAGGACGCCAAAAATTTAACTCTGAACTCAGACGTCCCGAGCTGCAATTGCAGTGCCCCGTTCTACCAACTTGCCTTTATCGACTGGGTTGCTTTTCCAGTATTGGCCTTTAACCTCGATGGAATATATTGGACCTAACTAGCTCCAAAGGGGTTAAAAGCCCAACTGTAAATGAGGGTACATTAGTAATAGAAAACCATTTCAAAGATCTTGCTACACCCCACTGAATGGAATTAAATAAAACCAGTACATTAGTGAAGTTCAATCCTCCATTAGAAGCTCATGGGAATTGTATTGATTAAATATCAGTGTAGTGCATTCATTCATTACCATGGGAACAGAGAGCTAAAGGTTATTCCTATAGCTCCTACAGATCTTTGACAGAATGCACAAGTTAATGAAAATTCAAAAAAAAAAGCCTCAACATGCCCCAATGCCTCAACACCACTAGATCCACTTTCAATTTGAAAGGATGTGTGGATGTGTTAATACTAACTTCCAATTGCCTAGACATTCCCTCCCCCCCCCCCCACTAATGCACAAATGTTATCTTTTAGAAATATTGCATTAGTTTTCCATTATCTTTGAACAAGGAATTAATTAAGAAACTAATCTGACATTTAGGAAAGCTTTTACAGACAATGCTTGGGCTGTTCTGTAGAATTATCCTGAGCTAATAGCCCAACACTCGTTTTCTGCAGTGACTCAGCTGGTTTCTTCACTCGTCCACAGAAGCCCAACATAGCCCAGGTGGAAGTCAAAATAAAAATCAAAGGCTTACGGCTAGCAGCTTGCAGCTGGGACAGCTTTGGGATCCTGCAAATTGGTTGCTACAGCAGTGTAAGAGAAGGGAAGGACAATTTCTCCTGTTCTTGGTCAGCGTATCCACCGGGGAAGTAACAAAAAACACTACGTCTATGAGCCCGAGTACTCTGGAGGCCAATGAGGCCTGTCTTGGAGCTGGAGGACTGTAGGTGTGTGGGTGGGAGGGACGGAAATTGTTTTGCTGTTGTTTTTTGTTGCTTGTTCTGCCGAGCATTGTGGGCACGCTATGTTGACACCAGGATATGTGCAGGTCGTCCCCAGCACACCCCCAGGTGAGCTGGTTGATAACACCAAAGAGGCATTCCACTGCATGTTTTGGTGTACACAAAAGGATAAACTTGAATCTTGGAACCACAGTCTGCTTCTAAAAAGCAGCAGGTGTAACGATTACACAAGACCAGTGCCAAGCCTAGCCCCGAGACTAACCAACAATTATTATAATAACCAGTCAAGCCAATTTATAAGCCAGTCAAGATAGTGAAGGAGATTGTCACTTGTGGACCAGATCCCAAAGGAGTCAAGCACCATTTCCGGGAGACAAGGTGTTGCTCCCTTATATTTAAGTGCAGCTAAAATTAAAGTGTATTCCAATAAACACACACAAAATGCTGGAGGAATTCCGCAGGGCAGGCAGCATCTATCATCAGGTCCGATGAAGGGTCTCGGTACAAAATGTTAACTGTTCATTTCTCTCCTTTGATGTGACCTGCTGAGTTCCTCCAGGATTTTGTGTGTGTTACTCTGGATTTCCAGCATCTGCAGAATCCCATGTCTTAGAAAGAAATTGTTAACTTTTCAGGTGCTGGCGAGGAGTCCCAGACCAGAAATATCAACCATTTCTCTTTCCAAAGATGCAACCTGACTAGTATTCTCTGGTTTTATTTCAAATCATTTTTGAGATGCTGCCATTTTCACAAATACCATAAGTAACTGAATGAACAAGAGCCGGACCAGACAATTTCATCTGATTGCTTTAAATGGTGAGATACCTCATATTTCACAAAATCTCTTGCATCCAGTCTAGAAGACTGGCAAGATATTGATTTAAATATCCCAAATTCATGAACTATGGATTACAATTTCATGGTAAAACTAGATGAACACTGTGTTCAGCCAAGATCACCAAAATAAAACTCAAAACAGTGAAACTTCAGGTGTTGAAACTTTTGATTTAGATGAAATACAGTCATTCTAAAATTATATACAATGAGTTTCCTCCAGATGCAGACCGTGCCTGCTCCATTCAGCATCAATTAAACTTGCTTAAAAAAAGATTTCCTTTTTAAGCCACACAGGTTGAAAAAAAAATACCTGATGGTATTTGATAAAGCACAATTGACACTAACATCTTTATAAACTATCATCCAGGCCATGCTCGCCTCTCACTACTAATGCTCGGCAGGAAATACAGGAGCCTTGGGTCCCACATCACCACCAGGTTCAGGAATAGTTATTACCCTGCAACCATTAGGCTCCTGAACTAGAGCGGATAACTTCACTCAGCTCAATGCCAAACCAATTCCACAAGCTATAGACTTAGTATTTTTTTTTGTATATTTTCACAATTTGTCTCCTTTTGCACATAGGCTGTCAGCCTTAGTTTAATTAGTTAATCAAGAATCTTAAATACACCCAATGACTCCACAGCCACCTGCAGCAACGAATTCCACAGATCCACCACTCTCTGGCTAACACAATTGCTCCTCATCTCCATTCTAAAAGAATGCCCCTCCATTCTGAGGCCATGCCCTCTGGTCTTAGAGTCTCCCACCATAGAAAATATGTACTTAGATAATAAAATTACTTCAAACTTTTGAACACCTGACAGTGGCGACAAAAAGTTCATGATCAGCAATGCAAGGGCTGAAATATTCCTCAACACTGCTTGATTATTAGCAGCAGTTCAAACAATCCTTAGTGACTTCACTTCCTTCAGATGTGCAATGTAAAAAGTCCATGCGATTAGGACAAGACCCAATGTGTGTGCCGATGAATATATGAATGGTGGTGGTGCAGGGGGGAGTGGAAAGGAAGTTATCACCTGCAATTACGCTTTTGTCCTCTGCCAAGTGCACTCCAGCCTCAAAACAAGTAACCAAGGAGTTTCTGTACAGAGTGAGAGCTCAAAAACTGGTTAAAGTTGACAGGTGTTAATGTTAAGGCCCTATGGCAGTAGAGTAGATACCTGGATCAAGCACAGGGTGGAAACCACAAGGTATAGCACAGCTAAACCATATGCAAAGGCCTACATCTTCCTGTCACAAACCGCCCACGATCTCCTCCTCCCCCACACCCCACCCGTGTGCACTACCTTCCTTCCACGCAACTGCCTGCTGTGTGGGCGGCAAGAATGCAAATGCTGATAAACCTATTCCCTGCAGGCTCTCCACATCTGTCAGACAAAGCTGATGAAAAGTGTTTCATTGTCTCCTCTTTCTCCCCCCCCCCCCCCACCACCAACCTGCACTTCTCTGACCATTCAATTCCTTTCACCATTTCAGCACAGGCAAAAAAAACCCTTTGCTGGCATGTGAAATGCAAACTAGATTGGTTGCATTTTAAAACATGGGCAATTTAACTTTTCTATAGGGCACATTTCAGGTAAACAAGCAATTCTCTCCCTCTTGCAAAGACCCTACTTTCTCTTCCTTATTCTATTTCTGAAATTCTTCAAGTGTGTGCAATGATAAAGTATTTCCAATTTCCAAACAATGGCAGTACAATTTGCTTAACTCTGGGGCAGTCAGAACCTAATTGTTAAAGGGACCTTACATCTAAGAATCTCTCTCCCAAACTCTAACCCTTGTAACTTTTCACTGGAGCAGATAATTCACCTTCATGTAGCACTTCAGGAATAGCTTCTTCCCCTCTGCCGTCAGATTTCTGAATGGACAATGAACTCATGAAGACTACATCAATACTTGTTCTTGCTCTTTTTGCACTAAATTTAATTTTCTAAATATATACTTATTGTAGTTTATAAAATTTTTTATTATGTATTGCAATGTACTGCTGCCACAAAACTAATTTCACGACATATGCCAGTGATATTAAATCTGACTCTGATTCTCTTGGACTTCTCTCAAGTCAGCATAGGTCTGTGATATCTATAAACAAAATGCCACTGGCATGGGCACACGGCTTTTGTCATTGCATTCGGGAAAAAAAATCACAGCCATCTGCCATTTCTTAATCTGCAAACATTGCCTCGAGGTCTGCTATCAGAGGCAGTTGGTACAAATGACATTTCACAAGTTGGGAGTTGGACTCTGCTTCCTTATCACTGGGTGTAATGACCTGACTATTCTTGTAATTGCAAGTTTTGCTACCAATTGCAACAACAAAGAGAGACGCAATCAAGTTTATTGGAGGTGATTCATTTATGTGCCTTTAGGATATGCAATCTGGTACCATCATGGGTTACTACAATGGATTCTGTCCTATGGCTCACCCCTCACCAACTGCTTAAGATCCAGGCAGACACAAACAAAAACTTCCTTGTAGAGAGCAGGGTCCAAAGAAGTCTCTACCAATTGCAGCTGGAGAATACGGACATAGAGGAAGTGTTGCTTAGGTCACACAAGGGAAATGCACACAAAATGCTGGAGGAAATCAGCAAGTCAGGCAGCATCTATGGGGAGGAATAAACAGTCGATGTTTCAGGCCAAAACCCTTCATCAGGACTGCTGAGTTCCTCTAGCATTTTGCATGCATTGCTCTGGATTTCCAGCATCAGCTGCATCTCTTAGGGTTAGGTCACACAGAGGTACTTTCTGAAATACACAAAGATCACAGAAGCTCTGAGTTCGGTAAGATGTTCAGGAGCTTTGAGGTCACAAAAAAGTGTGCAAAATAGTGGATTAGGTTTGAGTTAAATATTGTTGGAAGGTAGTGGGGGAGGAAACTTGAAATTTATTTGTATTTAGTAGACAAGAATGAGGAATTCAGGCAAAATATCTTCCTCAGATATAGCAGAAAACTCAATTCTTGGGCAATATGGAACTCTCTAGCTGGGGAAGGGGTGGTGAAAAGGCAGCAGGCAGATATTTGACTTTTGAGGTAGCTGTAGTAGTGACAAAAAACAGATTTCCACTCAAAATCAGAAATGGAGAAGCCAATAAACAAAAAACCCACAAGAAATGGGGGAGCAATCAACAAAAATCACGAAATAACACCACGAAATGCCTTCAGCTAGCCAATATACAAAACTACTCAGAAAAAACACAACGCCCAAGACTCGGCACGAACAGAAAACAAGGAGGTGGTCAGAGCGTGACCCGATTTTAAATTTAAGCTACAGCGGAGAAAATCCAATGAATACTCTTTGATACCAAGAAATAATTAAGTTCGGAATTCTTTCTATAAATAAAGGGGTAGGGGGAGTGGATGGCTGTCACTGTGCTGCTGCTTTTGAGTGCAAAAGCATCATTGTCAACTATTTCAAGAGGATTTAAATTATTCATGGCTGTGTGTGCAGCAGTCAATGGCCTCTCCTGCCATTTCCTCATTCTGCTCCAAGAAGCTGACCTCATCGACTACAATGTCGGCTGTCTCCACATTTGCCTGAATAGTGTGCGCCTTGTTTGGGTCTTTAAATAGCAAGAGGAAAGATACAAAAGACTCCTCAAAGGAGAAAAAAAAAATCCAACAAATTCCCCTTCATAAATTTCTCTGTATGGTATGAGCTGACACTTTCAGCATGAAGTCAGCGACACACGTTAAGAGGCCCACCCCTCAGTTCAGGTGACAGATGTTTCGGAAAGCTGATAATTACAGCCACGCTGCAGAGGAGCCTTCTCAAGCTGCTGACGCCTTTATATTAAAAAAAAAGGCAGTCCAGGTACAGACAGGCCCCATTTATGGCTGCAGTAATGTGCAGCATTCCCGAGGTACCAATCCCTGTTAATTCCTCCAGCTCCCAAGTGACGGCTGTTCTATCCGGTTTGACTTTATCAGCAGCTGCTCTAGCACAAGAAAAGCACACGCTACCACCATTGGCTAGCACGCCCTGCTTAACACAGCCTCTGGGAAGGATACGCTGAGAAAGAAAAACATCATCAAGCAGACAACATTTAAATGAACACCCTGCTCTGAAATGCATTAAGGCCTATTTGAGCCAGTTTGACATTTAATGTTATTGTTTGTCTACGTTCACTGCCAACAATCCACCCCTGACCTAGTCAACTGTCCTCTAGCCACACCATGCCGAGGAGCTTTCTTCTCCATTACCACAGTCTACAATCTTCTCTCCATCTTCAGAATGCGTATTGGCAACTACTGAACTATAGGGACTGACATTTCCTCTCTCACTTTGTGTGCAGAAACAGCTCCAGCAGACACCAGCATAACTATCAGAAACTTAGCTGCTGGCCAAATTTCATAGCCCGATCACGAGGGAGGCAGAGATTTTCAAAACCAGGTGCCTAGCACAGGCTGCAGCGTAAATCCCTCTCAATGTGGGTCAATGCCCAATTGAGAAGCTATTTATAGCCAGTTCTACTTGCTTCACAATGCATATGGCATAAACTAGGGCAAACAATTCTTGTAATACTATTACACTTTGTTATTTGCCTGCTGTTTTAAACCCTCTAATGGTTGCAATCCATTCCCCCTCCAATTACATTGGGCTTCAAACTTTCCAATCTCAGGACACCCCCCAGATGAATTAGTGCCCAGAGTGCCAAACCCTTTCTCACCAATGCCAGGCCAGGGTGAGAGGCAAAAGAATCATTTCTTTCACAAAAACTGTTAATTTCTCATCAGCTCACAATCAGGAAGGAGAGGATGCCCCTCACTATCGTGAACTTGATTTGTCCCTCGATTCCTGCTGGAAGTTCATTTGTACTTGGTTTCTTGAGAATGCAGTGCAATGCCATGTGGTTCAGTAGTAAGCTACTCAAAGTTGGCTCTACCTTCTACCATTAGGCTGCACAGTGCTTTACAGCACCAGTGATCAAGGCTCAATTCCCACCGCTGTCTGAGGAGTTTGTACGTTCTCCCCATGGATTTCATCCAGGAGCTCTGGTTTCTTCTCATACTCCAAAGAAATATGGTTAGGGTTAATGCTAGGAAGTTCTGGTCACACTTTGTTAGCACTGGAATCACGGTGGCACTTGCAGACTGCAACCCCACCCCCCCCCCCCCACCCCCAGCACATTCTCTCTTGTCCTTGATGCAAATGACACATTTCACTGTACATTGAGGTACACGTGACAAATAAAGCTAATCTCCAAATCATACACAAACTTGGGGAAAACGCTCACCACCAAGACCAGCTCACTTAATAACGGTTACACAGATACACAAGTAAAACGCATCAAAATAAAACAACTCAGCATTAAAGAACAGGGCACGGAAAGTAATGAGTATTGAAAGACTACTTAATGCTTTTGGATTGCATTGTTTAATTGTCATTTCCTTTGCATCTCAACAATTTACCTATTAGTATTTTTTTAATAACTACTTATATGCATATAACTGCTTATTATGTTTCCTAGTGGCCACAGTATGTACTGAATATGCAGTTGTTCAGTGTATCCCCTCGTGATTATGTCTGTATGACCCTGGAAAGCTCTGGAAGCTTTTCTGGTGGTGCATTCTTTGAATGGGGACATCTGAATGGCTGAGACTTGTCTGCAAATTTGAATGGAATGTTTCTTATCTATGGGTATAAAAAGCTACTTAGTGGTGCAACTTTTTTTTGCTTCTCTCTTCCTTCTCCTCCTAGCCTCTGTTTCTGCTACTGTCTGTTTTCAGTATTCTTTGTTCTATTAACAGATGAACCACCAGGTTCAGGAACAGTTACTACCCCTCAACTATCAGGCTCCTCAATATTCATTATTTCTTTCCTTTTATATTTGCAGTTTGTCATCTTCTGCACTCTGGTTGAACACCTTGGTTGGGCGATCTTTCATTGATTCTATAGATTTATTATGTCCACAAGAAAATGAATTTCAGGGTTGTATACAATGACATGTGTACTTTGATAATAAATTTACTTCGAACTTTAATAAAAGCAACAAGTTTTGGGCCTCGCTCCAGACTTTTGAAAGATCCATGATCAGAATCCAATAATGTGCTAGATGCAAACGTGGCCTACCTGTTCTCCACTGTAAAATGACTACACCACACAAACATATATACCTGGTGTGTTGAGATATTAAGGTCATAGTTTGGAGCGAAGTTATGAAGTGATCAAACAGTCATTTCACAGCTTCTCTCCAAGCAAATGAACGGACACAAGGCAACACGCGCGAATTGATTCACAGGATCATTGGTTTTGAGGAAGCCCCTTGATGGTCCAGTAATCTGTGCTGCAGATGACTCACCATTAGACTTGCACATCCTGATCTGGCTCTGGCACTGGACGAGGGAATGCAGTGGTTGCTGGGCTGTGTCTTCGGAGGTAGTTTTGTTTGAGCAGCCTGGGGAAGGTGGCGAAGGGGACGGCGGGCTGGGCGCGCACTGTGTCTGACAACGCAGCTGTGCCAGGGAGTGTGGCATCCCCTGGTAGTGGCGGGTCGCGCTCAGCAGGTCGTTGAGGATCTGCAAGATGGTGGTGATGTCGCGGCGAGGTCTTCCAGTGCTGTCTTGGCAGTTTGGGTGCAAAGTGCCTAATTTGGGAAAGAAGAAAAAGCAAAAAGTAAATTAATGGTAAATACCACAAACAGGAAGACTTAACCATCAAGAACACTTTATGGAGGCAATGACTCAAAAAACTTGCCCTCTTCTCATTACTACCCTCAGACTGGAGGTACAGGAGCACGAAAACACACACTCATGTTAGAAACAGCTTCTTCCTCTCCACCACCAAATTTCTAAATGGACAATGAACCCATGAACACTACCTCACTATTTCCCCCCCCTTTTTCTATTTAAAAAAAATTCTAAATAATAATAAGAAAAATATGTATTGCACCGTACTGCTGCCACAAAACACAAAAATTTATGACGAGTCAGAGTCAGAGATAATAAACTAGCTTGTGATGCCCACCATAATATTGCCATAACCCAAAAACTGCTGGGAGCAAAAAACTAAATTCTTTTAGCCATCAAGGACAATGTAGGATTTGGAGAGGATTCCATGTGGGGAATGGAAAACTACACAATCCATTTTACTACAGGGGCTCCTAACCCTTTTTTTTATATAAAATGCCATGGACCACTAGCACTAACCAAGGGGGCTGCAGACCCCAGGCTCGGAATCAGTCCCTGCTTTAATGGCTGAAAAGTAAATTCCCAGTTCAAAATGGACATCAGGGGCAGCATGCTTGGAAGGAGCCACCAGCAAGTGGTTGGGTCAGGCACATTACTTGAAAGTAAATTTATTTTCAAAGTATGTACAGTATACATCACCGTATAGTACCCTGAGATTCATTTTCTTGGTGGCATTTACATGAAAATAAAACACAACAGAATTCAGGAAAATCTATAAATCAGCAAAATGTAAAAGTCATTTAGGTAGGTACATGGATAAGAGGGTTGCAGAGCTGCAGGCCAAGTGCAGGCAGATAGGACCAGCTCAGTGAGGAAAGCAACATCGATGGATTGGGCCTTATGGGCTCTTTCCGTGTGGAAGGACTATATGAAGGAAGAAAATTTCATAAAAAGCAATACTAACAGGGATGGCTAATGTCACAGTCCTGATGAAGGATCTCAGCCCAAAATATCAACTGTTTGTTCCCCTTCATAGATGCTGCCTCCAGCATTGCGTGAGTGAGTGTGCGCGCGCGTCTGTCTGTCTCTGTGTCTCTCTATCTTTCTCTCTCTCTCTCTCTCTGTTGCTCTGGGTTTCTAGCATCTGCAGAATCTCTTGTGCCTAAAGTCATAACTGCTTAAAAGAGCTGAAAATCTGACTTTCTTCAAACAGTATCTACTCCCAAACATCCTCCACCCGTTTTGACAACTTTAATACACTTTCACAGCTGGAAAGGGTTTGAACAAAAGCCGAAGGCTTTGAATTACCTGAGAAGGTTCCGGAGAAAACTCCAGGGGCATGGTTAACAAAGCTCTCGATAATGGCACCTGGTTTCCGAGACTTGCCTGAAGCAGTTGGACTAGTGTTTCTTGTACTGCAGTCACCCTGGGAAAGAAATCGTTCAATGTCAGCACCACCCAAATATCAAAAATAAAAGCATATAGCAGTGTGATCGTGAGAAACAGTTGGCCACAATGAACTCATTGACCAAGGTTCAATTCCCGTCAATGCCTGTAAGGAGTTTATACACTATCCGTGATCACATGGGCTTCTTCCGGGTGCTCCAGCTTCCAACGACGCACAAGATAGGGTTAAGTGAGTCATGGGCATGTTATGTTGGCACCAGAAGGGTAGTGACCCCGGTACATCTCATACTGTGTTGGTTCACTGCAAGTTTCGATTCTATGGCTTTAAAAAAAGCTTGGAAATCCCTGCTTTATTGTCTTGTAACCATCTAGTACAACACTATAAAATTGCTATAAACACCTGCATTTACGAAATGTGCTGGAAGAAAAAATGAACCAGCATTGATGTATCATGCCTATTACGGAGAAAAATCAGTCTGAACCAGTTTTCATGTACAGATACCAGTCTCTTGACTCCCCTCCCATCTGATTTTTTAAAAATATATAAATGGTTTTCACCGCCAGAGATTCAGCCTCTTAATGGAATGCAAGGCAGGAAGCCGGGAGAACACAAGACTCACAGATAAGATGACTGATGGTACGTGGCCCTTCCTGCCTAAGAGAGCACTTCCTCGCCTGGCGACAATGCGGGCATTTGTACTACTGCACCTAATCTGGCGTCTTTGCCTCTCAGCAGCTTTGGACTGTCCCATGTATTCAATGGTTAATTAGACCGATTAACAGGGCAAGCCTACACTAATGCAAACTATATATCACCAGTTAAAGCAATTCCTTTCTCTCATAGACCCATCTGAGCTGGCCATTATAGCTAATCAGGGACAGCTAAGCTCTATAATAAATTACCTTAATTTCAACTTGGTTAAGGCTTTTGGCAGGCACAGCAAATAGGCAGCTGACAATTCCCAACAGATACCACAGCCAAGAACATGGCTATCAGCAAAAGACATCAATAAAACAGTTTTCTATTACTTTTATAATCTCAAATAAAGTCAGAATTGTTCCTTGCATTTCCTTTCAAGATTAGTCCATTAAAAAAGTAAACTATAATATTTATCAACGGAACAGGTCCAATGTTAATATCAGCCACTATGCAGAATGTTAAAAAATGCTAATGCATTTAAAAAGGAGAGATGGGAGTGGGCAGATTATGTTTTATAAATTTAAAATGTTGCTGGATTTCCCTTCTGGTTTTCTGATAGATTACCAAGTCCTCTTACTTTCAAGGACCCTAAAATTCATGTTCTTAGTACGACAGTATTTACTTTTTTTTTGTATTTGCACAGTGGTTTTTGTGTATAGTTTTTCTTTCAATCTGTTGCATTTCTTTGTTCTACTGTGAGTGCCTGCAAAAAAAATCTCAGGGTGACAATTACATACTTTGACAATAAATTTATTTTGAACTTGATAAAAGTCCCCTTTTATCAAGTGTCCCCAATTCTTCCAGCCCCTCCCCCCCCCCCCAACCTCCAACAGCGTGCCAAAAAAGCGTTAATACACACTGGAGGTTGTGTTTCCAAAGATATCCCTTGGTCCTGCAAAGTCAGATTGAATTAGGGCCTCTGCTACCACAGGGCAGTGGTTGCTGTATGACCTTTTGACTCCACTAGCTGGAATGGAGGACTGGCAAGTGAGAAATTCCTCTCTTCCATAGTTTTCAAAAAGGTTAGCTTTATTTGTCGCTTGTACATTGATACAAATGATACATTTCACTGTATGTTTCAATGACCAACGCAGTCCGAGGATTGTGCTGGGCAGCCAGCAAGTGTTGCCATGATTCTATTCTGGCACCTAGAGTGTGCCCACAACCTGCTACCCTAACCTGCATGTTTTTTTGGACTGTGGGAGGAAATCAGAGCACCCAGAGGAAACCCACACAGTCACTGGAAGAACGTACCAACTCCTTACAGGCAGCCCCTGGAATTGAACCCTGATCAGCAGCACTCGAAAGCATTAGTCTAGCTGCTACGATACCATGCAACCATCCAATCTGAGCACGTTGATTCCTTTTACCTGAAGGTAAATGACCAGTCTCAGTGAGGAGACTGAATATTCAAATACAGAAAGGCCCAGCCGTGGAGAAGATGCTTCCATCAGCAGGAGGGGCTAGGCTCTTAGGGCAAAGCCTCAGAACTAAGGGATGTCCCTTCAGAACTAAGAGGCGACATTTCTCCAGCCAGAAGGCGGTGAATCTTTGGAATTTGCCACAGGGGGCTAGGAAGGTCAAGTCATTGGGCATACTTAAGGTAGAGGTTTACAGGTTTTTGACTGGTGAGGGGATTAAGAGTTACAAAGAGAAGACAGGAAAAAGGGTTTAAAAAAAAAAACAGCCACAATTGAATGACAAAGCGGACTCAGTTGGCTTAATGACCTAAATCTGGTCCTATATTCTATGGTCTAGTCATGATTTTGGATCATGCACAAATATTCTAAAACAAAAGGATAGCCAAGTTTACGATTCGCCTGGCTGTAGACAATGCAAGACCATTTCAGACAGTTTTAGCATCAACACAAGTTTGGTTCACCCTACCTCAGTACAAGACGAAGCAGCAATGTTATGGCTGGCGGTTGACGCGCTGGCCCCGTGTGACCTAAACGACCCGGCGGTGACCGAGGGTGGGCGAGCTGTGCTGAAGCAGGTGGTCGCTGCCGCAGGGGCAGGGCTGGCAGCCATTGCTTGCTGGCAGGCTGCTATGTGGTTACAGCCCGAGGCTCCCACCGCTTGCCGATGAAGTCCTTGAGTACTGGCAAAGCTGGGGGCGGCCGCCCCTCCGCTGCTCTCCCGGCTGGCTATCACGTGCCGGTGCTGGAGCTGGCTGCCAGCCTGCTGAGCCGCCAACTGGAGCTGAACAAACATCATGTGATCTCCAACCCGCAGGGCAAGTGTCAAAGGTGACCGTCCAGACAGAAAGTCATTGACCTGGAATGGAAAAACCAGAAGGACTTAGAACTTTTGAAGCAGCTTAAACAAGCAGCATCTGCTTTCTTCTAACCTTGTGAAACAAAGTCCTTCAAGAACAGCAGAACTTCCCCAAGCACCCTGGCCAATACATTTACCACTCAGTGACTGCGACGAACATTCCAGTCATTACAAAACGTACTGCACATCAAAGGAGACCATGGATGGTCCCAAGCCCCCAGATGTGAAAGGAGGAGGATGCACATGAAGCTGCCAACCTCTTCCTACATAAAAAAAAACACAGCACGACAGAAATGCCAATTGAAGCTCTTACGGCCTCACTCCTGGGAGAGGAAGGACCTTCGCTGAGAAGACACAAGATGGGTTACACCTGGGGACAACTTGAAAGACTGGTCCAGGATAGAGGTGCTGTCAGTGGTCTACGCCCCAGTAGGGATGATATGCTTAAAGCAAGGGAAAGGAGACTGACCCCCAATTTAGTACTCCATTAATTAAAAGGCCATGATATTCCAGAAGTATTCATTTGTTGTAAAGTGAATTCCCTGAAACGAAATGGAACAAGTTGAACAGAACCTTCAATTTCTTGCACTAACTCATGCAAAATTCATTATTTCATTCAAGCTCTGATTCTCTCAGATTAACCCTATTGGGGAGGAAATTAAACTGCTTTGGAAAGGTAGACTTTTAGTCAAGTTTGCAGATAACTTATTGGGAGGCCAGATTTGAACAAGCTTGTGAAATTATGTGTTTAAACTAATTATTTACTCAGCGGTCACTTTACACATGCTCATTAATGCAAATATTTAAATCAGCCAATCATGTGGCATCAGCTCAATGCAGAAAAGTATGCAGACGTGGTCAAGAGGTCCTGGTGTTGTTTAGACCAATCAGAATGGGGAAGAAATGTGAGCTAACTGACTTTGACCTTGCAACAATTATTGGTGACAGACAGGGTTGGTTCAAGTCTCTCAAACTGCTGATCTAGGATTTCACACACAACAGCCTCTAGAGTTTACAGAGAATGGTGTAGAATTATTTTTTTTTTTAAAAAAAGCCTTGTTAATGAGAGAGGTCAGAGGAGAATGGCCAGACTTGTTCAAGCTGACAGAAAGTGATATTAACTCAAATAGCCACATGTTACAACAGTGGTGTGCAAAAGAGCATCTCTTTGACACAAGTCAAACCTTGAAGTGGATGGGCCTCAGTAGGTAAAGACCATGAACATACACTCAGTGGCTACTTAACTAAGTACAAGAGATATCTGATAAAGTAGCCACCCAGTCTAAGTAGAGCTGGTACTTTAAGCAAAAAACACAAAAGTAGTCTTCTAAATTCTCTGAGGAGATTGTAGAAAAATAAAAATGTGGAAATTCACTCAAAAAAAAAAAGACAGCTACACCACAATGTACTAGTATACTATCAGTGATGGGTCACCAGGACAAGAATTCAACTGCCACATTTACAAAGGAGTGTAAAGGCTACTTTAGAGTGGCAATCTTTCACTTCGCTGGGAAGCAATCAATAGAGCTCAAGGTTCATTGCAATAAAGTAATTATTTTGCAATCTGATTTTGGTAACTGTCAAAAACTACAGGTTAACCTTTAAATTTGTACATGCCTTCTTTGCCACTTCCAATTTCTGATGCAGATCATGCAAAACTCCAGATTCTACACATTTAATATTCAGGGAGCTTTTCTTCCCAGTTCTTCATACCAACGTAAGAATCTATCCACATGGCAGAAAAGTTTTCCAACTGCTGAATGCAGATTTGTCTACAGCTGACACAAGGGCTACTTGCAGTGATCAAATGAATAACAACAGTTTCTAATTGGAGGCGTTAAAATTAGTTTTCTGTTTTGAAGGCAGCCACTTGATTTTGGAGCATAGAACAGAGGCATTACACCTGAGCTCTGCACCCCTCCCACTGTGTCTGGATGTTATTTGAGGAGTCCCCCCACCCCCCGGGGGAGATCTAGCATCAGGGAACACTGGGCATCACTGCGGCGAAGCAGTTAGCGCAACACTACAGCGGCACAGGGCACTGGAGTCCAGAGTTCGATTCTGGCACCACCTGTAAGGAGTTTGTACGTTCTCACTGCTCGTTTCCTCTGGGTACCTCAATTTCCTCCCACAGTGCAAAGACGTAACGGTTAGGTTAAATGGTCACTGTGAATTGTCCTGCGATTAGACTAGGGTTAAATAGGTGGGTTGCTGGGCGACGTTGCTCATTGGGCCTGTTCCATGTTGTATTTCTAAATAAATAGTTTTGAGTTTGCTTTTAAGAACACACAAGGTAGAATTACTTAAATGGCCACCAATCACAATCCTCTCCCCAGAGAAATGGCGAATGCACAGTCATCGATTATTCAAGGCCAAGACAGAATGATCTTTTATCTATGGTGGGGGGGGGGGGTCAAGGGTCACAGGGGCCAGGGCATGAAAATGGAGCAGAGAGCACAATCAGATCAGCCAGGATCTCAACTCAATAGCAAAGCCCTCTCAAACTGCCATATGACCCACTTCCTTTCCTTATGCCCTCTCTGTCAGAGCAGCTTTCTTTTAAGGATCAGTGAACAACCAAGAGTTGGTGCTTCCCTCCTCTCACACTCCAGCCAGACAGAGCAGTTAACCCCAAAGTCCAACAGCACAAGTTATATATATTTAAAAAAATAGCAATTAGCTGAGTAATGCATTTTGAGAAAATCAGAACTGCTGAGACCAAATCTCTACAAACATCAGCCTGGTAACAAAGGGTGCCTTCTAATCTTCATTTAGTTTTCTGCTCCAGGGAAACAGACACAAAAATTTGCATCCAAGGCTTTCATCTTCAGCCCAGTCTAATATTCATGACTGCAATTAATTCTGTATACTTTCATGTCAAAAAAAGGAAAAAAAGAAAAAATAATAATAAATCGCTTGCGTGCTGCCGCCTAGCCTATAGCCTATAACCCCATACTCCAGGGACTCAAAAGGCATGCATAGCTCTTTTATACATCTGCACTGCATGTCTACTTAAATCACCTAATGCCTGGCTGCAGTCAGCTTGCAACAGCTTAGTGCTGAATCGACAGCAATTCGGATGACGTGCATGTTCAGCTTTCATATCCAGTCACATCGCCGCTCATTTACAGCAGATTGGCATCGACACATTGGGCACTTGATTAGGTACACCTGATCAGCCAATCGTGTAAAAGCAACTCAGTACATAAAAGCATGCAGACATGGTCAAGAGGGTCCCGAGTACATTTACATTTCTGACTTGGAATTATAATCATGAGTAGTCAAGAGATGCATAGTGTGGACCGGTGGGGGGGGGGGGGGGGGGAGGGAGGTGGAAATGGGGAGAAAGAGCAGAAAAAGAGGTTGAGTAGTCTAAGTTTTGGTTCAGTTTGTGCACCCAAGAAGCTTTATAAAGATCCAGTCTTAAGACATAATGTCAAATGGCTTTTCTCATTTATTGAGATACAGTGTGAGACAGGGCCTTCGAGCTGTGCTGCCCAGCAACACCCCCCCCCAACCCCCATTTTAACCTGAGCCTAATCACGGGACAACTTACAATGACCAATTAACCTATCAACTGGTAGGAAACCAGAGCACCTGGAGAAAACCCACACAGCCACAGGGAGAACGTACAAATTCCTTTACAGGCAGCAGCTTTGTGCTAACCACTACACCACCGTGCTGCCCCATTTCTGTGCATACAAAGCTTCCTCAATGTGACTGTACCTCACCCTCCACAACACCAAACCTTCTATAAACTGCACCACATCCAACAGCTGAACTCCAGTGTCATTACAATGTCTATGGAGCTGGCAGATAATCTAAGGAATTTCACTGTCTGATGGCCACTCATCGCCACCTTCTGAGACCAGTCACCCGATTGTTAGGGGAAACAGATGGGCAAAAAAGTAAGAGAAATATAATCTGCTTGGACAGAGTAAACTTTCAATGTTTGTCAGTCATCCACAGAGATGAGACCCAATGCAGACACACCCAATCTTCAGAGGGGGAAGCAAAATTTCAAACTGCATTCCTAGCATCCTTTGTGCATGGAGCCTGTGCCAATTGAAAGCCTGCATTCATTCTGAAAATACCAAGTTTATTGGAAGGGATGAAGCTGTATGAAAGGATATCTTAGATTTAAAAGCAACACACACACAAAACGCTGGAGGAACTCAGCAAGTCAGGCAGCAGAAGCAAACAGTCAACATTTCAGACCAAGGGAGTGGGGGGAGGTGGGAGGTGGGAGAAGCCGGCAGAGGCACTGCACTTTGTGTGTTGCTCTGGATTTCCAGCGTCCGCAGAATCTCATGTTTATATTTTAGATTTAATGTCTGTTTTAGAAGGCAGGCTCTGAACAGTCTAATAAACCTTACTGCTCTAATCTTGGCATTCCATCTGGTTTTGCTAGATTTTGTTTTTCCTATTTTATTCCTCATATCCATTAGATTGTAAAGTTATAATCAAATTAATACAGGACTTAACACGGGGCTCACAGCCACTCCAATGGACTTTCTCCGACAATTCTACTTTGATACTCACAGTTCCACATCACTAAAACATACTGCAGTAACTTTTACCAATGGGGGAAAAGAGAAATATCCCTAGCCATCTCTAAGCAAACAAAATCCTATCTTCATGCATTGCAAGCAATGGATCAGAAAGTAATTACACCCATGTTTCAAGGTTATGCAGTTCCAGTAAAAAGAGTAATTTCTCTTCTCCCAACACTCTAAACAATAGGAACTTGACCCTGGGGTTAGATATTTTTGTACTCCCGGGTCCTTTGTAGTGAATCCATCAAAATATGCGCCTACATCTCAAAGCCAGAGTTCACAATGAACTTCCAAAAAGAGAAATGCAAGTTCTATCCAACGTTTGACAAGTAAATCAAAATTTAGTTTGTTGACCCCCAAACTAATTGAGTCTTGAACTCAATTAATTAGGTTTTGTTTTAAATTGTTCTTTTTGGCCTTTGGTTTTCCAGCATCAGAAAAATAGTTCAAAATACAATTAGTTTGTGGCCAATAAATAACTGTTGTTTTAAACAGTTCCACTGAAATAGAGCTGAACATTTGGCTTCGTATTAAATTATACAACTGTTGACAACTGGGTGATATTTTTAAAATATCCAGACTGTCTAATAAGCACATATTCATATAATTTTTTAAAAAAATCACATTTTTATAAAAGGGATTTTTCAAAGATATGCAAAAAATAAAAATATTCAAATCTGCATGCAACTTTGGCACTTAACTGTGGTATTAAATTCATGAATGGCTTTACAATTACGTGGATCCCTGGTGAGACTGTCTGGATATACTGAATGACTCGGAATGGGGAATACGCACCCAAGGAAAGGTTATGCAAAATCTGTCTATATTTACTAGGATTTATGAGAAAGAGAGGCAACTTCATTGAACCATACAGAATTCTTATGGGGAGCAATAAGACAAATTCAGGACGGTCCTCAAGGTCAGAGTGTGTGAAATCAGGAATCAAAGTCACCAAATAAGGACTCGGCATTCAGGACTACCATGAGAAAGAAGCCTTTAACCCATAGAGGTGGTGAAATTTTGGAAATTGCTACCCTTACTTACTATTTTCAAGACAATGACCAATTTTGGATATTTAAAGACGAGAATAAGACGAGACAAGACAAAAATCACTGTTGATGTACTGAATACTAAGAGGCCAGACAGGGAAACTGATCCTCTTGTTTCTAACTCTGAAATCCACCAATGAAGTTCAGGTGTGTCTGAAGTTGTTAAAAGGCCAGGTGTGGAGTAATACAAGAGGATCTAAAGGCCTTCAAAGAAAATAAAATGTTAAAAAATAGGAACTCTTATTAACTCACAACAGGATGCCAGTGAAATTGAATCCAAAATCCTACTTAACATCTGTGCTAGTCTGTCTTGAACTTCAAAACAGCTACATGAAAGTGAAAGCTAGGATTTTAATGGTTTTGGTGAACACCTCATAATAGGAGAGATCTGCTTGTATGTGGGTTCAGCAGAATAGGGAAGATCATTTCAAATATCACTATCCCCGAGAACTGAAAGAATGGATGGCTAAATGTCCAAAAAGGCTTAGGATTTAGAGGAGGTGGGACTGGGTTTAAATCTTCACAGAGCAGAGTTAAAAGACCAGAAGGTACGAAACAACGTGTTTTTTGTTTATTCATATTAAGATTTTGAAGTTCATCTTTCCCCCTCCCCCAATCCCACACAATTTAACTCCTCCTCCACCCAAAAGATCAAAGAAAAAGTTTATGCAGTGACGTCTCAAGGAGGTGGGGTGAGAACATTTTAAAGAGTGCCTTCAACCTAAATATATGGAAAACACACATCACTCTCCTACAAAATCATTAACCCCTACAAAAAGCTAGCCTCACATCACGACAGATTATATGATCAAATTTCAGACACCTAATGAGCAAAAGAGACAAAGCAAATGGAAGCATGATAACAGGACCAAAGGTCATCAGAAAATGTTGAAATTTCAACATTTTTAAACTGGCTCACCACCTACTGACGACCCTGTGCAATGACACAACTGTGCCGAGTTTATCAGAGAGAGAGAGAGAGACAGAGAGAAAAGAAATCACATTAACCAAACTGACAGGTGTTACACTGATTGCTAGAACCAGAAATGAAAAATGCTTTGGGAGCAGGCTAAAGCACCACTAATGTGATCTTGCTATGGTGCTGGGATATGAAATGTACTCATTCCTTTCAGGACAGATACAGGGATACCCTTCATTTCCTTGCTTTAAAGGGTTTTGGGAGATGTATACCATCTAGAAATAGCCTGGGAGATTTGTAGGCATTTTAAAAATCAATGTAGAATATTACTCTTGGGATTAGAGCTCAGCTTTCCAACTATTTCAGGACCACAGTAAAACTGAACCCCTCACTACTAAAGTAAGCACTGACTGATGTGTGCGTCGTTAGTCAGATTATACAATTTTTATTTCTAGGTTTGTGAAGGTTTGCAGAACCCAAGTGACCCGACTTTGACGAAACTCAATGGCCTACATCTCACTCAAACCGGCTCTACAAGCAGATCATAAATCTAATACCATCTGCTCAATGGAATTGCAACCCTTTCCCCTGCCCCATCCCCCTTATCCGCTCAATACCCCACCCCTTGACTCCTAGTAAGGGTAAAAAGCCCACTTAGAATTCTAAGCTTGCTGCTAAACTTAAGCCCCCTGGGATGTATTGATTATGTACCAGAACTATACAAATCCCAGACTCGCATAATGCAAGCTGATAAGAAACAGAGCCCAACCTCCCCCCTGCATCTCTGAAAAGCCATCTTGCCTTTTTCAACCTACCAGCTGCCAAGGACTAACTGTAGTCTCTTTGAAGCTTAAGATGTAGACTCTGACCCTCCTGGGCCTTTCCTTTTTAAAGAAGCTTTGCAGTCTCACACACACATATCCACCATATGCAATTGCAGTAATCATCTAACAAGTCAGTAAGGACTACAATCAATTTTTAAAAAATTGGTAGCAGGCCTGAACTAAAGCTTCTTTTCCTGATTTAAGCACATATCTGGAAGTTTAGAAAAAAAATCTAACAGAAGAATTTTTGTTTAAATAATGGATCGCTACCGTAAATCCTTTGCCCGGCTCCACACTATAATATGCAAGTAAGGAACATTATTTCCACCCATAGTAACATCTACTCTAGTACTGATAGTGAATGAATGAATAGCAGGTTTTTTTTAAATATAGGAAACAGCAAAGTGCACTTATCACAGTCAATTCCAAAATAGCAACTACACATTTGAAACAGATTTTTTCCTGCCTTGGCCAACTTTCTCTGTTGGTTGAACCTATACTGCAGTCCAGATTTCATCGACTTTAACTGCAAATTGCTTCAAAAAGATGATCAAATTGAAAAAAGCTGAAAGACACACTTGCAGTCACAAAATGACAAGCTTGCTAAACTGCACACTCAGAAAATTCAGTGCTGACAGATCCATTTATAGAGGTCCCTACAGTTCACAGAAACCCATTTACAGCCGAGTACTGCAATATTCATCAGTATGCAACTCCCCAACACACAAGGCCATCTCAAGTCTTAAACCTATCTTCCTTCAGTACACTATCAATTTACAAATCATATTAGTTTCTCTCCCCCCACCCCCCCACAAAGCATGCTGAATGAGAGCCAAAAATTGGATGCCGTGCACATTGTAACACTGTGCCATAATAAAGACTAACACTTTAAAGCAGAGGTAGATAGGTTCTGAATTAGTCAAGGTAGCAAAGATCACGAGAAGAAAGCAGCAGAGGGATAATAAATCAGCCGTGATGGAATGGTGAAGTCAACTCGATGGGCTGAATGGCCCAATTTATGGCCCTTATGGTCTTACTGTGCCACAATACAAAACTAAACCTATCTTGGTACTTACGCAAGACTTAGAAAACTAAAATAAATAAAATGCCAATGTTTCTGAGGCTTTTAACTCTAACGAAGCAGGTAGCTGCTCTCATTTCCTACTACCTTCTTGGAATTCATTCAGCAAGCCCACTTGTTCTTTCCAACCGCATTTGTATAAAAACCACAGCCAAGAGTTCATTGTATCTCGAAGGTGGTCCCTTGCAACCTAGTCAGTCACGATTGAACCCACTTCACTCATTAAAAAAAAGCGCAGCATCAAACTTTCAGACGTCACGACTGCAGATTCTCCGTCCGCCTCAGATGTAAAGCCATCAGGCATTGTAGACCTCGCCCCCGCACAAAAACAAAAGAGGTTTCACATGCACCTCTTGCACAGCCATATATAGATACCTTTAAGAGATCTAAAAAAAAATAGTTGCTACAAAAGCTGTAGGGATACAATACCAACACTTCAATGGCTTCTGCAAAAATCTTCTTTTTAGTGAATTTTATTTTTTTTGGGGGGGGGGAAATTTACTTGATAATTATTCAATTAAAATTTATAGCATCCCTCATGCATTAAAATGCACATAGCTTACATGAGCAGCAGAGCACCAATACCCAAAGAACAAAAGGACATTCAGATTTTAGCTCTGCTCTACAATACATACTAATTAGCAGTAAGACAAAGGTAGCCCTTCTGAAAACCTACTCTCTAAATCGGAGGATCAAGTGAAAATGGGGTCCGGCACAGCGGGCCCTTGCTCCTGCTGTTTCAGTTTGACTATTTAAACCAGGTCAGGGGCTTCAATAGTTCATTTAAGATAATGTTTGTATTCAAGCATCATATAAAGAATTATTAATGAATACTTCAGATTTTGTTGCTAGTTTCCCTAACAATCATCTGTTCAGAATATATACATACACACAGACACCCATGATGTATGTGTGTGCATGTCTAGCTCATTTGGAGTGTGTCTATGTGCATTTTAATTCTGCATTTCAGTGAGCAATTTAAAAAACACAGCCTCTATTTTTAATTGCCATGATTTAGTTTGAGTGTTCTATTCCCTGGTCGTCATTAACTGAAGAGACAGCAGCCCACATATATACAAATAAAAAAGGCACAGACTCATTTTTCATTCATACGCTAGCTGCTAAAAATAACTCCTCACCATGGACACACAAAGAGTGAAGACAAAAAAAACCTGCTATTTTGAAAAGGCCACAGCATGTGGAAATGGAATCATTCTCAAGTCTAGTTCTATGAATTAGTGCATACAAAGGCTCCTTTGATTTCACAACTGTTTAATCCCATCCTCAATAGTGCCTTAAATCAAGTTTTTGTCTTAAAAGGGAATAATCTTAACCTGTTCAAAATAGTGTCTCCAATAAACACCAGAGTTGCTACGTGCATGTTAAATCTTTAAATAGAACAGAGTGTCTCAAAATACTTCACATTAGCATTATGAAGCTAAATTTGATATTGAGCCATTTAAGAAAACATTAGGACGGGGGGGGGGGGCTTTAAAGAAAACGATTAGCAAAGAAGGGACAATAGAAGAAGAAATGGAGTTAGAGACCTCGTGATTGGAGCCCAAATGCTGGAACTGAGCCTGAGAGTTTTAAATAACCTTAGAAGGGCTGTAGAAATGAAGGAGATGGGCTAGTTCCATCCAATGCACAATGTGCCATATTTGAAGAGGAAGATGCAGTCAACCATATCCAATTTATAAAGATTGGAAATACCATGCTAAGGGGCCGTGTCATGCCTTTCAAATTCTGAACAAATAGTACCAGACCACAGTGGTTTAAGGAAATACATTCAGGATGTTTAAAGTGGGACCAAGATGCAGAGCAGAAATTATCAAAAATTGAGAAGGGATGCCATCTAGAGGGGCTGAAGGGCCTCTTATCGACAATCTGCACTACATGAAATTGTCCTAAAATAGAAAATGTTGTTTCAATAAAAATATTTAAAAGTTTTTAAGAACTACAAGTTTCAATTGAAAAACATTCATTCTGCATTGCTACAGCCTTCATCATGTACACAAAAAGACCAACGACAAAAAAAAATTTCAAAAAAAGGCCACAGAGGGTGGATAAGAAATCATTCTTTAGTCTAATTCCATGAACAACTTTGCCATGGACAGTCCTAAGTCCAGCTGTGAAAGGAAGAGTGTCAGGTAGGGGGCTAAAAAAAAACACCAGTTCTGCAGAAATGCCAACAGAAACTCCAAAGACCTCATCCCTAGGAGCAGAAGGAGAAGATGGGCTACATCTGGGGAGGACTTGAGGAGACTGACCCAGGGCAGGGGATTCTGGTGAGCTGCTGTCAGTAGCCTGTGCCCCAGTAGGGTTGATGTTCTTAAAGTAATTCCATGAACAGTGCATAAAATGGATTTTAAAGTATTACTCATTTCACTTGTGTTACTGGTGTTGCCTTACACATTTTTTTTAAAAAAGTGGCCACTGAATCGGAAGCACAGATCAGACTTACTAACCACCAGAGTTCTGCTCCTCTGCTTGTGCATTTTCACAAGAGTACAAGATAAACTTCTCCCCTATAACCTTAGGTTAACACTTTGGGCTGTTACTTGGCACGCTGGACTTTTGAGGCACAGGCAGCTGCAGGCAGGGCAGCCAGTGGGTTTGCTTGACCAGCTTTCAAAATAAACCACCTCTTGGGATCTTCCGGTCAAAGTGGGAACACTGCCTTTACAGGAAGGGAAGTAAGTGGAAAAAGTAAACAACTGCACTGATAGCAGGAAGGGGTCTATTCAGCCATGCAGAAAGATCTGCTCACAATGCAGCTGCCCCAGCCCAGCCACATGCCTCATTTCAAGGACTAGCTTAAACGAACTGGCCCTCTGCACTTGCAAAGAAGAAAAAAAATAGATGAACATAATTATGTGTAATTGGGTACTTTTGTACGTCAAACCATTTATACTGAAGCACAGATATAAATAAGTACTTTAAAACCATGAACCCACTCGTCATACATTTTGAAATGTAACCAGATCTGTATACCTGATCACCTAACTTTTTGACTCAGCTAATTCAATTCCATTTGTAACTGAACTGGCTCTTTCACCTTGATTAAGGACAGTCAGACTCTTTATTTCATCATGGTGATGTACAAAAGATATAGGAGCAGAATTAGGCCATTTAGCCCGTCAAGTGTGATGCTTTCATTAAGAGCGATGCACTGCAGATCACAGCATAACATCCTGTGCCATAAGACAGACATATCAAGGAAATGCTTTGGCCATTCCAGTGCTTGGAACCAACTATATCAGTGATATAGAAAAGTCATCCTGTATTCAAGTCTGGAAATGTTTTAAAAAAAATATATTAACCAACACTTTCTGGCAATCATGGTCCTATTCAGTTTAAAAGCATTCGTTGCCTTATAAGACTAATATGTTTGACAACAGTGCGTGTGCTTCTCTTTCATCAAGAGTGATGCAGCTACAGCCTACGTCACTATAATGCCTCTGCTATTCCGGATTATGAATTTCCACAGCGTCTGTTCTTCCCTGAGGGAGAAGGAGGAGGAGGAGGGGGAGGAATCATTGTCAGCTTGTGATAAAGGAATTTCAAATGGAATTTAATGTTCCTTTGACTCAAATCCATTATACAGAACATGCTGCAAATCTAGATGGGCTGGTTGTGGTGTAGCTACTACAGATGCAGGAATTTTACGAAATGTTCATTGTGAGCAAGGTGGAATAATGGGGCCCTTATACAAGTCTAACAAAAGGCATGACAGAGATGAGCAGGAATTTCTTTAGCCAGAGGGTGGTGAATCTGTGGAATTCATTGCCACAGACGGAGGCCAAGTCATTGGGCATGTTTAAAGCGGAGGTTGAAAGATTCTCGATCAGCGAGGGCATCAAAGGTTATGGCAAGAAGTCAAGAGAAGGGGGTTGAGAGGGTTAATAAGTCAGCCAAGGAATGGCAGACTCAATGGGCCAAGTGGCCTAATTCTGCTCCTGTGTCTTAAAGCACACTCCAGAAACCTTAAAAACCATGTGTCATAGTTGTTTTTTTACTGTTTGATGACAAGAGACATTTTCTGCACCTTTTCCCCCATCAGATTATGTGTAGAGAAGAGGATTTCCGGTTTAAAAATAACACTCCCCAGGAAGTCCAGGAAATATGCTTATCTACAATGCCAGACCATTCAAGAGGAACTGATTCATTGACTGAATGATCAATGGAACTATTTAAAATTGTATTTTCGAATGCATATAGCCAGGTTCAGAATGATTTTGTGCTTAACACAGCCTCTTCAGCCAGTCCAGACCTACCCTTTAGAGACTACATTCATTTATCTGGTTACAGATAACTGGAAACATTCAATAGTTTTTTTTTTAAAACATAAACTTACTTAATCTTGTATATTGTTAATCAGTTGGCCCTCATTAAACACTAAATATTACAAGAGACTTTAAAGGGTGCTAATAATTCTGTGGAACTCTCGATCTGATTTGACATATTAGATTCAAAGTCTAGCAGTTTACAGATCTACAGACAGCTCTCAAATCCATTGCTACGTCCTACTAAAGTAGGGGTTCCACAGACTCCTTACTTAATGGTATTGGTCCGTAACATTTAAAAAGATTGTGAACCCCAGCACTAAAGCATCCTAGAAGCCCCTACGACAAGACTATTGTTCAACAGAACCAGAACTATCCAGCAATCCAAAGCTCCCATGTATCTTATTATTGAAGGACTGCTTCCTAGGGCACTGTTTCTGTCAGCTGAGAAACTTGCACCGAGGCCAAGAAATCTCAATTGTTACCGCCCCCCCCACCATCCCCCAACACAGAAGCTGGTCTACAGCCATTTCATTTGCTTTAAATAATGTTGGCTGGCAGGTCAATACAACTTCAGCCAAAGTTGTATTATGTACCTGCTCCCAGTTCAGTAGCCGTCTGTAGTGTCCATGGGCCTCCTCAACCCCCGCGAAACAGAAGGGTCAACGACAGCCGTCAGAAATGTTTATGACGCTTTCTGTCTGTCGTTTGCCTCCGTCACAAACACCCCCTCAGCTCTGACCATTTAAACCAGGCACGGTTTCAAAAGAAAGCGCTTGGGCGGCACTCGGGCGAAGCAGGAAGTCCTAAAAGGAGTTAAAAAGGTTGGCGGCGCATTATGCCCACTACCGCTGTATATGATCAAGTTTAAAGACTCCGTCACGCTTTGGTGAAAGGCACCGCGCAACCTATAGGCTCGTTAACCACCGAGAGCCAGCAGAAGCGAAGAAAAACAATGTCACACACAATGGTAACCAAGGCTAAGCGAGTTATTTAAGCACTCCTAGCAAGGCCGGTTGTAACTTCACAAAAAGGAGATCAAGGAGAACAATTGCAGTAATTAGGATAAAAATGTACGGAGCCCGTGAATTTAGGGGGTGAAAGGTGAATTGCACGGTTCAGGAAACCGCGTTCAAAAGGAGAGGCTTTTCAGTATGGGGTCATGCTTCAGTAGGAGGTCTGAATGTCGTCACTAGGGGGAGGAGTTGGCTCTGAACAATATTCTCTGTGTAGATTAAACACCAAGCCTGTCGCCAAGGAACTCCCAAATGTTGCATAAAACACGCATAGTACGAATAATACAAAGGGACAGAGTCTGGGCTGCGGAGGCTTTGGAAACCAGATTTGCAAAACACTTAAGGTCGGCAATGCCGAATCCCACATTTAAATTAGATATGAAGTATTCAGGTCAAATTGTGCGTCATTACTTTAACAGTGCAAAATAATAAACTAGCCCGCAAAATAATAATCAGCCCACATTATTTTAACTAATGCCTGTATAATTATTAATTTTGAAGTGGACTTTGATGCATAAAGTCGCTTTTCGCAATCTGGGTTTTTTAAAAAAATATGCAGCACCAGCACCAAGAACAATTGGAAAGTATTACATTCAGAATTACATCTACAAAATATCAATGAATGGGCCACGCGTACCGCCCATCTCTGGGTTGCATGCGCGGTGCTTAAGGCTTTAATATTTTTTTTACCTGAGTTTCTGTTAAGCTTTCCAAAGCTTGCATTACTGATTGCTCCGGCCGTGAAGCTTGAGACTTTGAGAGAAGGAGAAAAACAGGATTAACGAGAGCCGCGTTCATTTTCCCCTGATCTGTGCTAACGTACACAAAATGCATCGATATTCTATGCACGAGGTCAGGCGTCGATCTTACCATGAGTCCAGCCTCTACAGTGGGTACAAGGGTTAATTTGCTTCCTTCTGTAATCCCGTGGTCCTGCAGCTTTCCCGAATTTAACCGCCTATAACAAACATTAAAAATCACGGGTTATAATCCCGAACCGGGAACGCACCTCCATATAATGACCCTTCAATCATATCAATACAGTTAATCGCACACAAGCTTGACAAATGAGCTCGATAGTACACCCGAACATAAAGTTTATATGGCTTACTGTTAGAAAAGTAAACTCAGTTCTGAATGGCTACTGCTTGCGGTAGAAACCCATCACAGAAACTCCGATTGGGGTTTCGTGGCCTCGCTCAGAACAAAGGGATGTACGTACGTTTCTTTGTGCAAGAGGACAAGACGCTCCTTGGCAACCTTCAAGCGCTGTGACAACCTCCGTTTGAGTCCTTCTACCGTTTCGTCTACTGGTACAGAAAGATCATACTGGGCTCCGGTCGTCGTATTGATGACTACACGCATTGAAGGCTCGTTTTGATGGGCCTCGCAAGTTGGGGCTCGGGAGCAGCTCCTGGTGCTTGTATGGTCCATTAGATTACCTTTGATCGGTCTTCGAGTCACAAAAGAAAGTCCCTTAGACACTTAAAGGAATCATGCAATGTTATGGAGCCTAAATATTATGGAAACAAATCCCGGCGCTCTCTGCTGAAATAGTTACCGGCGAAAGTGTGCGGTATATGTATTTGGGTTTCTCCTTGTGAGGTTTTCTTTTGTCTTCGAAAGATCTCGCAGACAGGGTTAACAAAAAAAAACAAGTGGTTTGCCCAGAGCTCGAAGCCGTGCTTCTCTCAACCCTGCTGACTGCCTACGAGCCTGACTCTGGCTCGTTCTGCCGCGATCCCCCGGAGAATAATCCTCATAGAACGTCTGCAACAAAGAAAACACAGCGTCAGCCAATCAGCGCTTCCGCGACGCCTCAACCTTCGCAAAAGTATCCACCTGTTCCTCGCCACAAACCAATCAGCCGCCACTCCATTGTGACGTCTCACTCAGAGCTGGACGTCCACTCGTCAGTTTCAACCATTCAAAAAAGACTGCGACGCCTGCCACGTGACAACAGCCGAGTTCCTCCCCAAATCCTACCCGCCCTGCCCCCCCTCCCTCCACACGCCGTGTACCTGAATTGAAAAACGCAATGAATCAAGAGAAACAAAGGGTCAACCCGATGTTCTGCGAGGGGCAAACGTTTGTTAAATCCTTTTTGGAACTCTGCAAAAGCATTTCATTAAAGAACTAGCACTATTCACATGTCCACCTCCCTCACAGGTGAGAGAGGCTGAAATCGGAATTGATTGCCGAAAATCTTGGGTTTTTATTTAAATATTTAACCTCAACATCAAATAGCCAACGCTTTGTGCGAGTGAATTAATCAAACGTGTCTGCACCAGATCCTCAAAAGTAAGCAGGCTTCGACAAAGGAAACACGAGTTTTTTTTTTGAAATGATTGACAATGTTTGCAAATGCAAGCAAAACATTTTCGTCCTTCAATTATTAGTTGTGCGATTTCAGGAATGCTTCCAAAACTTGCAACCGATCGCAATATTTTGCGAACAAACAATAGCTTTGCTTCACATGCAGCCGGTATGTTTTAGCTGACTTAGTTTGAAAGTATTTCATTTAGATACAATCTCACAACTCTAGTTAACTATTAAAAAAAAGGAATGCTCCCAGTTAGACTTCAGTGATTACATTCCAATTATTCGTTTGTATTAAAGCAACATAATTGTTTTAATATTTACTGACGTATTGTGATTATTAACTCGCACATAAAGAAAGCCGGGTTTCGTTTGCATTATCATTGTAACACCCGGTTGTGGGGGATGGTCTAACAGAAATATCTCCCACAGCAAAGATCTCCAACTCTCGTACACGAGCAACAGCGCTCCCTCCTGATAAATTGTAGTACTGCTTCACATAACCTAACCACGACTGACTATATATGAGCATTTAATCAAATAACAATCCTCTTAATTTTACTTAAATTTCGCGCTGGAAATAGCATCTGTCTATTGATCCCAACAAGCGAAAGAGCGCCGAGTTAAAGGTAGCAATATAATTAAACTGAAGCCCATTCGGAAAATAGGGTACTGTCAAAACATTAGTCATTGAATAAAATTCACTCAATTAGACTACTTGTTAAAGCTTAGCAATAATACATAGCAGCTCTCTCTCTTCCTAACACACCGAGCGTGTGTGTATATAATACGCACACGTATATTAAGCTTATCTGTGTAATGTGCTTGCAGTATCAATAGCATTAGAATCATTTACTCTTGTACTGCACAACTTTTCTCATTTCTCGTAATCTTGTAGAAACCTTCGCTATTAACCTAATTAATGTTCCACAAGACAATTCGTCTTGTCAAATTAATTGCTTACCAGTTTTAATTAAATCGCCTTTATTCTTAGTAATGTCTTCACTTCGAAAGTGAGTTCCTTCAGTTAAGGTTCAAATTGTAAAATCCTTTAAGCTCAGACAGGCAGAAGACTGTCTTTCAGAAGTTGCTGCTTTAAGCCTTCGACTCCAGACTGGTGTTGGTATTTAAGGAGTAGATATATGACGCCGGTAACCGGGTGTGGTGGGAGGTTGAAATGCAGGGTCTACTCGACAGAGATCAGTTTAAGGCGGAGTCTTAAAACCCCGCTGACATCATCAGCAGGAAGGACTGTCAATGAATCACCGTTCGAACCGCCGCCGACCTAAAAATGTCTTCTAGAGACTACGGTCCCTACTCCACCAAGCAGAATCGGATACTTTTGGCTCCTGTATAATTGGAGCGGGGGTGGGGGGGGGGGGAACTAGCGCTTTGCCGGCTGGTGCTTGGTTGTCGCTCTGGGCGCTTCGCACTCTCGGTAAAGAGCATAGTTAAGCGATTGCGTGGTGAGTTGGTGTCATAACAAACAGTTTCTGCTGAATATCAATCACACCTGGGGCATTACTAACGCACTTCTTGTACCATGTTTGCCTTTACCAAGGACGTCACAAATTAAACATTTCCCGAAGAAAACTGATTCCAATTATTATAGTATTTGTGTAAATATTTTCTGTCTTGTAATTCCGGTTACTGAAAAAAAACTAACGTATTCAATCTGTTCCTCAAACATACCAAGTATTCTATGCTAAATTGAATGCGGAAATGATTTTACGTCAACACTCCTTACTTGGCGACCGTAATAAGCAATGCCTAACTTCAGAGTGTAGCAAATGCGCGAATAAATGTTATTGGATTGACCCTCATTTGTATTGCATATTTAAACAAGGAAACGGAATAATGCATGCACGCTCAGTTGACCATCTCAAAACAGCGCAAAACCTCAAGAGTTTGATAACACAATGTTCTGCGTGACTCACAGTTACTGTCATTTTCATGTCGGCGCTTTGGGGAGGGAGGATTTAGTGAGAATAGGCGTTTCTTTTCCTGGCAGTGTTGGCTTACTCAGGGACATTTTTCACATTGTTAAGTCATTCCCCAGTTTGCCTTCGACCGCTGCGGACCTTCTAAACTCATCCCCAAAAAAATAAAAACAATATACAAAGTTCATCCCTAAAAAACAAACTGGCATATAAGAACACAGGGCGCTTTCAGTAATGTAGCCGCGCTGGTTGTGGGCTGTTCCGATTTAAAAGCATGAACAAAATGTACTAACGTTATAGAGGAAAAACATAACTCCACTATTACTCAGAAGAGGGCGGTCCGGGGAATATATTGCTGAGATGTTCAACTGAAGACTGCTCACGTTTTAGAATTCTGTCATAGGTTTGGTGATGAATAAAAGGGTTGTTTTATCCAAGAACATGCACATAGGGATGGGCTATTAGTAAGGAGCTTCTGTGACTAATTGTGAGCGATGGAAGTCAAATTCTGTCGGTGAAGACATGCAGTTAAGTACCCAGCACACCACGGTCTGTCGTTCCTCAGCTGGCAATCTCGCCACTGACTCACTGCCAGCTGTTTCGCTCCTGTCCAGAATGAATAGGCGATGACAAATGTAATAATGTCCTTGTTGGACTGATTCATGAAGGAATCCCGATAAGGGCAGCTCTCACGTAAGATAATGCAAAACAGGAAACCTGCTGGAAACAGTCAGCAGGTCAGGAAGCATCTGTGGAGAGAGAAGAACAGGTCCGGGACTTCCTCTGCGTCTCCAAAATGACCCATTTGATAATAAATCAGCCATGATGGAATGGCAGAGATGGGCCAAAGGGCCGGATTCTGCTCCCATGTCTTCTGGTCTTAAACAAGATCTGCTTTTCTTAACCACAAACCTAATAGCTAAAAGCAATATCTTGTGCTATCTCATTTCATATGGTAGGTATTTCACATTCAACTTTGCTGCAGATTCTCAGAATCAGAATTATTATCGCTGTCTTCCATGATACTTAAAATTACTGTAAATTACAAAATAAATCTTCACTCAGAGGTGATGAGAATGTGGAACAAACTGCCAGCAGAACTGATGGATGCAATTTCTATTTCAACACCTAAAAAGAAAGTTGGATGGGTACATGGATAGGAGGGGTGTGAAGGTCTATTGTCCGGGTGCAGGGCAATGGGACTAGGAAGGTTAATAGTTCAGCATGGACTAGATGAGCTGAAGGGCCTTTTCTGTGCTATAGTGTTCCATGACCCAATAACTTTAAATAATTTGTGCACAATATAAGGAATAATGAGGTAATTTCTTGGGTTTATCATCATCATTACGTGCCATGTTGTATAATTAAGGTCTTTCCGTGACCATGATAGCTCTTGGCAAATTTTTCTACAAAAGTGGTGTGCCATTGCCTTCTTCTGGGCAGCGTCTTTACAAGACGGATGACCCCAGCCGTTATCAATACTCCTCAGAAATTGTCTGCCTGGCGTCAGTGGTCACATCACCAGGATTTGAGAGATGTACCAGCTGCTCTACGACCTGGCCCCATGGCTTCACGTGACCCTGATCGGGGGGCTAAGCAGATGCTACACCTTGCCCAAGGGTGACCTGCAGGCTAGCAGAGGGAGGGGGAGCCTTACACCTCCTTTGGTAGAAACACACCTCCATCCCATCACCCAACTTGGGTTTAAGAACCATCCATAAGCTTCATACTATTAATTCTTCCAAGCTGCCACTGCCAGTCCTGCACAGTATTCTGTGTCTCCTACTTTGCTTTTAATCCCGACGATGATCCTGTGGTTACTGTGCCGACAAGCCAGGGAGCCAGACTTCCCCTCTCAGCCTCTTGCTTCTGCTTGGTTGCTGCTGTGTGGCTGACCGCTGGTTTTTGTAAGTCCAAGGCTGGCAGCAGTTTAAGCATGGCTGACATCTGGTACTTGGCTGGCAATGAGGTTAGCAGGCAGTTCCAAGCCTCTGTTTTCTGAACGCTTTGATTGCCTGTGACACTGCAGTGTCAGACCATTTATTTCCTCTTCACCATCAACTTATTCAGCAGGAAACCTTTTCAAACACGCAATAGTTCCCAAGATGAGTTTATTGGAGCAATGCACAAAGGAGCTGGAGGAACTCAGCATCAATGGAGAGAGATGTTTCAGGTCAAGGCCCTTTATCAGGACTCCGGCAGCTGGTCTGAGAACTGACATCCGGTCTTGATGGCAAACTTATCATGCTTGTACTCTTTCTCCCACCCACACATTTTTTTTCCTGACTTCTTCCCCCTTCCTTTTCAGTTCTGGTGAAGGGTCCCTGCCCAAAACATCAACTGTTTATTCCCCTCCACAGATGCTGCCTAACCTACCGAGCCCCTCCAGCAAGTTGTGTGTTTCTCTTGTCTCGATGAAGGGTCAACACTCACAATGTAGACTGTCCATTTCCCTCTGTAGATGCTGCCTGACCTGCCAAGTCTTCATTTTCCTCACCTGGATCCACCCGTCTCCCGTGAGCTGTTGTGGCCCTTCCCTCGTCCCTCCACCTTTTAATACACCTCTGTTGATTTCAGTCCAGGTGAGGATCCCATTCCTGAAACATCAATAGTCCATTTCCCTCCACAGGTGCTCCGCAGAGTTCCTCCAGCCCTTTACAAGTTGCTTTAGGAACAGAGTAGAGTCCATCTATAGTAGAATAATGGTGTTCTTTAAGGTCAAGATCTGGCTAACAATAAAAAAAGAATCATGACAGAAAACTGGAGCAATAAACCAGCTTCTGGAAAAACTCAGTGGGTCTGGAGCAGGGGTTCCCAACCTAGGATCCAAGGACCCCTTTCATAATGGCATTAGTCCATGACGTAAATAGGGTTGGGAACCCCTGGTTTGGAGACATCTGTGGGAGGAAAGGCATCAAAATTCAAAGTTGAAATTTCAAATTAAATTTATTATCAAAGTATGCATATGTCACCATATACTACAATATCCTGAGATTAATTTTCTTGAGGCATTTACAATAGAACAAAGAAATACAACAGAATCAATAAAAAAAACTATACACAAACAACCAATATGCAAAAGAAGACTAACTGTGCAAATACAAAAAAATAAATGAACATAAGTTGTAGGGTCCTTGAAAGTGAGTGCATAGGTTCTGGAATCAGTTCAGTGTTGAGATGAGTGAAGTTATCCATGCTAGTTCAAGAGTTTAATAATTAAAAGGTGATAACTGTTCCTGAATGCGCTGGTGTGGGACCCAAGGCTCCTGTAGCCCCTTCCCAATGGCTGTAGCGAAAAGAGAGCATGTGTTGATGGTGGATGTCCTCGATGAGGGTTGCTGCTTTCTTGTGGCAGTGCCCCCTGGTGATGGGAAGGGCTTTTGCTGTGATGGACTAGGCTGTACCCACTACTTCTTCAACAAATTGTCGATATTTTGGGTCAAAGCTCTGAAAAAGGACTCTCCATTCCGATCTCAACCCGAAACATCAACTGGCCGTCTCTCCTCAAAGATACTGCTCCATTGTTGAGATCCTCCAGCAGATTTGGTTTTTCCAGATTCCAGTATCTCTAACCTTTTCTGCCTCCATGATATGAAGGTTAAACTTGTCACATCTTTCTTGCCATATTAATATGCAAAAGGCACCTTTCTTCTAAAAACTCAATGAACTTTCTGAGGAAGCTACCTTCTCTTACGAAATAATTTGCTTTGAATTTACATGGAAAATGCCTACCGGGTTTTTAGAATTTGTGAGATCTATTCAGCAATGTATTTAATACTAGGTGTCAAAGTGTGATTGTAGTTTTAAGGTTACGAGTCAGTGGACTGGGCCGTGTTCAAGGACTTGTCTGTGGATCTGAATGAATACGCCATGGTTGTAACAGACTTTATTAAAACAGTTGTAGACAAGTGTGTCCCCACACAATAAATTCAGAGTTTTTCCCATCCAGAAACTCTGCATGGGCCATGAGATCCACAATCTGCAAAGGGCCAGATTAAAGACATTCAAGTCTGGTGATCATAAAAGTTACAAGAGGTCCAGATGCCATCTCCAAAAAGCCATCTCACAGGCAAAGTGGCAATTCCAGACTAAACTTGAATCAACAAAGGATGCTCAACAGGTGCGGCAGGGCCTGAATACTATCACCTCATATGAAGTGAAATCAAGCAACATAGGCGACAACAGGAGTTCGCTTTTAGATGAGCTCAGTGCCTTCTATGCTCACTTTGACATGGAGGAACCATCACAAAATCCAAGAGCCCCCGATGATCCTGCAATTTCTGAGGCCAACATGTGAGCAACCTTCAGTAGGATGAACCCACAGAAGCCATCTGGCGCAGATGGCGTACCTGGCCAAGCATTAAAGACCTGTGCTGATTAACTGGCTGGAGTGTTCACTGATATCCTTAACCTCTCGCTTCAGCAGTCTGAGGTACCCAACTGCTTCACGCAGACTTTAATTATACCGGTGCCTGAGAAGAACGTGGGAACCTGCCTCAATGACTGTTGTTCAGAAGCACTTAGATCTATGATGATGAAGTGGTTTGAGAGGTTGGTGATGAAACATATCAACTCCTGCCTGAGAAATGACTTAGATCTGCTTCAGTTTGCCTGCTGAAACAACAAGTCCTCAGCAGGTGCCACCTCTTTGCTTCTTCACTTAACCCTGGAACATCTGGACAGCAAAGATTCATACATCAGGATGCTCTTTATCAAATGCAACTCGACATTCAATACCATCATCCCCTCAAAACTAATCAATAAGCTTCAAGACCTCGGCCGCAAAGCTACTTATGCAATTGGATCCCCAATTTCCTCATTTGCAGACCCCAGTCGGTTTGGATCAGCAACAACACCTCCTCCACAACCTCCATCAACCCAGGTGCGCCACAAGACTGTCTGCTTCGTCCCCTGCCCTACTCGCTTTACACTTACGACTGTGTGGCTAAGCACAGCCCCAACGCCATATGCAAGTTTGCTGACACCACTGTCATAGGCCTAATCAAAGGTGGTGCCAAATTAGCATATAGGAGGGACATTGAAATTCTGGATGAATGGTACCATAACAACAGCTTTTATTCAATGTCAGCAAGACCAAGGAGCTGATTATTGACTTCAGGAGGAGGAAACCAGAGGTCAATCTCATCAGAGGACCAGAGGTGGAGAGGGTCAGCAAATTCCTCAGTGTTATTTTGGAGGACCTATTCTGGGCCCAGCATGTAAGTGCAGTTATGAAGGAAGCATGGCAGCGCCTCTGGTGAAGATTTGGCATGACGTCAAAAACTTTGACAAACTTCCATAGATGTGTTGTGGAGAGTGTATTTACTGGTTGTTTCATAGCCTGGTATGGAAAGACCAATGGCCTCCAATGGAAATTCCTACAACAAGGAGTGTGACCGGCCCAGTCCATCACAGGTAAGGCCCTCCACACCATTGAGCACATCCACCTGAAACACTGTAGTAGGAAAGCAGCAGCCATCATCAGGGGCCCCCACTGCCATCAGCAAGAAGGTACCAGAGCCTCAGGACTCACACCATCATGTTCAGGAACAGTTATTACCCCTCAACCATCAGGCTCTTGAACCAAAGGGGATAACTTGGGTGGAGCTTAGGAGGCTGATGGCACCTAACGGTGACTCCTTTGCTAGCATCTTCGGAAACAGCTTGAGTTCTAACTTTAATATCTCCCCTTTTCCTTTCCAGAATTCTTTTGAACACCCTAACCTAGAGTTACACGTTGACTTCGATTCTTCGTGGAAATGGGACCCACTCTCGGGTTCTCACGACTGGCTGCTTTTCGATATGCCAAAGACGCAGCCTGGAAGACTAACGCACCTTCGGAGTGCCGGATTTTCATGGCTCTGGAGACAGGTGGACTTGAGGTTGGTGCCGCCGCCTGGTGTGTCGTGGGAGACGGAAGATCGAAAGCAGCGAGCTGGCTGCTGACTGTGTGCCCAGAGACCCGAGTTCTTTGGGCACAGAGCTTGGAAAAAGTGCCCGAGTTGTCGGCGAGTTGTCTTGTCATGTCTCCCCTCTCACTGTGAGACGGGACACCACTTTTTCCCTTATTAGGGAGCGAGAGCACCTGCGGAACATCGAATTACTGGGTGAAAGCGTTGTCTTTGAGGTACTGCAAGTCTGTCTCTTTATTGATGCTTTGCTGCACACTTGAGTGCTTGGTGGGGGTGCCAATGCTTTTTTTGCTGGTGGGGAGGGGGGGTCGCTGCTTTGCTGCTGCTTGTACGTGGGAAGGGTCAGCTGGGAGTGCCTTTGGGTTTCTAACATTTAACTGTCATTCACCTTGGGGCACTCCTCTGTTTTCGTGGATGTTTGTGAAGAAAAAGAATTTCAGGATGTATATTGTATACATTTCTCTGATATTAAATGTGCCTATTGAAACTTTGCTCAACTTCACTTGCCCCATCATTGAAAGGTTCCCACAACCTATGGACTCACCTTCAAGGACTCTTCATTTCATGTTCTCATTGTTTATTTTTTTTGTTGTTATTTCTTCCTTTTTGTAATTGCACAGTTTGTTGTCTCTTGAATGCCCAAACCGGCATGGTCTTTCATTGATTCTATTATGGTTATTATTTATTATAGATTTATAGAGCATGCCTGCAAGAACATGAATCTCAAGGTTGTATATTGTGACGTATATGTACTTTGATAATAAATTTACTTTGAACTTTGAAATTTGTGCTTACTCATTAAGGACAGAGTCATGTGATCTACTTTGCAGCAAATGCCTGGGAAGACTTGCTCAACCAGTTTGTTGAGATTCTTGGAATTAAAAAGTCAGACAGCATCCACAGAGGTGGATAAACAGTTAATGTTTTGGGCAGAGAGCCATCATCAGGAACGGAAAGGAAGGGGGAAGAAGCTGGAGGGAGGGGAATGTGTGCAAGCTGGCAAGTGATAGGTGAGGGGGAAGGTGGGTAGGTGACGGAGGGGATAGGTGGAGAAGGTGAAGGGCTGAAGAAGGAATCTGATATGAGAAGACAATGGACAATGGAAGAAAGGGAAGAAGGTGCACCAGAGGGAGGTGACGTGAATGTGAGGAGAAGAGAAGGGGTAAGAAGGGAGCCAGAATGGGGAATGGACAAAGAGAGAAGGGGTGGGGGGGAAATTACTGGGTTTCAGGCTCCTCCAACCTTAGTGCAGCCAGTAAATATCATGGCGGTAGAGAAGATCATGGACATCCAGAACAGAATGGGAATGGGAAGGTGAATTGAAGTGGGTGGCAACCAGGAAATTCTACTTCATAGACGCTGAGCAACATACACAAAATGCCAGAGGAACTCAGCAGGTCAGGCAGCATCCATGAAAAAGAGTCGCCATTTTGGGCCGAGACCCTTCACCAGGACCTACTGTCTAACTTGCTGAGTTCCTCCAGTACTTTGTGTGTGTTACTCAAGATTTCCAGCAACTCTTGCATTTGTGAGTTGGAATAAAAAGATACGCTTTTACCAGACCTCCCAAGTCTGTTCGGTTTCTCAGCCGCACAGATACACAAAGCTACACTGGCAACATGAGACTATGGAAAGCAAGATTAGGTGAACTTAATGATTTTGCAAGTAAGCATGAAAGGTCCAGAGATATGCGAAGAGCAAGCCAAGTAAACCCGCAGGCCAAACAGAAACTGCAATCATCCATAAGATTGGAAACCATCCAAAGAGATGTGAAGATGTCTAACTGGAATGCATGGAACTGATTTTCCACACCAACGTTATTACAGAAGCAGGGAGTCTGCAGAAGGATTTAGACAGATTAGGAGAATGGGCAGAAAAGTGGCAGATGGAAAATAGTATAGGGAAGTGTATTGTCATGCACATTGGTTGAATGAGTAAAGTTTTTGGTTATTTCTGAAGTGGGGAGAAAACTCAGAAATCAGAGGTGCAACGGGACTTGGGAGCTCCCATGCAGGATTCCCTAAAGGTTTAGTTGCAGATTGAGCCAGCGGTAAGGAAGGCAAATGTAATGTTAGCATTCATTTCAAGAGGACTGGAATATAAAAGCAATGATGTAATGCTGAGGCATTATAAGGCATTGGTCAGATGCACTATGGAGTATTGTGAGCAGTTTTTTGGCCCCTTATCTAAGAAAGGAAGTGCTGGTGTTAGAGAGGGTCCAGAGGAGGTTCACGAAAATGATCCCAGGAATGAAAGAGTTAATATATGAGGAACATTTGATGGCTCTGGGCCTGTACTCACTACAGCTTAGAGGAATGAGTGGTGGGGGGATCTCGTTGAAACCTATTGAATATTGAAAGGACTAGATAGAGACGATGTTTCCTGTAGTTGGGGGGGGGGGGGTCTAGGACCAGCCTCAAAATAGAAGAATATCCCTTTAGAACAGAGCTGAGGAGGAAAATAATTTCTTTAGCTAGAGGGTGGTGAATCTGCTAAATCTATTGCCTCCGACAGTGTGCAGGCCAAGTCTACAGGTTTATTTAAAGCAGAGGTTGATAAGCTGTTAATTAGTAAGGTCATCGAAGGTTGTGGGGAGAAGGCAGGAAATTGGAGTTGAGAGGGATAATAAGTCATCCATGATGGAATAGTGGAGCAGACTTCCTGGGCCAATTGGCCAAATTCTGCTCCTATGCCTTATGTGTTTTTGCTCATTTTTAAATTTGACTTTAATTGACATTCGGCTATACATGAACAAAGGCAAACAAAACAACATTCCTCTAAGGCCAAGGTGCCAAAGTCTTATTATGGTCTTATTGTCAGAAGTAAGAGGAGCTAACAAAAGTGATAGGGCAATCTGTGAGTGCCCATCGTGCTGATGAAAATTATTTCTGATGCTTATCCCACATTAGCTAGTTTACTATTGACTTTCAGCTCATTCGATTCCCTGTTCAACAAAGTTGATACAATATAGCATTCTAGGTGTGCTGAAGGCACGTTTGATTATCTTTCTTAAGGCACGTCACTGGCATTCAGTTCTCCTTTGACAACAATGGAGAGGTGGAGGGATGTGGTAGGTTGGAAGAAAAGAAAAGTTAAAACTCATAAAGGACGATTGTGAAAGCAAGAGAAATCATAAGGACTTGTAGGGTAATTACCTGCACCCCGGCCATCCAGTCCATGCTCCCTCATCACTGATGCCACTTGGCAGGAGGTACAGAAGCCTTAGCTCTCACACCAACAGGTTCAGGAACAGTAATGACCCTTCAACCATCAGGTTCCTAAACCAGTGTGGACATTTTCGCTGATCTCAACAATGATTCCACAACCTGTGGACTCATTTCAAGGACTGTACAACTCATGTTCTCAATATCATTTATTTATTTATTATTATTTATTTGATATTTGGATGGTCTGTCTTCTTTTGCACATTGGTTATTTATCAGTCTGTTTGTATGTAGATTTTCATCGATTTTATTGTATTTCTTTGTTCTACTGTGGATGCCTGCAAGAAAATGAATCTCAGGATAGTGATAGTATATGGAGACATATAGGTACTCTGATAGCAATATCTCTTGAACTTTGAAGTTATCAGCAGAATTTATCTTGGAGTAGGTTAAAGGGTTGGCACAACATTGTGATCCAAAGGGTCTGTACTCTGCTGTACTGTTCTATGCATGCTCTGTAATGGAGCCATTTTAGTCCAATGTCTTGGAGAACTCTGGGTGATATAAATGTGGAATCTGGAAGCAAATGCTTGGGAAAATGACAACTGGAATCACCAATGAATTAAAGAATTTGTTCCTGCATTCTAACCTTGGTAAGTATTGAGATCGTGCAGCACGAGACCAATTCAAAGGTTTCAAACGTACACTTAATGTCAGAGAAATGTATACAAAATACTTCCTGAAAGGCTTTTTCTTCGCAACCATCCACGAAAACAGAGGAGTGTCCCAAAGAATGAGCGACAGTTAAATAAAGGATGTAAGAATTTTCAATGGGGAAAGATGACTGGAAATGCATACAGTTACAAGAGTTTTAACTGATTATATCTCACTGCCAGAGTTACCCTCCATCCAGTTTTTAGCTGGACAGCCTACTTCCATTTTGCAGGATGGTGTAATTTTTTTAAACTATAACGTAAAAGGACGAAGGCAATACTTGGTTTTCCATGAATCCTTATTATGAAATATCAGCAAAGCACACAATATGCTGGAGGAGCTCAGCAGGCCTGGCTGCAATTATGGATCAGAATAAACAGCCAACATTTTGAGCAGGGAGCCTTCGTCAGCACTGACGATGGGTCTCAGCCGAAACATTGACTGTTTATTCCCATCCACAAGTGCTTGCTGAGCTCTTCCAGCACATTGTGTGCGTTGCTTTAGATTCCCAGCATCTGCTGTACCTCTTGTGTTTGTGTTTATGAAATACCACAGGGTTTACATTTAAGTTTAGAAACCAGACACGTCACTAATTTCCAGAGAATCAGGAGGTTCATTCGATCCAATAGAGAATGGCTAACCCTCCAGTGAAGATTAACCTTGCTCTGTAGATTCGACATAGTAATTGGCAATATTGGTTTTGATTTAACTATTAGGTCTGTTTTTTTGTTCCCAATCCACATTCAGTCATCTTTTTGAGGCTTTCCAATTTATTCATGATTTTCACAATATTCTGATTATTCATTCTGTACTCATATTTTTGACTTATCACAGCTTAAAAATGCAGTTGTCCAAATTATCTAATTGATTGGGATATTGTATATTAACACTGTACTAAAATACATTCAGTGGCCACTTTATTAGGTACATCTGTACACTTGCTTGTTAATGCAAATATCTAATCAGCCAATCACGTGGCAGCAACTCAGTGCATCAAAGCATGTAGACACGGTCAAGAGGTTCAGTTGTTGTTCAGACCAAACGTCAGAACAGGGAAGAAATATGATCTGAATGACTTTGATTGTGGAATGAGTGCTGGTGCCAAATAGGAGTATATCAGAAACTGCTGATCTCCTGGGTTTTCATGCACAACGGTCTATAGAGTTGACTGAGAATGGTACGATAAATAGAAAACATCCCGTGAGTGGCAGCTCTGTGGGTGAAAACGCCTTGTCAATGAGAAATATCAGAGGAGAATGGCCAGAAGACTGGTTCCAGCTGACAGGAAGGTGACAGTATTTCGAATAACCACACGTCACAACAGTGGTGTGCAGGAGAGCATCTCTGATTACATGACTTGTTGAACCTTGAAGTGGATGGGCTACAGCAGCAGAAGACCACGCTGGTTTCCACTTCTGTACCTAATAAAGTGGCCACTGAGTGCATATTTTCAATGAATCACTAAAGCGATAAAAATGTCAACATTCAGCTTTGCAAAGAAAGGTAAAAGGTAACAAAAAAAGCTGACAGAACCAATTTATGAAAGGATAGGAGTGTAAATTGGAGCAAATTTGCATTGGATCTGTAAAGAGAAAAGGGAAGTTAATGCAGCCGTGATGTTAATCTGTCTTTGCAGATATTGATTGCCTTTGAAAAGTCCTTAGATTTGTATTGTACCTTGCATATTGCAAAGCATTTCAGGAGTCTTTGATGAGCATGGTGTAAAACTATATTTCATTTTCATACCATGTTTATACAGATTATGAAGTGCCAGTCATCTTCGGAAAGGCTGAAATCATTTTTATTTAAAGATTTTCCAGCCTTATAACTTTTCCAACTATCACCTCCCAGCTTCTCACTTCATCCCCCTTCACCCCAACACACCTACCTTTCCCCTCACCTGGCTTCACCTATCACCTTCCAGCTTGTACTCCTTCTCCTCCCCCCTCCTTCTTATTTGGCTTCTTCTCCCCTTCCTTTCCAGTCGTGATGAAGGGTCTCGGCCCAAAAACCTCGACTGTTGTCTTTTCCAGAGGTGCTGCCTGACGCTGACTTCCTCCAGCATTTTCTCTGTGTGTGCGCGTGTTACTCTGGATTCCCAGCATCTGAGGAATCTTCTTGTATTTAATGAAATAATTTTTGCAGTCCTGTGACGTGGAGCAAAGGCCCAACAAGAACGCTAGACAATTATCAACCTTGAGGAACACTGAAAATGATAGAGGAACTCCACCACTTCCAACAGACAGGCAGTGGCAACCCCACCCCTGACCACAACCCGGCCACAAAAACAAAACAGTGCTGCAGTCACCAGACTCAGCGTTGGGAGGAGATGATTATCAGTGCATTTCTGATCACAAAATATGAAATGCTCAATAACTTGGAATCAAGATCTTGGAAATGGGCAGGAATTGGATTTTGATGCAGTTGAACAGCAACCAAGATGGTTCCTGTTTCAAAGTATCTTCACCATTCTAACCCACCCTTCGCGACGCTCTGGAATATCTAGGTATACATTTCTCCTCCGCCGCAGGAATGCTTGAGACTGCAGTACACGGAAAAGCTTCCTTCACTATGAATGTAATTGTTTGATAATGATGGATGCTATTTCTGCACCATTTCCAAGTAATATTGCTGAAAAATGCAGTGTAGCAATGCTATTGTGGACTCCATACATTATGTATTAAAATTATTTTAATCTTGGATGCATTTCTCCACCGATTTCTGGCATTTACCTGCACACCTGCCTGTTAATACTGACATCTAATCAGCCAATCATGTGGCAGCAACTCAATGCATCAAAGCATGCAGACATGGTCAGTCGGTTCAGTTGTTATTCAGGCCAAACGTCGGAATGGGGATGAAATCTGATCTAAGTGACTTCAACCATGGAAAGATTATTGGTGCCAGATGGGGTGCTTTGAGTATCTCAGAAACTGCTGATCTCCTGGGGTTTTCATGCCCAACAGTCTCTACAGTTTACGGAGAATGGTGCAAAAAATAAAATCATCCAGTGAACTGCAGCTCTGTAGGTGAAAACACCTTGTCAATCAGAGAGATCAGAGACGAATGGCCAGACTGGCTCAAGCTGACAGGAAGGCAACTGTAACTCAGATAACTATGTGCCACAAGCATGGTATGCTGAAGAGCATCTCTGAACACACAACACGTTGATCCTTGAAGTGGATGGGCTATAGTTGCAGAAGACCACAAATACACAGAAATACACTAGTGACCACTTTATTAGGTACCCCCGTACCTAATAAAGCAGCCATTGAGTTTATGTACATGGTTCATCTGCATGGAACTCCCCAGTTCTCTTGCAGGTGCTGACTGGATTTAATCGTACTCATCATTCCAACCTTCTAGGTGGACTTTTACGTCACACTTCAAAACATCATGCATAAAACCCCATAAGCGTCTATGTTTCGAAATGAGGAAGCTGTTATTTTTGTTGGAAATAACATTTCCTCCTTTTGAATTTCACACAGTTGGGAAATACTGTAGTGTACAAAGTGGATAAGGTGTTTAGTTAGATTTATTTTCATCCTTTTTACGTAAGATAGTTTTATGCTGACGAAGTTTTTGTATGTTACTTAAAATTCCTCTCTGTGTGTGTGTGTGTGTGTGTGTGTGTGTGCGCGCGCGCGCGTGCATGCGCGCTTTCTTTTTCAAGTGGGATATCATGTTTGCACCATTTCAAACAAAACTATTTATGGATTTGAAATGAGGAAAGGATAGCAGGATAGATTGGCAGTTTATTATCTACCTTCCTGCTTTATAGACTACGGTTCCTAAAGATATAAATAATGGCAAAGACACCATCCCTTTATATAATAGGGTGCCACGGTAGTGCCACAGTTCGGAGCATCGGAGTTTGGAGTTCAATTCTGAAAGCAAGTTTGTAACATTCCATCCCATGTGTTCATGGGTTTCCTCCGGGTGCTCCAGTTTCCTCCCACAGTCCAAAAACGTACTAGTTAATAGGTTAATTGGTCATTGTAAACTGTCCCATGATTAGGCTAGCATTAAATCAATGGGTTACTGAGCAGCAGGACTCAAAGTGTCGCAAAGGCTTGTTCTGCGCTGTATCTCTGAATAAAATTTAAAAACTAAAAAACATATTTTTAATGTAGTATCAAGTATAACAGACGTTAAATGCTTCAGTTAAAATTAATGAGATGATAGGCAGTGAGGCGTTCGAATGTAGATCTGCACTAACTAATGCCAACACAGCATAGTCATCTGCCAGTGACATGAGTACACAAAAAAAGCAGTTTACAAGACTGTTGCTCATTGACAAGCAGAGCTTGCAGCTTGCCTGAGTGTTCCCCAAAATGAGCAAAAAAAGCCTTTCTTTGTTTTGATTGGAGTCAGCCCAAGTGTGCAGCAATACTAATGTTGGCAGCAGTCCTCTGTCTCGGTTTGGCAAGCTGCACAGAACAGGCCATGAGTGTACAACAACGGCATCGATGTTCGTCTTTGCGCTCGCTCAGGCAGGGAACGACTTCTGTAGATTTGCCCTTGGTGACAAGGTGTGCTCTTGACACATACTGGGAAAGGTGCTTGGAATAGACGAAGTCTGGGAGATGGATAAAGATGGGGAGGCTTACATATTTATTTAATGCAGTGGCCAGAATTCAAAGGGACAATACGGGAGCTTTCTTTCAAGGACCAGCAACGTGGACAGATAGCGTGCTGGCAAGTGCTGTGGACAAAGACCAATGAGGATGAAGCCTGGTGGCCCCTCAGGCACTTCCATCACACAGCAATCCCCCAATTTAATCCTAGCCTAATCACGAGACAATTTGTGATGCCCAATCAACCTACCGACTATCACAGTGTTTGGACTGTGGGAAGAAACCTGAGCACCCATAGGAAACCCTCACGTTCATGGGGAGAACATACAAATTCCTCACAGGCAGGGGCAGGAATTGAACCTGGGTCGCTGGTACTGTGAAGCGTGGTGCTAACACAATGTCCTCATGATTGGTTTACTATCGTTCCATTTACCAGGAAAAATGAAGAGCTTGTCTTGGATGTGGTTCCATTTACTTCCACGGAAATGTGCTCAATGGTGAGGAGGGCTTTGCTTGTGAGACACTGAGCTGTAGCCTCCATTTTCTCTCGACTTTTTCATCGCTGGGCATTGGTGTTTCAACATTACGCCATGATGCAGCCAATCAGGATAGAGATAAAGATCCTATGGAGTAGGAATTGGAATTGGAATTGGTTTATTATTGTAACAGGCACTGAGATACAGCGAATAGCTTTTCCTGCATACTGTTCACACAGATCAATACATTACACAGTGCCTTGAGGTAGAACAATAACAAAGCAGAATAAAGCATAAAATCTACTGTGAAAGTGCTACGCAGGCAAATAAAAAAGTTCAAGATTATAACATGGTAAATTGTGACGCCAAGAAGCTATCTTATCATATGAGCTCCGTTCAAGAGTTTAATAACTGTAATTAAGATATGGATATCTTTCAGTTTTCTCTGTCTTCTTCTTCCCATCTATATACAAAGACATCACAGACCCTCCCCTACCCCACAGAACTGCACCAGATCAGGTCCGGGAATTTAACTCGGTTTGTCTAATAATGGTCATCCAATGACTACAATACTTGGTCCAAGTCCCCATAACACTGCAGAAATTCCAGTTCTCCTGATCAGCATGTGCTGACCCGGAAACTCTGGCAAACATGAGAGTTTACATATGAGTAAATGATTCACCTTCTGTTCGACCGACGTTCAGTAGCATGACGCTTAGAAAACAGTGCTATGTAATCCAATGTTTTATTCTTCTGTCTAATTTGATTAAGGTGCATTATTGATGATACAGATTTAACACAGGAAGGAAATAGTTTACAGAACAATGTTCTGTGAAAATTACCTCACAATCGAAGCAAACCATGAGTCATTTCTAGGAAGTTCCTTATATGGTTAGGTGTATATTCTATTAGATATTTCACATTACATATAATCTGTAGGTTTTTAAATTGTTGATTTGGCATTTCAGTGTGGCCAGGCTTCTTAAACTGTTCTAATTATGACTGTTCCAATTCAATATGTAAATCTATAACGTAGAACTACCTGGAAACAACCTGAATCTTCACGGAAGAGAAAAGTTTAGATATTACGGGATGGTTACTATTGAAAGATAAGTTGCCTTAAAGTCCTAATATAAACAGCTCTGTACTCTGTAACTCTATAGTAACTGAAGTAAAGGGCACCTAATTGATTTACTCATGGGGTGTAACCTGGTAACTCATTTGATTGGGCATGTAAGAGTCATCCACTTATTGAAATGGAGCTGGATCTTATGCATTAGTAGTGTGACTACTTGAGTCGACAATGATGATCTCCTGAGGGGTTATCTATTGGTGGGTCCTCAAGTTGTTGTAGAGGCTGATCCAATATCTACACATTCTGGTGGGGTGGATCCCCTTAACAGAGAATACCTGTGCATGACTTTGTTTAATGCGTGGAGGCTGACCAACACCAACTCATCAGATCTGGAAGTTTAGAGGAGAATTCAATCAGCTACAAAAGTCTTTGGTGCTTTGCAGAAGCGACTTTGGTCTCGCCACGACATTAAACTGGCAACCAAAGTCAAAGTCACAGCTGTTTTACCATCTCTGCTTTATTCAACTGAAACGATGACATTGTATCGGAAGCACATCAAGAAATTGACCAAGACACAACTCAGGCATTTACACCAAATATTACACATCAAGTGGCAAGAGAGGGTACCAGATGTGGAGGTGCTCAAACGTGTTGGGACAGTCAGCGTAGAATCGTTCATCACAGCTTCTCAGCTGCGTTGGACTGGTCATCTCACAAGCGATGATCGTTTACCCAAAGTTGTTTTCTGTGGCGAGCTACGTGAAGGAAAGAGGAAGCATGGTGGTCAGAAGCTGCTCTACAAAGATGTGCTCAAGTACCATATGAAGAACACCGACATGAATGTCAACACCTGGGAGAAAGATGCTCTGGACAGAAGAAGTTGGCACTGCATTGTCAAGAAGTCCAGCTATCGAGGAGAAAAGGCAGAAGAAATAGGAAGCAGGCCATGAACGCAGACATTTGGTGCTAGACCAGTCAAATCACAAATGCAACCGATGTGGGAGACAGTGCCGAACCAGTGCTGGTCTTGTGGCCCATAAACGTGCTCGCAGAGACTAAACTCTCAGCACAGTCAACATCGAAATCGATGGACAGCCGAAGAAAAAGAAGAAGATTAGAGGCTGATGCACAGGCAGCCACCAGACAGTTCTTGACAGACTGGGGTTGGGGTCCGGTGGCGTGGAACGCAAGATGTCTGGGGGCCCTTCACAGCTGCAGCCGTCCTCCGCCTTCACTGCCACTGTGATGTGGCGTCATTTTCCGCCGGCTGCGCCATTGGGTCGCTCTTTGGCTGGAACCTCCTCTTTGACCTTACCGCCATGGGTGACCCTACCAGGAGCTAAGTGTCAGATGGCTAAACTCCAGACGGCACTGCTCTAGGGATCCCGGGAACTCACAAGCCCCTCCACCACGACAAGATGATGATGCCTGGGGAAGGAATTACGTGTAGGGCAAAGCAGGTATTGCACACAACATAGAAACAAGCCCTTGTGCCAAACCAATTAAAATAACATGGGGAGCATGGTGGCATAGTGATTAGCGCAATGCTTTATAGCGCCAGCGATTAGCGATGAGGGTTCAATTCCCTGCCACTGTCTGTAAGGAGTTTGTACGTTCTCCCCAGGACCGCATGGGCTTCCTCTGAGTGCTCTGGCTTCCCCCCACCATGCCAAAGACGTACAGGTTAGGATTAGTAAAGATTGTGGACGTGCTAGGTTGGCACTGGAAGCATATAAACACTTATGGGCTACTCCCTGCCACAATCTTTGGTCTGTGTTGATCGTTCATGCAAATAATGCAATTCATTCTATGTTTCAATGCTTTGATGTACGTGTGACAAATAAAGCTAATCTAATCTTTTTTAAAAACTACTAATTAAATGCCTCACTAATCTAATCTCTTCTGCCTACACAATATCCATAACTCTCCATTGTCTGCACATTCAAACTCTAAGACTCTACCTAAGGGTCTTAAAACATCAGAGGTAAAGCTTCCTCTACCCAGTATCTTGTTAGAAAATGTACAGTCTCTGGAAAACAAGACTGAGGACGAAAGGGCAAGATTGCTGTATCAGTGAGAAATGAGTGATTGCCGTGTTCTCTGTTTCACAGAGACATGGCGGTCAGCCTCAAGGGCTTCTCGATCTGCCAGATAAACTGCACTGCTGATTTGAAGAGGGCAAAAGGTGCGGGATCTGTGTTTCATGATGAAGTCTTTGTGGTGCTTGGGCGTAGTGGCCTCATCGCACTCTTGTTCTCCTGACCTACACCATCTAATGATTAGGTGTCACCAATGCTATTTACCAAGATAGTTAAAAGAGTTCTCCTTCATGATCGTGACTACAGTTTACATACTGCCAAAGGCCAAGGTTAGCCATACCCTCAATTTATTGAGTGCTGCCATGAGAAAACAAGAAGCTGTCTACCCCGATGCCTCTTAAGTCATAGTCAGAGACCTCAATCAAGTTGCTGAAGAAATCTCTGCACAATTATCATCAACACATCATTTGCAGTGCCAGGGGTCCCAACACACTCGACCACTGCTATACGACATAAGGAATGCCTACCATTTTACTCCTAGTCTGCATTTTGGGAAATCTGATCACTTGGCTGTCCTCCTCCTACTTTCATACAAGCAGAAGCTAAAGAGAAAGGCTCCAGAAATCAGGACAATGAAGAGGTGATCCTGGGAAGCAGAAGAGCGCCCATGGGATTGCTTTGAGTCTGTGAACTGGGCCACGTTTATGGACTCATTAGAGGATCTGAGCAAATATACCACAGTTGTCACAGATTTTATAGAGTCAGTTGTGGATGGATGTGTCCCCACAATATTATTTGGAGTCTTCCCTAAACAGAAGCCTTGGATGAACCAAGAGATCCATAAACTGCTGAGGGCCAAGTCAGCGACATTCAGGTGTGGCAACCAAGTAGGATGCAAAAGGTCTAGGTATGACCTTCAGAAAGCCTTCTCACATGCGAAGTGACAATTCCAGACCAAACTGGAAGGTTGATCGACACTTGTGGCAGGACATCACCTCCGACAAAGTAAAAACACGCAAAATATGTGACAACAAGGTTTCACTCAAAGATGAGATCAATCCCTTTTACGCTCACCTTGACCATCAAACCACAAAAGCAATGGAAGCACCTCCACAAACACCCACAGCCCCCAGTGACCCTGTGAGTTCAGTCTCTGAGGTCGACGTGCGATCAGAAGGGTCTTTGAGGCCTCCGTTGGTCAGGGTCGACCATGGATATTGCATCCTAACTGCCTAGATACACAAAGCCAAAGCAGTACAATATGGAGAGCAATCTGTTGCCCATGTCTCAGGCTCCCCCTCTCCACACATCTGATGAAACCAAAGGAACGGCAGAGGCTGATACAGTTTGGTACCAGCAGTGTTTCAGGAGTGGCCAGTCAGCATTGAACTCAACCTAGGACTGCCTTAGAGATGCTGACTCCGAAGTTTCCCTCGGGGTTCACTCTCGAAGCCTTCCCCATGAGTGGGAGCCACAGGCAGCAGAGGTTTGAGATCAGAGTTTTCCTTCTCTTCAATGAGCTGCCAACCATGGCTGACGAGCCCCATCTGCCCAAAGCGACTGGTTTTAAGCCAGCAGTAACCTGCCTTTGCCCCATTCCTGTCGGTAGAAACAGTTCCACCGGGCTTAGTTGCTAGGCCGGAAGTGAAGGCCGAGAGGTGGACTTGGTTGTCAGAGGCTATTAGAGGCACACACCATTGGGAGCATTTAATAGGTAGTGGGAGCTTGTCCCCATTACCACGCCCTGTCTATAACAGCCTTAAGGAAGGTGAACCCACGGAAAGCATCTGGTCCAGACGGGACACCAGGCTGAGTACTGAAGAACTGTGTTGATCAACTGGCTGGCCTGTTCACTGACATCTTTAACCTCACGCTTTGGCTGTCTGAGGCACCTGCCTGCTTCAAGCAAGCTTCAGTTATACCGGTTCCCAAGGAGGGCGTGTAACCTGCCTCAATGATTATCGACCAGTAGCACTTACATGTACTGTGGCGAAGTGCTTTGAAGGGATGGTGATGAAATATATCAACTCCTGCCTGAGATGCAACTTGGATCAACTCCAATTTGTCACAACAGGTCAACAGAAAATCCCACTTCATTAGCTCTGCACTCAACCCTGGAACATCTGGATAGAGAAGGTGCATGCATCAGGGTGCTCTTCATTGACTGCAGCTCGGCATTCAGTAAGATCATCCCCTCAAAACTAATCAATAAGGTTCAAGACCTAGGCCTCAATACCTCCTTGTGAAACTGGACCCTCAGTTCCCCCACCTGCTGATCCCAGTCAGTTCAGATTGGCAGGAATATCTCCTCCACAATCTCCATCAGCACAGGTGCACCACAAGGCTGCGTGCTTAGCCCCCTGCTCTACTCCCTTTATACAAGCATGCAGGTACAGCAGGCGGTGAAGAAAGCTAATGGCATGCTGGCCTTCATAACAAGGGGAATTGAGTATAGGAGCAAAGAGGTCCTTCTGCAGTTGTACAGGGCCCTGGTGAGACCACACCTGGAGTATTGTGTGCAGTTTAGGTCTCCAAATTTGAGGAAGGACATTCTTGCTATTGAGGGAGTGCAGCGTAGGTACATGAGGTTAATTCCTGGGATGGCGGGAATGTCATATGTCGAAAGATTGGAGCAAATGGGCTTGTATACACTGGAATTTAGAAGGCTGAGAGGGGATCTGATTGAAACATGTAAGATTATTAAGGGATTGGACACGCTGGAGGCAGGAAGCATGTTCCCGCTGATGGGTGAGTCCAGAACCAGAGGCCACAGTTTAAGAATAAGGGGTAGGCCATTTAGAACGGAGCTGAGGAAAAGCTTTTTCACCCAGAGAGTGGTGGATATGTGGAATGCTCTGGCCCAGAAGGCAGTGGAGGCCAAGTTTCTGGATGCTTTCAAGATAGAGCTCTTAAAGATAGTGGAATCAAAGGTTATGGGGATAAGGCAGGAACTGGATATTGATTATGGATGATCAGCCATGATCACAGTGAATGGAGGTGCTGGCTCGAAGGGCCGAATGACCTACTCCTGCACCTATTGTCTATTACTTATGACTGTGAGGCTAATACAACTACAATGCTATATTCAAGTTTGCTGATGAAACCATGGTCATTGGCCAAATCAAAGATAGTGACAGGTCAGCATACAAGAGTGAGATTGAAATGCCGGCTGAGTGGTGCCACAATAACATCTCCTCACAGAATGTCAGTAAGACCAAGGAGATGATTATTGACTTCAGGGGGAGGAAACTAGAGGTTCATCAGCTGGTCCTCATCAGGGTATCAAAGGCAGAGAAGGTCAACAACTTTAAGCTACTTGGTGTTATCATTTCAGTTGATCCGTCCTGGGTCCAGTACGTAAATGCAATTATGAAGAAAACAAGGCAGTGTAGTTTTCCAAGATTCCTTATGTCATCTAGAACTTTGACAAACTTCTATGGAAGTACTGCGGAGAGTATACCGACTGGTTGCATCACAGTCTGGTGTGGAAGCATCAATGCCCTTGTACAGAAAAGCCCACAAAAAGTAGCCGATGCAGCCCAGTATATCATGGATAAATCCCTCCCCACCATTGAGCACATCAACAAGGAGTGCTGTCGTAGGAAAGCAGCATCCATCATCAAGACCATCCAGTCCGGGCTCTGTTCTTGCTGTTGCCCTCAGGAAGGAGGTACAGGAGCCTCAGACCAGCTCCGGGCTCATTCTGTGCCCCCACTACTTCCTGTATTAAAAAAAAAGATGCTCCATGCATCTCCTTTGAAGATTCCCCCTCTAACCCTAATTGAATGGCCTCTTGTGTTAGACAGTTCCATCCCAGCAAAAAAGGTACCAGCTGTATCCTCTACGTTACTTGTAATCATATAAAATTTTATGAGGTATCCGCTCAGTCTCTGCCACTCCAGAGATAAAGCAACGCACAATTTCCTCAGTCTGCCTTTATACTACACACTCTCTAATCCAGCCAGTGTCCTGGTAACCCTCTTCCATGCTTTGGGGACTCTCCAATGACTCCATGTCCTTCCTGGAAGGGGGATACTAGAAGTGAATGCAATTATCCAGATGTCGGCTAACCAGTGTTTTTAAAGCTGCAACGGTTGCATAGTGGTTAGAACAACACTTTACAGTATCAGCGACCACTGCTGCTTGTAAAGAATGTGAACATTTTCCCTCTGACTACATGAGTTTCCTCCAAGTGCTCCGGTTTCCTCCCACAGTCCAAAGACAAACTGGTTCTCAGGTTAATTGACCATTGTAAATGGTCCTGTGATTCGGCTTGGGTTAAATCAGAGGTTGCTGGGTGGCGCAGTGCGAAGGCCCCGAAGGGCCTACTTGACGGTGTATCTCAATAAACCAATAAATAACTAAATAAATAAATAAGCAACACACACAAAATACTGGAGGAACTCAGCAGGCCAGGCAGCGTGTATGGAAAAGAGTAAACCGTCGATGTTTTGGGCCGAGACCCTTCTTCAGAGCCTGCTTCTCAATAAATAAGTAAAATAAATAAATATAGTGTACAATTCAATCATTCACTCAGGATGAGGAGATGTCTCATCTCTAATAAAGTGGCATCAGATAAATCAATGGCTGAATATGCAATAGCAACAGCTTTGTTTCCTTCTTTAACCTGAGATCTTGTGTCGAGAGAGGCATTGAAGTTCAGCCTATAAATAATAGTATTTCAACAGAATCCCAGCCTGCATGCACACAGTGGCCACATTATTAGATACCACCTGTACCCGCTAAAGTGTCCTCTCAGTGTATGACTGTGGACTTTTGCTGCTGTAGCCCATCCACGTCAAGGTTTGAAGTTTTGTGCGTTCAGAGATGCCCTTCTGCACACAACTGTTGTAAAGCATGGTTATTTGAGTTACTATCACCTTCCTGTCAGCTTGAACCAGTCTGACCATTCTCCTTTGACCTCTCTCATTAACAAGGCGTTTTCGCCCATAAAACTGCCATTCACTGGATGTTTTTTGGTTTTTTTTTGCAATATTTTGTAGAGACTATTGTGTGTTAAAATCCCAGGAGTTCAGCAGTTTCGGAGATTATCAAACCACCCTGACTGGCACCAACAACCATTTTGCTATCAAAGTCACTTAGATCATATTTTCCTTCATTCTGATGTTTGGTCCGAACAACAGGTGAACCTCTTGACCATGTCTGCATACTTTTGTGCATTGAGTTGCTGCCACATGATTGGTTGATTATGTATTATAAGCTGGTGTGCAGGTGTACCTAATAAAATGGCCACTGAGTGCATGTGAGAAGTAATTCAAGGTTTCTATGTGGAAGTGAACTTGAAGAAGTTCACAACTCGTTTCTTTATTCTTTTTTTGGTACTATATGCTACAGGCTAAGCAATCCTGAAGAGGGGTCTCGGCCTGAAATGTAGACTGTTTATTCATTTCCATAGATGCTGCCTGATCTGCTGAGTTCCTCTGGCATTTTGTGTGTGTACAATATTATTGCCCCCTCAGTCATTCACAACAGGAAACATTGGGAACTCTCTTTTCCATTTCCTTATCCAGACGAAGGAAAAGGAGGAACAAAGGGGTTGCCTGGCTAGTCAGGTATTAACGGAGATGTGTAATACTCAGAGGAACAAGAGATTCTGCAGATACTGGAAATCCAGAGCAAAACACAAAATGATGGGGGAACCCAGCAGGTCAGGCAGCATCTATGGAGGGAAATAAACAGTCGATGTTTCAGGCCGAAATGTCAGCTGTTTATCTCCCTCCATAGGAGCTGGATCTGATGCATAATTCAGCTGCCCCCACAGCTTATTCCATGTAGAATAAGGCATAAATGCCTTCCTAGTCTAAGATGCATTCCCAGTTGTACTACAGGCAGTAACTGCATCCATTGCTCAGAAATGTTACCAACAACTTGAAGTTATCCAAAGGGGATAACTTCACTCAACTTCATTCACCTACTTTTCCTAGAACTTTTATAAACTTCTATCATGTTTCCCTGGAGTCTCCAACTCCCCAGAAAAAAACAACCCAAAGTTGACCAACTTCTCCTTATAGCCCATATTTTTAATCCATGTAGCTCCTTACCCTCTTCTGCACTCTTTCTAAAGCCTCCACGTCCTACCCGTAATGGGTGCAACCAGAAGAGCACACATTTATTTTGTTTAATCTGCAAGTGAAGCCAAAAATTCACAGTGGCTCACAGGGTTGATCGCCTCCAACATTAATAAGTACTAGAAGTAATACTTTCACTGCTAATCCATCTTTAGGGACTCCCAACACCTAGCACAAGCTCTCTTATCACTGCTTCCATCAGGAAAAGGTACAGAAGCCTCTGGACTCACATCACCAGGTTTGGGAACAGTCATTACCCCTCAACAATCAGGCTCTTGATCCAGAGTGGATAACTTCACTTTACCATTGAAACGTTCTCACAACCAATGACTTTCAAGAACTCTTCATCTCAAGTGTTCGATATTTATTGCCTGTTTATTTATTATTATTATTTCTTTCTCTTTGCATTTGCACAACTTGCTGTCTTGGGGGTTGAACACCCAAGTTTATGCGGTATTACATTGATTCTGTTATAGTTATTATTCTGTAGATTTATCAAGTACGCCCACAAAAAAATTAATTCCAGGGTTGTATACGGTGGCATATACACACTTTGATAATAAGTTTACTTTGAACTTGGACTTTGAATGCATTGCGGGTTATATGTTAATATACGTAAATGACATCATGTGCATGCCTCATTTAAAACAAAACTACTTACACAAACCTCCCGGCTCCCAACAGACTTAATGATATTTACCATCTAGACCGGGACAGCACAGTAGCATAGTGCTTGGTGTAATGCTACTACAGCATCAGTGACCTGGGTCTAATTCTTGCCACTGTAGTGGCATGGCTCAGTTCCTGCCGCTCAAAGGAGTTTGTAGTACGTTCTCATCATGACCATGGGGGTTTCCTCCAGGCAGAACAGCTTCCTCCCACTTTCCAAAAATGTATGCATTATTAGGTTAATTGGCCACATGGATGTAATTGGGCGGTGTGGGTGATTGGCTCAAAAGGGTTTGTTATCTAAATAAATTAGCAATGGAACACCCTTTTCTCTAGGTTCTCCTCCACTGACTGCACACTCTCCTGACTTGGAGATATATCACTCTTGTCTCATTGTGGATGAGTATAAACCCTGACACAGCCTACTCAACAGCACCATGGACCTCTCTCCAATGTAAGACATGCAAAGGTTTAAAGAGACAAGCTCACTCTTATATTCTTAAAAACATTTAGGGACAAGGAATAAATGCCAGCTCTGCCGCATTGCTTACTTACTGCCTGTTATGCTGCTGGCGATTAGGGCAGCAGTGGAGGTCCTCCATCTCTGGTGGTGCTCAGGGCTTCTGTCATTGTGTCGGTAGACTCCTCTTGGTTTTCACTACCGCCAGTCATCCAAGTCCTAGGTGGAGGCCCAGGAATATCATTGCACTCAGATGTCGAAGGATTTTTCATTGCTGATTCCATCACAATTTTGCTTTCCCAGTCAAGGTTGTTCACCCTGAGTTGAACCTCTAACCCTGGAGGTTCAGTGGACCTCTCTTCGTCTGGTCTCTACCCTTTGGCCTATTTGGCATGGATGACCCTACCAAGAGCCAGAGCATCAGGCCCTGACTCCGGCCAACACAGCCCTCTGGGTCGCTGAGGCACGCAAGCCTCCAAACCGCAACAAGATTGTGGTCAACTTGAAGGCTGCCGTATCACTGAAGTGAATAAAATGATCCTTACCCTGTGATGCTGTAAACTCTTTACAAGGCTGTCAACAGATATCACGATTACCGGCCAATTAGCTGTACATTGATGCATTCATTATGACAGACAAATTGTTTATTGGAGATAGTAATTTCGCTCCTTTACACATAACGAATGATAATGGCATGATAAAGCATTCTTCCTTTAAAGAGAGCTTAGCTCCCAAAGGTCTGTAAAGTCATAGGCTGCACTAATATGGATTTCTACGAGTCTGTGGTGGCCAGTGCTGTCACGTTTGCTGTTGTGTGCTGGGGCAGCAGGTTGAGGGTAGCAGACACCAACAGAATCAACAAACTTATTCGTAAGGCCAGTGATGTTGTGGGGATGGAACTGGACTCTCTGACGGTGCTGTCTGAAAAGAGGATGCTGTCCAAGTTGCATGCCATCTTGGACAGTCTCCCATCCACTACATAATGTACTGGTTGGGCACAGGAGTACATTCAGCCAGAGACTCATTCCACCGAGATGCAGCACAGAGCGTCATAGGAAGTCATTCCTGCCTGTGGCCATCAAACTTTACAACTCCTCCCTCGGAGGGTCTGAAACCCTGAGCCAATAGGCTGGTCCTGGACTTATTTCCTGGCATAATTTACATATTACTATTTAACTATTTATGGTTTTATTACTATTTATTATTTATGGTGCAACTGTAACGAAAACCAATTTCCCCCGGGATCAATAAAGTATGACTATGACTATGACTATGACTATGATTTCTGATCTGTTAATTATCACATCATGCTATACAGGAATACATAACTGGCCAATACACACAAAATGCTGGAGGAGCCCTCTAATCCCTTCTCTTCGGCTCACCTGCTCACCATCTTTCTCTGGTTCCCCTCCTCCTTCCCTCTCTCCTATGGTTCACTGACTTCTCCTATCAGATTCCCTCTTCTTCAACCCTTTACCTCTTCCACCTATCACCTTCCAGCTTCTCACTCCGTTCACCCCCCCACTCCACCCACTCACCTTCCCTCTCACCTGGTCTCACTTATCACCTGTTAGTTTGCCCTCCTTCCCCCTACCCCTACCACCTCCATCTTCTTATTCTGGCGTTTGCCCCCTTTCTCTCCAGTCCTGATGAAGGGTCTTGACCCGAAACATTGACTCTTTATTCTCTCCATAGACACTGCCTGACTTGTTCCTTTCCTCCAGCATTTTTATTTATTTAGATAGATAAACCCCTCCAGCCCAACAAGCCACACCACCCAGAAATCCAACTATTTATCTCTAGTCTAATCACAGGACACTTACCAAAGACCAAATAACCTACTTTGGACTTTGGGAGTAAACTGGAGCACCTAGGGAAAATCCATGCACAGACAGGGAGAACATATAAGCTCCATTACAGATGAAGGCAGAATAGACAATAGACAATAGGTGCAGGAGTAGGCCATTCAGCCCTTTGAGCCAGCACCGCCAATAACTGTGATCATGGCTGATCATCCACAATCAGTACTCTTTTCCTGCCTTCTCCCAATATCCCTTCACTCCGCTATCTTTAAGAGCTCTACCTAACTGTTTCTTGAAAGAATCCAGAGAATTGGCCTCCACTGCCTTCTGAGGCAGAGCATTCCACAGAACCACAACCCTCTGTGTGGAAAAAGTTTTTCCTCAGCTCCATTCTAAATGGTCTACCCCTTACACTTAAACTGTGGCCTCTGGTTCTGGACTCCCCCAACATCAGGAACATGGTTCCTTCCTCTAGTGTGTTCAATCCCTTAATAATCTTATATGTTTCAATCAGATCCCCTCTCATCCTTCTAAATTCCAGTGTATGCTAGCCCAGTCACTCCAATCTTTCAACATATGACAGTCACGCCATCCCAGGAACTAACCTCGTGAACCTACACTGCACTCGCTCAATAGCTAGAATGTCCTTCTTCAAATTTGGAGACCAAAACTGTACACAATACTCCAGGTGTGGTCTCACCAGGGCCCTGCACAACTGCAGAAGGACCTCTTTGCTCCTATACTCAACTCCCCTTGTTATGAAGGCCAACATGCCATTAGCTTTCTTCACTGCCTGCTGTACCTGCATGCTTACATTCAGCGACTGATGAACAAAGGCACCTAGATCTCGTTGTACTTCCCTCTTCCTAACTTGACACCATTCAGATAGTAAACTGCCTTCCTGTTCTTGCCACCAAAGTGGATAACCTCACATTTATCCACTATGAACTGCATCTGCCCACTCACCCAACCTGTCCAAGTCTGAATGTAATAGTGGCCAGAGGACCTAGAATAACAGAGGAACTGAAGGAAATTCACATCAGGCAGAAAATGGTGTTGCGTAAACTGATCGGACTGAAGGTTGATAAATCCTCAGGGCCTGATGGTCTGCATCCCAGGGTACTTGAGGTGGCTCTAGAAATCATGGACACATTGGTAATCATTTTCCAATGTTCTACAGATTCAGGATCAGTTCCTGTGGATTGGAGGATAGCTAATGTTATCCCACTTTTTAAGAAAGGAGGGAGAGAGAAAACAGGCAATTATAGACCAGTTAGTCTGACATCAGTGCTGGGGAAGATGCTGGAATCAATTATAAAAGATGAAATAGCGGCATATTTGGATAGCAGTAGCAGGATAGGTCTGAGTCAGCATGGATTTATGAAGGGGAAATCATGCTTGACTAATCTTCTGGAATTTTTTGAGAATGTAACTATGAAAATGGACAAGGGAGAGCCATGTTGAACTCAGAACTTTAGAATGCCCCAAACTGTAATAGCATCGTGGTAACCGTGATGCTACCGTGGCAACCCAAGATTTCCAGCACCTGCTGAATCTCTTGTGTTAGTAATTATACCAGTGTTTTTTGTCTTAGAATGTAGATTCATCTGATAACTTTCTGCAAAAAGGGGAGGTGCAGCATAGATAGAAAGCTAGCTAATTTACAGCAAATTAAGATCAATAGTAACTTTTCTGACTCAATGGACTTCTACAAAGGTGCTCTCATGGGTTCTCACTCCAACAATTTCTCATGGGTTGTCACTCCAACAATTTCTTGACACATAACCATGGCTTGGGCATGCAAGGCACAAATTCCAAATCTGTTCAAATCTGCAGACACTCCAAAAATGTGTTGAAGATGAAAGGTTGGCTTTTTCTTGCCTTCTTTCTCTCTTTTTCACTCTCTTTCTCCCTTTCTTACTTGCTTTCTCTCTCTTTCTCGCTGTCTTTCTTTCTCTTTCTCTTTCTTTCTTTCTTTCTCCTTCTCTCTTTCTTGCTCTCTTTCTCTCTTTCTCGCTCTCTTTCTCCCTTTCTTACTTGCTTTCTCTCTCTTTCTCGCTGTCTTTCTTTCTCTTTCTCTTTCTCTCTCTCTCTCTTTCTTTCTTTCTTTCATTCCTTCTCTATCAATGATACAGCACAGACTAGGCTCTCCGGCCCTTTGAGCAACACCACTGCAGTAAACCATGACAACCCCAATTAACCCTAAACTAATCACAGGGCAATTTACAATGACCAATTAACCTACCGTGATGTGTTTCAATTGTGGGAGAAAATCGGAGGAAACCCATGCATTTCATGGGGAGGACGTACAGAGACTCCTTACAGAACGATGCTGGAATTGAATTCCAAACTCTGGAATGCTTTGAGCTGTAATAGCATCACACTAACCACTACGCTACTGTGGCATCCAATATTTATTTGTCATATGTACCTCCAAACTTTGAAAACATAGAGTCAGTCCATAAGTGTTGCTCTGCTTCTGGCACCAACATAATATTCCACAACTTACTAACCCGAATCCGTATGTCTTTGGAAAGTGAGAAGTAACCACAGCGCCCAGAGGAAACCCACAAGGTCACGGGAAGAACAAGCAAGCTTCTTACAGACAATAGTGGGAACTTAACCTCGATCTTACAACTGGTACTGTAAAGCACAACACCGGAATCGTGCTAAATTGTGAAGGAGATGGTCATGGATTTCAGTCAGCTGAAGGGGTGGATGGACACAAAGCATAAGGTGTGATTCAGGAACAGCTTCTTCCCTCTGCCATACGATTCCTAAACGAATATTGAACCCATGAACACCACCTCACTTTTTAAAAAAATATGCATTATTTCTGTTTTTGCACTATTTTAATCTATTCAATTGGTTTGGTCGCCAGCCACTCGACCATGGTTTTCGGTCGGGCGCCGGATGCACGGAGAGATTTGGCGGGAGGCGGGCGCCCGGTGCTCAGCCGGGGGCCATGGTCGAGTGGTCGGCGACTTGGGCCAGCTCCCTCACCGGGCTTAGTCTGGTGAGGAGGGTGTGAGGACACCCAGCAGGAGTAAACAAAAACAAGACCTGACAAAGGGCGGATGAGCTCCTTGTGAGCCAACGGCCATCTTCCGTGGAAGAGATTAAAGCCTCACCACGTATTTATGAATCGTATCCTATGCGCCTAGTTAGAAGAGACATGATGAACTTGGGCTCTGCACCATGTGCCTGGACCTGCCCAAGGCCTCCGCCTAAGGAAGGGCTGAGCTCGAAGAAGCCGCCGCGGCTGGAAGCCGACACGGACTCGGGCTCGAGTTCGGCGAGTGGTACCAAGGCGGCCAGCAAGAACAAACTGGAGGAGAGGCTGTACTCGGTGCTGTCGCAAGATCGAAGAAGATGGAGGTGCATAGCTGCCAACCCCAGATTCAGGACAGCGCCCACTGACTGACCGACTGAATCTATTCAACACTCATATATATCCTTACTGTAATCGATTTACCTTTTTTTTCTTCTTTCTATATTATCATGTATTGCATTCAACTGCTGCTACAAAGTTAACAAATTTCATGAATAATAACCCTGATTCTGATTCTGAAGTGCTCCTCATCAGCAGGAAGAACAAGAAGGATCGATATAAACTAGAGGACATGATTATCAGAGGGATACAAGAATTGAGGGTTGGTAACCTGTACAAACGTACGAAAGTAGCAAGTTTGCGACATTGATGCTGCACAGCTCCAGGGTCCCAGATTTAATCCTGACCTAGGTTGCTGTCTTTGTGGAGTTAATGCATTCTTTCATAGACATGACAGATCTCCTCCAGGTGCTCCTGTCTCCTCCCACACCCCAAAGACCACCTAGTAGGTTAACAGTGTAGGTGGGTGACAGGGAAATTGGGGAAGAGCTGATGGACACATGGGAGAGAATAAGTTCAATCAGGGAAATAAGTTCAAAGTTCAAAGTACATTTATTATCAAAGTAGCCATATATTATATAAACTTGAGATTTGTCTGTTTGCAGACAGCCACAAAGCAAGAAACCCAAAAGAACCCATTAGAGAAAAGAAGACTGACAGACACTCAATATGCAGAGAGAGAGAGAAAAAAATCATGCAAGCAATAAAAGTGAGCCGATCGCATTCAGAATGAATGTGAGCCATCAGGCACGAAGCACAGGACAGGACCAGGCCCTCAGCTTCAGTGCAGCGAAGAGCGGAGTAAGTATCACAGGGCAGTGAGCAGAATGGGTCCGACTCTCATCTCTGGTCTCAACACCCTGCCTTTTCAATCCATCTGGCCCAGTGTTTAAATCGTCCAAACATGATGTCATCCCTTGCGCTGGAACCTGGGCCCTGTCACATTGATACACTCTGAGTCTGGACCCCCACCGCCACGTTTTGAGCCGTACCCAAATCGGCCCAGCACTTAGATTGATCAAACCTCACTCTCGGGTTAGGTGGACTGGCCCCGAATCTGCTTCGAAGGTGGGGAAAAGGAATTGATGGGATTGTTCTGAGGGACAGCATAACATCAGGCTGAATGGTCTGAATGTTCCACCAGGCTCAGGAACAGTTATTACCCTTCAATCATCGGGCGCCTGAGCCAGGTTGGAGAACTTCACTCACCTCAACTCTGAACTGATTCCACAACCTACGGACTCACTCTCAGTATGACCACAAATTTCACAACATACACTGATGATATTAAACCTGATTCTGATGTGCTGATGTTCCCCATGACCATGTGGGTTTCCGCCATGTGCTCCAACTTCCTCCCACAATCCGAAAGCATACCGTTTGGTAGATTATTGGATATTGTAAGCTGTCCATTGATTAAGCTAAAGTTGCTGGGCATTGTGGCTCAAAGGGCCAGAAGGGCCTATTCCATGCTGTATCTCAGTAAATAAATAAGAGCTCTACAACTCATGTTCTCAGCATTATTTATTTATTTACCATTTTTAAATTTGCACAGTTTGTGTTATTTTGCTGTCTGATTGTTTGACAGTCTTTGTGTGCAGTCTTTCTTTGATTCTACTGTAGTTTTGTTCTACTGCGAATGCCCGCAAGAAAACGAATCTCAAGGTAGTATACGATGACATATACATATTTTGTTAGTAAAATTACTTTGAAATTAGCTCCTATGTATGTCATCAGAAAGTATGTTGGAAATGTTTGAGAAAGCAGCTAAAGAAACAAATGGGATTCTGGATTTTATACAGACATGGAACGCAAGCCAAGGAAGTCACAATGAAACTTCATAAGAACAATGGTTTAGTAATAACTGTAGTTTTGTATTCTCTGAAGATCCATCCTGGACCCAACATATTGATACATCTATAAAAAAGGCATATCAGCAGCTATATATCATTAGGAGTTTGAGGAGATGTGATATGTCACCAAAAACACTCGCAAATTTCTACAGATGTACTGTGGAGAGCATTCTAACTGGCTGCATCACCGTCTGGTATGGGGGAGTCAGTGTGGACTATTGCATAGGATTGTAACAAGCTGCAGAGAGTTATAAACTCAGTCAAACTCCATCATGGGCACTGGTCTCCATCGTATCTAGGACACCTTCAAGGAATGATGACTCAAAAAGACAGCATCCGTCATTAAGGACCCCCATCACCCAGAACGTGCCTTGTTCTCATTGCTACCATCAGGAAGGAGGTACAGAGGCCTGAAGGCACACACTCAACGATCCTGGAACAGCTTCTTCCCCTCTGCCATCAGATTTCTGAATGAACATTGAACTCATGAACACTACCTCACTACTTTTTTATTTCTATTTTTACACTACTTATTTAATTTAACAATTATATGCTGACTGTAATTCACAATTTTTTTGTTATTATGTATTTCAGTGTACTGCTGCTGCAGACACAACACATTTCACAACGTATGCTGGTGATATTAAGCCTGATTCTGATTTTGAGTTCTGAGCACTGCACTTTGAGAAAAACAAAGATTTTCTTAAGGTCATGGATAGGATCAACTAGAATTATTCCAGTGATGAGTGTCTTTACTGATACAGATAAATTGAAAATGTTTTCCATGGAGAAAATTTGAGCAGGTATCTATCAGAAGCAGACCTCACAAAAAGTAGCATCTATCATCAAAGATCTCCAACATCCAGGCCGTGACATCTTCTTGCAGCTACCATTGGTCAGGAGGTATAGATTCCTGAATCCCCACACCATCAGGTTCAAGAAAAGCTACATCCCATCAACTATTCACCTCCAAGAGGACCACAACCTCGCGTAGGGTTTGGAGGCTCACGTGCCTCAATGACCCAGAGAGCTAAGTTACCTAGAATCAAGGGGTTTGTGCTTTGGCTCTTGGTAGGGTCACCCATGTCAAACAGGTCAAAGGGTAGAGGTCAGACTAAGAGTGGGTCACTGATCATCGAGGTTCATCTCAGGACTAAAAACCCGGACTGATAAATCAAAATTGTTACAGAAACAGCAATGAAGAATCCTTCTACATCTGAGTGCAATGGTATAAACAGGCAGAGATGGAGGACTTTCCTTACTGCCCTAAACGCCAATGGTGCAACAGGCAGCAAGTAAGTTCAGTCATTCTGTTCTTGAACCAACCATCACAACCAAAATTACTACCTCAATACATCATGTTCACTCTGGCACTATCTTGTACATTTTTGATTCTATTTATGTATTTTTCTTATGCAATTCTTGGAAAATTTATGCTTCGTTAATGTTTCCTTCAGAATGCTGGGCCTCTAATACAATGCACCTTTGATGCTGCTACAGGTGATTTTTTTCATTGCACCTGTGCACACATGTACTTGTGAATTTGACAATATTGGTAGTTTAATTTGTCATTGTAATTTGCCCCATGATTAGGTTAGGGTTAATCGGGTCTGTGGGGTTGTCCAGCTCAAAGGGCCGGAAGGGCCTACTCCCCCCTGTATTGCTAAATAAAATAAAACATGACAATGAGTTTGATAAACTTGTCTAAACTCCAAGAATTCAAAATGACTCACTTTTAGAATTTAGTTATTTGATTTTTATTAATTACACTAATAGTGTGACTGGTTATAAAATATCTCAAGCAATATACACAAAACTCAGCAAGTCAGGCAGCATCTAAGGAAATGAATAAACAGTCGACATTTCGGGCCGAGACCCTTCATCAGCTCGTTTCAGTACTTTAGCTATTGGAGTTCCTTGCATTTAGGATTAAGTTTATCAGCTAGGTAGATTTGATAGAAGCTGTACCGTCAGCAGGAGAGAGAATAAACAGACACAGAACAAGGTCATTGTTGAGGGAAGTAAAAGTGACTGCAGGTGACACAGTGGCACCAGCTAATAGAGCTGTCACCTCACAGCCCCAGTGACGTGGTCAGTTCTGCTGCTGTCCGCATGGGGTTTCCCTGGAGTGCTCCAGATTCCTCCAAAATATACATATTATACATACTGGTAGGTTAATTGGCAGCTATAAATTGGCCCTAGTGTGTAGACAGGTGGTGGAATCTAGGGAGGGTGGGGGAGGGGGGAAGTTGATGAGAATGTGAGAGAATAAACTGAGTTAGGTACGATGAGTTGGAAAATGGGTGATTGATAGTTATTGCGGATTCGATGGGCTGAACGAAATATTTCTGTGCTATTTCTCCTTGTAGAATTCTCTTTCTCCCTCTTTCTCTCTCTGTCTATCTTTGTCTCTCCTTGCCTCTGTCTTTGCTTCTCTTTCCCTTTCCCTCTCCTCACTCTGTCTATCTCTCCCCCTCCCTCTATCTCTCTTTCTCTCTCCTTCTCCTCTATCTCTCTCCCTGTCTCTCTATCTGTCTGCCTCTGTCTGTCATTCTTGCTCTCTCTCTCTCACTCTCTCTCATACGCACATCCTCCCTCTCCCTCTCCTTTCCCTGCCTGTCTCAGTCTTTGACTCATCCTCTCTCACACTCTTAACTCTCTCACTTTCCTTCTCTCAAACTCTCTCTCTATCTGTCTGTCTCTCTGACTCACTTCCTATCTCTCTCTCTCTCTGTCTCACTCTCACTCTCTCTCTATGATATGAAGTAAAACTTTCATAACACACCGAGTGATTAGAATGAGGCTTGTCGGCACAGAATTGGAGGCAGATTCAATCCTGTTGTTTGAAAGGAAGCCTGACAAGTACGTGAAAAGAAAAACAGTGCACAGAGATATAGGGAGAGGATGGGGGAGAAGTATATTTAAATCAGTGGTTAATAGATACCGTAATTAGTAGAGGCATCAAAGGTTATGAGGAGAATGGATTTGAATGAGAAAATTACTCAGCCATGATCAAATGGCACAGCAGGCTTGATGGGCTGAATGGCCTCACTAAGTTTATGGTCTTTTGGTTTAACTGAATTGTCTCCTTCTGTGCCATGATAGTCATACTTTATTGATCCTGGGGGAAATTGGTTTTCGTTACAGTTGCACCATAAATAATAAATAACAATAAAACCATAAATAGTTAAATAGTAGTATGTAAATTATGCCAGGAAATAAGTCAAGGACCAGCCTATCGGCTCAGGGTGTCTGACTCTCCAAGGGAGGAGTTGTAAAGTTTGATGGCCACAGGCAGGAATGACTTCCTATGACACTCTGTGTTGCATCTCGGTGGAATGAGTCTCTGGCTGAATGTACTCCTGTGCCCAACCAGTACATTATGTAGTGGATAGGAAACATTGTCCAAGATGGCATGCAACTTAGACAGCATCCGCTTTTCAGACACCACCGTCAGAGAGTCCAGTTCCATCCCCACAACATCACTGGCCTTACGAATGAGATTGTTGATTCTGTTGGTGTCTGATGTTACTGTCATTCTCTGATTTTAAGACCCGCACTATTCTAGGGGTAAAAAAAAATGCTTCAGTTTTTGATCAGTTCTTCAGTAATCCTTCTACTGACTGCCATCAATCTACCATCCTCCCTCTGTGCACCACCCCCCCCCCCACCACCAGTTTGTCAGAAACACATTGCAAGCTCTCAGGTGGTCCTAATAGTTAGCATTCTGTAAGTGGGTGTATGGGGTGTCAGGGAGGGGTAGCACCTCTGGTGGGGGAACATGTTGCGCCTTTTTCAGGGAGGTTAGTCCACCTTTGGTTCTCACCTGGCACTCAGCTCTCACCTGTGGCTCCCTGTAGCTGTTTGCATGCGACAGCGGCCACACCCCGGGCAATGGCTTCGACAAGCTGGCTAAACCAGGTGAGGATAGCCGACGGGTCTCAAACCCTCGGTGAGATAGGGAATTGTCTATGCCAGCATGTGAAGACAGACTCCGGTGGATTGAGCGGACAAGACCAACGGAAGGTCCAATGGTCAAGAAGGCAGTCTCTGCAAGTGTTGTGGAAGGTGTAGAGCACGACAAGACGCAAAAGACATCCTGGTCATCCACTGTGCCTAGTCCCATCTCCAGCTGTCTCGACTTCTGTCTTGCCACTGGATCCAGATGGGAATTGGGAAGAGAGAGTGAGGCTGACGCTGCGGAACTCTCCCTCACTTAAATCCAAATCAAGCGCTGGTCTCGACACCATCATCATCATCACAATGGTGTCGAGGTCTTCATCGACGATGATAGATGAACCACCACCATTCTGCAAGTATTATTCTTTGAGCCCAGTCATCTTGTTCTCTGGCCTCAAGTGCTGGCCGGCTAAAAATATCTCCCAGGCTCCAACTCCCCTGAAGCAGATGTTCTCCTTGTGTTTGAGAAATAGTGGTTCTGACATGTTGGAGGACTTACGCTCTTTCGTGGTCAATTCCAACGTCCTCCATAAGAAATCTCTGCATGATTTCCCTGTGGAATTTCCCCTGGTGCTCCAGTCCCCTCCCACAGTCCAAAGGTGTACTGGGTGGGTTGTCTTAGTCATTGTAAATTGTCCCGTGATTAGGTTAGGATTAAATCAGGTTTGTTGGCGGTCGCTGGGGTGATGTGGCTTGAAGGGCTAGGAAAGCCTATTCCACCCTGCACCTCTAAATAAAATAAATCCTTGAGGAGGAGAGGGTTTAAAATGATTTCCTGATGAGTGCAATTTGCATATAATTTACTGTGGTTTACTGACAGTTACTTTGACACACTAGATATGTAAAAGAGCAAAGAAGGCGTCAATCATAAAAATCAATTGCACATCACCTTCTAAATGTCCTCTGTCAGGCCTGATAACATCATGTTTGAAGCACGTTTTCCTTTGATTCCTGATCATAGAGGCCCCTCGGCCCAACTCATCCATGCTGAACAAAATGCTATTCTGACTTGCCCACATTTGGCTCATCACCTTCTCAACCTTTCCTATCCACATCCCTGTCCAATTTTGTTTCAACCATTGTAATTGTACACGCATAAATCCTGTCTTATAGTCATAGTCATACTTTATTGATCCCGAGGGAAATTGATTTTCATTACAGTTGCCCCAACCAAGAATAGAGTATAAACATATCAATATAAGACCATAAATAATTAAATAGTAATATGTAAATTATGCCAGGAAATAAGTCCAGGACCAGCCTATTGGCTCAGGGTGTCTGACCCTGCAAGGGAGGAGTTGTAAAGTTTGATGGCCACAGGCAGGAATGACTTCCTATGACACTCTGTGTTGCATCTTGGTGGAATGAGTCTCTGGCTGAATGTACTCCTGTGCCCAACCAGTACATTATGTAGTGGATAGGAGACATTGTCCAAGATGGCATGCAACTTAGACAGCATCCTCTTTTCAGACACCACCGTCAGAGAATCCAGTTCCACCCCCACAACATCACTGGCCTTACGAATGAGTTTGTTGATTCTGTTGGTGTCTGCTGCCCTCAGCCTGCTGCCCCAACACACAACAGCAAACATGATAGCACTGGCCACCACAGACTCTTAGAACATCCTCAGCATCGTCCCACAAATGTTAAAGGATTTCAGTCTCCTCAGGAAATAGAGACGGCTCTGACCCTTCTTGTAGACAGCCTCAGTGTTCTTTGACCAGTCCAGTTTATTGTCAATTCGTATCCCCAGGTATTTGTAAGCCTCCACCATGTCCACACTGACCCCCCTGGATGGAAACAGGGGTCACCAGAGCCTTAGGTCTACCACCAGCTCTTTAGTCTTTTTCACATTAAGCTGCAGATAATTCTGCTCACACCATGTGACAAAGTTTCCTACTGTAGCCCTGTACTCAGCCTCATCTCCCTTGCTGATGCATCCAACTATGGCAGAGTCAGCAGAAAACTTCTGAAGATGACAAGACTCTGTGCAGTAGTTGAAGTCCGAGGTGTAAATGGTGAAGAGAAGGGGAGACAAGACCGTCCCCTGTGGAGTCCCAGTGCTGCTGATCACTCTGTCGGACACACAGTGTTGCAAGCACATGTACTGTGGTCTGCCAGTCAGGTAATCAAGAATCCATGACACCAGGAAAGCATCCACCTGCATCGCTGTCAGCTTCTCCCCCAGCAGAGCAGGGCGGATGGTGTTGAATGCACTGGAGAAGTCAAAAAACATGACCCTCATAGTGCTCACTGGCTTGTCCAGGTGGGCGTAGACACGGTTCAGCAGGTAGACCATGGCATCCTCAACTCCTCATGTTGTGGCAAAACTAAAACAATTGTAGCTGCCTGTGACCCCACTGATTTGTTACACTTGCATGATGTTCCCACAGCTCCAGTATTGAGTGTTCCAAAGTTGGGGGTATATATTCGATCCTTTATTGGCATTTAGCTAACATACAATCTTGAAGCAACGAAACTTGATCCAGAATCTCCGGAGGGGAAGGCCCTGAGTCCTCGGCTTTGCTTGTTGCTCGGCGGCCGGGGCGGAGTCAAAGCGCTCGGCAGAGATGGTGCTTGGTGCTCGACGTCGGAGGGCTGGTCGGAGGCTCGAAGTTTTCAGACAGACTCAGAGTCGGCTGTGATCGGGTGCTTTCAATGGTGCTGCATTGGCAAGTTTGCGGTGCTTGGAGGTTCATGACAGGGAGAATTTCTCCCTTCTACCGTCTGCGTGAGATGATGGGACTATCGGGAATTGAGACTTTTTTTTACCGTGCCCATGGTCTGCTCTTTATCAAATTATGGTATTGCTTTGCACTGTTGTAACTATATGTTATAATTATGTGGTTTTTGTCAGCTTTAGTCTTGGTCTGTCCTGTGTTTCTGTGGTATCTTTCTGGAGGAATATTATATCATTTTTTAACGCATGCATTTCTAAATGACAATAAACGAGGACTGAGTGTCCTCATAATCTAAGCTAATCTAAGTGTACCAAAACACAAGCTAAATTGAGCATTACTAAGTGATCAACAAAAGATATGACATCCGCCAGCCCTCAGCTACTACAAAGAACAAAGCAAGAAGACATAACTTATTTCCTTCACTTTTACCACACCCACGCTCTTGTGACTAATAAGCATATTAAACATGCAACACAGAATACAAATAGGCAGAGAACAGATGCGTGGCTCTGACTGAAGATGAAAGGCGACTTGATAGAAGTGTGCAAGATGATAAGAGACATAGATTGAGTGGCTAGCCAGAGACTTTTTCCGAGGGCAGAAATGAATAATATGAGGGGGCATAATTTTAAAGTTATTGGAGGAAAATATAGGGGAGAAGTCAGAGGTAAGTTTTTTCACGCAGAAAGTGGTGGGTGTGTGGAACATGCTGCCAGGGGTGATGATAGAAGCAGACACATTGGGAGAAGTTAAGAAACTCCTAGCTACAGAGAGTTGTAAGCTTAGTCAGCTCCATCAGGGGCACTAGCCTCCACAGTATCCAGGACACCTTCAAGGAGCAATGCCTCAAAAAGACGGCATCCATCATTAAGGACCCCCATCACCCAGGTCATGCCTTGTTCTCATTGCTACCATCGGGAAGGAGGTACAGAACCCTGAAGGCACACACTCAATGATTCAGGAACAATTTCTTCCCCTCTGCCATCTGATTTCTAATTGGACAATTTATATTTATATATATATACTTTAAAAATACGATTATGTATTGCATTGTACTACTGCCGCAAAGACAACAAATTTCATGACATATCGCAGTTATAGTAAACTTGGTTCTGATTCTAATTCTGAGATAGGCACATAGCTGATAAAAAAATTGAGGGTTATGCTAGGAGGGAAGGGTTGTCTTGATCTCAGAGTAGATTAGAAGGTTGGTACAGCATCGTGGACCAGAGGACCTGTACTGTGCTCTAATATCCCATGTTCAACCACTTCCTCTGGCAGCTCATTCCATTACTACACCAGCCACTACATGATGAAGTTATCCCTCAGGTCCTTTTTAAATCTTTCCACTCTCATCTCGAGCACATGATATGCATGATCTTCAAGATGTGTCCATGTGTGGTTCAGTTTGTAGCACCATCATCACAAAGTCAGGCAATTGCAATTTCATGTTCTACTTCAAGTGCTTGAACACTACAAATTGCCTGGGCTGAGATTCCAGTGCATAAAGGAGAGAGTCACCCTTCCAAAAGATTCATCTCACAGATGAAATGTTAGACCAAGGCATCAACTAAATCTCTCATACGGTGTGAATGTACAATTATAAAGAAGATTAGAGGAGATATTCCCTGTTATTCCAACAGATTAACTCTTAATCTCCCATTATACCTCATCAAGGCCCCTTGCACTTTTATTGTCTGTCTTCACTGCACTTTCTCTGTAACTGAAACACAATATTTCCTTTTGTCCTACTTCAATGTACTTTGGTTTGGAGTGATCTGTTTGAATGTCACACAGACAAAAGCTTTTCACTGTATCTCACTACATGAGACAATAATAAACCAGTTACCATTACCAACATTGTCAGCAAAATAAAACAGATCAGAATCGGGGGTGGGGGGGCACTTCTGCTCCATCGGCCAAAAGCTGAACCTCCTGGAGGCTGGGCATTTCAATTCCCATTCCTGTACCCATTCCAACATGTCAGTCCATGGTCTCCTCTTGTGCCACCATCAGAGTGGAGGAGCGACACCTTATATTCCGTCTGGGTAGCCTCCAATCAATATTTATTATTGATTTCTCCTTCCAGTTAAAAAAAATTGCTCCTCCTTCCCTCTTCTTCTATTCCTCATTCTCGTCTCTTACCTCTTCACACCTGCTTATCACTTCCCCCTGTGTCCCCTCCTCTTTATCTTTCTTCTATGGTCCACTCTTCTCTCCTATCAGATTCCTTCTTCCCCAGCCCTTGATCTTTCCCACCCACCTGGCTTAACCTATCACCTTCCCGCTAGTCTCCTTCCCCTTCCCCAACCTTCTTATTCTGGCATTTCCTCCCTTCCATCTCAGTCACACTGACTGCTTATTCATTTCCATAGATGCTGTCTGACTTGTTGAGTTCCTCCAACATTTTGTGTCTGTTGCTATTAAAACTGATGCATTTCGAGCAGAGATTATCATTGATTAATGAATTAATAACGATAATTATGGAATTTTAAAAGAAAAAATGATGAATTCTGTTGCTTATTTACGTGATAAAAATCATTTGTTGCTTCATTTGGCAGTAATGATAATTATTATGAATCTTTTTTACTATGGGTGGGGTTTAAATACTCAAGGGGACCCACTGCATGCCATGTGCCAACAAACATTTTGCACGTGCCATTTTGGGCATGCGTGCCATTGATTTACCACTGTTAGCTTAAGGAGTGTAGGTGGGAGTTAAGCTTGGTTCAGCCATTTGTTGCTCGGTGGGTGTGGCGGACTCCAAGATCACAACCTTGCTGTAGGGTTTGGAGGCTCGCGTGCCCCAATGACCCAGAGCGCAATGTTGGCCGGAGTCAGGGCTTTGTGTTTTGGCTATTGGCAGGGTCACCCATGCCAAACAGGTCAAAGGATAGAGGCCAGACCAACAGTGGGCCACAGGTACTCCAGGTTTGTAGATTCAGCCCAGGGCTAGCAACCCTGAAAAAAAAAATTGTTACAGAAGCAGCAATGAAGAATCCTTCTATATCTGTGTGCATCAGTATGGACAGGCAGAAATGGAGCACCATCAATGCTGCCGGTAGCATATCGGGCAGTAAATAAGGAAGTGGTGGGTTTGGAGATCAGGAATTTCGTAGGGTCATTGTTTGGGGGAGTAGGACCACCCGAGATCAGAGGATTGATAGCGGAATCATAGGTGGTTAGAGAATACACTGAACAGTCAGGGATCAGAAAGGGATGGATAACTTACATTCACACTGCATGACAGCTGTGGGTTGCTCAGCGCAATCCTTGCAGATTTGATCTAATACAAAGTGACATATTTCACTGTATGTTTTGGTGCTTCGAATTACATGTGACAAATAAAGCTTAATGTTTTCTCATTGAAATAAACCCTTCAGGCCACTAAATCTATGCTGAACCTCAAGAATCCATGGACATAATCTTACTTTGCGCCCTGCATCTTTTCGTCAGCCTCTCCCCAGGTTCTGCCACCTACACTTTAGCGAATTAGAGATTCAGAGATACAGTACAGTAACAGGTCCTACTGGTTCATCGAGACTGCTCCGTCCAATTACACCCATGTGACCAATTAGCCATGCTTCTTTGGGATGCTTAAGGAGCACCTGGAGGAAACCCACGTGATCACGCGGAGCACGTACCAACTCCTTAGAGAGCGGGAGTACTGAACCCTGGTCACTAGCACTGTAATAGCATCATGCAACCGTGCCTTTGCTAAAGTTAGGGGCAAGCTGCAGTGGGCAACTAACCAGAGAGCCAAGAGAAAAAGCCTTGCTGTCACAGTGACAGTGTGCAAACTCCAGACAGACAACATACGGTTGGGATCGACCTTAGGTGGCTGCAGCTGTGAGATAGCAGTTTGCCCATAAGGTTTTCATATTATGGAATGAACATTCCTATTTTCAGAGCAACAGCTAGCCACAAGGGTCACTGAAAAATAACCACTGGAAGTGAATAGGTTAGAAGATTTTCCCTTCCCCCTTTTCCCCAGGCAAAATTAAGTCCAATTGTGTCTCATCATTGTCAACTCAGACATTCCAGTGGTTGAACCTGGGACTTTCCTCAACTGAAAGGTTTCAAACATCCAGCTTAGATCACAAGGTTATTTGGTAAGTTTGGACTTTGAGAACTCAATTATAAAGTAAAGTCTATTTTTGTCCATTTCACGAGCGATTTCAGGGAAATGGCACTAACTAGCTATTGAAAGATTCCTAACCAATTCATCAGAGCCCGCAGGACTCCTTAAGTTGAAAACATTGAGCAGAATGAATATAAAGTTGTACTCTTCAAATATGGAAATCTTATTTCAGCCTGACTATCTTGGACAGAAATCTACCCTTCAACTTATCTGGACGGATAAGAGTCCTATATCATAAACCCAAGAGATTCAGCAGATGCTGGAAATCTCAGGCAACACATACAAAATGCTGGAGGAATTCAGCAAGTCAGTCAGCATCTATGGAGAGGACATTTTGGGATGAGACCCTTTATGAGGACTAATTGCTCTAGAGTCCTACATCTCACAGATGCACAAGTAAGATCCATTTCAGTTATGCTGAGCTTTTTGGACATGTTTCTGGCTTCAAGATATTGTAAACAAAAACCACAACCAATATATAGAAACAGGATCTGTATTTTTATAACCATATAAGCCATTATATGTAACCAGTGGGATTTTTTGTTTCGTTTTTTAACCTTTTACCAGTCTTCAGTATACTTACTCTATTCTTCACTTCTCTCAAAACCAAAGGAACTTGGACACCTGCTGCTCACTTTCCTATGCCTCCCACTTGGTTCCCAACATTTGTTTCAGAAGAGCAAATAGAAAGAAACACAAATAATCAGTTGATTGGGTGAACTTACTGGAAACATCCATGATTAATCATCCTAAAATTTTCTGACAAATGTTCTTATCTTGCTCTTTTCCAGTCAGAAACACACAGAAAAAGTGCAAATTCTGACTGAATTCTGATCAAATACTGAAGGGGTTTTGACCAATAAGTATGTTCATTATCAAGGGAGCTATGGTCCCTACTCACTGCTGTCATTGGGAAGAAGGTACAGGAGCCTTAGATCCCACACCACCAGGTTCAGGGACAGTTATTGCCCCTCAAATATTAGGCTTCAGAACCTGATAACTTCACTCACCTCAACACTGACTAATTCCACAACCTATGGACTCACATTCAAGGACTCTACCACTCATGTTCTCAGTATTATTTATTTATTTTCATATTTGCATAGTTTGTCTTCTTTGGCTTGATAGTTTTTGTTTGTGTGTAGCATTTCATTGATTCTATTATATTTCTTTGTTCTACTGTAAACGTCTGCTAGAAACTGAATCTCAGGGTTGTATATGGTGACATTTACATACTTTGATAATAAATTTACTTTGAACTTTGTAGAAGACACAAGACACCACAAGTGCTGGAATTAAGTCCAACCTATACCAGCTGTAGAGTCCTCGACCCAAAACGTCAACTGTCCATAACCCTCTGGAGATGCTGTCTGACACATTGAGTTCCTCTGACCATTTGATTTGTTCCTCTGATTCAAGCACCTGAATTTCTTGTGTCTGCAAATAAATAGGTCAGGCAGCACCTGTTCAGACAAACAAATAGTTAACGCTTTGGGTCAAGGGCTGACCATTCATAGTCATATTCTTGAACTTAATTGGGTGGATGAATAACGAATAAAAACACAGGAGATTCTGCAGATCAATCTTCAAAGTTAATTTACTATCGAAGTATGCGTATTGTATACCTTGAGATTCGTTTCCCCCTTTCTGGCAGCTGCAAAACAATGAAACCCAAAATAACCCATTAAAAAAAGGAGACCGTCAAACACCCAAGACAAATTATGGAAACAAGAGAATAATGTTGGAAATCCAGAGCAAAGCACACAAAATGCTGAAGGAATTCATCAGAAATTAATAAATGGTCAATGTTTCTATCCATGACCCTTAACCAGGGCTGAAAAGTTCAAAGTTCAAAATAAATTTATTCAGGTAAACTCATTGTTTCAACTTGTTCCTGGCCCACTGAACTCATATCTGCATCCCTTCCTACCTACATCCATGACACTTCACACACTCTGGATATTTTCAATGATTTCAAGTTCCCTGGCCCCCAACATCTTATTTTCACTATGGATGTCCAGTCCCTATACACCTCCATCCCCCACCAGGAAGGCCTCAAAGCTCTTTTTCCTTTCTGGACATCAGACCCAACCAGCTACATCGATGTCTGTATTGGTGCTGTTTCCTGCGCCCATGTGGAGCTCATCCACTTCATCAGCTTTGCTTCCAATTTCCACCTTGCCCTCAAACTTATCTGGTCCATTTTCAACAACTCCTTCCCTTTTCTCGATCTCACTGTCTCTTTCTCTTCAGAGAACTTGTCTACTGATGCCTATTATAAACCCATGGACTTTCACAGCTACCTGGACTATACCTCTTCCCACCCTGTTACTTGTAAAAATGCCATCCCTCCTCTCAATTTCTCCATCTCCGCTGCATCTGCTCTCAGGTTGAGGTTTTTCATTCCAGAACAGAGGAAATGTTGTCCTTTTTCAAAAAAAAAGGGCTTGCCTTCCTCCTCCATCAACACTGCCCTCAATCTCTTCTCTTCCATTTCAGGCACGTCTGTTCTCATCCCATCCTCCCGCCACCCTACCAGGGAAAGGGTTCCTCTTGTCCTCACCTACCACCCCACCAGTCTTCACATCCAGCACATGATTCTCCAGAACTTCCACCATCTCCAGTGGGATCCCACCACCAAGCACCTGCTTCCCTCACCCCCACTTTCTGCTTTTCACAGGGATCTCTCCCTACTTGACTCCCTTGTCCATTTGTCCCTCCCCACTGGTGTCCCTCCTAGCACTTATCCTTGCAAGCAGAGCAAGTGCTACACCTGACACTACACCTCCTCCCTCACTACCATTCAGGGTCCCAAACAGTCCTTCCAGGTAAAGCAACACTTCATCTGTGAGTCTGTTGGGGTCATATACTGTGTCCAGTGCTCCCAGTGTGGCCTCCTGTGTATCGGTGAGACCCTCCGTAGACTGGGAGACCACTTCGCCAAGCACCTACACTCTGTCTGCCAGAAGAACTGGGATCTGCCAGTGGCCGCCCGTTTTAATTCCACTTCCCATTCCCATTCTGATATGTCAATTCATGGCCTCCTCTACTGTTGTAATGAGGCCACACTCAGGTTGGAGGAACAACGCTTTGTATTACATCTGATTAGCCTTCAAACTGATGGCATGAACATCAATTTCTCGAACTTCCGGTGATGTCCCCATCCACTCCCCCACCTTCAACATTATCTCCTTCTCTGCCCGTCGCCTCCCTCTGGTGATCCTACCCACTTTCCTTTCTTCCATGGCCTTCTATCCTCTCCTATCAGACTCCCCCTTTTCCAGCCCTGTACCTCTTTCTTCAATCAACTTCCCAGCTCTTTGCTTCATCCTTCACCCTCCCGGCTTCACCTATTACCTCGTGTTTCTCTCTCCCCTTCCCCCCACCTTCTAAATCTACTCCTCATTTTTCTTTCTCCAGTCCTGCCGAAGGGTCTCGGCCCGAAATGCCGACTGTACTTTTTTCCATAGATGCTGCCTGGCCTGCTGAGTTCCTCCGGCACTTTGTGTGCGTTGCTTGGACTTCCAGCGTTTGTGAAGTAAATTTATTATCAAAGTACATATATGTCACCATATGCAACCCTGAGACTGCACTCAACAGGACGGACAAACAACAATCTGTGCAATTATAAAAAGATAATTGTAATAATAATAATAATAATAAATGGGTATTGAACAATAAATATCAAGAACATGAGGTGAAGGATCCTTGAAAGTATGTCCATAGGTTGTGGGAACAGTTGAGTAATGGGTGTGTGTGAAACTAAGTGAAATCATCCCCTGGTTGAGGGGTAATAATTGTTCCTGAACCTGGTGGAGGGTGGGTCCTGAGGGTTTCTGTACCTTCTCCTTGATGGCAGCAGCGAGAAGAGAGCATGGCCTGGATTGTGGAGGTCCTTGATGATGGATGCTGCTTTCCTGCAACAGCGCTCCATGTAGATGTGCTCAACAGCGGGGAGGCCTTTACCCATGCTCGACTGGGCTGTATCCACTATATTTAGTAGGCTGTTCTATACCAGGGCAAACAGGAAGGAGGACGCAGCCAGAATCTGAAGGTGGGTGGAGGGGGAGGAATACACCCTGGCAGTGTATAGGCGAAACCAGCTGAGGGGGAAGGTAGGTGGGTGGTAACCACTAAAAATATTTGTTTTCTTTTTGTGATTTGATAGCACTGCATTGTGAGTGTCTCTGGCTCACTTCCTTCTGCACCCTTCATTTTTGTTTTTAACTTTCCGTAAATATAATTGAAATGAGCCCCTTGTCAATTTCTCTTGTTCTCTCATTCTGTTTGCACTCAGGCGATTGACAAGAAGACCAGCATTTGTAGCCCATCTCGAGTTGCCTTTGGAAAGGTGGTTATGAGTCACCTTCCTCAATCACTGCAGGTCCTTGTGGTGAAGCACTCCCAGAGTGCTGTTGGGCAGGGGATTCCTGGGTTGCCCAGCGACGATGCATGACTGGTGATTGGAGTTGGAATTGAAAGTGGTTTATTATTGTCATATGTGCTGAAATACAGTGACAAGTTTGGCAGCATGATAATGGAGAAGTTTAGGTAACACTTTACAGTCCCAGGGAAGCAGGTTCGGTTCCCATCGGTGTCTGAAAGGCCCCATGACCTTGTGGATTTCCTCAGGCTGCTCCAGTTACCCCCTACATTCCAAAGACGTACCGGTGAGTGGGTAAATTGGTCAGGTGGGTGTAATCGGATGGTGCCAGCTTGTTGGGCCTGCTATCCTGCTGTATCTCGAAGAATAAGAAGAAGATCAAATCATTATTCAGTGTATTGATGTAGAACAAGGTAAAACAATAACAGAATGCCGAATAAAGTGTAAGAGCTACCAAGAAAGTGCAGTGCAGGTAAACGATAAGGTGCAAGGTCACAACAAGGTAGATTGTGTGGTCCAGAGTCCAGGGAATAGAAGGGGGACTACAAGAGAGCAGCTGTTTAGCCTAATATTTACTGAGGGAGGAGAAGATGGCGACACAATGCAGCGCATGCGGCTGTTCCAAATGATATTGATATGTGTTAACTAGGGGCCGTGCACAATCCTGATTTGATGGAGACAGCCGTGAGAAGCACGGAGGAACACCTGGAGAAACTTCTGAAATGCCCGCTTCGCTGGGGCTGCTACTGTGTGGTCGAGAGTCTCCGGAGGAGAAGGCCCCGAATCCTCAGCTTTGCCTATTGCCTGTTGCCGGGCCCGGGGTCGAAGCGCTCGGCAGAGATGATGCTCGGTGCTCGGTGTGGGAGAGTCGGCCGGAGGCTCAGAGTTTTCGGACGGACTTGGAGTCGGACTGTGGTCGGATGCTTCCGGGATGCTGCATCGACAAGTTTGTGGTGCTGGAGGTTCACCGTCCGCGTGAGATGATGGGACTTTCGAGAGACTTTGAGACTTTTACTGTGCCATGGTCTGTTCTTATCAAATTACGGTATTGCTTTGCACTGTTGTAACTATATGTTATAATTATGTGGTTTTTGTCAGTTTTTCAGTCAGTTTGACATGTGTTTCTGTGATATCATTCTGGAGAAACATTGTATAATTTCTTAATGCATGCATTACTAAATGACAATAAAAGAGGACTGTGGGTCCTCATAATCTAATCTAATCTTTCTACCATCCTACAGCAGACACAGGATGAATTTCTTTAGTCAGAGGGTGGTGATCCTGGGGAATTTTTTTTGCCACAGGCAGCTCTGGAGTCCAAGTCATTGGATAAACTTAAAGCGGAGGTTGATAGGTTCTTAATGAGTCAGGACATCAAAGGTTATGGGAAGAAGATTGGAGATTAGGGTTGAGAGGGAAAATAAATCAGCCATGATGGAATGGCGAAGCAGACTCGATAGGCAAAATGCCCATTTCGGCTCCTATGTCTTAAGGTCTATGGTGTTATAGTCAGATAGTATTTCCAGTTCCATTTAAACACATTGGATTCACTGTAAAAAATGTTAAACTGCTGAGTGACATGTAAGAACAGTGAATTAATAATGTATTGAGATATTAATGGCGTAGCATCCAACAGTCCAGAAAATCTGCTGACACCATCAAAGCTCCTGATTTACTGGGGTTTCATTACAGAGGATACAGTCCTGAGGAACATCCACTGGTGGTGTAGAGGGTACAGGCTGACTGCCTGTACACTGGCGGTGTAGAGGCTAACTGACTGTCCACAAGCAGTGTGAAGGATACAGGCTGATGGTCTGTACTCTCACAGTGTACTTTATACAGGCTGACTGACTGTACACTGGTGGTGTGGAGGATACAGGCTGACTGTCTGCTAGCGATGTGAAGGGTACAGGCTGACGGACTGTACTCTCACGATATGCATTGTACAGATTGACTGACCGCCTACTAGAGGTGTAGATGATACAGGCAGAAGGACTGTCCACGTGGGGTAGAGAATACAGGCTAGAAGACTGTCCCATCAGTCGTTAATCCTTTCAGGCACGAACCTAACAGCACTTTTTTTGTGAAAATCAGCTTTATTCATAATAAACTAAACTACGAGGATAAACCATGCAATGCCTTTTCATCGTTACGTTCATAGACAATGTGTTAAGTAGGGTTCAATTACATTCCTTAATACTGTTGCCACTCATATGGTCCCCTGGGGTGGTACGCTACGACAATAATTAAGAGGCTTCGTCACCCAACCCGGCCCCCCACCGTCCAATAGCTGAAGAACCCCACACTGTGGTCCTTCCCCACCGAGCACTAGCAGTGACTGCGCCAAGCATCACTGCAACTCCAGCAGACTGGAATATGCCAGCTGGTCGTCTCGACATGCTGACTCTCCACAGATTTTTTTTTCGTATTACCAAAACCAGCTTTTTTTCCAAATAAAAACCTATCAAACTATTAACCTGTCAGCCGCTAACCTCTCGGGCAACCGCAGCATCACAAAGGCCCCAGCTTGACTCACTGGTTAATTGTAGGTGATGTTCTACTGTTCAGTGCAATTACGTAGAGAGAAGATGCAGATGGTTTATATTCAGTTCCAAGTAAAGCCAACAAATATGGCCTATCCTATTAAAAACGATATAAACAATGCCAATTTAATTTGATAGCTAACAGACATCACATTGTGAAAATCTGAAACCATCTGTCCACCGCTGCAATTGGCACATCTCAATCTCACCTTCTCAGGTCCACCAATTAACACCACACTGAGGGTTTTGTTTGGAGATTTAGGTGATTAATTACAGTCAAACTGTAGGATAAGATGCTGTGAATCAGGGGTATGCTACTGCAGAAATAATCGGTTATTAACAAACTCCTGTCTTCTGGTATAAGTATTTCAGTTCATGGATTATTCTGTATCTAAAGGGCAATCCTTTCCTCAGAAGAACAAAATGAATATTTATGACTTAAGCAAAATATACATAAACGTGATTTCATGAACACGAGAACTAGAAGGTTTTCCTTTACACTATTGAGGTCACATTTCAAAGGCACTTTATTCCAAATAATTTGTCGATACATATAAAGATAGTGATTAGAAAGTTTGTGCGTTCTTCCCGTGTGCACATGAGTTAATTTATTCACTTATTGAAACACAGCTCAGACTAGGCCCTTCGAGAACTTTAAGCCACGCCGCCCAGCAATCGCCTGATTTAATCCCAGCCTAATCACGGGACAATTTACAATGAGCCATTATCCTACCAACCTGTACAGATTTGGAATGTGGGAGGAAACCAGAGCATCTGGAGGAAGCCCATGTGGTCACAGGGAGAACGTACAAACTCCTTACAGGCAGGAATTGAATCCAGGTCACTGGTACTGAAAAGCGTTGTGCTAACTTCCACACTATGGTGCCACCCTATATCTAAGCATACAAAGGTTCTTCAGTGTGACCATATCTCAACCCTCCACAACACCATGCTCCCATGTCACCCATTGGTCATTGTAAATTGCCCTGCGATTAGGTTAGTATTAAATAGGTGGACTGCTGGGCAGTGGGCCAGAAGGAACTGTTCCACGCTTTATCACTAAATAAATTAATAAACAAAGCAGCATATTTATAAAGTTGCCCATTTTCACGCTGTCTTACAAGTTTTTTTCCCATGGGTGGTTAATCTGATCAAGCATTCCAGTTATTCCCCCCACCCCCTCAGTCTATTACCTCAGCCACTGCACTGTGCTGTAGACACTTCAAACCACTAATGTTTGCTTACATAGCAGATGCATGTTGGTATTTAAGTATTTATGCACATTATTTCCATATCTGTACATTAAACTCTAACTTATTTTTATATAATTCTTCATTTTTTATAATCGTTGAATGTTTTTTTTTGTTGTATATCGCACCAATGCTGATAATAAATCAGCCATGGTGGAATGGTAGGGCAGACCCGATGGGCAGAATGGCCTGATTCTGCTCTGAGGTCATATGGTCTGATGGTCTAACACACCACAGCTAGTACCTAATACATATAAATGCACATAATGAATAAAGTTGATCCTTGATACTTGAAAATACTGCATTTCTTGGGAGTGAGAATTATGATTTGGTTAAGACTTCAGCATTTAGTTAAATACTAACTTGAATAAAACAAATGAGGTCCTGAGGGGTCTTGAACTTCCTTGGTGCGGAGGGAATGTTTCACTTCATGGGAGAATTTAGAGCATGGGGCCACTGTAAAAGAACTGAGGTGAATAAAGTTGATCTTTGATATAAGAGGACTACAAGCTCTGTGCTTTGGCTCTTGGTGGGGTCACCCATGCAGAACAGATCAGAGGACAGACTAAGAGTGGTCCACCAGTCCTCCTACGTTCATGGGTTCAGCTCAGGACTGACAACCCTGACTGGTAAAACAGAATTGTTATGGAAACAGCAATGAAGAAACCTCTACATCTGAGTGCAACAGTATTACTGAATCTCCGCTCGGGACTTGTATGACTGACGGTAGTGAAAACTGAGAGGAAGCTGCTGACATGATGAAGGAAGCCCTGAACACTGCCAGAGATGGAGGACTTTCACTGCTGCTCTAAACACCAGCGGCGTAATGGGCAGTAAATGAACATGAATTGATATATATAATATATAGAACCACAACCAGCCTTACCACTAACACAATTTCCAGTCACAACGTTACACTGGAAAGAATGTTACACTGATTCCTCTAGTTAGCTGCAGAACCAGTATGTTCATATGCAGTGCTGCAGAAAAATCTTAGGCATATATATATATATAACTAGGGTGCCTTAAGACTTTTGTACAGCACTACAGTGATTTTATGTATTGCACTATTCTGCTGTCACAAAAAAAAAACAAATTTCATGTCATATGTGAGTGATGATAAACCTGATTCTGATATGGTCTCTATTGTGGACTGAGAGTGGGAAGGAGGCAGGGAGAGGGGAATCTGGGAAGAGGCACCAGAGAGGCATTCTGTAATGATCAATAAACCAATTGTTTGGAATTGGATCCCGCCCCTGGCATTCCTTCTCTGCCACCTGTCCCACCCACCTCTCGCAGCACACCACCCTCACCATTCCCAACATCCTTTGCTCCCACCAGATTTACAAACTCGCTCTCTGCTCCACATTGACAAACACAATACCGTGCAAAAGTCTTAGGTGCATACACAGAGCTAGGGTGCCTAAGACTTTTGCACAGTACTGTATATCCAGAACGCTCGTGGGATGTGACATGGACACTTTCTGTCAATGGAATATGTGAAACATATTGCAACCATTTTTAATGTGCAATCATTTACACAAGAGATTCAGCTGATGCTGAAAATCTTAAGGAATATGCACTCCACACACTCAGTGTGCTGGAGGATCTCAGCAGGTCAGGCAGAGGAATAAGCAGTTGATGTTTCGGACCCAGACCCTTCATCAGGACTGAAGAGGAATGGGGAAGAAGCCAGAATAAGAAGGCGGGGGCAGGGCAAGGAGTACGGGTTGGCAGAAGCTCGGGGAGACCAAGTGAGGAAGAGGATGGGTGGCTGAATACAGAACATTTTCTTCTTCCTGTGGATGAAATTAATATTTTTTCCAGCGAGTCATCGCAGAGGCTCAACTCCCACCGCTGTCTGTATGCTCTCCCGGTGACCACATGTGACCTCTGGGCACAGCAGTTTCCTCCTGCATTGCAAAAAGACATACGGATTAGGGTTAGTAAACTGTGGCCATCCTATGTTGGCACCAAAAGTGTGGTGACACGTGCGGGACGTCCCAGCACAACCTCAGACTCTGTTGGTCATTGACGCAAACAACGCATTTCACCGTGTGTTTTGATGCACGTGTGACAAATAAAGCCAATATTTATCTTTACCTCTTCAAACTCCACTTGTCTCGTCAGTGAGCATACTCTAGTTAAGAACACCAGAAATGATCAGAAGTAACAAATGCAGTTCTGACAGGCCAATCTCAACCTAGAAGTTCTCTTCTGGATTGATTTCCTGTCGGTTCAAGATGCCCTTCAAAAACTACCTCCATGATCAACCTTACGGCCTTATGATCTTCATGCATGATGATATGTTTTGTCAGGTGGCATCTAAGTTTCTATCTAGGCAGCTTCCTATGCTGCATATATGGAGATTATATGATCACCACTTTCATATGAATGTACATTTTAAAAAATATTTGAAAAGGGGAATGTTTCCAACCATGAGGAAGTCTAGGACCAGAGGGCACAGCCTCAGAATACAAGGACGTCCTTTGAGAAAGTCCCTTCCCTTTAGATTAGATTAAATTAGAAAGAGGAGGAGGAGTTTAGGAGGGTTAATGGCACCTAATGGCAACTCCTTTGCTTGCATCTTTGGAAACAGCTCTATTTCAATTTTTAATATCTCTATTTTTCCCTTTTAGGGCTCTTTTGAAGACCTTGACCTGGAGTTACACGCTGTCTACGGTTCTTTGCGGGAATGGGACCCGCTCTCGAGGTTTCACGACTGGCTGTTATTCGGCACGCCAAGGCCTCGGCCTAAGAGCTCAGCTCGCCTTTGGAGGACCAAGACCTTGTGGCTCTGGAGAAGGGCAGATCAAAGGTCGTTGTCCCGGTAGGAGATCAGTGTGCCATGGAAGATGGAAGATCTGCGGCTGTGCGCCCAGAGACCCGAAATCTTCGGGCACAGAGCTCGGAAAAAGCAATGCAATGGACTTCTAACATCATAAAACCAGCAAGTTGTTCATTATGTCTCCCCTCTTGCTGTGAAATGGAGACATCTCTTTCTCCATTATTAGGGAGAGAGAGAGCCTGTGGTATGTCAAATGCCGGGTGAACAAATAGTCTTTGGGGTACTGCAAGTCTGTGTCTTTGCTGTTGCTTTGCTGCACACTGGAGTGCTCGGTGGTGAGTGCTGATGTTTTTTTTTGCCTGTGAGGCGAGGAGAGAATCATTGCTTGCTGCCGCTTAAACGTGGGAAGGGAGTTGGGGGGGGGCTTTGGGGTTCTAACATTTAACTGTCACTCATTCTTTGGGGGCACTCCTCTGTTTTCGTGGACGGTTGCGAAGAAAAAGCATTTCAGGATGTATATCGTACACATTCCTCTGACCTTTGAACAGAGATGATGAGGAATTTTTTTAGCCAGAGGGTGGTGAATCTGTGGAATTCATTGCCAAAGACAGCTGTGAAGGCCATGCCAGTGGATATATTTAAAGCTGAGGTTGATAGACTCTTAATTCGTAAGGACATTAAAGATTATGGGGAGAAGTCAAAAGAAAGGGACTGACAGGGATAATGAATCAGACATGATGGAACAGACTCAATGGGCTGAATAGCCTCATACTACTATAAAGTCTTATGGCCTTATGGAGGGGCTGAGGCAGAGTATCTTTAATTGCTAATGGACATGTACACATTGACTACACCCTTCTTATTTTCCATCCCAAATTCAGAGTCAGAATCAGAATCAGGTTTATTATCACCGGCATGTGTCGTGAAATTTGTTAACTTAGCAGCAGCAGTTCAATGCAATACATAATATAGAAGAAAAAGAAAAACAAAATTAAAAAATAAATAAATAAATAAGTAAATCAATTACAGTATATGTATATAGAATAGATTAAAAACCATGCAAAAAGCAGAAATAAGATATATTAAAAAAGTGTGGTAGTGTCCAAGGGTTCAATGTCCATTTAGGAATCGGATGGCAGAGGGGAAGAAGCTGTTCCTGAATCGCTGAGTGTGTGCCTTCAGACTTCTGTACCTCCTACCTGATGGTAACAATGAGAAAAGGGCCTGCCCTGGGTGCTGGAGGTCCTTAACAATGGATGCTGCCTTTCTGAGACACCGTTCGTTGAAGATATCCTGGGTACAATGTAGGCTAGTACCCAAGATGGAGCTGACTAGATTTACAACCCTCTTCAGCTTCTTTTGGTCTTGTGCAGTAGCCGCCCCACCTCCCCAATACCAGACAGTGGTGCAGCCTGTCAGAATGCTCTCCATGGTACATCTAGAGAAGTTTTTGAGTGTATTTGTTGACATACCAAATCACTTCATACTCCTAATGAAGTATAGTCGCTGTCTTGCCTTCTTTATAACTACATCAATATGTTGGGACCAGGTTAGATCCTCAGAGGTCTTGACACACCAACTTAAAACTGCTCACTCTCTCCACTTCTGATCCCTCTATGAGGATTGGTATGTGTTCCTTCGTCTTACTCTTCCTGAAGTCCACCATCAGCTCTTTTGTCTTACAGACGTTGAGTGCCAGGTTGTTGCTGCGACATCACTCCACTAGTTGGCATATCTCACTCCTGTACACCCTCTCACCACCTGAGATTCTACCAACAATGGGTGTATCGTCAGCAAATTTATAGATGGTATTTGAGCTATGCCTAGCCACACAGTCGTGGGTATATAGAGAGTAGAGCAGTGGGCTAAGCACACACCACTGAGGTGCACCAGTGTTGATCATCAGCGAGGAGGAGATGTTATCACCAATCCGCACAGACTGTGGTCTTGCAGTGAGGAAGTTGCAGAGGGAGGTACAGAGGCCCAGATCTGCAACTTCTCAATCAGGATTCTGGGAATGATGGCATTAAATGCTGAGCTATAGTCGATGAACAGCATCCTGACATAGGTATTTGTGTTGTCCAGGTGGTCTAAAGCTGTGAGGAGAGTCATTGAGATTGTATCTGCCGTTGACCTATTGTGGCAATAGGCAAATTGCAAAGGGTCCAGGACCTTACTGAGGCAGGAGTTCAGTCTAGTCATGACCAACCTCTCAAAGCATTTCATCACTGTAGATGTGAGTGCTACTGGGCGATAGTCATTAAGGTCGCTCACATTATTCTTCTTAGGCACTGGTATAATTGCCTTTTTGAAGCAAGTGGAAACTTCTGTCCGTAGCACTGAGAGGTTGAAAATATCCTTGAATACTCCTGTCAGCTGGTTAGCACAGGTTTTCAGAGCTGCCAAAACTGAGTGATTTGCCAGTTCATTCCAAAAGGCTGTTAAGAATTAACCATAAACACAGAATAATCTGCAGATGCTGGGGTCAAAGCAACACTCACAACACGCTGGAGGAACTCAGCAGGTCGGGCAGCATCAGTGGAAAAGATCGGTCGACGTTTCGGGCCGGAACCCTTCATCAGAAATTAACCATATTCTGATAAGTCTGGAATCAAAGGTTCAAAAGGTTCAAAGGTTCAAAGGTTCAATGGTTCATTTATTATCAAAGGATACAACTCTGAAATTATTCTTCTCCAGATAGCCACAAAACCAAGAGGGAAAAGAATGGCAGCACGATCTTCAACCACCCTCCCAAATCCCTCCTCTCCGCACAAAACAAATGAACAAAAACAGAGCAGGCACATCAGCCCCCAAGGCCCCTTCCCCCGCATGCGAAAATCAAGAAAGGTCAGGCAAGAAACACAAAATATCATGTGTAGCTCTGTGTCATCGGTATTGCTGAGGGTCTAAACCAGACAAACAGTGTTTTCTCTGAAGGATATTGGGGGACCAAAAGGATTTTTATATAATATTTTTATTACTCCTATTTTTAGATTGGGTTAGTTATAAGTTTTAAATTCCCAGGCTCCTGTGGTCAGAAGGTACTTCAAAGGTACTTACCATTGGATAGTAATCCCGAAGCTTTTTGCAACCATATTTCTGAGTCAGCAAGAGGGTTGATCATCGTTTCAAATACCGCAGAAATGTTCTCAGTTTTCTGTTATTTAAAAACATACAAGGTAAATTTAGACTTAAGCTAATGGGTAACATTTTACACCCAGATCGATTTTTTTTGCTACTGACTAATGGACAGTCTATGGTCTACATACTCCTGCCTCTCTGTTCTTCCTTTTAGTCCACTATTGCAACAGTAAAATCAATTCATTCACCTACATTTCCGGGAAAGAATTACACAATTCATTTCCCACTGAAGGTATCAAGTCCACACAATTTAAAAAAACGTAAAATTATGACTAAACTTGCCTTTTAAACTTAACAAGCTACTGAAAAGATAGGTTTAATTCAACATAAATTGTTTTACATTGGCTATGCTTATTTTAGATGTCTCCCTTGAGGAAATTGATCTTAAGTTAGATAAAAGATGCTGACATTTTAAAGTTCAAAATACAAAGCAAATTTATTATCAAATTCATATATGTCACCATGTGCTATCTTGAGATTCACTTTCTTGCAGGCATTTACAGGAAAATAAAGAAATGCAATAGAATGCTTGGAAAACTATAAATAACAAAAACTGACAACCAATTTGCAAAAGAAGACAAATTATGCAAATAATTTTTAAAAAATAAATATAATACTGAGAACATGAGTTGTAGAGTCTTTGAACGTGAGTCTATAGGTTGTGGAGTCATTTCACTGTTGAGGTGAGTGAAGTTATCCGTTGTGGTCCAGGAACTTAATAGTTGAGGGGTAATAATTGCTCCTGAATCTGGTGGTGCAGGACCTAAGTCCTGTACCTTCAGCCCAATGGTGGTAGTGAGAAGAGAGCAAAATCTGGATGAGGGGGGCCCTTGATGATGGATGCTGCTTTCTTGCGGACGTGGTCCTTGTAGATGTTCTCAGTGTTTTCTCCAGAAATTGAACAGTTTCACTGTAACAAGCACATGAGAATGAATGGATTTTGAGGCAGTGTGGGAGCCAAGTAATGACCACTTTCTTTATATCTGCTGTGTAATAGCGTATTAAGTTCAAAGTACGTTTATCATCAAAGTATGAATACATTATACAACCTTGAGATTCATCTGTTTACAGGCAGCCACAAAGCAAGAACCCCCAAAGAACCCAATTTTACAAAAAAGGCCGACACCCAATGAGCAGAGAAAGGAAAAAAAACACAAATTTCACAAACAATAAAAGGAAGCAACAGCATTCAGAACCAAACAGAGTCCACTGACCCGAAGCAGCCAGAGTAGGCCCGTAGCCTCAGTCTCAGTTCATCACACAGCCGTTGTGAAGCTCGCGGACACGAAGCGCGTAGCAGCTGAGCAGTGTCACGGTCTCAGTGCCACAGACAGAGGAGCAAATGCTGTGGAAGAGCGAGTAGGAGCAGCCCAATCCTTATCTCTGGTCCTGACACCCTGCCTTTCATGTCTATCTGGGCCGGAGTTTAAAATGTTTAATGACTTTTGTCCCTAAAAAAAGATATAAGTTGCAAACATTTCTATTTTTAAACCTCAGGCCATGATTGAACTTGGGACCTTCCTGATCTTTATGTCCCCGCATGTGACCACATGGAGGATTTCTCCTCTGCTCTTCGATTACATCATAAAGCCAGGTATATCTTCAGCTCGGAACGGGAAAATTCCAGGCTGTAACTCTTTGGTTTTGAACCAGACCACAACTGAGAAAATTGTGGATTGCAGTGGGGAAATTCAGGGTCCTTCTGTTGAGATGAAATGGATTGGGACAAGTTATATTCCGCATATGTAACTTGTGATTTTGTAATCAGTAATGTGTTTCTCGGAGGGATGCTTTTTTTTACGTCCTTTCAAGACTATTTTTAGGAAGCAAACATTCACAGTAAATTTGCCAGCGTAAATCAGAGTACTTAAGTTCCCCTTTGTGTGTTAGTCACTAGGATCATTGAAAGTGAAAGAGCAAAATACCAGAAGTTAGATTATCACACAGGTAATGAGTGTAATGTTGCACGTTCATCCAAATATTCCCCCCTTGTCCTCAATATTTAAATAATAATAATAATCTTTATTGATCCCAAGTGAGGAATTATTTAATTATTTAATTATTTCAGGGCAATGGTTCTACCCGCACATTTCACCAAAGCCACGTTGCTCTGAAACTACCTGCAGTTTCACGAGTGTCCATCCTAAAACTCTGCAAACAATCTGCTGTAGGAACTTAGTGAGTCGTGTAGCATCTGTGGAAGGAAAGATATTATAAAGGTATTGCGCCCTCGAAGACAGAAGCGGGTGAATTTATTATGGGGAACAAGGAAATGGCGGACAAGTTGAACAGGTACTTTGGTTCTGTCTTCACTAGGGAAGACACAAACAATCTCCCAGATGTAATAGTGGCCAAAGGACCTAGGGTAATGGATGAATTGAAGGAAATTTATATTAGGCAGGAAATGGTGTTGGATAGGCTGTTGGGTCTGAAGGCTGATATGTCCCCGGGACCTGATGGTCTGCATCCCAGGGTACTTAAGGAGGTGGCTTTAGAAATCGTAGACGCATTGGTAATCATTTTCCAATGTTCTATAGATTCAGGATCAGTTCCTGTGGATTGGAGGGTGGCTAGTGCTGTCCCTCTCTTCAAGAAGGGAGGAAGAGAGAAAACAGAGAATTATAGACCGGTTAACCTGATGTCGGTATGGGAAAGATGCTGGAGTCAATTATAAAAGATGAAATTACGACACATCTGGGTAGTAGTAACAGGGTTGGTCCGAGTCAGCATGGATTTACGAAGGGGAAATCGTGCTTGACTAATCTTCTGGAATTTTTTGAGGATGTAACTATGAAAATGGACAAGGGAGAGCCAGTGGATGTAGTGTACCTGGACTTTCAGAAAGCCTTTGATAAAGTCCCACATAGTGGGCAAAATTAGGGCACATGGTACTGGGGACAGAGTACTGACATGGATTGAAAATTGGCTGGCTGACAGAAAACAAAGAGTAGCGATTAACAGGTCCCTTTCGGAATGGCAGGCGGTGACCAGTAGGGTACCGCAGGGTTCAGTGCTGGGACCGCAGCTGTTTACAATAAATATTAATGATTTAGATGAGGGAATTAAAAGTAACATTAGCAAATTTGCCGATGACACAAAGCTGGGTGGCAGTGTGAAATGTGAGGAGGATGTTATGAGAATGCAGGGTGACTTGGACAGGCTGGGTGAGTGGGCAGATGCAGTTTAATGTGGATAAATGTGAGGTTATCCACTTTGGTGGTAAGAACGGGAAAGCAGATTATTATCTAAATGGAGTCAAGTTAGGAAAAGGGGAAGCACAACGAGATCTAGGTGTTCTTGTACATCAGTCACTGAAAGCAAGCATGCAAGTACAGCAGGCAGTGAAGAAAGCTAATGGCATGCTGGCCTTCATAACAAGGAGAATTGAGTATAAGAGCAAAGAGGTCCTTCTGCAGTTGTACAGGGCTCTGGTGAGACCACACCTGGAGGACTGTGTGCAGTTTTGGTCTCCAAATTTGAGGAAGGACATTCTTGCTATTGAAAGAGTGCAGCGTAGGTTCACAAGGTTAATTCCCGGGATGGCGGGACTGTCATATGTCAAAAGATTGGAGCGACTGGGCTTGTATACTCTGGAATTTAGAAGGCTGAGAGGGGATCTGATTGAAACATATAAGATTATTAAGGGATTGGACACGCTGCAGGCAGGAAGCATGTTCCCGCTGATGGGTGAGTCCAGAACCAGAGGCCACAGTTTAAGAATTAGGGGTAGGCCATTTAGAACGGAGTTGAGGAAAAACTTTTTCACCCAGAGAGTGGTGGATATATGGAATGCTCTGCCCCAGAAGGCTGTGGAGGCCAAGTCTCTGGATGCTTTCAAAAAAGAGATGGATAGAGCTCTTAAAGATAGTGGAATCAAAGGTTATGGGGATAAGGGAGGAACTGGATACTGATTGTGGATGATCAGCCATGATCACAGTGAATGGCGGTGCTGGCTCAAAGGGCCGAATGGCCTACTCCTGCACCTATTATCTATTGTCTATTGTCTATAAACATCTTGGGATGAAAACCTGCCTCGACAACTTCCTCGCAGCAGATGCTGCTTGATCCTCTGACTGTTTAATGCTCCAGACTCCAGCATCTCGAGCCCCCTTTAAAAGTCTTTCCTCTCACTATGGTTTTGATTTCTCAGCTGCAGGTGAAGGATTCTGACTATCTCCTACAACCTGATACACTCCTATCTGGTCATCTCTCAGTCCCCTTCAACATCATCATCATTATGTGCTGTGTCGTATGATGTGGGCAATTACAGTCTTATCCATGACCATAATTGTTCTTGGCAAATTCTTCTACAGAAGTGGTTTGCCATCGCCAAGTTCTGGGCAGTGTCTTTACAAGATGGGTGACCCCAGCCATTATCAATACTTTTCAGATATCGTCTGCCTGGAGTCAGTGGTCACATAACTAGGACTTGTCATAGGCACCAGCTGCTCATACAAGCATCGATCATCTGCTCCCATGGTTTCACGTGACCCTGACTAGTGGAGGGAAGGAGCACCTTACACATGCTTTGGTTGAGATGCATCTCCATCCTACCACGTTCAATCTCCATCACTCCACCCTATCCAGTCTTTCCCCATGACTAAAGTCCTCTAATCCAAGCAAGCAAATCTCCTCTGCAATCAAATTTGAAAGTAAATTTACTATCAAAGTACATAAATGTCACCATATACAACCCTGAGATTCATTTTCTTGCGAGTATCTTTGTAAATCCAAGAACCATAATAGAATCAATGAATGACCACACCCAACAGGGTGGACAAATACTACTACTACTACATCGACTCAGGCCTAGGGGCCCAGCATCGGGCACGATGACGGACTCTCCACTTCTCCCTCTCCCTCATCAGTGTGTTCAGTTCATCTACATTAGCCGCGCCGCTGTCTTCTAGGAACGTGTTGACCACAGTATTGGGAGGGTGCCCAGGGCTCATCCTCCCATGCTTGGGCTGCCATATGATGACTAGGCTGGCAGGTAGCTCGGGGTGGTGTAGACAGTGCCCCACTAGTTGCGGTCTTCTCGCATGGATTTTAGTGGTGAACATCAGTAAGTTGTTATAGAGCTCGACGTTTGTCATGTGCTGTTGCCAACTTACATCAAGAGCCATCTGGAGCATTCGTGTATAGCAACCAACTAGAGACTTTCGCATCATCTTGGTGAGCGTCCACGTCTTGCATCCGTAAGTGGGAATGGACTCTATGACTGCTATGAAAATGCTCTTTTTAAGCCCTCTGGTCAGGTTCGATTTCCAGATTTCCTTCATGTCGTTCATAGCCCTCCTCGCCAGCGCCTTCCGTATCTTTATGTCCTTCTCCGAACTAATCATTCTTGACCCAAGGTACTTGTAGTCGAAGACTTTCTTAATGGTATCATTCTCTAGGGTCTTGAGAGTACCTTCGTCGCAGTTAAACGTCATGTACTCTGTCTTTTTGGACAAACAACTAACGTGCAAAAGACAACAAACAAAAAAAAAAAATAATAATAAATAATTAAGCAACTAATATTGAGAACATGGGATGAAGAGTCATTGAAAGTGGGAACAGTTCTACAAACACTCTCTCAAATGTAAATACATCCTTCCTACAGATTAAACACAAGAGATTCTGCTGATGCTCGAAACCTTGAGGAACACACTCAAAGTGTTGGTGGAACTCAGCAGGTCAGGCAGCATCTATGTTTGTATGAAAGGGAGTAAACTGTCGATGTTTCAGGCTGAGGCCCTTCATTGTGTGTTTTCTTCTGATAGTGTTGTGATCTTCCTGATTCTGCTTATTATGCTGTGACAGCAATGTGGTTAAGGTAGGGAATGACTGAACATTTTAGAATTTCCTGAGTAGTCACTTTGACAAGTCAGAAAACTGCATGGAAATTGGATTAACCTTCAAACTATTTAAGGACAATGTTGACACAATGGGTCAAATATTCTCTTGGTAGCCTCCACCCTGATAGCATGAATATTAGTATCTCTAACGTCCAGTAATTTTCCCCCTCCCCTTCCCTCTTCTTTCGTTCTCCACTCGGGCTCCCGGCTTGCATCTTCTCTTCTCCTCGCCTGCCTATTGCCTCCCCTACAGTGTCCCTCCTTCTTTCCTTTCTCTTGTGGTTTGCTCTCTCTTCCTATGAGACGTCTTCTTCTTCAGCTCTTTACCTTTTCCACATATCATATCCCAGATTCTCACTTTATCCCCACATCTGGCTTCACCCATCACCTTCCAGCTTGTACTCTTTCCACCCGCCCCCCCCCCCCCCCAGTTATTCTGGTTTCTTCCCCCTTCCTTTGCAGTCCTGATGAAGGGTCTGGACCCAAAACTTCGACAATTTATTCATTTCCATCGATGCTGCATCGTAGCATAGTGGTTAGCACAATGCTTCACCGCGCAAGTGATCCAGGTTGAATTCCTGCCAAGGGCTGTAAGGAGTTTGTACGTTCTCCCCATGACCATGTGGGTTTCGTACAGGTGCTCTGATTTTCTCCCACTTTCCAAAGATGTACTATTTGGTAGGTGAATTGGTTATCGTAAATTGTCCCATGATTATGCTTAGGTTAAATCGGGAACTGCTGGGCGGCATGGTTCGAAAGGCTGGAAGGGCATGTTCTGCACTGTAACTCAAGAAATAAATAAATAAATTTTGCATGTTACTCTGAATTTCTGGTATCTATGAATCCCTTGTGTTTGGGTCAAATATTCTCCTGTGGCATAATTGTCAATGATTCCATAATGGTTTGGGCTAAACTGGAGAAGTAAGAGAGGAGTGGGACAAATGGAAACTCAGAGTAAAGCAGAGCATTTGAAAATTCCCACCATGAATATTTCTATAAATAACCCCATTTGTTCATTTGTTTGTACAGTACTGTGCTCTGTGCAGCAACTGCCAACCAGAACGTTCACTGTGGGTTTGGAGGACGCCAAGGTTGATGCGAGTGAAAGGGGAGGGGAAGTGAAGAAGGAAGTGGTGGTAAGGAGGCTTGCTTACCACCACTGGTAACAGCTTGCTATCACTGAAGGTTTGTTCGTGTTGTGAGGGGAAGATTGTCACCCAGATGAGTCGTTAAACCAAAGCCCCACCTGGCTTCCCTGCTGCACGTAGAGGTCCCATGGCATTATTTTGAAAAATAGCAGTGGTTTATCACTACATCCGGCCAACATATATTCCTCAATCAACATAGAAACGATTGCCATTCATTGGTTTCTGTGCAATGGTTCCTAAGGAGAGCACAGTCACATTTAAGTTCAAGCTTATTGCTGTTGAACTGTATGCATGTATGTCGCCAAACAAAACGACGTTCCTCTGGACCAAGGAACACAACACACTAAGTAATATTACCACAAATAAATTTACCAATAATAAAATATATTTCAGAAGTTCGAGGCGAACGCAGAAGGCGAGCAAGAGATCAGCGCCGAATGCCTTCCTTTTGATCGCAGCCAGAGAAGGATTCTGTGTGCAGCCTATCGCTGTGTGGCAGGCGGTTAGGCCTCTCTGCCTCGTGCAGTGTCCCTCTCTTCCAATGAACGTCGGTGATATTGGAGGATGCTATCGTGGTTCTGCGTTTATGGACTATGGACTTCTTCAAGCCTGTCGTTTTTATATTCTGCGTTTTTATCACCCGTTTCTTTTCTGGTTTGTTGTGCGAGGGGACTTAGTTTGGGGATTGATGTTCTGTTGTGCTCAGTTAGTTCTTCTTGTGCAGGAGAGGGATTGCTTTATGGGGGTCGATGTTTCTGTTCCTTTTTGTGTTTGGGGAGGGGACTTTTGGGGGCTGATGATAGGGACGTTGTTCTTTTTTGTGCGGGGAGGTGGTTTTTGTTTCTCTCTGAACGACTTTCGTGCCCTTTCTCTGTTTTGTGGCTATCTGGAGAAGGTGAATTTCAGAGTTGTATATGGAAACATGCTTTGATAATAAATGGACCTTTGAATTTTAGAGAAGTTGCTATTTGGAATAAGGTGCTTTTATGACACAAGTCTACAAGTAAACAGAATAACACTATTGGCACTTTGTAAGTAATTCATTTATTTATTGAGATACAGTGTGGAATGGGCCCTTCCGGCCCTTCGAGCCAAGCTGCCTAGCAATCCCATAATTTAACCCTAGTGTAATCACAGGAGAATTTACAATGACCAATAAACTTACCAAGCGGTATGCCTTTGGACTGTGGGAGGAAACCATAGCACCCGAAGGATACCCAAGCGGTCACAGGGAGAACAAACAAACTCCTTACAGGTAGAGGCAGGAATTGAACCCAGGTCACCTGTGCAGTACCGGAAAGTGTTGTGTTAACCACTACGCTACCGTACCATGATTAGACCTGGGTAGCAGCAGGGAGATCAGTCGTCTCACAGACTGGGGATGCTTTACAGCACTAACAACTGGGGTTCTTTTCCCATCTTTGCACTAAAGTAGATTTTGTTTTGTTCAAATTGTGTTCTTTCAGTACTATAGTAATTATATGTAGTGCACTGTACTGCTGCCGCAAAAACAAAACAAATTTCCTATCATATCTGAGTGATGATAAACCTGATTCTGATGTGGGTCTCTGTTGTGGATTGAGAGTGGGAAGGGGCAGGGAGAGGGGAATCATGGTTGGGAAAGGGGGAATGGAGAGAGGGAGGGAGTGGGAAGCAGCAGAGAGACATCCTGTAATGATGGCCAAACCAATTGTTTGGAGTTAAGTGACCTCACCTGATGTCTAGGGTTGTGTGTGTCTGCACTGACACCACCCCCACCCCGGAATTCCTACTCTGTCATCTGTCCCACACAAACCCCCTCCCCCTCCACCGCAGCGCTCCAACCTCACCATTCCCAGCATCCTTTGCTCCAGCCAGATCTGCAAACTCGCTCTCCACTCCACATTGACAAATACAATACTGTGCAAAAGTCTTAGGTACTCAAGCTATATATACTATTTGTCCCTCAGACTTTTCCACAGTGCTCTACATGTGCAGTTGTTGTGCCTACGTCAATAAACTTGACATTGACATTGAATTTAAGGCATTGCAACTTTCAAAGCCCAATCGGACGTGTGGTTGAAGAGTGCTATGATTCAGGATATGAGGGAGAAAAAAGCTAAATATTATGTAACAGACACAAGATATTCTGCAAATGCTGAAAAACGAAAGCAACACACACAAAACGCTGGAGCAACTCAGCAGGCCAGGCAGCGTTAACGGAAAAGAATGAACAGTCAATGTTTCAAGCTGAGACCCTTCCTCTGGACTGAAAAGAAAAGGCGAGGATGCCAGAATAAAAAGGTGGGGTTGGAGAAGGAGGCTAGCTGGAAGGTGATAGATGAAGCCAGGTGGTTGGGAAAGGCCAAGGACTGGAGAAAAAAGAATCTGACAGAAGAGGAGCGTGGACCGTAGGAGAAAGAGAAGGAGGGGAGGACCCAGGGGAAAGTGATAGGCAGGTGAGAGGAAGCAGAAGGTCAAAATGTGGAACAAAGGAATTGGGGAAGGGGCGAGTTTGTTTACCTGAAGGAGAAATTGATACTCATGCCATCAGGCTGGAGGCTGGAGGAGACGTATGAGGAGCATTGGGCACAATAGACGACTCCAGAAGACCTGCAGGTGAAGTTGGTGCCAGGCTCCGAATGGAGATAAGGGAGGAGGTGAAAGGTCTGGATATTATGTCTCTTCCAAATAACCAGGCAAGCACATGGGCAGAATGGTCGCTCTCTGGACTGCAAGGCTCCATGAAGCAAAGACAGAACATAGAACGTAGAACAGTACAGTCCCTAATGTATCTGCCTCCCGCACCAGCCCTGGCAGGGTGTTCCACACACCACTCTCAGTGTAAAACACCGACTTCTGACAAATTCCCTGTACTTTCCGCTAATCACTATAATGAATCCCTCGCATACTAGCTATTGCTATCCTGAGAAAATGATGCAAGCTGTCCACGCTATCCAAACCTCTTATCATCCCTTACAGCTCTATCAAGTCAGCTCTTATCCTCCTTTGCTCCAAAGGGAAAAGCTTTAGGTCACTCAATCTATGCTCAATAAGACATATTCACTAATCAAGGCAACATCCTGGTAAATGTCCTCTGCAGCCTCTCTAAATCTTCCACGTCCTTCCTATAACGAAGTGACCAGAAGTGAACACAATATTCCAACTGTAGCCTAACCAGGGTCTTGTAGAGCATCAACATTACCTCGTGGCCCTTCACCTCAATTCCCCAACTAATAAAGGCCTCTCTAAAGGAGACCGATCCTAATAAGACCGCTTTCTAATCCAGGCAGCATCTCTGCACCCTCTCTAAAGTTTCCTTGTCCTTCCTATGATGAGATGACCAGAAAAGAACACAATACTCCTGATCACAAACAAGAGAATATCTGCAGATCCTGGAAATCCAAGGCAACACACAAAAAATGATGGAGGAACTCAGCAGGCCAGGTAGCATCTATGGAAAAGAGGAAAGTCAAAGTTTCAGTCCAAGACCCTTAATCAGGACAGGAGAAAAAAAGATGAGAATCGAAAGGTCGGTGGGGGGTGGGGGGGGGCTGCCAAACAGTCCTTCCAGGTGAGGCGGCACTTCACCTGTGTGTCTCTTGGGGTCATCCACTCCTGGTGTGGTCTTACCAGAGTTTTACAGAGCATCATTGTTGCCTATTGGTTCTTGAGGCAATCCCCCAACACATCATACGCCTTCTTAGCTACCCTATCAACTTCCACAGCAACTTTTAGAGATCTATAGGCATGAACTCCGAGATTTCTCAAGGTAACCCAGAACGTTACATTTGTGGAATCAAGAAAACAATTAAAGAAGTCAAGACCACCTTGATCTGTTGGGCTTATCCAAGTGGATGGATTAAACAACTTTTCTTTGAAACTACAATTATCATCATCATTACGTCCAGTGTTTTATTGATGTGGGCAACCATGGTCTTGTCCACGACCATGATTGTTCTTGGCAAATTTTTCTACAAAAGTGGCTTGCCTTTTCCTTCTTCTGGGCAGTGTCTTTACAAGATGGGTGACCCCAGCCATTGTCAATACTCTTCAGAGATTATCTGCCTGGCATCAGTGGTCACATAACCAGGACTTGTGATATATACCAATTGCTCATACAACCGTCCACAACCTGCTCCCAAGGCTTCACGTGACCCTGATTGGGGGGATAAGCAGGTGTTACGCTTTACCCAAGGGTGACCTACTGGCTAATGGAAGGAAGGAGTGTCTTACACCTCCTTTGGTAGAGACGTATCTCCACCCCAGCACCCATAAAAAGCTACAGTACATCCTGTTAATGGTCACTCTTAGAGACTGATATGAATGAACTGGTTTTGGCAAGGAAGTTATTTCTATGGTGACAGCTGCTGTTTACTTCCCGTTAAGCAGACTTTCCTAACCTTCCTACATCACCAACCATAACCATGGACACAGTCCAAAGCTTATGGCCCTGCTGTGCACAGCAAAGTTGCATCTGGCTGGAGTCACATGACTATTCATTCAGCACAAACAATGATTTGCAGTGCCAGGAAATCAAGGAGACCTTTAAAGAGTACTTTGCCATTACCAGTGTTATTTTAGTATTAACCAGCCCTGGAAAGTTCAGACACCAGCCAAAATAAAAATCTGTGCTGAGCTAAAACATCGTGATCTTCCTTTCAGAAACATGAAGCAAGAATGAAAATCAGTCTAATGTCTAAACTGGTAGGAACGGCCCTATTTTTGTATTCTAAATTTACCACCCATGTAACCTTTATTCATTCAACTTTCCTCCCAGCTTCTAACCATATGTAATAATGGAAAACAACAAGTCAGTGTAATTTGGGTGCTTGGCTTCCACCCAGTCTCAAGCGTTTTTTTGTAGAATTTGCAAAGCCATTACCATAATTAAAATTTCTTGAATCTTTCTACTATAAGGCATTCATTTTCCAAAATTCAGTGGACCACCCAACCTTTGCTCCAAAGCATCTGTGAAGTCTTCTTAACAAGAATCCTCTCATCATTGACTTCTTAGGTCAAGTCTCAACACATCTTAGAGCAGTTGATAATGACCAACAATTTTTTGAAAGTACAGATGACTCCTCTATGTGTGACAAACTCTGGGTTTATTACTTATTTAGGGATACAACATAGAACAGGACCTTCTGGCCAACAAGCTGCACCACCCAGCAACCCACCTACTTAAAACTAACATAATCACAGGACAATTTACAATGACCAATTGAACTACTGATCAGTACATCTTTGGACTGTGGGAGGAAACCCACATGGTTCATGGGGAAAACATATAAACTCCTTACGGACAACATCAAAGTTAAACACCCAGCTCCGTATAATTGTGTCGTGCTAACCACTACACTACTGGGGCACCCAAATTCTGAGAAGTACAGGTTGGTTATGGGCCCTTCTGGCCCAATAAGCCCACACTAGCCAATTATACCCATGTGACTAATCAACCTACTGACTCATACATCTTTGGACTGTGGGAGGAAACCAGGGCAACTGAATGAAATCCATGCGGTCACAGAGAGAACGTACAAACGCCTTAAAGAGAGCAGCGGGAATTGAACCAGGGTCACTGACGCTGTGACACTAACCACTACACTATCATCATTAAATAGCTTATTCTGGTTGCCTAACAATGAAAGGTTCAGTTTTTAAAAATTTATATGGCACATGAGTTTAGATGGATCTGCTCAGCTCTCACATTGACTCCACACAGAGGTGTCACACGCTCAACGATTCAGGACCAGTTTCTTCCCCTCCGCAATCCAATTTCTGAATGGACATTGAACCCATGAACGCTACCTCATTACTTTTTAAATTTTGTACTACTTAACTTAATTTAACTGCTTAATATATATACTTACTGTAATTCACATTTTGTTTCTCTATTATTATATATCGTATTGTACTGCTGCCGCAAGGACAACAAATTTCACGACATACGCCGGTGATATTAAACCTGATTCTGATTCTGAAAGGCAAGAAAACTTTGACCAAAAATCTCAAAGGCAGAAAAACCTTCAGCCTCTGCCAATCCATGTTGCTCATGTACAATACCCTGCAACTCCTGGGCCTTAAGGATGCAGCAAAAAATAATACTTCCAAATTTTAACTTATCTTAGAGTTAGTTCTTATTTTTAACTATTACTATACCAACAAAACCACTAAAGTAGCAGTGATTAATAAGTTAATCTTAGGAAACATACATCAAAAATAGTTTATTTTAATATATTTAAAATATATCAGAACATATTTTAAAGAAGCATCATGACTGTTGTTATTAGTCTCAGAATATGATACTGATTGTATTGATTTTTCATTTTATTTATGTTTTTATGAAGTGGAGGTGGAAAGAGAACGACTTCCCACATCTGCTGTTTACCTTTTCCATCAGGTTGCCACGGTTCCAGTCAGCATTAGACTAGAAGACCATTAGACATGGGAGCAGAAATAGGCCATTCAGCCTTATCAAATCTGCTCCGTCATTTGAACATGGCTGATTTAGTTTCCCTTTCAACTCCATTCTCTTTCCCTCTCCCCATAACCTTTGACACCCTTTCTAATCAAGAATACGCTATATCAACCTCTAATTATACCCAATGACTTGGCCTCCACAGCCACATGTAGCAATGAATTCCACAGATTCACCAACCTCTGGCTAAATAAATTCCTCCTCATTTCTTTTCTAAATGGACATCCTTCTATTCTGAGGCTGTGCCCTCTGGTCCTAGATTCTCCCACTATAGGAAAGATCCTCTCCACATCCACTCTATTTAGGCCTTTCAATGTTCGTTAGCTTTCAATGATATTCCACCTCTTTCTTCTAAACTGCAGCATGCACAGGCCTAAGTCCATACAATGCTCTTCATACACTAACCGTTTCATTCCCAGCATCATTCTCATGAACCTCCTCTGAATCCTCTCCAATGCATATATCAGGAGTGGGATTTGAACTCACGCCCTAAGTTGGAGACCAGAACACCCTTGTTTCTACAGGTGGATTCTACTTCGTGAGTCTGGTGCCTTAGATCACTCACCCATCCTGACAGCCCAGTTAAATGCTCGCACAACCTAATCAGAGGGCAGCCAGATACTGCTATTAGTATTATTATTATTATCATCACCCCCTCCCCCAGTTGCCCAACAGTAACCCACCTCTTAAAGCCACAAAGGAATTGAGCAAAGTTGCTCTGCCGCTGCAGGAGTTCGCACACCAGCTCCCACGCAGAGAAATGGATGACTTTCCCAACTCTCAGAAAGAGTTTGCCTATTACTAATTTGAAATGAGCAAGAGATGAAGACTGCAGGTGCTGGATTCTGGAACAACATACAGTCTTCGGGAGGCTTGAGCAGCATCTGTGGCAGTGTGAGGTGGGTGGGGGTGGGGGAGAGGAATTTTTGACATTTCGAGTCGAAACCCTGCATCAGGACAAAAATGTTATTTACTTATTTGGAGATACGGCACAGTAACAGGAACTTCCAGTCCAACGAGCCTGAACAGCCCTATTACACCCATGTCACCAACTAACCACTAATCCACACGTTGCTGGAGCACCCAGAGGAAACCTACAGTACTGAGCAAAATCCTTGGACACATAGCTCGGGTGCCTAAGACTTTTGCACAGTACTGTATTTGTCAACGTGGAGTGGAGAGCGAGTTTGTAAATCTGGCGGGAACAAAGGATTGGTGAGGATGGAGCACTGCAGAAGGGGTGTGGGACAGATAGCAGAGAAGGATAGCCAGCGGCGAGGTTTGGTGACGAGGGTGCAGACACACCCAGCCCTGAGACACCAGGCAAGGTCATCTGATTCCAAACAATTGGTTTATTGATCATTACAGAATGTCTCTCTGGTGCTTCCCACTTCCTCCCCTCTCCCTTCCCCTTTTCCCAACCATGATCCCCCTCTCCCAGCCCCCTTTCCACTCTCAGTCCACATGAGAGACCTATATCAGAATCAGGTTTATCATCACTCATATATGTCATGAAATGTGTTTCTTTTTTGCGGCAGCAGTACAGTGCAATACATAAAATTACTATGGCACTATGCAAAAGCTACATACATACACCAAAGACTTTTGCACAGTACTGTATGTGGTCACAGGGAGAATGTACAAACTCCCTACAGACTGCAGCAGAATTGATTACGAAACGCTGGCATGAGGAATTCTGCAGATGCTGGAAATTCAAGCAACACACATCAAAAGTTACTGGTGAATGCAGCAGGCCAGGCAGCATCTCTAGGAAGAGGTACAGTCGACGTTTCAGGCCGAGACCCTTCGTCAGGACTAACTGAAAGAAGAGTTAGTAAGAGATTTGAAAGTGGGAGGGGGAGGGGGAGATCCAAAATGATAGGAGAAGACAGGAGGGGGAGGGATGGAGCCAAGAGCTGGACAGGTGATTGGCAAAAGGGGTATGAGAGGATCATGGGATAGGAGGCCCAGGGAGAAGGAAAAGGGGAAGGGGGGGAAAAACCCAGAGGATGGGCAAAGGGTATAGTGAGAGGGACAGAGGGAGAAAAAGGAGAGAGAGAAAAAGAATGTGTGTATAAAAATAAATAACGGACGGGGCACAAGGGGGAGGTGGGGCATTAGCGGAAGTTTGAGAAGTCAATGTTCATTAGTGGAAGTTTGAGAAGTCGTTGTTATGGTGCTACGCTAACCACTATGCTAATGCCGCCTTGGATAATTTCTTCACAAGCCAGGCACCAATAGAAGTTGCTCATCAACACAAAAACCAGAAGATTATCCACAGTCGAAATTATACATTTGGGTGGATTTTGTTATTCTGTTTGCATCTACTTATAATGGAACAGAAGAACACAAAAATATCTTTACCATTACACAATTGGCTCATTTTATCAAGTTTACACATAGACCATGATAAGTAACTACTTATTACATTCTGTAATCAGATCCATGAACAAATTCTCCATTTCTTCCCCTTTCTTGTATGGGTTAATTTTGGAATGAAGTTGTTTGGCTTAAGATGTGTAACCTTGGGCTGATTCAGTGATCATTATTGGGTGGCGCGGTGACGTAACGGTTAGCTCCAGCTGTAATGAGAATCACGGTGTGATTCCTGCTGCTGTCTGCAAGGAGTTTGTACGTTCTCCCAGTGATCATGTGGGTTTCCTCCGGGTGCCCCAGTTTCCTGCCACATTCCAGAGACATACAGGTTAGTGTTAGCAAATTGTGGGCATGCTAATTTGGCACAGGAGGTGTGACAATACTTGTGAGCTGCCAGCTGATTGATTTGATACAAACAACGTGTTTCACCATTTTTCAATGTACAATTAAAGTTCATCTTTAATTATTAATTATTCCTAGTCAGGATCAAAGTTCCTGAACACAACCTGTTCTTGAAGTGACTTGACATTCCCTCTCAATCTTGTTAGAATTTGCTTTGTTCTTTATTTTGCATTCATGTAGGATGTGTATAATTTATATTGTGTAAACTCAACCTTGGTTTATGTCTTCTAACATACTGTGCTGCTGCAGCAAAAAAGTTGATTTTCATGGCACTTATACTCTGTGTGCATACAGTACCATGCTAAACTCATTTATACCCTGTGTACATACAGTACCATGCTAAATTCATTTATACCCTGTGTGCATACAGTACCGTGCTAAACTCATTTATACCCTGTGTGCATACAGTACCATGCTAAATTCATTTATACCCTGTGTGCATACAGTACCGTGCTAAACTCATTTATACCCTGTGTGCATACAGTACCATGCTAAATTCATTTATACCCTGTGTGCATACAGTACCGTGCTAAAGTCATTTATACCCTGTGTACATACAGTACCGTGCTAAACTCATTTATACCCTGTGTGCATACAGTACCATGCTAAATTCATTTATACCCTGAGTGCATACAGTACTGTGCTAAATTCATTTATACCCTGTGTACATACAGTACCGTACTAAAGTTATTTATACCCTGTGTGCATACAGTACTGTACTAAAGTCATTTATACCCTGTGTGCATACAGTACCATGCTAAATTCATTTATACCCTGTGTACATACAGTACCGTACTAAAGTCATTTATACCCTGTGTGCATACAGTACTGTACTAAAGTCATTTATACCGGGTACATACAGTACCGTGCTAAATTCATTTATACCCTGTGTGCAAACAGTACCATGCTAAAGTCATTTATACCCTGTGTACATACAGTACTGTAAATTTATATTCTGTCTGCTTACAGTACCGTACTAAAGTCATTTATACCCTGTGTGCATACAGTACCGTGCTAAACTCATTTATACCCTGTGTACATACAGTACCGTGCTAAAGTCATTTATACCCTGTGTGCATACAGTACCGTGCTAAAGTCATTTATACCCTGTGTACATACAGTACCGTACTAAAGTCATTTATACCCTGTGTGCATACAGTACCGTGCTAAATTCATTTATACCCTGAGTGCATACAGTACCGTACTAAAGTCATTTATACCCTGTGTGCATACAGTACCGTGCTAAAGTCATTTATACCCTGTGTGCATACAGTACCGTGCTAAAGTCATTTATACCCTGTGTGCATACAGTACCGTGCTAAAGTCATTTATACCCTGTGTACATACAGTACCGTGCTAAACTCATTTATACCCTGTGTGCATACAGTACAGTGCTAAAGTCATTTATACCCTGTGTACATACAGTACCGTACTAAAGTCATTTATACCCTGTGTACATACAGTACCGTGCTAAAGTCATTTATATCCTGTGTGCATACAGTACCGTGCTAAAGTCATTTATACCCTGTGTGCATACAGCACCGTGCTAAAGTCATTTATACCCTGTGTACATACAGTACCGTGCTAAAGTCATTTATACCCTGTGTGCATACAGCACCGTGCTAAAGTCATTTATACCCTGTGTACATACAGTACCGTGCTAAAGTCATTTATACCCTGTGTGCATACAGCACCGTGCTAAAGTCATTTATACCCTGTGTGCATACAGTACCGTGCTAAAGTCATTTATACCCTGTGTGCATACAGCACCGTGCTAAAGTCATTTATACCCTGTGTGCATACAGCACCGTGCTAAAGTCATTTATACCCTGTGTACATACAGTACCGTGCTAAAGTCATTTATACCCTGTGTGCATACAGCACCGTGCTAAAGTCATTTATACCCTGTGTACATACAGTACCGTGCTAAATTCATTTATACCCTGTGTGCATACAGTACCGTACTAAAGTCATTTATACCCTGTGTACATACAGTACCGTACTAAAGTCATTTATACCCTGTGTGCATACAGTACCGTGCTAAACTCATTTATACCCTGTGTGCATACAGTACCGTGCTAAAGTCATTTATACCCTGTGTGCATACAGCACCGTGCTAAAGTCATTTATACCCTGTGTACATACAGTACCGTGCTAAAGTCATTTATACCCTGTGTGCATACAGCACCGTGCTAAAGTCATTTATACCCTGTGTGCATACAGCACCGTGCTAAAGTCATTTATACCCTGTGTACATACAGTACCATGCTAAAGTCATTTATACCCTGTGTGCATACAGTACTGTACTAAAGTCATTTATACCGAGTACATACAGTACCATGCTAAAGTCATTTATACCCTGTGTGCATACAGCACCGTGCTAAAGTCATTTATACCCTGTGTGCATACAGTACCGTGCTAAAGTCATTTATACCCTGTGTACATACAGTACCGTGCTAAAGTCATTTATACCGTGTGTGCATACAGTACCGTGCTAAAGTCATTTATACCGTGTGTGCATACAGTACCGTGCTAAAGTCATTTATACCCTGTGTGCATACAGCACCGTGCTAAAGTCATTTATACCGTGTGTGCATACAGTACCGTGCTAAAGTCATTTATACCCTGTGTGCATACAGTACCGTACTAAAGTCATTTATACCGTGTGTGCATACAGTACCGTACTAAAGTCATTTATACCCTGTGTGCATACAGTACCGTGCTAAAGTCATTTATACCGTGTGTGCATACAGTACCGTGCTAAAGTCATTTATACCCTGTGTGCATACAGTACCGTGCTAAAGTCATTTATACCCTGTGTGCATACAGTACCGTGCTAAAGTCATTTATACCCTGTGTGCATACAGTACCGTGCTAAAGTCATTTATACCCTGTGTGCATACAGTACCGTGCTAAAGTCATTTATACCCTGTGTGCATACAGCACCGTGCTAAAGTCATTTATACCCTGTGTGCATACAGTACCGTGCTAAAGTCATTTATACCCTGTGTGCATACAGCACCGTGCTAAAGTCATTTATACCCTGTGTACATACAGTACCGTGCTAAAGTCATTTATACCCTGTGTACATACAGCACCGTGCTAAAGTCATTTATACCCTGTGTACATACAGTACCGTGCTAAAGTCATTTATACCCTGTGTACATACAGTACCGTGCTAAAGTCATTTATACCCTGTGTGCATACAGCACCGTGCTAAAGTCATTTATACCCTGTGTACATACAGCACCGTGCTAAAGTCATTTATACCCTGTGTACATACAGTACTGTACTAAAGTCATTTATACCCTGTGTACATACAGTACTGTACTAAAGTCATTTATACCCTGTGTACATACAGCACCGTGCTAAAGTCATTTATACCCTGTGTACATACAGTACTGTACTAAAGTCATAGGCACATGTATATAGTGAGGCTATTGAAAACCTTTGAACAGTACTGTGTTTGTCAACATGCAACGTGCAGCCAGATTTGTAAATCTGGTGGGAGCTAACGGTGTTGAGAAATGCGAGGGTGGGGTACCGTAGGAGGGGCGTGGGAAAGGTGGCAGAGGAGGAATGCCAGGGGCAGGTTGTGGTGCAGGTGCAGACACACCCGGCTCTGAGACACCAGGCAAGGTCATTTGATTCCAAACAATTGGTTTATTGATCATTACGGAATGTCTCTCTGGTGCTTCCCACTCCCTCCTATCTCTCTTCCCCTTTTCCCAACCATGATTCCCCGCTCCCTGCCCCCTTTCCCACTTTCAGTTCACAATAGAGACCCAGATCAGAATCAGGTTTATCATCACTCACATATGTCATGAAATTTGTTTTTTTTGCAGAAGCAGGACAGTACAATACATAAAATTACTACAGTACTGTGCAAAAGTTAGGCATATACAGTACTAAGCCACGGTACTCTGTGCCCATGACAATGATAAACTTGAAGTCGAACTGGGGAGCTGTGGGTTTGTAAGCCATGAGTTCACACCAGGCAGATGAATGGCCAGTACATCACAGACAGTGGGGCTTTGGCTTCCTGAGACACTCCCCCTCAAAGATGGCTCATGCCTGGGTGTGTCATTTACAGGATCAGCCTGTGTTGATTACTGGCTCAAAAATTTGGAAGGTAGGTTTGCTGGCTCCAGGAGGAATGCATGACTTCCCAGAGGCTTCCTGACTCTGTCATATTTCAATCCGTGGCTCATCGATTCTCAAAATGTGTGACAATTTGATTGATGAACTAATAAGCTGATTCACAAAATAAAGTTCAAAGTTCAGTGCTCAAAGTAAATTTATTATCAAAGTACTTGTACGTCACCACATACCACCCTAAGATTCATTTTCTTGCAGGCATTCACAGTAGAACAAAGAAATACAACAGAAACATTTTAAAAAACTACACACAAGGAAAGACTGGTAAACAACCAGTGTGCCAGAGAAGACAAACTATGCAAATACAGGTATTAATAATAATAAATAGTTTATTCGCAGAATACTCCCCACTGTGCAACTATAGAAGTTTCAGATGACATGCTGAATCTGAGCAAACTTTGAAATAGGTTGTCTGCTTTGGCGGTACTGATTTCATTCAACTTCCACAGATGCACCGTGGAGAGTATCCTACCTGATTGTGTCGTGACCCCGTATGAAAGTACCTAAGACCAGGACTGGAAAGTCTGCAGAACGCGATGGATACGGCCCAGTCCATCACAGGCAAAGACATCCCCACCAGTGAGCAAGTTTGCAAGGAGCGCCACCACAAGAAAGCAGCATCCATCATTGAGGACCCCCACCATCCTGGCCATGCTCTCGTCTTGTTCTCTTCTTCAGGCAGGAGGCCCCACACCACCAGGTTCAGGAATAGTTGTTACCCTACAACCTTCAGGCTCCTGAACCAGTGTGGATAACTTCACTCACCTCATCTCCAAACTGATTCCACAACCTACAGACTCACTTCCAAGATTCAAGACAGTTTGTTGTCATTCATCAGGACACGAGTATAAAGGGGAACGAAATGATTTTCACTCTGGATCCAATGCAGCGTAAAAAAAGCACAATAAGCAAAGTGGCCAAGTGGTTAAGGCATTGGACTAGCAACCTGAAGGTCGTGAGTTCGAGCCCCAGCCGAGGGAACGTGTTGTGTCCTTGAGCAAGGCACTTAATCACGCATTGCTCTGCGATGATACTGGTGCCAAGCTGTATTGGTCCTAATGCCCTTCCCTTGGACAACATCGGTGTCGTGGAGAGGGGAGACTTGCAGCATGGGCAACTGCCGGTCTTCCATACAACCTTGCCCAGGCCTGCACCCTGGAGAGTGAAGACTTTCCAGGCGCAGATCCATGGTCTCGCAAGACTAACGGATGCCTTTACTAAGCATAAAGAACACAATGAAGATAAATACATAAGATTAGCTTCTACACACTGATTGTGTGTACATGAAGTGACACTGGGTACAGGAGTATCTGTGCTAAGCTGACTCTCACAGGAAATGATAAAGTAGTGGTGGTCGGGTGGGTTAGTGGGTGGAGGTGCTGATCAGCCTAACGGTTTGGGGGATGTAACTGTTTTTGATTCTGGTGGTCCTGCCGCAGATAATGCGTAGCCTCCCCCCACCCACGATGGGAGTGGGACAAACAGTCCATGAGCAGGGTGGGTGGGATCCTTCATGATATTACTGACTTTTTCCTGGCACCTTTATGTAGGTACTGAATGTCCTGGGTGACGGGTAGGCTGGTGATGGTGATGCATTGGGCTGCTTCACCTCACCACTGTAGAGCCCTCCTGTTGTCACAGTGCAGCTTGCCGCACAGCGCTGCGGACAGGAGGGTCCTACAGCAGATAGTTAAAACAGTCCAACACATCACCATCAACAGCCTCTACAACTCATATCCTCAGTAGTATTTATTACCTATTTGCACATTGGTTGTTCGTCAGTCTTTGTTTAATTATACCTTTTTCATAAATCCTACTGTATTTCTTTATTTTCCTGTGAATGCCTACAAGATAGACTCTCAAAGGAGTTTACGGTGATACATATGTACTGTGATAATAAATCAACTCTAACTTTGACTTTGATTGCATCAGATGTTCTGGAGGCTGGTGAGGAAGGGTGGGGTAAACCCCTGCGGCTGTGTTAGGGGTCTTGTCACAGTCAGGATTGAGCATTGTTAATGAGATCACTTCAGACAAGCTTGGAGTCACCATTACCTGCACAGGATGTTGTGAAACTCCCTAAGTATTCCTGGCAGTCCACACCCAGACGACTGCATTCTGTATCCTCCACTGATCGGCAGAGTTGGGGTTTGCAGGAAGCAACTGGCTCCCTGGCCAAAACACCCTCGACCAGGTCCCTGCTGAAGTGCCCGAAGGCAGCTTGTAAAATGGGAGACAGCGGCCACTGGGCGACATTGTAAATCTGCGGGATCAGAAATATCAGTCGAGGTGATGTTATTGTGCACAGGGAGAGCTTAAGTGGGGCAGGAGACCCAGCAGATATGTAGACAGCCACAGCATCTGGAATGTGTTATAGGAAAGAACCCTATTATAAGTGAGATGGGTGGTTCCTGCATGTGTGAGGCCCAACCCGCTTGCTGCCAAGTCAACCAGGAGTGGCAGATGCTACAAACTGCCCAGCCCTTTCCTACAAAGTATACAATTTATTACCTAGACACAAAGGATTTTGTTTTGTTGTGGCATAAACAAAGGTTGGAGATGGCAGACAAAAGAGTCTGCAGACAATTTATTTTGCGTTCTCTTTTTATAAACTTAATCAAGGAACCAGTACCTGCCCTTTCATTTCAACATTAATCAGAATCAGTCAAATTTTTTATCACTGACATATGTCATGGAAATTGTTTTGTGGCAGCAGTACAGAGCAATACATTTATTTATTGTTTATTATTGAGATTCAGTGCGGAATAGCCCCAGCAAACCCCCCTCCCTATTTAACCCCAGCCTAACCACAGGACAATTTACAATGACCAATTAACCTACCAAACGGTGCATCTTTGGACTGTGGAAGGAAACCGGAGCACCAAGAGGAAAGCCACATGGTCACGGGGAGAATATACAAACTCCTTACAGGCATCAGTGGGAATTGAACCCGCGTCACTGGTACTGTAAAGCATAGAGCTAACCACTATGCTACTGAGCCGCCCTGTAAAATATACTGTTCTATAAATTACAAATAGAACATAGAACATAGAATAGTACAGCACATTACAGGCCCTTCAGCCCACAATGTTGTGCCAACCCTCAAACCCTGCCTCCCATATAAGCCCCCACCTTAAATTCCTCCATATACCTGTCTAGTAATCTCTTAAACTTCACTAGTGTATCTGCCTCCACCACTGACTCAGGCAGTGCATTCCACGCACCAACCACTCTGAGTAAAAAACCTTCCTCTAATATCCCCCTTGAACTTCCCACCCCTTACCTTAAAGCCATGTCCTCTTGTATTGAGCAGTGGTGCCCTGGGGAAGAGGCGCTGGCTATCCACTCTATCTATTCCTCTTATTATCTTGTACACCTCTATAATGTCTCCTCTGATCCTCCTTCTCTCCAAAGAGTAAAGCCCTAGCTCCCTTAATCTCTGATCATAATGCATACTTTCTAAACCAGGCAGCATCCTGGTAAATCTCCTCTGTACCCTTTCCAATGCTTCCACATCCTTCCTATAGTGAGGCAACCAGAACTGGACACAGTACTCCAAGAAATATATATTTAAAAAAAGGTAAATAAATAGCTCAACGAGAGAGCAAATATACTGAGGTAGTATTCATGGGTTCATTGTCCGTTCTAAAATCCGATGGTGGCAGGGAAGAAGCTGTTTCTAAAATGTTGAGTGTGTGTCTTTCAGCTCCTATACCACCTCCCTGGGAAGGAGAAGAGGACTTATCCTTGGTAATGGAGCTCTTAATGATGGATGTCTCCTTTCTAGGACATCTCCTTCTGAAGATGTCCTGCTGGTACACAAGCAGGTATCTGACTACCGATTATGCTCACTTAATTATAGCATTTTAATCTGACAATCATCTAGTGACTCATTAAGAGGTTTAGGGATTCTGTAAATAGTGATCATAAGGTTCTGTTCTCTGATCATGACAATGCTTGGTGAGTCAAATGCTTAACAGCTGATGCGTTCATCGATGTCTCCTGATGACCCACACTGCTACTGACAGCCAGATGGTACCGTAGACAGAAACGAGAAGGCAGATGCTGGGATCTCGAGTGAACAACAAGCCACTGAAGGAACCCAAGCGTTTGGGCAACGTCTGCAGAAGCAAAGAGACAGCCCGACTTACAAGAGATTCTGCAGGTGCTGGACATCTTGAGCGCCAGGCGCAAAATGTTGCTCCAGCACTTGCGAAGCACAGCGGCTACTTGTCGGTAGCAAACTAAGTTAACAGAACTGCTAACTACTTTAATAATTGCTCTCTCTCTGGTAAACAATCTCTGCAATCAACAGCCTGTAGCTTCCGTTTTGGAGCTGGGTTTTTGAACTGCCTGTATGACCTGGCGTTTTTGCGGTGTGGACTAAAAATTTCGAAGGTGCAGAACAGACGCAACATGTATGGGCCCGAATCGAACCGGCGGGACCCAAGCCCGAGAATCGGGAATGAGCCGTTGTTTGGTCGTTGCTGGCGCAGACTTGGAGGCAATTCAGTCTGAGAGTAGAAAGGGGGGATAGTATAAAGAGGTGAGAGGGAGGGGTGAGGCAGCGGTGGATGGGTGATGAGGGGTGGACTGGGCAGGTGGAATCCGGTAGGGTAAGAGGAAGGGTGGGACTTGGGACACAGTGGCCAGTGGGTGATGAGACAGACAAGGAGGGAAGTACAATTATGTCGAAGGAGCCACGAGGGTGAGGGGAAAGGGCAGAGGTTGGAAGGAAAGAAATGGAAACAAGATGATTGAATCCAAGAAGAAGGTGATAATTGGAACCTAGAGGAGGGAGGGATGAGGGGCAGATGGAACCAACTTGGGGAGCGGAAAGGAGCACGAGACAATGCTGTGTGTCAGTGACCAAGGGGAGGGGGGTGCGAGTACCAAAAGGAGAGAGTAAAGATCACAGGATCTACAATACAATGACATGTTATTCAGCCCATCACTCCTGCTCTACTGGTCAGTGAGATCATGGTGGCACAGTAGTGTAGATATTAGCACAATATAGGTGACCGAGGATCAATTCCTGCCGCTGCCCGTAAGGAGCTTGTACGTTCTCCCTGTGACCTTTGGGTGCTCCAGTTTCCTCTCACAGTCCAAAGATGTACCAGTTGATAGGTTAATTGGTCATTGTAAGTTGTCCCTTGAATAGGCTAGGATTAAATCAGGCAGCATAGATTGAAGGGCTGGGAGAGCCAATTTTACACTGTAACTTAATAAATAAATCATTGCGACTGCACTGAGGTAGCACAAAATGGCACGTATGATGCAGACGAGAGCTCTACGGTGCTGATACTCAAGGAAAATATATATCCTTCCCTTCCCATATCACCTAAAAACATTTCTTTGCCTTGTACTCTAATGGTGTTACTGCAAGCCAAAATAATAATAATAGTCAGGTATAAATCAAATAGTATTGAGTAGTTGCAAAATGATGCCCAGAACAGTAATTTGTACATATATTTCCATTGATGTAAATACCACAGATAGAAGCTGGGCTGCTGTCTTCATTAATAAGTAAAAAGCAAATGGGTCTTGAATGAATATGTCATTTAAAGGATGATCCTGAATACCTAATTCCATTGGCAGAAAAAAAATCAGAATAAGTTCATATCCACGTCTTCTGGAGTACTGTTTCACTATTAATTTTGAAAAAGCAATAAGAAATACACCTCCTGTACCTAATAAAGTGGCCAATAAGAAATACACCTCCTGTACCTAATAAAGCAATAAGAAGTACACCATGGTCTTCTGCTGCTGTAGCCCATCCATTTCAAGGTTTGATGTGTTGTGCATTCAGAGATGTTCTTCTGCACCCCACTGCTGTAACGCGTGGTTATTTGAGTTACTGTCGCCTTCCTGTCAGCTTGAACCAGTCTGGCCATTCTCCTCTGACCTCTCTCATCAACAAGGCATTTTCATCCACAGAACCACCACTCACTTGATGTTTTTTTAGTTTTTCTCCCCATTCTCTGTTAAATTGAGAGGCAATTATGCATGAAATTCCTAGGAGGTCAGCAGTTTCTAAGATACTCAAACCACCCAGTCTGGCAACAACAATCATTCCAGTGTCAAGGTCACTTAGATCACATTTCTTCCAATTCTGTTGTTTGGTTTGAATGATAACTGATCCATCTTGACCATGACTGCATGCTTGTCTGCACTGAGTTGCTGCCTCTTGATCCATCTGTCTGCATTAACAAGCAGGTATACAGGTGTACCTAAAAATAGATGACTAAGTGTAGGTGCATCATTTGTGGACAAAGTGCCACCTTAATGCCATGAAGACATTAATTGGTGAGGAATCCAAATTGAGCTCAAAAGCTGAGGAAGGTGGATCTGTCTAAAATGGGTTTCCTCTAATGGCCTAGTGTCCCTGGGATAACATCAATTTGAATTAGTTGGGGTTCCTGTTCTTGCCTGTCTATTGGTAACCCTTTGCAAGGTGTGCCTTTGGAGAAAGCATAAAAATTGGAAGGGTCTCAGTGACCTTTTGAAAGTATCCTGACTGGTTGTGTCTTGACGTGATACGGAAATTCCAACACACTGGAACGCAAGAGCTATGGACACAACCTGGTCAATTACAGGCACTGTCCTCCCCCACATCTATGGGAGGTAACGTTTGTAGAAGGTGGCATCTACCATCAAGGATTCCCCACCAACAAAGTCATGTCCTCTTCTTGCTGCTACCATCAGGCTGGAGGTACAAAAGCTTGAAGTCCCATCCCACCAGGTTCAGGAACAGCTGCTTTATCACAATGATCAGATTCTTGAATCCACTTGCAGAACGTGGGTGTCGCGGTAATGCAGTGGGTGGTGCAATGTTGCTAAAGCTCAGGTCATTCTGGAGTTCTAAGTCTAATGTCGCTGTTGTCAGTAAGGAGTCTGTACGTTCTCCCTTTGACCGTGTGGGCTTCCTCTGCGTGCTTCGGTTTCCTCGCACAGTCCGAAGACGTACCGGTTAATAGGTTAATTAGTCACTGTAAATTGTTCTGTGATTAGGTTTGAGCTAAGCAGGTAGATTGCTGGGTGGTGCGGCTCATCGGGCTGGAAAGGGCTAAGAAAATAAGACCATAAGACACAGGAGCAGAATTAGACCTCTCAGCCAATCCAGTCTGTACTGCCATTCCATCATGGCTGAATTATTATCCCTCTCAACCTTATTCTTCTGCCTTCACCCCTAACCATTTGCACACTGACTAACCAGGAATCTATCAACATCCACTTTAAATATACTCAACAACTTGGCCTCTGCAACTATCAGTAGCAATGCATTCCACAGATTCACCACCCTCTGCCTAAAGGACTTCCAAGTCTGTTTGCACCTCAGAGTTAGTTTTGAAATTCCTCCCTGTTTAGAAAATAGTCTATGCCCTTATTCCTTCTATCAATGTGCATGACCATACACTTCCTACATTATATTCCACAACTTCTTCCTCAACACTACTTGCCTCTCCACCTATCTTTATATCATCCACAAGATTATTGCAACATTGCCCTTCTTACATGTCTTTTCTATTTCCCCTTGAAATTTATCTCCCACATCCTGGCTACTATTTGGGGGCCTGTATATAACTCCTATAAGGATCTTTTTACCCTTGCTGTTTCTTAATTCTACCCACAAGGATTCTACATCTTCCGATCACATGTCACCTCTTTCTAAGGATTTGATTTCATATTTTACCACCCCCTCTGCCTACCTGCCTGTTCTTTCGATACAATGTGCACCCTTTAATGTTAAGCTCCCAACTATGATCTTCTTTCAGCCATTTAGCCATGATTCAGTGATGCCCAAAATGACATTCCTGCCAATCTCTCACTTCACTACAAGATCACCTGCAGGCTGTATACTGCGGCATTCAAATACAACAGCACTGTATTCAGCAAAATTTTTGATTTTGCCCCATGTTACACTGCAACTCATCCCACTGACTGTAGTTTCACAGAGCTTGTTCTGCACTGTATCTCGCAGCCAACCAGTATGCAAAAGAAGACAAACTGTGCAGATACAAATTGTAATAAATAAATAAATAATACTGACAGCATGAGCGGTAGAGTTCTTTAAAGTGAGTCCATCATTGTGGAAGCCATTCAGAGTTGAGATGAATAAAGTTATCCACTCCGGTTCAGGAGCCTGATGGTTAGAGGGTAACAACTGTTCCTGATTCTGGTAGTGTGGGGCATAAGGCTCCTGTACCTCCATCGTGCTGGCAGCAGCAAGAAGAGAGCATGGCATGGTTGGTAGGGGGTAGGTGGGGGGGTTCCTTGATGATGGATGCTGCTTCCTTGAAGCAGCAGTCTTTGGACATGTGCTCAGTGGTGGGGAAGGGGGAGATTTGCCTGGGCTGCATCCACCACTTTCTGTAGACATTTCGTTCATGAGCACTGGAGTTTCCATACCTGGCCTTAGAGCAGGGGTCCCCAACCTTTTTTGCACTGCGAACCGGTTTAGTATTGACAATATTCTTCTGGACCGGCCGACAGGGGTGGGGGGGTGTTGTTCAAGTTCAGCAGTACGTGACAGGTTATGAGGAAAGGTGCAGCTGACTCATATCGTTTCATATTGCCAAATCATATCATAGAACATAGAACATAGAATAGTACAGCACAGTACAGGCCCTTTGGCCCACAATGTTGTGCCGACCCTCAAACCCTGCCTCCCATATAAGCCCCCACCTTAAATTCCTCCATATACCTGTCTAGTAGTCTCTTAAATTTCACTAGTGTATCTGCTTCCACCACTGACTCAGGCAGTGCATTCCACGCACCAACCACTCTCTGAGTAAAAAACCTTTCTCTAATATCCCCCTTGAACTTCCCACCCTTACCTTAAAGCCATGTCCTCTTGTATTGAACAGTGGTGCCCTGGGGAAGAGGCACTGGCTATTCACTCTATCTATTCCTCTTATTATCTTGTACACCTCTATCATGTCTCCTCTCATCCTCCTTCTCTCCAAAGAGTAAAGCCCTAGCTCCCTTAATCTCTGATCATAATGTATACTCCCTAAACCAGGCAGCATCCTGGTAGATCTCCTCTGTACCCTTTCCAATGCTTCCACATCCTTCCTATAGTGAGGTGACCAGAACTGGACACATTACTCCAAGTTTGGCCTAACCAGAGTTTTATAGATCTGTATCATTTCCTCGCGGCCCGGCAGCACATGCCTTGGGGTCCAGTACCAGTCTGTGGTCTGGTGTTTGGTGCCACTGCCTTAGAGCAACTAGTCAGGATACTCTCCATTGTGCATCTACCTAACTTTCTCAAAGATTCAGCAACAGAGACTGAAAACCCATTGTCAGGACTGGAAAGAAAGAGGGAAGATAGCCAGTATAAAAAGGTGCGGGCAGGCTGGAGGGAGAGGAACAAGAGTTGGCAGGTGATAGTGTAGATCTAGATGGGGCTGGGGGATGTGTTGGTAAGGGGCTTGCTTTAGTTGTATTCTTTATGTTCAATCATGAGTCACTGCATTCATAAGGTGACAGGTAAAACAGGTGAAGCCATTATGTAAATAAGCATAGCTTAAATTGATACTCAACTACTAACAATGAGCTCAGCATTTCAGACAATAAAGACCTTAGTCTGAAAGCCTTAGAAACAAAAGAAATTGTTTGAAACCAAGATGTTATTACTTCTCAAAATGTTTATAGGTTTCCAGCCAAGAGCGTAACCGCATTACATTTTTAAATTAAAGTTATTTTGAAGAGCAACTTAATGCAGGAAACCTGTACACTGTTTAACTGAAAGGAGATCAGGATGTTAAGGGTTTTTTCTTAAACCCCCCATTTTCACCCTTTGTCGCAGTTTAAACTTCTTTCAGAATGAAAGTGGGTGCTGTTTAATTTAACACTTCCTTTCAACGAAAAAACTCTGAGAAAGAGGTTAGTCTCAAAAAACCAACAGCCTCAAAGCAGCTAAATGTAACATTAAAAATAACTCACAAACTTTTGGGGACAGTTATTGCTTATTGCTAACTGGTGTTGCATCAAGGCCAGGTATGGAAACACCAACGCCTAGGAATGGAGAAGTCTACAAAAAATGGTGGATGAGGCCCAGTCCATCACAGGAAAAGCCCTCCCAACCATTGAGCACACCGACATGGAGCACTGCCTCCAGAAAGCAGCATCCATCATCAAGGAGCTCCCCCAGCCTGACTATGATCTCTTCTCACTCCCACCTTTGGGCAGGAGGTATGGGAGCCTTTGGTCCCACACCACCAGGTTCAGGAACAGTTATTATCCTACAGCAATCAGTCTCCTGAATCAATGTGGGTAACTTCACTATGATTCTACAACCCATGCACTCACTTTCACGAACTTTACTACTTGGCATGATCTATGTTTTATTTGCACTATTTGTATTCTTTTGGAAATTGGATGTTTTTCAATATTCATTTATGCATAGTTTTTTAAAAAAATTCTCTTGCATTTCTTTATTTTCCTATAAACGGCTGCAAAAAAAATCTCAAGGTAGCATAGGGTAACATATACAAAGTTCAAAATTCAAAGTAGATTATTTTCAAAGTACGTATATGTCACCATTTTCTTGCAGGCATTTATAGTAGAGCAGAGAAATACACACATCAAAGACTGATAAACAAACAATGTCCAAAAGAAGGCAGACTGTACAAATAAATAGATAAATAGATAGATAGATGGATAAATAGATGGATAGATAGATAGATAAGTAAATATGAAGAACGTGAATTGTTGCGTCCTTGAAAGTGAGTCCATAGGTTGTGGAATCAGATCTAAGCTGAAAGTTCAAAGTTCAAAGTAAATTTATTATCAAAGTACATATATGTCACCATATACAACCTTGAGATTCATTTTCTTGTGGGCATATTCAATAAATCATTCTAGAATAAGAACCATAATAGAATCAATGAAAGACCATTTGTCTTCTGTTCAATGTGTATAAAAGACAACAATCTGCAAATTCAAAAAGAAAAAAAATAAATAATAAGCAATAAATATTGAGAACATGTGTTGAGGAGTACTTGAAAGTGAGTCCGTAGGTTGTGGGAACATTTCAATGATGGGGTAAGTGGAGTTGAGTAAAGTTATCCCCTTTGGTTCAAGAGTCAATGGTTGGGGGGGGGTAATAACTGCTCATGAACTTGGTGGTGTGAGTCCTAAGACTCCTGTACCTTTTCCCTGACGGCAGCAGCAAGAAGAGAGCTTACCCTATATGGTAGGGGTTCCTGATGATTAATGCAGCTTTACTGTGACAACACTTCATGTAGGTGTACTCAATGGTGGAGAGGGCTTCCATACCAGTCTGTGACGCAGCCAGTCAATATACTCTGCACTACATGTTTATAGAAGTCTGTCAAAGTTTTAGAAGTCATACTGAATCTTCATAATCTCTTAATGAAGTGGACGCACTCCCATGTTTTCTTCAAAATTGAACATAAGTGCTTGGCCCAAACAGATCCTCCAAAATAATAACACCAAGGAATTTAAAGTTGCTGACCCTCTCAACCTTTGAACCTCCAATGAGAACTGGCTCATGGACCTGGAGCTTCCTCCCCCTGAATTCAATCATCAGCTTTTTGTTCTTGCTGACATTGTTCTAGCATCAGTCAGCGGGATTTCAATCTCCCCCCAATATGCTGATTCATTGTCAGCAAACTTAAATAAGGCATTGGAGTTGTGCTTAGCTACACAATCATGAATATAAAACGAGTAGAGCAGGGGGCTAAGCACACTGCCTTGTAGTGCACCCGTACTGATGGAGTGCACGGAGGAGGTGTTGTTGTCAATCAAAACTGACCGGGGTCTGCAAGAGAGGAAATCGAGGATCCAATTGCACAAGGAGGTATTGAGGCCAAGGTCTTGGAGTGTATTGATTAGTTTTGAGGGGATGATGGTATTGAATGCTGAGCTGTAGTCGATAAAGAGCATCCTGATGTATGCCTGTAGTTATCCAGACTTTAATAATAAATTTACTTTGGCTTTGAATTAAGTGTTTGTTTAAATATTATTTTCTTCATCTGTCCCTATTCCCTAACTTGTCAAATTTGATCAGTTTCTTCATCATAGTTTAGCAACAAGATGGCACAATTTGTTAAAAGTCCGTTCTTTGTTATTTTCTACAAAAACTGGTGGTAGCAATTTGGAGATTATTGATGGGCAGACAGCTGCAAATGCTTATTGTCTCCTCTTTATCTATCGTCAATACAATCAAGGACAATCGGTCATGTCTATTATTTAAAAGACTGAATGATTTTCAAAATAATTTATATCAATTCCTTTAATTCATGCATCTGCCACATAATTGTACTGGTACACAATGACTAACTCAACTCCCATTTATCCCCCGGAATTTTCAGTTATTCACAACAAGCCATTGTCACCCTCTTAATGAGAATTGTTCCTTCATCTCTGCTGGTTAAAACTTTCACCAGTCAAGGGGTTATTGCTAGTTTACTGCTTCTTTACCTTTAGGGGCGCCACGGTAGCGCAGTGGTTAGCTCAACACTTTACAGCAGCGGCTGTCTGTAAGGAGTTTGTACATTCTCCCCATGACCATATAGGTTTCCTCCAGGTGCCCTGGTTTCTTCCCACATTCCAAGAACATAGGGGTTAGTAGTTATTTGGTCACATGGCTGTAATAGGGCGCCACAGGCTCGCTGGGCCGGAAGGGTCTCTCACCATGCTGTACCATTCTTCTAGGATGTATCACAACCTGGTATGGAAGTTGTCCTGTCCAAGACCGGAAGAAGCTGCAGAAGATCGTGAACACAGCCCAGCGCATCACACAAACCAATCTTCTGTCCTTGGACTCACTTTACACCGCACGCTGTCGGAGCAGTGCTGCCAGGATAATCAAGGACACGACCCACCCAGCCAACACACTTTTCGTCCTTCTTCCCTCCAGAAGAAGGCTCAGGAGCTTGAAGACTTCTATGGCCAGATTTGGCGACAGCTTCTTTCCAACTGTGATAAGACTGCTGAACGGATCCTGACCCGAATCTGGGCCGTACCCTCCAAATATCCGGACTTGCCTCTCGTTTTTTTTTTGCACTACCTTACTTTCCATTTCTCTATTTTCTATTTATGATTTATAATTTAAATTTTTAATATTTACTATTGATTTGTAATCCAGGGAGCGGGAAGCACAGATTCAAATATCGCTGTGATGATTGTACATTCTAGTATCAACTGTTTGGCGACAATAAAGTATAAAGTATCTGTAAGTAAAAACAAATAAGAGGATGTATTTTTCTGTCCTGATGCAGGGTTTCAACCCAAAACAGGTTTCCTCCAGGTACTCCGGTTTCCTCCAGGTACTCCAGTTTCCCCCAACGTTCCAAAGACGTACAGGTTAATAAGTTAGTTTTTCACATGGGCGTAATTGGGCAACATGAGCTCGTTGGTCCCGATGCGTCTGTGAATCTGCTGTATCTCTAAATAAAAATAAAAAAACAGTTGGATTGGTGAACTGTGGGCAGCCTCTGATGGCCCCACAGCGTGACGATACCTCTGTGCTGCCCCAGCACATCATCGCAAAAGAACCAATTTCACTGTATGTTTCGATCTACATGTGACAAATAAAGCTAATCTTCACCTTCCTCTTTTTTATTTCAGAAATAAACTTTATTCAATATAAAATATACATACAAAAAGAAAAACACAGTGCAAAACTCTTACATTCTTAGTGACGTTTGGGCAATACATACAAAAGTGTTAATTTTTTTTCAACTAGCACCATTCATACTCATTTTAAATGCCTGTGCAACACAATTTATATCCTTTCAACGAACTTGTAATTAGTTGCACTTAACCTCATCTTATTTGCTGAGTCAAACCACCTCAAAGCCAAGAGAAACACGATGTTGACAGGAAACAGAACTTTCCAACAGTTAGTTTGCATTACATTTGTGGATTCAGTTTCAATACTAACAGAAGAAATCCAGTGTAAAACCAGGATTAGCAACTCTGAGTCATAAATCTAATCATTACAGAATCCCAACCCAATCGAATTCCCATTACAATGTCCTACTTAATGACTCAAATATGTACTGGTCTCATCATTATACCCAGTCTAGACTAACAACACACCTTGAAGGGGTGTGGACACAAGATTCTGCAGATGCTGGAAATCCAGAGCAACAGACAGAACTGAAAACTGATCAACCATTCTAGTTAGCCCTCCACCCTCTCTGTCTATCACCCCCTATAAGTGCGCTGTAAACACTTTAAAACACTTCTTATAATGCTGTTTGCATTGCAAATAAATGTTGATATTTATGCATTTATACATATTTTATTCCATATACGAACTTTAACCTCTATCTCAGATGTTACCAACTCGAGGTCCACGGACCCCTTGCTTAATGATATTGGTCCATGGCATAAGAAAGGTTGGGAACCCCTGATCTAACTTCTTTTTAATATATATTCTTTATTCTTTATAATTTTGAATGCTGTTGTTTATTGCTGTGAAACAGCTTTTTATTGGGTGTCTCTGGAAATGGGGCTCATTAGCCCCCTCACTAGCAGACTCTGAGGTGAGAAGCCCACCTTTGTCAGGCTCCATACGTCTAGGGTGTGTTCGACTTGGTCCCACCAAACCCGCTAGGTTGGTATGTCTCACCCACCCAAACCCCGGTTTGTGTGAACGCTGTGTGATTTATAAATCCCTCCCCCCATCCCGCAATAGCCCGTCGGCAAGAAATAATAGATTGGACACTACATACAATTACAAAGGAAGTATATTTATGAACGTTAACTTAACCAAAGAGCTATTAAAGAAAAGAAAGAAAAAAACCCAAAAAGGTCCCATTATAATTAAACAGTCAAATGTGCTCATAAGTTGGAGCTCATCTTGAAGTTGTTCTTAACTCACATGCTGGGCCCTCGGTCTGCGTGAAAGTACAGACCACCTTCCGAATGCCACTCGAAATCCATCTCGAATAAATAGGCTTGCCTTATTGGTCCTTCCTCATCTGCACAAAGCACCTTGTGAAACAGGGACGGCATCCTCAGCCATCTTCCCTCCTGTCTTCTCCCAGTTCCCGCCAAAAAGACCTCGACTCACACCAATGTTCCTCACAAAAATACCCTCTCTGCCCAGCATTCTCTAGAACCTTCTCCCAATTCCACCATCCTGATTGGCTGACACCACTTTCCTAAGCTGAACAATATCTCAACTCAAACCCAAACAGACTGAAAGCAGAGCAGACTGCTCTTACAGAACTACTAAAATTAAATACCTACAGCATAGCAGTAAAAATCTTAACCAGGCCGTTACATGTCATACCAACACACCACAGCAAATTCCTAATATGTGTAATTGTATATGGTGAATAAAGTTGTTCCTTGATCCTTGACGTCGCTGGAGGAACTCAGAAGGTCAGGTAACATTGGAAGTTAGAGAAATCAATGTTTGTTTTATCAGGTTGGAAGCTACCTAGAAGTGTTGCTCCTCCAACCTGCATGTGACTGCATCATAGCAGTAGAAGAGGCCATGAGATTATGACACAAGACACAAGAGATTATGCAGGTGCTTGAAACTTGAGCAGCACACACAAAATGCTAAACACAAAATACCCTGCAGATGCTGGGTTCAAAGCAACACTCACAACACGCTGGAGAAACTCAGCAGGTCGGGCAGCAACCATGAAAACGATGAGTCAATGTTTTGGGCTGGAACCCTTCATCAGGACTGAAGAGAGGAGGGGCAGAGGCCCTATAAAGAAGGTGGGGAGAGGGTGGGAAGGATAAGGCTGGTAGGTTAAGGGGAAAAACCAGTAAGGGGAAAGATCAAGGGGTGGGGGAGGGGAAGCAGGGAGGTGATAGGCAGGAAAGGTGAAGAAGGAATAGGGGAAAGCACAATGGATAGTAGAAGGAGGCTGAACCATGAGGGAGGTGATAGGCAGCTGGGGGAGGGGGCAGAATGAAATAGGGATAGGGGAAGGGAGGGGAAGGGAGGGGGAGGGAATTACTGGAAGTTGGAGAGTTCTATGTTCATACCAAGGGGCTGGAGACTACCTAGAGGGTATATGAGGTGTTGCTCCTCCAACCTGAGTTTAGCCTCATCATGGCAGTAGAGGAGGCCATGTATGGACATATCTGAATGGGAATGGGAAGCAGAGTTGAAGTGGCTGGCATCTGGGAGATCCTGTCTGTTGTGGCGGACGGAGTGGAGGTGCTTGACGAAGCGGTCCTCCAGTCTGCGTCGGGTTTCACCAATGTAGAGGAGGCTGCACCAGGAGCACCGGATGCAATAGACGACCCCAACAGACTCACAAGTGAAGTGTTGCCTCACCTGGAAGGACTGTTTGGGGCCCTGAATGGTGGCAAGAGAGAAGGTGTAGGGACAAGTGTCGCACTTACGCTTACAGGGATAAGTGCCGGGTGGGAGATCCGTAGGGAGGGACATGTGGATCAGGGAGTCGCAGAGGGACACACAAAATGCTGGAGGAATTCAGCCAGTCAGGCAGGATCTATGGACGGGAATAGCAGTTGACGTTTTAGGCCAAGATCCTTCATCAGGAAATAAGATTATAGACCAGCTAGCCTGATTACAGTGGTTGGCAAGATGTTAGATTCCATTATTAAGGATGAGTTTTTGAAGTACTGGGAGGCACATGATAAAATAGGCTGAAGTCAGCATGTTTCCCTAAAGGGAAAATCAAAACTGACAAATCAATGAAGTTTTCAAAGGGATTTGAGAACAGGGTTTAATGCCAGTATCTAAAATTGTTTTGAAATATAATTTCTCATCAGTTTCTAGAGCCACATAGTCATAGAGTACTACAGCACAGAAACAGGCCCTTTGGCCCATCTATTCCATGCCCAAACTATTATTCTGCCTCGGCCCATCCACCTGCATGTGAACCATTGCCCCCCAACTCATGCACTTATCTAAACTTCTCTTAAATGTTGAAGTCAACCCACATCCACCACTTCTGCTGCCAGCTTGTTCCACACCCCCACCACCCTCTGAGTGAAGAAGTTCCCCCTCAAGTTCCCCTTAAATATTTCACCCTTCACCCTTAATTTATGACCTCTAGTTCTAGTCTCACACAACCTCGGTGTAAGAAGCTTGCTTGCATTTATCCTGTCTTTACCCCTAATGATTTTGTATACCTCTACCAAGACCTCTCACTTCGTCTGACCAGTTAATTACAGTTAACCAAGGCAAAGAGATTTTAAATACAGTTACCTCTCATGCCAGTAAAGATAAAAGGATTTTGTCAAACCTGTTGTAGCTCAACTGCAACAGTGTACGTTAAAACTCTCCAAATAATACAGTCACTCTGCGAATATTGCCTGTGGTCTCTGTTCCACCTGAGAACCAGTTTGTTATTTGTACGTTGTGTTTAGGTACATTGTTTTTAAAAGTCAACCGATTTCCTACCCACCCTCACCGTCTACTTTTTGTATGTCCGTTATACTGACAGCATTAAACTTATAAATTAGCATTAAGAAGTTAAAACTGTTAGGGAGTAATTATTGTCAAACACAGAGAGTGAGAGGGTCACTAACGAATTGAAATTTTATTTTACGATTTGGTTGCAAATGCATCATTATGTTGATAAGAGAATTCATTGTTCTCTATTTAATCTGCTTACATTAAAAGTGATAACGCCCCTATCTGGATAGCAGAGACAGTTTACTTTTGTGGTTTTTGCTGATGCTGCATTGTATAAGTTTTATCTATAGGTTTCACAACTCGTTTTGTAAGAACTATAACGTGAACTGCTTTGTGGAACTTGTTGCTAAGGGCGGTGGGAGAAGAAGATACGTTAGGGGCATTTAAGAGACTCTGAGATAGGCACATGGATGAAAGAAAAATGGAGGGCTATGTTGGAGGGAAGGGTTTGATTGATCTTGGAATAGGTTAAAAGGCATATCGCATACAGTAGTGTCCAGTAATGACACCCCAAGAGCGGGTCCCGTTCCCAAAAAGAACCGAAGTCGGCGTGTAACTCCAAGTCAGAGTCTTCAAAAGAACCCTGAAAGGGGAAAATAGAGATATTAAAGACAGGAATAGAGCTGTTTCTGAAGATGAAAACAAAGGAGTCGCTGTTAGACGCCATTGTTCTCCTAAGCTCCAGTTGGTGTGCAGAAGAGCATCTCTGAACGCACAACACGTTGAATCTTGAAGTGGATGGGTTACAGCAGCAGAAGGCCATACCTGTATATAATAACACGACCACTGAGTATATCGGTTTCAGAACTCATTTTGTGAGAATTATATCGTGAGCTGCATGTGAACTGGTTTGTGGAATGAGGTCCATGTGGGAGGGAATGCTTAGATTGACCTTATAGTAGTGTCATAATTCTGCACGATATCATGAGCCAAAGGACTTTTATTATAGGACAAGGAGCTCCGTTGTAAAATGAGATGGTGGGATATAGAAATGAGCAGGAGGTGGTATGAGGTTTTCTGAATTCGCTTACATGGAGAAAAACCTAAGCACGAGAAAGTCTGCAGGTGCTGGAAATCCAAAGCAGCACAGACAAGATGGTGGAGAAACTCGAGCAGGTCAGGCAGTATCTGTGGAAATGGATGAACAGTCAACGTTCTGGGCCGAGACCCTTCTTCGGGACTGGAAAGGGAAGGGAAAGACGTCAGAATTAAAAGACTGGGGGAGGGGAAGGAGGATAGCTAGAAGGTGATCGGTGAAGCCAGGTGGGTAGGAAAGAAAAGGGGTGGAGAGGAAGGAAAGACCTGTTTACTTGTGGCTTATTTGAAGTGAACTTTACTTGCTCGCTTCAAGAACATTAAACCTGACAGAGCAATGAGTACTTTACCTCTGAGGCACGTGGGGTCAGAGTTGAGGGTTCATGGGATGGGAGTGGCTGGACATAGCCCCAGAGAAATGCGCTTTCTCTTCCCCAAACTGACCTCCCAGAAACAGCAACTGCACCAAGTTACAGACAGTGGAATCTGAAGCAATGAATAACCTGTCAGTGGAACTCAGCCAAGGAGGCAGCATCTGAGGAGTTATCTCCCTTACCTACTCTCAGTTCTGATGCAGAGCTTCTACACAAAGCATCAATTCTTTCATCTCCCGCTATGCACCGGCCCCCAACCCCGCCAACAAGTTGAGCTTGACCTGCTGAGTTCTTCCAGCAGTTTGTATGTAACTGTATCAATGTGACAGTTTTGGTACATCCAGCATCTGCAATTCTGTGAGCCTCATTCTGACAAGTTAGAAAGGGTTTCGTACAAAGTCTCAAAGTTTCGAAGTACATTTATTATCAAAGTGTGTGTAAATTACACAACCTTGAGATTTGTTTGCTTACAGGCAGCCACAAAGCAAGAGACCCAAAAGGACCCAATTTTAAAAAAATGACCAACCCCCAATGCACAAAGAAAGAGAAAAAAAACACAGATCATGCAAACAATGGAAGCGAGCAGCAATATTCTGAACCAAAATGAGTCCTTAGATCTAAAACCCAGAGCAGCCCAGAGTAGGCCCAAAGCCTCGATATCACTTCATCATATTAGTAGGCACGGATAACAGCAGACAGGGCAGTCCTCACAACCTCAAAGAGGAGTGAACATTGCAGGAGAGCGAGCCAAATCGGCTCTTGCCTCCATTATCCCATAGGAAACTGCAGGGAAACTAGGCACCTCGCTCCACAGTGGATGCTTCAGCAAATAAAGATGGCTCTCATCATATTAAAAGCAAGAGAAAATCTGCAGATGCTGGAAATCCAAGCAATGCACATGACTTGCTGGAGGAACTCAGCAGGCCAGGCAGCATCTAGGAAAAGAGTATAGTTGACGTTTCGGCCTGAAATGCTAACTGTACTCTTTTCCTAGATGCTGCCTGGTCTGCTGAGTTCCTCCAGCACTTTGTGTGCATTGCTCTTATCATACTTATGTCGGTTTACGTTGAGCCCATTCCCAGTAAAAAAAAATGTTATTTGGACAACTGAACCTACCAATGTCAAATTAAGCATCTGGATGCCTAAAGGACTGAGAATTTAAAGCATTAAACATGTGGGAAAAAGTTACATATGCAATGAAAGGCAACAGAGTATCTGCTTTCCACTGTAATTAACAAACCACTAATTGACACTAAGAGTCGATTTTGGGCCAAGACCCTTCATTTATTTCCGTCCATAGATGCTGCCTGAACTGATGAGTTACTCCAGCATTTTGAGAGTGTTTATCAACATGTTCATTGGGTAATCTCAGCGGTTAAGCCCGCAAAGCTTTCCTGGACGGAGACCTTCTCTTGATGAAAGGGACTTCTCACAGTTCTGCATGAGCAATGTCTTATTTTGAGATTCCCTCCAGAAATATAGGCACCCCACCCAGATGAATCCTCATTCTTGTATTCACACTATCAAGCCCAAAAGGATCTTTTGCATGTTTTGATGAGATTACTTACAGTACTGTGCAAAAGTCTTTGGCACACACACACACACACACACACACATACACCTATTTTTTTCTCTCACCCCTATGGGTGGTGTGAGTGTGTATTTTTCCCTCAATCTCGAGTTCTCTGCCAAAGTCCCGCGAGGTTGAGCGTTCAGCCCAGTATCCTTGCTGTTCCTAGTACTGCGCTCTTCTGGACCAAGATCTCAGATGGTGTTCCCGGGAGTTGTTGGGGCCACTCTCCCAGTCCAAGTGCTCCTGTCGTCACTGGGATTATTCTGACTTTAACCTTCCACATCCTTTCTCTCTGCTCTTTCAAGCCCAGCTAGTGTGCCTAAGACTTTTACAGAGTACTGTAGCAATTTTATGCATTGCACTTTACTGCTGGTGCAAAAAAAAATTGATTTCATTACGTATATAGTGACGATAAACCTGATTCTGATCTGGGTCTCTATTGTGGACTGAGAGTGGGAAGGGGCCAGGGAGATCGGAATCATCGTAAGGGAAGGGGGAAGGGAGAGGTGAGGGAGCGGGAAGCACCAGAGAGATATTCTGTAACGATCAATAAACCTATTGTTTGGAATCAAATGACCTTGCCTGGTGTCTCAGGGCTGGGTGGTTTAGAGGCTTGCATGCCTCAGTGATCTGGAGAGCTTTGTTGGCTGGAATCAGGCCTAATGCACTGGCTCTTTGTTGAGTCCCCCATGGCAAACCTGTACTTGACTCAATTTTCAAACCAAGATAGAAAGTAAGAAATCCCTTCTCTTCAAGGTTCAGCTAGACTTGAATTAGCTACTGGTCTCTCAGGGAAACATAATATCCCCATGCTTGTTTCCAGGATAAACTTTGGACTTGCCAGTCCAGTAAACACACCATTGATAGCAAGTCATAAACACAAGAGATTCTGCAGATGCTGGAAATTCAGAGCAACACACACTAAATGCCTGAGGAACTCACCAGGTCAGGCAGCAGCTCTGGAAAGGAATAAAGAGTCGACATTTTGGGCCTAAAACCTTCGCCCTGATGAAGGGTCTCAGCCCGAAATATTGACTCTTTATTCCTTTCCATTGATGCTGCCTGACCTGCAGAGTCCCTCCAGCATTTTGTGTGTGTGGCACCATTGGTAGTCAATATATGCAGGTCCTTTTAATCTGTAGCTCAGCCCTAGCTCAGATGTTCAGCTGTATTATCTGTTGCAAATCAGCAAAAGATTATGCGTATTTGTGAGCAATGTTTGCAGTGTTCTTTGAAAGTGAGCAGCCCAGTTTTCTCTCGTGATGTTTAGATTAACTCTTGCTTCAGCAGCTGCATAATTCTGCATTTTCCAACCAAGAGATAAATATCAAGCCTTCTGTGGTAGGGTTCTATGCTGTGTTATACCAACTGTGTTACAGGGCAGTGTATAACACAGTCATACACTACTACATGGCAGTGTCGCAGTTGGCGTAACGCTTCATGGCGCTAGCAATCACCAACCTGGGTTCAATTCTCCTCCTCCTCCTCCTGTGAGGAGTTTGTACGCTCTCCCAGTGACCACGTGCGCTTCCTCCGGTCGCTCTGGTTTCCTCCCCCATTCTAAAGTTGTGTGCTTAGCGTTGGTGAGTTGTGTGCATCATATGCTGGCGACACTTGCAGGCTGCCCAGCGCAAACCTCAGACTGTGCTGGTCATTGATCTAAAAGACGTATTTCACCGCTTTTCGCGATGTACATGTGATGAATAAAACTATCTTTGGAATACTGGCCTAAAGCTACCAGGCTAGCAAAACTTAAATATTAAACAAATTTCTCGCCTTTTTTTTAAACGAAATCAAGTACTTGTCTTTCTCATCTCTCATGCTAAAGTATTTTTCTTTATGGTGAGTCATAACGTATATGTGTGCATGTGGATATGTGTGTTCACGTGGAGTAACTCCCATCACACCTCCCTCCTCAACATCCACCCACCCACACACATGCACACCCGACCGCAGGCCAATATATTTATAAAATTATAGGACACCTCCACTCTAATTATGCAAGCAGCTGAGCGGAAGGAGCTGCAGGCACCCACGGTCCAGCTCAGCAGAGCTACCCTGTCAGACCCTGCAGGAAGCTTATCTGAGCTGATGAAGACAAATGCAAATTACAGAGAGAGCTCCTGGGAGTGAACACTGAGGCTGCAATTTGCTTGTTTGCTGAGTGACTTCGGAAACCATGCGAATGTCTTATGACTCTCATCTGAACCCCAAGTTTAAAATGCAGTGTTTACTCATTCTCCTGGATCAGGTATTTTGATAGTCTGGTAAATTTTATATTCTATAAATTCAGCGTGTGTGTGTGCTTGTGCATATATAAATGCACAGCATATATATAAATTTGGTGGTCTATAGGTGATTGCATGTACATATATACTGTGAATACACATGTATGTAAATTCAGTGTGTGTATGTATATAAATACCCAGCATATATATGTAAGTGTATGTGCATACATACAGTAAGCACACAGCATGTATGCTAATTCAGATCCTTCTGAAAGCCAGGATAGCCTTCCTCACTGTCCACTACACCCCCAACTTTGGGGTGATCTGCAAATTTGCTGATCCAGTTAACCACATCATAGTCCAGATCTTTGATATAGATGACAAACAATAACAGACCCAGCACCAATCCCTGTGGCATACTGCTAGTCACAGCCTTCAATCTGAGAGGCAACCCTGTATGACCACTCTCTAGCTTCTTTGACAAAGCCAATGTCTAATCCAAGTTGCTACCTCATCCTGAATGCCGAGCCACTAAACCTTCCTGACCAGCATCCCATGCAGGACCTTGTCAAATGCCTTATTAAAGTCCATGTAGACAACATCCACTGCCTTGCCTTCATCCACACTCCTGGTAACTTCCTCAAAAACCTCTGTAAGATTAGTTAGACATGACCTACATGCACGAAGCCACGGAGTGGACTTGGGGGTTGCTGATCGTGCTGTCGTTCTTCTCTCACTTGGTTTCGTGACAATCTGAAGAAGAAGAGATTCAGAGTTGTATACTTAGATAATAAATGAACCTTTGAACCTTATTATTTATTTTGTATTTGCATAGATTATCTTCTTTGCTTATCAGTCTGCGTTGTTTGTAGTTTTTCATTGAATCTTTTGTCGTTCTCTGTTCTGCTCTGTATATCTCATGGTAGTATATGGTGACATGTATGTACTTTGATAAAAAAATTACTTTGAACTTAAACACTCCCAGTAATGGCACCCTCACAACCCTCTGACTGCCCAAAGGATAAGCTTCCTATGCACGAATTTTGTTCCTACACACCTCGGTTTTAAATGACCACAGACTACATTTGAGACTCTCAAGAGGGACTGTTAGCAGAAACTTTGAGCTTTTCTACTCGACACGGTAGCGCCACAGTTAGCATAATGCTATTACAGCGCCAGGGACCCAGGTACAATTGCTGCTATTGCCTCTGAGGAGTTTGCACGTTCTCCTCATGACTACGTGGGGTACTTCCAGGTGCTCCAGTTTCCTGCCTCATTCCAAAGACATATGGGTTAGTAGGTTAATTGTTCACATGGGTGTAATTGGGTGGCGGGAACTCATTAGGCTGCGAGTGCCTGTTACCGTGCTGTATCTCAAAATAAAAACTAAAATGAAAACGATGGATAGCTCAGGTGTCTAAGACTTTTGCACATAACTGTATTTGTCAACATGGAGTTTGTAAATCAGGCGGATGCAAAGGATGTTGGGAATGGCGAGGGTGGAGTTCCGCCAGAACGGTGAGGGACAGGTGGCAGAGAAGGAGTGCCAGGCAAGTGGGGTGGTGCACATGCAGACACGCCCAGCCCTGAGACACCAGGCAAGCTCATTTGATTCCAAACAATTGGTCTATTGATTATTACAGAATGTCTCTCTGGTGCTTCCTGCTCCCTTCCCTCTCCCTTCCCCTTTTCCCAATCCTGATTCCCTTCTCCTTGCCCATTCCCACTCTCAGTCCACAATGAGGTCCATATCAGAATCAAGTTTACCATCACTCACCTATGTCATGATTTGTTTTTGTGGCAGCCGTACAGTGTAATACATAAAATTGCTACAGTACTGTGAAATGCAAGAAGTATCATAGGAAAAGCAGATGAGCAACACCTAGGATTATGATATTGTAGCCATTAGTGAGTCTTGGTTGCAGAAGGGGCAGGACTGGCAGCTCCCTGTTCTGGGGTTCAGTTGTTACAGATATGACAGAGTGGAAGGATTAAAGGAGGAGGGGTGGTGGTACTAGTCAGGGAAAATGTCATGGCAGTTCTCATTCAGAACAGGCTGAAGAATTCATCTAGTGAGGCGCTATGGGTGGAACTGAGAAATAAGAAAGGTATGACCACTTTAATGGGGCTATGTTACAAACCTCCCAAGAGTCGGAGGGATTTAGAGGAACAAATTTGCTGACAGATTGCAGACTGTTACAAGAAACATAAGGTTGTTATATTAGGTAATTTAAATCTTCCACATATTGACTGGGACTCCCATATTGTAAAATGATTAGATAGGTGGGATAGAGTTTGTCAAATGAGTTCAGGAAAGTTTCCTTAAATCAGTACATAGAAGTCCCAATGAGAGAGTGTGCGTACTTGATCTGCTATTATGGAATGAGACAGGGCAGGTGACAAAAGTTTGAGTACAGGAACACTTTGCTTCAAGTGATCACAATGCCATTAGTTTCAAAGTAAATATGCAGATAGCTCTGGTCCATGGGTTGAGGTTCTAAATTGGAGAAAGGCCACTTTTGATGGTATCAGAAAGGATCTGGCAATTGTGGATTGGGACTTGTTGTGTTTTGGCAAAAGTGTACTTGGTAAACGCGAGACCTCCAAAAGAAAAAATTTAAGAGTACAAAGCTTGTGTGTGCCTCTCAGAATAAAAGATAAAGATAGCAGGTGTAGGGACCCTGGTTTCCAAGAGATATCGAGATATTGAGGCCTGGTTAAAAAGGAGGTGTGTAGCAGGTATAGGCAAGCAGGAACAAATGGGACTCTTATGGAGTGTAAGAAATGCAAGGGAACATCTAAGAAAGAAAGACGGAGTTCTGAAAGAAGGCATGAGGTTGCCCTAGTAGGCAAGTAAAGGAGAATGCCAAGGGATTCTACAGATACATTAAAAGCAAAGGATTGTGAGAGAAAATTGGTCCTCTAGAAAATCAGAAGGATAATCCATGTGTGGAGCCAAAGGAAATGGGGGAGAGCTTCAGTAAAATTTTGCTTTTGTATTTACTCAGGAGATGGACAGAGTCAATGGAAGTGAGGCAAAGCAGTATCAACTTCATGGACTCAATACAGATTACAGAGGAGGAGGTGTTTTGCTGCACTGTGGCAACTTAGGGTGGATAAATCCCCAGGGCCTGACAAGATACTCCGTTGGACCCTGTGGGAGGTAAGTGCTGAAATTGCCAGGGTCCTAGCAGAGATATTGAAATCATCCATAGCGACAGGTGAGGTACTGGAGGATTGGAGGATAGCCAGTGTTGCTCCACTGTTCAAGAAAGGCTGAAAAGTAAACCAGTACTGAGAAAGTTATTGGAAGATATTCTGAGGGACCTGATATATAAATATTTGTGAAGACTTGGACCGACTAAGGATAGTCAGCATGGCTTTGTGCATGGTAAGTCATGTCTAACCAATCTTATAGAGTTTTTTGAGGAAATTTGATGAAGGCAAGGCAGTGGATGTTGTCTCCATGGTCTTTAGCAAGGCACTTGACAAAGTCCTGCATGGAATGTTAGTCAAGAAGATTCAGTCACTTGGCATTTAAGATGGGGTCGTAAATTGGATCAGACAGTGGCTTTGTGGGAGAAACCAGAGAGTGGTAGCAGACAGTTGCCTCTCTGACTGGAGGCCCGTGACTAGTGGAGTGCCACAGGGATCAGTACTGGCTCCATTGTTGTTTGAAATTATCTGGACGACAATGTGGTTAACTGGATCAGAAAATTTGTGGATGACACCAAAATTGGTGGTGTAGTGGACAGCGAAAAAGACTATCACGGCTTGCAGCTGGATCTGCATCAGTTGGAAAAATAGGTTGAAATATGGCAGGTGGAATTTAATGCAGACAAGTGCGAGGTTTTGCACTTCGCTACGACTAACCAGCGTAGGTCTTACACAATGTACGTTACGGCACTGAGGAATGTGGTAGAGCGAAGGGGCCTGGGAAAACAGGTCCATAATTCATTGAAAGTGGTGTTACAGGTAAATAGGGTCGTGAAGAAAGATATTACTTTACTTTATACTTTACTTTATAGTCGCCAAACAATTGATACTAGAACGTACAATCATCACAGCGATATTTGATTCTGTGCTTCGCGTTCCCTGGAGTACAAATGGATAGTAAATATTAAAAATTTAAATTATAAATCATAAATAGAAAATAGAAAAGAGAAAGTAAGGTAGTGCAAAAAAACCGAGAGGCAGGTCCGGATATTTGGAGGGTACGGCCCAGATCCGGGTCAGGATCCGTTCAGCAGTCTTATCACAGTTGGAAAGAAGCTGTTCCTAAATCTGGCTGTATGAGTCTTCAAGCTCCTGAGCCTTCTCCCGGAGGGAAGAGGAACGAAAAATGTGTTGGCTGGGTGGGTCGTGTCCTTGGTTATCCTGGCAGCACTGCTCCGACAGCATGCGGTGTAAAGTGAGTCCAAGGACGGAAGATTGGTTTGTGTGATGTGCTGGGCTGTGTTCACGATCTTCTGCAGCTTCTTTCAAATCAAGATTTGGTCTTCATAAATCAAAAACTTGGGTACAGAAGAGATGTCATGTTAAAGTTGTATAAGACATTGCTGAGGCCTAATTTGAAGTATCGTGTGCAGTTTTGGTCACCTACCTACAGGAAGGATGTAAACAAGGTTGAAAAGAGTACAGAGAAAATTTACAAGGTTGTTGTCAAGTCTGGAGGACCTGAGTTATTAGGAAAAATTGAATAGGTTAGGACTTTATTCCTTGGAAATGGAAGATTGAGCAGAGAGTTGATAGAGGTATAGAAAATTATGAGGGGTATAGATAGGGTAAATGTAAGCAGGCTTTTTCCTCTGAGGTTGGATGGGACTACAGCTAGAGGTCATGGGTTAAGAGTGAAAGGTGAAAAGTTTAAGAGGAATATGAGGGGAAACTTCTTCACTCAGGTGGTTGTGAGAATGTGGAAAGAGCTGCCAGCACAAGTGGTGCATGCAAGCTCGATTTCAATATTTTTAAGAGATGTTTAGATTGGTACATGGTGGAAGAACTCAGCAGGTCAGGCAGCTTACATGGAGAGGAATAAACAGTCAATGTTTTGCGCTGACACTCTGCATCAGGACTGGAAATGAAAGGGGAAGAAGGTAGTAAATGTGAATGTGGAGTTGAGGTGCCAGTTAGGTCAGCTATAACCTCATTAAAAAATAAGGCAGCCTGTTCCAGTTCCAGATTCACATGTTAGTAACTTAATGCTTAAGCCTTAGGCTGGGGGAGCAGACCAGCTGGTGTGTGTGTGTACATTCATTTAGATGAGGTCAGGGTTGAGGTTATCTCTAAAGCCTATCATAGTTCAAACGCACAGAGCCACACACTCATGAGTAATGGTGACCTAGGGTGTGGTATGAGAGGTTAGATAGAACCTGTGGAACTGGACTTTGTGTTACAACAGGAATGTCTGCAATACTGAGAAGACAGCAATAGCCAGCTGATGGCCTGTTTTATACTTCTATCAATTTTTATTCATTTAGACTTCGGTGCATAAAAAGATCGGTAAAGCCTAAAGCGGAGTACAAACGAGATTTACTCCCCACATCATAATTGAGTTTCTGAAATGACGTCCAATCAGCTGTTTGAAAGTACATAAAGGCCAAGCATTCGGAGGACACACCACAATCAACAGCGTACCAACGATGTCTCCTGACATGGCGGCGAAACGTTTGCAAGTGAATTACCAAGATTGAAGAACAACTCAACCCAACCAGAGTGTAAACTGCTCGACACGTTGCCCATCAAATATAATCCCGATGCTTCAGGAAACAGATGAATCTCTCTCTCTCTCACAAATATCGCCCGCAACAACTCTTTACCACATGTGCACGTGTGCGCACGCACACACGCACACGTATATACATAGAGACAAACACATAAATATGTGGAAAGAAAATCTTCTCCCACCAATGAGCACTGCCACAAGAAAGCAGCATCCATCATCAAGGATCCTCATCACTCAGGCCCTGCTCTCTTCTCACTACTACCTCCAGGCAGGAAGTATAGGAGATTTAAGTCCTACACCACCAGGTTCAGGAACAGTTGTTACCCTGCAACCATCAGCCTCCTGAACCAACATGGACAATGTCTCTTACCTCAATGCTGAAGAGACTCCGCAAGCTACAGACTCACTTTGAAGGACACTACAACTCGTATTCTCAATATTATTTATTTACTTGGTTTTAATTACGGTATTTGCATGATTTGTCTTCTTTTGCACATTGATTGTTTGTCAGTCTTTTTTTATGTATAGATTTTTATAATTCTATTGTATTTCTTTATTTCCCTGCAAATGCCTTCAAGAAAACTAATCGCAAGGTAGACATACATATTCTTTAATACTAAATTTACCTTGACTCTGACAAGGCCAGACAGATCTGCACAACCTGCCAATGCCTGTTAAATATGCATCTGGTACACAAGGTCATGTCCACACATATCGGGAACACAATATTTGTGGTAAAGACATCTGGCTATGCAAAGCCAATAAATATGAAAATATTATGAAACAAAGCTTTGCAACCATGTACAATAACTTCACAGCCACACCTTTCACCCACCCAGTTCCAATGCCAAACATTGCTCTGCACCAGGTCAATGGGTGTGTAAATATTAGAGAAACATTAACTGGTATGGAAACACCATTGCCCAAGGATGGAAAAGCCTGGAAAAGCTCATGGATACAACTCAGTCCATCACAGGCAAAGCCCTCCCCACCAATGAGCACATCTACAAGGAGCACTGCTGCAAGAAAGCAACATCCATCATCAAGGACCCCCACCATCCAGACCAGGCTCTCTTCTTGCTGCTGCCATCAGGAATGAGGTACAGAAGCTTAATGTCCCACAGCACCAGGTTCAGGAACAGTTATTACCCTCCAACCATCAGGCTCCTGAACCAGCGTGGATAACATCACTCAGTTCAACTCTGAACTGATTCTGCAACCTATGGTCTCACTTTGAAAGACTACAACTCATGTCCTCAGTGTGATTTATTTATATACTTATTTAATTGTTTTTGGTATTTGCACAACTTGTCTTCTTTTGCACATTAGTTGGTTGTTAGCCTTTGTTTGTGTGTAGTTTTTCATTGTATTTCTTTGTTCTACTGTGAATGCCCACAAGAAAATGAATCTCAAGGTAGTATATGGTGACACATACATACTTCGATAATAAATTTACTTTGACTTTGATAACCAGTGAATTGGAAAAGATTATTACAATGGGACTGGTGTATGAAAGAGGGGGTGGGGTGGAAACTGTGCACATATAGATAATTAAGTTGGCAAATACAATGGATTCTGGTTAATTGGAGCACATCGGGACCTGTACATTTTGGCCCAATTAAGTAGCTGCTTCAATTTGCTGAAGCTTCATGGAAATAGTTTTTAAAAGACTAACTACATTTAATTGAGAAACAAATTATCTATTTATATGAAATACAGAACAAATTAGAGCACGACCAATATTACTGCAGTGCTATACAACTATTTATAAACTGTTAACTCTATGCACGGTGCGGTGTCTAACGACCACACAACTGCATGCAACTGATGCTAGTTAGAAACTGTTGCATCCTCCAAATCTTCATTTTCATTGTAACATTTAAATTGATTGTCCATACCTTCAAATTCTTTGTTAAAGTAGTGAAATCGTTTCATTTTCACTTCCGGCTTTTTCCGGCATCTCCAAACCTGAATGCTTGAACCCACAGTAAGCAGCACAGTTCTGAATTGTCCTTCTGCTTATTTCTTGCCAACCATCAGTGGCAAAAATTACTGCGTTTTGAACACCAACAGATGCAAAAGACATTACTTAAAATCTGTTCACTGTAAGCATGGTGTGGTGTTGAACGGTCACACAAGCACACGTGACCTGACGTTAGTTAGAAACTGTTTGGCAAGTCTCCTGTCCTAATTAAGTGGCATGAGTCCCAAATAAATAAAGGGAATCCAGGGTTTTTTCTTGATTAGTTTTTGTTCTTTACAAGTTGTCTGAAATAAGTGGCTGTCCCGATTAACCAATAGTCCAATTGACCAGCATCCACTGCATACTGTACACGCTAACGATATTTCCTCTAGCCAAGAATTGCAAATGATACAGACGGATACTCAAGTGGCTGTCCTCACTAGGTTACACGTGCACAGATACAAACACACACAGAACACACATGCACAGACAACACTGAAATACATAGAGTACAACACTGAAACACACACACAATGATAAAATACACAGAACACACACACCTACAGCATTGTAATACACAGAACACGCACACACACTCGCGCGCTCACACACACCCACATGTGCGACAAAAGTATCACAAACACCAACAGATCTTCCTCCTCGATCAGCCTCCTATCCACCTGGTTCACGAGTTTTGATTTAAGATCAGTTTATTTCTACCGTACCATCAGGACAAGCACGATTAGTTGCCATCTGAATAAACATGATCATACTTCCATGTTTTCAAAAGGCTGCATCTTCAAAGCAAAATGACACGCTTTTTCAGGAGCTTATTATTTTAATTAGAACTCCGGATTAACAAGGTAAAGTGGCAGGCGTTGTGCAGGTTTAATGTTCACGACTCCTTACTTGAAACTCTAATTGCTGCCGTTCACTGTAATTAAGTTTCTTTTGAAGTGATTGCGGATTTATCTATCTATTCTTCTCCGTCAGCCCTCCTTCTCAATCAGTCTGATGTAAATTAGTTTCTTTTCTGGAATAATGCAAATTTAAATGCATGAATCAGGGCTCACTGTTTTCTTGGTCTTAGATGCCAGGTCTATAGCTTCCTTGCCAACAAAACCAAAGTCTATGCTGGGCCTAACACACTGATGCAATCACAAAATGGGCACATCAGCGGCTCCACTTTGTTAGGAGTTTGAGGAGATTCGGTACGTCGCTAAAGACTCTGACAAATTTCTGTAGATATATGGTGGAGAACGTTCAGACTGATATCAAGGCTTCAATGCACAGGAACAAAAGTGGCTTCAAAGAGTTATTGTCTCCACCAGCTCCATCACAGGCACAAATGTTTCCCGGCATCAAGGACATTTTCAAGAGGTGGTGGCTCAAGAAGGTAGATACATCACTAAGAACACTCACCATGCTGGACATGCCCTCATCTTGTTAATACCATTGGGAACCCACACTCATAGATTCAGGACTATCCTTTTCCCCTCCGCCATCATATTTCTGAATGTTCCATGAATGTTATTATTTAATTTTGTAATTTTTGGCTGGCGGAATGGAGATACGTCTCGATTAAAGGAGGTGTAAGGTTCTCCTTCCATCCACTAGCCTGCAGTTCACCCTTGGGCAAGGTGTAGCACTTGCTTAACTCCCTGATCAGAGTCACGTGAAGCCATGGGAGAAGGTGGCAGATGGTTGTATGAGCAGCTGGTGCATATCACAAGTCCTGGTAATGCGACCTCGGATGCCAGGCAGACAATCTCCAAAGACTATCGATAATGGCTGGGGTCACCCATCTTGTAAAGACACTGCCCGGAAGAAGGCAATGGCAAACCACTTCTGTAGAAAAACTTGCCAAGAACAATCATGGTCACGGAAAGACCATGTTGGCCCATGTCATACAACATGGCGCATAATGAATGAAAGAACTACTTCTATGTCTTTGTACAGCACTAATGCCACAAAACATGTCAGTCAGTGATAATGAATCTGATTCTGATTCTGATTTTGAGTTCTTGTCTTTCAGCTGAAATCTGCATCGCTGTGACTCCTCCAAGTCGGTCCAATATCCTGGGTCCCATGTTGTTCCACATGTATTAACTGGGAAGCAGTGGTCAAATAGGAAATCCAGTGAGCTGAGGAAATAAAACTATTCAGTAGGATCCATTAAGAAAATTCACCAGGCAGGGTATAGGAACAGTAACTTCTTTTTGTTCCTTTCGATTTCCAGATAGATTAAAATTAGTTCTAAAAAGGTAAAGTTCACCTCTTGTTCATTTGAGAGGGGATATTTCCATTACATTAAGGATAACGCGCCACCCTTTCCTCTCTCAACACACAAACACACGCACAATGATTTTACAAAATAACGATCCCCATTGTCTAGAGCTTCACAAGTCCTGCTGGAGTCATGTGCTTAATCCTGAACAAATGGCCTTCAACATCAATGAAAGCAAATGAAACAAAATGGAGTTCAGAACCTGAATCAGGCTTAATATCACTGACATACGTCATGAAATTTGTTGTTCTGCGACCGCAGTACAGAGCAATACATAGAAATGACTATAAGTTCCAATAAAAAATATAAAAATTAAGTAGTACAAGAAGAGAGTAAAAAAAAATGTTCATGGATTCATGGTCCACTCAGTAATCTGATGGCGATTAAGATTCACAGCATCTCTCAAGTAAAATCTCAACATGGGGTGAAAATGCAAATAAATATCTGCAGATGCTGGAAATCTGAAATCAAAGCAGAAAATTCAGAATACACGTATCATGTCAGACAGTCCCTGTATTGGTATTGGTACTGGTTCATTATTAATGCTTGTAGCAAGATACAGGGAAGTTCTTGCCTTGCATACAGTTCACACAGATCAAATCATTCCATGGTGCAATGAGCTAGAATAAGGTAAAACAATAACAATGCGGAATAAAGAGTAAAAACGACCAAAAAAAGTGCAGTGCAGGTAAACAATAAAGTGCAAGATTGTAATCAGGCAGATTGTGAGGCTGTAGAAAGTGGAACAGAGTTAACAAAGAGTGTCAGACCTGAACTTCACAGATGCTGCCTGACCTGCTGAGTCTTTATGACATTTTCTGGTTTTAGAAGATACAACAGTACAATACTGGCAGACCATTTGACCACTATTTTGTGCCGATCTTAATGCCAATTTATATTGTGTCCTTCTCCTGTGCTCCTGTCTATCATCCATATCCCTCCATTTCCGTCATGTTCATGGTTCTGTCTAAAAGCCTTTTGCACTCTGCCCATAACAACCATTATCTTTGATACCCTAGTCCCTACACCTAACCCTGCCCTATCACCTAAACTTAAATGCATGCCCTCTGGTGCTTGACATTTTGACATCTGGAGGAACTCAGCAGGTTAGGCAGCATCTATGAATGGGAAATAAACAGTCAATGTTTTGGGCCAAGACCCTTCATCATGAGATGTTGCTTCTCACTTCATACCCCCTCCCCCACCCACCCACCTTCCCCCTCACCTGGTCTCACCTACCACCTGCCCACTGACACTCCTCCCCCTCCCCCTACCTTCCTATTCTGGCTTCTTCCCCATTCCTCTCAGGTTCTGATGAGGGGTCTCGGCCCGAAACACCAACTGTTTATTTACTCCTCTCTACAGACTCTACCTGACCTGTTGAGTTTATCCAGCGTTTTGTGTGTGATGCTCAAGATTTTCAGCATCTGCAGAATCCCTTCTATTCTTTAAACATTATAATCTTACCTGCCCCTAGCAATTCCTTCAGCAGATTTTTCTTCATACCCATCTCCTTACATCTGAAAAACTTGACTCTCTGGTCCCCTTTACCGCTTCCCCCTAGTTTAAACCCCCTACACCGAAAAAAGTTTAGATTTTTGTCACAATGTGCGCTAGCAATATCAGAATCCAAATGGGGAGCAAAGACAGACACCAATGTAGAGACAGCAACGAAAGTCTATTCACAAGAATTCCAAAGAATATTGATGGCTTGGCTGGGCAACACCACGGGAAGTAACATTCTCAAAACTAGGACCTCGCTATTAGCACTAACTGGGCATCCACTTAAATAATACGAGTAACATGGATTCTCTGAGCCTATCAAAATAAACTTAACAACAATTAACCAGAGCCCAATACTCTCCAGTGACCCACAGAGGCCCAGAGAGCTCATCGCAGATTTTCCTATCCTGGGAAAAAGAGATCAGGCAGAAGGGCCTACGCTACTTCAACGACTGCATCGGTGCTGCTTCCCGCACCCAGGCCGAGCTAGTCGACTTCATTGACTTTATCGAATTTCCACCCTCCCCTCAAACTTACCTGGTCCATTTCCAACACTTCCCTCCCCTTTCTTGATCTCTCTGTCTCCATCTCTGGAGACACCTTATAAGCTGACGTCTATTACAAACCTACTGACTTTCACAGATACCTGAACTATACCTCTTCCCACCATGTTATTTATAAAAATGCCATCGTCCTTCTCTCAATTCCTCCATTGCCACCGCATCTGCTGTCAGGATGTTAAAAGGCCTGAATAGATTAGATATGGCAAAGTAATTTTCCATGGTAGGGGAGACTAGGACAAGAGGGCATGACTTCTGTATTGAAGGACGTCCATTTAGAACAGAGATGTGGAGAAATTACTCTAGTCAGAGGGTGGTAAACCTATGGAATTTGTTGCCATGGGAGGCTGTGGAAGCCAAGTCATTGGGTGTATTTAAGGCAGGGATAGATAGGTTCTTGATTAGTCAGGGCATCAGAGGGTATGGGAAGAAGGCAGGGGAGTGAGGGTGACTAGAAGAATTGGATCAGCCCATGACTGAATGACAGAGCAGACTAGATCGGTCAGATTGCCTATTCCTGCTCCTATATCTTATGGTCTTATGGATGAGGCTTTTCTTTCCAGAATGAAGGAGATGTCTTCCTTCTTTAAAGAAAGGGCCTTCCCTTCCTCCACCATCAACGTTGTCCTCAACCACATCTCTTCCATTTCATGCCCTCACCCCATCTTCCCACTACCCCACCAGGGATAGGGTTCCTCTTGTCCTCACCTACCACCTCACCAGCCTCCGTGTCCAGAACATAATTCTCTGGAACTTAAACCATCTCCAACAGGATCCCACCACTAAGCACATCTTTCCCTCCACCCAACTTTCTGCTTTCTGCAGGGATCACTCTGTATTCAACTCCCTTGTCCATTCATTTCTCCCCACTGATCTACCTCTTGGCACTTATCCTTGCAAGCAGAACAAGTGCGACACCTGCCCCTGCACCTCCTCCCTCACTACCATTCACGGACCCAAGCAGTCCTTCCAGGTGAGGCAACACTTCACCTGTGAGTCTGCTGAGGCCATCTATTGTATCCAGTGCTTCCGGTGTGGCTGCTTGTATATCGGTGAGACCCAAGATAGATTGGGAGACCACTTCGCCGAGCACCTACACTCTGTCCACCAGAAAAAGAGGGGTCTCCCAGAGGCTACTCATTTTAATTCCACTTTTCATTTCTATTCCAACATGTCCATCCATGGCCTTCTCTACTGTTGCAATGAGGCCACACTCAGGTTGGAGGACCAACACCTTATATTCCTTCTGCATAGCCTCCAGCCTGATGGCATGAACGTCAATTTCACCAACTTCTGGTAATGCCCCCCCCTCCCCATTCTCCATTCCCATTTCCCCCTCTCACCTTATTTCCTTACCTGTCCGTCGCCTCGCTCTGGTGCTTCTCCTCCTTTTTCTTTCTTCCATGGCCTTCTGTCCTCTCCTGTTAGATTCCCCTTCTCCAGCCCTGTATCCCTTTCACCAACCAACTTCCCATCCCTTTACTTCACCCCTCCCCCTCCCAGTTTCACCCGCCATCTTGTGCTTCTCCCTCTGCCCTTTTACTCTGACTCATTATCCTCTTTTGCCAGAGTTGCTGAAGACTCTTGGCCCAAAATATCAACAATACTCTTTTCCACAGGCACTGCCTGGCCTGCTGAGTTCCTCCAGCATTCTGTGTGCGTTACAGGCAGAAGGATAGCAGGTTTACCAGAACTCACATGTATAGATACTAGTGCAAACCAGACAGAGAACTGCTCTTGTTAATGATATGGGAATTGTGGTTAAGGAGATTGGTGATGGTATTGCTTTCCTGAGGAAGCAAAGACTTTGGGGAGCCTTCTTGACATCAACGTGGTTGGATGAGGACAAACTATTGGTGATGATCACACCTGAGGTCTTGAAGATCTCAACCCTCTCAACCTTGACACCATTGAGGTAGTTAGGATCGTCAGCACCTCCCCCCTTTCAGAAGTCAATGACCAGCTCTTTTGTTTTGTTGACATTGAGGGAAAGGTTGTTATCATGACACCGTGCCACTAAGACCTCTATCACCTTCCTGTACTCTGACTCAACGTTATTTGACACGTGGCTCACTGCAGTGGTATCATCTGCAAGATGGAGTTAGAGGGGAATGTGGTCACGCGGTCACTAATGTACAGGGAGAGGAATAGGGGGTTGAGGATGCAACCTTGTGGAGCACCAGTGTTTAGAACAGTCATGGTGGAGATGCTGCTGCCTTTCTTCACTGCTTGTGGCCTGTTGGTCAAAAAAGCAAGGAGCCAGTTGCAGATGGAGGTATTATCTCCCAGGGTCCAGAGTTTGGTGATAAATTTGCTTGGAGTAATAGTATAGAAGGCAGAACTGTAGTTGATAAAGACTAGCCTGATACAAGTGTCTTTACTGACCATATGCTCCAGGGATGAGTGTAGGGCCCAGTAGCATGACTCATGCCGTAGACCTATTTCAGTTGTAGGCAACTTGCAGTGGGACAAGATTGTTTGAAAAGTTGGAGTTGATGCATGGCATGACCGGCCTCTCAAAAATCTTCATAATGGCAGACCATAAGATGTAGGAGCCTCTGCACCATTCAATCATGGCTGATCTACTATCCCTCTCAACCACATGCTCCTGCCTTCTCCTCATAACCTTTGATGGCCTAACAAATCAACCTCCACTTTAAATATACACAGTGACTTAGCCTCCACAGCTAGTGTTAGAGCCTTTGGGATTATTGTCAGATTTCGAAGACTGTTAATTCTAAGTGACAGAGCTATTAGTCACCACTGCTGTCAATCATAATGTTGGGACAACTGGACTGAGAAGAAGAACGTTATAAACAAAAGTATCAGACACCTGTCTTGTAAAGTGAAAGCATTGTTAACTGATTTGTCTGAATTAGTATGAGTTCAGTTCTCAATTTCAACCAAATTGAACTTGAATGTCATCTTGAAGACTTGCTGGCTTTAAGTGTACACAGAAAATGTGTGTGTGTGTGTGTGTGTGTGTGTGTGTGTGTGTGTGTGTGTGATGTGAAATGCTATTAGAGGCATTGAAAATCCTTGAGAAAGGATTTTAACATTAATAATTTTCTGAGGGAATTAAGAACATTTTGGTAGTGCAAAGATTTCTAATTGAATACTCAGTGGTCACTTTATTAGGTACAGCTGTACAACTGCTTGTTAACACAAATATCCAATCAGCCAATCATGTGTCAGCAACTCAATGCATAAAAGCATACAGACATGGTCAAGAAGTCCAGATCAAACATCAAAATGGAGGAAGAAATATGATATAAGTGACTTTGACTGTGGAGTGATAGCTGGTGGCAGACGGGGTGGTTTGAGTATCTCAGAAACTGCTGATCTCCTGAGATCTTCACGCACAACCATCTCCCGAGTTTACAGAGAATAGTGCGGAAACACAAAAAATATCCAGTCAGTAGCAGTCTGTGGACGAAAATGTCCTGTTAGTGAGAAAAGCTAACATTCAGAGGAGAATGACCAGACTGGTTCGAACCGACGGTAACTCAAATAACCACGTGTTACAACAGTGGTGATCAGAAGAGCCTCTCTAAATGGACAACAAGTTGAACCTTGACGTGACAGGACCTTGCTAAGACAGCAGAGGACCATGAACTCAATGGCCACTTTACTAGGTACAGGAGTTGCCTAATAAAGTGGCAACTGTGTATATTTGAACTGCCCAACTGCAGGGTTCATGAACTGAATATCACTGTCTTGTACACAGGGTCAATGGGATTGCACAATACACATTGCCTGCATTTGGTGAGGGTAAGTGTTAAGCATCACATTAACAGAAGCAGGACTCTCCTGCGGGAGCTCATTGCTGGCAGGAGGTGGGAGGCGTTGCTGTTGGCAGAGCTGTGTTGCCTAAGCTTCCTTCTTTTGTCAACAAACTTCAGCAGCGTGACCTGTCAGGTGAAAGTCACCAGCTCAAAGCAGAACAGCAAATCACACTTTCCCAACACAGCAAACAACCTCAGCAGATTTTGGACTGAGCTAACAAATATTGCCACTTCCTAAATGAGACCAAACTTGCAACTGCTGACTTTCTGGCCCAGTAAAAAGCCAAAGCACAAAACTATGAGTAATGCTTCGTGGATCACTGCAGAAACACTGCTCTGCCCAATGCATTCTCTGACCGTGATCTTCTATCCATTAAAAGTGATGCATGTGGATTACTAGCCAAACGATTTCCACTATGTGAAATGGGAAATATGAAACAGAAAATCTAACCAATCAGCTATACTTTAATGCCTTTGCAGAAATATTTTTGGTTGGTATTTCCAACTAAAACATGGAATGTTCTTTCCGAGCACCTTTACTCTTACAAAAAATAAAATATGGCAACAATTACGGAGTTCTTTGTCACTTCATGTTGCATCCTAGACATTACTCATTCACTCTTTAGTCCAAGGTGTTACGCATGTTTATAATTGTGTTTTCTTTTCCAAGGTCACTTTCTCCTATGTACGTCTAAGACAGGACCAGCCTTAAACTAATTCCGCCTTATCATTATGCAGCTGTGATTGGAAACTCCATAATCTGATATGTGACCATACGACACAGGAGTAGACTTCGGCTATTTGGCCCATTGAGTCTGCTCCGCCATTCCAGCATGGCTGATTCACGATCCCTCTCAACTCCATTCTCCTGCCTTTTCCTCATAACCTTTGATACCCTTACTAATCAAGAACCTGCAACACACCAAGTTACTGGTGAACGCAGCAGGCCAGGCAGCATCTCTAGGAAGAGGTACAGTCGACGTTTCGGGCCGAGACCCTTCGTCAGAACTAACGGTCTTGGCCTGAGATTTCAGCTATCAGCTTTAAATATAAGACCATAAGGCATAGCAGCAGAATTAGGCCATTTGGCACATCGAGTCTGCTCCACCATTTAATCATGGTTCAACCTTTTCTCCCCCTCCTCAGCCCTACTTCCCAGCCTTCTCCCCATAACCTTTGATGCTGTGTCCAATCAAGAACCTATCAAGCTCTGCATTAAATACACCCAATGACCTGGCCTCCACAGCTGCCTGTGGTAATAAATTCCACAAATTCACCACCCTCTGGCTAAAGAAATTTAGCCATCTCTGTTTTAATTGGATGCTCCTCTATCCTGAGGTTGTACCCTCTTGTCCTAGACTCCCCCACTATGGGAAATATCCTTTCCACATCTACTCCATCTAGGCCTTTCAATATTTGAAAAGTTTCAATGAGATCCCACCTCATCCTTCTAAATTCCAGTGAGTACAGACCCAGAGTCATCAAATGTACCTTGTATGATAACCCTTTCATTCCTGGAATCATCCTTGTGAACCTCCTCTGAACCCTCTCCAATGCCAGCACATCTTTTCTAAGATGAGGAGCCCAAAACATTTCACAATACAGAAGGTGAGGCCTCACCAGTGCCTTATAAAGCCTCAGCATCACATCCCTGCTCTTGTATTCTAGGCCTCTTGAAATGAATGCTAACATTGCATTTGCCTTCCTCAGCACTGACTCTACCTGCAAGTTAACCTTTAGGGTGTTCTGCACAAGGACTCCCAAGTCCCTTTGCATTTCAGATTTTTGGAATTTCTCCCCATTTAGAAGATAGTCTGTACATTTATTTCTTCTCCTAAAGTGGATAACCATGCATTTTCCAACATTGTATTTAATTTGCCACTCTCTTGCACATTCTCCTAATCTGCCTAAGTCCTTCTGCAGCCTCCCTGTTTCCTCAACACCACCTGCCCCTTCACCAATCTTTGTATCATCTGCAAGCTTGGCAACAAAGCCATTTATTCCATCATCTAAATCATTTATATACAGCATAAAGAGAAGTGGTCCCAACACCAACCCCTGCGGAACACCACTAGTCACTGGCAGCCAACCAGAAAAGGATCCTTTTATTCCCACTCGCTGCCTCCAATCAGCCAATGCACTAACCATGCCAGTAACTTTCCTGCAATACAATGGGCTCTTAACTTGGTAAGCAGCCTCATGCGTGGCACCTTGTCAAAGGCCTTCTGAAAGTCCAAATATACAACATCCACTAAATCCCTTTTATCTATCCCACATGTATTCTCCTCAAACAATTCCAACAGATTTGTCAGGCAAGATTTTTCATTAAGGAAACCATGCTGATTTGGACATACCTAATGATTTGGCCTTCACAACCATTTGTGGCAATGAATTCCACAGATTCACCATCCTCTTTAGGAAACATCCTCTCCACATCCACTCTTGCCTAAGCCCTTGCTGTGCTGCGGTTTATAGGTAGGAAATGGAGTTGGAAATGGAGCAAAATTTGAGGCTGAGTTTCCACTGTAGGGCTGACAGAGTTACTGCTAAACAAAGGCAAAATCTAACTCAGGGGTTGGCAACCTTCTTGCCTCTGTGGGCCGGATCGCGTATTAATGAGCGGACGGTGGGCCAGATAAATGCCATTAAAAACTTGAAATACGGGAATTATCCATTTAAATATATCTAGTTATGTTTTGCCTCAAATTAATGAATAACGCATGCTAGAAAATCATTTGTGCTTAACCAAGGATGCCAATTAGCAATCAAAGAACTTAGTTTAGTTGCAATTTATTTCAATCAAGGCATCTTTTGAATCAATTAAAAGGACACAAAGAATCTTTAAACATAAAACGTATGAACATGATGCATTGAATGGTGGTAAATTAAGTATAATAAAAAAGAAAATTTAAATGCAAACAGTCAATAAATCAATGTGAAACTTGATGCTGTTTCAGGCAGCATCTCTAGGAAGAGGTACAGTTGACGGTTCAGGCCCAGACCCTTCGTCAGGACTAACTCAACGCAGCAGGCCAGGCAGCATCTCTAGGAAGAGGTACAGTCGACGGTTCAGGCCCAGACCCTTCGTCAGGACTAACTCAACGCAGCAGGCCAGGCAGCATCTCTAGGAAGAGGTACTGTCGATGTTTCAGGCCGAGACCCTTCGTCAGGACTAATCGAAGGAAGAGTGAGTAAGAGATTTGAAAGTGGGAGGGGGAGGGGGAGATCCAAAATGATAGGAGAAGACAGGAGGGGGAGGGATGGAGCCAAGAGCTGGACAGGGGATAGGCAAAAGGGATACGAGAGGATCATGGGACAGGAGGTCCGGGGAGAAAGACGGGGGGGGGGAACCCAGAGGAGGGGCAAGGGGTATAGTCAGAGGGACAGAGGGAGAAGAAGGAAAGTGAGAGAAAGAATGTGTATATAAAAATAAATAACGGATGGGGTACGAGGGGGAAGTGGGGCATTAGCAGAAGTTAGAGAAGTCAATGTTCATGCCATCAGGTTGGAGGCTACCCAGATGGAATATAAGGTGTTGTTCTACCAATCTGAGTGTGGCTTCATCTTTACAGTAGAGGAGGCCGTATATAGACATGTCAGAATGGGAATGGGATGTGGAATTAAAATGTGTGCCCACTGGGAGATCCTGCTTTCTCTGGCGGACAGAGCGTAGGTGTTCAGCAAAGCGGTCTCCCAGTCTGCGTCCGGTCTTGCCAATATATAGAAGGCCACATCGGGAGCACCGGAAGCAGTATATCACCCCAGCCGACTCACAGGTGAAGTGTCGCCTCACCTGGAAGGACTGTCTAGGGCCCTGAATGGTGGTAAGGGAGGAAGTGTAAGGGCATGTGTAGCACTTGTTCCGCTTACATGGATAAGTGCCAGGAGGGAGAGCAGTGGGGAGGGATGGGGGGGACGAATGGACAAGGGAGTCACGTAGGGAGCGATCCCTGCAGAAAGCAGAGAGGAGTGGGAGGGAAAGATGTGTTTAGTGGTGGGATCCCGTTGGAGGTGGCGGAAGTTATGGAGAATGATATGTTGGACCCAGAGGCTGATAGGGTGGTAGGTGAGGACCGGGGGAACCCTATTCCTAGTGGGGTGGCGGGAGGATGGAGTGAGAGCAGATGTACGTGAAATGGGGGAGATGCGTTTAAGAGCAGAGTTGATAGTGGAGGAAGGGAAGCCCCTTTCTTTAAAAGAGGAGGACATCTCCCTCGTCCTGGAATGAAAAGCCTCATCCTGAGAGCAGATGCGGCGGAGACGGAGGAATTGCAAGAAGGGGATGGCATTTTTGCAAGAGACAGGGTGAGAAGAGGAATAGTCCAGATAGCTGTGAGAATATCCAGATCTCCCCCTCCCCCTCCCACTTTTAAAACTCTTACTAACTCTTCCTTCAGTTAGTCCTGACGAAGGGTCTGGGCCTGAAACGTCGACTGTACCTCTTCTTAGAGATGCTGCCTGGCCTGCTGCGTTGAGTTAGTCCTGACGAAGGGTCTGGGCCTGAACCGTCGACTGTACCTCTTCCTAGAGATGCTGCCTGGCCTGCTGTGTTCACCAGCAACTTTGATGTGTGTTCCTTGAATTTCCAGCATCTGCAGAATTCCTGTTGCTTGATGCTGTTTGTTGCTTGAAAGCTTCTTGATATTGGGTGTCAGACTTGTTGATGCCAAGGGCAAGACATTATCCAGACGGGCATCAGTCAATCTTGTTCGCAAATCGTTCTTGGTGTGCTTCATTTTTGAAAATAATTGCTCACACAGATATGTGCTGCCAAACTATGATGCCATTTTCTTGCATGGTCCACTAAGTTAGGATACTTCCCACTTGGATGAATATATTTTCTAAAGAAGTCAAGCACTGACATATCTTCAGAATGAAATTTCGATCTCAATATGTCGTCACACTGCATCTCAATCAATTCCATTTGAACAATTTCTGATGCAGTGTCCATCCACTTCCACATCAAATGGAGTAGCAAACAGCTTGAACTCATTTGCATGCAAGTGAAAATCAGCAAAACGAGATGAAAACTCTTTTCTCAATTCTTGGACCATGTTCACAAAAATGCCTGTATCTTGTGCTTTACTTTTTTGAAAAGTGGAAAAATGTGCACAATTTCCACAACTGCACTATGGCGGGTCTCGTAATGTCGCCTGATATTTGCCAGCTTCTTCACAGCAACATTTTCTAGGCAAATGAGACAAGCGGGTTTCCCAGCATGCTCGATGAAGAAGTAATCTAGTGTCCAAGTGTCTTGGAAATCTCGGCACTCAGTGTCTACCTTCCTACATTTTGCATTCATTGCCATTGGAATATTTTTCTTCGATTTTATTTTGAAACGCAAGTTATTCAACAAGTATCGTAGCATATGTAAATATCTGCATATTTAGCGTGGATTTCTTGTTAAAACACAGTGACTGTTTCTGTTTACAAATTTGAACGATCCCATCTGAAAACCTGCATGTGCACGGAGAGTATCTAATACATATTAATAAGGTAGTCTGCCTTCCCGTCATTCGTATATACCAGTGTTCGGTTTGGAACAAAACGGAACCTGGGGCCAGTGTAACAAGACGCCATGCAGGTCTATCAGTGTGGTCGCGTGAAACACTCAGAATAAGGAAAAATTGCTCACAGGCCAGATAAGCATAGTATCTCAATATTTGCTTGCGGGCCGTAGGTTGCCTACCCCTGCTCAAAGTCCTCATATAGTCAAGGTCAAAATAAATTTATTAACAAAGTGCATACATGTTACCATATTCTACCTTGAGATTCATTTTCTTGCAGGTATTTACAAGAATATAAAGAAGTAAGATATATGAAAGCTATACACAAACTAAGACTGACAAACAACCAATGTGCAAAAGAAGACAAACTGCAAATAAGTACTGAGACTGATAATGTAAGTTGTAGAGTCCTTGAAAGTGAGTTTGTAGGTTGTAGAATCAGTTCAGAGTTGTGGTGAGTGAAGTTATCAGGAGCCTGATGGTTGTAGCATAATAACTATCCTTTAACCTAATACTAGTGAGAAGAGAGCATAGCCTGGATGGTGGAGATCCTGGACAATGTGCACTGTCTGCCCCACCGCTGAGCACATTGTCACAGGAAAGCAGCATCCATCATCAGGGATTCCCACCACACAGGTTATGTTCTGTCATCAGGAGCCTTAGGATTCACACTACCAGGTTCAGGAGCCTCAGGACTCACACTACCAGGTGTAGGAACAGTTATTAGCCCTCAACCGCCTCTAGCTCTTGAACTAAACGGGCCAACTTCACTTGCCCCATCTCTGAAATGTTCCCACAACCAATGGACTCACTTTCAAGAGCTCTTCATCCCAAGTTCTCAATATTTATTGCTTATTTATTTATTTGTTATTTTTACTCTTTCTTCTTTTTTTTGCATTTGCACAATTTGTTGCCTTTTGTACGTTGGTTGTACACCCAGATGGTGCGGTCTTTCATTGATTCTATTACGGTTATAGGATGGGCAACTGCTGGTCTTCCATACAGCCTTGCCCAGGCCTGTGCCGTGGAGAGTGAAGACTTTCCAGGCTCAGATCCATGGTCTTGCAAGACTAACGGATGCCTTTATTTATTTATTGGATTTATTGAATATGCCACGAGAAAATGGATCTCAGGGTTGTATGTGGTGACATATGTGTACTTTGATAATAAATTTACTTTGAACTTTGCTTTCTTGTGGCAGTGCTCCGTGTAACTGTGCTCAATGGTGGGAGGACATTGTCATATACGGGGCTGAATTTACAACTTTCTGTGGAACTTTCCTGTTTCTGGACATCGTTGTTTCCACGCCAGGCTGGGATGGAACTAGTTAGGATATAGATGCTAATGAGCCCATAGAACTGGAATTGAAATTGGTTTGTTATTGTAACAGGTACTGAGACACAGTGAAAAGCTTTTCCTGCATACTGTTCATACAGGTCAAATCATTTCCCTGTGCATTGAGGTAGAACAAGGTAAAATAACAACAATGCAGAATAAAGTGTTAAGGCTACAGAGAAAGAGCAGTACAGGTAAACAAGACCGTCATGAGATAGACTGTGAGATGAACAGTCCAATTTATCATACTATGCAATGAAAGCAAGACTACAGCAGAACAGATCACCCCAATGTTCTGCCTAAGACTTATCCCTCTGGCCAGAATACAGCAGAAAGCAACAAATATAATTGTGTTACTATGTGGGGAAAATTGTCACATACAAAATAGCTCCTACCTCACTTTCCAATCAACAATGACAACGCATCAGAGTTCTTGACATAACCACACAGGCCTTTGGGTTGTCTGAGGTTGCAGAAGGTGCTGCATCGATACAACTTTCTCTTTATTCTTATGCACAAAGTGTCAGGGCACCACTGCACAGGGTCACTGCTTAGCTTTGTTGGATCTTCGGTTAACTTCTGATCCTTCTGGTTCTTCCGGGAGTCAAAAATGGCGAGCAGTCTTAATTCCAAGATTCCGGTTTATCTTAGAGTACAAGCAAACTACATAAGGAGTTGAAAAGCGACACTAAGAAGTGAATAAATGATGCGAAGAGTGGTGTAGAGTCAAAAGAATGAAGAAAACCAAGATGGCGCTTCTGAAAAATCTATCACTTTTAAAAGTAGGATAAAAGAAATTCCTTAGATATGAATGAATTAATTAATAGGCTACATAATTAAAACAATTACATCACATAGGTTAATGTGCTAATACTTAGTCAATGAAAAATGAGAAGGGTGATAAACCAAGCAACACACATCAAAGTTGCTGGTGAACGCAGCAGGCCAGGCAGCATCTCTAGGAAGAGGTACAGTCGACGTTTCGGGCCGAGACCCTTCGTCAGGACTAACTGAAGGAAGAGCTAGTAAGAGATTGGAAAGCAGCTAAACCATTAGTTTAGCTGCTATACCGCTTTCTGCCAGTGTGTGAAAAGACACGGGTTTGTTAAAAAGTACAAATCTTATAAAAATGTATTATTTTTAAAAAGCCAGTGGTTTCTCACAGCTTTCAGGTCAAATTTAACCATTGGTCAACAAGTACACAAGTCTGTCAAATGTTTTCATTGGGTGCAACTGCAAATATTGTTCTAGGAAGCACAAGACTTAGACCCTCCTGAGAGCTCAGCAGTTATATGTACTACTATGTGTGATAGTGACTCATACCAAACAAGAAGGTCCTCCTGGGTGCTAATTATAGACAGGGTGCTTCAAGGGTAGCTTTTAGCAAACCCAGAGTGGAGGCTGCAGAAAACCACAAGCAGGGTTCCAACTCCTAATCACAAGTGCAGTCCCTTCTGGAAAATGCACATGGCTTCTTCATCCATGCTTGAGTGACCTGTAACCACCAGTGCTCGAGTTAACCAGCAAAGAGTAGCTGCCACCTGTGACGTGAATGAGAGTCGCGTGCTTGGCTGAGTCAGCTTATGCAGCAGCGCAGCGACAAACAACGCAGATGTCCAGTTCACTCCATCAAACTTGGAATGAGGCGCCTTCTTACGAGAACTCGGTGATTAGAATATTAAACTATTCTAGGCATGGTTTTATCAACAGAACTAAATGCAAGTCCTGCTTTATTTTTCTTCCGGCAATGCTGACGAAACGATGGCTAATACAATGCCAAATGGTGCAGGTGCAGATGCTTATGGTGGAGAGAAACAGCTTGCAAAAAAAAAAAGAACTGAAACCAGAGAATAAATTATTTTAAAACATGCTTTGCTTATCCTATATGTGTCTCTCTGCTCTCAACAGCGCCAGTCAAGCGAGTCGATATGTGCAGTCTGGAATGAACCACATTCATTGTTGTGACTGATCGATGCAAAAGGCCAGAGGCATTTCCCTCACACACACATTCCGGAACACCGGGAAACCTCTGGCATACCAAAATATTCTCTATGTAAGTAATATCTCATTGGGAGGAAGAGAACCTAGAAAATTGTACATTGAATTTTACAACACAGTACAGGCCCTTCAGCCCACCCTGTTGTGCCAAACTTTTAATCTACCCTAAGTTCAATCTAACCCTTCCCTCCGACAGAGCCCTCCAATTTGTTGTCATCCATGTGCCTATCTAAGTGTCTCTTAAATATCCCTGATGTACCTGTCTCTACCACCATCCCCAGCAGGGCTTTCAACATGCCCAGCACTCTGTGTAAAAAAAAATACCTCCGGGCATTCCTACTAGACTCCCCTCCAAACGCCTTCCTGTGAATACGTCTTTGGCTATCACCATGATCTATGCCTCTTATCATCTAAGCCATAGCTTTTTCAACCTATCCTCATAAAGCATACTCTCCAATCCAGGCAGCATCCTGGTAAATCTCCTCTGCACCCTCTTTAAAGCTTCCACATCCTCCCTATAATGTAGCAATCAGAACTGAACACAATGGTCTAACCAGAGTTTTATAAAGCTTCAACTTTATCTCGTGGTTGTTGAACTCAATCCTTCTACTAATGAAAGACAACAGACCATACGTCATCTTCACAATTCTATCAACTATTGTCAATGTTTTGCATCAAAATTTAATGTAGGTTCAAGAATACCTTTGCCCTACATATACAACTTGACCCTGCCATGAACCCTACAAGCCTCTGCTGCTTGCTGTAGAGCATTGGGATGCCAGGGTTCTCAAGCACCTGTATTTACTAATTACTAATTGTAATTGTTGTCTTAACCAGAGTCACTAAGACTTGTACTTTCTGTTTAAGCTTAACAAGTTAATTGTGACTGGCACAGGTTTCCAGGATGCCATGATTATTTAAAGAAGACTCACTGGTAGCACTGTAGTGAGGTGGTTGTATTGTATCTAAAAGCTGGTTTGTCAACTGTCATAAAACAACACAAGCAGCAGCGCTGTAGCGAAGTCCCTGTGGAGACTGATTTGCCTCATGTTGTTGATCAGTTGTGCCTCTGATGTGCTATTGGTTTTCTATGTCTAACCTTTGTTTCCATCTCTTCATGAAGATCCTACCATTCCTCTGTTAAGTTGTGTGGTTACCAGAGCTCACTGTGACAGTCCGCCATTCCTCCACACTCAGGTCCAGTTCTGCCAATGACCACCACGATAGACCCACTGAGTTATTGTTACTTTGCCGATTACTTGTTGCTGCAGATTCCTGCATCTGCTGTATGTTGTTTGATTACAAGAGAGGGAGTTTCTAGAGTGCCTAGGAGATGGCTTTCTAGAGCAGCTCGTGGTTGAGTGCACTAGAGGATCAGCTATTCTGGATTGGATGTTATGCAATGAACCTGAATTGATTAATGAGTTTAAGGTAAAAGTACCCTTTGAAGCAAGTGATCATAATATGATCAAATTTACCCTGAAATTTGAGAAGGAGATGCTAAATTCAGATGTATCAGTATTACAGAGGATTAAAGGGAATTAAAGGCATGTGAGAGGAGCTGGCCAGAATTGATTGGAAAAGAACACTGGCAGGGATGATAGCAGTGCAGCAATGGTTGGATTTTCTGGAAGCAATTCAGAAGGCACAGGATATATACGTCCCAAGGAGGAAGAAGTATTCTAAAGGGAAGATGACACAACTGTGGCTAACAGGAGAAGTCAAAGCCAAAATAAAAGCTAAAGAGAGGGCATATAATAGATCAAAAAATAGTGGGAAGTTAGAGTATTGGGAAGCTTTTAAAAACCAACAAAAGGCAACTAAAAAGTCATTAAGAAGGTAAAGATGGAATACAAAAGTAAGCTAGCCAATAATATTAAAGAGGATGCCAAAAGTTTCTTCAGATACATAAAGTGCAAAAGAGTCAAGAGTGGATATCAGACCACTGGAAAATGATGCTGGAGAGATAGTAAATGGAAGACAAACTTAATAATTATTTTGCATCAGTTATCACTATGGAAGACACTAGCAGTATAGTGGAAGATATGGGTGTCAGGGGGCATGAAGTCTGTGAAGTTACCATAACTGGAGAGAAGGATCTTGGGAAACTGAAACCAGATAGTCATCTGGACCAGATGGTGTACACCCTTGAGTTCTGAAAGAGGTGCCAAAGAGATTGTGGTGGCATTAATAATGATCTTTCAAGAATCACTAGGTTACAGAATGGTTTTAGAAGACTAGAAAATTGCAAATGTCACTCCACTCTTCAAGAAGGGAGAGAGGAAAAGAAAGGAAACTATAGGCCAGTTAGTCTGACCTCAGTGCTGGGAAGATGTTGGAGTCGATTATTATGGATGAGGTCTCAGTGTACTTGGAGACGCGTGATAAAATAGGTAAAGTCTTGCCTGACAAACCTGTAGGAATTCTTTGAAGAAATAACCAAAGGATAGACAATGGAGAATTAGTTGATGTTGTGTACTTGGATTTTCAGAAGACCTTTGACAAGGTGCCTCACTAGGCTGTTTAACAAGCTATGAGCTCATGGTATTACAGGAAAGATTCTAATATGGATAAAGCTGTGGCTGATTGGCAGGAGACAAAGAGTGGGGAAAAAAGGGAGCCTTTTCTGGTTGGCTGCCAGTGACTAGTGGTGTTCCACAGGGGTCTGTGTTGGGACTGATTTTTTTAAAATATTATATGTCAATGATTTGAATGACAGAATTGATGAAATGTTGCTGACGATATTAAGATAAGTGGAGGAACAAGTAGTTTTGAGGAAGTAGAGTGGTTATGGAAGGAGTTAGACAGATTAGGAGAAAGGGCAAAGAAACGGCAGCTGGAATACAGTGTGGGGTAGTGTATGGTCATGCCCTTGGTAGAAGAAATGAAAGGGGTTGACTATTTTCTAAATGGAGAGAAAATACAAAAGAAAACTGGGGCATAAAGGGGCTTGGGAACCCTTGTGCAGGATTCCCTAAAGGTTAGTTTTCAGGCTGAGTCTGTGGTGAGGAAGGCAAATGCAATGTTAACATTCATTCCAAGATGACTAGAATATAAAAGCAGGGATGTAATGTTGAAACATTGTAAAGCACTGGTGAGCTTCTTATGGAGTATTGTGAGCAGGTTTGGGCCTCTTATCTTAGAAAGGATGTGCTGAAACTGGAGAGGATTCAAAGGGGATTCACAAAAATGATTCCAGGATTGAAGTGCTTGTCATATGAAGAATGTTTTATGGCTCTGGGACTGTATTCACTAGAATTTAGAAGAATAATGGGTGACGTCACTGAAACCTATCGAATGATGAAAGACCTTAATAGAGTGGGTGTTGAGAGGATGCCTCCTATAGTGGGAGAGTCTAAGAACAAAATACACAGCCTCAGAATAGAGGGTTGTCCTTTTAGAACGGAAATGAGGGGGAAATTCTTTAGTCAAAGAGTGTTGAATCAATGGAATTTGTTGACATAGGCCAAATGGACTAATTCTGCTCCTCTGTCTTATGGTTTTGTATCTTTATGCATTACATGAGTTGCTACTGGTGTAATCAGCTTCCAGTTTGTTACATCGAGGTCTCCAGTGGTAGATGAATCAAGTTGTAGTTGATTATGATGTTGCATCCTTAACATTACTGCCAAGAGAACTTACTGGATGGAGAGGAAGCATTATTATTTGCTATCCTTCTCTACAGAGAAGGTTACTAAAGTATGAAAGTTATAATTGCTCATAATCCAGTTAAATTACAATTCATTTATCAGCGTAACCCAACCAAAACAAGTGCACTATATTGCAGGGTCTTCTCCGAGCTAAAGGGTGCACCCTGGCATGACGTCCACCCTGTTCCTCTTCTGAGGATCATCTCCTTGTTGTGATGGAGAGGGTTGTGAATACCAGGGATCCCAAGAGCAATGCCACCATCTGGCACTTAGCTCCTGGCACGGTCACCCAGAGTGGTAATGTCAAGGGGTGGTTCCAGACAAAGAGATCAAACCAAGATCTCAAGAGTGGACCAAACAAAAGATGATAACACATTTCAAAGGCAGTGAAGGCTGCACCGATGAAGGATCCCCAGTCTGTTAAGGACTAAGTGGTGGTTGCCATGTGTCAGCCTTCCTGTGTTAAACAAAGTCATGCACAGACATTCTCCATTGAAGGAATATCCTAAAAACTTAGGGGAAGATTATCCTTGACTTCACTGATCCTGTTGCTACCTCCCTGTTCCTAATGCCATGGGACAAAAATCCTGCTCGTGTAAATGAGGAACTGGAATACTTTGGGCAATTAGGAGGAAATTGTTCCTGACATTTCAGACATTCAACTTCACCTCCATGATGTAACTGTTAGGAGTCAAAACTATCTGAGGTGGGAGGAACTAGCTTAGAAGAAGCCTAGGTTACCACTGTTACATTTTTCAGCTGCTTCAGGGAAGCAATCGAAGAAAAGGTGCTGTTACTGAATGTGGAATGTTAAACGTACAAGGACTAATGTAGAATTAGTGTCAATGGTTGATTGATAGTTAGGCATAGACTTGGGCCTGTCTCTGTGCCTTGATTCTCTATGACCAAATCATGAAGATTTTGTAAGTCCTGCATTCCACACTCAGTTCCAGCCAGGATACAGATGGAACACTGCATGGAAAATTAGATAATATTTCCAACTCCTGACCACTATCTAGCAACGCCCTTTCAATGTCACTGAACCACAGATAATAAAAAAAGACGTGACTGAGGTCTGGCTCTTCTAGGTCTGCTTGGTCAGTTCTGTTTCTAAATTCTTTCCCCACCTGCCCTGTTAAACACCTCTTGCCCTAGCAGGGCCTCCTGTTTATCTGAGAGGGCGAACTTATTGGCAGAGTACTAGCACTCTGTTTGATACACCCAAGTGCGAGTCATTTCGACTCTCATTTCTATTTACATACTGACCTGTTTGGTTTCGGCCCTCTCCACTGCCAGGGTGAGGACCAAGACAGACTGGAGTAGCAACACTTCATACTCAGTCTGCAAAATCTCCAACCCAATAGCTTGAACATTGAGTTTTCCAATTGCATATGGCCGTCACCTCTATTGTGTTCCCACCAAACCCCTCCCCTTCCTCCTTATAATCCTCCGGTTGTCCCAGTTTGTCCCTATTTCAATACCACCCCACCAGCATCTCCCAACGGCCACCTTCATCTTCCTTCCACTCCTGGTTCCGTCCACCCACTGCCCACACATCTTCCCCATCAGATACCCCTCCCCCACCCCATCTGGTTTCATCTGCCCTTCACGTGTCCTCAAAAGGTTCCCATTATCATCTTCCTCATTTATGATACTCCATGACTGGGAGATCTTGTGTTCCTGCCCCATTACCTCTGCCTTCACCCTCTCCTTCCCGCTCTTGGCTCCACCTTGTCCTTGTTTTATCTGCCTCCACCTATCATTCATCCGTTCTGCCTCCCACCTCTACCACTCCCCCCTCCCTCACACCCCCTCCCTGGCTCCCTCTGTTCATCATCCCTCACCCCATCCCAGTCCTCCAATCACCTAACAGCCCCTGTCCCACCAGTCCCCATTTCCTCTTTATACTGGCTACTCCTCTCTGCTTTCAGTCCTAATGCAGGATCCTAACCGAAGCATTGACACTCACGCACCCCTAGAGATGCTGATCGGCCCACTGAACTCTTCCAGCAGATTGAGTTTCGGGTGAACTCAGTGTGTAGTGGAATGAATGGTGTTCAAAGTACATTTATTATCAAAGTTTGTATAAGTTATACAGCCTTGAGATTTGTCTGCTTACAGGCAGCCACAAAACAAGAAGCCTGATAGAACCTTATTTAAAAGAAGAGCAGCACCCAATGAGCAGAGAGAGAAAGAAAACAGAGTTCGTGCAAACAATAAAATCAAGCAACAACATTCAGAATGAAATTGAGTCCATAGACACGAAGCCCAGAACAACTGGAGCAGGCCCATAGCCTCGGCCTCAGTTAATCACACAGCGGGGCAAATCATTGCGAAATTCACAGCTACGGAGCCTGAAGCAGCCAAAGCAGTCTTGCAGCCTCAGCGCCGCAGAGAGAGGAGGAAACATCATGGAAGAATAAGCAGAATCAGCCCAACTCTCACCTCTGGTTCTGACACCTTGCCTTTTCAGTCTCTCTGGGCCAGCGCTTAAGTTGTCCAAACACCAGGTTGTCCCCCACACTAGGACCCGGGACCCGACGCATCAATACACTCTGGGCCCGGACCCTGCCGCCATATTCCAGTCTGTACTCGACCTTTCTAAATTGGCTCGGCACTTAGATCGACCCTCGCTCCCGGTTTAGGTGGATGGGCTCCGAAACTCATCCACTCCAACTTCTCTCTGATCCGCTCGCTCCAACTCCAACTCCATCTCCAACATGCCTCGACCTCACTTCTCCTCAAACATGCCACGCTCCAAACCCGCATCACACCCCGCGCGCCTCGACCCTCACCCTCACCTCTCCATTGTTCGCAATGATAGTTTAACACAGTTTACCACAAGAAAGGTGTTATTAATAAAATATTTAGTCATATTTCTTGCTTTAAGAACCACCTGGAAGCTGCCGTCCAATTTCAGTAGAGCCATCTTAAGTCAGAAGGTGTGTGTTGGTGTGTGTATGATGAAATGTGTTGGTATGCGCGTGCTGGTGTGTAGAGTAATGGGTTGATGTGGGTAAGTGCATGTGGGTGTGTGGTAAGGAGGGATTTAGGTCTGTGTATATGATGGGAAAGTGCTACACACGTGTGTTGTCTATAAGAGGGGTGTGTGTGTGTGTGAAAGAGAGAGAGAGAGACATGATTGTGTGTGTGAAAGAGAGAGAGACATGGTTGTATGTGTGTGTGTGTGAAAGAGAGAGAGAGACTTGGTTGTATGGGTGTGTGTGTGTTTGGGATGTGGTTGTAGTGGGGTGAGTTGGTTTGGATGGGTATGTGCAAGAGAGTCGTAACGAGGGGCGATGTGGGTGTGTGTATATCATGTGGAAGCTGCTGTGTAGGTGTATGCCTAAGGGAGGTATGGGTGTGCGTGTGTATACAGGTGTTGAAAAAAAGCTTGCTAGGATTTCTTTCCAATCTCACATGCAAAAATGAGAAAACAATACAGAAGGTACTTTAAAAGACATCACTTCCTCTTTTGGCTGGCCTCATTGCTCCTTTAACAGATGTTTGCCCTACCTATCATTTATGAATGCACTTTCCTGGGAGCTTCTGCATTCTGATTGTTGGAAGAACCCAGGAGGTTATGAAGGAGTATTAGAACTTCTGAGACAGAAAGCAATATGATCTGTGGATAGAAAGCGGGAAAGAGGTGAATGTTGTGAGTAGAGGAATCATCAGGAATCAGTGCTGGGGCCCAGTTGCTCATGGTCTTTATCAATGACTTGATAGAGGGGACGAAGTGTACTTTGCCCATATTTTGCACGTGGCACAAAGCTGGGTGGTAGTGTGGACTGTGAGGAGGTTGCTGTGAGGCTTCAAGGGGTTATAGTCACACTATATTACAGGGGAAGTTTAAGGCAGATAGAATATATATATATAAAAATAGATAGAATATCTGCCTCAAAGGGGCAGCAAGGTAGTGTAGCAGACAGCACAGAGCTATTACGAGCTGGGTTCAGTTCCACCCCTCTCAGCAAGGAGTTTGTACATTCTCCCAGTAACCACATGGATGGTCTGATTTCTTCCCACGTTCCAGATACGTCCAGTTTAGAAGGTTAATTGATCACATGGGTGCGATTGGGCAGTTAGGGCCCGTGGGCCAGAAGGACCTGTTATCGCGCTGTATCTCTTAATAAATAAATAGATAGATAGATAGAACCCTTATGTTTGTTATAGCTGGGAGAGGTAGTGGGGATAAGCTCCCACTACCTATTAAATACTCTCTATGGTGTGCGTCTCAAATATTCTCTGACAACCAAGTTCAGCTCCTGGCCTTCATGTGTGGGTTAGCTACTAAGCGTGGCGGGACTGTTTCTACTGACGAGAGAAGGGGCAAAGACAGGTTACTGGTGCTTTAAAACCAGCTGCTTTTGGCAGATGCAGGACTTCCATATGATGAAAAATTGAATCGACTTGGTTTGTACTCTCTGGAATTTAGAAGATTGAGGGGGGATCTGATTGAAATGTATAAAATTCTAAAGGGATTGGACAGGCTAGATGCAGGAAGATTGTTCCCGATGTTGGGGAAGTCCAGAACAAGGGGTCACAGTTTGAGGATAAAGGAGAAGCCTTTCAGGACCGAGATGGGGAAAAACTACTTCACACAGAGAGTGGTGAATCTGTGGAATTCTCTGCCACAGGAAACAGTTGAGGCCAGTTTATTGGCTATATTCAAGAGAGGCCCTTGTGGCTAAAGGGATCAGGGGGTATGGAGAGAAGACAGGTATTGGGTTCTGAGTTGGATGATCAACCATGATTGTACTGAATGGCGGTGCAGGCTCGAAGGGCCGAATGGCCTACTCCTGCACCTATTTTCTATGTTGCTATGTTTCTATGAGGCTTGTCAACCTTGTATGGTGGCCCATCTAGGAGAAGGAGAACTAGGATTTCAAACCTTCGTTGCTTTGCAGCTATGCCCACTTATGGGGAAGACGCCGGGAGTAAACCCAGAGGAAAGCTCCAGAGCTGGAGTCCTAAGGCAGTCCTACACTGAGTTCAATACTGACTGGCAACTCCCGTGACGCTGTTGGTGCCAAACTCTATCGGACTCTGCTGTCCCTTTGCATTCATCAGCTGCATGGAGTGGGGGAGCCTGCTGTATGGGCAACAGCTTGCTCTCCATATCGTACTGCCCTGGCTTGTATATCATGCAGACAGCTAGGACCCTGACCAATGGAGGACCTCAGATAGATAGATGAATGGATAAGTAATAAATAGGTGGATAGATAGAAAGATAAATAAATAAATAAATGGATGACTAAGGGGGTTCCCATGTCAAATACCCAATCTGTTAATGCATTTGTTGACTGGTGTTTCACAATAGTCTGTAGACTATAGATAGAGTTTCTCATCAGACCTGCTGTAATCAGATCTTGTGTAATTTTGGAGAGTTTGCTGTCTATTTACTTTATGTTTCTCTGTTAAGTATAATTAATGATTATCGGATCAAAGGCAGCCTTGCTCCCGCCCATGTTTACAAACGGGATAAAGCCCCTCCCAAGAGCGGTTACTGGGTGAAGCTTTGAAAATGACCACACTTGGCACTGGAAGGGGGAGCGTGAGTAAGTGCATGGTGCAGACCTGTTTATTCTTGATTTTCTTCAGAGGAGCAGCTGACATCTCCATACAGCATTCTTGGTTCACTCATCTTCTAGGACTTAACCAGAGACTTTCCCTTGTATGTTAAGGTCAGAATGACATGCTGACTATTGTAGAACCATCCCTTTACAGAAGAAGTCTTTCAGTCCATGCCAACTCTTTGTCCAATAAACCAATTAGTCCCATTCAATCGCTCTTTTGCCTAGCCTGCAATGTGTATTTCCTTGGCTCTGTCCTACCTTGCTCTTAACACCATATATTGTCACCTCTATTCACAACTCCTTCAGCAGTTCACCTACCAAAAGGCAGATTCCGGGCCATAGCCTGGTTGAGCTGTGCATGCATCGGTCTGTCAACATTGAGGAAGGGATCTGCAAATGTCCTTCTATCGCTGAAGTCCATACCATTAGGCATGGGTTAGAAATATTGACACAAGAGATTCTGAAGATGCTGGAAACCTTAAAAAAAACACACACAAACACACACACACACACACACACACACAATGCTGGAATAAACTCAGCTGTTTGAGTACCTGAAGGGGTTGCAGCTCAGGTTCTGGTTGCATTTCAGCCCCACGCTCCTTATCTACGGGCACCCATTATGGAAAGAGGCTGGTCACGAGGAGGATGTCCTGTTGGGCTTGAGCCTGGGCATGGCCAAGATGCCCCATTCACGGGCCTAGGGGCAGACAGTTGATGACTCCACCAGAACCAACTGCCTGCCCCTCTTCCGAGGATACATTCATGCCTGGCTGTCCTTGGGGAGGGGGCATGCGGTCACAATGGATGCAGTGGGGGAGTTCCGGGAGTGGTGCCACCCCCCCCCCCAGGGAATTGACTGTTTTATAGACAGTAATAATTATATTTTAATTTGAATATATTCACCGTCTTGTGAATTCTTAATGTTTGTACTTTTGTGTATTTTCTGTATAAATAAGCTTTTGTAAGAAAAAAAAGAACTCAGCAGGTCAGGCAGCATCTATGGAGGGGAATACAGAGTCAACGTTTCAGGCTGAGATCCTTCATCAGGGCTTATGAAGGGTCACAGCCTGAAATGTTCCTCCAGCATTTTCTGTGTCTTACATAGAAATTAGATCAATCCTTCATTCTCACTGTTTTATAAACTAACATTTTGGGAATATCATAGAAACATAGAAAACCTACAGCACAATACAGGCCCTTCGGCCTACAATGCTGTGCCAAACATGTACTTACCTTTAAAAATTACTTAGGGTTACCCATAGCCCTCTATTTTTCTAAGCTTCATGTACCTATCCAGGAGTCTCTTAAAAGACCCTATCGTATCCGCATCCATCACCGTCACCGGCAGTCCATTCCACACACTCACCATTTTCCGCGTAAAAAACTTACCCCTGACATCTCCTCTGTAGCTACTTCCAGGCACTTTAAAACTGTGCCCTCTTGTGTTAGCCATTCCAGCCCTGAGAAAAAGCCTCTGACTATCCACACAATTAATGCCTCTCATCATCTTATACACCTCTATCAGGTCACCTCTCATCCTCCAACTTCACGCAACCTACTCTCATAAGGCATGCTTCCCATTCCAGGCACTATCCTTGTAAATCTCCTCTGCACCTTTTCTATAGTTTCCACATCCTTCCTGTAATGAGGTGACCAGAGTTGAGCACAGTAATCCAAGTGGGTTCTGACCAGGGTCCTATATAGCTGCAACATTACCTCTCGGCTATTGAACTCAGTCCCATGACTGATGAAGGCCAATACAGTGTATGCCTTCTTAACAACACAGACAACCTGCGTAGCAGCTTTAAGTGTCCTATGAACTCAGACCCCACAATCCCTCTGATCCTCCACACTGCCAAGAGTCTTGCCATCATATTTGACCTAACAAAATGAACCACTTCACACTTGTCTGGGTTGAACTCCAGTTTTGCATCTTATCAATATCCCGTTGTAACCTCTCACAGACCTCCTCACTTCCACAACACCTCCAACCTTTGTGTCATCAGCAAATTTACTACCCCATCCCTCCACTCCTCATCAGGTCATTTATAAAAATCACGAAGAGAAGGGGTCCCAAAACAGATCCCTGAGGCACACAACTGGTCACCGACCTCCATGCAGAATATGACCCATCTACAACCACTCTTTGCCTTCTGAGGGCAAACCAATTCTGGATCCACAAAGCAAGGTCCCCTCGTATCCTATGCCTCCTTACTTTCTCAATAAGCCTTATCAAATGCCTTGCTGAAATCCATATACACTGCATCTACTGCTCTACCTTCATCAATGTGTTTAGTCACATCCTCAAAAAATGCAATCATGTTAGCAAGGCACGACCTGCCTTTGACAACAAAGCCATGCTCACAATTCCTAATCATATTATGCCTCTCCAAATGTTCATAAATCTTGCCTCTTAGAATCTTCTCCATCAACTTACCAACCACTGAAGTAAGATTCACTGGTCTATAATTTCCTGGGCTATCTCTACTCCCTTTCTTAAATAAGGAAACATCTGCAACCATCCAATCCTCTGGAACCTCTCTCATTGATGATGCAAAGATCATTGCCAGAGGCTCAGCAATCTCCTCCCTTGCCTTCCACAGTAACCTGGGGTATATCTCATCTGGTCCCAGTGAATTATCCAACGATGCTTTCCAAAAGCCCCAACATATCCTCTTTCTTAATGTCTATATGCTCAAGTTTTTTAGTCCACTGTAAGTCATTCCTACAATTGCCAAGGTCCTTTTTCATAGTGAATACTGAAGCAAAATATTCATTAATTACCTCCGCTACCTCCTCCAGTTCCATACACACTTTTCCACTGTCTCACTTGATAGGTCCTATTCTCCCACATCTTATCCTCTTGCTCTTCCATACTTGTAGAATGCCTTGGGGTTTTCCTTAATCCTGCTTGCCAAGGCCCCTCCTGACTCTTCTAATTTCATTCTTAAACTCCTTCCTGCCAGCCTTATACTTTTCTAGATCTTTTTCATTACCTAGTTTTTTGAACCTTTCATAAGCTTTTCTTTTCTTCTTGACTGGATTTTCAACAGCCTTTGTGCACCATGGTTCCGGTACACTACCATCCTTTCCCTGTCTCATTGGAACATACTCATGCAGAACTGCACACAAATATTCCCTGAACATTTGCCACATTTCTGCCATACATTTCCCTGAGAACATCTGCTCCCAATTTATGCTTCCAGGTTCCTGCCTGATAGCTTCACATTTCCCCTTACTCCAATTAAACGTTTTCTTGACTTGTCTGTTCCTATCCCTCTCCAATGCTATGGTAAAGGAGGTAGAATTGTGATCACTATCTCCAAAATGCTCTCCCACTGAGAGACCTGACACCTGACCAGGTTCAGTTCCCAATACCAGATCAAGTACAGCCTCTCCTCTTGTAGACTTATCTACATATTGCGTCAGAAAACCTTCCTGAACACACGTAACAAACTCCACCCCATCTAAACCCCTTGCTCTAGGGCAGGGGCCGGCAACCTTTTTGCTTCTGTGGGCCGGATCGCGTATTAATGAGCGGATGGCAGGCCAGATAAATGCCATACAAAACTTAAAATATGGAAATTATCCATTTAAATACATCTAGTTATGTTTTGACTCAAATTAATGAATAACGCATGCTAGAAAATCATTTGTGCTTAACCGAGGATGCCAATTAGCAATCAAAGAACAGTTTAGTTGCAATTTATTTCGATCAAGGCATCTTTTGAATCTATTAAAAGGACACAAAGAATCTTTAAACATAAAACGTATGAACATGATGCATTGAATGGTGGTAAATTAAGTATAATAAAAAAGAAAATTTTAATGCAAACAGTCGATGAATCAATGTGAAACTTGATGATGTTTGTTGCTTGAAAACTTCTCAATATTGGGTGTCAGACTTGTTGATGCCAAGAGCAAGACATTATCCAGACGGGCATCAGTCAATCTTGTTCTCAAATGGTTCTTGGTGTGCTTCATTTTTGAAAATAATTGCTCACACAGATACATGCTGCCAAACAATGATGCCATCTTTTTTGCATTGTCCACTTAGTTAGGATACTTCCCATTTGGATGAATATATTTTCTGTAGAAGTCAAGCACTGACACATCTTCAGAATGAAATTTTGTTCTCAATATGTCGTCACACTGCATCTCAATCAATTCCATTTGAACAATTTCTGATGCAGTGTCCACTTCCACATCAAATGGAGTAGCAAACAGCTTGAACTCATTTGCATGCAAGTGAAAATCAGCAAAACGAGATGAAAACTCTTTTCTCAATTCTTGGACCATATTCACAAGAATGCCTGGATCTTGTGCTTTATTTTTTTGAAAAGTGGGAAAATGTGCACAATTTTCTTTTTGAAGCTGGTACTCCCACAATTGCAGCTTTCTTTCCACTATGGCGGGTCTCGTAAATGTCACCTGATATTTGCCACCTTCTTCACAGCAACATTTTCTAGGCAAATGAGACAAACGGGTTTCCCAGCATGCTCGATGAAGAAGTAATCTAGTGTCCAAGTGTCTTGGAAATCTCGGTACTCAGTGTCTACCTTCCTGCGTTTTGCATTCATTGTCATTGGAATTTTTTTCTTCAATTTTATTTTGAAGCGCGAGTTATTCAACAAGTATCATAGCATATGTAAATATCTGGATATTTAGTGCGGATTTCTTGTTAAAACACTGTGACGCTGTTTCTGTTTACAAATTTGAACGATCCCATCTGAAAACCTGCATGTGCACGGAGAGTATCTATTACATATTAATAAGGTAGTCTGCCTTCCTGTCATTTGTATATACCAGTGTTTGGTTTGGAACAAAACGGAACCTGGGGCCAGTGTAACAAGACGCCATGCACGTCCGTCAGTGTGGTCGTGTGAAACACTCAGAATAAGGAAAAGTTGCTCGTGGGCCAGATAAGCATAGTATCCCAATATTTGCTCGCGGGCCGGACTTGGCCCATGGGCCATAGGTTGCCTACCCCTGCTCTAGGGAGATGCCAATCAATATTTGGGAAATTAATATCTCCCATCACAACAACGCTGTTATTAGTGCACCTTTCCAGAATCCGTCTCCCTATTTGCTCCTCGATGTTCCTTTTACTATTGGATGGTCTATAAAAAATACCCAATAGAGTTATTGACCCCTTCCTTTTCCGAACTTTCACCCACAGGGTCTCAGTAGACAATCCCTCCATGACTTTCTCCTTTTCTGCAGCCGTGACACTATCTCTGATCAGCAGTGCCACCCTCCCTGCCCTTTCTGAAACATCTAAAGCCTGGCACTCTACGTAACCATTCCTGCCCCTGAGCCATCCAAGTCTCGGTAATGGCCACAACATCATAGCTCCAAGTACTGATCCACGCTCTAAGCTCATCCGCTACGTTCATAATACTCCTTGCATCAAAGTAGACACATCTCAATCAATCAGTCTGAGCACATCCCTTCTCTATCACCTGCCTATCCTCCCTCTCACACTGTCTCCAAGCTTTCTCTATTTGTGAGCTAACCGTCTCTTCTTCCGCCTCTTCAGTTCCGTTCCCACCCCCCAGCAACTCTCGTTTAAACTCTCCCCAATAGCCTTAGCAAACTCCCCGCCAGGATATTAGTTCCCCTCGGATTCAAGCGCAACATGTACAGGTCATGCCTGCCGCAAAAGATGTTCCAATGATTCAGAAATCTGAATCCCCGCTCCCTGTTCCAAACCCTCAGCCACGCATTTATCCTCCACCTCATTCTATTCCTGTACTCACTGTCACATGAAACAGCCAGTAATCCTGAGATTACTACCTTTGTGGTCCTGCTTCTCAACTTCCTTCCTAACTCCCTGTAGTCCATTTTCAGGACCTCCTCCCTTTTCTGACCTATGTCATTGGTACCAATTTATACGACGACCTCTGGCTGTTCTCCTTCCCACTTCAAGGTATCGTGGACGCAATCAGAAACATCCCGGACCCTGGCACCTGGGAGGCAAACTACCATCCGTGTTTCTTTCCTATGTCCACAGAGTTGCCTGTCTGGCCCCTTAACTATAGAGTCCCCTATGACTGCTGCCATCCTCTTCCTTTCCCTACCCTTCTGAGCCACTGGGCCAGACTCTGTGCCAGAGGCGCAGCCACTGTTGCTTTCCCCAGGTAGGCTGTCCCTCCCACAACAATACTCAAATAGGAGTACTTCTTGTTAAGGGGGACAGCCACAGGGATGCATCCTAGTATCTGATTCTTGCCCTTCCTTCTGACTATTACCCACTTATCTGTCTCCCGAGGCCTTGGTGTGACTACCTGCCTATAGCTCCTCTCTGTCACCTCCTCACTTTCCCTGACCAGATGAAGGTCATCGAGCTTCATCTCCAGTTCCCTAATGCGGTCCCTAAGGAGCTGCAGTTCAACACACCTGGCGCAGGTGTGGCCGTCCGGGAGGCCAGGAGTCTCCCAGACTTTCCACATCTGGCACCCCGTGCAGAACACCGGCCTCACAGACATAATTCCTGTTTCTATTCTTCACAAGTAACTTACCTTGCCTCGACACAATGTCACCAAAGCCCTGATGAGCCATAGTCTTCCCACTCTGACTCGCTCTACTCTAATGCACTCTCTATCAAGCTGTCTTCCTTTTAAATTCTTCCCACTGGTCTAACTTGCTGACATCCACATACCTGCGCAGTCATGCCTTGATCAAACCGCTGAAGAAAAAATGATCTCCTTTTAAATTCTTCCTCTTTTAAACTACCACAATAGTTGAAGTGATTCAAGGAAAGGATTTCCCACCACATCTTCAGATTGAACAGTGGGGGGTGGGGGGGGGGATGGTGAAGAGGCAATTAATGTGCCACACCCATCTAGAGAAATTTTTTCCTTGCTCTCAGTATTTCCATCCTTGTGAAATCTTGTTCATCTTTAATAAGGAAAACGAGGGAAGTTAGAGTGATTCCCAGAGGGATCATTGCCATGTTCTATAACCCTAATAGCTGGGGTCCCTGCACTAACCACAATGCCTTAACTGTTAGCTCACACCCTGTCTCAGTTTCACACTGCGGCTCCTAACTGACTGCTTACACCCACTCCCAGTTCACAGTTTACATCCAGTTTCAGGAAGTTTTGCTCTAACTGCCAACTCTCAACCATCAGACGCTACACCTCCAACTAACATCTCGTCACCAGTCTTGGCTCGCTAACCCACACAGAATCATACGACATGGGAGCAGAATTAGGCCATTTGGCCCATCAAGTCTGCCCCGCCATTCCATCGTGGCTAACGTTCTTCTCAATCTCATTCTCCTCCTTCTCCCCGTAACCTTTGACATCCTTACTAATCAAGAACCTATTAACATCCACTTTAAATATTCCCAATGACTTGGTCTCCACAGCCATCCATGGCAATGAATTCCATAAATTCACCACACTCTGGTTAAAGAAATTCCTCCTCATCTCTGTTCTAAAGGGACATCCTTCTATTCTGAAGCTGTGCCCTCTGGTCCTAGACTCACCCACTGTAGGAAACATCAGTTCCATTCCCATTCTATCTAGGCCTTTCAATATTCAATGGGTTTCAATGAAGACTCCCCTCATTCTTCTTAACTCCAGCGAATACAGGGACAGAGCAATCAAACTCTCCTCATATTTTAACCCTTTGATTCTGGGAGGCCATTTTCACAAACCTCCTCTGGACCATCTCCAATGGTAGGCACTTCTATTTCTTAGATAAGGGACCCCAAACTGCTCACCATAGAATTGGGGAATCATACAGCATGGAAACAGGCCATTTGGCCCAAATCGTCTATGCTGACCGGTGGGCAATCTTCCATCTTAACCCCATCACCAGAATTTGCTCCATGACCCTCTATACCAAGGTGCATTAAGTGTTCATCATGAGATGCCTTAAATGCTCTCATCAACCTAATTCACTATTGCCTGCCTCATGCAGGGATTCCATGTACCCAGCATTCTCTAGGTGAAGTAGGACCCCTCATATCTCCTCCGAATCTCTTTCCTCTCACTCTAAACCTATGCCCTCTATTATACCAACCTCTGATAATGGGGAGGGATTTCCTGCCAATTACCCTGTAAATTTGTTCATTATGTGTATGACGTGGATGATTATGGTCTCATAACAATGATTGTTCTACAGCAGTCTTTGCCATTGCCTTCTTCTAGGCAGTGTCTTTACAAGACAGGTGACCCTAGTCATTATCAACACACGTCAGAGATTGTCTGCCTGGCATCAGTAATCACATAACCAGGACTTATGATATTGTGATATCCCACATCATTTTATATATATGTACAACACACACACACACACACACACACACACACACACACACACACACACACACACACACACACACACACACACACGGGGTGATTGATAAGTTCGTGGCCTCAGGTACAAGGAGTCAATTTTAGAAAACCTAGCACATTTATTTTTCAACATAGTCCCCTCCTACATGTACACACGTAGTCCAGCGGACGTGGAGCATTCGGATCTTGGACCTCCAGAAAGTGTCCACAGTATGAGTGATTGATACGTTCCTGGCCTAAGGTAGAAGGAGATGAGTTATACAGCTCTCGTTACATGCACATGCAGTTCAACTCTTTGAGTGATTATGCAGAAAATTTGAGGTTAATAACTCATCAGGGGTGATTGATAAGTTCGTGGCCAGGGGTAGAAGGAGATGAGTAAACTTCAAACTTTCTGCATAATCACACAAAGAGTTGAACTGCATGTGCATATAACAAGAGCTGTGTAACTCATCTCATTCTACGTTAGACCACAAAATTATCAATCACCCCTGATGAGTTATTAACCTCAAACTTTCTGCATAATCACTCAAAGAGTCGAACTGCATGTGCATGTAACAAGAGCTGTATAACTCATCTCCTTCTACCTTAGGCCATGAACTTATCAATCACCCCTTGTATATCTATGACGTCCCTCCCTTAACCTCCTCTACTCTAGGGAGAGATGACCTACATGCAGGTGTAGGTCCTTTGCACCCCTTCCAGCTCTATTACAGCCTTCCTCAGCCTTGGTGACCAGAAATGGACGCAGTACTCCAGGTGAGATGTGACCAGGGTTTTATAAAGTTGGGGCATAATCTCCTTTCTTCTGTATTCACTGCCCCAACTAATGAAGGCTGGTATCTGGTATGCCCTCCTGACCACATTGTCCACCTGTGTTGCCACTTTCAAAGACCTTTGTACTTGGAGGTGCCTATGTCCTTCAGTGCTCTCTGGACCTTATCATTCACAGTTTCTGTCCTAGCCATATTAATACTCCTAAAGCGCATCTCCTCACATTTGTCTGGACTTATCACCCGTCTGCAAATTCTCAGCCCATTTAACAACACATCCAATTCTTTCATATTTACTTATCACGCGCAAATCGAAACGCACAGTGAAAGGCATATCACCTGCGCTAACAACAAGCACCAGGCTGAATTGGAAAGGTCGGGTACGGGCCAAATCGAAGCGGCTAGACCCAGCCCCGAGAGTGAGGAATAACTCGAGGTTTGGACAATGTAACCACTGGGCCAGATTGAAGAGGTCAGGGTGTGGGGGCCGGAGGCAAGGACGGGCTGGTCCAACTCGCTATTCTGCGATGTTTACTCGTCTCTGCTCTGTAGCCTACAACAATCGGCCTTCTGAATTGGCTGCAGTGAAGCCTCACTGTGAATTCATTTTTGTGAACTTCAGGTCTGAGTGTTGTTTGCTTACTTTTATTGCGTGCACGATGATTTTTTTTCCTCTCTGCTGATTGGGTGTTTGATGATCTAATTTTGTTTTTATGGATTCTATTGGTTTTCTTTGTTCTGTGGCTGCCCATAAGGAGATGAATCTCAAGGTTGTATCAAGTATACGTACTTTAATAGTAAATGTACTTTGAACTTTGAAACTAATAGTTCACCCAGCAAGTGTCACACATTCCAGCACCACCAGAGCACCAACATCTGCAATGTTCAGCAGAACAACACAACAAAAACAGCAAAACAAAACTCTTTCCTCCCTCCCGTCCACTCACACAAATAGAGGGTCCACCAGCCCCAGGATAGGCCGTACTTCCAGCATCCAGGCTTGCAGATGTTGGCCTCCATCTTCCAGGGTGTTGGCTATTGGTCCTCTAATTCTAGACTTCCAAAAGACCTTTGGGCTTCAGTCTTTGGTATCGACCCCCGGACTCACCAATGACACGACCCCGAACTCAGGTCTCAAACTCAAGACTTGTGGACGATGGGACTTCAAACTCCAGGCTTTGAACTCCGAGCCTGCTAATTTATGTTCTGGTGGTTTATGTCATTTATGTTTGCAACATACTGTGTTGCTGAGGCAAAAATCTAATTCTTACGGCATTAGAAACATCGAGGCTGGCTGCCTGCTGGTGGGATTGCTCTGCTGCTGGAGAGGGGATACTGTGTGAGAGGGGAGCTTGCCGTTGTGCCCAGGGAATGTTACTGAGGTTTTTCTACATTTAGGATATGGACTTTTTTTCAGTCTTATGGTTTTTTTTATATTCTGTATTTTTTTGCCCGATCTTTCTCATTTTATTTTGTGCGGAGGAGGGGGAATTAAGGGTCAATGTTCCTGTTCCATTTTTATTCATTTCTTGTGTGGAGGAGGGGGATTTAGGGGTTGATGATGGAGTTGCCATTCTTTTATTCGTGGTTCTGTGGCTATCAGGAAAAGAAGAATTTCAAAGTTGTACATTTGGATAATAAATGAGCCTTCGAATCCTTTGAATTTAAATCCTAGATATGTATGCCCATGACGATAAACTTCAACTTAACCATTAACTTGATGGCTGAAAACTCTGCGGCACTGAACATCCAGTCTCTTAACATGGTCACAAAATGACTGCCTAATTAGTTTCTGTAATACCATAACATTGAACATTGTTAATTGTTTCTTCCCACCTGCCACTCTTTCAGAATCAAAAAACATGATCACTTTCACAAAAATAACACTCCTACTTTAACCACTCTCCGCCTACTCTTTCTCCTTTCCATTATTACATCATTCTCATCCACAGAGCCCTCCCTAAATCCCTTCAGTCAGCCTGTAACCCATTCAGTTGCAGTGAAATGGGAATAATCAAAACTATTCTCTTCTACACCCAGTGGGCACATTGTTAGGTACACCAGTACTTCAGCACGCTAATGCCAGTATCTTATCAGCCAGTCATGTGGCAGTAGCACGGTGCACAAAAGCAGCAGACGTGGTCAAGAGGTTCAGTTCAAACATCAGAATGGGGAAGAAACACGACCTAAGTGATTTTGACAGTGGAATGATTGTTGGTGCCAGATGGGGCGTTTTCAGTATCTCAGGAAATACCGGTCTCCAGGGATTTTCACACACAACAGTCTTAGTGTTTACATTGAATAGTACAAAAAAAACAAACAAACAAAAAGCATCCAGTGAGCAGCAGCTCCGTGGGTGAAAACAGCTTGTTAACGAGAAAGTTTCGAGGAGACAGGTTCAGGCTGGCGAGAAGGCGACAGTAACTCAAATAACCACACGTTACAACAGTGGTGTGCAGAAGAGCACCTCTGAACGCACAACACATCGAAACTTGAAGTGGATGGGCTACAGGCGCAGAAAACCACAAACACACACTCAGTGGCCACTTTATTAGGTATGTCCTGTACCAAATAATTGGCCACTGCTTGTATAATGATTAGAACTAGGAGTTAAAGGACTCGCATTCAAGGACTCTACAACTCAGGTTATCAGCGTGATTTAATTTGCATTTGCATAGTTTATCTTTTGCACATTGGTTGTTTGTCAGTCTTTCTTTATGTATAGCTTTTCATAAATGCTATTGTCTTTCTTCATTTTCCTGTAATATACAGGTGGAGGAGGTTCCTGAGAATGATTCTGGGAACAAGAGGGTTAACGTAAGAAGAGTGTTTGATGGCTCTGGGCCAGTACTTGCTGGAGTTGAGAAGAATGAGGCTGTATCTCATTGAACCCTATCGAATGTGGAAAGAGCTAAATAGAGTGGACGAGGAGAGGATGTTTCCTATGGTGGGGAAGTCTAGGACCAGAAGCACAGCCTCAGAATAGAGAGACGTTCATTTAGAACAGGGATGAGGAGGAACTTCTTCAGTCTCAGGGAGGTGAATCTGTGGAATTCTTTGCCACAGGTGCTGTGAAGGCCAAGCCATTGGGTATATTTAAAGCTGAGTTTGATAGGTTGTTGATCTGTAAGGACATCAAAGGTTATGGGGAGAAAGCAGGAGACTGGGATTGAAGGGGTAATAAATCAACCATGATGGAATGGAGGAACAGATCCGATGGGCTGAATGGCCTAATTCTGCTCCTGTGTCTTATGTCTTAAATGCATGCAGAAAATGAATCTGAAAGCAGTATATTTAATAAATACATACTTTGATAATTAATTTGCTTTGACTTTGACTTGGAACTTTTTTGATTTGCAAAAAAAATGTAAGAAACTTCCACGAACTTCCACAAAGACCTGGAGCAACATGCAAAAAGCTGGAAGAATTCGGTAGATAAGGCTGCATCTATGGAAGGGAATACATTCAGTTGACATTTCAGGTCGAGTCCCTACATCTGGACCGAAAGGAAGAGGAGAGGTAGCCATTATAAAAGGGTAGGGGAAAGAATGGGATGCAGCAAGGGCTGGCAAGTGATGTGTGGATCCAGGTGAGGACAGGAGATGGGCGGCTGGAGGAGAAGGAAGGGGAGTGGGTACTATGTAAGAAGCTGGGAAGTGACAAAGGGCTGAGGATCTTGGAATCTGATGAGAGAGGACCGAGGACCATGGAATAAAGGGAGAAAGGTGGGGAGCATAACCAGTGTGGGAAGATGGATGGGGTGGGGGAGGGAAAAGAGAAAGGCTAATGGGGGCCGGCTGGATTGTGTCAAAAAAAACAGAGAAGGGAGAGTGGAGAGTGGTTACCAGAAGTTAGAGAAATCTATGTTTGAACTTTCAATAAGCGTGTACCCACAAAGATCTGTTTAATTTTGCTTGGATAAATGATAAACAACCTTACATAAAAGCAATTTTGAAGATATACATGTTTAATCTCAGGCAGGGAGAGACTAATACTGTGCTTCTCCCAGCTCAGGAGTCCTGGACCAATGGGCACATTTTCTGGCTCAGAGATAGAAAGTTTAAGACTGAAATTATGAGAAATTTCTTCGCCCAGGGAGAGGTGAATCACCGGAATTCTTTGCCTTAGAAGTTCGGAAGCTCAGTTGTTGCTCTCATTCTAAACAGCAATGGATAGATTTCTGGATGTTAAGGAGATCTGAGGATATGAAAATGGTCCTGAGATTGAGCATCAGCCATCTTCAGTCAAAGCAAGCTCAGAGAGCTATATAGCCTCCTTGTGCCTGTTTCTTATCTCCTTATGTTCTTCCAGCTGCACTAAATGGAGATGGTTTCAATTAACTTTGGATCTTAAAGAGTCAGGGAGTACAACAACTTAATGTGGGAGTGCCAAAACTGATGGTTTCATGTGCTGCCCTGCCATATCTGATCAAAGGTTGGGTTCAAGGATGGATTGAGAGAGATTGTGTCAAAGTATATAAATGAAATACCAGCTATAATAAATTTAATTACCTCATGGGATTATTTTATTGGACTCAGCATTTGCAATAATGCAGTCATTGAAAATTAAAGGAAGTAGAGATCACTGAGATTTAGGGCCATGTTTTTAAGTCTTTTCATCTTCACTGAGTCATCTAAACATCAGACCTGTGGTCTCAAAACTCAGTTGACCAATGGGAGCAAAGGTGGGTGAAACAAAGCAGATCTCTTATGCATATAACTCTTTGACACTGATTAATTGAACGTGATGTTCATCACAGAAATGTGTTTGTTTAGAAACATTGAGACCATTACAGGGGCACTAATTGTTTCAGAGACCTGAGGCCAAATCATGGGAGTGAAGGAGTAATGACACATGACTGATGGAAGGCATATCAGTGGGTCAGATTAATGCCCCACAATGTATTTAATGTTCAACTTCAAGAATTCATGTGATGATTATGGTTATTACAGTCACTAAGCTTAAAATTGAATATACATTAGTTAATTAATCCAAATAGAAGCCTATGCTTTTATATGATACTCTTGGTAATTAAATTAAGCATACACAAGTGGCCACTTTATTAGGAGTGAAACCTGATGTGGTCTTCTCCTGCTGTAGCCCATTCGGTTCAAGGTTCAACATGTTGTACATTCAGAGATGCTCTTCTGATCACCACTGTTGTAACTCATTGCTATTTGAGTTATTGTCGCCTTCCTGTCAGCTTGAAAAAATCTGGCAATCTCCTCTGACCTCTCCCATTAACAAGGCATTTTCACCCACAGAACTGCCATTCACTGGATGCTCTTGATTTCTCGCACCATTCTCTATAACCTCTAGAGACTATTGTGTATGAAAGTTCCAGGAGATTGCAGTTTCTGAGATACTCAAACTACCGCATCTGACACCAACAATCATTCCACGGTCAAAGTCACTTAGATCACATTTCTTCCCCATTCTGATGTTTGGTGTGAACAACAACTGAACTTCTTGACCATGTCTGCATGCTTTGTGCATTGAGTTGCTGCCATGTGATTAGCTGATTAAATATTTGCATTAATGAGCAGGTGTACAGGTGTACCTGATAAGGTGGCCACTGAGCGTAAGTTTCTGCTGTCAATTATCTTCAAATCTTAGCTTGAAAGTATACTTACACATTTCCTCGCTAATGTCCCAAAGAAATCACTTGATAAGGGCCGTGTCTCCATCAGTTGTATCAGAAGATCCCAGCTGCTTTACCCTGTAGCTATGGGCTATGCAATAGCTACCACAGTTAAATAAATCTAGTTCTCCATATGTTAGTGATTACAATCATTATTCTCAGTTCTGAAGCTGATTCGATGCTGGCGCTTAGAGAGTTAAATTAGGAGAATGGTTTATACTAATGATCAACACATAGTGTAGTTAGAGAAACCCAAGGGGTCGGGCGGTACCTATGGAGGGAAATGGACAGTCAACGCCTTGGCTTGCAATCTTTGATCTGGGTGAGCACACGGTCGAAGAGCCAGAGGTCAGCAAAGGTCACAGAGAGGGAGCAGTGAGGGAGGGTCTCACGGAATCCCTGTGCAAGGGGAGAGAAAAAGCCTCTTCCAGGTAGGTGTGCCTTGAAGAGACTTGGCAGTGGAACTGCAAAATGGAGACACAAGAGTGCCTTATAAGGATAGGTTAAGCAATCTAAGGCTTTTCTCTTCGGAGCAAAAGAGGATAAACATCGTCTTGACAGAGGTGTACAAGACGATAAGAGGCATAGATCAAATGGATAATCAGAGACTGCTTCCCAGGACAGTAATGGCTGAGGCGAGGGGGCAAAATTTTAAGGCAATTGAAGATATATCAGGGGTATGTCAGAGGTAAGTTTTTTACATAGAGAGTGATAAATGCCAGAGGTGGTGGTAGAGGCAGACACATTAAGGGCATTTAAGGAACTTTAAGAGAGGCACATTGATGATTGAAAAATGAAATGTTATGTAGAAGGGAAGGGTTCAATTAACCTTAAAGTTCATTAACGCTGGCACAAGATCGTGGCCCGAAGGGCCTGTACTGTGTTGTAATGCTCAATGTTCTGCATGAAGTGTTGTTGCAGGAAAGCAGTATCTATCATCAGGGTCTTCCACCACCCAGGTCATGCTTTCATCTCACGTGTGCCATCAGGAAGAAGGCACAGAAGACTCAGAACTCAGACTACCAGCTTCAGGAACAGTTACGACCCCTCAACCATCAGGCTCTTGAACCAAAGGTATAACTTCACTCAACTTCATATGCCCTATCACTGGTAGAAGGATAGAAGCATAGAAAACCTACAGCACAATACAGACCCTTTAGCCCACAATGCTGTGCCGAACATGTCCTTACTTTAGAAATAACCTAGGGTTACACATAGCCCTCTATTTTTCTAAGCTCCATGTACCACATCTGTTCCCACAAGCTACAGGTTAACTTTCAAGGACTCTTCATCTCATTTTCTCAATCATTATTGCTTATTTATTTATTATTATTGTTTATTTCTTTATGTACTTGCACAGTTTGTTGCTGTTTGCATACCAGTTGAACATCTAAGTCGGTGTAGTCTTTTTGATTTTATTATAGTTTTTATTCTATCATAGATTTATTGAGTATGCCTGCAAGAAAATGAATCCCAGGGTTATATATGGAGACATATACGTACTTTGATAATAAATTTACTTTGAGCTTCGAAGTTTGAACTATGTAAAAGAGGCTGCAGATGCTGGAAATCTAGATCAAAAAGGAGCTGACGGAAGGACTCAACCTGAAACGACAACTGTCCATTTCCCTCCATGGATGCTGCCTGACTCGTTGAGTTCCTCCAGCTCCTGAGTGTGTTGCTTCAGACTTTCAGCATCTGAGGTCTCCCGTCTGCATTAACGAAGCTTACTTTCCATTGGCTCCAGGAATGAGAGGTTTCAGCTAAGTTGTACTAGAGAATCCGCGATTTTTCTCAGGGCAAAAGAAGTTGAAAAGAGATTTGAAAGTTGATGTATAAGAAAGAGTGTGATCGGCTTCAACAGGGCAAACAAAGGGAAGAATGTAGTTTGAGGATCAGGAGGCAGAGATCTCAAATTTTAGGGAAAATAGTCTAGGATGATGTGTAGGTAAACTTCCTTGTGCAAATGATCTCAAGCTCATTGCCTGTAGACCTGAATTCACAAAGGGAATTGGATACACCTGTTTGAGGGCATAATTTGTGTGGCTGCATTGGAATGGTTCTACTTGAGCTGGCCAAGAGTGGAAGGGCCAAATGGTCTCCCTCTTCCCAGGGTTGGGGAATTAAGAACGAGAGGACACAGGTTTAGGGTGAGAGGTGAGAGATTTCATAGGAACCTCAGGGGTAACTTCTTCACTCAGAGGGTAGTCAGTATATGAAATGAGGCAAATGTTGACAAAATAACAAGTTAAAGGTATTTGGGCAGATATAAGGACAGATACGGGCAAATGGGAGAAGTTTAAATGAGTCGGCATGGACCTGTGGTGTTGAAGTGCCTGCCTCTGTGCTTTATAACTTTCTGACTCTGTGACTCAATAAATATTCCATTATTCCAGGAAATATGGGAAAATGTTTCCTGATTAAAAGGAATGAGCAGGATAGAGGCAGAGCAACTAACACCTCTGGTGGAGAAAAGTAACATTTATAAGGAGCACTACCACAAGAAAGCAGCATCCATCATCGAAGACCCCTACCATCCAGACCATGTTTTCTCCTCACTACTACTATTGGGCAGAAGGTACAGGAGCCTTAGGTCCCCACCACTATGCCAAGGAACAGATATTTATTTTTTATTTAGAAATATGATGTGGAATGGGCCCTTCCAGACTTTTGAGTTTCACCGCCAGCAACCCCACAACCCACGATTTATCCTTAGGTTAATCACAGGACAACTTACAATGACCAAATTAACCTACCAACTGATAAGTCTATGGGAGGAAGCACCAGAGGAAACCCACACATTCGACAGGGAGGACGAACAAAATCCATACAGAGGACATTAGGATTGAACTCTGAACTCTGACTCCCTGAGCCCTAATAACATCCAACCAACTACTACGCCACCATGACATCCTACAACCATCCTGAACCAGTGTGGATAACTTGACTCACCTCAACTCTGGACTGATTCCACAACCTATGGACTCACTCTCAAGGACTCTTTATAACCATTTACGTTTTATTACATTAATTATTTACTTTTTTTTGCAAAATTCCTCTTCTTTTGCACATTGATTGTTTGTCAGTCTTTGTTTGTGTATAGTTCTCTCATAAATTCTATTGTACTTATTTATTTTCCTGGAAGAAAATAAATTTCAAGGTAGTAAATGGTGAATTTGATAATAAATTTAATCTGACTATATTTTTTACATGATTTTTACGTTACCAAGCCACTTCAAAAGACAAATTGGTGGGGATTTTTCTGTGCAAGACATGGTGAAAATCTGGAACTTTCTCAGGCCAAAATTTTGCAAATGTGAGGCTAAATAACACTGCCAAAAATGAGTTAGTATTTTGTTGATGAGGGTAGCCGAAGATTTGAGGCAAAGGGAAGGGGAAAATAAAAAGCAGAAGAGGAGATGATTTACTTTCTAATCAAATGATGGCACTGACCCAAAGGACTGAGCTCCTAGTTATCCTTTAAGAAATTTAGCCCTTTTTAATGTGTAGGAAAAAGACATAAAACTACCGTACACAGTGTGATACAGCCGGCTGAGTGTGACTTCCATTCATCCACTTAATTTCTATAAAGTCACATCATGAACATGTGGGTGTTCCCAGTTGTGTGTGAGCCAGCTATTATAACCTTGGTTTAAATGTTTATCTTCCCCTTCTTTCCCTGTCCTAATGAAGGGTCTCAGCCTGAACTATCGACTCTTTACTCCTTTCCATAGACACTGCCTGAATTGGGGAGCTTCCCCAGCATTGTGAGTGTGTTACTCTGGATTTCCAGCATCTGCAGAAACTTTTGTGTTAAATGTTTATTCTGTTATTAAGGGGGCTTCACAGAGCAGATGCTCTATTTGTCTGCTGTGGGAGTCAAAAACAAGGGGAGTATTTTCAGGTTAATAGGAAGTCGTTTTTAATTTGAAAGTTTCTTCTCTTAAAGGGTTTAAAATCTGCCATCGGATTTCTGAACAGTCCATGAACCAGAGAACGCTACCTTACTATTTTGATTTCTCTTTGCGCTGCTCTGCTGCATAAAACAACACATTCCACACGTACATCTGGAGTTTACTGAGAATGGGGCAAAAAAAAACCAGAAAACACCCACTGATCTGCAGCTCTGTGGGTGAAAACGCCTTGTTAATGAGAAAATCAGGGGAGAATGGGCAGACTGGTGCAAGCTGACTGGAAGCCGACAGTAACTCAAATAACCACATGACACAACAGTAGTGTGCAGAAGAGCATCTCTGAATGCACAACATGTCAAACCTTGAACTGGATGGGCGACAGACCACACCGGGCTCCAAGGCGTACCTAATAAAGTGGCCACTGGGTGTATTTGCAAGCCGTGTTCAATACATTTCTTTCACCGGAGCTAGTGGTTGATTAATATCCGTCAGGAGGTCTGGTCTGCGTACCAGGTATTTAAACTGGAGAGAAGTTCAAGAGGTTAATGTCAGCAGTGTAAAGATTAAAGACAGAGAAAAAAGACCTTGGGCCAATATTGAAGAACTCCAGAACGGGTTGAAAACTCCCACAGGAGAGGTACCTTAAACAATATGGCTCTTTGATAGAGGTAAGATGAAAGAGAAGGAACAGAGAGGGTACAGAGCCCAGTGGTGTTATTGCCAGTAACTAGAGGCAGATGGGTAATCATACATGAGCTTTAGCAGGATCAAAGAGCGCAGGAAAATCATTGACAAGAGATTTGTACTATGGATGGAAGAGCTGATAAGTTTGAATCACTGGCACAGAGCTCAGAAATAAATAAAATGAACAAAGACAATTTGATCCCTCTCTTCAAAGTAATGGACAGGCTTTTGGCAGTACAAAATAAAGAATAAAGTTTTCTAGCTACTTTACTATCAGTAATGTACATTAAAACACTTTGTAGTGCTTTATTCTGGTATTTAGAACCTCTGGCCTTCTGATGCTATCTTGAGAGGTCATTTGCTTATAGTGACAATATAGTTTCGCCATCAGATTTATGAACAGCCCACGAACCCGTGAAGACTACCTCACTATTTTGCACTACCTTTTTTAATATTTCTTATTGTAACTTACAGATTTTTTAAATGTATCACACTGTACTGCTGCAGCAAAACAACAAGTTTCACGATGTATGTCAGTAATAATGAACCTAATGCTGATTGAAGGGCTGCACCAGAGCACCAAACTGTTAGCCTTTCCATAAGAAGAAAGACATGTTAAAGCTCATCTTATCTGACACTTTAAAATGATACACTTCCATGATTGTTCCTGAAAACACCCACTCAAGTACAGTAATGAGAAGCAGCCCATCAGATCAAGGTAGGGGCTTGGGTCTGTCTGTTCTACTTTTCACAGCTTTCAGAATTTACACCATCAATGATAGGCAGTAATTCTGTGCACTTGTTAAAAAAAAATCAACTGAATGGACATGTTAATTTTCCTGACGAGGTAAAGCAGTTCTGTTGTTTTCTTTATGTTGGGAAGGCAGCAGAAAATCTATTCGACTTCAATCTATCAATGATGGAAAAATACATAAAAACACCAACTTTTCCTTAAAATATAGAAACAGTGGCATTTCAGTTTCAATGGATTAACTCTACAACCCACCCACCCTCACCCGCCCACCCAGTTTTTTCTTTCATTTCTTACTCTCCTGAGGTTACTGAGAATGGAACTGAGGAACTTAGTAAGACAGGGTAAAACTCAGCTATGAGTAAGTATATAAAACAGGACATAATACATTTGCTACCTGTTATAAATCCCATCGGGTGGGTATAGCAGCCTAAAAATGCATTCAGGACCCCGTCCTAATGAACAGTATCAGCCCAAAACATTGACTGTTCATTCCTCTCCATAGATGCTGCCTGACCTGCTGAGTTCCTCCAGCATTTTGTGTGTGTCACTCTAAAAACGCATGAGCACCTATCTCTGGCTGGAGCATAGATAAAGTGACGAACAGCTCTTCCACACCAAGACAGTACAATCATAGAAAAACCTGTGTCTGTTCTAATCTTGCATCTAGAAATTTGTCCACTTCAGTAATATTCACAGGAAATGAACTAGAAGGGAGCCCGTGAGATGACTACATTACAATGCCCTCGCCCACCCCATAACTACCACTGATACTGAGATTAGCTTAGCCATAAAATGACTCAAATATTTCTGGTCTAGTTACTCCTTACATCTAAGCACTTCCTGTTCAGTTGGTTAATTTACATTATCTAGAGATTACAAAGAACTGCTGAAACTGTAAAGCAAGACCATAAACTCATAAGGCTCGTTATTTCTCTTCATAGACGTTGCCTGACCTGCTGAGTTCCTCTAGCATTTTGTGTGTGTTGCTCTGGATTTCCAGCATCTGCAGAATATCTTGTGTTTACAAAGGAAGTCGATTTTTCCCCCTTCAGCAACTGTACAAAAGGAGCATGCATAAATTGACCACAGACTTTTTCTCTTCTGCTGATTTTTCTATCCACAGGAGTCGGACACTATGAAAGTCCTGTACTAAGCACACCTCTAGCAAGTGGGGGTCCTCCATTTCTTGTGGTGTTCAGGGCTTCCTTCATTATGTCAGTAGCTTCCTCTGGGAGGAACACAGGTCAAGTCACAATTAATTCCCTCCCTCTTTCACTAAGTCAAACAGCACTTCAGATCAGCAGACTGAAGCACCGAATGCACAAAAAAAAAGCACATTACAACATCTCTCTTCAACTTCCTGCACTTTTATCTCACAATCTTCAAATTCTTTCCATTATTCATTCGCTCTGCTTCTTCCTGTTTCGGTCTCTAGGTGTGTGCTGCGAAATAACCTATTTTAAGATACTGAAACACTGAGCTAATTAAAAGCACACAGCATAAGATGTGCTATTTTAAGAACAGATAAGGAACAACAGGACATACCTGCACCCAAATTAAATGTTGAGTAACCCACAGGCTATATGATTGACCTTTAGCTATTTTTAACCATCAAGATGGATTTTTGTGCCTGTTAGTAGAGTCAATTGAGTCATTAAGATTATCATCCATTTCTAGGAGCTCTAATTAGTTTCAAGTTCAACTTCAAATTTAATTGCCATTCAACCATACACATGCATACCTCAATATATCGGGACCCCATGTATGGTCCCAACATATTGATGCAGCTATAAAGAAGGCAAGACAGCAGCTACATTTCATTAAGAGCACAATTGAGAGCATCCTGACAGGCTGTATCACTGCCTGGTATGGGAACTGTACTTCTCTCAATTGCAGGGCTCTGCAGAGAGTGGTTCAGACAGCCCAGCGCACCTGTAGATGTGAACTTCCCATTATTCAGGACCTTTACAAAGACAGGAGAGTAAAAAGGGCCCAAACAATCATTGGGGACCCGAATCACCCCAACCACAAACTGTTCCAGCTGCTACCATCTGGAAAACGATACCACAGCACAAAAACCAGGATCAACAGGCTCCGGGACAGCTTCTTCCACCAGGCCATTGGACTGATTAATTCATGCTGACACAACTGTATTTCTACGTTATATTGATTGTCCTGCTGTACATACTATTTATTATAAATGACTATAAATTGTACATTGCACATTTAGATTGAGATGTAATGTAAAGATTTTTACTCCTTATGTATATGAAAGATGTAAGTAATAAAGTCAATTCAGTTCAAGAGTTTGAAGAGATTTGGTTTGTCACCTAAAACACTTGAAAACGTCTGCTGATGACCCATGGAGAGCATTGGGACTGGCTGCATCACTGTCTGGTATGCAGGGGCTACTGCACCGGATTGAATGAAACTACAGAAAGTTGGGTACTATCTTGAGCACTAGCCTCCATAGTATCCAAGACTTCAAGAACTGGTGCCTCAGAAAGGCAACGGAAAGGACCCCCATCACCCAGGACATGCCCTCTTCTCATTGTTACTACCAAGAAGGAGGTACAGAAGCCTGAAAGCACACACTCAGCGATTCAGGAACAGCTTCTTCCCCTCTGCCATCTGATTCCTAAATAGACATTGAAGTCATGAACACTATCTCACTTTTTAAAATATATATTACTTCTGCTTTTGCACTATTTTTAGTCTAACTATTTTATATATTTTTTTCTGTGATTGATTTTTTTTTCCTTTCTATATTATCATGTATTGCATTGTACTGCTGGTGCTAAGTTAACAAATTTCACGACAAACGCCAGTGATAATAAACCTGATTCGGATTCTGATTCTGACATGTATACAACTAAACAAAACAGCGTTCCTCAGGGGCCAGAATGTACAAAGCACAGTACTAACTCACGCACAGCAAGTATAGTTATGGTAACGGAAAAACAACATCATCATCATTATCTACATTCCTGCGTTTACAGCCAAAACGACCATTTGTGAAATGCAGTTTTAGGTGGTATGCATTCATTCTGAGTGGGTACGTTGGTCAAACCTTGCTGAGCACCCTGTGCACATACACGCTGGCATTCACTTATTTTTTTAGCTTTTATTTGTCACAGGAGCTTTCACACATCAAAACATAAAGTGAAATACATTGTATTTGCGTCAACAACCAACACTATCTGCAGATGTGGTAGGGGAAGCCCACAAGTTTAACCAGGCTTACAATAACAATGTGGCATGCCAACAACTCTCTAACTACTGCTCCCCCCCCCCCATATGTCTTTGAAATGTGGGAGGAAACAGGAAAACCCAAGGGAACCCACACAGTCACAGGGAGAACGTGCAATCTTCTTACAGGCAGCGGCAGGAATTGAATCTGGATCACTAGTGCTGGAAGACATTACATTACTGCTATGCTAGCATGCTGCTCCAGGACAAAAACTCAGATAACTTTTGCCTTGTAGACAGTTCCAATTTGGACAGAAACTGAAGCCATTAAAGTTCGGGATCAATGGCCTGGCCAAGCTCAAAAGTCCTTCCCAAGTCCTCTCTGCTTTTCTACCCTCTCTCCACTTTAACACTCCCCCTTTGGTCAAGCTATCACCTTGCATGGTTCAGCATCGTATTTTATATTATAATGCTCTGGTGAAGCCGGTGAGGTGTTTGACTAAGTTAAATTGTTCACTAAGGTAAGATGGTGTTGCAGACAAGTTAAAGATTCTTGGGTTGGAAACTGAAAGGTCCCTATAAAGGTGAGTTAGTGGGGTGGATGAGGCAAAGAGTGTGTCAATGAGGGTTTTATCCAAGAGTTTCTCATCACAGCTCCTGTGTGGGGTCCAAGACACATATGCTACTGATGCACTATCAATTACTCCAAAAGACTGGAAGTAGAGTAAATACTGAAAGGCTTTTATTAACAGTCAATGGTCCAACGTCCATGCTGAGTATCTGCCCTGGACTGAGAGGAGGAGCAGTGGCACAATCGCCTTTATTCAGGGGTCTGTGGGAGGAGCCACAGGCGCAGTCAGCAGAGGGGCGTGTCCAGACAGGTAACCCAGTTACAACATATATATATGGTTTACCACAGCTACTGAACAAAGACTTCCATCTAGCGCATCCCTCCTACATAACCCTCCATTTTCTATCATCTATGTGCCCATCTCAGAGTTTCTTAAATGCCCCCAGTGTATTTTTTTTCTGGACGGTTGGAAGCTGACAAGAGACCTGATATTATGATAGGATAGACGGTCAGAATGTTTTCCCCAGCTTAGAAATAGTGACTATAGAGGGTAAAGCTTTAAGGTAAGAAAGAGGTGGAAAGTTTAAAGGGGATGTGAGAGGTAAATATTTTTTCACACACAGAGAGCTTTAGGTGCCTGGAACGTGTTGCCAGGGATTGTAGCAAAAGCAAGTATGAAAGACCATAAGAGCAGAATTAGGCCATTCAGCCCAACGAGTCTCTGCTCCTCCGTTCCATCATGGCTGATTTATTATCACTCTCAAGCCCATTCTCCGGCCTTGTCCCTGTGACATTTGTCACCCTGTCTAACGAAGAAGCTATCAACCTCTGCTTTAAATACACTCAACAACCTGGCCTACACAGCTGTCTGTGGCAACGAATGCATATTCCTCCATCCCTGGTGTACTTGCTAGCCGACTCCAAAAGGCCTCTCAAACGCAACTTTCAGATCTGCTTTTGCTACAACCACTGGTAGTACATTTCACACACTGTGTAGAAATAAAACTTACCTCACACATCCTCTTTAAACCTTCGCCCTCTTACCTTAAAGCTCTGCCCTCTATATTCAACATTCCTTCCCTGGAAAAAACATTCTGTCTGTCTATCCTATCTATGTGTCATCTCTCCCCCAGCTCCCAATGGTCCAGAGAAAATACATTAGGGACATATTAGAAAATCTTAGCTAGGCACATGGATCGTAGAAAAATGGAGGGCTATGTAGGAGGGAAGAGTTAGATTGATCTTAGAGTAGGTTAAAAGTTTAGCAAAATATCCTGGGCCAAAAGGCCTGTAGTGGGCTGTAATGTTCAATGTTCTAAAAGAACCCAAAATTGTTCAGCCTCTCCTTATAACTAATAACTTCTAGGCCAGGGTTTTTAACAACCTCGCAGGATTTAAAAGGGGTTACTCACTCCAACTTTAAAAAGAACATCTTGATTTATTTGTTTGATGCTGAGTGTTGAATGCCAGGACCACGTTCCCTTTTCTGCCCCTGCTTTTGTTAAAATGAAAGCAGTTTCTATGAGCTGTTCTGTTGTAAACCCTCTTCAACTGACAGATTTAGATTGCCTGAAATCTGAAGCAGAGGGTTGTAAGCTCAGCCAGCCCAGCTCCATCAGGGGCACTGTCCTCCCCAGCATCGAGGGCACCTTCGGAAGGCCATGCCTCACAAAGGCGGTATCATTAAGGACCCCCGCTACCCAGGACATGCTCTCTTCTCAATACTGCCATCAAAGAGGAGGTACAGGAGCCTGAAAACACAGACTTAATGTTTTAGAAACAGCTTCCCCTTCGCCAAAAGATTTCTCAATAGACAACAAACCCATGAACAGTACCTCACTATTTATGCTCTCTTTTTGCAGGACTTGTTTAACTTTTTAATATATTTCACATTGTAATTTAAAGTATATTTTATATATTGCACTGTAATGTTGCTGCAACAAATTTCATGACATGCGGTATGTCAGCAGTAATAAACTTAAAGAGATTCAAGAAATGCTGGAAATCCCGAGCAACACACACAAAATGCTGGAAGAACTCTTCAGGTCAGGCAGCGTCTATGGAGAGGAATAGTCAACGTCTAGGGCTGAGACCGGAAAGGAAGGGGGAAAATGGCAGAAAAATAAGATGTTGGTGAGGGGAAGGGAAGAGAATAAGCGTTGACTGTTTATTCCTCTCTACAGATGATGCTGAGTTCCTCCGGCACTTCATGTGTGTTGTTCAGTGATAATAAGCCTGATACTGATTTCTGCGAGCTTTATGCAGTAGTGTGACAAAAGTGTGCTAAACATTATTTTCAAATCACTAAAAGCTCCTCCTAGGTATAGGAAGATTTCCACATTTTCGCAAGGCATATGCAGACACGTGTATCTGCAGACTGGAGTTTCTCTTAAAATGAGTCTGATGAAACTTCCCTGAGCCTGCATGTTAAACAAAAAGATCACCTAATTCTAGGAAATCTGCTTACGAATTCAGGAAATGCTCATCAATAAGGCCATTGTTTCAAAGATCCTTGAGTAATTTTCTTTAACAGCAGAGTACTTGTCAAGTTGCTAAGAGCTCATTTTTTTACTTCGAGATGCTATGGAAGATTTTCATCTGTTCCAGCTGGACAGCGTGGAGAAAGAGAGCCATGGTATGGCGAAGGAGACAGATCACTAACAAGTACCTTGTACTTTTCAGTTTGCTGATCTCCTCCGAGCAACATTCCTTCCTGTGCTCCACTTAGGTGTGGTTTAAACCCTGTGGTGTTTTACCCAGAAGAACAATGACTGTTTACCTGCCATGACTGTGCACTCAGGCATTAACGAAGATTAAACATGAACTGTGGGGGCAGCACAGTAGCGTAGTGGTTAGCATACCACCAGTTCCCTTAACCATACACGAATTACAGCTCCAGCAACTGGGGTTCAATTCCTGCCACTGTCTGTTAGGGAGTTTGTATGTTCTCCCTGTGACTAACCACATGGGTTTCCTCCAGGTGCTCCGGTTTCTTCCCACATCCCAAAAAAAGTGCAGTTTAGTAGATTAATTGGTGTAATTGTGCAGCACAGGCTCGGTATGTGAATCTCTAAACAAGTGAAAAGATTTAAAGTTTAGAGTGCAACTGATATAACTATACATCCAGTACAGTTGCACAGTCCTTCACCGAACCATAATGAGTTTATTTTTGCTTCAGTTTTTACCGTGTATGTAGTCACACAACATGTACTCAGTGGCTGTCTTATTAGGTATATAGTATATTTGTATCTTGCAAACCCTTCAGTAGTTGCATAGACACCTGAAGAGCAGACTATCTGTTGGATGGAAGTGACCAACAACTCTGATAGAGGCAGATGCCAAGTTTTTAAGCTCACCAGTGGGAGGTGGTGCTTTAGCTCTGCTGGCCCACCACCTCGAGGGAGTCCTGATCAAAAGCGGGCCGAAACTCCTGAAGACTGGTAGCAGATCAACTGATGATCCCACTGGTGATAGCACAGGACAGTTAACATCTTAGTCCACGTGTACTTTGTAACTCTGTGGTCTTCTGCTGTAGCCCATCCACTTCGAGGTTCAATCAATGTGTTGTACATTCAGAAATGCTCTTGTAGTGCATGGGTAATTGAGTTGCTGTCGCCTTCCTGTCAGCTTAAACGAGTCTGGCCATTCTCCTCTGATTTCTTTCATTAACAAGGTGTTTTTGCCCACAGAAGTGCAGCTGGCTGTATTTTTTGGTTTTCTTTTTGCACCATTCTCTGTAAACTCTAGGGACTGTTGTGTGTGAAAATCCCAGGAGATCAACAGTTTCTGAGATACTTAGATCACATTTCTTCCCCATTCTGATGTTCGGTCTGAAGAACAATTGAACCTCTTGACCATGTCCACATGCTTTTATGCATTGATGGGCTGTTTAGATATTTGCATTAATGAGCAAGTGCGCAGGTGTACCTAATAAAGTGGCCACAGATTGTTCAAAAATATGCTGACTATCCACATGCACCTCGGAATAAACACACAACAATCCTAAGTCTGGAGAGTGACAACTGAAAGATTCAGATGAGTCATATTGTAAAACCGCAGTTTAAATGATTGATCGATGACATCACTCTCCTAAGATGCGATACATCTTTGAGAAACTTGTACTGATCTTCAAAGCTGAAGATGGGGGAGAATTTTTAATCAATTTTTGCTGCGATTATTTTTGGATCCAGCCACAATGATGGATGGCAGCTTTCATAGTTTGAGCTGCAGTGGTCTTGGATTTCATTAAATTGCAGGAGTCTTGGGTTTCTTTGCATGCTACACGGAAAGTGAACACCCAACTCTATGCATTAAAGTGTCTTGTTACCATTGATCCAATCCTGCTTGCGATCGGCTGTTCATTTGCAGTTGTCAGCCAGTTCACCTACTAACAGCAGAGCATCTCAAAGTCAGACAACTAGCAACTTGACACCACTGTGACAAATTCACAGGAAGGATCCCTCTACAAGGGTGTGAGCTTATTGAAGGGAGTGACACCTTCAAAAGACGGTAAGGACCCACATCACCCAGGACATGCCCTCTTCTCATTGCTACCATTATGGAGATGGTGCAGGAGCCTGAAGACACACATTCAGCATTTCAGAAACAGCACTTTCCCCTCCACCAGCAGATTTCTGAATGGACAATGAACCCATGAACTTTTTTTTCTCTTTTTGTTCTACTTACTTAATTTAAAAATTTTATATGTACTTATTGCAATTTATCAATATTTTATTATTATGTATTGCATTGTACTGCTGATGCAAAATGACAAATTTCACGACCTGTGCCGGCGATATTAAATCTAATTCTGATTCGGGTTCTGACTATTCGGTTCAGATGCTCACTGTATACAGTTCTGGTTAGTGTAAAAACGGAGAAGGCATTCAAGTGCCGGAAACTCGGAACAAGTGTGGCTGACACCTCACTATCACAGACCTTGTTGCTTCAGGTGATATCCCCTCTCCAGCCTGTAAAGGGATCGTTCCCCTGCCCATACTGCCTCTTCTACCCTCGACTCAGCATTCACAAGCGGGACTGCTCTGGAAGGCCATAAGCACAACAGGTTCTTGCAGATGCTGGAAATCGAGAGTAACACTCACAAAATGCCGGAGGAACTCAGCAGGCCAGGCAGTATCTACAGAAAGAAATAAACGGTCGACGTTTCGGACTGAGACCCTTCATCAGGACTAGGTTTCAACCTGAGATGTCGACTCTTTATTCCTTTCCATCGATGCTGCCTGGCCTGTTGAGTTCCTCCAGCTTTTAGTTATGTTTTGTAACTCCAAAATATCAAAATAATTTAAACATTCTCTCCACGTCCATCCTATCTAGGCCTTTCAGTATTTCATAAGCTTCAATGAGTGTCCCCCCTCATTCTCTATAACACTCTCCTCTGCTGGGCAGAACCTGCAATTACCCCAAACATCTTCTCTTTTGACTCCTCCCACATTATGTAAATCAAAGATGGCTCACACCCTTGTAGAGGGATCCTTCCTGTGAATTTGTCAGTGTGGTGTCAAGTTGCCAGTTGTCTGACTTTGAGATGCACTCAGATGGGCCTCAGCCCATATGGAACAGGCATCAAGCCTACCCAGGCAACACTCGCCAATTCATTCTTCACCACATCGACGAATGCATCGTTGTCGCCTCCTGCACTCATGCGGAACACATCAGTTTATTTATCTTCTTTATCAACCAGCCCTTAAATTCACTTGGTCTTGTTTCTGATACCTCTCTCCTCTTTCCTGACCTCCCTGGCTCCGTCTCAGGAGACAGATTATCCACCGACAGTTACAACAATATTGACTCCCACAGCTACCAAGACTACACCTCTTCTCACATTGTCTCTTGTAAGGACACCGTTCTCAGTCTCTCCATGACCACTTTACTGTGCTTGAGATGAGGCCTTCCCATCGACGGCACCTACGGTGGTCTCCTTTTTCAGACAATGGGCCATTGCCTCACTGTTATAGGTGGAACCCTCCCTCACATGTCCTTTAACATGATCTCCTGCCAGATAGAACAGGGATAGGGTTCCCCGCTAGTCCTCACCTTTCATCCCCACTCGCCAAAGCATCGAGCAAATTACTCTTCAAAACCTTTGCCAGCTCCACAGGATATCACCACCAGCCACTTTTTTTCCCTCCACACCACTATCAGTTTTCCACAATGACCACTAACATCTCTATGCCTCCCCAAGCACTTTCTCCAGTAACCGTAGGGGGGTGTAACACTCATACCAAGACCTCCTCTCTCACCAACATCCCGAGACTTAAACAGCCCTTCCAAGTGAGGCAGAAATTCACCTGCATCTCTGCTCTCCAGTGCTCCTAATGTGCCTTTCTCTACTCCAATAGGACTAGGACTAGGCGACTACTTTGCCAAGAACCTGTGCTCTGAAATTCAGTTGCACCAAAACTTTGAACATATTTGAAATAAGACAGGAAAAAAAACTCAGTCTTTCTTTCTGAGTACATATCAGTGAAAGAGAACTTGTTAAGGAATTTTTTCTTCTACCCCACCCATAGATCCCTTTTGCCCTTTCTGCAAATTGTATTCCGCACACAACCTTTGGTTCTGCCCCACTAAATTTCAATTCTTTGTCACATATTCTTTACAATGTCCTAACTACAGAACTTATTAGCCTCATAAATCCAAGGAGGTCTGCATTACCTTCAGAAAATGTAACATTGCACGGATACTACAGAGCAATTTCCCAGTCGCCACACTCTCTCTTGCTCTCTCTCTCCTCTCACTTTCATTCTTCATTTTCTTTCCTTCTCTCTCTTCCTCCCTCTTCCACCCTTTCCCTTTATCTCTCTTTGTCCCTCTCTTTCCCTCTCTCCTTCTTTCTTTCTCTCCCTCTCTTTCTCTGTCCCTCCCACCCTCTCTCTCTCTCTCTTTCTCTCTCTCTCTCTCTCTCCCTCTCTCTCTCTCACTCACTTCTCTCTGTTTCTCTTTCTGTCATACACCAAATATCGATACAAGGCCCACCAAACCAACCATAATTCTATTCCCTTTCCGTATCTTTCTAATTTCAGGATTTGTAGACAGTCCGCGAACCCACGAGCACCACCTCATTATTCATCTTTTGCACTATTTGTTTGCATTTTGGTAACTTATCGCACAGTAGAGTATAGTATAGCACTGCTGTCTCAAAGCAGCAAATGTCATGACATGGGTCAGAGATAATAAACCTGATTCTGATTCTAAACTCTATTGTATTCTGGGAACCAGCCTGATAGCCCTCTTCAAAACATCCTAAAAATGTGCGAAACATCAGAATATTTTATCTTGTGAAATTTAGATGCTTATCTCAAAGTATTGACTGTTTTGAGAAATAGGATGGTGTGATCATCCTTAAAACTCCTTCACAGTCCATCACGAAGGACGCTCACAATCCAGGACACGCCCTCTTATCATTATTACCATCAGGAAGGAAGCACAGGAAGGAATACCAACAAGCAACATTTTCAGAACTGTTTCTTCCCCTCTGCTATCAGATTTCTGAACTGTCCATGAATTCAAGAACATGACCTCACTATCCTCTTTTGCACTAGATATTTTTAAAATTGTAACTTATAGTAACTTGTTATGCCTACTGCCATAAAACAACAAATGTCATGCCTTATATCTGTGACAATAGCCCCGATTGTGATTCTGATTGTATTTTGATTCAGTCACAAAAGAAGCTGGCAAGAAATTAATTGCAGACACATTACCCATTCAGCAAGCTGCCTTTTCCAAAAGCACCCTTCTGGAAAGTGCTATAGAGCTATTAAAGGCAGTTAATCTGATCAAGTACTCTAGTTAGCCCTGTCCTTTCTGTCAGTGCACTACACTGTAAACACTTTAAACCACTTTTTATAATGCTGCTTTCATTGTAAATGCATGCTGATATTTGTGTATTTATATCTATATGCATACTTCTAACTTTATTTTTATTTTTATATAATTCTTTATTCTTTATAATTGTTGAATTGCCTTTCATGTCCTTTCCGAACCAGATGAAGGATCTCTACCCAAAACGTCAACTCTTTATTCCTTTCCGTAGATCAGGTACAAGGTATAAGAGCAGAATTAGGCCATTTGATCACAGTGGATCTACTTTCTTCTATTCTCCTGCCTTCTCCCCATAACCTTCAGACTCCCCCGCTATAGGAAACATCCTCTTTACATCCTCTTTATCTAGGCTTTTCAACATTTGATAGGTTTCAATGAGATCCTCCGTCATTCTAAATTCCAGCAAGTACAGGCCCAGAGCCATCAAACACTCCTCATATGATATCATGAACCTCCTTCGAATCCTCTCCAATGTCAGCACATCCTTTCTCAGATAGGGACCTCAGAACTGCTCGCAATACTCCAAGTGAGGCCTCACCAGCGCTGCCTAATGCCTCAGCATTACATCCTTCCTTTGATATTCAAATCTTCCCAAAACGAATCCTAACATTGCATGTGCTTTCCTCACCACCAATTCAACCTGCAAGTTAACCTTTAGCGAATCCTGCACAAAGTCTCTCAACTTCCTTTGCACCTTGGATTTTTGAATTTTCTCCCCATTAGGAAATAGTCTACACTTTTATGCCTTCAACCAAAGTACATATCCGTACACTTTGACACTGTATTCCATCTGCCATCTTTTTAATCCTTTTTAACTCCTAATCTGTCTAAGTCTTTCTCTAGCCTCTCTGCTTCCTCAATATTACCTGTCCCTCCACCTATCTTTGTGTTGTCCACAAGCTTGGCCACAAAGCCATCAATTCCATCATCTAAATCATTGACATACAACATAAAAAGAAGCAGCCCCAACACTGACTCGCGTGGAACACCACTCATCACTGGCAGGCTCCTTTTATTCTCACTCTTTGCCTCCTGTTAAACAACCAATGCCCTATCCATGCTAGTATTTTTCCTCTAACACCATGGGCTCTTAACTTGTTAAGCAGCCTCATCTGCAACGACTTCTCAAAGGCATTCTGAAAGTCTAATTACACGTTGACCGATTCTCCTTTGTCTATCCTGTTTGTTATTTCCTCAAAGAATTCCAACAGATCTGTCAGGCAAGATTTCCCCTCTCATCTGTTGTAGGAGTGATACTTCTCTTTCCCTCACGAGTGAAAGACAGAGCCTGTCTGAGATGTCAAAGTGTTGTGATGGACAGTGGTTTTTGAGGGACTCTAGATCATGGTCTGTAGAACTTTTTTATTGCTTGCATGGTGGGTGGTGGGAGGCTTTTGCTGGAGCAAGTGGGGGAGGATGGCAGGGGGAAGCTTTTACTGTTGCATGCGCGTGGGAGGGGGAGGGGGCTTTGGGGTTCTAATGTTTTCTGTCATTCTTTAGGAATTTTCTCCTGTTTCGTGGATGTCTGCGGAGAATAAGAGTTTCAGCTTGTACACTGTATGCATTCCCAGATATTAAATTGAACCATTGTTGCCTGACCTGCGGAGTTCCCCCAGCATTTTGTTTGTACTATTCTGGATTTCCAGCATCTGCAGAATCTCTCGTGTTTATAGTTGCTGAATGCTTTTCTTCATTGTAAGCTGCACCAGCACACCACAGGAAATTCCTATCACAAATAAATGTGTATGGTGCATCAAGCTGATCCTTGATCCTTGGAAACAAACCATTAAAAGGAGAACGTCCCTACAAGTTGCATCACTGCATGGCACGGAAATTGAGCTATGGCAGAAAAGAAGCTCTACAACCAGTAATCAAAGCTGTCCAACATGTTATCAGCACCAGCCTACCTGCCATCGAGGACAACTATAAAGAAAGGTGCCAGAAAAGGGCCAGTGACATCATAAAGGAACCCACCCACCCTTGGCCCACCCGTCCAGGAGGAGGCTACGTAGCATCCACGTCAGGACCACCAGATTCAAAACTAGTTACTTTCTCCATGCAGTTGACTGATCAACACCTTCACCGACTAACCCAACCCTCCACATCCTCCCCCACCACCCACTGCTACTTTATCATTTCCTGTCAGAGTCCTGTACAGACACTCACTTTATGGACATACAATCAATCTGTGTATATCTGAATCAGGTTTCTCATCATCGGCATGTGACATGAAATTTGTTAACTTAGCAGCAGCAGTTCAATGCAATACATAATCTAGCAGACAGAGAGAGAGAAAAAATAATAATAAATAAAATAAAACATAATAACAAATAAACAAGTAAATCAATTACATATATTGAATAGATTTTTTAAAATGTGCAAAAACAGAAATACTGTATATTAAAAAAAGTGAGGTAGTGTCCAAAGCTTCAACGTCCATTTAGGAATCGGATGGCAGAGGGGAAGAAGCTGTTCCTGAATCACTGAGTGTGTGCCTTCTGGTTTCTGTAATTCCCACCTGATGATAACAGTGAGAAAAGGGCATGCCCTGGGTGCTGGAGGTCCTTAATAATGGATGCTGCCTCTCTGAGACACCGCTCCCCTGAAGACATCCTGGGTACTTTGTAGGCTAATGCCCAAGATGGAGCTGACTAGATTTACAACCCTCTGCAGCTTCTTTCAGTCCTGTGCAGTAGCCCCCCCATACCAGACAGTGATGGAGCCTGTCAGAATGCTCTCCACAGTACAACTATAGAAGTTTTTGAGTGTATTTGTTGACATGCCAAATCTCTTCAAACTCCTAGTAAAGTACAGCCACTGTCTTGCCTTCTTTATGACTACATCGATATGTTGGGACCAGGTTAGATCCTCAGAGATCTTGACACCCAGGAACTTGAAGCTGCTCACTCTCTCCACTTCTGATCCCTCTATGAGGATTGGTATGTGTTCCTTCGTCCTACCCTTCCTGAAGTCCACAATCAGCTCTTTTGCCTTACTGACGTTGAGTGCCAGGTTGTTGCTGCAGCACCATTCCAGTAGTTGGCATACCTCACTCACAGCATCCTGACGTAGGTGTTTGTGTTGTGTAGGTGGTCTAAAGCCGTATGGAGAGCCATTGAGATTGCGTCTGCCATTGACCTATTGTGGCCATAGGCAAAATGTAATGGGTCCAGGTCCTTGCTGAGGCAGGAGTTCAGTCTGGTCATGACCAACCTCTCAAAGCATTTCATCGCTGTCGATGTGAGTGCTACCAGGCAATAGTCATTAAGGCAGCCCACATTATTTTTCTTAGGCACTGGTATAATTGTTGCCTCTTTGAAGCAAGTAGGAACTTCTGCCCATAGCAGTGAGAGGTTGAAAATGTCCTTGAATACTGCTAGTTGGTCGGCACAGGTTTTCAGAGCCTTACCAGGTACTCCATCGGGACCTTCTGCCTTGCGAGGGTTCACTCTCTTTAAAGACAGTCTAACATCGGCCTCTGAGACGGAGATCACAGGGTCATCAGGTGCAGCAGGGATCTTCACAGCTGCATTGTGTTCTCCCTTTCAAAGCGGGCATAGAAGGCATTGAGTTCATCTGATAGTGAAGCATCGCTGCCATTCATACTGTTGGGCTTCGCTTTGCAGGAAGTAATGTCTTGCAGACATATATGCAATCTGATGTATTTATATTTATTGTGTTTCTTTATTATGCTCTTTTTCCTGTTTTTTCTCTGTGCTGTATCAGACGTGGAGTAACAATTATTTTGTTCTCCTGTACTGGAAATGACATTAAACAATCTTGAATCTTGAGTCATTTCCAATCTGCTTTGGTTATTCTGGTTGCGAGTAACAGCATTCCAGAGCGCCATCTAATGGTTTAGCAAGTAAGTACACCATCCGGTTTAACAATGGGTCACATTGATCAGAAACCTCCCTGAATACTGAATTTAGACTCCCACACTCCCAAAGAAGGAGTAAGTCAAATATGGATCCACACGAGCTGCCACCCAGTGTAAGTGAGTGCACACCCACATTCTTCAAGGAACACATTATACATAAATATTTAAATACAGAAGCACATGCCAGTTGGATCTTCCCCATTAACCACAGCTGAAGCTGTAGCTTGCGAGTGTGAGGGAACGGTTCCCTCATTAACGTTCCAACGACAGGCAGTTCGGGCCACACCTGTGACACCCACCAACAGCAAACAGCAGAACCGAGGCGTGGGCAGGAACAGGTTGGAGGGAGCGCCCATCCTGGAAGCGTAACTGGTGGGGGTGAGGGGAGGGTGGGGAGGGTTTGCTGGTCATCTGACAGCTGTTGTTGCTCGTTGCAGTGCAGGGCACAGAACTGCCTCCTACACAGAGGTACAGGATGAAGATCACTTCACAGACCATAAAACCATAAGACAGGAGCAGAATTAGGCCACTCTGCCTATCAAGTCTGCTCAAATATTCAATCACGGCCAATTTATTTTCCCTCTCAACCCCATTTTCCTGATCTCTGTAACCTTTGATCCCCTTACTCATCAAGAACCTTTCAACCTTTGCTTTAAGTTTAAAGATGATCTTTATTTTTTGCATGTACATCGAAACCTACAATGAAATACAGTCCGGGGATGTGCTGGGAGCATCCAACAAGTGTCGCCATGCTTCCAGTGGCAATGTAGCATGCCCACAACTCACTAACCCAATCCTGTACATCTCTGGAATGTGGGTGGAAACCAGAGCACCAGGAGTAAGCCCACAGGGTCATGGGGAGAACCGTACAAACTCCTTACTGATAGCGGTGTGAATTGAAACCTGATCTTCCAACCACTGGCTCCGTAAAGCATTACCAATCCAAGTCTGTGCGGACATCCTTGAGGAAGGCACATTCAACGGTTTTGGCTTCACCGGGCCCCCTCAAGGGCAGTGACCACTGCCCTGTTTCTTCTACTCCAAGTATGCTTGAAAGACGTGACGGTCTCACCACCAAACTAAGAAATGCCTCCACATCCCCCTTCACCATTTCCCATCCCCTTGTCCCTCTCTCATGTTATCTCCTTGCCTGCCCATCGCCTCCCTCTGGTGCTCCTCCCCCCACCTTTCTTCTTTCTTCCACAGCCTTCTGTCTCTTTCACCAATCAACTTCCAAGCTCTTTGCCTCATCCCTCCCCTCCAAGTTTCACCTATCACTTGGCGTTTCTCTTTCCCCTCCCTCAACCTTGCAAATCTACTCCTCAGTTTTTTTCCTCCAGTCCTGCCAAGGTGTTTCGGCCCGAAACATTGACTGTACTTTTTTCGTAAACATGAGGAATTCTGCAGATGCTGGAAATTCAAGCAACACACACCAAAGTTGCTGGTGAACGCAGCACACCAGGTTGCTGAACACCTACGCTCTGTCTGCCAGAGAAAGCAGGATCTCCCAGTGGCCACACATTTTAATTTCACATCTCATTCCCATTCTGATATGTCTATCCACGGCCTCCTCTACTGTAAAGATGAAGCCACACTCAGGTTGGAGGAACAACACCTTATATTCCGTCTGGGTAGCCTCCAACCTGATGGTATGAACATTGACTTCTCTAACTTCCCACCTCCCCCTCTTACCCCATCCATTATTTATCTATATACACACACTCTTTCTCCCTCTCTCCTTTTTCTCCCTCTGTCTCTCTGACTATACCCCTTGTCCATTCTCTGGGTTTTTCCCCCCTCCCCCCTTTCCTTCTCCCTGGGCCTCCTGTCCCATGATCCTCTCATATTCCTTTTGCCAGTCACCTGTCCAGCTCTTAGCTCCATCCCTCCCCCTCCTGTCTTCTCCTATCATTTTGGATCTCCTCCTCCCCCTCCCACTTTCAAATCTCTTACTAGCTCTTCCTTCAGTTAGTCCTGACGAAGGGTCTCGGCCCGAAACGTTGACTGTACCTCTTCCTAGAGGTGCTGCCTGGCCTGCTGCGTTCACCAGCAACTTTGATATGTGTTGCCTGTACTTTTTTCCATAGACGCTGCCTGGCCTGCTGAGTTCCTCCAGCATTTTGTGAGTGTTGTTCAGATTTCCAGCATCTGCAGATTTTCTCTTGATTGTGCTCTGGGCATAATCTCAGTTGGTGATGTGGAGGTGAACAAGACTGAGATGCACTGTGTAATGGTTTGAGCCATATAAAAATATCCAAGACAATTTTTTATTGTATCATGCTAGAGGTGACAATGATAAGCAAATATCAATGCCAATAGATTGACTGGCTGAGTGGTATCATATCAACAACATTGTACTCAATGTCAGCAAGACCAAGGAATTGATTGCAGACTTCAAGGAGATATTTGGGGTCCAGAGGAGGTTCTTGAGTTTGATCCCAAGAATGAAGGGGTTAACATACGAGGAGTGTCTGATGACCCTGGTTCGTAGTCATTGGAGCTTAAAAGAATGAGCGGGATCTCTTTGAATCCTACCAAATATTGAAAGGCCTAGAAAGAATGGACATGCAGAGGATGTTTCCAATAGTGGAGGAGTCTAGGACCACAGGCAATAAAAGCACATCCCTTTAGAACAGAGATGAAAAGGAATTTTTTAGCCAGATGGTGGTGAATCTGTGGAATTCATTGCCACAGGTAGCAGTGAAGGCCAAGGCATTGGGTATATTTAAAGCAGAGGGTGATAGGTTCTTGCTTAGTCAAATGTTACGGACAGAAGACAGGAGAATGGGCTTGAGAGGGACCATAATCGAATGACAGAGCAGATTCATTGGGTGAAATGGCGTCGAGGTAGTGCAGTAATCGAGTTGGCGTGGGGTTTGCACATTCTCCCCGCAACCATGTATTTTTTCCTGCGGGGCTCTCCGGATCGCTCCCACAGCTGGACAGTTAGTCAGTTGCCATAAGCTTTCTCCAAGCGTGTAGGTGTGGTAAAATCTGGGGGTGATCTAATGAGAGGGTGCTGAGAACAATAATAAAAAAAGAACATTTGTTTGCATGAACTTTGTATGTACAAACAGTTCTACCAATTTATTTCTTGGAAATAGTGTGCATAACTTTGTACAGAGGAAGGGAGATCCTATCAGCTGCCATTGATCTATAACCAAAATTTGCATTGATCAGATAAGTCTGAACACAGCATAAAATGATGGCCGTTTATAAAAGATAGCCACGTATCAAAGTCCCCATCCCAGTACGGCCAGAACCTCTCAACAACGATGTCCATATTTGAATTGGCACCTGGGTTGGTTTTTGGCCAATTCTTCGCACCATAGCGGTTAGTGTGACTCTATCACAGCTCGGGACGTCCGAGTTTGGAGTTCAATTCCGGCGTCCTCTGTAAGAACTTTTGTACGTCCTCCTCATGTGTGCTTGGATTTTCTTCAAGTGCTCCAGTTTCCTCTCAAGTCCAAAGACATGGCGGTTAGTAGGTTAACTGGTCATTGTAAAGTGTCCTGTGATTACATTAGGGTTAAGTGGATGGTTGCTAGGTGCAAGGCTTTTCCTGCGTCTCACTGTATCTCAGAATAAACTGATTAAGTACATGTCAGGATACAGACAAGGACAAAATCAGTTTCATTTTTGACAGATATTAAATTGATACTTTGTACTGGAGATTTTTGTGAATCACGTTTCTGATGTGCATGCAGCAACATCTCTAACCATGTAGCCGGAAGTCTTAAAGAAAATTGTAATGGCCTCCAAAGCCCATACCAATATACCATTATGCTTTTATCCTTCCCAATACATCACGGGCACACCCGTCCCCACCACTGGTTGTATCCACATGAAGCTCTGCCTCAAGAAGGCACCATCCATCATCAAAGATCCCCACCAGCCTGGCCATGCCATCTTCTCACAACTACCATCGAGCAGGAGGTGCAGAAGCCTGAAGTCCCACACCAGCAGGTTCAAGAACAGCTACCTCCCTTCAAAATTTGTTTCTTGAACCAACTGGTAAAGCCCTAGTCACTGCAGTTTAGGAACACTTTGCACTGTAATGGATTTTGTTTCTTTCTTGTAAAAATTGTGTATTATTTGTGGTTATTTCGCACTTCTCTTGTGACTGCTGTTATTTTGATGCTGTGTGCCTCCAATGCTGCTGTAAGGAAGTTGTTCAATGCACCCATTCATTCATGTACTTGTGCATATCCACTTCTCTGTCAATTGTCACCTTGTCGCCTTGTGTGGTCCTGAGATCCCGAGAGTGATGCCGTCTGGAGCTATGCTCCTGGTAGGGTCATCCATGGTGGGAAGGTCAGGGATGAGGTCCCTGACAAAGAACAATCCAACCAAGACCTCAACGGTGGAACAGGCGGACAAAGTTACTTACTTCGAACTCAACGACTGTGAAGGCGGATGAAGGCTGCAACTAATCCATCAGCTCCAATTGTCGTGGTTTCCATGCCATTGGAATCAGGTGGTTGATTTGTGAAGTATCGTGTGCTTCTTGGAGTGCAACATCAAGTAAACATTAAACAAATACACGCACAGTCATCTTCGCTCTGTGGGACAACGGAACGAAGACCATCATCCTCGACCTCGAGGGATAGCCACGATGACAATGTGCATATAAGTCAACCTTGACTTAAGGAGGAACGTGTGCTGCATGGTGGTGTTGGTAGGGTCTTCCAGGGACCAGAGCAATTTGCAGAAAGTTCTGAAGGGTAGTACATGTGCTTGGCACCTTTTGTGCAGTATCATTTGCCCCAGGGGGAGGACTCTCCGATGCCTTCCCATCATTGGAGCAGCCACACCTTCCTGTCCAACAGACAAGCGTTCCTCATGTGGTATATGCCTTTAAGGACTCTCTGCTGAGGTCAGAACTGTGAGGAAAGGTAGGGCTTTTTTTCCCCTGTCATTTATTTTGTCAGTTATTTTAATCTGACAAACTGGAAACACTTCTCCTTTTTATAGGATCTCTGCCGGTATTTCTGGGCACTTAACTTTGAGGGGAAACCTGCTGAAACCAGAAGGAGGCAAGGTGATTCAGATCCCAGCTCCTGTCCCTCCATTTAAGGTTTCTTTGACCAAGGGCAAATTTGGTTTGGTTTAACTTATTATCATTGTCACAGGTACCAGAAAAAAGCTTTAGTTTGCGTGCCATTTGGAAAGACTATTCTATACATAAATACACTGACACTGTGAAAAATACATAAGCACAAGATATTCTTCAGATGCTGGAAATCCAGAGCCACACATACAAAATGCTGGAAGAACTCAGCAGATCAGGCAGCATCTACAGAGAGGAATAAAGTGTTGGCGTTTCAGGCCAAGACCCTTCATCAGGATCAAATGCATTATGTAGTGTTACAGAGAACGTGCACTGCAGGCAGACAAATGCAAGGTATATTGGGAGGTCAAGAGTTCATCTTCTAGCACCCGGGAGTGGGGGGGGAGGGGGTCCCAACCTGGGGTCTACGGACCCTTCTGTTAATGGTAGAGGTCCATGGCATAAAACAAATTGGGAACCCCTGTTCTAGCATACATTCAGTGACCAATGTCTCCTAGGATCAATGTCGAGGGTCGAGGCCCCAGGATGAAATGGAAGTCCAGACTCCAACAACTATTAGACAGAGCCAAGTCTATGGATCCCTGGAAGTCTGCTGGGGAAGTCGAAGCCCAGTGTCTGCAGGCCCGAGTCTGCGTCTGCTGGAGCTTTTATTTATGCAAGGGAAGGGGTGGGGGAGTTGGGGTTTGCGTGTTTTGTTTCTTCCTTTTTGTGAGGGGCGGGGGGGGTTTGATGTCTTTTCTTTCAACGACTGCTGTGGGTTTTTTTCTGTACTTCATGGCTGTCCGGAGAGGACGAATATCAGAGTTGCATTGTATATGTGGACTTTGACAATAAGATGAACCTTCAAACCTTTGGAGGGTGGAGCTGGAGGCCTGCGTGGAGTTAAAGGACTATGTATGTGCATGGGTCGGAGGGAGGAACATAGCTTGTTTCTTCTGTTTCTTCCCGTTGTGCTTCGTGTCATTCTGCCGTGCATTACGGGCATGCTATGTTGGCGCCAAAATGTATGATGACACTTGGGGGCTTGTCCCAGCACGCCCTAAGGTGTGTTGGCTGTTGGTGCAATGCCCACAATGCATTTTGCTGTATGGCTTGATGCACGCGTAGCAAATAAATATTGAATCTTGAGAAGTCTGTTCAAGAGTCCAATAACAGTGGGATAGAAGCTGTCCTTGTGCCTGGCAGTACATGGTCTCGAGCTCTTGTATCTTCTGCCCAGCTGGAGTGGGAGAAGAGAAGATGACCAGGGTGGGAAGGTCCTCGATTATGTTGGCTGCTTTCCTGAGGCATTGGAAAGTGTGGATGGAGTCAATGGAGGCTCGGTAACACTCTGACTGATGTGGCAGAAGAAGAGAGTTTGGCTCTTTAGACAATGTTTGGTGTGACGCTTCGCTTCCAAGCTCATTCTTCCTTCAGTGAACAGCACCAATTGAGATTCAAACTAACGCAGTTCCTAATCTCGCTAGGGACGCGTTTTGGCCTTGGGACGACCGCTGATATTAGCGAGCTCAGCTGGATGCCAGGCAGTGGGTGCATTCTCACAAGCAGCAACCTATTCATTGATAGAACATAGAACATAGAAGAGTATAGCAGAGAAACAGGCTATACTTGTGCTGAACCAATTAAATTAGTAATCAAATGGCCAACTAAATTAATCCCTTCTGCCTACATGAGATCCGTATCCTTCCATTTTCCCCACATCCATGTGCCTATCTAAATGTCCCTTAAACATTCCTGCCATTCTTTATAATTGCATTTGTCTTGCTCAGAAATGTGTGTGAGACTGGCCAGCGCTGCATTGATGTGGTTTTCACCACTGCAAAGCCAACTTTTCTTTCGGCCTCACACAGGTAAATTTCTAGGTCTTTCTAAGCCAAGAGTGAGTCAGCATCTTCAGGGAAAGAGCTAAGCATGGGGAAAAGAGAAGAGCTTCCCTCTTGTGGTGTGATACCTTGAATAGTAATAATAATAAACAAAAATTAATGGCATCTAAGATTAATGGTATTGGTATCTTTAGGGATTCCCATCAGTTCAGAATTTCATAATTTCCCTGCTTGCAGCACTTTATTCAACGTTTGAAGCAGAAAATGCAAAAATACATCAAAGTTCAAAGCTCAAAGTAGATTATTGACCAAGTACATATATGTCACCATATGCTACAATGAGATACAATTCCTTGCAGGCATTCACAGCAGAACAGGTAAATGCAATAGAATCAGTGAAAAACTACACACAAAGACTGACAAACAACCAATGTGCAAAAGAAGACAAACTGTAAATAAACAAATAGATAGATAGATAAATAAATACTGTGAACATGAGTTGTAGAATCCCTGAAAGTGAGCCCTTAGGTTGTAGAACCAGTTCAGAGTTGAAGTGAGTGAAGTTATCCACTCTGGTTCAAGTGCCCGATGGTTGAAGGGTAATAATTGTTCCTGAACCCGATGGGGTGAGACCTAAGGCTCCCGTACCTCCTCTCAGTTGACAACAGACTGGACAGCAGAATTCCTTGATGATGGATGCTGCTTTCTAGTGGCAGTGCCCCTTGTAGATCAGACTCAACGGGTCAGGCAACATCTGTGTAAAGAGAAACAAAGTTACTGTTTCAAGTCAAAGACCCTTCAGGTTTCTTACCTGAAGTGTTATGTTCTGTAACTTCATAACATTAAACTAATTCAAAGGAAGACACGGGAGTCTGAAATGTGGGTCTATCTTTGTGTTTACTTAAGCGAGACATGCACGTATCACATGGTAGTGTGCTGAGGTATGCAATTCACATAACATTATATGTAAACATAATGAATTATATAAACAATAAAGAATGCTTAATCAAACAACATATTTACAAGATTACTCAAATAGTACTGAAATATTTAATACACAACATGAAGTTTTGCCTGATTTGCTTTCCACAGATACTGCATGACCTTCTGAGAGCTTCCTGCATTTTCTAATTTATTTCTGATTTCTAACATCTGCTGTTGTTTTAATTTTTCATTTACTGGTAACAATAATTACTCATAACCAAAGAGAGAGAAACAGAATTAACACTTCATGCTGGCAGAAACTCAAAGTTGAAAGTTGAAAATTCAAAGTAAATTTATTATCAATGTACATATTTGTCACCATATACAACCCTGAGATATATTTTCTTGTAGGCATTTATAGTAAGTACAAAGAAACAAAAAAAACCAAAATAATAACAATAATTAAATTATCAATAAATATTGAGAACATGAAATGAAGAGTCCTTGGAAGTGAGTCCATAGTATTTGGGAACAATTCAGTGTTGAGGTGAGTGAAGTTATCCCCTCTGGTTCAAGAACCTGATGATTGTTGGGTAAGAACTGTTCCTGAGCCTGGTGGTGTGGACCCTGAGGTCCCTGTACTTCCTTTCTGACAGCCACAGTGAGAAGAGAGCATAGTCTGGATGGTGAGCTCTTTGATGACAGATGCCACTTTCTTGCGCCAGCGCTCCATGTAGATGTGCTCAATAGAGGAGAGGGCTTTATCCATGATGAACTAAGCTGTATCCACTACTGGTTTCTTTTATGTTTTGTAACTCCAAACCACAAGGCTAATTGAAAGGAAACAAAGGGAGCGAGGAGACGCATGTAAGTAGTTTTGCTTTTATTTTTAAGCAAGGTAGGCACGGATGATGTGGTGGTGTAATACCGTATGCCATTTACGTACTTTTACATATAACCTGTAAACAATAAAAATTGCTTAATTAAATAATATGTTTACAATATGACTGAAATATTAAATACACAACAGTTTCCCTGTATAGCTGGTCTTTTTATCTACAACATATCTATATTGTCCACTATTATGTACTGCTGCCACAAAGCAACACATTTCACAACATGTGCCAATGATATTAAACCCGAATCTGATTCAGATTCTGTTTTGTGCATGACTAGATAGACACCTGTTCAGACAAAACAGGTAGGCACACCTGCTGAAAAGGGAACACCTGTTCCAAAACATAAACATCCAGTTTAGGAGGAACAACAATCCATTCAGACCATCAAACCTTTAACTATTGCTGATTTAGAACACAGAACATGGAACATTATAGCACAGTACAGCCTCTTCAGCCCACGATGCTGTGCCAAGCTTTTAACCTACTCCAAGATCAATCTACCACTCCCCTCCCACATGAGCACAAAATAATCTGCAGATGCTGGGGTCAAAGCAACACTCACAACAAGCTGGAGGAACTCAGCAGGTTGGGCAGCATCCGTGGAAAAGATCGGTTGACATTTCGGGCCGGAACCCTTCGTCAGGACTGTAGAGGGAAGGGGCAGAGGCCCTATAAAGAAGGTGGGGAGAGGGTGGGAAGGAGAAGGCTGGTCAGTTCCAGGTGAAAAACCAGTAAGGGGAAAGATAAAGGGGTGGGGGAGGAGAAGCAGGGAGGTGATAGGCAGGCAGGAAAACACAATGGGTAGTAGAAGGAGGCGGAACCAAGAGGAAGGTGATAGGCAGCTGGGGGAGGGGGCAGAGTGACATAGGGATAGGGGAAGGGAGGGGGAGGGAATTACCGGAAGTTGGAGAATTCAGCGTTCATACCAAGGGGCTGGAGACTACCTAGATGGTATATGAGGTGTTGCACCTCCAACCTGAGTTTAGCCTTATCATGGCAGTAAAGGAGGCCATGTATGGACATATCTGATTAGGAATGGGAAGCACAGTTGAAGTGGGTGGCTACTGGGAGATCCTGTCTGTTCTGGCGGACGGAGCGGAGGTGCTCGATGAAGCGGTCCCCCAATCTGCGTTGGGTTTCACCGATGTAGAGGAGGCTGCACCGGGAGCACCGGATGCAATAGATGACCCCAACAGACTCACAAGTGAAGTGTTGCCTCACTTGGAAGTACTGTTTGGGGCCCTGAATGGTGGCAAGAGAGGAGGTGTAGGGACAGGTGTAGCACTTGTGCTTACAGGGATAAGTGCCAGGTGGGAGATCCGTGGGGAGGGACGTGTGGACCAGGGAGTTGCAGAGGGACTGATCCCTGCGGAAGGTGGAGAGGGGTGGAGAGGGAAAGCTGCTCCGAGGATGAGGTTTTCCGTTCCAGGACATCTCAAATGTCCTCTTTGTTTAACGATTGTGGTTTCCCTTCTGCTGCCATCAATGATGCCCTCACCCGCATCTCCTCCATTTCCTGCACTTCGGCTCTCACCCCATCCTCCCGTCACCACAACAGGGACAGAGTTCCCCTTGTCCTCACCTACCACCCCACTAGCCTCCAGATCCAACACATTATCCTCCCCAACTTCCATCATGTTCAACAGGACCCCACCACTAAGCACATCTTTCCCTCTCCACCCCTCTCCACCTTCCACAGGCATCGTTCCCTCTGCCACTCCCTGGTCCACACGTCCCTCCTCACGGATCTCCCACCTGGCACTTATCCCTGTAAGCGTAAGTGCTACACCTGTCCCTACACCTCCGCTCTTGCCACCATTCAGGGCCCCAAACAGTACTTCCAAGTGAGGCAACACTTCACTTGTGAGTCTGTTGGGGTCATCTATTGCATCCGGTGCTCCCGGTGCGGCTTCCTCTACGTCGGTGAAACCCGACGCAGATTGGGGGACTGCTTCGTCAAGTACCCCCACTCCGTCCACCAAAACAGACAGGATCTCCCAGTTGCCACCCACTTCAACTCTGCTTCCCACTCCCATTCAGATATGTCCATACATGGCCTCCTCTACTGCCGTGATGAGGCTAAACTCAGGTTGGAGGAGCAATACCTCATATACCGTCTAGGTAGTCTCTAGCCCCTTCTACATAGAATTCTCCAACTTCTGGTAATTCCCTCCCCCTCCCTTCCCCTATCCCTATTTCACTCTGCCCCCTCCCCCAGCTGCCTATCACCTCCCTCATGGTTCCGCCTCCTTCTACTATCCATTGTGTTTTCCCGTATTCCTTCTTCACCTTTCCTGCCCATCACCTCCCTGCTTCCCCTCCCCCACCCCTTTATCTTTCCTCTTACTGGTTTTTCACCTGGAACCTACCAGCCTTCTCCTTCCCACCCTCTCCCCACCTTCTTTATAGGGCCTCTGCCCCTTCTCTCTACAGTCCTGACGAAGGGTTCCAGCCTGAAACGTCGACCGATCTTTTCCACGGATGCTGCCCGACCTGCTGAGTTCCTCCAGCGTGTTGGGAGTGTTCCCCTCCCACATGACCCTCCATTTCTCTTTCATCCATCTGCCTATCTGCCAGCTGGTGATGCAGTGGCACCTCTACCAGACTTTGAGGCGAATGGTTCCAGGTTCGAATCTGGCCGGCTCCTTGCACGCTTTCCAACCGTGCTGGGTTGAGCGTTGAGGTAGTAACTTGGCCTCGCAAAAAAAAACAGTCAAATGTTATGGAAACAGCAAAAATGCCGCCCGATGCATCACAAGGCGTGAAAAGGAACAACAACCTGTACCTATCTGAAGGCTGATTTATACTTCTGCATAGGCTGTACACTGTAGCCTACAGAAGTGGCCTATGCTGTTGTGAGCGTTTATACTTGTGCGTTGGTGTGTCTGCATCGCTCTGCAATTCACCGCCAAAACGCTAGTTGGCGTGGGGTTTCTATGCCACTGTGTTGAGTTTCTTTGTGTACTTCAAACAATGGCGACTGAAACTGAGCACATCACGTTGGAGTTGGAGCTAATAAATATTGAACAAGAGTTACTTTTATTGAAATTACTGCAATGCAGAAAAGAGAGAAGACATCGGAGGAGATGGTGTGTACGACCATTGAACAGATTGAGGCAAAAGGAAGGTGAACTTTCTGTGCTTGTCTGGCCACTGAGAGACATGGACAAGGAAATGCATTTCAAATATTTTCGGATGTCGGCAGGTAGATTTGACGAATTGGTTCATCGTCTCCAACCATTTATTTCACATCAGTTTACGCACAGTATACTCAGAGACTGGCAATCACCATTCCAGTTTTAGCTTCAGGTGGAAGTAACCGGAAATGAGTAGGAGGAAATGCGATGCTACCAAGCGGACTAATCACAGTTGTTGCGGTCTGCGTCGCCGCGACGCGTAATTACATTTTTGGGGAGGTGCGCGTCAGGCTACGGCGTAGGGTACGTGGCTTCGCCGTACCTATGGCGTAGATTCAACGCAGAAGTATAAATTGGCCTTAAGAGTCTCTTAAATGTCCCTAATATAACAATTACAGCACGGAAACAGGCCATCTCGGCTCTTCCAGTCCGTGCTGAAATGTATCTGCCTCTACCACCATCCTTAACAGCATGTCCCATGAACCTACCACTCTCTGTGTCAAAATACCTACCCCTGACATCCTGTCTATACTTTCTTCTAATCACTTTAAAATTATGCTCCCTCGTATTAGCCATTTCTGCCCTGTGAAAAAGACGCTGACTGTCCACCTATCTATGCCTTTTGTCATCTTATACACCTCAATCAAGCTGTCTCTCATCCTCCTTTGCTCCGAAGTGAAAAGCCCTAGCTCGCTCAACCTATCTAATTTCCTCCAACTATCCTAAAATTATGCCCCTTGTATTTCTGCCCTGGGGTAAAGCCATTGGCTATCGACTTGATCTATGCCTCTTATCATCTTGTTCACCTCTAAAAGCGACAAATTGTGATTGATAGATCTTTAGAACTGGTGGGGATTTGGGAAAGCCAGCTGGAAAAGACAACTAAAGAAAGTTGAGTCAGAGAATGCTGCTACCCACTGATCTGGGACTGACAAAGCAGATATATAGGCTCCCAAAGGCATTTTATGTTATCTTAGAGGATTTAACAAGCATAATGTGGAAAGGCATCTGACAAAGGAAATCCCCTGCCAGGCAAAATCTAGTATTGCAACTGCAGAAACAAACATCATAGATTGTAGATTTTGACATCTGACCTCCCAACTACGTTGGTTTTAAATCCTTTACAAATATTGTCATAATTAATGAAACAAACGGAAAAGACACTTACATATGAGATTCTGCAGAGGCTGGAAATCCAGAGTAGCACACACAAAATGCAGGAGGAACACTATGGTAGTATAGCGGTTAGCACAATGTTATTACAGCTTGGGGCATCAGAGTTCAGAGTTCAGTTCTGGCATCCTATGTACGGAGTCTTTGCAGTCTGCCTGTGAGCGCATGGGTTTCCTCCAAGTCCCCTGGCTTCCTCCCACAGTCCAATCACATACCAGGCAGATTAATTGGCCGTGGAAAATTGTCTTGGGATCAGGTTAGGTTTAAGTCTGGGCAATCAGAGTTGTCAGGAGTTGCTGGGCAGGTCAGCTCAAAGGGCCTGTTCCGCTCTGTATTTCTAAATAGAGAAATAAAACTCAGTAGATCAGGCAGCATCGACGGAGAGGAATGAAGAGTGGTCATTTTGGGTCGAGAAGCTTCATCAAGGACATTTAACTGCTTTGAAGGTCTTCATGATTTTAATCCTTGGAGATTAACCTTGGATTCCTGGAGCAACCAGGTGGATTGGCAACCAGATTGTAGTTCTTCCTTCGTACAAATGTAGGACCAATGCCAGCTACAGATGGAATGGGATGTATTTGTAATCTTAGCTCAAATAATACACGAAACACCATGTTCTTTCAGCCTGCCTTTCTCGATTTCAAGCATTTACAGATAATAAATCGGAGTTTCCAAAGCTACTAGTACCTTCTACTAGAGCCATGGGGCAGCTCAGTAGCATAGCAGTTCGTGAATCACTTTTCACTCATCAGGATTCAATTTCCATTGCCTGTGAAGAGGTTGTACGTTTTCCCCGTGATCAGGATATTCTGGTCTTCTCCCACAATCAGAAGACATGGGTCAGGGTTAGTGAGTTGTAGGCATGCTAGGTTGGTGCTGGAAGGGTGGTGACACTTGTGGGCTACCCAGTACAATTCTCACTGATTTGATTTCATGCAAACAGTACATTTCATTATATGTCTCGATTTCATTCATTCATTATGTGCCGTGTCATATATACATGCACACTCGTAGTCTTTACCATGATTGGGGTTCCTGGCAGATTTTTCTACAGAGGTGGCCTTCTGCTGAGCAGTGTCTTTATAAGACAGGTGATCCCAGCCACTATTGATACATTCCAGAGATTGTCTGCCTGGCATCAATGGTCGCTTAACCAGGACTTGTGATATGCACCAGCTGCTCGTACGACTATCCACCACCAATGTTCCCTCTAATTTGTAATGACCAGTGTGGGCAAAAATCTTGTGCTGGTGCAATTTTTTGCCCAGTGACAACAGCATGTGCGCACTGAATAATTTCTTCAATAAAGTGAAAATAAGCCGGTTCTAAAATCTGCAGACACATCACGTTGTCAACACTATTCGTATCAGAAACTAGAAAAGGAAATGAGATTGTGTATGATCGTGAAATACACCGTACATGCCAACAAGGTTGAGGGTGACAACCTTTTGTGCACAGTTTAAATTCCTTTGTGCACACGCACACGCACACCTGAGAGGGAACATTGTCCACCACCTGCTCCCATGGTTTCACATGACCTTGATTGAGGGGCTAAGCAGGTTCTACACCTTGCCCAAGGGTGACCTGCAGGCTAGCGCAGGGAAGGAGTGCCTCACACCTCCTTTGGTAGAGGCGTATCTCCACCTCGCCTCTCTATGTTTTGATATACCTGTGACAATTAAAGCTAACCTTGTTAATCTTTAAAATCATTTTCTTTATAGCTGTCAAAGCCAAGACGGCACATTGAAAAATAAAAGACTTGCTTTTATTCAGAACCCTTCATAGCACCAATTAACTACCTTGAAATTGTAGTTACTATTGGAATGTAGGGTAGAAATCAGATAAATTTCAAGTCCCCAAAAGAAACAACACTTAAAGGGTTGGATAAGCAGTTTTAGGACGGCTGAGTGAGAGAGAATGTTGGCCAAGACTTTGAGATCGTCTTCAAAGCATCTATTTGATGGAACAGGGAAGGCTTTTGAACAATATCCAAGAGTCCATCAACACCTCATTGCAGTTATAGCTTTGTTTGACTCATCAAGAGAGAGGTATGTGAACCCAGACCTTTGCGCACACAGTTGAGAGTGCTGTCTACCAGGCCACAGCTGACAGAACACATACTCGGAAGGTCAATGTGAACCTCGCACTTCACAAGAGCTATAAATTAGTTTTTCACTACAAATGATACTTTGAAAGAGCTTTCACTCAAGATATCCATTCTGCATATATTAACCTTAAGAGGAAGTATTTTGACAGGCAAAGAATGGAGAGAAAGTGCAAAAAAAACTGAGGCGCGAAGGGACTTAAGAATCCTTGTGCAGGATTCCCTAAAGGTTAATTTGCAGGTGAGTCTGTGGTGAGGAACGCAAATACAATGTTAGCATTCATTTCAAGAGGACTAGAACATAAAAGCAAGGAGGTAATGTTGAGACTTTATAAAGCACTGGTGAGGCCTCACTTGTGAGCAGTTTTGAGCACCTTATCGTAGAAAGGATGCGCTGAAACTGGAGAGGGTTCAAAGGAGGTTCATGAAAATGATTCCAGGATATAAAGAGTGTTTGATGGCTCTGGGCCTGTATTCCCTAGAATTCAGAAGAATGAGGGGTGACTTCATTGAAACCTATCGAATAGTGAAATAGAGTAGATGTGGAGAGGTTGTTTCCTGTGGTGAGAGAGTCTAAGACCAGAGGTACTGCCCCTGAATAGACGGGCATCTTTTTAGAATGGAGATGAGGAGGAATTTCTTTAGTTAGAGAGTGGTGAACTTGTGGAATTTGTTGCCACAGGCAGCTGTGGGGACCAAGTCTTTATGTATATTTAAGGCAGAGGTTGATAGATACTTGATTGGTCAGGGCATGAAGGGATACAGGGCGAAGGCAGGAGATTGTGGCTGAGCAGACTCAATAGGCCAAAGGCCTAATTGTGCTCCTATACCTTATGGTCTTATGCTCTTATGGTTTAAAAGGATTACACCATCTCACCAAAGAAAACTATCAGAATATCTTAATAGTATATAAATTTTCCTTCATGGAGAAGCCTCCATTTTGGATTGACTTCCGTATTCCTGTGACAGAGCAGGGCGGATTAGTCCACCGCCACTTGGTGTAAGAGGAAGAAGTTTCTCAAGTTTGAGTACAATTGGTAGATAATTACAAAGCAACACATATAAAATGCTGGAGGAACTCAGCAGGTCAGGCAGCAAATATGGAAATGAATGAACAGTCGACATTTTGGGCCGACACCCTTCTTCAGGACTGAGAAGGAAGTCGAAGACAAAAGTCAGAGTAAAATTTATTCCGTACACATCACCACATACAAGCTCAAGCTTCTTTTTCCTGCAGGCGTACTTTGCAAATCCATAGAACAGTAACTGTGAACAGGAGCATCGAACAACTGTACAAATGCAAATATAAATAAGAAGCAACAAATAACAAGTATGAAATAGCAAGATAAAGAATGGATGGGCTACAGCAGCAGGAGACCGTGAACGTACACTCAGTAGCCAGTTTATTAGGTACAGGAGGTACCTAATAAAGTGGCCACTGAGTGTATGACTCCAACGCTGACCTTTATACAACTTTAAAGTAAACAGTGTATCATTACAGCACCTCACATGAAGTGTGATGTGAGGACTGGTAGCTGAGTCATCAAACAAGCAAGTACAATAGATCCTAAAAGAAGACTTTTTTAAAAAAAGTACTTCTTTGTTGTACAATATTTAATGAACTCTAACTAAACTGCCCTAGTGACCCCTGTTGACAGGTGAAGGTATTACAATACGTAAAAATGGAAACTCCATTACACTCAGGACTTTGATGATACCAGGTGAGCAGCTTTTGAGGATTACTAAAGGTTAGGCCTATTAATACTTCAACACAGTTATAATAACTTTTCTTCAATGTTGCACAGCAGAATAATAAATACTCTCCTGAATAGGAGTGGAAATTGAGCCCCAGTGTGAGAGACGGAGAATGGGAAATGGGCCACAGAGCATGACAGGGGGAATGGTAACTTGGTGACTGTGTGAGGGGGAGAATGGGAACCGGGCCCAGTGTGTGAGAGGAAGAATGGGAACTGGAGCCCAGACTGTGGGAGGGAGAATGGAAACCAGGCCCAGTGCGTGAGAGGGAGAATGGGAACTGGAGCCCAGACTGTGGGAGGGAGAATGGGAACTGGGCCCAGTGTGTGAGAGGGAGAATGAGAACTGGGCCCAGTGTGTGAGAGGGAGAATGGGAACCGGGCCCAGTGTGTGAGAGGGAGAATGGGAACCGGGCCCAGTGTGTGAGAGGGAGAATGGGAACTGGAGCCCAGACTGTGGGAGGGAGAATGGGAACCGGGCCCAGTGTGTGAGAGGGAGAATGGGAACCGGGCCCAGTGTGTGAGAGGGAGAATGGGAACCGGGCCCAGTGTGTGAGAGGGAGAATGAGAACCGGGCCCAGTGTGTGAGAGGGAGAATGGGAACCGGGCCCAGTGTGTGAGAGGGAGAATGGGAACCGGGCCCAGTGTGTGAGAGGGAGAATGGGAACCGGGCCCAGTGTGTGAGAGGGAGAATGGGAACCGGGCCCAGTGTGTGAGAGGGAGAATGGGAACTGGAGCCCAGACTGTGGGAGGGAGAATGGGAACCGGGCCCAGTGTGTGAGAGGGAGAATGGGAACCGGGCCCAGTGTGTGAGAGGGAGAATGGGAACCGGGCCCAGTGTGTGAGAGGGAGAATGGGAACTGGAGCCCAGACTGTGGGAGGGAGAATGGGAACCGGGCCCAGTGTGTGAGAGGGAGAATGGGAACCGGGCCCAGTGTGTGAGAGGGAGAATGGGAACCGGGCCCAGTGTGTGAGAGGGAGAATGGGAACTGGAGCCCAGACTGTGGGAGGGAGAATGGGAACTGGGCCTTAGGATGTGAGGAGGAGAATGAGAACTGGGCCTCGGGGTATGAGGGGAAGAATGGGAACTGGAACCACACCTTTTACAGGGTCAAATATTGAATACCAGAGGACATGCATTTAACGCTGGAAGTGTGTTGGTTCAAAAACTTGAGGAAAGCTTTTTACACGGAAATGTGTGGGTGCTTGAAAAGCACTGTCAGGGCTGGTAGTAACGTCAATCACAATAGAGGCATTTATGAGGCTCTTAAACACATATGTGAATGTGTAGAGAATGGAGGGATATGGGCATTGTGGAAGCAGAAAGAATTAGTTTAATTAGACATTTAATTACTAATTTATTATTTAGCACAATGTCATGGGCCAAAGGGTCATTTCCCGTACTTATTGTTCTATCTTCTATGTACTATGTTTACCGAAATTGCAAAGATACAAGATCCTCGCCACCCTCATGCAATGTTTTATTTAAATACAAAAAGAATATTTTTAAAAAATCATGCCATACTTCTGATTTCAGTCTCTCCTAATGGGACTGGGATTTCCTTTCAGAGTGGTTATCCTCCAGCTCCTCATCCTAAGCTCAATTCCAGGGAAAGGCCAGGCAACTAGAAAGCCATTGTGTGGAGAGTCACGGTCAACTTTCATTTGCTCAACCCAAACTTGGTGACGAGCTGTAGTGGTTTCTGTTGCCAATACAACTGAAATAAATGTAGTCAGCTCAAATAGAATCGAACACGTAATAGAATGTAGGCTTTTACCGGTCTGTGTGACTCAGTTACTAACTGGAAAACTTGCAATAGAACATATCCAGATGTTACGGCTGTATTTTATAAATAGCTGGTATCGTTGGCAATGAAAATTAAACTGCAGAATCAATGTAAATCCCACCCTGTTCTCCGCTGATCTTCAAGGAGAGAAATTTGCATTCCTACGCCAGTTGCCTCCTGATTCAATGATGTGATTGACTATTCACTACCTCCTCAACGCAGGGACAAATAGGGATTGAGGGCAAATGTTAGCGTGACCAGCAGCATCGGTGTCCCGTGAACTGCAAAATTAAAGGCAAAGCTGTGAACATCTGTCATCAGCCTTTGGTGAAAGTGACAGAATTCTCTGCAGCTAGACACAGAAACCAGAAGTGTCGCCCTACTCACCCACACAGTGCTCTGTTGAAATCCCCTCGAATAAAGATCTTGCTGAAATCGCTGAATTGGCAAGCCATTCTTGCTGCAAAAAAAAACCCTTGAAAATTATTTGTTATGTTGAAATGAGATGTAATAGAAATTTAATGACATACTAAACTATTATTGCAATTGAATTCCCGCTCTCACCATGAAAAATTAATTTATGTATCCCTTAACGTGACTATTTCAATAACATGATTAGAGTTGATAGAATATTTAAAAATTCATTTTTATTTTACTGTTTTTTTCGAGGAAGGTGTACAGCTTTGGTAACGTATTTAAGGCACTTAATTAGGAAGGGGGGGTAAGGATTAGGAGAGAAGGCAGAACAACCGCGTTGTAGAATCAGCTATGATTGAATGGAGAATCAGACTTGATGGACCAAAGGACCAAATTTATTTACTTAGAGATACAGCATGGTAACGGGCCCCTCCAGCCCAAAGAACCAGGGCTGTCCAATTGCACTCATGTGAGCAATTAATCTCCTAAATGTAGACCCTCAGAATGTGGGATGAAGTGGAAGCATCCGGAAGAAACATACACAACCATGGGGGACGTGGGGTGGATCATGCAAAGGCCCTACAGACAAAGGCAGATATTGAACCTGAGTCAGTGGTGCTGTAATAGCATTAAGCTAACTACTACTCTACTGTGCTGCCCAAATTCTGTTCCTATATTTTATCATCTTATGGTAAGATTAGTTTGATCACCTGTGCATGAAATTTTAGCTCTAGCAAAGCTTCATTTGTTTGTTCCACCTTTTACTTGGATACCTAAAGTTCAAAGTTCAAAGTAAATTTATTATCAAAGTACATATATGTTACCCTATACAACCCCAAGATTCATTTTCTTGCAGGCATACTCAATAAATGATGTCGGCGTGACGGCAGCGCACGCGGCCTCTCCGTTGAATGATATCTGTTATCTGTCAAGTAGGGGACCGTGCACAATTCTGATTTGATGGAGACGGACATGAGAGTACAGGGGAACATCTGGAAAACTTCTGAAATGCCCGCTTCACTGCCGCTGCTACTGTGTGGTAACCGGAATCTCTGGAGCAGAAGGCCCCGAATCCTCGGCTTTTTTTGTTTCAGCGGCCGGAGCTAGGTCAAAGGCGCTCGGGAGGCTGTATCGGAGGGGGTGTCAGAGGCTCGAAGTTTTCGGACGGATGAACTCAGTGTCGGCTGTGGTCGGCTGCTTCCAAGGCACCGGCAAATTGACAGTGCCTGGAGGATTATGGCAGGGAGTTTCTCCCTTTTGCTGCCTGCTATCGGGGACTCGGGAGTCGATCGACTCGGGGACTGTTGAGACTTTTTTTTACTGTGCCCATGGTTTGTTCTTCATCAAATGATGGTATTGCTCTGCACTGCTGTAACTATATGTTATAATTATGTGGTTCTGTCATTGTTAGTCTTTGGTTTGTCCTGTTTTCTGTGATATCACTCCGCAGAAACATTGTATCATTTCTTAATGCATGTGTGCATTTCTAAATGACAATAAAAGAGGACTGAGTGTTCTCATAATCTAAATCCATAATAGAATAACAACCATAACGGACTCAACAAAAGATCACACCAATTTGGGTGTTCAATCAGTGTGCAAAAGACAACAAACTGCGCAGATACAAAAATAAATAAATAAATAAATAAATAAGCAAAAAATTTCGAGAACATGAGATGAAGAGTCCTTGAAAGTGAGTCCATTGGTTGTGGGAATGTTACAGTGATGGGGCAAGTGAAGTTGAGAGAAGTTATCCTCTTTGGTTCACAAGAGACAATCAACAAGATGTACAAGTGGCAATGTCTCAGCAAGGTGACGTTGATCATCCAGGTTCTCCACCGTGTAGATCATGCCGTCTTCTAGAAGCTGCAATCAGGCAGGAGGTGTGGGAGCCAGAAGACTCACCTCAAAGTTCAACAACAGCTTCTTCCCCACTGCCATCAGGTTCTTGACTTCAGCTGACTCTACTTCGGACTGTACTTCCTTCAACTTGCACTAATGTTGTCTTGTTTATTTTTGTGTATTTTGTCACACATTATGTATAATTTATGTTAATTTAAGATTATGTTAATTTATGTGCCATGTCTGTAATATACTATACATCTGCTGCAAAAAGCTAATATTCCATGGCACATACCATGGGTATGAACGCCCATGACAATAAACGGTTCGTTTCAGTCTCTGCAAAATGCTTAAAAGGTTTATTAATAATTAGAGACTATTACTGGCATCTTTGTTATCTTTAACGAGGTGTGTGAAGGAAACCATCTAACAATGATGCCAAAATCCAATGTTGCCACAAACTCAAGATCTTTGTGGGTAACTTTTCTTTGAAATTTCCTACAAAAAGTGGTAGATACATGGCAGTCCATCCCAGGAAAAGCTATCCCCACACTGAGAACATCCACGTGGAGTGCTGTCACAAAAAAGCAGCATCCACCATCCAAGGCCATGCTCTCTTCTCACTGCTGCCATTGTAAAGGAGGTACAGGAGCCTTAGGTCCCACATCACAGGGTTCAGGAACAGTCTTTAGGCTCCAGAGCCAATATGGATAATTTCATTCATCTCAACTCAGAACTGATTTCACTACCCATTGGCTCACTTTTAAAGACTCTGCAACTCATGTTGTCAGTACTATTTCTTTCTTTCTTCTTCTTCTTCTTCTTCTTATTATCCATTTTAATTGTATTTGCACAGTTTTGTCTTCTTTTGCACCTTGATTGTTTGTCAGTCTGTGTCGTAGTCATAGTCATACTTTACTGATCCCGGGGGAAACTGGTTTTTGTTACAGTTGCACCATAAATAGTTAAATAGTAATATGTAAATTATGTGTACTTTTTCATAGATTTTATTGTACTTCTTGGCTCTGCAGCGAATACCCACATTAAAATTAATCTCAGGGCCGTACATGTACTTTGATAATAAATATATTTTGAACTTTGAAATTAGCGGTGAGCATCACCACTTCTCAGCTGAACACAAAATCCATCCCAGTGTCTGACTGATCACGCATTAAGAGAGGGTATGTACTGACCTTAAAATACCCTGTCTTGGGCTCATCACAATAACGTTTTTAATGTAGAAAAACAAAATTCTCTAACGCAGGAGTCATATCCTGCCAAGCACAATCAGTAAGATCAGGAGATGGCTCTTGACTATGACTTATATAGAGCTTGCTCAGGGTGTGCTGACTTGTCCTTTTCATGAGAGCATCAGAGAAGTTGATGATGCATGTGCTGGTCGAATGTGGCAGGTCTCAATTGCTCTCAGCCAGGTTGATGACATATAATTAACGTGACTGTAACTGGGAACAATGTTTCTGTCCGAATACGTTTCACTGATGTCAGTATCCACTCAATTTGATGATTATAAAGTCTTACATTTCACACAGATATTTCAATTATTAATGACCATTCAAAATTCTGTAAAAAGGTATCACAGTGGTTCAAACAAACAGCAGTTTTTCTTTTTAATTTATTCATTTTGTTAGGATTTGTGCATCATTGACAAGGCTAGTATTTGTTACCCACTCCTAACTGTGCTTGAGAAGGAAGTTGGTGGGGAACTACTGATGTCCTCTGGTGAAGATGCTACCACAGTGCTGTTGGTTAGTGAGGTCCAAGCCTTAGCCCCATTGAAGTTAGACAATGTGTTTCTGTGCAATTTGGAAAAGTATTCCCTTTCAGCGCCTTGGTGTACACGTTGCATAAGTACTGGGCATTTTTCAGATGGTGCACGACAGAATAAGTCATAAGAACATAAGAAATGGTGCTTAATGATGGTGATGATGACGTTGATGACGCACCGTGGCCTCTGAGCACCAGTAATGGAGAGAATGGACGTTTAGGGTGTCAGTCAGATTGGTGTGTCCTGGACAACGGCAAGTTCTTCTCATTACTACAATCAGAGAGGAGGTACAGGAGCCTCAGGGCACCCACTCAACATTTGAGAAACAACTTCTTCCCCTCCGCCATCAGATTTCTGAACAGTCTATGAATATTACCTCACCGTTTTCAAAGTAAATCTATTATCAAAATGCATATATGTCACCATACACAACACTGAGATTCATTTTCTTTTATATTTTTATTCATTTATTTATTTATTGAGATACAGCATGGAATAGGCCCTTCCGGCCCTTTGAGCCGCACTGCCCAGCAATCCCCGATTTAATCTGAGCCCAATCACAGGACAGTTTACACTGACCAATTAACCTACCAAACGTTAGGTCTTTGGACTGTGAGAGGAAACCTGCGTGGTCACAGGGACAACGTACAAACACTTTACGGGCAGTGACGGGAATTGAACCCCGGTCATCTGTACGCAATTAACAACTACACTACTATTCTTGTGGGCATACTTAAAAAACCTATAGAACAATATCCATAACAGAGTCAATTAAAGACTGCCCAATTAGGGCATTCAACCAGGTGTGCAGAAGACAACAAGCTTTGCAAATACAAAAGATGAAATAATAATAATAATAAATAAAAAAGCAATAATTATCAAGAACATGAGGTGAAGAGTCCTTGAAAGTGAGCCCCATTGTTTGTGAGAGCATTTCAATGATGAGAGTGAAGTTATCCCCTTTGGTTCCAGAGCCTGATCATTGAGAGTTCATAACTGTTCCTGAACCTGGTGGTGCGAGCCCTGAGGCTCCTGAATCATCTTCCTGACGGCAGCAGTGAGAAGAGAGCATGACTTGGGTGCTGGGGGTTCCTGATGATGAATGCTACTTTCCTGCGACAACGTTTCATGTAGAAACAATTAATAGTGGGGTGGGCTTTACCTGTGATGGACTAGGCCATATCCAATACTTTTTTGTAGGATTTTCCATTCAAGGGTGTCGTGTTTCCATACCCAGCTGTGATGCACTCCACCACACATCTATAGAAGTTTGTCAAAGTTTTAGATGCCGTGCCGAATATCCGCAAACTCTTAAGAAGTAGAGACGCTGCCATACTTTCTTCATAATTACACTTAAGTGCTGGGCCCAAGACATGTTCTCCAAAATAATAACACTTAGGAATTTGAAGTTGCTGACCCCCTCCACCTCTGATCCTCCATTGAGGACGGACTCATGGACCTCTGGCTTCATTCTCCTGAAGTCTATAATCATCTCCTTGGTCTTACTGACAATGAGTAAGAGGTTGTTGTTACGGTACCACTCAGCCAGAATTTCAATCACCCTCCTGTATGCTGATTCATCACTTCTCCGATTCAGCCTACGACAGAGATGTTGTCAGCAAACTTGAATATACCACTGGAGCTGTGCTTAGCCACACAGTCATATGTGTAAAGCAAGTAGGCAGGGGACTAAGCACACAGCCTCTCTTCTTGCACTATTTATTTTTATATAGTTCTTATTGTAACTTGTAGCACTTTATGGATTACACTGTAGAGCTACAGCAAAACAGAAAGTCCCTTGACATGTGCCAGTGATAATAAACCTGATTCAGATTCTGGTTCTGATGCTTGAGAGCCTTCATCCAGACATGTGCTGAGTACCTCATCACAATTCTGACATGTGATTTTACATGATGGAGAAGGCTCAGGATCTCAGTCAGTCAGTGGAGGGTAACCAGCCTCTAATCCCTTGAAGTTAGCCTCTTGTTGTTGGAACACAGCACAGTAAAAGGCCCTGTGGCCCACAATGTTGCACCAAACCTATAAAATTAGTAAACAAAGATCTAACTAAACTAATCTTTTCTGCCTACACAACATCCATCCATTTTCCTCACGTTCATATAAATGTCTCCTAAAATTCTCTAATGCTTCTGCCTCTACCACTACCCCTCAGCAGCACATTCCAGGCACCCACTACTCTCTGGGTAAAATACTTGCACTTTGAAATTACCCCCTCTCACCGTAAATGCATGCCCTCTATTATTATTATTAGACATTTCAACCCTTTGAAGAAGATGCTGTCTATCTACTCTATCAATGCCTCTCATAATCTTGTAAACCTCTAGCAGATCTCCACTCAGACTCTGCTGCTCCAGAGAGAACAAGTTTGTCCAAACTCTCGTGATAGCACATGCCCTCTAATCCAGGCAACATCCTGGTAAACTTCTTATGCACCTCCTCCAAAGCCTCAGCATCCTTCCTGTAATGGGGGTGACCAGAACTCAACGATTAAATTGGTGGTCCAATCCACTTCTTAAATCAATTTTTACAAAATACATGTTATAATATGTTGGATTAGATGTAGAATTGTTATTTTTCTAGTATTTTTAATTTTCCTATGCTTGCTTATAATTTTATGCAGTAACCTATATAAATGCAATTTTTGAATGATTTTTCCAGTAATTGTGGTATTGCCGATTCTGTATTTTTCTAGAAGCTTCTCAGTTTTTCTGTGGTAAGTGTCCTGCCACATAAATATGGCTATTTTATAGGTTAATTGTTATCACTGGATCTCTGTTTATCTCTAGTCTGAGTATGAGACGAGCATGACTTGTTTTCTTTTTCATTGTTCATTCATTCTTCTTGTAAAACTTAATTGTAACCTCGAAGTTATATGACTCTTTCTCAACCTCCAAAGAGTCTTGGATAAATATCATCAAATCCAACAAATATTTATACAATTTCCCACACTTTGCCAATCACCTCCACACCTCCACAGAGTATAGCAGGCAGTAAATACTGAGAGAAAAGTAATCCGTTCAGAGCTGGTTGCAAGGAAAGAGAATGAAAGGTGTGCTGTGGCATGGAGCAAATGTCAGCATGTTTGTGTCAAGAGCGAGGGAAACAAAACCGTACGTAACATTCACATTATCGTATGAATTACCTTCACCCATCTCACTGCTGATGAGTCACACCATTACTGCCTGCTCTGACCTTTTCACAAGCTCAAAAAATATTCCAATCTACCAAGCGTAAAATATTGACTGAGCCAAACCTCTGTATTATGCTTCAGCCTTCAAGACTTCCAACTTCATTTCATTTTCTGATCTCTTCAACATACTGGATTGGTAGCCATGCCTTCAGAGTCCACTTTACCAATTTTGAAATTCTCGACCTAAACATCCCACCTCCAACCTCGACAAAATTTCCTTGATTGTGATTTTGGTCAGCCGTCTAATATGGTATTTGCCCTGAAAGGTTGACTCTTTATTCCTCTTCATAGATGCTGCCTGATCTGCTGAGTACCTCCAGCATTGTGTGTGTGTGTGTTACATCAAGAAGGACACCCCATTGGAAGGACGAACTTGCAAAATTATTTGTCTCTTACATTTCTTTTGCTGGCAAAAATAGCAAAGCATGAATCTGAATGAATGATATTAGTTACGGACTTCAACATAGGTCACAGAATACCAGATATTCTTAGAACTTCCAAAAAAAAATCCATTAAATTTAAGTTACTGAGACCCATGTCTAGATCTGATGCATCTCAATGTTAAATGCTAATTAAGTGTTAAATTAAGTGTTATTTGGTATTTCCAGGTTATAAGTAACATTTAAAATGATGAGCATCAGATTGCATTACGTGACCTTTCCTGCTGTTACTTTCTGCTTACCATACAGAAAATTGCATTCCATCATTAGATGCCTATTGTCTAAAAACATAGCCTGATGGTTCACGCAAGCTGTACTGATATCTCGAGCATGAAAATTCTGCTTTCTTTAGGCCTGTGGCAAACACATCTTGCAGGGTCTTATTTTGCTACAGACAAGTCAATATTTAAAAGTAGGATTTTTCCACATCAGAATCAGATTTTTTATCACTGACTTAGATAACATGAAGCTTATTGTTTTTTTCACAGCAGCAGTACAGGGCAAAGACATAAAATTACTATAAATTACTCAATAAATGAATGGAGTTAAAAAAAAGGATAACTATATAGTGTTCATGGATTCATGCACTATTTAGGAATCTTCTGAAGTCAACTTGTTAGTACGCACAACCTTTATCCACACGTAATACATGACAGCAAGTACTACCAGACTATATCTACCAGATACTTGGGGGGATGGCATGATAGCATAGTGGTTAGCACAACACTTTACAGAATCAGCATCCCAGGTTCAATTCCCACTGCCGTCTGTAAGAAGTTTGTTTGTCCTCCCCGTGACCACATGAGTTTCCTCTGCATGCTCCAGTTTCCTCCCACAGTCCAAGGTTGGTTGGATAATTGGCCATTGGAAATTGTCCCGTGATTAGGCTAGGATTAAATTGGGAGATTGCTGGGTGGTGCAGCTCATTCCACTCTGTATCTCAATAAGTAAATAAGTTAATATTTAAAGGCTTAGATAGAGTGGACATGGAGAGGATGTTTCCAATAGTGTGAGAGTCCGGGAGCAGAGGCCACAGCCTCAGAATAGAAGGATGTCCCTTTAGAATAGAGATGAGGAGGAATTTCTTGAGCCAGAGTGTAGTAAATCTGTGGAATTCATACTACAGACAGCAGTGGAGGCCAAATCATTGGGTATGTTTAAAGCACAGGTTGATAGGTTATTGATTAGTAAAGGCATCAAAGATTGAGGAAGAATGAGGTTAAGAGGGAAAATAAATCAGCCATGAAGGAATATCTGAGCAGGCTCAATTGTCTGAATGGCCAATGTCTTATGGTCTTATGGTCCTATTTGACTGTAGAAGCACCACCAATCAAAACAATCATGCATGCAACACAGTGCTACTGTCTCACAGCTTCAGTGACTGGGCATTGGTCCTTACCTCTGGTATTGGAAATAGCTTTTTGCTGTCACATATACCAAGATACAATGAAAAGCTTGCATTGTGCATTGGGTACTGTTCATACAGATCAAATCATTATTCAAAATTTATTTGCAGTTGAAGGTTTTCCAAATTGTACTGTGATTCATAATATTAGTGACGAGCAGTATTTTAGCAGTTTCTTGAAATGACACATCTTGTGCAACAACATTGAGGTGTATTCGTATTTCAGGTCAGAGCCCGACTGGTCTGAGCAGGTTTTCATCTCCAAGTAAACTTAATTTCAATCAGCTTTATCTAACACAGCCCATTTCTACTTCAGATTCCAGCACAGGTTCCTGCTCATTACTCTCTAGCAGTTGTCTTTACACCTGGAGTATTGTGTGCAGTTTTGGTCCCCTAATCTGAGGAAAGACATTCTTGCCATAGAGGGAATACAAAGAAGGTTCACCAGATTGATTCCTGGGACGGCAGGACTTTCCTATGATGAAAGACTGGAACGACTAGGCTTATACTCTCTGGAATTTAGAAGATTGAGGGGGGATCTTATTGAAATGTATGAAATCCTAAAGAGATTGGACAGGCTCGATGCAGGAAGATTGTTCCCGATGTTGGGGAAGTCCAGAACTCCATACCCCTACCATCCAGGTACCTATCCAAACTTCTCTTAAACATTGAAATTGAGCTTGCATACACTACTTATGCTGGCAGCTCATTCCACACTCTAACGGTCCTCTGAGTGAAGATGTTTCCCCTCATGTTCCCCTTAAACTTTTCACCTTTCACCCTTAACCCATGACCTCTAGTTGTAGTCCCACCCAACCCCTGTGGAAAAAGCCTGTTTGCATTTACCCTATCTGTAAATGCAGATAGGTGAGGTGAAGGGAGGGCTCATAAAACATAGAAACATAGAAAATAGGTGCAGGAGTAGGCCATTCGGCCCTTCGAGCCTGCACCGCCATTCAGTATGATCATGGCTGATCATCCAACTCAGAACCCTGTACCTGCCTTCTCTCCATACCCCCTGATCCCTTTAGCCACAAGGGCCATATCTAACTCCCTCCTAAATATAGCCAATGAACTGGCTTCAACTGTTTCCTGTGGCAGAGAATTCCACAGATTCACCACTCTTTGTGTGAAGAAGTTTTTCCTCATCTTGGTCCTAAAAGGCTTCCCCTTTATCCTCAAACTGTGGCCCCTCGTTCTGGACTTCCCCAACATCGGGAACAATCTTCCTGCATCGAGCCTGTGGTCCAGGTGCAAGTCGATGGGACTAGGCCGTTTAAGTGGTTCGGCATGGACTAGATGGGCCGAAGGGCTTGTTTCTGTGCTATACTTTTTTATGCCTCTATGACAATCCCTCGCGGGCTGGCCTCAACACAACTCCGACTGTGTTGGATGTTGACACAGGATGATGCACTTCACTGTACGTTTCAATGTACATGTGACAAATAAAGCTAACCTTTAATCCGCACTATAGTGGCTATCTCCCCTCTCTGCATTTAGACTTACAGCAGGATTTCAACCCAAAATGTTGGCAATTCACTTCTGCCCACTGATGCTGATCATCCTGCTAAATTCCTGCAGATTCCATTATCTGCAGTCTTTCATATTGCTTCTTTCTTCTTCGCTCATGTTTCGTGCCCCCCACTGAAATAACCCGAAAACTATAACTGCTCCATACAACATTTGACTTCAGTTTCTAACTACAGACATTTCACCTACTTTATGCGGATAGAATGGGTGAACTAGGGCTCTCTTCTTTGGAGCAAAGGAATACGAGAGGTGACTTGATAGAGGTGTACAAGATGACGAGAGGCGTAGATCGAGTGGATAGCCAGACTTTTTTTTTCAGGGCAGAAATGGCTAATGCAGGGGGTATAATTTTAAATTGGTTACAGGATATTGTGGGGAGGGATGTCAGAGGTACAGTTTTGTTTACAGAGAGTGGTAGATGAGTGGTTTGCCCCAGCCAGGGGTAGTGGTAGAGAAAGATACGCTAGGGACATTTAAGAAGCTCAAAGGCACGTGCATGAAAGAAAAATGGAGGGCTGTATGTTAGGGAAGCGTTATATTGATCTAGGAATAGCTTAAAAGTTCAGGGTAACATCGCAGGCCAATGGTCCTGTACTGGGCTGCAGCTTCAATGTCCTGCGTTTCCAGCACGCTCTGGAAGCCCCACCCATTCAGTGAGTGGCAAAAGCATTCAGGCACAGTTTGGCCACAGGTCAAATTCAGGCAGGATCGAAAACTGACCTTGAACATGCACGGGATGTTAGGAGAAACAACTGTAATTGCTGTCTAGCAATTACTGCTGGCTTAAAGTATGCAGGTGGTGGGCGAGGATAGGACCAAAATTACTCATTACTTACTCACCCTCTCACAACTGTGAGGGGATCCAGGAGTGCGCCTATTAACTGTTTGGAGAGAGACATCTATCATTGATGGTTTGTTTGGAAAGGAGAGAGAGAGAGACGGAGTTATTTACCACCGATATGTTGCTTTTGAAAAGAGAGAGAGAGACGAAGATTAACAGTGGACTGTCACTTTAAGGCATTGGAAGTAACTTTGGAGTTTTACCGAGTTTGGAGTTGGAGACAGCACCGAGCAGCTCGAAGGTTGCTATGGTGACCAAAGGCAGATTGTTGGTATTTTTTCAAGGACTTGTTGCCTCCTTGTACTCCTTCACAGACAAAGGAGGGAGGGACTCTTTGAATAACAGGTGATGCTCAGCACAGAGAAATAAATAGGAGGTCAGATGATACAGACCTCAGACACATGATCTGGACACTGATTGAGCATGGTTGTGCCCGCAGAGAAAGTGGGTTTTGGAGGATCGATCAGGTGGATCGATCCAAATTGCTATTCCAGCGGTGAAGAAGGGGTTGACTGGTGGGGAGTTGTCTATGTGTCCACCCTCGCCTGGGTGATAGCTCCACCACAGAAGACCGGTCCCCCTGGTTAAAGTCACAGTCGGTGACTTGTAAAGGATTTCGGAGGACGACGAGAAGATCGACGGCATCAGCTCACCTGAAGACTCAACTCACTCTCTCTCTCTCTCTCTCTCTCTCTCTCTCTCTCCCTCTCTCTCTCCATCACTACTCAACTAAATACCACGAACTGAACTGAACTGAACTTTACTCAACATCATAAGACTGTATCTTTTTACCCCTAGACTTAAAGAAGCTTGGTTTTTCATCCATATATATTCCACAGTTACTTTTATATGTTTGATTTATCTACATTTATATTACTGTATTGCGTAGTTACTAATAGATGTTATTAGTTTATAGTAATACGAGGCTCCAAAGTGGTTTTCCATATCTGCTGGTTCTTTATCCCCGTCACGGCGTACATGACACAACTCACTCATTAGAATGGAGCCCTGCATTTACACCAACATTTTAAGAGCTCCCTCCATGAAAATAGTTCTATGTTTATATCACACCTTTCATCCCAGAGTATTATACCCATTGACATAGTAATGCAGTTACTATTATTATGTAGGCAGCTAAGTTCTGTACTGCACACTCCCACGAAAGGCACTGTGATAATGACCAGATTATAGGGTTCAGTGGGGCCATTCAGGATATACATATTTGGCAGGATATCCATGCTCTTTAGAATAAGACAATAAGACGTAGGAGGAGAATTAGGCTGTTCAGCCCATCAAGTCTGCTCCGCCATTCCATCATGGCCGATTTATTATCCCTCTCAACCCTATTCGTCTATCTTCTCCACATAACCTTTGACACCTTTATTAATCAAGAACCTATCAACCTCTGGTTCAAATATACTCAATGACTTTGCCTCCATGCCCCCATAGCCATCTGTGGCAATGAACTCCACAGGTTCACCACCCTTGGGCTAAACAAATTCCTCTTCATCTCTGTTCTAAAAGGGCATCCTTTTATGCTGAGGCTGTGCCCTTAGGTTCTAGACTCTCCCACCACTAGAAACATCTTCTCCACGTCCACTCTATTCAGGCCTTTTAATATTCGGTAAGTTTCAATGAGAAACTCCCAACCCATCTTCTAACCTCCAGATAGTACAAGCCCAGAGTCATCAAAATCTCCTTGTACCTTAACTCTTTCATTCCCAGGATCATTTTCATAGACCAAGGGTTCCCAACCATTAACCGAGTGGTCTGTGGACCCCAGTTTGGGAGCCCCTGTCACAGATCTCCTCTAAACCCTCTCCAGCACCAGCACTTCCTTCCGTAGGTACAGGGCCCAAAAACTGCTCAATACTCGAGGCTTCAGGTATTCGAGTACCTGATGAAGGGTGTCAGCCTGAAAAATCAACTGTTTATTCCTCTCCATAAATGTTCCCTGACCTGCCGACATTGTGTGTGTGAGTGTTACTCTGCATTTCCAGCATCTGCAGAATCTCTTGTTGTTAGAAGAGGGGAGTAAACAGACAAGGGGGCAGTGAAAAGTATTTGTTCAGCACAAGAAAAGACGATCTTAATCACAGCATTCCAAGTGGGCAAAAGGTGACACACTTCAACTTAATTACAGACACTGTGACCTAATATCAAAGGATGGGTGTTAACTAAATGTTCGGGTTCATCATGTTGGTGGCAAGTTGTTTTTGTTATGTCTGAGTCCAGGCAGAAGTACTTCAGGGATTCAAAAGACCAGAAAAAATAAAGTGTTGACTTAAGTAAAACTATTAATTGACTTCCACTTTAAAGTAAAGTTTACTCAGCTATTTCATGTCATACGAGCACTCCACAATTCTTTACACCCCAAACCCAAAACTGACAAACATCTAGGCTACTTGAATGGAGTAATGTGTGGAGAATCGAAATTAAAGATTAAAGATTAGCATTATATGTCACATGTACATTGAAGCATCGAAACATATGTGAAATGCATCATTTGCGTCAACAGCCAACAGTCCAAGGACGTACACGTGTCGCCATGCTTCTGATGCCAACAGAGCCTGACCTAACTTGTTCATCTTTGGAACGTAGGAGAAAACCAGAGCACCCAGAGGAAACCCTCATGGTCATGGAGACAACATACAATACTGTGCAAAAGTCTTAGGCAGACATATATAGCCAGGGCACCTAAGACTTTAACACAGTACTATATTAATTTTATGCAATGCACTGTACTACTGACTCAAAAAAAAGCACAAATTTCATGACATACGTGAGTGACGATAAACCTGATTCTGATATGGGTCTCTGTCGTGGACTGAGAGCGGGAAGGGGGCAGGGAGAGGGAATTATGGTTAGGAAAATGGAAAAGCAGAGGGGAGGGAATGGGAAGCACCAGAGAAACATTCTGCAATGATCAATAAACCAATTGTTTGGAATCAAATGAGCTTGCCTGGTGTCTCAGGGCTGGGTGTGTCAGCACCCGCGCCACTACCTGACCCTGGCACTCCTTCTCTGCCATCTGTCCCACACCCATCCCACCGTGCACCACAGTTGCCATTCCTTTGCTCCTGCCAGATTTCGAAACTTGCTCTCTGCTCCATGTTGACAAATATGATACTGCGCAAAAGCCTGAGGTACCCCAGCCATATATGTGTGCCTAAGACTTTTGCACAGTACTGGACAAGCTCCTTACAGACAGCGCGTGAATTGAATCTGCGATGCTGGCACTGTAAAGCTTTATGCTCCGCTCCACCCGCATTACATTTATTTTCTGGGCACGCAGCAATCCTTAAAACTTGCTCCAAAAACTGAGAGCAGACATATCCATTTTGAACCTGGAAAAGTAGGCGGTGTGGAAATAAAAATGGGAAGCACCTTTGCCATATTGTGCCAAGCTCGGCTGCTTCCAACCCTGCTTGCAAATGGATAACAGCTTTGGTCAGTCCCAAGTAGCTTGGTCTGGTGGAGCAGACCAGAAGAACACAAAATGAAGGAATACAAACATTTCCATACATAGCTTCCCTGGTGCCATATGAAGCAGGTTGACTTGCAGTGTGACAATAGAGCATTAAACTGGCTAGTGGACAATTGATACTTTGGATTTCGACTCTACATCTGGGTGAAGGGTCTCAACCTGAAATGTCAACGGTCCATTCCCCTCCACAGATGCTGCCAGACCTGCTGTGTTCTTCAGAATCAGAATCATATTTATCATCTCTGCTTTGTATGACGTGAAGTTCGCTGTTATGCAGCAGTACAGTGCTATACATAATAATAAAGACAGTAAATTACAGTAAAGAGTTAAATTAAATAAGTCGTGCAAAAAGAGGAAAAAGAAATACTGAGGTAGAGTTCATGGGTTCAATGTCCATTTAGAAATTTGAAGGCAGAGGGGAAGAAGTCTTCCTGAATCATTGAGTGTGTGCCTTCAGGCTTCTGTACCTCCCCCCTGATGGTAGCAATGAGAAGAGGGCATGTCCTGGGTGATGGGAGTCCTTAATGATGGACGCCGCCTTTCTGAGCCCTCGCTCCTTGAAGGTGTCCTGGATACTATGGAAGCTAGTGAGACTAGTGCTCATGATGGAGCTGACGGAGTTTACAACTTTCAGCAGCTTATTTCAATCCTTGGCAGTGACACACCACCTCCCCCCCCCCCCACACTCCTGTACCAGACAATGACACAGCGGGTTAGAATACTCTCCATTGTACATCTGTAGAAGTTTGTGAGTGTCTTTGGTGACATACCAAATCTCCTCAAACTGCTCATGAAATATAGCTGCTGTCATGCCTTCTTTGTAACTGCATCACTATGTTGTGTCCAGGATAGATCCTCAGAGATGCTGACACCCAGGAACTTGAAATTACTCACTCTTTCCACTTCCGATCCCTCTATGAGGACTGGTATGTGTTCTTTCGACTTACCCTTTCTGAAGTCCACAATCAATTCTTTGGTCTGACTGACGTTCAGTACAAGGTTGTTTCTGCGACACCACTCAACAAGCTGATATATCTCACTCCTTATGCCCTCTCATCACCATCAGAAATTCTACGAACAATAGTTGTATCAGAAAATATATAGATGCCATCGAACTGTTCCTAGCCAGACTACGTAAATAAATAGTGAGAAAATAAAGGAATGATGAGGTAGTGTTCATGGTTTTGAGGACAGAGGGGAAAGGACTGTGTAGGTCTTCAAGCTCCCGTATCTCTCGGCCTGATGGCAGCAATGAGAAGAGGGCCTGTCCAGGATGGTGAGGGTCCTGAGTAATGAATGCTATCTTCTTGAGCCACCATATCTTGGAGATGTCCACAATGGTGGGGTGGTTTGTGCTTGTGATGGAACTGGCTAAGTCTACAGCTCTGCATCTGCAGTCACTTACGTCCCTAAAGAACAAGGAGGGACCTCACTAAAACCTATCAGATACTGAAAGTCCAAGATAGAGTGAATGTGGAAAGGAGGTTTACTATAGGGAAGGAGTCTGAGACCAAAGGGTACAGCCTCAGAATAGATGGGCATCCCTTTTGAACAGAGATGAGGAGGAATATTTTTGCCAGAGGGTGGTAAATCTGTGGAATTCCTTGCCCCAGATGGCGATGGAGACCAAGTCACTCGGTGTATTTAAAGTGGAGGTTGACAGGTTCTTGATTGGTAGGGGCATCAAAGATTACTGGGAGAAGGCAGGAGAATGGGGTTGAGGAATGGCAGAGCAGACTCAATGGGCCAAATGGCCTAATTCTCTCTTAGGTCTTATGGGCTAGAAAATTAAGCTGTAAGAAATCTACATTTTGCTTTGGACTTCCCTGGACAATGAAGGTGATCCCATCTTGGCACTCGGTCATTAGGGCCTGAAGACTGGTTGGTGAGGTGGGGGCGTAGTGGTTGTTGCAGTTCAATTCAAATGGAACTCAAAATTGAACTTCTCACAGACTGAGGAAAGAAGATTCTCCAAAGAAACGTCTGTCCGTTCTTTATAAAACAGGCACTTTGTGGAAATTCATTCCATCGTTCTCCATCAAGTACACCATTCTATGAGCCCCAAATAACAACTAACTCCACAATAAAACCAGTGACCACACTGGCCCTCAAGTTCTGGTGTTGGTAATTTGTCTTCCACCACCATGCTGGTTCTGTTCTTTCTACTCTGTTTGATGAGAAGGAGAAGAGAAAATCAAATGTATCAGTGTTACAGTGGAGTAAAGGGAATTACAGAGGTATGATAGAGAAGCTGGCCAAAATGAATTGGAAAGGGATACCAGCAGCGATGATGACGGAACAGCAATGGCTGGAGTTACTGGCGGCAATTCGGAAGGCGCAGGATTGATACTTGAAGAAGTATTCTAAAGCGTAGTTGACAAGGGAACTCAAAGACAACATAAAAGCAAGAGAGGGCATATATCATAGTAAAAATTAGTGGAAAGTTAGAGGATTGGGATACTTTTAAAAACCAACAGAAGGCAACTATAAAACCATAAAGAGAGAAAAGATGAAATATGAAGGAAGGTAAGCCAGCCAATAATATCATAGAGGATAACTATTTTTTTCAGATATATAAAGAGTTGGGGTTGATGTGCCTGATCCGTTTTGCTTGGTTTTTGTGTGGGAGGCTTCGATGTGTCTGATCCGTTTTTCTTGATTTTTGTGCAGGGGCAGGGATTTGGGGGTTTAATGTGCCTGTTCCATTTCTGTTGTTTTTTTTTGTGGGGAGGAGGGATTTGGGGTTAGATGATCGTGCTGCCTTTCTTTTCTTTCTTGGTTTCATGGCTATCCAGAGAACTGAAGAATTTCAGAGATGTATACTTTTATAATAAAATGAACATTTGAAACTTTGAGTAAAAGGGTGGATATTGTATCGCTGAAAAACGACGCTGGAGAGGTGGTAATGAGGAACAAAGAAATAGCAGATGAACTGAGTAAGTATTTTGCATCAGTCTTCACTCTGGAAGACATTAGCAGTAAGCCAGAAGTTTGAGGCAGATGTGTATGTAGTTTCTATTACGAAGGAAGCTGAAAAGTCTGAACATAGCTAAGTCACCTGGACCAGATGGACTACACCCCACTGTTCTGAAAGAGGTAGCTGAAGAGATTGTGGAGGCATTTGCAATGATCTTTCAAGCATCACTAGATTCTGCGAAGGTTCCAGAGGACTGGAATATTGCAAATGTCACTCCACTCTTTAAGAAGGAAGGGAGGCAGAATATAGAAATTTATAGGACTTAAGATGTTGGAGTGCATTATTAAAGATGAGGTTTCATGGCACACGGAGGTGCATGATAACGTGGGCCAAAGTCAGCATGGATTTATTAAGGAAAAATCTTGCCTGACAAATCTGTTGGAATTCTTTGAGGAAACAATAGGCAGGATAGAAAAAAAGAGAGTCATTAGATAGTGTTTACTTGGATTTTTAGGAGGCCTTTGACAAGGTGCTGCATATGAGGTTGCTTAACAAGATAAAATCCCATGGTATTACAGGAAAGATACTAACATAGATAGAAAATTGGCTGACTGGCAGGAGGCAAAGCTGCCAGTGACAAGTGATGTTCTGCAGGGGCCTTGTATTGGGACTGCCTCTTTTCATGTCATATGTCAATGATTTGAATGATGGAATTGATGACTTTATGGCCAGGTTTGCAGATGATTCAAATATAGGTGGAGGGGAGATAGTGATGAGGAAGCAATAAGTCTGCAGAAGGACTCAGACAGATTAGAAGAATGGGCAAAGAACTGACAGATGGAATACAGTGTGGGGAAGCGTATGGTCATGCACTTTGGTAGAAGGGATAAAGACATGGACTATTTTCTAAACCTGGAGAAAATTCAAACAGCAGAGGTGTAAAGGGACTTGGGAGTCCTTGCACAGGATTCTTCAAAGGTTAACTTGCAGATTGAGTTGGCAAATGCACTGTTAACATTCATTTCAAGAAGACTGGAATACAAGAGCAAGGATGTGATGCTGAAGGTTTATAAAGTACTGGTGAGGCTTCACTTGGAGTATTGTGAGCAGTTTTAGACCCCTTACCTAGAAAATATGTGCTGGCATTGGAGAGAGTCCAGAGGAGGTTCATGAGAATGATTCAGGAAATGAAAGAGTTAATGTATGCGGAGCATTTGATGGCTCTGGCCCTGTACCACTTGGAATGAAAGGAATGAGGGGAGATCTCATTGTAACTCAGACAGAGTATATATATGTAGAGAAGATGTTTCCTATAGTAGTGAGTTTTGGACCAGGACAGAAGAGTAACCGTTTAGAAAAGAGATGAGAAGGAATTTCTTTAGCCAGAGGTGGGAAATTTGTGGAATTCATTGCCTTGAACAGTTGTGGAGGCCAAGTCATTGAGCATATTTAAAGCAGGGGTTGATAGGTTCTTGGTTAGTCAGTACATCGAAGGGGAGAAGGCAGGAGAATGGGGTTGAGAGGGAGAATAAATCAGCCATGATCAATGAACAGAGTAGATTTGATGGGCCAAACAGCCTAATTCTGCTCCTATGCCTTATTGTTTTATTCTAAAGAGCATGGATATCCTGCCAAATACATATATCCTAAATGGCCCCACTGAACCCAATAATCTGGTCATTATCACAATGCCTTTTGTGCAGTACCGAACTTAACTGCCTACATAGTAATAGCAACTGCATTATTATGTCTTTGGATATAAAACTCTGGTATGAATAAGTAATAAATCTGGGATAATAACTGAACCAATGGAATGGCCTAATTCGGCTCCCATGTCTTATGGTCTAATGTTCACACCAGCGATGACACCTCCAACTTTAGCTTGAGCTTGAAGCCTGCCCTTAATAGTTCATGTTATAACAAGGACCTTAACTAGCTGCTTTAAGATCAAGTTTAAGTTTATTGCCATACAGCCATATACATGTATACCACCAAATGAAACAATGTTCATCCAGACCAAGTTGCACAACACAGTACATATAAATCACACACAAAATATGACTCAATATTACCACATATAAATTAACAAATAGAAAGGTGCAATTATGACACATGTCAAAAAGTGAAACAGTATATTTTACTGGCGCTTCATATGTGATGAGACCTGAATGGTGACTGGAAGTTCAGTAGTCTCACGGCTGGGGGAAAGAGCTGTTTTCCATCCTAACAATTCTTGTCCTACTACAATCTACCTCCTGCCTGGTGGTAGGGGTCAAAGAGATTGTAGGAGGGATGGGATGGATCATTGAAAATGCATCACAATGCAAACATTTCTCCAGTGGCATCATAACCAGCAGGATCATGAATCGGAATTCCAAACAATGGGAGAAAGAGAGACTTCCATTACTGTACAAAACTAGAATCGAGCCCACTCAGGATATTGTTCTGACCCGCAACACACACTAAATGCTGGAGGAATTCAGTTAGTCAGGCAGCATCTATGAAAGGGAATAAACAGTCAATGCTTCAAGCCGAGACAGTTCATCGGGTGTGAAGAGGAAGGGGGCAGAGACCAGAATAAGAAGATGGGGGAAAGGAGAGGAGTACAAGCTGGCAGGTGATAGGTGAGAACAGGTGAGGGGGAAATTGTGTGGGAGAGAGAGGGGGGAATTAAATAAGAAGTTGGGATGGGGAGAGGTGTTAGAGGTAAAGAGCTAAAGATAAACGAATCTGATAGGAGAGGAAAATGGTCCATGGGAGAAAGGGATAGAGGAAGGGAAACCAGAGGGAGGTATTGGGCAAGCAGTATCTATAGAGGGGAATAAACAGTCAAAGTTGAACCAAGACCCTTCATTCTGACTCACTCAGTTCTCTCGAAGTTAGTTTTAATTCCAGTTTAATTACTTAATTTTTAATATTTGGAAGCCACTCTTGCAAATTACAGGTCTGCACTTAAGTGCATAATAAAAAATAATTACATGTGGTCCAGAAACAAGTTACTTTAATAAAAGGTTTTAATAAATCAGAGCAACAAAGCAACTCTACCTGATCTGGTTTGTCATGTTCAGTTTTCTTTTCATATATATAAGATTGTCACACTGCCATTGCTCAATAAACACCAAACAATTCTCCTATTGTGCTTCATAAATTAATGTATGCTCCCATTTTTCATCGAGGATAGATATCACAAGGAAGAAGTGGTATCCTGACAACTTTCAATTCAAACTTGAATACAAAGCTGGTAACCACAAGGTCCAAATCTAATCAGGGTTCAAGCTTCATTTAAATTCAGCTGGTGAACCACAGAGGCCAACTGTGTACTCCCAAGACAACTTGCTGACAAAGAGTCTCAGTAGTCATTACGAGGATGTAATGCCGAGGCTTTATAAGGCATTGGTCAGACCACACATGGGAGCATTGTGAGCAGGTTTGGGCCCCTTATCTATGAATGGAAGAGCTGGCACTGGAGAGGGTCCTGAGGAGGTTCACGAGAATTATCCTGGCAATGACAGGGTTAATATATAAGGAGCACCTGATGGCTCTGGGCTTGTACTCACTGGAGTTTAGAAAAATGGGGAGTGTGGGGAAGAAGGAAAATGTCATTGAAACTTATCTAATATTGTAGGGCCTAGTTAGAGTGGACACGGAGAGAATGTTTCCTATAGTGGGAGAGTCTAGGACCAGAGGGCGATGCTTTAGAATAGAGATGAGGAAGAATTCCCTTAGCCAGAGGATGGTGAATCTGTGGAACTCAATGCCACAGACAGCTGTGGAGACCAAGTCATTGGGTATATTGGTTCATAAGGGCATCAAAGGTGACGGGGAGAAGGCAGGGGAACGGGCTTGCGGGGGTTAATAGATTGGCCGCGATGGAATGGTGGAGCAGACCCGAAGGGCCAAGTGCCGTAATTCTACCCCAATGTCTTATGGTTTGCTTTACAACACCTCTGGCAATGGAAGACCCTTCAATCAAATATCAGAAATATCTTGGAAAAGGAAAAAAAAACAGTTGCTACTTGAGGATCAAATGTATATATAAAGAATCCCTTAAATTTGTTATTGAGACGACAGCAATTCAAGCATAGGCCATCTCACTGCCAGGTGCTTTTACTGCCTTAGACAGAGGAGCACCCCATATTAATCTCCATCCTTGTCATCTCCCATTATAGAGCGGCAGCTTGTACAGAGAAGAATTCAGGCTCTACTTTTCAAAACTGTCTGGTCATAAAAGCAACACAAATAAAAGTTGCTGGTGAACGCAGCAGGCCAGGCAGCATCTCTAGGAAGAGGTACAGTCGATGTTTCGGGACGAAGGGTCTCGGCCCAAAACGTCGACTGTACCTCTTCCTAGAGATGCAAACACAAGGAAATCTGCAGATGCTGGAATTTCAAGCAACACAGATAAAAGTTGCTGGTGAACGCAGCAGGCCAGGCAGCATCGATAGGAAGAGGTACAGTCGACGTTTTGGGCTAAGACTCTTCGTCAGGACTAACTGAAAGAAGAGCTAGTAAGAGATTTGAAAGTGGGAGGGGGAGGGGGAGGTCCAAAATGATAGGAGAAGGCACGAGGGGGAGGGATGGAGCCAAGAGCTGGACAGTTGATTGGCAAAAGGGATATAAGAGGAATTAAAATCCCATTCCCATTCTGATATGTCTATCCACAGCCTCCTCTACTGTAAAGATGAAGCCACACTCACGTTGGAGGAACAACACCTTATATTCCGTCTGGGTAGCCTCCAACCTGATGGTATGAACATTGACTTCTCAAACTTCCGCTAATGCCCCGTCTCCCCCATCCGTTATTTATTTATATACACACATTCTTTCTCTCACTCTCTTTTTTCTCCCTCTGTCCCTCTCACTATACCCCTTGCCCATCCTCTGGGTTTTCCCCCCCATCCCCCTTTTCTTTCTCCCTGGGCCTCCTATCCCATGATCCTCTCATACCCCTTTTGCCAATCACCTGTCCGGCTCTTGGCTCCACCCCTCCCCCTCCTGTCTTCTCCTATCATTTTGGATCTCCCCCTCCCCCTCCCACTTTCAAATCTCTTACTATCTCTTCTTTCAGTTAGTCCTGACGAAGGGTCTCGGCCCGAAACGTCGACTGTACCTCATCCTAGAGATGCTGCCTGGCCTTCTGCGTTCACCAGCAACTTTGATGTGTGTTGCTTGAAATTCCGGCATCTGCAGATTTCCTTGTGTTTGCGTGGTCATAAGATTATTTTTTGAAATGGAAAAAGCTTATTGGTTTTTCCCCAGATGTCAACCTGAGTGTCCGTGTATTTGAAGTAATACACACAAAATTCGAGAGGAACTGAGCAGCTGAAGCAGCGTCCGTAGCGAGGAATATAGTTGATATTTCGAGCCAAGAGCCTTCGTCAGCAGTGGAAAGGGGAAGAAGCCAGAATAGGAAGGTGGGGGAGGGAGGTGGAGGGTAAAGAGTACAATCTGGAAGGTAATAGGTGAAACCAGTTGAGAGGGAAGGTAGACGAGTGGGGAGAAAGATGAAACGAGAAACTGGGAGGTGTTAGGTGGAAAAGGTAAAGGGCTAAAGAAGAAGGAACTTGGTAGGAGAGGAGAGAGGACCATGGTTAAAAAGGGAGGAGGAGGGTCACTAGAAGGAGGACTTAGACAGCTGAGGAGAATGGAAAGGGTAAGCGGGGAACCAGCATGGGGAGTGGAAAATGAGAGGGGGGGGGGAAGAAATTACTGTAAGCTGGAGAAATTGATGTTCATGCTGTCAGGTTGGAGGCTACCCAGACCGAATATGAGGTATTGTTCCTCCATCCTGAGAGTGGCCTCATCATGGCAGTAGAGGAGACCATGAAGCTCTGAAGTTTCTTGCAAATTGTTGGCTATCCTATGCCTATGACAAGCAGCCTCCAGCCCCACATACCATTCTGACAAAATTCTCAATTTTATTACAGTTCTCAATACTTATTTTGTTTTCCTCTTTTTGTATTTGAAGAAAATGTTGTTTTTCCACATTGGTTGTTAGTGTATAGCTTTTCATTTATCCTTTTTGTGTTTCTTAGTACTTCCCGTGAATGCCTGCAAGAAAATGAATCTCAAGGCAGTATATGGTGATACATTTGTCAGTCTGTCCATTATGCCACTGGCGTTTAGGGCAGCAATGAAGGTCCTCCATCTCTGGTAGTGCTCAGGACTTCCTTCAGTTCGTCAGGTGCTTTCTCTCGGTTTTCACTACTGTCAGCATTGCAAGTCGCAGGTCTAGACTCGAGAAAACTGTCGCATTGAGAAGTAGGACCTCCCCCTCCCACTTTCAAATCTCTTACTATCTCTTCTTTCAGTTAGTCCTGACGAAGAGTCTCGTCCCGAAACGTCGACTGTACTCCTTCCTAGAGATGCTGCCTGGCCTGCTGCGTTCACCAGCAACTTTGATGTGTGTTGCTTGAATTTCTAGCATCTGCAGAGTTCCTCGTGTTTAGGATTCTTCATCGCTATTTCCGTAACAGTTTTTTTTACCAGTCAGGATTGTTAGCCCTGAGCTGTACCCCAGAACTTGGAGGACTGGTGGACCACTCCTAGTCTAGCCTCTACCCTTTGACCTGTTTAGCACGGGTGACGCCACCAAGAGCCAACGCATAAAGCCCTGACTCGACCCAATTTCGCTCTGCAGGTCTTTGAGGCACGCAAACCTGCAAACCACAACAAGGTTGTGGTCCTCTTGGAGGGATGTATATCTAGTCTGATCATAAATTTACTTTGAACATTGAAATTTACTTTGAACTTTAATTTGAGATCTAGATATGTTTTAAAACCAAATAACTGGCAAGCATATAAACTACTGTAAGTTAGGTATTATTTTCCCAAATATAGTTCAGTAAGTTTGACCTGATTTTACTTTTAGGAATAATGTAGCCTTTTGCTTTGTCCATATTGCTTTTGCTATACGTTTTCCCTCGGCGAGATCTGCCTTAGGGCCACTACATTTCTCGTGCCTAATTTCAAATCCCAGCCATGCATGTCCAGATGGTAGAGGGCAGCTGCTAGCCAAGAGAGAATTAAATATGAAAGGAATCTGACTAAAACTTCATTAGTGTTGTTCGAGAGATGTGTGCATTATTCACATTGAACATAATAAGGCTGTTGTACATGGCTGGACCTTGCATCGTAGCTGCAAATTATACAACATGAACGCTTTGTAGGAGCCTGAAGCTATATTTACGCGGGTGTGTCCTAGAAGCAATTCATTAATGCACTCAATAAATTTTAGGCTTTGGCTTATAATTAAAACTGCACTTTTGTTATAATGAAATGAAATAGAAAATGATTTGAGCATGACTCGCGGGCTGAATCACAAAGGTTTCTCTGTGCATAAAAATGATCTAAGTTACTTGCGCTACAAAAAGGTTCACAGACAAAAGTTTTACTCGTCCGCCAGTGTACGGCAGTTGAAATGTTGACGATCAAGCAGGCAATAGGCTGAAGACTGAAATCAAGCATTTTAAAAAATGTAGTTAAGAGTAACAAGCGTTGGCTTCACTAGACAAACAAGTTTAAACTAACTGAAAGTCTACACCCACCCCCATTTCGGCAGTGTTAAGTCATTTAATTATGATTCACTCTGTGCCTCACTGCAGAACTGAGTAGCAAGCCTCTCTAACAAATCACAGTAAAACAAACCTTCAGTGTCCCCAGAATAATATACTGGCATCGGTGCCATTTTACAGAAACCACAGCATGACATGGTTCAATTCGGATGTGAAACTGACTTACTGCAAATATTACCCCGCAGATACTCCCCTATCCCATCAGGTAGAAGATACAAAAGCCGGAAAACACCACCAGGATCAAGAACAGCTTCTATCCCACTGTTATCAGACTCTTGAACAGTCCTCTTGTACGATAAGGTGGATTCTTGGCCTTACAATCTACCTCGAAATGATCTTGCACTTTAACATTTACCTGCACTGCACCCTTCTGATGGTTTTTACTTTTTATTCTGCCTTGTTTCTAGACCATAAGACAACCATAAGACAAAGGAGCAGAAGTCAGCCATTCGGCCCATCGAGTCTGCTCCACCATTTTATCATGAGCGGATCCATTCTCCTATTTAGTCCCACTCCCCCGCCTTCTCACCATAATCTTTGATGCCCTGGCTACTCAGATACCTATCAATCTCTGCCTTAAATACACCCAGTGACTTGGCCTCCACTGCCGTCCGTGGCAACAAATTCCATAGATTCATCACCCTCTGGCTAAAAAAATTTCTTCGCATCTCTGTTCTGAATGGAAGCCCTTCAATCCTTAAATCATGCCCTCTCGTACTGGACTCCCCCATCATGGGAAACAACTTTGCCACATCCACTCTGTCCATGCCTTTCAACATTCGAAATGTTTCTATGAGGTCCCCCCCTCATTCTTCGAAACTCCAAGGAATACAGTCCAAGAGCGGACAAACGTTCCTCATATGTTTCTGTTTTACCTTATCGTAGCTTATACACGGTGTAATGATTTGATCTGTATAAACAGTATGTAAGGCAGTCCTTTCACTGTGTCACGGTACATGTGACAATAATAAACCAACACCCAAGAAAATAGAAGTAGGTTACCTTGTCAATTATTCAATATGACCATGGCTGATCTGCCCCAGGTCTCAACACTGCTTCTATGCTAGTTCCCCTAATCTTTTAAAAATGCATATACTTTGTCAAAAAAAACACTCGAATAATCCAGTCTCCCTCACCCTCTGGGACCAAGAATCGCGGAGAAAATAAAATCCTACACATTTGTTTTAATTTACTGCCCATATACCTATGCAACCATATTCCATCATTTAAAATTCTCCCACGGGTAGAAATGTCTCAACATCCACCTTGTTTTCTTGGGACCTTAAATACTTTGATCAGGTCATCTCTCATTCGTCTAAACTTCAAAGACTTTCACGGTTAAGATTGTTCCACAATTAGCATACCAAAAATAAGCAAAGACAGACCACAAACTTGGTCTTTCAGGAGCTTATTCAGATTTCAGCCCAGTGATGCGGAAATAGAATTAAAGATATGATGGAAATGCTAAATTCAGCAAACTGTCCATCTCCTGTCTGGCACGGAGACTCCAATGCACAAGGCCGAAAGGAGGAATACACCTTCCTGCTCTAAAGCACAGGGTCGCAAGCGGCTGCTCCATCACGAAACAACTTGCCCCATCATCACGGACATCTTCAAAAGGCAGAGCTTCAAGAAGGTGGCGTCCATCATTACGAGCCATACGCTCTTGTATTACTACCATCAGGGAGGAGATAAAGAAGCCTGGAGACCCATACTCAACCTTTTAGAAACAATTACTTCCCCTCCGCCATATTTCTGAACAGTCCATGAACATTACCTTATGCACTATTTTTATTATAACTTTTATTGTACATGTCATGCCTTGCTGCTGCAAAACAACACAATTTGTGACATCTGTCAGTGGTACTAAACTTAATTCATTTCTGATTCTCTTAAGAACTAATTTGGTTGCCGTCCAATCAGTCCATGTTGAAAATGGAATGCACCGAGAAATCAACTATTGCAACACTATTACTTTATTGTGATTCATATTTAAAGGCTGCGGTGAATCCGAGTTCTGTTTACCTTTTTCAATTTTTGTTGTAGTGTGTCTTCGGATCTCTGGGGGAGCGATGCCTCCAAGTCTGTAAATGATGCTAGAATTCGGATCCACGGCCCCCACTGCATCATGTGCCAGTCTCCAACCGCCTAAAATCGAGGAAAAGCTTTGCTACAGCGGAGGAACTACCGCACAGAACATCCCCCCAAACATAGAGGATTGACCCGTGGCAACAAACGGAAGCCAGAACCCCACCAAACAATACAGTGCAAGACTCCACAGATATGTTACCAGACGGGGCACTGCTTGACAGACTAAGTGGTGCACTCTCAATGGAGCGAGAGCGGGAGTTTGTAGAACAGGAGACAATATGGTGAAGTGGGGTTTAAGGACCAGCGAATCCTGTGAGTGTGGCGAAAGGTTGCAGAACATTGAACAGGTTCTGCGCAACTGCCCACTCCCACCTGATTTAGCTGCCACTGACCTGCTCAACATCAACCAAACAACACTAGAGTGGCTGGCTGTCTGGTGTGACAAGCTATGATGATGGTATTTAAAGGGAAGTACTTAGTTAACTTACCAGGAATACCAAGAAAATATATCCAAGGAAAAATACGAAAACACTGCAACTATCACACTACAGTAGAACAGAGAAATTTTGAGAATTATAAAGAATCTGAGTTTTGATTTCTTTTGCACATTGCCAGACTTTATATATTGTTTTTTCTTTCTTTCTTTTTAAATCTTTTTATTGAATTAGTACAAAAAAGGTAAACCATATAGGCACTGATACACAGTTGCAATATAACTTTACAAGAGATATTAATACACAAAAAAAGTTAGTACAAACAGTGCAGTTTAGATATAAAATAACCAGGTAATATAATAGTATACTAATTTTCAAACATGTCAATAAGGAAAAGGAAAAAAAAACCCACCGTGCAACTAAACTAAACAGCAAAGCAATGGGCTAACTAGGTATCAAGTAGAGTTAAACAACTTAAAACAATCACGTCCTCAAACCCGACCTCCAATTAAAAAGTTAAAAAGCAAGAAGGAATGTAGATATGGCCAGAGAAAATCTATAGCATTTCTTCCCCCCACCCCCACCACCCCTGTAAATGCCTACAATGCATTGGGTGTTTGATGGTCTTGTTTTAATGGGTTCTGTTTGGTTTCTTTTGTGGCTGACTGTAAGACAACAAATCTCAAGGTTGTATAAAATGCACATACTTTAAGAATAAATGTATTTGAAAATGTATCTCAAGGTAGAATATGGTAACACGTCGTGTATGTTAGGAATGAACTTTGAACTGAATTATAGGTGGTGCAGAGCATAATGATTAGCACAATCCTTAGGCATCATTTGTAAAATCAGGATCCAATTCCTGCCACTATCTTCCCAGTGTTTATACATTCTCCCTGTGATTTCATTAGTCACCTCCAGGTGCTCTGGTTTCCTCCCCCATCCCAAAGAAGGGATAGTGTTAGTGAGCCATGGGCATTACATTTGTGGGCTCCCCAGCAAAAACCTCGCTGATTTGATTTGACGTAAACACATTTCACTGTATGCTTCAATGCACATGTGACAAAGAAAATTAATTTTTTTGTTTCTAAGTTAAAATGAGTATGAGTGGATGTTAGCAGTTAACAGATTTAAAAATTGCCAGTTTCTAGATGTACTATGAAAGTTCAGAATCCAGCACAGTCCAATATTCCCAAGCTCGCTGGAAGGTGGTCAGATCAGCAACTTTTGGTTGTGAAATAATTAAACAGTTAGAAATTACTGAATCAACAAGTTCACCAATTGGTAATTACACCAAATTGTCTGAATACACATGAGAATGTGTGACACATTGTTAATTGTCATGACTTATACTTACAAAATAGGGATGGGTCATTTGTGACCGATGAATGTAGAAATTTCTTCCCATAAATCTGAAATTCTTTACCTCAGAGTGTGGGAAGTCTAGATCAACAGAAATATTTAAGGGGGAGGTCAATGGAGAACAGTCACAGGAGTTGAGGCCATCATACACCAGAACATAGAAATAAAAATCAGTTAGGTTAAATTGTCCTGAACACACATTTCTAAAATGCAAACATAAATGACCGTCAGTGATATCACTACATGGATCAAGGGAGAGACAAGAAGAATTAGTCATTAAATTCATTGTCAGCTGTGAAGGACAAGTCATTAAAGAGTAAGTAGATAGGTTGTTGATTAGTCAGGGTGTCAATGGTCACGGGGAAGGTAGGAGAATGGGGCTGAGAGGGGTGATAAATCAACCGTGATGAAATGTGAACACTCATTTGGCTGAGTGGCCTAATTCTGCTCCTACATTTCATGGTCTAAACATCCAATTTTCAATACAGCATTTTATTCATTTGGTGAGATACAGCACAGAATAGGCCCTTTGAGCCGCACTGCCCAGCAATCCTGATTTGATCTGAGTCTAACCACGGTACTATTTACAGCGACCAATTAACCTACCAGCCGGTACATCTTTGAACTGTGGGAGGAAACCTGCCGTTACAGGAGCAACGTATAGCTGTTGACTATTTGTATGTGCTGACAATCAGAAATACATATGATCTACCCAGGTTTTTACATCAGAATCAGATTTAGTATCACCAGCATGTCATGTAATTTGTTGTCCGGATGGCAGAGGGGAAGTAACAACAGAGGTGGACAAAGGAGAGTAAGTGGATGTCATTTACATAGATTTTCAGGAGGCATTTAATAAGGTGCCTCACGTGACGATGCTGAACAAGATAAAATCCTATGGTGTTATAAGATATATAATGGCATGGATAGAGGACTGGCTGAGACGCAGGCGGCAACAAGTGGAAATAAAGGGGGCCTTTTCTAGTTGGCTGCCAGTGACTAGTGGTGTTCATCGGGGATCAATATTGGGACCGTAACTTTTCACATTGTCTTTCAATAATTTAGATAATGGAACTGATGGTTTTGCAGATGATACAAGATAGGTAGAGTGGCAGTCAGTGCTGAGGAAGCAGTGGCTGCAGCAGGACTTAAGACAAATTGGAAGAATGGGCAAAAAGGTGGCAGTTGGAATAGTGTTGGGAAATGTATAATCATGCATTTTGGTAAAAGGAACATTAGTGCAGGCTATTATCTAAATGGGTAGAAAATTCAAACATTAGGATTCCCAAAAGGTTTAATTCGCAGGTTGAATCTGTGGTAAAGAAGGCAAATGCAATGCCGGCATTTATTTCAAGCAGAGTAAAATATAAAAACAAGGAGATAATGCTGAAGCTTTATAAGACACTAGTTTTGGACCCCTTATTTCAGAAAGGATCTATTGCTATTGGAGAGAGTCCAGGGGAGGTGCACAGGATGATTCCAGGAATGAAGGGGATAACGTACAAAGAGTGTTTGGCAGCTTTAGGCCTGTACTCACTGGGATGTGCAGGGATCTCACTGAAACCAAACCCAATGTTGAAAGGACTCAGAAAGGTGGATATGGAGAGGATGTTTTATTTGGTGAGGGTATCCACAACTAGAGGGTACAGCTTCAAAATTGAGGGGCAACCTTTTAGAAAAGGAAGATGATTTTTTTTTTGGTCAAAGAGTGGTGAATCGGTGGTGGAGGCCAAGTCAGTGGGTATATTCAAAGCAGAAGTTGATAGCTTCCCGCTTGGTCGGGACATCAAGGGATATGGTGAGTGGGCACGGGTATGGAGTTGAATGGGATCCGGTACCAGCCGTTAAGAAATGGCGGAGCTGACTTGATGGGCTGAATAGCCTAATTCTGCTCCTATGTCTTATGGTCTAAGCTGTGTGTGCCTTCAAACTTCTGTACCTCCTACCTAATGGTAACAATGAGAACAGGAGCATGATCTGGGTGGTGGGGGTCCTTAATGGTGGATGCCACCTTTTCGAGGCATTGCTCATGGAAGATGTCCTGGATACTAGAGCCCATGATATACCTAAGTTTACAAGTCTCTGCAGTTTATTTTGATCCTGTTTAGTAGTCACCCACCCCCATACCAGATGGTGATACTGCAGTCAGAATGCTCTCAATTATACATCTGTAGAAAAGTTAACAAACGAAATTACAAAAATATTCAATGGATATCATACATGGTATTCAAGTACTGTAGAAAGAAACTGATCTCCAAAAAAAAGAGCAAGGGGTAGAAGGGAGAATGTTGCTCCTCAGTTTAGCAATATTTGATAGCCAGAGTTGTCACAAATTCACTCCAGAGTGACAGTAATAGCCACTTTCAATTTAGGTTATTGCTAGGGAACTGCATAGGGCTCAGCACAATGTCTTTTTAAAAAGGAGAAATAGACAATAAGTGCCTTCAGATTCACACCCATGAACCACTGATGAAGCGATATGAATTACTACAACTGTTAAGCTCATCAGGCTATCAAATTTGGATTGCTACTGCTCTATCTCTTGGTCTTCATCCAAGCAGCAGATGTGACATTAGACAGCAAAAACAATTTGGTGCTAGAAATATCTTGAGTTTCTAGCAGACATTTTTCTCCTTAGCTGCAAGAAATGCATAAAGAACAATAACTTTGCGAGCAATTATAGAGAATGTTCATAAATATTTGAACCAATGTACGACTACTCAGGGCGACAATTACTGTTTCTACATACAAACCAATGGGCAAACTTTGCATTCATAAATTCAAGTGAAACCCAAGGATCTTGGAGAACAGGCATTTGCTTCCATTCTCCATTAATCACAGCTATTCTAACAAGTCACTGGCATGACGGGGATTTGAGAGAGGTAGATGGTGAAGCAAAGTGTAGAAGTGAGAACTACGTACATACTCAGTAGGTTTTGTTAATGATATTTCTCTCCAAAGATTATGTCCAGATTAGGAGCAGAATGTAAATTCTTAATACGTGGATTACATTTAAAAGATGATAAAATTAGCTATAGGTTACACCCAAGGAAGTCAGTGTATACCCCAATCATCTGATAAGCCTTCAAGCATCCTGATTTAATTACACACCCAAAACTGGCTGATGCTTCAAGCAAATTATTTTAATTAGCCTATTTTTCTTTAATACATTGATGGCACTGCAGTTTTTGATTTTTTGAAATAGTTTTATTGGAATAGTTTTAACAGTCTCTATCAGTGACATTCAAATCAATATGGTAACTTTTAATAGTGATGAGCTGCCAAAAGATGCCATCACCCACATCTTAGAGGCCATTCCAACTTACGGAACGGAGAATGGCAAGTCAGGTTGTTCACCTCTGCACTAAGGAATCGGCTTTTCCCATTCAAGTCTCAGTTGAACAGAAGTCAGAACAAAGACATTACCTTAAAGTTTAACTGCTCATCGAATGAAAAGGTTAATACTCATATTTAATATTTTTAAATAGGACCAATATTTGATCCAAGCTGCAGTGATAATAGAGGCATGATAATTCATCACTGCACTAATGACTGACGTCTGTTTTAGCTGCAAAATTTTGCTGAACATTGTAGGCATGCCAGAATGTGTGGTGACACTTGTGGGCTGCCACCAGCAATCCTTGGGTTTGTTACTTGTTCACGCAAATGACACACTTCACTATATGTTTCAATGTACATAATTTTTTTACTCAGGAGAAAAAACAGACAAAATTGTTTTAGATGTTTATTCAGATGAATTCAATCCATTTTACTGTACAAAGTTTTGGTCTTCTTCCCAAATGGTCGAACAGTTTCATGACATTCTCTTCACCCTGCCAAGATAGAGAAGCATTATGAGGAGGATTTTGAAACGTGGAGGCAGTTAAGAACAAATTCAAATGCAAGTCACTGAAGGTGATCAATGCTGTACTATGTAAACAATATATCTATGTTTTTTTCCCCTATGGAATTGAATGCTTTGAACTCATTAATCTGAGGTTATCAGTGTTGTGAGACTTTTCCCACTGAAACTTCCCGTGATTACATTACATTACATATTCCCAGAATTGGGAGTCAAATAGTGAAAATACATCACACACTCAGTGGGTAAGAAGCTCTTTGTTATCAGCACTGGGACTGTAATTTAGTCTTGGGAAATATACAATTTAGAGAGAAAATTGAAGCAACACAGTTCCCAATAGGCAATTTCTGATGTTAATGCCAACTAACTTGCCCCAAGCACATCCCAAAATAGCACAGCTTTCAGGGGAAAAATGGAGCACTGTTCACATCCTCCATCTGAGGTGGCCTTTGCTACTATAAATTTATACAACCTTGTTCCAAATAAAATTCAAAAACACAATATTTGTAAGCTTTTAAATCAGCTTTCAGGATTCACAATTCAGAGTACGCTTGTTATGCGCCCATGTCATATGACTTGGGTGATCATGGTCAATGACCATGGTTGCTCTTGGCAAATTTTTCTACAGAACAGGTTTGGCATCGTCTTCTTCTGGGAAGTGTCTTTACAAGGCGGGAGACCATTGTCAGTTCTCTTCAGAGACGGTCTACCTAGTGTCAGTGATCGCATAACCAGGAATTGAGATGTACACCAGCTGCTCATGAGACCATCCACCACCTGCTCCCATGGCTTTCACGTGCCCTTGATCCACGGTGTGTCGGGGGAGGGGGGGGGTGGCTAAGCAGGTTCTACTCCTTGCTCAGGAATGACCTGCAGGCTAGCAGGGGGAAGAAGTGTCTTACACCTCCTTTGGTAGAGACTTATCTCCACCCTGCCACTCGATTACGAGTTAATCAAATTTTATTGCCCTTTTGAGTCAGTTGAAACCTAATACTGGGCTGATGCTGAATAGTTTTAAGTCATAATAAGATTGCTATTTTGTTTACGGCATTGTGCAATTTTACAAATGGAAAGTATCAGAAGATGATGAAGATGCAACTACAAGATTCCATCCTACTTCACATCCCCGATCAAGTAAGGGCTTTTTTTTTTTTTTTTTTTTTACAAACAATAGTTACACGGACTGGAATGCAGCCTATTTTGATAGTCAACTTGGGAAGTAAATATATTTAAATGGGCTCTGTCAATCGAGCTGGTGTGTCATTTCTATATGCCTGACCACTCTGATGTGCATTTGTAAATGACATTACCACATTAAGTCAGAGTTTAAGCCAATGTAATTTATTTGACGACACTAATTAAAGTGTCACCGTCATAATCAGGTAATTAAGCAGCTTATTAGTTAAAAATATAATCAAAATTCAGGCAAAAATGGGTTTAATTTGTATTTGTGAAGTTTAGTCTGTTGTAAAAGGAATCAACAAAACCAACAAATTACCCAGAATTTTGAGAGACCTTTAAGAATACCGCAAGGAAGAAATGGTCTAAAGTTATTTCTGGGATTGGAGGGTTAATCCACAGAAAGAAAACAAGACAGGGATGTAATCAGGAGGTTAAAAGACAGGTAACCGTACTGAGACACAATTTGCAGAGGGTCTGACTATATTCAATCTGAGAGGGCAGCTCTTCTCACTGGAGAATATAGAAGTTGGGGGCACCTATGCAGCACTGAGGTCGAGAAGATGCTTTACTCAAAAGCTGGTTAAAATGGCTGGAAAGCTCTGTCCAAAAGGAATATATTCAATGATAAGATTATTTTCTGGTATTAAGCAAAACAGAGGGTGGGCAGGAGATACATCTCTACCAAAGGAGATGCGAAGTGCTCCTTCCCTCTGCTCGCCTGCATGTCACCGTTGGGCAAGGTGTAGCAGCTGCTCAGTCTGCAAGCACCCAATCAGGGTCACGTGAAGCCATTGGAGCAGGTGGTGGATGGTCGTATGAGTAGCTGGTGCATATCACAAGTCCTGGTTATGCAATCACCGACACCAGGAAGACAATTTCTGAAGAGTACTGATAATGGCTGGGGTCAGCTGTCTTGTAAAGACACTACCCAAAAGGCAACGGCAAACCACGTCTGTAGAAAAATCTGCTAAGAACAATCATGGACATGACAGACGGAAGACCAGGATCACCCATGTCATACGACACAGCACGTAATGATGATGATGACTAAGCAAAATAAATGGTATGGGGATCAGCCAGAAAAATATCATGGTACAACATAGGAACACAAGAATTAGGCCTTGGTGGGAAGAAAGGAAACTCAGAAAACAGTCAGATGTCAATAAGGAAATGCAAATAATGAATTAAAGATCAACCATATTCATTATTCCATATAAAATACCAAATATTACCTAACTGTACAGGAGTAATATACTTGCAGTTTTCCCTATTTAAAGAGTGCAATTTCGCACAGCACAAATCTGCCAAATTGTCCAAATAGAAGGGATAAAGTGCTTTTTTTTGTACTGGAAATAATTTGGAAAATATGTAGCTCGTGTGGTTGACAGTTGGGCAGAGCTGAACTCTGATCTTGGCAAGTAACTTACAAGTGTTTTGTCACCATATGAGAAGACATCATCAGTGCGGTGTTAATTAACAGCACTCTTCATATGGTGACAAAATGTTCACAAATAAATATTTTTGTACTAGTAAGAAAGATTATTTCAAAATAAACCAAACTGTAGAAAAAAAAAGTAGGTACCATGTAATCCTAATGTTGAGAGGAACTTCAAAATTATAAATATTCCTTTGAACACTATTGTGAAGCATTCTATCAGTGTCAACTGCAGTTTATATTAAATCACACTGCACTGCTCAACTTTGATCACTATTTTTCAAACAATGCACTACAGTTTGAGACACAGGAAGCACAGGAAAGCCACGATGTCTGCAATACTTTGCTGATGAAGCACTTTTTATACCTGGAGACAAGAAAATATGTCTCTTTTATGTTTGCTTAAATTTGTAAAGTGCATAATTACAAAAAGAGCAAGTTATACATTATACATATTCTTTAAATTCTGTAAGGTTAAGAAATTTTACATAAACCCAAATGATAGCTACTTTTTAAATATACATGGCCACCAGTGAGCAGAAACACCTGAAAATATCATCAACAACACTATAACTTTCCTAAGTTCAGTTATATCTCCCCTCAAGCTGCACTAGGATCATATTCTTCTATGCTCTACAAATTAAAACATGTAAATGATGTTGTATGGAGTTTTCTGTGAGCTTAAGAATAAACTTTCGTTGATCCAAGGAAAATTAAAACCACAGGTGGAGCCCTTTACTAAATCAGTTCCGCATCATTTATGCAATTCTGAACACTTGATTACTCAGGAACCTTTAACTCCTACCTTTCTACTCAAGGTTCAGGGCCCTGACTAACTTATGAAAATAAATGGCAATTATCATTTTCAAAGAAACAGCCTCACCATAAATAATAAAAATATGCCAACAATATCATGAATACTACTGTTCCATAAAAATAAAATGCTCATAGTAATCACCACCACATCAGACATGGCACTTGTTTGTTGTTATGTTAACCCTATTACTGGAAATTTTCCATTTTACTTCTTTGTTTTGGAATAGGTTTCTGTTCACGCACCCTCACTTTCCGCTGCCCTTCTAAACTGAGTCACAAACAGTTCCGTACTTCTGGGAGCCCAGCCAAGCAAAGTTGCTCTTTACCAAATCTGCACTATAATTATCTGCAATGGAGCAATTCTGTTTATAAACTACTCATATCCCCCCACCCTAGCAAATTTAAACATTCATGCGAAGAAAACCTAGATCAATGATGTATGTGAACCTCTTCCCTGCCCTCAAAATTTCTCCTTGCTTTGGTAACAAGAAATAGTTTCCTTGCTCCTGAGGATCACTATGTACTGGACTCAGTTATCCGTTTTTTAACATTTATGAATTAACAGTAAGCATTTTTGGCCAATTCAACAGATATAGTCATCTAAACAGAGGCCATTTTTTACTCCCCCCAGTAGACCTCTATCAGCAGCATCAATGTACAAGGATGAGAAGCAGGACTTTTTTTAAAATCCCATGTGATTAATCCATCAATGAAGCCAAATTTCAATTACAAAGGCATTCTCTGAGAGCAGTAAATTAGTCACAGTTCAAGATCACAATCAAATGGTAACCACTTTGCTGTAAGGATCCACAGAACTAAGTGTATCACCTAGTGGCAAAAGACCAGCAGTGCAGTCACACCAAGAAGCGAGAGCTAAAAACTGCGAAAGCACACTGAAATCCATTACAAATTAATTAATACTGTAGCATCCAAACAGTGATCGTTTGCCTCCCTCTTGCTGTGGAAGGAGTGATATCTGTCTCTCCCTTGTTAGCGAGAGAGAGCCCAAGAGATGTTGAATTGTTGGAATGAACAGTTAGTCTCTGATGTACTGTAGACCATTGTCTCTCTTTAGGGGGCTTTGCTATTGCTTGCATGGTGGTGGTGGCAATGCTGATGCTTTATGCTAGGGTAAGTGGGGAGAAGGGGGAAAGTGGAGGGTTGGTGCTGATTGTGCATGGGAGGGGGGCAGGGAGCTATGGGGGGGTTTTCTTCTGGTTCGAGGATGTCTGCAGGGTAAGAATTTCAGGGTGTATATTGTATATGTTCTCTGATATTAAATGGAATCATTGATATCCCTTTTGAAGACTTAATATACAGTATGCATGTGTAAGATTTGATGTTCGGGGTTAATCCTGAGTGACTAATTACATTGGAACTTGAGTCGTAAAGCACCCAAGATGTTCACTTCTGATCACCATTTGACCACAAGATATGGGAGCAGAATTAGGCCATTTAGCCTATCGGGTCTGTTACATCATTTCATCATGGCCGATCTAATTTCCCTCTCACCCCCAATCTCCTGTTTTCACCCCATATTCCTTCACGCCCTGACCAATCAAAAATCTAGCAACCTCTGCCTTAAATACACATTGAGACTTGGCCTCCACCTTCTAATGCCAAACCATATCACTTCATGTCAATTCACAACCACTCCTTAGACTCCTCGTCCATTCGTTCCAGTTGGAAGTGCTGACTCAAAATCACAGTTAAATCATGTATGAAATGTGATAATGCTGGCAGCCACACCTCCTCCAGCTCTCCAGAGCAATCAAGGATGTGTAATTAATGCTACTCTTGCTGGTAACACCCGGATCTTAAAAACGAAGATGGAAAAACATTGTCGTTGTCCCCCATGTTGGATCCCTTACTGCCTACTCCAGACCCTCAGCCTGTCAGCTCAGTCACAGTGCTGTCAAGCACCTCTTGGCAATAGATACTGAAGTTCACTCCCCCACATACAGGAGGTCATTCGTTTCAAACACAGGAGGAATTTCTTAAGCCAGAGGGTGGTGAATCTGTGGAATTTGTTGGCACAGGTGGCTGTGGAAGCCCAGGTCACTGGGTGCATTTAAGGCAGAGGTTGATAGGTTCTTGATTAGTTAAGGGGTGAAAGGATATGGAGAGAATGCAGGAGAATGGGTTTGAGTGGGAAATGGATCAGCCATGAAGAAATGGTGAAACAGACTCAATGGGCCAAATGGTCTAGTTCTGCTCCTATGTTTTAAGGGTCCTGATACATCAGCTGAAGTAGAATAGGTGGTTGGAAGAGGTTCTTGTCAGTATTTGACCTGATGAAATGAGTTACTCAATTTTTACAACACACAAAAAAACCTGGACTGCAGGTCAAGATCAACAAAACCACTGAAACATATTGATAATGTGAATTAAGTTCCTTACCCAAAAGTCAAGCTATTCCAGTGCCTTAACAATTGCTTCATTTGCTTCTATATTAATTAAGGCTTCAGCCCGTTCTACCTCATTAGTGGCGGATAAAAGTTCAGTGTTCGCTTTTTCCAGGTTGGCCTTTGCAGCCTGAAACAAAAATTCAAAAACATTAACGCTTCGATACCTTTTTGGTCACGATTTTTTGTGAGGTGTTGCTTGGAGAAAAGGTGAGCATGTATCACTTTAACTTTTAACATTCGTGATGGAATTGTTTAAAACAGCAACACAGTCCTGACTTTCATGTAATACTTGCTGCATCTACTTTAATTTTAAAAGGTGGTCCAATGACCCATTAGATTGGTTTACACAAAAAACAGAAAAATATATTTCAACTTTATAACTGCAAAATTATACTTTTTACTACTTTGTGAAGACTCCAATGCTAAATTGCATTATGGCAAATCAGCAATAGTTGTATACATAAGGTATTCACATTTAATCCTCTTTAAAAATATCAGTTTTTAAAACTAATTCTGTACACAACCATCACAGCTTCCTTCTCCCTCAACATGATCTTCAAGTTTGAGAGGAGGACAAATTTACTTGGATATTCCAGAGATTCCAGAGAACCAGAACCAGGCACTGCTGTATTGCTAACAGCTATGCTTAAAATAAATCTATGAACAGGATACAAATGCAAGTATAACAAGGGTAAATTTGTGGTTATTCATTTCACTAGGGTAAGCAGAAAGGCAGAGCTTTAGTTAAAAGATGTGAAATTTATAACATTTTATTCACAAAGAGATTCAGGTATCTTTGCATACCAATCACTGGAAAACAAACGGTTAAGAGGGCATCACTACAAAAGGTTTCAAGTACAAGAACAAGGATAGATAGATCACCACAATTACTAAAGTAAAAAAAAAAGGGGGAATTCTCATTGAAATTTATAAAATTACAATAATGGTCAACAGAAGTGTTTTCCTAGCACGGTGCAGTATATACAGCAAGAGCCTTGAGACTGAGATGAAGAGATTTTTTTTTACCCAATGACACCAAACTAGAATTTGCAACAAAGTTATGGAGGCCAAATTGTTGAATCTATTTGATAAGATTTCTGGACAAAAGAAAAAACAGAGTAAGGGAAAGTGAGCAGAGTATCACAGAAACTTATATAGCACAGAAACTGGTTCTTGTAACTTGCCTCATCCGTGCTAACCATGATGCCAATCTATACTAACCCATTATCTCATATTAAGTCTATACCCCCTACAACTTTCCTATCTAACTGTATTGGTCTTCAGTCTCCCATCAGCAATATTGTCTATCTAAGGCTTCACCCCATCTTATCTCTGCAAGCTGCTCCTCCATAAATCAGTTTGTTGTGGTTCCTCAACACAACTTGCTCCCAGCCCCCATCCTTTTTTCAAAGTTCAAGGTACATTTATTAAAATATGTGAACCACATACAACTTTGATTCATTCTCTTGCAGGCACCCACAGGAAAATAAAGAAATGCAATAGAGTCCATGAAAAACCGCATATAAGAAAGGCAGAGTCCCTGAAAATGGGTCTACAAGCTGTGGAGTTAGTTCAGTGCTGAATCAAGTGAAATCATCCATGCTGATCCAGGTGCCTAATGGTTGGAGGGCAACAACTGTTTCTGAAGTTGGCGATATGCGATCCAAAACTCCTGCCCCTCCCCCCGATGGTAGTAGCGAGAAGAGGGGTAGATGGGTCAAACACAGGCCCCATATTCCAGTAGGCAAAACTTACAGCTATTTCAGACACTATTGGGAAGCTCTTCCTTAAATTTCTTCTCACCAAGTTCAGAAATCATCTTTTTGAATATTACTGATTCTTCCTGCCAATTTGATCTTTGTAATACCAATTTTTTCCTCATTCTTGTAAAGCACTTTGGAATATTTTGAAATTTTATCTTGACGATATTAAGAAAAATTATAACTGAGAAAGAACAGGACAGCACAGTACAGGCCCTTTGCATTGATATCAGCTTTGACTGGACTGACTGCCAGACCAAGTTTGGAAGGTTGAATGGCCGAATAGCCCTACATTTCAGTCGGAAGACTAGAAACAGGCTTTATTCAGCATTTGATATAGTATTCATAGCATCTGATTCCCTTACCTTAACTTCCATAAGCACAGGTAAACTACAAGTGATTTCATAACTTCAAAAAAAATTGAGAGCTATAAATGGGCAGCACTTCACTAAATGATAATTTAATCTGCTTTACTCAGTTGTGTCTAAAAAAAAGACTAAATTCTCCGAAGTTTCTGAATTTAAAGGTTTTAGAATTTTCTTCATCTTAAGTAAATGCATTTACATGCTCAGCTTCTGGTTCATAAGCAGAAACATGAGCTCCATATTAAGGAAAGTGAGGGCAATGGCATTATGATCATCTTGAGTCACACAACTTGATATATCGTAAGTCAAATTACACAGAATAGAATTGGCTCAGATCTCATCAGCACAAAAATAAGCAGTCATCCATGACGGTGGATGTGTGAATCTCTGGCAAGCTGTTCAAACTAATTGCCACTTGAAGGCATCAAAGATAGGACATAAAAATTTCAAAGTATCGCTGCTCACCGGGACAGATTCAGAAATGACGTGTGTACATGTAGGTTACTGCATGGCCAGCTATATTTATTCTACAATAGATATTTGTCTAAAAATGATCAGCATCCGATATGCTCGTTAAATCCAGACACAACCAGGAGAATGAAGCTCACAGCCTTGTCTCCCCAAAGTCATCACCAGAGTTTTATTCATCAAAGACTAGAGCACAGAAACAGGCCATTCGATCCATCCAGCCCATGCTGAACTATTATGTTACCTGATTCCATTGACTAAGATTCATATCTTAGATCTCCATGCCCCTCCCATCCATTAACCCATCCAATTCTCTCTTAAATGTTGAAATTGAATCTGCGTGCACTGGCAACTCATTCCACACTCTCACCAGCCTGAGTAAAGAAATTCCTTCTCATGTCCCCCTTAAACATTTCACCCTTCACTATTAACCCGTGACATCTAATGCTATTCTCACTGAAACTCAGTGGAAAAAACCTACTTGTTGTATTTACCCTATCTATACCCCTCACAATTTTATATACCCCTATCAAATCTCCCCTCATTCTCCTACGCTCCAGGGAATAAAGTCCTCACGTATTCAACCTCAAGTCTATAATTCATTCACACTTTTCAACATTTGGCAATTTGGATAGAAGTATGAATCAATGTTCTTGTTTATTTATTTACTTTTGAGAAACAATACAGAATAAACCCTTCCAGCCGTTTTGCCCAGCAACACCATTTAATCTTAGCCTAATCACAGGACAATTTACAGTGATCAATTTAACCTACCAACCAGTACAGCTTTGGACTGTGGGAGGAAACTGGAGCACCCGGAGGAATCCCACACAGTCATGGGGAGAATATACAAACTCTTTACAGGCAGCAGTGGAAATGAACCTGAGTCGCTGTACTGTAAAGCATTGCGCTAATCACTATGCTAACGTGTCGCCCACTCCTCTCTAAAGCCAGAAACAGGAAAACGATTCTCACAAATCAAATGATTTCTTAACTAAAGGTTGCTAGGAAAATATATTAGAAAAGGATATTAGACCCTCTGATCTGGTTGGCTTATCTCTGCACTTTAGTGCAGCTCTCATCCAACAAATCTCTGGAGAAGGCAAGCTAAAATATTTTGAAAAAGCAATATTATAGTTCAGCATGTTTTCAGTAAAATTATAAATGACTTCATAAACAACTCTTTCCTCTAAATTCTTTAAACATCTTTGGTTAATAGTAATTCTAAATTAAAACTTGATTTAATTACTGACAGCATCTAGTTGCTTTAGTCACTCTTCCCTTAATCTATGACATATCTAATTTTACGACATATTTCAGTAAAAATAAAGCTGATAATGAAATAATAGCATAATCTAAGTCTAGAATCTTGGTAATTATTTCTCATTGCTTCCTTTCAAACATAATAATAGAAAATCAAATTAATTGATATTCATCATTGTTTGTTATGTGCTGTCTCGTATGACATGGGTGATCATGGACTTTCCACGACCATGATTGCTCTTGGCAAAGTTTTCTACGGAACCGGGTTGTCATTGCCTTCTTCTGAGCAGTATCTTTACAAGACAGGGGACCCCAGCCATTATCAATACTGATCAGAGATTGTCCGCCAGGTATCCCTGGTCGCATAACCAGAACTTGTGATATGCACCAGCTGCTCATACAACCATCCACCACATGCTCCCACGGCTTCACGTGAGCCTGGGAGAAGAGGGGATGGGGGTGCTAAACAGGTGCTACACCTTATCCAAGGGTGACATAGAGGAAGGAAGAACCTTACAGCTCCTTTGGTAGAGACATAGCTCTATCCTGCCTCTCAAGTTCATCATACGTTTCTTAATAATGGGTTAACATGCACAATTTGCCAATCTAAACACCTGGAAGCTATCTAAATGAAACAGTTTCCAAATCTAGAAAACTAGAAAATTTACAAAACTATTGTTAGTGAATTTGCAATATCAACGACTATGTATTTTAGCACCTAAGCATAGAATGCTATTAGAGATTTGTAACTTTACTACCTTACTTTCTTCACAACTATTTTGTTTCTGTGAATCTTAACAAGTTCCTTTCCTTTCTTCATCAGTTTCCTCATGATACCTCAGATGTTACTTTCTTCCTCTACAGTGAATAATGCAAAGTAATCAATCATTCATTAATTCAACGTATCACTGCTGCACTTTTTAAAAAGAAGCCTACACTGTTCTTGAGAATGTCCTTTTTATATACAACTGAAAATGCGTTAATTCCGATTTTTCATGCAAGTCCCCATTCTCAAACATCTTTTGACAACTATCAGCATTGCCTCTTATTTTTTTGTGCTTTTCTTTCATTTCCTATCATCTATATATTGCATTTTCTACAAAGACAAGGGATGGAAGGATGTTCAAAGGTACACAGTTCTTAATAATTGCAAACTAGTCCTGTTTCCAAGTCAATTCCTCACTTCCTTTCTTTTTCAATCTTTTTATTAGTTTCATAAAATATAAACATAACATAGCAATAATACAAAATTGTTGGAAATACATTGTTATACTTAAAATGAGTAATTATAAAACCAAATAGTATAAATTGACAGAACTCCCAATCATGTAGGATAACAATGAATAATACAGGACAAAAAAAAACTGGAGAAAAATCATGAAAAAGAAAAAAAAATAGAAAAAAAAACAAACCCCTCCACAAAAAAACTAAACTAAACAGAATTAGTCAACTAAACTAAAAGACTTGGGCAATTCTAACAATGTAAAAATGGAAGGGAAGAAAACCTTTCCTCACTTCCAACAAATCAAGTTTATTTGGGCATCAAAACTCATCCCTTAGCAGTATAAACTATCCCTGCTTTGCATCTGAACATGCTCCCACCTTCCATCATTTTTAGATATTTCACCCATTAACAGATTTGCCTACTTTACCAAAAGTCAGTCTTTGATTTCATTGCATCTATCATTAGAGACCCTCACTACCCAGTAGCTGCCCACTTCACATTACCATTAAAAGGGAGGAGCTACAGAATCCTGAAGACACACCGAACTTTTAGGAACAGCTTCTTCCCTCCATCATCAGATTTCTGAATGGGCCATGAACATCATATCACTACTTTACTCTCTCTTTTTTATATACAGTATTTACTGACCTCTCCGAACAGATCCTTCATTCTCCGTTAGTCCTTTACTTCTTCCATCTAACACCTCCCAGTTATTTACTTTATCCCCTCTCCCCCACCCGGACATCTTGCCCCTCACCTAGTTTCACCTATCACCTGCCAGCTTGTACTCTTTCCCATCCCCTACCACCTTATTCTGGAATCTATCACTTTCCCTTCCAGTCCTGATGAAGGGTCTTGGCCCTAATGTTAGCTGTTTATTCCTCTCTATAGATGCCACCTGACCTACCGAGTTCCTCTGCTATTGTGTGTGTTGTTCTGGATTTCCAGCATCTGCAGAATTGTGTGTGAGTATCTTTCTGTGCATTGTGCTGCTGCTACAAAACAACTAATTTCATGACATATGCCGGTGATAATAAATCTGATACTGAAATAATAATCAGAATCAGGTTTAATATCACTGGCATATACCGTGAAATTTGCGATTTTTAAAGGAACAGTACAATGCAATATAACAATGAAAACTTAATTACAATTTTAAAAATTATATATATAATTAGTGCAAAAAAGTAGTAGTGAGGTTCAAAGTCCATTCATAAATCTAACGGCAGAAGGGTAGAAGCTATTCCTGAATCATTGAGAATTGTTATCATCCAAGTCTAGAACCTTGCTAGCTATTTCTCATCTCTCATAATAAAAACTCTCAACCCTAGAGGACACAAATATTTTTATTTCCTATCTACAGGTATCTTGGGAGATGAATGTAGATGGTAAACAACAACTACTTTTACTGTACATGGAACTATTGGTTCAGACCAGACAAGTCCCATATAAACTATTGGAGCTTCTCTGTACACTATCCTCTACAAATACTGAATTCAGAGACTAATTCTAACTACATGGTTTCAAAGATTTGTTACGAACCTGCTGACAGAGATACAAGGAGAGACTATCAAAGGACTTCTTAAATCATTTATGGAGGACATTAACACCAAAAAAAACATTTTTTTCTTCACTCAATGTGGTAGTGATGGTGAATTTTCTTTATGCACGGTATACCAGTGGGCTTTGGAAGCTCAGATACTACACTCAAATGTGAAGATGATGACATCATTGGCTTAAAAAGATACAATGGCACGCAACAAAGTTGATGGACCAGAACACTCACCAACATCTACAATTGTGTAGATTACAAACGCAAAAATTTACAAACGTAAAAATTTCAAGTTGTAAGAGCATTCTAACTGCATGTTTCAATAACTGGTATGGAGGGGCCACTACACAGGACTGGAAAAACCTGCAGGGGGTTACAAACCCAGCCAGTTCCATCATGGACACTAGCTTCCACAGCATTGAAGACACCTTTAAAAGTTGAGGACTCAAAAAGGCAGCGTCCATCATTAAGGACCCCCAACACCTAGGATATGCTCACTTCTCAATACTACCACTAGAGATAGGAGTCTGAAGACACACACGCAATGTTTTAGGAAGAGCTTCTTCCCCTTAACCATTAGATTTCTGAATGGATAATGAACCAACCCAAGAACACTATCTTCACATCAAAGTTGCTGGTGAACGCAGCAGGCCAGGCAGCATCTCTAGGAAGAGGTATAGTCGACGTTTCAGGCCGAGACCCTTCATCAGGACTAACTGAAGAAAGAGCTAGTAAGAGATTTAAAAGTGGGAGGGGGAGGGGGAGATCCAAAATGATAGGAGAAGACAGGAGGGGGAGGGATGGAGCCAAGAGCTGGACAGGTGATTGGCAAAAGGGATATGAGAGGATCATGGGACAAGAGGCCCAGGGAGAAGGGAAGGGGGGGGGGGGGAGCCCAGAGGATGGCCAAGGGGTTTAGTCAGAGGGACAAGAGGGAGAAAAAGGCAGCGCGCGCCCCGAGCAGCTGCTCTCCCCCGGATTCTCGCCAGCATTGCTTAAACACGAGCTTGTGAGCATCCTTTTGTAAGATGAGCTCTATGGTATCGGAAAAGCCTGAAAGAGCTCGTAAAGGTGTTACACTTACGGTAAAACTAGACATAATTAAGCGTTTCGATCGTGGTGAACGAAGTAAGGACAACGTGAGTTTGGCTTGCGGAAGTTGACGAAGATGATGTTGAAGAGGCTTTGGCATCCCGTCACCAAGAACTGATAGATGAAGAGCTGATGCAATTGGAAGAAAAAAGGATAACAATCGAAACCAAATGAGTAATGATAAAGTATGACTTTAATTTTGAAAGGGTACGTCAGTTTAGGGGATATTTGCAGGATGGTTTGAGTCCTTATTAAAGAACTGTGTGATAGAAAAATACGCGAGGCTCAGCAGTCAAGCAAGCCTTCCACATCAGCCACAGCAGACGAACCTCGACCTTCGACATCGAGGCGGGCAGAGGTAGAAGAAGATGAGCTGCCTGCTCTAATGGACACAGACGATGAGATGACACCCCTGTGTCCCACCACCCCAAGCCCCAGGCCACGGACAGATACCGATTCGCGGAAAATGCAACGGTAGCCGGGACGCACACAGCACATCTTTAAGAAAAAAGCTGAAATAAACATGCTAATTAATTAGGTGTCGCCGACACATAATTGTCAGCCCAGATCAGAGACGATGCAATCGGAAATCGGCACTGATCTGGGCTGACAATTACGTGTCGGCGGCACCTAATTAATTAGCATGTTTATTTCAACTTTTTTCTTAAAGATGTGCTGCGTGTGTCCTGGCTACCGCCGGACCCCTGCGTTCTTCGCGGCAATGTATCGCTCAGCGGCCTGGAGAGTGGGGGGGGCCACTGCACCGCCCAAACTCCCGACGACTCAGTCTAACACACCATCATCAGTGTGCTAAGCGCTGAACCAATTCCGGTAAGTGATACTACACTGTACATACATTATTTCTACTTTATATCGGCTGTGTATTTTTACGTGTTATTTGGTATGATTTGGCAGCTTCATAGCTTAAAGGTTACTGGAGAGCGCTTGCGCGTTTTGCCAACAGCGCTTACGTGAGATTTTCTGCCGAAGGCACTTGCGTGAGATTTTCTGCTGACAGCACTTGCGTGAGATTTTCTGCTGACAGCACTTGCGTGAGATTTTCGCTCTGGAGAACAGTTCAGTAATGATTGTGGAAAAGCATTTCTACTTTATATAGGCTGTGTATTTATCATATCATTCCTGCTTTTACTATATGTTACTGTTATTTTAGGTTTTGTGTGTTATTTGGCATGATTTGGTAGGTTATTTTTGGGTCTGTGAACGCTCACAAAATTTTCCCATATAAATAAATGGTAATTGCTTCTTCGCTTTACGACATTTTGGCTTACGAACCGTTTCATAGGAACGCTCTACCTTCGGATGGCGGGGGAAACCTGTATCCTAATATCAAAAAATCTATTCATCTATATACTTATTGAGATACAGCATGGAATGGGCCTTTCTGACACTTCGAACCATGCCATCCAGCAACTCCCTGACTTAATCCTAGTCTAATCATGGGACAATTTATAATGACCAATTAACCTACCAACTCATTATAGTCAGCAGCAGGAATCTATCATACTTTGAAACTGAGCCTCTGCATGCACTTTAGGTAGAGAGACTGAAAAAAAATCTGGGTGGAACAGTTTTTCTTCTGTTCTGAATGACTAATCCCTCACTTCATGACGGTGACCCTGATTCCAGACAGAAGAACATCATTTTTGTCCTCCAGTCCCCTTAAGAATTTTGTTAAATTCAATGAGATTACCTTTCATTTCACTAAGCACTGGCAGGAGAGAACCAGTCTCTTCAGGACAAATCAGCACCAGAAATCAATATGGTAAGCCTTCTATGCATTCTATTACAAGTATGACTGGATCTGCATGCAATATTCTAAGTGCAATCTCACTGAGGTCCTATATAACTGCAGCAGAAAGTCTTTACTTTGGTGCTCAAATTAGAATTGAAATTGGCATATAATTGTCACATGTACCAAGGTACAGTGAAAAGCTTGCCTTACATACTGTCCATACATATCAATTAATTACAGTGCATTGAGGCAATACAAGGTAAAACAGTAAAGGAGGGAGGGGGGAGGGAACATCGACTCAGACCATGAGAGGCCTGTGCTAGGCATTTTCATGCCTCACAAGGCTCAGAAGTCTGTGTAGGGTGCCACGCCTCGCAGACACTAGAGCAATGTGTGGTTAAGTGCCTTGCTCAAGGACACAAACATGCTGCCACAGCTGAGGCTCGAACTAGTGACCTTCAGATTACTAGACAAACGCCTTAACCACTTAGCCACGTGCCCAACACAGTAAGAGTGCAGAATAAAGTAACTTCATCAGTGACAATCTTCCTGCAACAAACACAGAATCATAAAGTCCATGCCAAGCCGTTTTCCTGCCTAGTCCAATATAGCTGCACCCAGACCACAGCTCTCCTTACCCCTCCCATCATATACCTATCCAAACTTCTCTCAAATGAAGCAATTGAAATCATACCCACCACTTCTGGTGGCAACTCGTTCCACACTCTAAGTTCCCTTTGGGTTCTCCTTAAATATATCACCTTTCACCCTTAACCTCTAGTTTTCATCTCATCCAACCTCTTGGGAAAAAGCCTGCATGCATTTACCCTATCTATATCCCTCATAATTTTGTGTACTTCTATAAGATTTCCCATCATTCCTCTATGCTCCAGGGAAGAAAGTCGTAGCCTATTCGACTTTTCCAAATTCAGGTCTTCAACATCCTTGTAAGTTTTTTCCAGACTCGTTCAAGCTTATTGATATCAATCCTGTAGGTAGGTGACCAAAACTGAAGACAATACTCTAAATTCGACCTCACTGTCTTATAGAATTTCAATATAATATCCCAACTTCTATATTCAAAGCTCTGATCTACAAAGGCCAACGTGCAAAAAGCTCTCTTTAGGAAGCTATCTATCTGTAACAAGACTTTCAAGAAATTATGCATCTTTTAATCCCAGAACCCGTTTGTTCTACCGTACACCTCCCTGCCTCACTATTCACTGTGCAAGTCCTGCCCTGGTTTGTCAAAGTGCAACAGCTCACATTGGTTTGCATTTTAAATTTTCTCTGCCATTTTTCAGCCCGTTTTCCGGTTAATAAATATTAACATATCGTCTACTTTCTTTTTTATTTTATTTAGTAAGTGTGGAGTAGGCCCTTGTGGCCCTTCGAACCACGCCATCCCACAAAGCCAAATAACCCGGTTTAAGATCGCTCTGGTGAACTTCAGTGACTTTTGGCTGGTGGCCAATGAAACAAGCAAAACAACCAAATACTTTATTAATCACGCTATATACGTGTGTTTTTTTGGTTTCTATGTTTCATGGCTGTACAACATTTACATATTTGGAACCCTAACCTAATCATGGAACAATTTTCAATGACCAATTAACCTACCCGATACGTCTTTGGACTGCGAGAAGAAACTGGAGCACGAGGGGAAAACCACTCAGGGAAGGGGAAGGGGAAGGGGAAGGACATACAGAGACTCCTTACAGAAAGGTTCCAGAATTGAACTCCAGCATAGCATCGCGCAAACTGGTAGGCAACCGTAGCACCCTACTTGCTGTACCTGCAGGGTAACACGCAAGTTTCTTTGAACATCAATGCATTTCAATCTTTCACTAGTTAAGAATACACTGCCAAAGCAGAGGAGTTTATATTTTTGCCCATTACATTTATCTCCCATGTCGTCACCCTTTAACTTTAACCCCAAAGCACTGCATCCCAGAACTGTGATCATCCAGTCAGCAAGTAAACTTTACTTACCGTGACATCCAAATTCTCCAGAGCTGTTGCCTCTTCAGCTAAAAGTTGAACTGAGGAGTCTGCATTCACGGTCACAGAACCACTACTCACTGGAAAGAAAAAAAACAATATATTTCAATGCAATGATTTGATTGATTATAATTTCTAGTGAGATGTCTTTTTCTTCCTATAGTCTAGTCATTAAGCAATATGGGACGCAGTCTTAAAACTTTTTGCCATTTATTATCACATAATTGTACCATTTAGAACAGCATTTTGTACTTCCATCAAGTCATTAATGATAAAAAGGCTCACCACAAACTAATTCTAATATATGCAACATAAGATAATTAGCTTGTGGTGAGCTTCTGGGGCATTTACCATCCTAGTTGGATTACTGAGGCACATGCCAGTTCTATTACATATGCCTCAGCCATCCAACTAGAATGGTAAATACCCAAAAACGATAAAATAAATATTATACACTCGGTAAACAACACACATCAAAGTTGCTGGTGAACGCAGCAGGCCAAGCAGCATCTGTAGGAAGAGGTGCAGTCGGCGTTTCAGGCCGACACCCTTCATCAGGACTAACTGAAGGAAGAGTGAGTAAGAGATTTGAAAGTTAGAGGGGGAGGGGGAGATCCAAAATGATAGAAGACAGGAGGGGGAGGGATAGAGCCAAGAGCTGGACAGGTGATAGGCAAAAGGGATACGAGAGGATCATGGGCCAGGAGGTCCGGGAAGAAAGACGGGGGGGGGGGGGGAGGGACCCAGAGGATGGGCAAGAGGTATATTCAGAGGGACAGAGGGAGAAAAAGGAGAGTGAGAGAAAGAATGTGTGTATAAAAAGATGGGGTACGAGGGGGAGGTGGGACCTTAGCGGAAGTTAGAGAAGTCGATGTTCATGCCATCAGGTTGGAGGCTACCCAGACGGAATATAAGGTGTTGTTCCTCCAACCTGAGTGTGGCTTCATCTTTATAGTAGAGGAGGCCGTGGATAGACATGTCAGAATGGGAATGGGATGTGGAATTAAAATGTGTGGCCACTGGGAGATCCTGCTTTCTCTGGCGGACAGAGTGTAGATGTTCAGCAAGCGGTCTCCCAGTCTGCGTCGGGTCTCACCAATATATAAAAGGCCACATCGGGAGCACCGGACGCAGTATATCACCCCAGTCGACTCACAGGTGAAGTGTTGCCTCACCTGGAAGGACTGTTTGGGGCCCTGAATGGTGGTAAGGGAGGAAGTGTAAGGGCATGTGTAGCACTTGTTCCGCTTACACGGATAAGTGCCAGGAGGGAGATCAGTGGGGAGGGATGGGGGGGACAAATGGACAAGGGAGTTGTGTAGGGAGCAATCCCTGCAGAATGCAGAGAGGGGGGGGAGGGAAAGATGTGCTTAGTGGTGGGATCCCGTTGGAGGTGGCGGAAGTTACGGAGAATAATATGTTGGACCCGGAGGCTGGTGGGGTGGTAGGTGAGGACCAGGGGAACCCTATTCCTAGTGGGGTGGCGGGAGGATGGAGTGAGAGCAGATGTAGGTGAAATGGGGGAGATGCGTTTAAGAGCAGAGTTGATAGTGGAGGAAGGGAAACCTTTTTCTTTAAAAAAAGGAAGACATCTCCCTCGTCCTAGAATGAAAAGCCTCATCCTGAGAGCAGATGCGGCGGAGACGGAGGAATTGCGAGAAGGGGATGGCGTTTTTGCAAGAGACAGGGTGAGAAGAGGAATAGTCCAGATAGCAGTGAGAGTCAGTAGGCTTATAGTAGACATCAGTGGATAAGCTGTCTCCAGAGACAGAGACAGAAAGATCTAGAAAGGGGAGGGAGGTGTCGGAAATGGACCAGGTAAACTTGAGGGCAGGGTGAAAGTTGGAGGCAAAGTTAATAAAGTCAACAAATTCTGCATGCGTGCAGGAAGCAGCGCCAATGCAGTCGTCGATGTAGCGAAGGAAAAGTGGGGGACAGATACCAGAATAGGCACGGAACATAGATTGTTCCACAAACCCAACAGAAAGGCAGGCATAGCTAGGACCCATACGGGTGCCCATAGCTACACCTTTAGTTTGGAGGAAGTGGGAGGAGCCAAAGGAGAAATTATTAAGAGTAAGGACTAATTCCGCTAGACGGAGCAGAGTGGTGGTAGAGGGGAATTGATTAGGTCTGGAATCCAAAAAGAAGCGTAGAGCTTTGAGACCTTCCTGATGGAGGATGGAAGTATATAAGGACTGGACATCCATGGTGAAAATAAAGCGGTGGGGGCCAGGGAACTTAAAATCATCGAAAAGTTTAAGAGCGTGAGAAGTGTCACGAACATAGGTCGGAAGGGATTGAACAAGGGGTGATAAAACAGTGTCGAGGTATGCAGAAATGAGTTCGGTGGGGCAGGAGCAAGCTGAGACAATAGGTCGGCCAGGACAGGCAGGTTTGTGGATCTTGGGTAGGAGGTAGAAACGGGAAGTGCGGTGTGTGGGAACTATAAGGTTGGTAGCAGTGGATGGGAGATCCCCTGAGCGGATAAAGTCGGTGATGGTGTGGGAGACAATGGCCTGGTGCTCCTTAGTGGGGTCACGATCGAGGGGTAAATAAGAGGAGGTATCCGCGAGTTGTCGCTGTGCCTCGGCAAGGTAGAGGTCAGTGCGCCAGACTACAACAGCACCCCCCCTTATCAGCGGGTTTAATAATAAGTTTAGGATTAGTGCGGAGGGAGTGGAGAACAGAGCGTTCCGAAGGAGTGAGTTTGGAATGGGGACAAGGTACGGTGAAGTCGAGACGGTTGATGTCCCATCGGCAGTTAGCGATAAAGAGATCCAGAGCAGGCAGAAGACCAGAGCGGGGTGTCCATGAACAAGAGGAGGGTTGAAGATGGGAGAAGGGGTCATCGGTGGGGGTGGAAGAGTCCTTGCCGAAGAAGTAGGCTCGGAGACGGAGACGGCGGAAGAAAAGTTCCGCATCACGGCGAACACGGAACTCGCTGAGGTGTGGGCGAAGGGGGACAAACGTGAGGCCCTTACTGAGAACAGAGCGTTCTGCCTCCGACAGTTGAAGGTCAGAGGGGATGGTAAAGACCCGGCATGGATGAGAGCTCGGATCAGAGGGGGGAGGGGGGAGGCTGGGGGTGTCAAAGGAGAGGGGAGGGTTGGGGTGAGAGGAAGATGGAGCCTCTGAGGGCCCAGGAGTTGACGGTGGGATCTGAGGAAGACGGGGCTGCGGAGTGGTGGTGGGGGAAGGGGAGACGGGAGTCACAATAGCAGCACATAAAGACCCGGCCTGGAGTTCAAGGCTGGACTCGCAGTTGGTGGTTGTGCAATCGCTGTGAAGGTGTCCATGGTCGTTGCTGGAGTCCGGGTGCACTCGGTGACCATTTTATGAGGTACACCGGTACACCTGCTCGTTAATGCATATATCTAATCAGCCAATCATGTGGCAGCCACTTATGCATAAATACACGCAGACATGGTCAAGAGGTTCAGTCGTTGTTCAGACCAAATTTCAGAATGGGGAAGAAATGTGACTTTGACCATGGAATGATAGTTAGTGCCATACGGGGCAGTTTGAGCATCTCAGAAATTGCTGACCTTCTTGGATTTTCAAGTACAACAGTCTCTACAGTTTACAGAGAATGGTGCAAAAAAACCTCCAGTAAGCAGCGGTTCTGTGGGCAAAAATGGCTTTGTTAATGAGGTGTCAGAATGGTAGGCTGGTCAAGCTGACGGGAAGGTGACAACAACTCAAATAACCCTGTGTATCAACAATAGTGTGCAGAAAAGCATCTCTAAAAGCACAACTTGTTGAACCTTGAAGTGGATGGACTACAGCGGCATAAGACCACACCGGGTTCCACTCCTGCACCTAATAAAGTGACCACAGCGTGTAAATAACAATACCAAGCATGACGAAGTTGTCAAAAATCAACAAATCCCCAACGTGTGGCATTCCAAAACTGGAATTTGCATGGCGTGCAGGAGTAAAGTAAAGCTCATGCTAGAGAATCTATCCAATGAAATTGTCATGAAACACCCAAAACAGGAACTCAAGACACGTTCATTGAAAAGGGAAACAGTGATGAAGAATGGCAGGAATATGATAATTCAGCTGCTTTTAATTGCTTCAATTTTTTTGATTATTAAAAGTGGTTAATTCATTAACTTTGACATATTTAAGAGATTTCAGTTTGAATGCTTCTGAAGCTTTAAAATCAACTTGGTGCAGGGGAAACATTTTTGCTAATGATTTATTATCCTTGTCAATCTCATTCTCCAACCTTCTCCCCATAATCTTTGACACCCTTCTGAATCAAGAGCCTCCAGTTCAAGCTTTAATAAGTCTGATATTGACAATTACTGCACATAAAACCACCATTTGTTTAGACGTCCCAGCAGATCATCCAGTGAGTTTTTAGTTCAAAACTGAGGTTTTAATAATTAGCTACCACATTCAAATAGGATAAATTCCCCAGTGGCAACTTGAGTATTTTTAAAACACGTTACAAGCAGAAATAATGTAGCACAGAATAGAGAACAGGAGGAACAATTAAAAAATTGGGATATCATGGCTGCATTGTGGTTAGCGCAATGCTTTACAGTGTCAACGATCATTGACCAGGGTTTAATTTGCATGCTGCCGGTAAACAGCTTGTACATTTTCCCCATGATCTTATGGGTTTCCTCCCTCATTCTGAGGATAGATGGGTTAGGGCAGGTGATGGGTGCATGACACGTTGGCACCAGAAGTGTGGTGGCACTTGCACAATCCTCACTGATTTGATTTGATGCAAACTATACATTTCACTGCATGTTATGGTATATATGTTACAAATAAATCTAATCGCTAATCCTTAAAAAAAAATGAAGTTTTCCCCTTGAACAGAATCTTAGAAACTTTAACAGAGACTGTCATTCTAATAATTTGTTGTTCAGTCATTTCTACTTTTCGTCATCATTACTACTTATTAAAATTCATGGCATCAGTTTCACTATTTCTTCAGGGGAAACGATCCAGCTCTTGAAAACCAAGCAAGAAACATAAAAAAATCATTTTACTTAGGAAAAACAAATACTGTAGAAGCTGGAAATCTGAAGTAACACTCTGTTGAAAGCACTTAGCAGTCTGTACAAGATTGGTGGAAAAAGAGCTGGAGTTGTGGTAAAAACAGTCTTCTCCCTCCTCCCTTCCTCTATTTCTTACTCTGACCTTTTATCCCTTCTCATCTGCCTATCACTTCCCCCGGGTCCCCTCCTCCTTCCCTTTTCTCCTATGGTCAGCTCTCCTCTCCTATCAGATTCCTTCTTCTCCACCTTTGACCTTTCCCACACACTTGGCTGCACCTATCATCTTCCTGCTAGCCTCCATCTTCCCCCCACTGCCATCTTTCTCCTTCCTTCTCAGTCTTGAAGGGTCCAAAACAAAACCAACCAAAATGTCAGCTGTTTATTAATTTCCATAGATGCTACCTGACCTGCTGAGTTTCTCCAGCACTTTGTATGTTATTCCAGGTTGACACCTTTAATATCCTATTTGCATATTTTCTGGGAGGTCGGGAATAAATGAAACCTTGATAGTACTTGGGGAAGAAAAAAAAAATGTTTTTTTAAAGTTGAAATCATTGGCCATTTGCGTTCTGTTTTATTATTTTCCTACCTCTGAATGCTTTGATCAAAACAACAGACAAGCAAGGTCTGGTTACCAGAGGCCATAGTTCACAACTGCAGTGAAGTTATTGAATTAACATCAGTCAGAATGCTAGACTATTGATCCAGGCACAAAATTCAATCCACCATTGTAGCAGAGGAATTTAAATTCAAGTACTTCAATAAATATGAAATTTGAAAAATAAAGCTGTAGTCAATATTGATAATAATGAAGCTACAAGATGATAATAAAAGTTATCTGGTTCACTAATATTCTCCAGGGACAGAAATGTGTAGACCTTATCCATTATGGCCTATAATTCCAGACACTAAGTGGCTGACCCTGAACCACCTCCTCACCTCTGGGGTAAATAGAAATAAGTATATATGGAGGTTGTCACTGATATCCACCTTCAGTAAACATAAATGAAAAAAACTGTATTTTATTTGGTTTTCAGATATTAGCTTTCCCATTTTAACAGCAATAATTAGAACCAGTTAGATATCTTGAGAAAAGGAGATATCTGTGCACACACGTAACGTTTGCATGTGTCAATATTGCATTTGTAGCCCCATGTAAAATCTTGCTTGCCAGTGAATGAGGTGCAATGGATGCTCAAGAATTGCAATAAGGCAATGTGTTATTTCACTTGGATTGTTTCAAACTGGAAAACACTGGCTAAGTTTTTAGTTCAAAAAGAAACAGTATAAATGCAGAGAGAAATTCAGACTTTTTAGGAATGGTCCAAGAACAGTAAGAAGAATGACAGAAGCACAGGGTGAACTAGAATCGATTCCTCTGCTTTTGTTTTCCGCGACAGACAACTGGTTTGCCTGCAACTAGTGGTATGTCATTTCGACTTGTAGGAATCGTACCTGTGTATTGGAAATACTTTGTGTTTTAAAAATGGTTTGTAATTTGGAAATCTTTTATAAGATAGAAAGCTTTAGTGAATCTTAAGTGTGTTTTCGGAATGTTGCTTGGATTTAAACCTGGAAATAGAAACATAGAAAGCCTACAGCACAATACAGGCCCTTTGGCCCACAAAGCTGTGTCGAACATGTCCTTACTATAGAAATTACCTATTTTTCTAAGCTCCATGTACCTATCCAGGAGTCTCTTGGATGACCCTATCATATCAGCCTCCACCACCGTTGCCGGCAGCCCATTCCACGCACTCACCACTCTGCATAAAAACCTATCCCTGACATCTCCTCTGTACCTACTTCAAAGCACCTTAAAACTGTGCCCTCTCGTGTTAGCCATTTCAGCCCTGGGAAAAAGACTGACTTCCCACACGATCAATGCCTCTCATCATCTTATACACCTCTATCAGGTCACCTCTCATCCTTCGTCGCTCCAAGGAGAAAAGGCCGAGTTCACTCAACCTATTCTCATAAGGCATGCTCCCCAATCCAGGCAACATCCTTGTATAAATAAATGATATCCCTGTATATAAAAAAAATAAGTAAACTATGTTTAAAATACGTTAGCCAGAAGTGTCTCCTCCTTGGTGGGGAGGGTGGGACCCACCACTTGAATAGAGGGTATTGGCTGCTAAACTCGGCATGAAGGATAAACAGGAAAGTGAACTAGTCTTTGAAGATTGGGTAGCCACAGTATAATGTCCCTTTAGTGAGGGTATCTGCAGCTATCTATATCAGACAGGGTTTAAAGACTTTGTTTTGAGTTTAGAGCTTCAAGGTCAGCAAACCCAATAACATCTCAGAGATACCACAGCTTGCAATGAAACAATGTGTTTACAAGACTACTACAAAATAAGTGTGATCAATACAAAGACAAGTATTGCACAAAGGATACAAATTTATGATACCAATGCCACATTGATTTAAAAAACAGCAAAAGATTTATTACAATAACTAGTGCTAATTGTCAATAATTTAGGCAATCTGCCATATTAAAAATGACATAGTAAGTTTTTAAAGTTCTGAAATTGTATTTTCAAGTTATCACTACTATAAAATCCCAATTTAACATACCAAAATACTTGTTCTGTCCACCCTCCTCATCAAAGACAGTGACGACTCCAGGTTTTAGCACCTGCAGCGTGGGCACGTGAGACGGTAGAATACCAAAGCTTCCAGTCAGTGTTGGTACATCAACTTGTTTAACACTGGCTTTATTATAAAACACCTAAGCAAAAAAAATTAAGTTTTTGAAAAATCCAACACAGTTCAACATGCTTTCCCCAACGTCAAAACTTTTGTTACATCAGTTTTGTTTTTAAACTTTTCAGGCCCACATTTATTGCCTGCCTCTAAATGTCCTCAAGAAAATGACAGTGAGCTGCAACCTTGAATCATTGGTGAAGGAATTGCCAAAGTTTCACTGGGTAGGGAGTCCTGGGATTTAGACGAGACCAACAAATGACTTCCAAATCAGAATAATAAACTTGGAGGTAAACCAGAGGTGCTGGTGCATGCACCACCCTTGACTTTCCTGGGGAAAGGGTTCATATGTTTGGGAGCTGCTGATAACAGAACCGAAGTAAAGGCAGTGTCCTTATAGAGGATGTATACCACTGCCATAGTGCATTAGTGCTGAAGCGAATGAATGTTTAGGGTGATAGGTGGGTTGTCAGTCACTGGTAACTGATTTATTATTGCCACATGCACCAAGATATAGTGAAAAGCCTTGCTTCTCATGCCGTCCAGATTCCAAACACAAGTATGTTAAAGTAATACAAAAGACAAAGTATTACCATAATGCAGAAGTGTTACAGAAAAATGCAGCACAGGTAGACAAGTAAGGTGCGAGGACCACGAGCAGGTAGATTGAGAAATCACTGGCACTCACCACAATGACAATGGAGGCAGCACGTTTGGATGCAGCTGCCTCCCCAAGACCAACCAAAGGTATTTTTTTGCCATTTTTAAAACACCTTTTTTTAACGATCACAAGATAATGCTAGACTTCAAGAATTTAGAATTACTGCAGGCCTAACCCATCAGCAAATGGCATATTGGCGGAGGAGCTTGACTTGGTGCGGACCATGTTACTGCCTGCTACAGAAAGACATTGGAGTCGGTGTGCATTCTAACAGTGAGTGATGCCTTGGACGCTTCTCTTGTGATCACAAGACCTTATTGAACATTGTTAATGCAAAATACTACAAGTCCATTTCCATCGCTTATTGGCAAGCCAAGACAGCAGGAGAGCTGTACAGCTTCGGCTGTAGCGAGGACTAGGCCTCAAGCCGCAAGCTTGCCTGTTGCAGCAGCCCAGGAGAAGAGACACCAGAGACAGTGTAGCACAGCATCAATGCTGGGTTGAGGGCTGTCCCCTCCCTTTGGAGCCGCTCTCCAGAGTTTGCTCAGTGGCATAAAAGCTGGAGTATATGAGTTTTTCTGTCAACTACTGAGAACTGCTTGATCTTGCTGATAACACCCATGCACCATCAAGTTACAGGCCATGTCACTCAGGAACTTGGGCTGGGCTATATATATATTTTTGTGTGACTATTCTTACTGCTACCTTATATGTGCCTTGTGCAATGGCTAATTGTTGGTACTGTGTTTTGTACCTTGGCTCTACAGTAAGGTTGTTAAGTTTGGCTGTATTCATGGTTGGTTGAATGACAATTAAAATTGAACAAGATGTGCAGTTTCTGACCTGCGGCCCAGCATGTACTCAGATTGTTTAATGTTATTTCAAGTACACAAGTGTAAAGGAGAACAAAATAATTGTTACTCCGGGTCCAATGAAGTGCAAAAAAAAAGATAAAGCACACAATAAATATATACACACAAGATATCTTATATACATAGTTTGATTGTATGCCCATAAAGTGACGCTAGGCACATAGGTGCCTGGTCATAAGGTGACTGACAGGAAATGATAAAGTAGTGACAGTTGGGGGTGTGGAGGGATGGATTAGTGGCTGGAGGTGTTGATCAGCCTTATTGCTTGGGGAAGCTAACAGTTTTTGAGTCTGTGGTACTAATGAGGATTCTACATCGCATCGTTCCTGATGGGAGTGGGACAAATAGTCTATGAGCAAGGTGGGTGGGATCCTTCATGATGTTACTGGACCTTTTCCAGCACCTTTCTGTATATATGTCATTGATGGTGAGTAGGCTGTTGGGGGAGGTTTTGACTATCCAGTGTAGAACATTCCTGTCTGCCACAGTTCAGTTTCCATACCATGCAGTAATGCAGCTTGTTAGGAATCTTTCCTTGATATGATTTGCATTAAAGGATCAAGCATTAACTTTATTCACCATAAAGGGACTTCCTGTCTGCCACAGTGCAGATTCTGTGCCATGCAGTGATGCATCATGTTAAGATGCTCTCTGCTGTACATCTGTAGAATGACGTAAGACTGGATGTGCACAGTCCAGCTCCCTTCAGCCTCCTCACAAAGTAGAGGCGTTGATGAGCTTTCCTGACTGTGTAGGATGTGATCAGGGACCATGAGAGGTTGTGTGCAATGTGCACTTCCAGCAGTTTGAAACTGCTCACAGTTTCCATTGCTGTGCTGCCCATATGCTTCAGTTGGCTTCTTATCCATGTATGTTTTTGAGAGATTCATCATTCTGCGCCATTACAATTGCCAATGACAAGTGATGTCAGTTTCCTGATGGAGATGGTTATAAATATGCAAACATACATGCATACAGAACAGCAAGCTTCAAAAGCAACATCTAAACACAGCTAAAGCCTTCCGTTGGTCAGGGACAATTACGGACAGTGTGTCCCAATTGATATGTGTTGGCGCGTGGCCAAGTGGTTAAGGCGTTCGTCTAGTGATCTGAAGGGCGCTAGTTCAAGCCTTGGCCGAGGCAGCATGTTGTGTCCTTGAGCAAGGCACTTAACCACACATCTGCAATGACAATACCCTTCCCTTGGACAACATCGGTGGCGTGGAGAGGGGAGACTTGCAGCATGGGCAACTGCCGGTCTTCCATACAACCTTGCCCAGGCCTGCGCCCTGGAAACCTTCCAACGCACAAATCCATGATGCCTACTATGCAAGCCAGGGAGGCATGGAGAGCGAGATGTTGCCCAAGATATAGCAGGATCCACTTCTCCCCACAGCTGATGAATCCAAAAGAACGGCAGAGACTAATACAGTTTGGCACCAGCAACCTCTATCAATTTCAGTCCCTGTTGGAAATTACTGTTGAGATGTCAAAATGAGGAATGATCACATGTCTCTAGATACAAGATCAGAGAAAGGAAAATTGTAAAAAAGAACATAAGGTTCTTCACCTGAATGCACGTAGCAACACAAGACGATGGATGAAATTCTGACACAAATGTAAATAGAGCACACATATCAGCACTTAAGGCTTTTGGTAAAGGGGTGAAAGTTAGGCTTAGGAAAATCAGCCGTGATTGAAAAGCGGAGCAGATTCTGCTTCTATATTGTATAATCTAAAAGCACGTCGGACAGGATTGGTGCCTCTGCAACATATAGAGGATTGATTATCAAAGAACTAGACGCAAATAAAACACTAATTATGAACCAGCTCTTCAAATTCCCCTAATCTTCCCAGTTCCCTCCAATCCCCCTCAGTCCCCTAATTCTCCCGTCCCCTCAGGCCCCAGGCCCCGGAGTCACCCGCAGCGCTTGGCCGGGGCCTTCAGCCTTACCTCGGTCGGAGAGGCGAACGTAAAGGACATCTTATTTGCCGAAGCCGCCGCCGCCGCCGCCTCGGCATAGCCCCGGGCGAGCACGGCCCAGGTCCGGGACACTGCCCCGGGGCGGAGGAGAGAGCAGATCCTTGCGGGGAACATGTCCGCGAAACCGGCCACTGAAGCAAGGACAAGCCGATACCCAGATTGCACCGCAGCCTCACGCATGCGTAAAACGAAGGACGACGCGGGTCATTCTCCTAGTCGAACCACACTTCCCAGAGGGTACCTCAGACTTGCGCATGCGTAAGAAGACGGAGTCTCGGAGCACTCTCCGAAAAGAACCACAGTTCCCAGACTGCAGTGCGAGGTACTATCTGAAAGGATTCCGTGAGGTTGATCTTGCTTTTACTTTCACGGATGCCGAGTGTTCGCAGCTTTTCTGTTGATGTTTCAACAGTAATAGACTTCAGAGAGGATACAGAAGTTGCTGTCTGAATTAAAGAGCATCGTTATAACTTGGGTTGTTTTCTCTCGAGCGGCGGAGCCTGAGGGGAGTTCTGAATGAGGTTTATAAGATTGAGAGACACAGACAGAGCAGACGGTGTCAAAGGTGGCAGGGAGAAGGCAGGAGATTGGGGTTGAGAGGGATAATAAATCAGCCATGATGGAATGGTGCAGCAGGTTCAATGAGCTGAATGGCCAGATTCTGCCCCTATGTCTTATGGTTTTATTTATGGTGTTGTAAAGGATACTGAAGAGACTTGTTATTCAACAATAAGCTGTAAAATAATTTATTGAACCTTGCTGAACATGATTTACGTAGACAGTGCAAAACTGTACTTCAAATTCAAACATATTAAAATTCTCAGGGCTGGGTGTGTCTACACCTGTGCCAACCCCCACCCCAGCACTCTTTCTCTGCCACCTGTCCTATTCCCCTCCCGCAACGTTCCCAACATCCTTTGGTCCCGCCAGATTTACAAACCCACTCTCCACTCCATGTTAACAAATACAGTACTGTGCAAAAGTCTTTGGCACCCTAGCTATATATCAAATCAAGTGACGTTTATTGACATTTATCTAAATACATAACCCTAACCCCAACGCTACACAGATATATGACGTATATATGTCATATAATGCACATAGAAATGAGACAATGTTTCATCGAACCAGAACGTAAAGCACAGTAACGCACAATAACTTATGAAGGTTAGGATAAAATCTACAGATGAATTACAGGTAAATAACTAACTAAAGTGTATTCATTTTAAATATTGTAAGGTACGGAACAGATTAACGAGTGACACTTCGAATACAATGCGGCAGGGAGTTCAGAAGCCTAATGACCTGAGGGGGGAAGCTGTTCCTCATCCTGATCGTTCTTGTTTTTATGCATTGTAGTCTGCTGCCTGACGGTAGAAAGTCAAAGAGGATGCTGGGCGGATGGGTGGATAAGACTTTGCAATGTATTGCATTTCATGAAATTTGTTGTTTGTTTCCAATACATTAAAAATTACTATATATTACGATAAGAAATGTGTATATATGTCGAATCTCACTCAGCAAACCCAACTATTCTGGGAGGGGGGAAGTGTGAAGTGAGATCCTTTGAGATTTTCTACACCTGAGAACTGTAAAGGGTAAATCATTGAAACTATTCAAGCCAGAGATTAACTTCTTGAGAGTCGTGGGTTATGAAGGAAATGAGAGACAATCGTCTTGAGACCAAGACTGAATCAGCTGTGATTTTATTAAATGGCAGAGTAACCTGGAGGGACAAGTTGGCTTCCTCATGGTCCTGTTTCTTAGACGGCAAATCTCTTTGTAATATAAGACAAAGACCATCTGGCCAACTCTCAAAGAGATTTCACCAATCCTATTCTCCCAACCCATTCTCATATACATGACCATTGATTCCCGCAATTCATCTACCACTTAGCTGACACAGGATTAATTTACTGTAACCAGTTGAACTAACAATGGACATCTCTAATAGATGTGGGAAGGAAATGGAACAAAACCAGAGTTTAAAAAAGTACATGCAAATTCCATACAGCAACAGAGATCAGGATTGAACCCAAAGGTAGTAGTTCTATCTGCTAAGCAACTGAGCAACCAAATAACAAAAAAACAACCTTCCTACCTCCTGTCTAACTTCCACAAGCAGAACTGTCTGGCTGTCTGGATGGAGGGAATGTTTTGGTCCACTCCAGCCCTCTCAAACATGTTTCTTCCTACCTTGACTCCATCCTTTCTCCCCCAAACCAATTCCTCTGACAGTTCCCAATTCCTTGGCCTCACCCTGCTCATCTTTATCTGTCCTTCTACAACTCCATACACTTGTTGTGGTTATCCAGAGATATTGGAAAGGCTCTAGCGAATTGGAAGATCACAAATGTAATGCATCAATCCAAAAAGGATTGATGGATTTAGGACAGTAAATGTAACATCTGTCATTGGGAAATTGATGGAATTGTTCAAGAAGTTATGACAGGACAATAAGAAAATCTTAATATAAGTGAGAAAGTTATTATTTTTAGAAAAAGGGAAATGGCACATGCCAAAGTAATATTTTCTCTTATCAGCGATCGACCAATTATCTTCACTCCATATTCCAACTACCAAACCTGGGCAAAAGTTTGGCAGGTGCTGCATGAAGTAGGAAATATGGGATTAGCTAATCAGGAAGAAAGAATAGCAAAGAGTATTTCATTTCAATCAGGAAAACTACAAGGAAATTGGATCTTCTCCCACATGAAACACAGACATATGGGATGCAACCTTAGCAGGTAATGAAGAAGGCAAATAGAAAGGTGTTTTTATTAATATTTCAAGGATTAGTTTTATTTGTCATATATACATCGAAACATACAGTGAAATGATTTGTTTACATCAAATCAAATCAGCGAGGATTGTGCTGGGCAGCCCGCAAGTGCCACCGTACTTCTGGTGCCAACGTGCATGTCCTGAACGTCTTTATTGGACTGTGGGAGGAAACTGGTGCACCCGGAGGAACCACACACAGTCTCAGGGTGAACGTACAAACTCCTCACAGGCAGTGACAGGAATTGAACCTGATTGGTAATGATTGCTGGCACTGTAAAACAATGCGATTACTGTTACGCTACCATGCTGAATTGAACAGAATAAACAGGGAAGTCTCGCTACCATTGTAGACAGTGTTGCTGGATCCCCATCCGGAGCATTTGTGTACAGGTTTGCTGACCTTATTAAATGAGGAATATACTTGCGTTGCAAGTAGTTTGTGGAAGAACTGGAAGGATTGATCCTGGGATGAAGTGCTAATCTTATGACAACATGTAAGAGCTGGTTAGACCAATAGTCAATGACGTTAAAAGAATGGGAAGTAATCTCATTGGAACATATTAGGTTCTAATGGGTCTTTACAACATAGCTACATATGGGAAATTTAATCTAGATCTGCCACTGTGGTTCCTTAAGGTTGTTAGAGTCAGGGGTGGTAATGGGGACAAGCTCCCACTGTCTATTAAATGCTCCCAAAGGCATGTGCCTCAAGTAGTCTCTGAAAAACAAGTCCAGCTCCTGGCCTTCACTACTAAGCCCAGCGGAACTGTTTCTACTAACTTGAGAGGAGGCAAAGGTGGGTTACTGGTGCCTTAAGACCAGTCGCTTTGAGTAGATGGGGCTCCTCAGCCATGGTTGGCAGCTCATCTAGGAGAAGGAAAACTCTGATCTCAAACCTCCACTGCCTTGCAGCTATATTCACTCATGGGGAAGGTTTTGGGAGTAAACACTGAGGGGAAAAATTGGGAGCTGGAGTCCCCAAGGCAGACCTACATTGAGTTCAAAGCTGACTGGCAACTCCTGCAACGCTGCTGGTGCCAAACTGTGTCCGCCTCTGCCGTTCCTTTGGGTTCATCAGATGCGTAGAGAGCCGGAGCTTGCTATGTGGGCAACAGCTTGCTCTCCATATCATACTGCCCAGGTTTGCATATCTAGACAGCTAGGACACAATATCCATGGTCAACTCTGACTGATGGAGCCTCACTGTGGTTTCAGAATAAAATATTCCCTACTGAAGGTAGAGGGAATTTCTCCTCTCAGAATGCAGGAATGTTTGGAATACTCTACCATGAGGAGGAATAGAGACTGGGATTTTAAGGCTAAAGCGGCGGTGAGGATGGAGGGATTGGGATGGGCTGGGCTAGGGTTAGGAGGGATGGATAGGACTTGTCAATGGTTATGGGGATCTGGTAGGAAAGTATTGTTAAGACAAGGCGGCACGGTAGCATAACGCTGTTACAGCGCCAATGACCTGGGTTCAATTCCACCACTGGTTGTAAGGAGTTTGTACTTAAACATTTAAGAGTGTACAATCTTCTTTTTAAAAATTTTAAAACTGTAGCTAAATGTAAATGAGAATATTAATAAAATAATTATACATTCATAATGGAATATATATGTTCATCTGTAGAATTTTGCAAGGTCTGCCAAACTTATTTATTAGATGGCAGAGTTCCTTTGAGTGACTGTGTGGGTCTCCTCAAAGATGTGTGGGTTAATAGGTCAGTTCATCATGTGGGTGTAATTGGGTGCTGTGGCCTCCTTGGGCCGGAATGCCCTGTTACTGTGCTGTATCTCTAAATAAAAAATAAAGACACAAATTAGATCAGTCAGGAGATACAACATATTGCAGATGTTGGAATCTGGAGCAGCAGCCTGCTGGAGGAACTCAGCAGCTGGAACAGCATCTGTGAGAGGAAAGGAATCATTGAGTGTCAGATCACCCAGGATCTTATTGAATGGCAAAGCAGATTCCAGTCCTGATGAAGGGTCTAAGCCTGAAGCATTAACTGTTTATTCTTTTCCTTAGATGCTACCTGACCTGCTGGTTTCCTTTAGCACAGGGCTAGGCAACCTTAAGCATAAATGATTTTCTAGCATGTGTTATTCATTAATTTGAGGCAAATCATAACTAGATGTATTTAAATAGATAATTCCCATATTTCAAGTTTTTTATGGCATTTATCTGGCCCACCGTCTGCTCATTAATACGCAATCTGGCCCACAGAGGCAAAAAAGTTGCCGACCCCTGCTTTAGCATTTTGTATGTGTACATCTTTTGTATTCAAGTTTCTGGATCCTGGGCTTCCTGTCAGATCGCCAGCAGGTTGTAAGAGTGGGGTCCCGCACCTCCAACCCTCTGACTCTCAATACAGGAGCCCCTCAGGACTGTGTACTGAGTCCCCTCCTTTACTCCCTGTACACCCATGACTGTATCGCACCCATAGCCCCAATCTGCTAATTAAATTTCCCGACGGTACTACATTGGTTGGCCTTATCTCAAACAATAACGAGGTGGCCTACGGGGAAGAAGTCATCACTCTGACACAGTGGTGTCAAGAAAACAACCTCTCCCTCAATGTCACAAAAACAAAGGAGCTGGTTGTGGATTACAGGAGGAATGGAGACAGGCTAACCCCAATTGACATCAATGGATCTGGGGTTGAGAGAGTAAACAGCTTCAAGTTCCTCGGCATCCACATCACCGAGGACCTCATGTGGTCTGTACATACCGGCTATGTGGTGAAAAAGGCACAACAGCGTCTCTTTCACCTCAGACAGTTGAGGAAGTTTAGTACGGGCCCACAAATCCTAATAACTTTCTACAGGGGCACAATTGAGAGCATCCTGACTGGCTGCAACACTGCCTGGTATGGGAACTGTACCTCCCTTAATCACAGGACTCTGCAGAGAGTGGTGCAGACAACCCAGCACATCTGTAGTTGTGAACTTCCCATGATTCAGGACATTTACAAGGACAGGTAAAAAGGGCCCGTAGGATCATTGGGGACCCAAACCATTCCAACCACAAACTGTTCCAGCCACTACCATCTGGGAAGTGGTACCGCAGCATAAAAGCCAGAACCAACAGACTCCAGGACAGCTTCTTCCACCAGGCCATCAGACTGATAAATTCGCACTGATTTGAGTGTACTCTATATTACATTGACTGTTCTATTTATTATAAATGACTATGATTGCACATTTAGGTGGAGACATAACGTAAAGATTTTTACTCCTCATGTATGTGAAGGATATAAGAAATAAAGTCAATTCAATTCAAAAATGTTTTATTGCTGCTCCAATTTTCTTTTGAATTTTTCTCATGTCTTAAGTAATATGTGCACTGCATTTCAATGAGAGGGCATAATTTTATGACAATTGGGGGAAAGTATAGCGGGGAGGAGTTGTCAGAGACAAGTTTCTTACTGATGAGAGTGGTGAGTGTATGAAATGTACTACCAGACTGGTGCGAGAGGCAGATATATTAGGACACAGGTTCCCAACCTGGGGTCCGGTTATTGGTTAGGGTTTTTGCTGTTGCTTGCATGGTGGGATTGGGTAGAGCGTCAGCGATTCTGCTGGCGTGAGTGGGGGACGGTGGGGGGGGGGGGGGTGTCTGATGCTTTTCCTGCAGCTTGTATGAAGGTTGGAGGAAGGAGGGCTTCGGGGCTTTGACATTTCTATCATTCATTCTAGGGGGTTTCTTGATTCATGGATATCTGTGAAGAAAACGAAGTTCAGGTTGTATACTGTATACATTCTCACCTATGAATCTTTGAACCTCTAAACCATGGGATAAAAGAGGTTGGGAACCCTGTCACATAAAAAACTTAGATAGACACATGGATGTTAGCAAGATGGAGAGAGGGAAGCTTAGATTGATCTTGGAGTAGGTTAAAAGGTTGGCACAACATTGTGGGTCAAAGGGTCTGTCCTGTGCATCACTGCTCTACAATAATCAATAATCATTACTGTGACAGCATATAAAAAAAAGCAACAGAATCTGCCTAGGCGTGGTTCAACTTTCTGTCTACAAACAAGTTATCTTCCTACAGATGCTGCCTGGCCTGCTGCGTTCACCAGCAACTTTCATGTGTGTTGCTTGAATTTCCAGCATCTGCAGAATTCCTGTTGTAATCATTTTCACCGATGGTTTCAGATAGACAACAGCCTGGCAGATAATAAAATCTTAACAAATGTCATATTTAACTTTCGGAAGAAAGAAAAAATGTTGCAGATATAAGATTTATTTACATTCATGCCAGGTAACTATTGTTAGATTTAATCATGAATTGCTTGCTACAGCTATTATACCCCACGGCAACAATTGTTGCATGCTCTGTAAAACAGTAATTTCATCAGCTCAATAACTATTGAATGGATATTTGGGAAACTAAGCAATTTTAAAACAGGAGCTAAATGTAAATGAATTTATTAATAAAATAAATTTACATTCATTATGGAATACATTTGTAACTATTTGATGTTCACCTGCAGAATTTTTCAAGACCGGCCAAGCTCATTCATTAGATGGCAGAATTCCTTGGAGTTATCCATCAGTTTGGCAGAGTAATTGGTTGATCTGATAATCTTAATACAGGTATTCGGCTTTTAATTTCTATACCGGTGACAGTAAACCTGATTCTGATTCTGAACTGAATTTAATGTTTAACATATAGAGGGGGTTTGAAATTTTCTTCCAGTAAGATTTTTTAAAAATAGAATCCAACCTGTCTTCAAGGTACAAAACATTATAATTTTGTTCTGTTTTCTTATTTATGGGATGTGAGTGTAATGAATCTCAGGGTAGTATATGGTGACATATATGCACTTTGATAATAAATTTACTTTGAACTTTGAGTGTCACAAGACTATCATTTATTGCACATATTTGATTAGAATGTGCCTACGACTTTTGCACAGTACTGTAGTAATTTTACGTATTGCACTGTACTGCTGCCGCAAAAAAAAACAAATTTCATGACATATGTGAGTGACGATAAATGTAATTCCGATATGGGTCTCTATTGTAGACTGAGAATGGGAAGGGGGCAGGGAGAGGGGGATCATGGTTAGGAAAAGGGAAAGAGTGAGGGGAGGGAGCGGGAAGCAACAGGGAGACATTCTGTAATTATTAAAAAACCAATTGCTTGGAACCAAACGGCCTTGCCTGGTGTCTCAGGGTTGAATGTGTCTGCACCCGTGCCACCTCCCATCCCTGGCACTCCTTCTCTGGCAACTGTCCCACACCCATCCCACAGCGCTGCACCCTCGCGATTCCCAACATCCTCTGCTCCCGCCAGATTTACAAACTCACTCTCTGCTCCACATTGACAAATACAATACTGTGCACGACTTAGACACCCTAGCTATATATATGTGCCTATGACTTTTGCACAGTACTGTATATAAACAGACTCCATGCTCAATCTAACCCTTCCCTCCTACACAACCCATAACATTCCATTTACTTTCATCTGTGTGCCAATTTTGGAGCCTTTTAACTGTTCCTATTGTATTCCTGGAGTCCAAAAGAATGAGAGGAGATCTTATAGGAACATATAAAATTATGAAAGGGATAGATAAGATAGAGGCAGGAAAGTTGTTTCCACTGGTAGGTGAGACTAGAACCAGGGGACATAGCCTCAAGATTCGGGGGAGTAAATCTCCCACCACGACAGCCCTGTTATTATTACACCTTTCCAGAATCTGTCTCCCTATCTTCTCCTCGATGTTCCTGTTACTGTTGGGTGGTCTATAAAAAACATCCAGTAGTGTTATTGACCCCTTTCTGTTCCTAACTTTCACCCACAGAGACACAGTAGACAGTCCCTCCATGACTTCCTCCTTTTCTGCAGCTGTGATGCAGTGCCACGCCCCCACCCTCCTTCCCCGTCCTTTCTGAAACAGCTAAAGCCTGGCACTCTACATAACCATTCCTGCCCCTGAGCCACCCAAGTCTCTGTAGTGGCCACAACATCATAGCTCCAAGTACTGATCCACACTCTAAGCTCATCCGCTTTGTTCCTAATACTCCTTGCATTAAAATAGACACATCTCAATCCATCGGTCTGAGCACATCCCTTCTCTATCACCTGCCTATCCTCCCTCTCGCACTGTCTCCACGCTTTCTCTATTTGTGAGCTAACCGTCTCTTCAGTTCTGTTCCCACCCCCCCAGCAGTTCCAGTTTAAACTCTCCCCAAAAGCCTTAGCAAACCTCCCTGCCAGGATATTGGTTCCCCTCAGAGTCAAGTGCAACCCGTCCTTTTTGTACAGGTCATGCCTGCCCCAAAAGAGATTCCAATGATCCAGATATCTGAATCCCTGCCCTCTGCTCCAATCCCTCAGCTACGCATTTATCCTCCACCTCATTCTATTCCTATACTCACTGTCACGTGGCACAGGCAGTAATCCCGAAATTACTACCTTTGTGGTCCTGCTTCTCAACTTCCTTCCTAACTCCCTGTAGTCTGTTTTCAGGACCTCCTCCTTTTTCCTACCTATGTCATTGGTACCAATTTGTACAATGACCTCTGGCTGTTCTCCTTCCCACTTCAAGATATAGTGGACGCGATCAGAAACATCCTGGACCCTGGCACCCGGGTGGCAAACTACCATCCGTGTTTCTTTACTATGTCCACAGAATCGCCTGTCTGGCCCCCTAACTATAGAGTCCTCTATCACTGCTGCCATCCTCTTCCTTTCCCTACCCTTCAGAGCCACAGAGCCAGACTCTGTGCCAGAGTTGCTTTCCCCAGGTAGGCTGTCCCTCCCACAACAATACTCAAACAGGAGTATTTATTGTTAAGGGGGACAGCCACAGGGGTACTCTCTAGTATCTGACTCTTGCCCTTCCCTCTCCTGACTGTTACCCACTTACCTGTCTCCAGAGGTCTCGGTGTGACTACTTGCCTATAGTTCCTCTCTATCACCTCCTCACTTTCCCTGACCAGACGAAGGTCATCGAGCTGCATCTCCAGTTCCCTAACGCAATCCCTAAGGAGCAGCAGCTTGACGCACCTGGCACAGATGTGGCCGTCCAGGAGGCTGGGAGTCTTCCGGACTTCCCACATCTGACATCCAGTTCAGAACACCGGCCTCACACACATAATTCCTGTTTCTATTCTTCACAAGTAACTGACTTCACCTCGACCCGCTATCACCTAAGCTCCATTGAGACAAAACCCTCCTACTCCCTCTACTCTGTTGCCTGCTCTATAAAGCTGTCTCCCTTTTAAACTCTTCTCGCTATTCTAACTCACTGACACCCATGTGCTAGTGCAGTCATGCCTCGATATATCGTGTAAACATCCATATATATTGTGTAAACATCCATAACTGTGTATGTGCATGGTGTGTGGGTGGGTGAGAGGGAGGAATGAACGGAGCTTGTTTTGCTGTGGTTGTTTTGTTGTTTGTCGTGGTCAGTTTGTTGTGTTTTGTGTTGTTCTGCCGAGCGTTGTGGGTGTGCTGTGTTGGTGCCGGAATGTGTAGTGACTCTTGCGGGCTGTCCTCCGAAACATCGTTAGGTTGTGTTGATTGTTAACCAAATAACATATTTCATTGTATGTTTTGAGGTACATCTGGTCAATAAATGAATCTGAATATGTATCTAAGTCCGAATCTAAATCCAAATCCAAATCCGAGTATGAATCTGAACAGCTGACTTTACAAAGTAGGAGAGGTCATTAATGAGACACCTGGGGTTTGAACCTTGGACACTGACTTGAGAACTTCCTGTAAATGACTCAATAATTTATCTGCTCCCAACCACTCTTTCAGATAGTGGTGCCTTTGGCAGGCTAGTGGTCAGAGCACTTCATACCAAGTGGCTTATATGAGTTAGCACTTTGAAGAAGAATGTTTTGTTTAAATGCCATTATATACTTACAAACCCCATTTCCAGAAAAGTTGGGATATTTTCCAAACTGCAATAAAAACAAGAATCTGTGATACGTTAATTCACGTGAACCTTTATCTAACTGACAAAAGTACCAACTTAATTGTATTTTGTAAATATACACAAATTTAGAATTTGATGGCTGCAACACACTCAGCAAATTTGGGACAGAGTTAAAATAAGATTGAAAAGTGCACAGAATATTCAAGTAACACCAGTTTGGAAGACTCCACATTAGGCAGGCTAATTGGTGGCAGGTGAGGTATCATGACTGGGTATAAAAGTAGTGTCCATAAAAGGCTCAGTCTTTGCAAGCAAGGATGGGTCATGGCTCACCCCTTTGTGCCAAAATTCGTGAGAGAGTTGTTAGTCAGTTCAGAAGGAACATTTTTCAACGCAAGATTGCAGAGAATTTAGGTCTTTCAACATCTACAGTACATAATATTGTGAAAAGATTCAGAGAATTCAGAGACATCTCAGTGCGTAAAGGGCAAGGTCAGAAACCACTGTTGAATGCACGTGATCTTCGAGTCCTCAGGCGGCACTGCCTAAGAAACTGTCATGCTACTGTGACAATTATAGCCACCTGGGCTCGGGAGTACTTCGGAAAACCATTGTCACTCAACACAGTCCGTCGCTGCATCCAGAAATGCAACTTGAAACTGTATTACGCAAGGAGGAAGCCATACATCAACTCTATGCAGAAACGCCGGCGAGTTCTCTGGGCCCGAGCTCATCTCAGATGGACCAAAAGACTGTGGAACCATGTGCTGTGGTCAGATGAGTCCACATTTCAGCTAGTTTTCGGAAAAAACGGGTGTCAAGTTCTCCGTGCCAAAGATGAAAACAACCATCCAGGTTGTTATCAGCGAAAGATGCAAAGGCCAGCATCTGTGATGGTATGGGGGTGCATCAGTGCCCACGGCATGGGTGAGTTGCATGTATGTGAAGGTACCATTGACTCTGAGGCGTATATTAGGATTTTAGAAAGACATATGTTGCCATCAAGGCGACGTCTCTTCCCGGGACGTCCATGCTTATTTCAGCAGGACAATGTCAGACCACATTCTGCACGGCTACAACAGCGTGGCTTTGTAGACACAGAGTGCGTGTGCTTGACTGGCCTGCTGCCAGTCCAGATCTATCTCCTATTGAAAATGTATGGCGCATCATGAAGAGGAGAATCAGACAACGGAGACCACGGACTGTTGAGCAGCTGAAGTCTTATATCAAGCAAGAATGGACAAAATTTCCAATTGCAAATCTACTACAATTAGTATCCTCAGTTCCAAAATGATTAAAAAGTGTTATTAAAAGGAAAGGTGATGTAACACAATGGTAAACATGCCTGTGTCCCAACCTTTGTTGAGTGTGCTCCAGCCATCAAATTCTAAATTTGTGTATTTTTACAAAATACAATTAAGTTGGTCAGTAAAACTATTGAAAATCTTTTCTTTGTACTTTTGTCAGTTAAATAAAGGTTCACGTGAATTAACATATCACAGATTTTTGTTTTTATTGCATTTTGGAAAATATCCCAACTTTTCTGGAAGTGGGGTTTGTAGATGTAGAATCTCAGTTAACATACCAAACCTACTACAGTCTCAGCGAATCATGTTTCATTGTTTTAATGTGTTAAAAACTCTCAGATGGACATAAAGAACTTAAGGGCATTTTGATTGAAGAGCATTGGGTTCCTTAAGTTTCAGCTTGTCTTCTTCAGCCAACATCAATATCAAAGCATCTTCTGCTCCCTTAGTTCACTTATCTGAGAGTTTACTGTCTACAAACTGGCTGATGGTTTTGCAATTCACAGACAACATAAATTGGATTGGAATCTTCTGAGTGACTGGGTATACATGGCCCCATGGCCAATGGGAAAACCAAACTACAAGCGACAAAATGCTGGAGGAACTCAGCAGGCCAGGCAGCTTCTATGGAAAGGAATACAGTCGACATTTCGACCCAAAATGTCGACTGTTTACTCTTTCCCGTAGCTGCTGCCTAGCCTGCTGAGTTCCTCCAGCATTTTGTGTGTGTTGCTTGGATTTCCAGCATCTGCAGATTTTCTCTGGTTTGTGATTGAAACCAAATTACAATGTGTCTTTCAGTTCTTGTTTAATTCTATTACATAATGTTTACTGTACTCTTTGGTTTCCTGTCCAAATAGCCAAAATCATTCAGATTTTTTTGTGTGAACTATTTTTAAGTAACTCAGTTTTTATGAAGCTGGATCTGCATGATGAACTTCAGATATTGGAGGACAGGGAGGACCTAAGTACTAAAGTAAGATGTACATCAAGATTGAAATAATTTCAAGTAATTCCTTGCATTTCCTCTCATTCCCTTCATCGTTCCTATTCGGATCAGAGGGAAAGACTCAGTGCAGTGTTGGATGGACAAAATAAAACAGGAAGACGTCAGCTCATGCTTCTGCCTCATGTCGATTGGTATGACTCGCTTGCTCTCGTCCCTCCACTAGGGGAAGCCAGCAAAATCCCAAATCAACATCAAATGGATTGAAGCCTAGCACTTCCTGGTGGCAGAGGTCTGGAAACTTAGCCACTGTATGACCAAGTAGAATAGAACAGAATGGAATCAGATTATTTATCACTGGCTTAAAGACTATAAGTTACAAAACTACTATAAGGTACAAAAATAAATAAATACTGCAAAATAAAGAAATCATGAAGGAGTATTCATAGGTGTGTGGACTGATTTGGAAACCTTAAGGTGGAGAGGAAGAAACTGGTTCTGAATCATTGAGTGTGAGTCTTCAGGCTCCTGTACTTTCTCCCAGATAGTAGTAATGAGAAGGGGACATGTCTGGAATGGTGAGGGTCTTTAGTGATGGATGCCACCTTCTTTGATTGATTCTTTCTTTCTTTCTTTCTTTCTTTCTTTCTTTATTTATTTATTTATTGAGAATTTATTTATTTCATTTGATGAATTGGCCCTTCAAGCTGTGCCATGCAGCAACCCACTTATTCAACCAGGAGACAATGACCAATTAACCTACCAACCGGTGAGGCCCTGGACTGAAGGAGGAAACTGGTGCACCAGCAGGATACCCAAGCGGGCACGGGAAAAACATAAATCTCCTTCCAGGCAGTGGTTGGAATTGACCCCAGGTCACTGTACTGTAAAGCATTGCGCTAACCACTATGGTACCGTACCACCCATGATGGAGCTGGCAAAGTCTGTAACGCTTGGCACATTTTGTGGCGCTGTGAATTGGAGCCTCCATACCAGCCTGTGATGCAACCAGTGTGTTCTCCATATTCTTTCCACAGTACATTTGTAGAATTGTCAGGATCACTATCAGAATCAGGTTTAATATCACCAGCATACATGAAACCTGTTAACTTAGCGGCAGCAGTACACTGCAATACATGATAAATATAGAAAAATCAATCAATCAATTACAGTAAGTATATATATGTATATTAAATCAAAAATATTGCAAAAACAGAAATAATTTTTTATAAGTGAAGTATTGTTCATGGGTTCAATGTCCATTTAGGAATCAGATGGCAGAGGGGAACAAGCTGTTCCCCAAACATTGAGTGTGTGCTTTCAAGCACCTGTACCTCCTGCCTGACAGTAACAATTGGAAGAGAACATGTCCTAGGTGATGGGGGTCCTTAATGATGGACACTGCCTTTCTGAGGCGTTGTTCCTTGAAGATATTTTGGATTATACGGAGGCTAGTACCCATGATGAAACTGCCCAACTTTACAACTTTCTGTAGTTCTTTCGATCCTGTGTAGTAGCCCACCCCGCACCCCCCCCCCCCGCCCCATCTCCCCATACCAGACAGTGATGCAGCCTGTCAGAATGTTTGCCACGGTACTTCTGTCAAAGTTTTCGAGTGCTTTGGGTGAAAAACCAGATCTCCTCAAACTTCTAATGAAGTAGAGCTGCTGCATGCCTTCTCCATGATTGAAACAACGTGTTGGGCCCAGGACAGATCCTCTGAGTTGTGATGCTCTTGCCTTGCCTTCTTTGTAGCTACATCAGTATGTTGGGACCAGGTCAGATCCTCAGAAATATTGTCACCCAGAAACTTGAAATTGCTAACCCTTTCCACTTCTGATCCCTTTATGAGGATTGGTGTGTGTTCCCTCATCTTCCCCTTTTTGAAGTCCACAATTAGCTCTTTGGGCTTACTGATGCTGAGTGCAATGTTGTCTGTAAGACTCATTACTAACATACCAAATCTCCTCAAGCTCCTTATTAAGTAGAGCCGCTGGCATGCCTTCTTCATAATTGAATTAGTGTGTTGGGCCCAGGACAGATCCTCTGAGATGATGCTCAGAAGCTTAAAGCCGCTCGTCCTTTCCTCCGCTGATCCTGACCCCAAAATGAGGACGTGTGTGTGTGTGTGTGTTCCCCTGGCTTTCCCTTCCTAAAGTCCAACACACCTCAACCAGGCGATCTGCCTCACTCCCATATGATTCCTCATCACCTTCTCTACACTCAAAACTGTCTAGCTTAGCACACGCACAACTGTGTGCCCAGCTACACAGTTATGGGTGTAGAGCAGTGGGCCAAGCATGCATCCCCAAGGTACATTTCTGTTGATTATCAGCAATGAGTGCAAGGTGATAGATATGCATATATTGTCTATTTCAATCACTATATAGTATTCAAAAGGAAGCATGATAGAACTCAGTCAAGTTGTTTCGGAAAGATGTTATCCCTTTGCTTTCTGAGGTTCCTAGATTCAGTACTGTTTCAATATGCTCCAAGTACTGTATATTTCACTCCATTTCTATACACACAAAACAGCTAACCAAACAAATTCATGGTATTTTTAAAACTTTATGTACAAGAATAAACCCTCCACTGCTTTTTCATTCTGTACAATCATAGTCAATGCTTTCCGTACTGATCTATTGCATTTGCACACATCGGTAGCACTCACGTGACACTCTGGGGTGTTATACTGTTATAATCATTGAGAGGCTATCTCCCCCCACCCCAACCAGGCGCCTCCCTCTTCAGTCGGAGAACAACCCTACACTGGGGTCCTTCCTTCCCCACCAAGCCCTTCCTGTGGCTGCAAACAAATTTATGATCTCTTTTAGCAGATAGGTTAAGTACACAGCTATAAAGTCTCCAAGTTAAGTAAATATCTTTGCACATACTGTACAAACATTATCAGAAGGCAGGTGACTAAAACACAAATAACACACTCTTGATGCAGTCACCATAAGCCATTTAGTGGTTTACATAAAGTACTCCTTTACAGGATATTGCATTGACAAACAAACTTAGCAAAGTATTGGCTAATATTCATCCAGCTAAATGTAAATTATTCATTGGTATCATATAGGGAGTAGCTTCCACCAGCAGAGGTCCCTGTGACTCTGTAACATCTCATTATCCAGATTAGGCAGATGAGTTAATTATTTGATGCTACCTTTTCCAAAGATGAGTAAAAGGACCTTTATGAAATAATAGGTATTCATTTTGTGCCAAAGGAACAAAGTAGTCACAGGCACTTAAAATATATTTCAGTATTAAGAACACAATAAAACAGCAGCAGTATGAAATGTGGTCAGTACAAGTCAGGTAGTGTCAATGAAAGGATGCATGTGACTGCTTTACTGCTCCTCTCTCCCCACCCCTGCCCTCACAACCTGTCTGTCCATCACCTTTAATCTCTTACCTCTGATTCAATGGTCTACTATCCTCCACTAGCCTCCAAACAATTGGTTTATTGATCATTACCCCACAGAATGTCTCTCTGGTGTTTCTCGCTCCCTCCCCTCTCCCTTCCCCTTTTCCCAAACATGATTCCTCTCTCTTTGCCCCTTTCCCACTTTCAGTCCTCAATAGAGACCCATATCAGAATCCGGTTTATCATCACTCACATACTGTATGTCATACAGCAGTACAGTGCAATACATAAAATCACTACAGTTCTGTGCAAAAGCTATATATATGTGTGTAAGAGTAATGCAAAAAGAGAGCAAATAGTGAGGTAGTGGTCATCAGTTGGTTCATTTTCTGTTCAGAAATCTGATAGTAGAGGGGAAGAAGCTGTTCATAAAATGTTGAGTGTGTGCCTTCAGACTCTTGTACCTCCTCCTGGATGGTAGCAATGAGAAGAGGACATGTTCTGGACATAAGAACAATGAGACTGAACAGGAACAATGAGGTGAGGGGAACCAGAGGGAGGTGATGGACAGGTGAGGAGAAAAAGAGGGGTGACGTCGAGCCAGAATGGGGAATGGAAGAAGACAGTAGGAAGAATGGAGGTCTCCCTCACCCACCCACCTTCCCCCTCAACCGGTCTCACCTTCCCTCTGCCAGTTGTACTCCTTCCTTCTTACTCTGGCTTCTGCCTCTTTCATTTCCAGTCCCGAAGAAGGGTCTTGGCCTAAAACATCGACTGTTTATTCCTCTCCGTAAATGCTGCCTGACCTGCTGAGTTCCTGCGGCATTTTGTGTGGTGTTATTTACTCTAATTCAGTTCAAAGATTTAAAAAAAAACTATGTCTTATAAGTAACTGTGCATTACTTAATGCTGGTTTGCCTTAGCTGTAGCCTTCTCATCATTACATTGAAAAGCTGAAAGTTCAAGAACTCCCTCCTCCCCGGACTCAAGGCTTATCAAGGCCATTACTCCAATACACCAACGTTGAAGATTTACATAGTTTAGATATAGGGGATAATCTACTCTATTAGGTACACCTGCTTATTAATGCAAATATCTAATTAGCCAATCATGTGGCAACTACCCAATGCATAAAAGCGTGCTGATATGGTCAAGAGGTTCAGTTGTTGTTCAGACCAAACATCAGTATGGGGAAGAAATGTGATCTAAGTGACTTTGACCATGGAGTGATCGTTGGTGTCAGGTGTGGTGGTTTGAGTATCTCGGAAACTGCTGATCTCCCGGGATCTTCACACACAATATTCTCTAGAGTTTATAGAGAATGGTGCAAGAAGCGAAAAAATCATCTAGTGAGCCGCAGTTCAGTGGATGAACCACGAACATACACTCAGTGGCCACTTTATTAGTTTAAGATTCAAGATTCAACTTTATTTATCACAAGTACATTGTAACATACAGTGAAATGTGTCATAAACATAAAAGGTTCTGCAAACACTGGAAATCCGGAGTAACACACACAAAATGCTGGAGGAACTCAGCAGGTCAGGCAGCATCCACGGAAGGGAATAAACAGTCGACATTTCAGGCTGAGACAAAGGGTCTGATGAAAGGTATTTGACGGGAGCAGGAGGACCATGGCAAGTTTAATGGGAGCTCAGGAGCCAGGGCCCTGGTGATTTGTGAAGGAGGGTAGAAACGGGTTTTAAGGCAGTGCAGGGAAAGGAGACCCGATGAGGTTACAGGGAGACAACTAGGAACAGGGTCCTAGTGAGTTCAAAAGGAGCATGAGGTCTGTGCTGTTGAGCCAATTGCTGAACCTTTGGCACTTACCAAAATTGTCAGTGACGCTAGGCACAGCGCAGTACCAAAGGGGTCTGAGTTCTAATTCTCCTAGATCTAAGTGCTGCCTTCAACACAATTGACCACAGCATTCTCCTCGATAACCTGGGTTGCTCTCTCTGGTAACACCTTTAATTGGTTTCACTCATATATCTCAGAAAGAATTTTTTTTGTCTATCTTGGAGACCATTTGTCTAAGCAGTACTATAAACCTTTTGGAATTTTGCTCTGGGAAGATGTCTTGGTTCCCTATTCTTCTCCTTATACATGCTCTCCTCAGGAGACATCATTAGAGAGCATAAGTTTCTGCCCCCTCAGCCCCTTTCACTTTGCCACAGTGGAATGTACCCTCGGGTTCTGAAGGAAGTAGCTGTGGAGACTGCAGAGGCATTAGCAAAGATCTTTCAAAAGTCAATAGATTCTGGCATGGTTCCGGAGGACTGGAAGACATTAAATCATTAGAAAGAGGAGACATAGGATCGGAAAGTGTAGAATCTTTATGGGTTGAGCTAAGAAATCACAGGGGTAAAAGGACCCTGATGGCAGTTATATACAGGCCTCCTAACAGCTGCAGTGATGTGGACTACAAACTACAAATAGAAAAGGCTTGTCAGACGGGCAGTGTTATGATAATTGTGAGGGGTTTTAACATGCAAGTGGACTGGGAAAATCTCAAGAGAGAGAATTTGTAGAATGTCTGTGAGATGGCTTTTTAGAACAGCCTGTTGTTGAGCCCACTAGGGGATCGGCTGTACTGGATTGGATATTGTGTAATGAACCAGAGGTGATTAGAGAGATTGAGGTGAAGAAACCTTTAGGAGGCAGTGATCATAACATGATTGAGTTCACTGTGAAATTTGAGAAAGAGAAGCCGAAATCCAATGTGTCAGTATTTCAGTGGAGTGAAGGAAATTACAGTGGCATGAGAGAGGAACTGGCCAAAGTTGACTGGAAAGGGACACTAGTGGGAAGGACGGCAGAGCAGCAGTGGCTAGAGTTTATACGAGAAGTGAGGAATGTGCAAGACAGATATATTCCAAAAAAGAAGAAATTCTCGAATGGAGAAAGGATGCAGCCGTGGCTGACAAGAGAAGTCAAAGCCAAAGTTAAAAAAAAGGAGAGGGCATACAAGGACGCAAAAATTAGTGGGAAGACAGAGGATTGGGAGGTTTTTAAAAGCTTACAAAAGGAAACTAAGAAGGTCATTAAGAGGGAAAAGATGAACTATGAAAGGAAGCTAGCAAATAATATCAAAGAGGATACTAAAAGCTTTTTCAAGTATATAAAGAATGAAAGACAGGTGAGAGTAGATTTAGGACCGATAGAAAATGATGCTGGAGAAATTGTAATGGGAGATAAGGAGATGGCGGAGGAACTGAACGAGTATTTCGCATCAGTCTTCACTGAGGAAGACATCAGCAGTAACCGGACACTCAAGGGTGGCAGGGAAGAGAAGTGTGCACAGTCACAATTACGACAGAGAAAGTACTCAGGAAGCTGAATAGTCTAAGGGTAGATAAATCTCCCGGCCCAGATGGAATGCACCCTCGTGTTCTGAAGGAAGTAGTTGTGGAGATTGTGGAGGCATTAGCAATGATCTTTCAAAAGTCAATAGGTTCTGGCATGGTTCCGGAGGACTGGAAGATGGCAAATGTCACTCTGCTATTTAAGAAGGGGGCAAGGAAGCAAAAGGGAAATTACAGACCTGTTAGCTTGACATCAGTGGTTCGGAAGTTGTTGGAGTCGATTATCAAGGATGAGGTCACAGAGTACCTGGAGGCATATGACAAGATAGGCAGAACTCAGCATGGTTTCCTTAAAGGAAAAATTTTTGAGGAAATTACAAGTAGGCTAGACAAGGGAGATGCATTGGATGTTGTATATTTGGATTTTCAGAAGGCCTTTGACAAAGTGCCACACATGAGGCTGCTTAACAAGATAAGAGCCCATGGAATTATAGGGAAGTTACATACGTGGATAAAGCGTTGGCTGATTGGCAGGAAACAGAGAGTGGGAATAAAAGGATCCTATACTGGTTGGCTGCCAGTTACCAGTGGTGTTCTATAGGGGTCCATCTTGGGGCCGCTTCTTTTTACGTTGTACATCAACGATTTGGATTATGGAATAGATGGCTTTGTGGCTATGTTTGCTGATGATACAAAGATAGGTGGAGGGGCCGGTAGTGCTGAGGAAACAGACAGTCTGCAGAGAGACTTGGATAGATTGGAAGAATGGGTGAATGGGCAAAAAAGTGGCAAATGAATTACAATGTTGGAAAGTATATGGTTATGCACTTTGGGGCAGAAGAAATAAACTGGCAGACTATTATTTAAATGGGGAGAGAATTCAAAGTCCTGAGATGCAACGGGACTTGGGAGTCCTCGTGCAGGATACCCTTAAGGTTAACCTCCAGATTGAGATGGTGGTGAAGAAGGCAAATGCAATGTTGGCATTCATTTCTAGAGGAATGGAGTATAGGAGCAGGGATGTGATGTTGAGGCTCCATAAGGCACTGGTAAGACCTCACTTGGAGTACTGTGGGCAGTTTTGGGCTCCTTATTTAAGAAAGGATGTGCTGATGTTGGAGGGGTTCAGAGAAGATTCACTAGAATGATTCCGGGAATGAGAGGGTTAACATATGAGGAACGTTTGTCCGCTCTTGGACTGTATTCCATGGAATTGAGAAGAATGAGGGGGGACCTCATAGAAACATTTTGAATGTTGAAAGGCATGGACAGAGTGGATGTGGCAAAATTGTTTCCCATGATGGGGGAGTCTAGTACGAGAGGGCATGACTTAAGGATTGAAGGGCGCCCATTCAGAACAAAGATGCGAAGAAATTTTTTTAGCCAGAGGGTGGTGAATCTATGGAATTTGTTGCCACGGGCAGCAGTGGAGGCCAAGTCATTGGGTGCATTTAAGGCAGAGATTGGTAGGTATCTGAGTGGCTAGGGTATCAATGGTTATGATGAGAGAGCGGGGGAGTGGGACTAAATGGGAGAATGGATCAGCTCATGATAAAATGGCAAAGCAGACTCGATGGGCCGAATGGCTGACTTCTGCTCCTTTGTCTTATGGTCTTAAGCAACACTCCACTGCCCCCTCTCTCTCCGCTATTGGGATCCATATATGAGCTCGCTCAGCCTCAGATATCAGTAATATCTGGTACCAGAGATTATCAGTGGTTATTTATCTTAGTGCTCTCTTGGGCATTTTGCAGTGTACATACAGTCTATTTTGTTTGCTTTTGTATATTGTGCCCTCGCTATAATTGAGACTAATTGCATGCAAAATGGTTTGAGATGCCCTGAGCTCATAACATTGGTTCATTTTCAAGTACTGTCTTTGGTTCTATGCAAGTAAGGTTAATATCTTTATCAATAAAACCAGAGTACTTCAGTTTCATAATCCATTTTGTGATTACAGAATCAATAGAAATGCCGAGTAACTCTGCAGATGTACAAGAGTAGCCCAGGTATATGGGTTCATGATCTTGCAGGCAAGTCATTACCCCTCAATCACCAGACTCTTGAACCAGAGAGGATAACTTCACTCAAATTCACTTGCCCGTCACTGTTCCCACAACCTATGGACTTACTTTCAAGGAATCTTCTTCTCACGTCCATGATATTCATTGCTTATTTCTTTCTTTATTTATGTAGGTATTTGTTTATTTATTTATTTAGACTTTCTCTTTGTATTTTAACACTTTGTTTTTGACACACCGGTTATCTGTCCTGTTGATGTGGTCTTTCATAGGATTTATAGAGTATTTACTTTTTTGTATATATTGAGATACAGCATATAATAGGTCTTTCCAGCCCTTCGAACCACACTGCCCAACAGTCCCCCGATTTAACTCTAACTTAATCACGGGACGATTTACAATGCCAAATTAAGCTACCAACCGGTTCATCTTTGGACTGTGGGAGAAAACCAAAGCACCAGAGAAAACCCACATAATCATAGAGAGAACATATAGACGGTGGTGGAAAACAGACAGTCTCTGTTTTAAACTGTAGAAATTAGGCAATAGACTCTCTTAACTAGTAAGCTAATGTCATTTAGACTCACACAGCATGGAAACAGGCCCTATGACCCAACTGATCCATGCCAACAAAGATGCCCAAGTAAGCTATTAGCATTTGCCTCTATTTGACCCATAATCTTTCTTGTCCACATTGCAACTTGAAGAAAGTCATCAGAGAGACACTGAAGCTTGTGGACACAGAAATGTTTTATTCAACAAAATGAGACACTCTTGGAGGAAGAGGCCTGCTTAACCCAATACTACATGTCTTTCATGTGCTAAAGATCAAAGGTAACGGCATGACAATTCATTCTATAGTGACAGCATATCTACAATGCTTCCTTTGAATTACATATAACTTTCACACCTCTTTCTTTGCACCCACACTCCAGACACCCAAAATGAATGTTAATCAGCATTGTCTGGTTTTCATTTAACTAGTGTCCACAGCTCCAGGAAGCTATTGTCCAGGGTTGCATTTTAAATTTGATCTACAATCCATGTTCAGGTCTAAAGATTGGTTGCTGAAGTTAATATTTAGAATATACCCTAACTCCTGAATACACCCTAACAATCTGTGTACCTGTCAAATTACCTTTTAAATGTTTAATTATACCTGTTTTAACCACTTCCTCTGGCAGCTCATTCCATAAATGGACCACTCTCTGAGTGCAAAGGTTGCCTCTCAGGTTCCTATTAAATGTTTTCCCTCTCACCCTATACCTATGCCCTCTAGTTCTTGATTCCTCAATCATGGGGAAAAGTCTGTGCACATTCACCCTATCTATGCCTCTCATGATTTTGTTCACCTCTGTAATGTCACCTCTTATGCCTCTATGCTCCAATAAAGTCCCAGCCTGCTCAACCTTTCTCCATAACTCAGTCTCTCAAAATCCTGGCAATTAATTTCCTCTGCACTCAGCTTAATGACATCACAAACCTTTCACCTTAATGACATCCTTCCTCTAGCAGAGTGACCAAAACTGAACATGATGTTTCAACTGCGGCCTCACTAACGTCTTGTGTCTGTAACATAACATCGTAAGTTCTATACTCAATGGAGACTCTGGAGACTCAGATGCTGGAATCAAAAGCACCAAGTCATCTGCTGGAGGAGTCCAACAGGTCATGTAATACCTGTTGGTGGACAGAAATGGATGATATTTCAGGTTGAAAGCCTGTATCAGCTCTGAAGCAGGTCTTTGACACAAAACATCAACAAGCTCTTTTCTCTCATGACACATGACACAAAGTGTTGTAGAAACTCAGCAGGTCAGGCAGCATCCACGGAGAGAAACAGTCAATGTTTCGACCCAAGACACTTTGTCAGGATTGTGTCTCTTGGTCTCAGTATTATTTTGCATTTTGGTTGTTCATCAGTTTTTGTTTAGTTGAAGCTTTTCACAAATTCAATTGTGTTTCTTTCTTTGCTTGTAAGTGCCTTCAAGAAAATGAATCTCAAGGTAGTTTATGGTAATATATTGCCTTGTCTTGCGCCCTAAACTCCTGGTGGAGTCGTCAGGGGTACCATCATGGCAAGCTTTGCACCAGTCTGTTCCATCTGTCGCGGTGTGTGCCAGAGCCTGGGTCACCACAAATGTTTTCCCTGTACATTCTTTAATGTTGTCCATCCATCTTTTCCTCTGTCTACCGCTCCTTCTTTTCCCCTCCACAGTTCCTTGTAGAACGGTGTTTGCAAGGCCGCCGGATCTTGTTCCATGGCTGTACCATCTCAGCTTTCTTTTCTTCGCCGTTGTGAGAAGGTCTTCATGGGGGCCAATGTGGTGCTGGATAGTCTTGCGGACCTGCTCGTTTGCGATGTGGTCCAAGTATGAAATGCCCAAGATGTTGCGATAGCACCTCATTTCCAATGCCTGTATCTTCCTCTGTAGCTCTGCTGTGAGGGTCCGTGTCTCACATGCGTACAGGGAGATGGAGAATACCAACGCAATATATATGTACTTTGATAATAAATTTACTTTGAACTTTATTTTCAGCATCTGTCGGCTCTTCTGTCTTCATGACTCGGAGATTGGCCTCTTGAGTGTGCACAAAGTAAACATTAGCTGAATACCTCAGCTTAATTCCGGACAAGAGTTATCTTGGTTTTGAAATTGCTGTAAGATGAATAGTTTGCTACTTCTGAACTTAATACACAAAGATAACATATATATCAAAGTGGAGACATACTTTTACTTGAATTTAGGTTACTTTTCGGGTGGCTCCATAGTGTAGTGGTTAGTACAATGCTTTACAGCACCAGCTGTAAGATTGGGATTCAATTCCTGCCACTGTCTGTAAGGAGATTGTACGTCTCCCTGTGACCATGTGGTTTCCTCCCACATTCCCAAGGCATATGAGTTAAGGTTAGTAATTTGTGGGCGTTCTATGTTGGCACTGGAAGCATGACAACACTTACCCCCAACATATCTCAGACTGTGTTGACAGAAAACAAAGCATTTCACTGTATTTTTCAAAGTACTTGTGACAAATATACTAATCTAATCTTTTAAGGAATCTCCTTCAAAGGAATAGTTTCTAATTAGTTCTGAAGATTAGTTCCACTCCCATGGAAGGCTTAACAGAACCAAGGTACAGAATTGTGGTAAAGAAGAATTAGAGAAGCGTCAGGACGATGACTTAGTTTTGTTGATACTGATTTTTGCCACCCTGTTGTAGACCTGATAGTTAGGACCATGAACAAAACAAAAAAGCTTCTGCAGGTGCTAGAACTCTTGAGCAACACACACAAAGCTGGAAGCACTCAACAAATCAAGCAGCACCCATCATCTGCCAGCCCATATGCCTTTTCGCTCTCCCCACCTTGTTATTCTGGCTTCTGCCCCCTTCCTTTCCAATCGTGATGAAGGGTCTTGGCAAGAAACATTGACTGTTTATTCCTCTCAATAGATGCTATCCAGCCTGTTGAGTTCCTCCAGAATTTTGTGAGTGAGGACCACAGCCTGCATGCCATCATGAAACAGGGTCAAGACAGAGATGAATTTCTGTGGATGGGTCAATTTGAGAGAGTGCTTTACAGTCCCACACAGCCAATGATATTAAAGGATTAATGCAGTTGAGAAAGGCCAGTGATTGGCGAGTGACTTTTGCTGCTCTGTTGGATTAGACTGTAGAATTGTTATTTTCCTTGTAGTTTAACTTTCTTATGCTTGTTTGTATATTTATATAATCACCTATATACATGTCATGTGATATGTTGGCACGTGGCCAAGTGGTTAAGACATCGGTCTAGTGATCTGAAGGTCGCTCGTTCGAACCTCAACTGAGGCAGCGTGTTGTGTCCTTGAGCAAGGCACTTAACCACACATTTACCACAAGCTGTATCGGCCCTAGTGCCCTTCCCTTAGACAACATTGGTGGCGTGGAGAGGGGAGACTTGCAGCATGCTGGTCTTCCATACAACTTTGCCCAGTCCTGCACCCTGGAAACCTTCCAAGGCACAAATCCATGGTCTCACAAGACTAACGGATACCTGTATACGTGTGATTGCTCAGCAAGTTTCGAGTGGTTACAGTTATCTCTGTATTTTTCAGTTTCAGTGATGGGTGTTACATTACTTGGATGGGATTATCTTATTGGCTTTCAATGGGATGTGTGTTATCAATAGTCTGGTATAAGAAGACCAGACCACTTTTTTCTTTCTTTTGCCCCTAGGATCTCTTCCTTTGCTCTTTACTCTACTCTCTTTTCTTTTTCTGTTTTTGTCTCTCACCACACTTCCCTCTCGTTTCTTTTGTCCTTGTAGTGCTTAATAAAATTATCATAAGCATTTAAGTTTTATGCCTTGTTCTTAACTTCCGAAGAACCTTTGGCTTGCAAAAGCATCAGGATCCAACAGTTCTCTGCACATTTTGTGGCGTTGCTCGGCAATGAAGAATGCATCCATTGTGTTTCTAGATGCAGGAAGTCCACACTGTAGTTTGGGAACCAAGTTCTCAGGCAATGGTAAGAGGTTGTTGGGAAGGACGGTGGTGGTGACCTTCCCTCCCTCTAGACAATAACTGGTAGATCTCAAAATTGATGTTTTTTCTTGAAGATGGTCACAATTACAATTCTGAGTTCCCCTGGTATATCCTCCTTCTCATAGACAGATAATGGGTTTATGGTATCATGATTGCAGCTATTTAACACCGAGTTTTAGAACTTTAGCAGGGATTTCATCCATTTCTCAAGGCCTTGTTGTTCTTTTGATGTCCCTTTAGAACAGAGATGAGAAGGAATTTCTTCAGCCAGAAGGTTGCAAATCCATGTAACTCATTGCCTTTGACAGCTGTGGAGGCCAGGCGGCTGAATATATTTAAAGTAGAAGTTAACAGGTTCTTGGTTAGTCAGGGCATCTAAGGTTATTGGGAGAAGGCAGGGGAATGGGGTTGAGAAGAATAATGAATCAGCCATGATTGAATGGCGGAGCAGATCTGATGGGCTGAATGGCCTAATTCTGCCCTGCTCCTATGTCTTATCTTATTCTGAAGGGGATAGATATCCTGCCAAGTATGTATATCCCTAATGGCCCCACTGAACCCAATACTGTACTCCAATCATTATCACAAAGCCTTTTGTGGGAGTGTACATTACAGAACTTGGCTGCCTACATAATAATAGTAACTAAGTTATTTTGTCAATGGGTATAAAACTCTGGTATGAATAAATAATAAATCAGCTATGATGGAATGGCAGAGCAGACTCAGTAGGCTGAATGGCCTTATTCTGTTCCAGTGCCTTATGGTCTAATGGTTTTTAGTTGGGATTAAAGCCTATTCAAGTGACAGCAAGCCTGACCTGATAGACTGCTGTAGGATGGAGTCAAGGGCGCTCACATCAAGAACGCAGTCACGGATGAAGAGGACTTTGAAGTATTTCATCAAGCAAGTGGTGCCTGTCTCTCTATACTTGGTAAGTTCACCCTTATTCTTGGCTCTCAGTGAGGTAAGGGCTGTAGGTGGCCTTGACAGTGCAGACTTTAGTATAGAGAACTAGAAACGTACTAAAGTTATGAAATGAAATGTCTCACTTATTTCATTCTGAACAAACTTATAAACCTGTAACTAAAGGGTTCTGCCAAGATAATGGAGATAAGCCTTTTGTTGCAGTCAAACAGTGAAGCATTGATTGCAAAGTGCATTTGAATCTATTCCTGCATTGTCCTAGAATTGGGACAATTGTTCTACTGTAAACTCTTGCCTGTTTTTGACTGAATTAGTGCTGTTGGAACCCATTCTACTTGTAACTATTAACTGCTTTAAATGGAACCAACATCAATATCCCTTATTTCAGCTGAACTCAGATGGCAGAGATAAATGAATAAAATTTATGATTGGTATTCTAAGTTATTGTTGAGTCTAGTGATGACTAAAACTGTAAATATAGACAGAAGTACTGAAGCAAATTATTTCTTTGCAATAATTAAATCTATTTTAATTGGGGAGATCTCATTGAGACCTATTGAATATCAAACCTCGGCTTTGTAATGGACTATTGCTGTTGCCTACTCCAGCTGCAGTGTCTTTTGTAAAACTTCAGTTCTGAATGCGATTTGCTTACTTTTATTGTTTGCATGATTTTTTTTCTCTCTGTGTGCATTGAGTGTTTGACAGTCTTCTTTTTTAAATGGTTTTTGTTTAGGTTTCTTTGTTTTCTGGCTGTGTCTAAGCCATTGAGTAGAAGGGGACAAATCTCAAGGTTGCATAATGTATACATACTTAGATAATAAATGTACTTTGAACTTTGAACTTGAATATTGAAAGGCCTAGGTACAGTGGATGTGGAGAGGATGTTTCCTGTCTTAGGGGAGTCTAGCACAGCCTCAGAATACAAGGACGTCCCTTTAGAACAGAGATGAAGAGGAATTCCTATAGCCAGTGGGTGGTGATTCTGTGGAATTCATTGCCACAGATGGCTGTGGAGGCCAAGTTATTGAATATATTAATTAGTAAGGGCGTCAAAGGTTACGGGGAGAAGGCAGGAGAACGGGATTGAGAGGTACAATAATCAGCAGGATGGAATGGTAGAGTGAAATCGATGGGACAAATGGTCTAATTCTACTCCTATATCTTATGGTCTTATTTTTGCCATAGCATTCTTGATACGTTAACAAAAAAGCCCGTACAAATTATATAATCAGTAATGAAAATGGCAATAATCGGCTGATTTTCAACTTACTCAGGGTTTTGTCAATAACATTCTCGGCATCATTTAAACTGCATGTGCCCGTTTCTCCTTTGATTTGGGCAGGAGGTTAACTGCAACAATTGAGCATTCTAGAGCTACCTGGCCACATGGCAGTATGAAAGATTAACAATTAGGGTTATTTGTGAAACCCCTTTTTATTGGTCATCTCCAGAAATGCAGCTCGTTAGCCCCTCACTAGCAGCTGCTGAACTCTGCGGCGAGAAACCCACCTTTCTCAGGCTCCGTACGTCTAGGGTGTGTACGACTTTGATCCCATCAATTCCTGAGGTTGGGATGCCTTGCCCACCCAAACCCCGGCTTGTGTGAATGCTCTATGGTTCACTGCCCCCAGCAATTGCCTGTTGGCAAGAGCTAACAGATCGTACACTGCACAGAATAACATAGAATTATATTTAAGAATGTTAATGTAAGCAGTTAGTAAAGGGAAGAAAGAAAAAAACAAAAAGGGCCCATTATTCTTAAACAGTCAGGTGTGCACTTAAGTTGGAGCTCATCTTGAATTTGTCTGTCACTCACAAGCTGGACCCTCAGTCTGCGCGAAAGCACACACCACCTTCCGAATGTTGCTCGAAATCCATCTCAAGCGAGCAGGTCTCCCACGGGAGTTGGTCCCTCCTCCTTGAAGCCATTCATCTGCACGCAGCATCTTGTACAACAGGGACAGCATCCTCAGCCATCTTCCCTCTCGTTTGCTCCCAGCTCCCGCCAAACAAAAGACCTCAATCCACATTAGTGTCCCTCACAAAATGTCTCCGCTCAGCGTTCTCCAGAACCTTCTCCCAATTCCACCATCCTGAATGATAAAACAATATCAACTCCAATGGATGTCATCTCATTCAGATGCCTAACTTGCGTCTCCTGAAACAGATTCTTTATACCCAGTTGAAGGGAGGTCAGTGAACCGCTGGTGGGCAAAAAAAATGTTAAAGATAACATCAAAGTCAGCCTGAAGAAACTTTACAAACTGGGAAGAGAGTGCTCTCAATAAACAGACCTGGAGAACGTAATACTCAACTTGAATGATCATATGACTACTATAATTGGATGTACACGCAGTGGGCCACTTTATTAGGTACCTCCTGTACTTAAACGTACACGCAGTGGCCACTTTATTATGGTTCATTTTTGTCCACAGAAATGCCACTCACTGTATGTTTTTTTTGTTTCTTGCACAATCCTCTATAAGCTCTAGAGACTTATGCATGGAAAATCCCAGGAGATCCAACAGTTTCTGAGATACTCAAACCACCCCATATGGCACCAACAATCATTCCATGGTCAAAGTCACTTAGATCACATTTCTTCGCCAATCTGTTTGGTCTGGGCAACAGCTGAACCTCTTGACCATGTTTGTATGCATTTATGAGTTTTTATGAGTTGCTGCCACACGATTGGCTGATTAGATATTTGTATTAATGAGCAGGTGTACCTAATAAAGTAGCCACTAAGTGTAGTTCTTGAGCTATCGATACCTAACGAAAAGGATTTTTATAAAAAGATTTCTCATGCATCCAGAGGCTAGAAAAAGTTTAACTACATTAGAACAAACTTTGGCAATACCGAGTAAGGTCAGCAAACTTCTGACTCGAATTTGTGAATCAAATAGGTTTTTACAACAAGCTGACTGTTTCATGGTCACAGTTGCTGTGTGTAAGTGTAAAAGCTGATTTTCACACAGATGTGTCATGGCAAATATGGCAATCATTAGTTAATCTGTTCTGTGATGGATTTAGTTGTGGGCTACATACATACAATACATCCACCTGATCAAACAGAGGTAAGCTTATTTTAGGTTTGGATCAGAGACAAGGCATCTGTCACAATGCAACACTCTTTCACTGGAACACCGAAATGTGAAGTCTGGGGAAATCTCTGACAAGGCTTGATATTCCACTTAGTGCCAAGTTGGCACTGTCTCTTCTCCCATCATTAGCTGACCTTTTAGATTTGCCTCAAACTTATTTACCAAGAAGATAAAGGTAGAAATAGTACACTTCAACTTGCCGACAAAGGAAAATCTAGGCCGGTGCTATCTAAGTACCAGAAGCACAATTCTATGCAAAACTATATTTATGATACAAAATTCAGTGTTTTGGTATAATTTATCTCACTCCATCATATCTTCACAAATAGAAAATAAAAAAACACAGAACACTACAGCACAGGACAGGCCTTTCAGCCCACAGTGTTGTGCTGACCTTATAACCTACTCTACCCCTTCCTTCCTACATATCCCTCCATTTTTTGATCATCCAACACGTCCATGCGATCTGTGAAGCCTATTTATACTAATCCTGTTTGCATGCATTTGGCTCATAAATTCTCCATTTTGCCTTTCCGATTATACCAGTACCCAAGAAAAAACGTGGTAACCTGCCTCAGTGACTATCGTCGAGTAGCACTTACATATTCTGTGAAGTGCTTTGAGAGGTTGGTGATGAAACATATCAACTCCTGCCTGCGAAGTGACTTGGATCCGCTCCAATTTGCCTACCAGCACAACAGGTCAACAGCAAGTGCTATTTCATTGGCTCCTCACTCAACCCTGGACCATCTGGAAAGTGCACACAATGGGATATCCTTCATTGACTACAAATCAACCTTCAATACTATCATCCCCTCAAAACTAATCACTAAGCTTCAAGACCTTGGCCCCGATACTACCTTGTGCAATCGGATGCTGGATTTTCTCATTTGCAGACCACAATCAGTTCGGATTGGCAACAATATCTCCTGCCTAATTTCCATCAGCACAAGAGCACTACAAAGCTGTGTGTTTAACCCCTTGCTCTGCTCCCTTTACGCTTATGACTGTGATGCTAAACACAGATCCAATGCCATATTTAGATTTGCTAACAACACCACTGTTGTTGGTCCAATCAATGGTAGTGATGAATCAGCATACAGGAAGGAGATTGAAAATCTGTCTCATTGGTGCCTTAACAACAACTTCTCACCCAATGCCAGCTAGTCCAAGGAGCTGATTACTGACTACAGGAGGAGGAAACTGAAGATCCATGAGCCAGCACATATTAGGGGATCAGAGGTGGAGAGCATCAGAAACTTTAAACTCCTCAGTGTAATCATTTCAGAGGATCTTGTCCTGGGCCCTGCATGTAAGTGCCAATACAAAGAAAGTATGGCAGCACCTCTACTTTCTTAGAGGTTTATGCAGAATTCGGCATGAAAGCTAAAACTTTGACAAACTTCTATAGATGTGCGGTGGATGGTGTTTTGACTGGCTGTATCACAGCCTGGTATAGAAACACCAGTCCCCTTGAATGGAAAAGCCTAAAAAAGCAGTGGATGCAGCCCAGTCCATCACAAGTAAAGTCCTCCTCACCACTGAGCACATCCACATGAAACACTGTTGTAGGAAAGCAGCGTGCATCGTCAAGGACCCGCACCACCTAGGTTACACCCTCTTTTCACTGCTGCCATCAGGAAGAACATACAGGAGTCTCAAGACCCACACCATCAGCTTCAGGGACAGTTATTACCCCTCAACCATCAAGCTCTTGAAACAAAGGGGATAACTTCACTCAATGTCAGTCACCCCATCACTGAACTGTTCCCTCAACCACTTTGAAGGACTTGCATCTCATGTTCTCAATATTTATTGCTTATTTAGTTTTTGTCCTTTTTTTGTATTTTCACAGTTTGTTATCTTTTGCACATTGATGTTTGTCGGTCTTGTTGGGTGTGGTCTTTCATTGATTCTATTGTGTTACTTTACATTTACTGAGTGCACCCCTAAGAAAATGAATCTCAGGGTTGTATATGTACTTTGATAATGAATTTACATTGAACTTTCTAAATACCTGTACAAATGCCTGTTAAATGGTGAAATGTATCTGTTCTACTGTCTCGTTTTGTTTCAGACTGTGCGAAAATCTTGCCCCCTTTCAGTTCCTCCACTCCAACATTAGAGTCTGCTCTCTAATTCTAGACTGACAAATCCTAAGGAAGAGACCATCGAGCTTGATTATGCCCCTCATAATTTTATAAATGATAAGATTGGCCCTCAGACTCCGAGGTTCCACCGAAAGTGGATCCAATCTATTTTATCTCTCCTTATAACTACAGCCTTCCAATCCGGTCAGCACCCTGGTGAATCTCTTCTGCACGCTCTCTTTCACTACTGCATCCTACCTCTGACCAGAACTCAGAATCCGGCACATCTTCACCTTCTTATATGACATGATGGCATGAGATTTATTGTTCTGCAGCACAAAGACTTAACATTACCATAAATTACAAAATAAGTAGTGCAAAACATAAAGGAATAATGGTCTAGTGTTTGCAAACATTCAGAAATCTGACGGCAGAGGGGGGAAAGCTGTTTCTGAAATATTAGGTGTGGATTGTCAGACTTTTGTACCTCTGATGGCAGTAATAAGATGAGGGCATGTATCGGAGGGTGAGAGTGCTTCAAAGTCAAAGTAAATTTAATATCAAAGTTCACATGGGGCCAAGGTGCAAAGCACAGTACATATAGTCACACAAAGCACATAGTCTTAGGATCCAGCACATACAGTACTGTGCAAAAGCCTTAGGCATATATAGCTAGGGTGCCTGAGACTTTTGCACAGTACTGTATTTGTCAAGCTGGAGCGGAGACCAAGTTTGTAAATCTGGCAGAAGCAAAGGATGTTGGGAATTGCGAGGGTGGAGTGCTGCGGGAGGGGTGTGGGACTGGTGGCAGAGGAGCGCCAAGGGCAGCGGGGGTGGTGGTGCAGGTGTAGATACACCCAGCCCTGAGACTCCAGGCAAGGTCATTTGATTCCAAACAATTGGTTTATTGATCATTACAGAATATCTTTCTGGTGCTTCCTGCCTCCTCCCCTCTTTTTCCAACCATGATTCCTTTCTCCCTGCCCCCTTCCCACTCTCAGTCCACAATAGAGACCCATATCAGAATCGGGTTTATCATCACTCACATATGTCATGAATTTAGTTTTTTTTTACAGCAGTACAGTGCAATACATAAAATTACTACAGTACTGTGCAAAACTCTTAGGCACCATAGCTAATATATATGTGTCTAAGACTTTTACACTGTACTGTATATGTTATCATATACTACCTGGAGATTCAATTTCTTGCCGCATTTACAGGAAAATAAAGAAATACAATAAAATCAATGAAAAGTTATACATAAACAAAGACTGACAAGCAATGAATGTGCTAGAGAAGACAAATTGTGCAAATGGAAAACAATAAATAATACTGAGAACTTGAGTTGTAGAGTCCTTGAAAGTGAATCTGTAGATTGTAGAATCAGTTCAGAGTTGAGGTGAGTGAAGTTATCCACACCGGTTGCTGTAGGGTAATAACTGTTCTGGAACATGCTGGTGTGGGACCTAGGGCTCCTATACCTCCTGCCTAATGGTAATAGCAAGAAGAGAGCCTTGTACTTAATGGTGAATGCTGCACTCCTGAGGCACTGCTTCTGGAAGATGTCCTCAGTGGTGGGGGTGGTTGTCCCTGTGATGGAGCTGCTGAGTCTACGACACTCTGCAGCCTCGTGCAATCCTATTCTTTGAGGCCTCCATACCAGCATGTGATATAATCAATCAGCATGCGCCACACTGTTTATCTATAGACATTTGTATGAATCATTGGTGACATACCAAATCTCTTCAACCTCCAAACAAAGTAGGGCCACTGGCATGCCTTCTTCATGATTGTATCAATGTACTGGGCCCAGGACAGATTCTCCATGATGTTGAGATCCTCAAACTTAAAGCTGCTCACCATTTTCATCACAGACTCCTCTGTGACTAGTACATATTTTCCTGATTTCACTTTCCCGAATTCCTTGGTCCTGCTGACATTGAGTGCAAGATTGCCATTTGACACCACATAGCCAACTGTTCTAGTACGCCACATAAAAGTTGCTGGTGAACGCAGCAGGCCAGGCAGCATCTATAGGAAGAGGTACAGTCGACGTTTTGGCCCAAAACGTCAACTGTACCTCTTCCTATAGATGCTACCTGGCCTGCTGCGTTCACCAGCAACTTTTATGTGTGCTGCTTGAAATTCCAGCATCTGCAGATTTCCTCGTGTTTGTGTTCTAGTACGCCGCCTTGTTGCAATCTGAAATTCTGAAGATGATACATTTCACTGTATATTTTGGTGTACATATGACAAAGCTAATGTTTAAAAATCATTATTTTCTATTTTAGATATATATTACAAAATACAAGCTTCAGTCAAATTCACTTCACTCCTCTGGAAATCAAGGAATGCTTGACAGTACCGCCAGCAGCAAAAATAACAAGATTATGAGGGGTACCATCATCGTCGTCATTACTTGCCGTGTCAAATGGCGTGAGTGATCATGTTCTTCCACCTGCCTTTCATCTGATCATTGCTTGAGGGGAAGACCCCCCTTCATGCTGGTGTCAATACTCTTTTCTCTATCTATGACCATGATTGATCTTGGCAAGTTTTTGTAGAGAAGTGCTTTGCCATTGCTTCTTCTAGGCAGTGTCCTTACAAGATGGGTGACCCCGAGCCAGTATCAATACTCCTCAGAAATTGTCTGTCTGGTGTCAGTAATCCATTAACCAGGACTTATGATGTGCACCAGCTGCTCATACGACCATCCACCACCTGCTCCCTTGGCTTCACATTCCCCTAGTCGGGGGCGGGGGCGGGGAACACTAAACAGGTGCTACACCTTGCCCAAAGGTGACCTTCAGGCTAGCAGAGGGAAGGAGCGCCTTACACCTCCTTTGTTAGAGACGTACATCCACCCCACCACCCAATGAGTACAGACAGGGTAAAAGCAAGCAGGCTTTTTCCACTGAGGTTGAGAGAGAATAGAACTGGAGGTCATGGGTTAAGGGTGAAAGATGAAATGTTTAAGGGAAACATGAGGGAGAACTTCTTCACTCAGAGGGTGGTAAGAGTGAGGAACAAGCTGCTAGAGCAAGTAGTGGATGCAGGGTCAATTCCAACACTTTGGATAGGTACAGGATGGGAGGGGTATGGAGAGCTATGGTCCAGGTACAGATCAAAGAGACTCAGGAGATTACTAGATTAGTATGTACTAGACGGGCTGAAGGGCCTGTTTCTATGCTGTAGTGATCTCTGGCTCTATTAGACAACATTTTAGCTGCTGTACTGAGGTTCTGAACTCCAGAACCAGCTGCACTCCAGCCAAGCTGTTCCCGCACAGCAACAATGCTGGCATATACTCAACAATGTGGAAAATCATCCGGATGTGCTCTGCTTACAAAAATCATGGCAAAGACACAATTCAGCTAGTTTTTACGCAATCTGGTTACTCTTAGTAATCAACAAAGTGAGAGGCGTTGTTCAGGCAGTAGCTGCTGTTGCCGTTACTGTTGCTTGCGTTGTTCTGCTGAGCGTGGTGGGCATGCTACGTTGGCACCATGATGTGTGGCGACACTTGCCGCCTGCCCCCAGCACATCCTTAGGTCGTGTTGATTGCTAGCACGAATGACACATTTCACTGTATATTTCTATGTACGTGACAAATAAATAAATCTGAACCAGCATGTACTCTCCACTAACTTATTATCCAATGCCCATTCTGGGTTTCCTCAGAACAACTTCGCTCCAGATTATTGATTCAAACACACATTTTGGAAAGTTAAACTCGGGCAGGGCAGTGAAGGAAATGGCTGGCCGTGGGGAGCGTTGTTGATCAGAGAGACCTTATGGTGTATAGTTCCCTGAAAACGGCCACACACATACCCAGTGTGGTAAACAAGACTTAGGGTATGCCTATATAATATAATTAATATAATAATATATAAGAATTAATACAGTGGACTCCAGGTAATTGGGGCACATTGGGACCAGTACATTTTGGCACAATTAAGCAGCTGCCCCAATTAGCCGAACTTTCATGGAAATAGTTAAAAAGTATCAAAACTATTGTTTAACTGAGGCACAAATTATGTATTTAAATGAAATACAGAACAGATTAGAACAGTAACAATACTACTACAGTACTATAAAACAAAGAATTAGTCCCTAATAGTTATTGACAGAAGAATTCATGCCGAGTACACTGCCATGTTCATTTGATTGACTGGAAGTGAACAAAATCAGGCAGGAACTTAGCGCAAATAATGGTTTCGTACATACAATGCTTTCGATGACTGCATCCTCCAAACCTTCATTTTCACTGTACCTTCAATTTTTTCATAGTTCCTAACTTGTTGAGGTAGCAAAATCGTTTCATTTCACTCCAGACCATTTCAGGTATCTCTAAGGCTGATTGCAGAACAGTTCTGAGTTGTGTTACTGCTTATATCTTGCCAACTCTCAGTGACAAAAATCACTGCTTTTTGACACATGTAACTGACACTATTTAAAAACAGTCAATGAAAAACTACACACAGACGAAGACTGACAAACAACCTCGAGGAAATCTGCAGATGCTGGAATTTCAAGCAGCTTTTATGCTGCCTGGCCCGCTGCGTTCACCAGCAACTTTTATGTGCGTTGCTGACAAACAACCTATTTCTTATGACATGGAAGAGGTCATTTAGTGTATCAGGTCTATGCCATTGTCCTGTCCTTGTACTTCTTTTACCAAAGCCCTGCTAAAGATCAAATTCTGGATGACATTAAAGTGGATGGTAACAATTTTTTCTCTAGGGTAGTGAAGTCCAAGACTAGGGAACATAAATTAAGGCAGAGAGAGGAATGATTTAAGAGAGATAACCTTTTCGTACAGAAGTTGGTGATTATATGGAACAAGCTGCCAGAAAAAAAAACAATTGGGGTAGGCACAAGCATATCAATTAAAAAGCACTTGGATAAAGCAGGGTTGAGAGGGATATGGGCTGAATCGGGTAAATTATGAATTGCTGGGTGGGGACCATAGTTGGCGTGGACTCATTGGGCCTGTATCTGTACTGTATTGCTCTATGACTCTATTTTATCAATAAGTCATGAGAGGAGAAGAATTAACAGACGATAATATAAGCTTAAATAGTTGGGTTGCTAGGCGGCCCAGCTCGTTGGGCCAGAAGGGCCTGTTCTGTGCTGTATCTCTAAATAAAAAATAAAGTAATTAAATTTAAAAATATATTAATGGAAACTAAAATGCAACTTCATTGACATTGCTGGATAAACCAAACAGAGCGAAGATACTGAGAAGCTTTTATAACACTGTCCCTTAAAACCAATATTGTTTGGAGTCACAAGAGAAACATGGAACTTACATTGAATAACCCAAGCAAAGAATTAGTAACTTCTTTTATTCCCTGGTCTACAGTTCATAATGGAGGGCTGAATTTAATTTGACAATAGAAAGATCGACCAGGGAGTTATTGGATACACAGACTATAAATAATGTATTTGAAACTCTTTATCTCAGTGTAGTGAACAATATAGCTAATATACAGTACAAATAAATAAAACAGACTGATATACTAATGATACTGCAGGACCCTGCATAATGAAAGAGGAGCCATAGACTACTACAGCACGGACACAGGTCCTTCGGTCCATCTAATTGGTGCCAAACTGGTATTCTGACTAATTTTCTCTTTTCCTATATTGGTCCCAAGTTTTAGTTGTTGTTCCTTTTGCCTCTCCCAAGGGAGGGCCTAGCTGACAGGAATTGTCTGGTCAAATTGCCTGGTAAGCTTTTCATAATGCCTGCACCTCACCGTACACTTGCATTTGACAATAAGTTTGATTTGATGCTCAAAGTGTGGCGTTTGCACGGTTCTCCACCTAGCCTTTCTCTTCCCATCTCTCTCATATGTTGGGAATTTTTAAGATGACAAAACTTGGGCATTGTTCCGTGGAAAGCAGCAAATGAGTCGAGAATATATGGAAGTGATTATGCAGAGAAGGCAGTAGTTTGGAGTCATGAAAGGAAAGATGTAGGGTAGTTTACGCCTTTACTTCCTGAGAAAACTAAAGAAATTTGGCCTGTCCCCTAAAACCCTCACTAATTTTTATAGATGCACAGTAGAAAGCATTCTTCTAGGGTGCATCACAACCTGGTATGGAAGTTGTCCTGTCCAAGACTGGAAGAAGCTGCAGAAAATCATGAACACGGCGCAGCACATCACACAGACCAATCTTCTGTCCTTGGACTCACTTTACACCGCACGCTGTCGGAGCAGTGCTGCCAGGATAATCAAGGACACAACCCACCCAGCCAACACACTTTTCGTCCCTCTTCCCTCCAGGAGAAGGCTCAGGAGCTTGAAGACTCGTACGACCAGATTTGGGAACAGCTTCTTTCCAACTGTGATAAGACTGCTGAACGGATCCTGACCCGGATCTGGGCTGTACCCTCCAAATATCCGGACCTGCATCTCGTTTTTTTTGCACTACCTTACTTTCCATTTTTCTATTTCCTATTTATGCTTTGTAATTTAAATTTTTAATATTTACTAACGATTTGTACTCCAGGGACTGCGAAGCACAGAATCAAATATCGCTGTGATGATTGTACGTTCTAGTATCAATTGTTTGGCAACAATAAAGTATAAAGTAGTTTTGAAGAGATACTGGGCGGACTAATAATGAGAGTTCCTGGATGTGTCTACACAACAAGTACACCAGCAAGTAATAATCTATTGAAAAATATCCTTTAGCCCTGTTCTCTGTCTACATTTTTATAGATGCACCACAGAAAACATCCTATCTGGATGCTTGGTATGGCAACTCCGTTACAAGATCACAAATGGTAGTTGGCGACTTTAACCAGGCCTGTTTGAAGAAAACCCTGTCTAATTATCAACAGCACATAACCTGTTGCACCAGAGGTCCCAACACACTATACCACTGCTACACCACAATAAGGAATGCCTATTGTTACTTTCCTAGACCACATTTTGGCAAATCGGACCACTTGGCTGTACTCCTGCTACCTGCATACACACAGAGCCTAAAGAGCATGGCTCCAGAGGTTAAGACAACCTCTGATTGCGGAAGGCAGAGGAACGATTACAGGATTGCCTTGAGTCAGTGGACCGGGCCGTGGTTAAGAACTCATCTGAGGACCTGAATGACTTCACCAGCGTCATTACAGACTTTATTAAAAACAGCTGTGGATGAGTGTATCCCTATGAAATCATTCAGGGTTTTCTCCATTCAGAAGCCCTGGATGAACAGTGAAATCCAGGACCTGCTGAGAGACAGATCAGAGGCATTCAAGTCTGGAGATCCAGAGTCCTGCAAGAGCTGCAGGTATGATCTCTGGAAAGCCATCTCTCAGGCAAAGTGGAGATTCCAGACCAGACTGGAATCAATGAGAGATGCTCAACGGCTGTGTCAGGATTTGAATGCCATAACCTCCTACAAAGTTAAATCTTGCAACATAGGGGACAGCAGAGCTTCACTTCCAGATGAGCTCAATGCCGTCTCTGCTTGGTTTGACCACCAGAATGGGGGGGAACCATCGCACACCCCCATGTCTCCCGATGATTCTTTGGTCTCAGTATCTGAAGATGATGTGTGGGCTGCTTTCATGGGAATGAATCCAAGGAAGGCATCCAGTCTGGATGGAGTACCCGGCTGAGTATTGAAGGCCCGTGCTGACCAACTGGCTGGTGTATTTACAGATATCTTTAACCTCTACCCCTCACTCCAGCAGTGTTTGGTACCCACTGGCTTCAAGCAGGTTTCAATCGTGCCAGTGTCCAAGAAGAGCATGGTAACCTGTCTATATGACTATCGCCCAGTGGCACTTACATCCACAGTGATGAAATGTTTTGTGAGGCTGGTGTTGAGGTGTATCAGTCCCTGTCTGAGGGGCAGCTTGGATCCACTTCAATTCACCTACTGTAGCAATAGGTCTACAACAGATGCTATCTCATCGACACTTCAACACAACCCTAGAACATCTGGACAGCAAAGGTGCATACATCAGCATGCTCTTTTATTGATTACAGCTCGGCATTTAACACCATCATCCCCTCTAAACTACTCAGTAAACTCCAAGATCTGGGCTGCAATACCCCCTTGCGCAACTGGATCCTGGATCTCCTCAATTGTAGACCCAAGTCAGTTTGGATTGACACAAACATTTCCTCCACAGTCTCCATCAGCACAGGGGCATTCAGGGATCTGTGCTTAGCCCCCTGCCCTAGTTGCTTTACACCTATGACTGAGTGGTTAAGTACAGCTCCAACACCATATACAAGTTTGCAGATGACACCACTGTTGTGGGCCGTATCAAAGGTGGTGATGAATCAACATACAGAAGGGATATTGAAAATCTGGCTGAGTGGCGTAATAACAACAAACTCTCACTCAATGTCAATATACTTTATACTTTATTGTCACCAAACAATTGATACTAGAATGTACAATCATCACAGCGATATTTGATTCTGTGCTTCCCATTCTCTGAATTACAAATATCAAATATTAAAAATAGTAAAAATTAGTAAATATTAAAAATTTAAATTATAAATCATAAATAGAAAATAGAAAAATGGCAAGTATGGTATTTCAAAAAAACCAAGAGGCTGGTCCTGATATTTGAAGGGTACGGCCCAGATCTGGGTCAGGATCCGTTCACCAGTCTTATCACAGTTGGAAAGAAGCTGTTCCCAAATCTGGCCGTACGAGTCTTCAAGCTCCTGAGCCTTCTCCCGGAAGGAAGAGGGACGAAAAGTGTGTTGGCTGAGTGAGTCGTGTCCTTGATTATCCCGGCAGCACTGCTCCGACAGCGTGGCAGCACAAGACCATGGAACTGGTAGTAGACTTCAGGAGAGGGAAACCAGAGGTCCGTGAGCCAGTAATCATCGGAAGAGCAGAGGTGGAGAGGGACAGTATTTTAAATTTCTGGGTGTCTCTATCTCAGAGGACATATCCGGGGCCCATTATATAAATATAATTACAATGGAAGCATAACAGAGCCTCTGCATCCTCAGGAGTAGGTGGAGGTCTGGCACATCATCAAAAACCTTGGCAAACTTCGATAGATATGTGGTGGAAAGTGTGCTGAGTGGCTGCGCTACTGGTAATGGGAACACCAAAGCCTTTGAGTGAAAAACTCTACAAAAGGTAGTGGATTCGGCCCAATACATCACGGGTAAAACTCTCCCAACCATTGAGCACATCTACATGAAATGTTGCCGTAGAAAATCAGCATCCATCATCAAAGATCCCCACCACCCAGGCCATGCTCTTTTCTCACTGCTACCATCAGGTAGAAGGTACAGGTGCGTCAGGACTTGTACCACCTCAACCATCAGGCTCTTAAACTAAAGGGAATAACTACACTCATTTAAGGACTCTCTTATCATAGAAACATAGAAAATAGGTGCAGGAGTAGGCCATTCGGCCCTTCGAGCCAGCACTGCCAATCAGTATGATCATGGTGATCATCCAACTCAGCATGTTACTTCATGCTCGTTATTTATTGCTATTTATTTATTATCTGCACTTGCACAGTTTGTTTACAGTTAACAGTCCCTGATGTTTACAGTTTACAGATCCTGTTTACAGTTACTGTTCTATAGATTTGCCAAGTATGCCCGCAGAAAAAAGAACCTCAAGGTTATATGTGTTGACATGATTGTACTCTGGTATTAAATTTTACTGTGAACTTTGAAACTGCAGAGAGTTGTGGACACCTCTCAGCACATCATGGAACCCAGGCTCCTCCCCGCCGACAATGAATACACTTCTTGCGGCATTACTAAAGCAGCCTATGTAATCAAAGACCCCTCACATCCCAGATATTCTTTCTTTTCCCCCCTCCCATGGGGCAGAAGATATAAAAACCTGAATAAACATAACACCAGGCTCAAGGACAGTTTCTAGTGAAATGACTTCTTGCCCAATAACTTGGACTCTTGACCTCCCAATCTGCCTTGGCATGGCCTTGCCTTAAAGCCTACCTGCCCTGCATGTTCTCTGTAACTAACAGTACAGTCCTCACTCTGTTCTAGCTTTTCCCTTGTACTACCTCCACGTACTGAGCAAACGACCTGTATGGACGGTACGCAAAACTAAGTTTTCAGCATAGCTCGGTACATGCCAGAATAATAAACTAATTCCGAAATAATTTGAAGCAAAACTCGATTTAGTTACAATGAGGCATACAAGACTGCAGATGCTGGAATCTGGAGACAAACGCAAATTGCCGGAGGAGTTCAGCAGCATCTGCAGAGGGAATGGTGCATAGTTCCCTGAAGGTGGAATCTCATGTGGATAGGGTGGTGAAAAAAGCTTTTGGTATGCTGGCCTTTATTAATCAGAGCATTGAGTATAGGAGCTGGGATGTAATGTTGAAATTGTATAAGGCATTGGTAAGGCCAAATTTGGAGCATTGTGTACAGTTCTGGTCACCGAATTATAGGAAAGATGTCAACAAAATAGAGAGAGTACAGAGGGGATTTACTAAAATGTTGCCTGAGTTTCATCTGCTAAGTTACAGAGAAAGGTTGAACAAGTTAGTTCTTTATTCTTTGGAGCGTAGAAGGTTGAGGGGGGACTTGATAGAGGTGTTTAAAATTATGAGGGGGATTGATAGAGTTGACGTGGATAGGCTTTTTCCATTGAGAATGGGGGAGATTCAAACAACAGGACACGAGTTGAGAGTTAAAGGGTAAAAGTTTAGGGGTAACATGAGGGGGAACTTCTTTACTCAGAGAGTGGTAGCTGTGTGGAACAAGCTTCCAGCAGAAGTGGTTGAGGCAGGTTCGATGTTGTCGTTTAAAGTTAAATTGGATAGATATATGGACAGGAAAGGAATGGAGGGTTATGGGCTGAGTGCAGGTCGGTGGGACTAGGTGAGAGTAAGGGTTTGGCACGGACTAGAAGGGCCAAGATGGCATGTTTCCGTGCTGTAATTGTTATATGGTTATATATATGGAAATGGGCAGTCAACATTTCAAGTCGAGATCCTTTACCTGCAGCAGATCTCCAGTGACCAAATGTCCAGACTTGAAATATTCACTGTCCATTTCCTTCTACAGGGGCTACTGAGTTCCTCCAGCAGTTTTCTGATTTAGTTATACCCGGAAGGTGATGGATAACGAGAGCTAAAAATACCTATGGATGCCATCAGCAAAGACTAGGGTCATAACTATAGGAGCGATTTTGTCAATATTTCAGATACCCTAATAGAAAGGATTCAAGTGTCTACGGCAGTTAGATGAGTCAGCTCATGTACTGATGCTCATGTTGACACACAGTTGTCATAGCTACAGCACTACAGCAGACAGGCAGATTATCATGGAAAATAAGATATAAAACAAAACGAATTCAATAGGAACAGAACAGAAGTACTGAAGATATGCAGTGCAGTGCAGAAGTAGTAGCTTTGTGCTGTTTATGTTTTAACGTGTCGTAAAATGCTGAATGTCAATCTTCTGGAATATATCTTATTTGTGGTGCTATTACTTTATACGTTCTATGTGGGTGTTGTGCACCTTGGTCCAGAGGCATGTCGATTCGTCTGGCAGCATACATGTGTGCGGCTGAATGACCATAATCTTGAACTTGAATCTGAGGAAACAGTAATCTGTGGAGTTTGTGAAGGAAGTACAGAACCCAGGGCACAGGCTGAATGTGGAGATTAAGCATGAAGAGGAGGGAGTAACTGAAAGTAAATTTATTGTCGAAGTATGTATATGTCAGCATATAGTATACTTGAGGTACATTTTTTTGCAGGAATTCACAGAAAAATAAAGAAAAGCTATACATAAACACTTCCAAGAGGACCACAACCTTGTCATAGGGTTTGGAGGTTTGTGTCCTCAGTGACCCAGATTGTGATGCTGACTGGAGTTTCGGCTCCTGGTAGGGTCACCCATGCCAAACAGGTCAAAGGGTAGAGGCCGACAACCCTGACTGTTTGTAGAAACAGCAATGAAGAATCCTTCTACGTCTGGGTGCGAAAGTATTCCTGAGTCTCCACCCAGGACTTGCATGGCTGACAGTAGAGAAAACCGAGCTACTGGCGCGATAAAGTAAGTCCTGAACACCGCCAGAGATGGCGACCTTCGTCACTGCCCTAAACGCCAGCAGCGTAACAAGCAGTAAGTACGTAAGTGTTCACAAACAAAGGCTAACAAGCAACCAATGTGCAAAGGAAAACAAACTATGCAAATAAAAAAAATAATATAAGAACATGGAAGACAGGTTGAGCACAGGAATGGGGGAAGCAAGAAATTGGATGTGCAAGCTAGGCTAGGAGGTAAAGGCTGATGAGGAAATAGCTGATTCATCAGAGGGTGAGTTGAGTGTGGGGGTGGTTTGTGTCAGCTGGCTGGATATTGGCACCTCCAGTGGAGATTTTGAGAGTGTTCTCAGCTTAGAATGTCAGTGGGTCGGTGAGCTCAGTGGTGTCAATGACAGGGGTCTGTAGGTGAGCTATGAGCAGGGAATCAATGTCAGGGATAAAAGGCGGCCAACATAGGTTTGGGGCCAAGGCAAATGGAGAGATGGGTCTTGGTTATTTGGCGGGGTCAATTGTCGGGGGTTAATGCATCAGCATTGGTGCAGAATGGGCATATAGGTGGCACAGGGTAGGAAGCGAGCAATGTGACTTATCTAGGCACAGCTGTTTTATCTTGCTAGTTCTTATGTTATATGAGTTGTTTCTGGAATGAAATTGACAGTTCTTTGGACATCATAGCCAGAAGCACTTGACTGAATTTCTGAAGTGAAGCAGTGCAGAAGAAATGGTCATCATCACCTTTCAGTCCAGGTAAGGTCCACTTAATTTCAGTTGAATCGCTCAGCTCCCTATCAGGAGCTAGAGAGCTTAGTGATATCAAGAGATAGAGAGCTTAGTAACATGGTGTCATGGCAGCAACCTAACCCTCAATATCCAACAAAACAAAAGAGCTGGTCCTTAACTTCAGAAAAGGGCAGGGGCAGGGCACATGCTACTGTCTATATCAACAATGTAGTGGTTGAGAGGTTTGAGAGCTTTGTGTTCCTAGAGATGAACATTACCAGTCTTCTGTTTGAGTCCAACCAGGTTGACGTCACGGACGAGAATGCTCACCAGCTTCCTCAGGAGGCTAAAGAAATTTGGCATGCCCCCATTCAACCTCACCAATTTTTACTAATGCACCGCAGAAAGCATTCTGTCTGGAACGCTTTCTTTGGTAACTGGTATGGCAACTACTCTCCGCGTGACTGCAAAAAACTGCAGTTGTAGAAACAGCTCAGCACATCATGGAAACCAGCCTCCCCTCTGTCTACACTTCTCACTGCCTCAGTAAAGCAGCCAGCATAATCAAAGACCCCACCGACATCGGACATTCTCTCTATTCCCCTCTCTCATCAAGCAGAAGATACAAAAGCCTAAAAGCAGGTACCACCAGGCTCACCAGGATAGACAGCTACCAGACCCTCGAACGGACTTTTTGTATGATGAGATGGACTATTGACCTCACAACCTAGCTTGTTATGAACTTGTATTTTAGTGTTCACCCGTACAACCTCCGAGGCTTTTATATACACAGTGTCATATACAGCTAGCTTAACTTCAGTGGTAGGAAAGATGCTAAAATACTTTTTTATTGAGATAAAGCATGGAATAGGCTCTTCGAACCATGCCACCCAGCAATCCCCTGATTTAATCCTAGCCTAATCATGGGACAATTTACAATGACTAGTTAACCTACTAACCGGTATGTCCTTGGAAATCGGAGGAAACCCATGTGGTCACGGAGAGAAAGTACAATCTCCTTACAGGCAGTGACGGGAATTGAACCCAGGACGCTGGTACAGTAAAGCGCTGTGCTAACCACTACATTACCCTGCTGCCCTAATTCTCTGAAAGATGAAATTTCTAAAATGGGTACAAACTCCTTACAGGCAATGGCAGGAATCGAACCCATGTCACAGGTACTGTAAAGAACTGTGCTAACAACTGTGCTACCGTGCCGCCCCAAGTAATATCAAGTAATAAAAAGCAATTCTTATAAAGGAATAAAAATACAAAATGCTGGAGTACAGATCTGGCAATATGTGTGGAGAGAGAAGCAGAACTTATGGTTATTTAACTAATTTTATATTAAAAAATAACAGGCTAGATTGGGGCAATGTAACAAGCATAGAATTAAAAGACCATAGAAGATGTTGTGGCTGTGTGTCAGGGAGTTTGGAGGTACGGTTAAGGAATGAAAAAAAAAGATTGGATTTCAGTTAAGTTTAGTGAGCTGGCAACAACATACAACAAAGTTCAATTGTGTCAGAACCAGGTTCCCCTTCACTAGGAGGTGAGTCTCCAACAGTGGCCATATACAGATGCAGGTACAACTATGCTTGGAGGAGAAAACAGTGGTTCACCAACAGACAATAGTGTTGACCTAGATACAGATTAAGTCCATTTGCTATAAGGATCACCTGATCTATTGTTACCTTATCTTACTGAACAGAAAAACAATAATACATCCACAGCACACTCAAAGCGCTGGAGGAACTCAGCAAGCCAGGCAGCATCTTTGGAAAAGTGTACAGTCGACATTTCAGGCCACAACCCTTCATGCAAAATACTTCAGAATCAGAATCAGGTTTATTATCACCGGCATGTGACGTGAAATTTGTTAACTTAGCAGCAGTTCAATGCAATACATAAAATAGAAGAAAAAGATAAAATAATAATAATAAATTAGTAAATCTTATTCAGTATACTTTATACAGTATATGTATATTGAATAGATTAAAAATGGTGCAAAAAACAGAAAATACTATATATTTTTTAAAAAGTGAGGTAGTGTCCAAAGGTTCACTGTCCATTTAGGAATCGGTTGACAGAGGGGAAGTACATCTGCATTTCACTCCATTGGGTTTAAGACAGACAGCAATCATGCCAAAAGCATGCATTAATACTCAAAACTAAAAGACAAGTATAGTATATTTTTTGCATGCATCTTCATTTGGCAGTTCAATGTCAGACTTTCCAAACCAGTGGCTAAGTTTTCAAAAACAGGAAAACCAGGTGGGAATGTGGCCTTGAACAGAAACTGCTGGAGATACTCATGTTTCTAGGACCTGAAACATAACTCTTGTTTCTCTTCCTGCAGATACTGCCTGACCTTCTGAGTGTTCCCAGCGTTTTCTGTTTTTATTTCAAGTTTCCAGCTTCTGCAATATTTAACACCCTATTTCCTAAAGAAACTACTTTGGTCTATCTACAAACTCCAAAGATTAAAAAGACCAATCTAACATTGGCATCTGCTGAAACCTGTCCCCATAGCCAACTACTTCTTTGACCTCTAACAAATTTTTTTTAAAACATTTATTTTAGCGATACAGCAGTGTAGGCCCTTCCAGCCCTTCGAGCCACGCCTCCCCAGTAACACCCAACAAACCCAATTATCCCTAACCTAATCACAGGTTAATTTATAACAACCAGTTAACCTACCCAGTACATCTCTGGAATGTGGGAGAAAACCAGAGGATCCGGAGAAAACCAACACATTCCACTGGGAAAATGTACAGAGACTCCTTACAGAACAGCACCAGAATTGAACTCCAAGCTCCCCAAGGGTGCCGCGCTAATCACTATGCTACCGTGGTCCCCATTGCACGCCCCATCATTCACAATTACAAACAAGAGAAAATATGCAGATGCTGGAAATCCAAGCAACACACACAAAATGCCGGAGCAAGCCAGGCAGCATCCATGGAAAAGAGAATACGCTCGACGTTTCGGGCTAAGTCCCTTCAGCCGGACTGCTCCTTTCAACTGACTTCTTTTTTCCAAACTTGTCCCCTCCCCCGGTCACACCTATCTTTCCTCTCATTCCAACCTCAACCTCCCGATCGTACCCCTTTTCCCAGTTGCCCCCACCCCAAATATACATCCAGTAGCCACTTTATTAGTTAATTCCTGTATTTAAAGTGGCCACTGAGTGGTTCTTGAGTCTTCTGCTGCTGTAGCCCATTCAAGGTTCAACAGGTTGTGCATTCAGAGTTGCTCCTCTGCACATCACTGTTGTAAGACAGGGTTATTTACTGTTACCTTCCTGTCAGTTTGAACTACTCTAGCCATTCTCCTCTGACGCCCTCTCATTAAAAAGGCATTTTCACACACAGAACCAATGCTTACTGTATGTGATTTTTTTTTGCTCCATTTTCTGTAAACACTAGTAACTGTTGTGCATGAAAACCCCAGGTGATCAGCAGTTTCTGAGATACTCCAGCCACCCCATCTGGCACCAACAGTTACTCCATGGTCAACGTCACTGAGATTGCATTTCTTCCCCATTTCTGATGTTTGGTTTGAACAACAACTGAACCTCTTGACCATGTCTACATGCTTTAACGCATTGAGTTGCTATCACAAGATTGGCTGATTTGATAATTACATTACCGAGCAGGTGTACTGGTTCACCTAATATAGTGGCCTCTGAGTGCATATGTGGAAGAGGCTCTGTTGTAGTGGTACCTTGACTAAAGCTTCTGAAACTCTTGATCATGTCTTCATGCTTTGATGCACTGAGATGCTGCCACATGATTGGCTGATTAGATATTTACATTAACGAGGTGTCCAGCTGTACCTAATAAAGTGGCCACTGAGTGTACTCCCAGTTTTCTGACCATGTCTCTGTTTCCCACTCACCACTTCTTCTCCCATCATTCCGGAAGAATAATCTAGTAACATTTTAACAAGTTTAAAGTGAAAATTTTGGACGACCTCTGCAACTGTGCCCACCTCTTCATTCTCCTTCCAAACTAATATAAATTTCTTACCATGTTAAGCCTTTCTGCAGATAAACCACAATGATTCCAAGCAGTATCATTGCCAGGATGTTATAAAAAGAAAGAAAGGCAGTTTCTTATTTGTCCCTTGAAAGGCAGCAGCAATTTTCAAATCCACTCAAAGACTTATATGGCCTTCACAACAATTCATTTATTGTGACACTGCTTAAAAACTGAGGAGGTGGAGAAGTTAAAATTGGTTTGTGTGGGTGCAGTGACATCATTAAATGGTGATGTCACCTTGGCTTGCATCAGTGCTCTGTGACTGTAGCAAGCGGAGCCTTAATCCTTCATGATAATGTAGTGGGAGCATTACTGTTGATTCAACCATGAATTCTAAATTGTAACAAAAGCAGATTATGTATATTTAGAGTGAAACAATATATGCTGAACTTTGGTATAAATAGATTAATAAACGAATATATTTACCTCAAGGAGAAATTCAAATAGATGCAAAGAGTAAGTTATTGGCATCAACAGATGCCAAAAGCATTTCTGTCTCATAAGCAGAGGTGAAATTGTGTATGTACAATATTTCATTTAGTTGAAAGATATACAGGCTCTACATTAAATAGAGTGTGTGCATATTAAATCTTTTTTTTATTGAGGAATGAAGATGATTTCTCTTAGGCACGACGTAATTGTAAAACATCCTTGCTTTGAATTCCTGAACAGAAGCAAATCTGTTTCACAATCTGAAGAGCAAAATACAACTACTGTAAATCAGGTACAATGGGACTGCACCCCATTTTCATTTGAAGGGGGAAATGAGTTCAGCTTCCTTCTGGACAGGACTGACCTCAAGTGATGTTTCAATTATTTGTTGCCCTAAGGAGAATCAATCAAGTGAGCCTCCTAAGGGACAGTCTGTCTCTCCATTCAAATCTACTACCATCATCACCCTCTAGGAACATTCCTTGACCTCTGAGACTTTGAAAACATTTGCCCAAAATCCATTCCATCCACACTCAGTGGCCACTTTATTAGGTACACCTATACACCTTCTGACCCTGCTTCTGTTCTGTAGTACTCTATGACTCTTTGAAGACACTTCAACATCTACCACGTCAACATATAACAGAAGTTTCAGTAGGTACTTTGATGGAAGGCTATGGTCTGGGTGCATGTAGATGGGACTAGGCAGGAGACCAGTTCAGCATGGACTAATAGACCTGTTTCTGTGCTGCAGTACAGTATGACTCTATAAAGACACCACAACATTTACCATGTCACCATATCATAGAACTATCATGGCACATGGATGGGAGGCTATGAAGGGCTATGGTCCCAATGCAGGTAGACAGGACGAGGCAGAAGACCAGATTTGTACCTGTAACTGTGTTGTATTACTCCATGACTCTATGAAGACACTTTGACATCTACCCTATCAAACTTCCCTAGCATCTTATATACTTAAATAAGGTCACCCTCGTTATTCCACACTTCATGGAATGAAGACCTAAACACCTATCTTCTCTTACATTGATTCTCTTAACACCTGAAAGCCAGGAGTCAAAGATTGTTTTGGAACTGTTTAGCAGATGTCTTTTAGTGGAAGTGAGTGGATGCATATTGTCGCAACTCTATGACTGCCCAAGTTATTAACTTGAGAAAGTCTGAAGATGCTGGAAATCCAAAGCAACGCACACAAAATGCCAGGGGATCTTGGCAGGTCAGGCAGCATCTATGGAAAAGAATAAACAGTCAACATTCCAGGTCGAGACCCTTCATCAGGACTGGAAAGGAAGGGGGCAGATGCCAGAATAAAAAGCTGGGGGGGGGGTAGGAGGATAGTTAGAAGGTGATAGATGGAGCCAGGTGGGGAGCAAAGGTAAAGGACTGAAGAGGAAGCAATCTGAGAGGAGAGAATAGTGGACAGTAGGAGAAAGAGAAGGAGGAGGTGACCCCAGGGGGAGGTGATAAGTAGGTGAGAAGAGGTAAGAGGCCAGACTGGGGAAAAGAAGAGGGGAAGGGAAGGGAATTATTTTTTTACTGGAAGGAGAAATCGATACTCATGCCATCAGGTTGAAGGCAACCTAGATGGAGTATAGGGTGGCCTCATCTTGGCACAAGAGGCCTTGGACTGACATGTCAGAATGGAAATGGGAATTAAAGTGTCTAACCACCAGGACATTTCGCTTTTGGCAGATGGAGCAAAGTTACTCAACAAAGCAGTCCCCCAGTCTATGATGGGTCCCACCAGTGTACAGGAGGCCACATCGGGAGCACCAGACACAATAGACAACCGCAGCAGATTCACAGGTGAAGTGTTGCCTCACCTGGAAGGACTGTTTGTGGCCCTGAATGGAGATGAGAGAGGAGGTGAATGGGCAGGTGTAGCACTTTGGCTACTTGGAGGAAGGGAGATTAATGGGGAGGGATAAATGGACAAAGGAATTGTGGAGGAAGGCGGGTGGGGGGAATAGGTAAAAATATGTTTCATGGTAGGACCCCTTTGGAGATGGCAGAAGTCGTGGAGGATGATACATTGGATGCGGAGGCTCATGGGGTGGTAGGTAAGGACAAGAGGAACTCTGTCACTGTTAAGGCAGCAGGAGGATGGGGTGAGAGTTAGTTCAGGAAATAGAAGAGATGCAGGTGAGGGCCACATCAGTGGTGGAGGAAGGGACACCCCAATCTTTGAGGGAGGACATCTCTGATGTCCTGGAAAGGAAAGCAGCATCAGGAATGGAAGGAGATGAAGGAACTGAGAAAACGGAGTAGCATTTTTACAGGATACGGGTGGGAAGATGTTTCGTCAAGATTACTGTTGGGATCGATAGGTTTATAAAAGATGTTGGTCGATAGTTGATTTCCAGAGATGGAGACAAGCTGATCAAGTGCAGAGAGGGACAAGTGAGTACTTAAAGGCAGGGTAAAAGTTAGAGGAAACATTATTGTTGTGTGGGTTACATCCCTGTCAAATACTCTACAAGTCTCTCTCCTCCTCACACACCTTCCCCACTCATCTTCTTTCCTCCTCACCTGGCTTCTTCTATTACCTGCCAGCTTGAACTCCTTCCCTTCCCTTCCTCTCCCTACCCTTTTCATCCTGGCTTCTTACCCTACTACCCCTTCTTTTCCCTACCTGGCCCACAATGTCAACTGTTCATTCTTCTCCATATATTCTGCCTGACCTGCTGAGTTCCTCCAGCATTTTGGGGGTGTTTGTCTCTATAAGGCTCTGCAGTGAACTCCATCCCTTCCTGGTACATGACAACAGTACTCACCCAATGGTCTCTGGTTTTGTTTGAAACCATATCTCAGTCCATGAACTCTGGAGTGAGGGGAGTTCTCTTCTACTGAGCTTCTAACCTCTCCTGTGAGATCACACATCTCTGACACCAAGAAAATAATGAATGAAGGAGCATTGCTCTTGTAAGGGCATTACAAGGATAGATTGAATGGGTAGTGAGTAATTAAATGTTTGTTGCAGTACTAAGAAACACTGGGATTGAAGAGGAAGCATATTGTAATTGTTACCACAGCTATAATTGTTGCTGTTTCCTCCACTCTACCTGTCCATTCCAAGGACATGCAAGTTTGATATTTGCTACCTATTCTTTTCCTTTCCAATATGAGCTCAGATGTAGGGGAGCCTTAAAGGTCATTTAGGATAGATATATACTTTATTGATCCCAAAGGAAATTACAGTTTCACAGTAGTATTACAAGTGCACAAATATATATATTAGAAAAGAAGTAGAAAGAATAAAAAATAAGTTACCACAAGCTGTCTAACAGGAGGGAGTGTCATCACTTACCCAGCTATCGGTTGACTCATTATAGAGCCTAATGGCCGAGGGTAAGAATGACCTCATATGGCACTCTTTGGAATGGCGCAGTTGTCTTAGTCTATTGCTAAAAGTGCTCCTCTGTTCAGCCAAGGTGGCATACAGAGGGTGAGAAATGTTGTCCAGAATTGCCAGGATTATTCGTAGGGTCCTTTGCTCTACCACAGCCTCCAGTGTGTCCAGTTCGACTCCTATACAGAGCCAGCATTTCTGATCAGTTTATTGAGCCTGTTGGCATCACCCATGTTGATGCCATTGCCCCAGCACACCACCACATAGAAGATTGTACTGGCGAAAACAGCCTAGTAGAACATGTGAAGGAGACCTGCATAATCCAAAGGACCTCAGTCTCCTCAGGAGACACTGGGCCTTCTTGTACACATCCTCCGTGTTGGTGCTTCAGTCAAGTCTGTCATCCAGGTGCACCCCCAGGTACTTGTAGGTCCTCACCACATCCACGTCCTCACCATCAATTGTAACAGGGAGCAGTGTAGTCTTAGTATTCCTAAAGTCAGTTCACATGTATAATTGTTGCTTTTCTTAAAACAAGTTGATTTTTAAATAATCAAAGATTCTTGAAATCCAGAGTAACACACACAAAATGCTTGGGGAACTTCTCTGGATCGTTTGGCTATCCATACTCCAAGTTGGCGGATAACCGCCAGAGGAGGTGGTGGAATCACTGTGTTTAAGAAACAGTTCAGCAGCACTTGACGGGCAAAATATCTAACAATATGAACCTAATGTGGGAAAATGGGTTTAGTGTAAATGAGCATGGATGGGTTTGTGCTTTTTTTATGCTGGAAGAACTCAGCGGGCTGGACAGCACCTATGGAGAGCAATAAATAGTCAATATTTCAGGCCGAGACCCTTCATCAAGATGACAAAGGAAGGGGCAAGAAGCAAAGATAAGAAGTTGAGGAAAGAGGGAGAAGGTGTACAAGTTGGTAGGTGAAAGGTGAAACCAGGTGTGTGGGGGGGAGGGAGGTAATGAAGTGGAATGCCGAGAGGTGATAGACGGAAAGGATGAAGGGCCGGAGAAGAAGGAATCTGACAGGAGAGGAGAGTGGACCATGGGAGAAATGGAAGGAGGAAGGGTCCCATTGATAAGTGATGGGCAGGCAAGAAGGGGTAAAAAGGGAGCCTGAATGGGGAATGGAAAAGAGGGGAGGAGGAGAAATTACCAGAAGTCGGAAAAATCAATGTTCATACCTCAGCTGGGAGGCCACCCAGACAGAATACTCCAACTTAGATAGTGACAATTTAGGAAATGTTAATATTAAGAAAGGTACGAGTGCTTGTGCATAGTTCCCTGCAGGAAACAAAAACAAAAGTGTGTTAGACCATAAGCAGAATTAGGTAATTTGGCCCTTTTTGAATCTGCTGTGCCATTCAATCACGTCTGAGTTTTTTTTAACCCCATTCTCCTCTTATCTTAGACCACCCCCCCCCCCCGCCCTTATCAATCAATAGTCTTATCAATCTTTGCCTTAAGGAGTTCGGCCGCTCTCCCCGTGACCGCGCGGGTTCTGCCAAGTCACCCCACATTCCACAGCGGACTCAATGGGTGTAATGCGGCTGTATCTCTAAATAAATACAGTGACTCCTCAGCCCTCTGTGGCAATGATTTCCAACAGACTCCACCAGGTTCCTCACCAATTTTGCTACTGTACTGACAACGTTTGGGGAAAGTCTGCCCTTCCAAACCTTCAACCTATGTTATCTTCCCCCACCAGTTTCTTTAAACGCACAAATTACCTAATTTAAGGACGCGCTGAGACTGAGCAGGATTTGAAAGCACACGCTGATTTTGTTTTTATTATGACTGCAACATGATTCAGTTATTTTCTCCGGCAGAATCGGGATAAGCTTTGTTTTTTTTCGGTTGGCGCAGACATCTTGTTGATACTGTCTACATGATTGCCGCCAGAGTCCGGAGTTCCAACGAATACAAGATTCCACAAAAGGCGAACTTGCTAAATTTTACCTTGTTTTTTTTTCTTGTACATACCAAGCTTCCTCCTGGGATCTCTATTTAATGAAGGTGTGGGTGGCGCTCAGATGGGGCGCTGAGTCATGGGCTGGCAGGGAGGTGTGGGTGAATCCATTTATTCGCGGCTCCGCACTGTTAACCATGAAGAGCTCCATGTAAGAACAGCCCGGACGTCCGTGCCCCGAGTAATACTCCTCCTCCTCCTCCTCCAAGGAGCTGCTTCCATCACTGTGAAACATCCCCTAATCTCCCACCTTTTCCATTCCTCTCCTCGCTCGGCAGATTGAGACCCTCGGCGGCTGTCATTTTGCAGGCTGGGGTGTTTAATCTGCACCGGTTCGTGAACTAATTGCGGGCGGACTTCACATTCGGCGGATGTACAGAGCAGACTCGGCGTTGGTTGTACTTTCCCCCCATCAACCCGCTTGATCACGTCTACGCCGTAGTCCCCAGCACCCCCGCTTCAGGCCCTGCAGAATGGGCAGCCCTCCTTCATCACGATACAGTACCAAGTGGCGTTTTACTAGGCACGCGTGACTCCAAATTAAACTATATCGAGAGTATGCGAATATCAGGAATCTAAAGTGGAAAAAATGCAACTCGATCCAAATTTCCTGACTGGAGGCACCTCCACACCCCAAGGAGCTATTAATCATACGCTCAAAATCAGACTGAGGTTTATTAGCTTGGTTATGACAGGGCTGCCCTCAGACACGGGTTGAAGGAAAGTGGGGCTGCCTGGGCAGAAGTGAGGAGCAGGTCAGAGGGAAGATGACCTGTCTATCATTTTCGCCTTCTTCCCGCCTTCCCTTCCTTTATTCCACAGTCCTCTGACCTCTCCTATCAGATTTCTTCAGCCCATCATTGCCTCTCCCAAATTCTCACGTTCCATTTTCTCCCCTCTTCCACCATCTCCAACTATCCACTGCCAATTCCTTCTCCTCAGCCCCCTCCCTCCCCTATTCTGTACTGTATCCTCTTCATTTTAAGTCCTGATGAAGGGTCTAGGGCTGAAATGTTGAATGCCCAATTCCCTCCATAGCTGGTGCCTCACCAGCTAAGTTCCTCCAGCATTTGGTGTGTGTTGATCCAGATTTTCCCTCGTGTCTAAGCCTGTCCATGTATGTGTCAACACCACCTCAGTATTCCTCTTTTGCACCATTTATTACGACCTATAGTAATTTGATATGTATTTCACTTTCCTACTGCCACACATCAACAAATTTCACAACATATGTCTGTGATTCTAATTAGTTAGGCAGAGTGATGATAAGTAGAAATATTCCCCATTCAATGAAGACCTGCTGACCATCCTGCAGAAAGTAACTTACATTAATTTATCCCATATAATTTACTTACTTCTATCCTCCACTCACTTCATGTTCTGGGACACATCCTGATTTATTCTAAGGTGCTATAGTTACAGTTTCCATTGCTCACGAGAGCCATAAGATCATATGACATAGGAGCAGAGTTAGGCCATTTGGCCCATTGAGTCTGCTCCACCATTTCATCATGGCTGATCCTTTTTCCTTCTTTGCCCCAATTTCCCCGTATCCCTTCATGCCCTGACTAATCAAGAATCAATCAACCTCTGCCTTAAATGTACCCAATGACTTGGGCTCCAGAGCTGCCTGTGGCAACTAGTTCCACCAATTCACCAACCTCTGGCTAAAGAAATTCCCCCTCGTCTCTGTTCTAGATGGACATACCTCAATTCTGAGGCTGTATCCTCTTGTCTTAGACTCTCCCATCATAGGAAACATACTCTCCACATCCACTCTATCGAGGCCTTTTAACATTCGATAGGTTTCAGTCAGATCACCCTGTCATTCTTCTGAGTTCCAGTGAATAAAGGCCCATCAAACACTATTCATATGACAAGCATTTCAATCCCAGAATATTTTTTGTGAGTACTGCAGCACAAAAACAAACCCTTTGCCCAACTAGTCCTGCTAACCTGGTCTCTGACTTATCCTACCTAGAAGTAGTGCAATCATTCAAGTCAAGTACAATATTGTCCTAGGGAAGTGGTTCTTTTATGCCATGGACCAATACCATTAAGCAAGGGGTCTGTGGACCTCAGGTTTGGAACCCCAGTCCTAGGGGGTTGTCATCGTTATGTAAGGGTGGGTTCCCTTCATGGAGAATGCCTGCTCGTGACATTGTTTAATGTGATGAGGCTGATGATGGGCAGCCACCACAAGGTCATTGGCAGATCGAGGTCAGGATGGAAAGCAAGACAACTGGGGACCCATCACTGCTACAGCTTCCTCCGTCTTTACTGCTGTTGTGATGTGTCATCATCTTCCGCCAGCTCTACTGTAGAGCTTTTGGTGGAATGGCTCTTTGGAACGTCCCAGTTGACCCCAATACCAGGAGCTAAGGGCCAGATGGCTAAACTCCAGGCGGCATCAATTTCAGGATCTCAGGAGTTCACAGGTCTCACCACCATGACAAAGTGATGATCGTCAAAGTAGGTCCATCTACTTGTACCTGGACTATAGTCCCCCGTACCCATGTACCTATACAATCTTCCCTTAAATGTTACATTCATTGTTTTGTGAATAATTAGATTTTGATTAAAAGTAGACTGCTGTGAATTAATACCAGTTCCCTGAAGTACTGGTCCAAATCAGACTGGATCCAGCATATCTGTGATCCCTGCCCGCCTGCACATATTTGGACCGGATTCAGAGAGCTAATTGAGCAGATGGACTCCACTTGCGCAGTGACTGGCAAGCCCTGAGAGATGAGTAAGGCCCAGGTAGCACATTGGTAAGTCTCTGTGCCCAGAAAACTTCAATAACTTTCAGATGTGCGGCACAGCACTTTCAAGGACTCAATAACTCATGTTATTTATTGTTGTTATGAGCACAATTTGCCTTCTTTTGCACATTGGTTGTTTGTCAGTCTTTGTCCACGCACCCACCACTCTCTGTGTGAAAAACTTACCCCTGACATCCCCTCGGTACCTATTTCCAAGCACCTTAAAACTCTGCTCCCTCATGTTCGCCATTTCAGCCCTGGGAAAAAGCCTCTGGCTAGCCACATGATCAATTCCCTTCATCATCTTATACACCTCTATCAGGTCACCTCTCATCCTTCATCGCTCCAAGGAGAAAAGGTCACTCAAGTACACTCAACCTATTCTCATAAAGTACACCATCCAATCTAGGCAACATCTTTGTAAATCTCCTCTGCACTCTCTCTATAGTATCCACATCCTTCTTGTAGTGGGGTGACCAGGACTGAACACAGTAATCCACGTGGAGTCTGACCAAGGTCTTATATAGCTGTAACATTACCTCACGGCTCTTGAACTCAATCCCATGGTTGATAAATGCCAACACACCCTACGCCTTCTTAACAACGCTGTCAACCTGCACAGCAGCTTTGAGTATCCGATTAACACGGACCCCAAGATCTCTCAGATCCTCCACACTGCCAAGAGTCTTACCATTTATATTATATTCTGTCTTCAAATTGGACCTACCAAAGTGAGCCACTTCACACTTATCTGAGTTGAAGTCCATCTGCCACTTCTCAGCCCAGTTCTGCATCCTATCAATGTCCCACTGTAACCTCTGGCAACTCCCCAAATGGAAAATTGGAAAACAAGTTCAAAATTAAGTTTATTGCTATATGCACCTCCTGTACCTAATAAAGAGGCCATTGAGTTTATGTTCATTGTCTTATGATGCTGTAGCCCACCCATTTCAAGGTTTGACATGTTGTGCATTCAGAGATGCTCTTCTGCACACCACTGTTGTAACACATGGTTATTTGAGTTACTGTCGCCTCTTGTCACCTTGAACCAGTTTGGCCATTCTCCCCTGACCTATCTCATTGACAAGGCATTTTCACCTGCAGAACTGCCACTCTCTGCATGTGTTTGGTTCTCAATAACATCTAAAGACTGCTGTGGATGAAAATCCCAGGAGATGACCAGTTTCTGAGATGCTCAAACCACCCTCTCTGGTATCAACAATCATTCCACAGTCAAAGTCATTTAGATCACATTTCCTTCCCATTCTGATGTTTGGTCTGAAGAACAACTGTGGACCTCTTGACCATGTTGGCATGCTTTTATGCATCGAGTTTTTCCCACGTGATTGGCTGATTAGGTACTTACATTAATGAGCAGGTGTACATGTGCACCTAATAAAGTGGCCGCTGAATGTGTGCGTGGATCCATATCCATAATCTGCTCAGTCATTCATGCTATCTGCACACTGACTTGTAGATTGACTCAGTTTGAACACTTTTGATTCTATATCAGTAAATTAATGAGGTTAAACCCCAGAGGAGCACATATTTGAAGCACACATTACTGATAGAGTGTGCAGTTGGATGAGACGCTAAATTGGGCGAGAGGTTCTGGCACTGTGGCTTAAATTCCACTTTCATCCAACACCACTAAAATAGATTAACTGTAGTTTATCCCTTTGCTGTTTGTGAATTCTTGCTACGTGCAATTTGGCTGCAATAATTTCTTGCAATACCACAGATATGGTATTCAAAAATAATTACAATGAAGCACTTTGGGATGAATTAAAGTGATGTAAGTGTTCTATAAATATGCTCTTTCCTGATCTCATTAGCAATTTAATCTTGTTTGCCTTGTTTCAGCATTTTATTGCTGGTTTATTGGATTCTCGTTTCCTGAATATATATTGGCATTGTCATATTACTGTAAAGAGTCTCAGGTGTGCATTAGCATGGAATTGCCACCATAACTTTGGAATAAAGAGTAATAATATACTATCCCAGGCTCTTTGCATCAATATGACCATGGCGCTATGTTAATAACTTCATGTAATAGCCAGTTATTCATTTGGAATCTATCTGATTTGTTACCTGCTATTTGCTTCATTTAAATTTGGTACATTAAATTGGGGAATTACTATCGTAACACCTCTATTCCATCTGCCAAAAGCAGAACTTTCTGGTGGGCAAACATTTTAATTCCCATTCCCATTCCGATGTGTCGGTCCGTGGCCTTTTCTTGTGCCAAGGTGAGGCCACCCTCGGTGGAGGAGCAATATCTTATATTCCGTCTGGGTAGCCTCCAACCTGATGGCATGAATTTCTACTTCTCCTTGTGATAAAAAGGGTTTTCCCTCACCCTCCCCTCTTCTTCTGTTCCCCACTCTGGCCTCTTACCGCTTCTTACCAGCCTATCACCTCCCCTGGGTCCCCTCCTCCTTCAGTTTCTCCTGTGGTCCACTCTGCTATCCTATCAGATTCCTTCCTCTCCAATCCTTTACCTTCCTCACACACTTGGTTTCACCTATCACCTTCTAGTTACCCACCTTCTGCTACCCCTCCCCCCCCACTTTTTTATTCTGGCATCTTTCCCCTTTCCTTCTCAGTCGTGAAAAACAGTATTGGCCTGAAATTCCGACTGTCTATTCATTTTCATAGATGCTGCCTGACCTGCTGAGCTCCTCCGGCATTTTCAATGAGTTGCTTTGGATTTCCAGCATCCGCAGACTTTCCTGTGTTTATTATTGTTGCATGTACTGAGGTATAGTGAAACGTTAATTTACTTAATTTTACATAGAGATAGAGTGCAGAACAGGCCCATCCGGCTGTCAGTCTTTGTTATTTCCTTGTGAATGTCACTTACGTGATGCTCTGTGCCTGCGATGTTGCTACAAGTAAGTTTGTCATTGCACCTGTGCATACACATTATACAGCAGGAAGCAAGATACTTAGTCCAATGTATCTGGCCCAGTGCTTCTTCACGAGTCTCCTCTCATTCTGACTTCCCCATTTTATCTTTTCAGAGCATTTTCCCACTCATCCTAAGTCCATAAGACATGGGAGCAGAATTAGGCCACTTGGCACATCGTCTACTCTGCCATTCCATCATGACTGATTTATTAACCCTCTCAACCCTATTCTTTTGCCTTCTCCCCATAACTTTTGATGGCCCTGACTAGTCTAGGACCCATCAACCTCTGCTTTAAATGTACCCAATGACATGACCTCCACAGCCATCTGTGGCAATGAATTCCACAGATTCACCACCTTATGGCAAAAGAAACTCAACTTCATGTCCTTTCTAAAGGGACGTCCTTGTATTCTGAGGTTGTGCCCTAGACTCCCCAGCTATAAGAAACAGCCTCTCCATGTCCACTCCATCTAGGTCTTCACTATTCAATAGATTTCAATGAAACCTCCCATCATTCTTCTACACTGCAGTGATTACAAGCTGAGAGCCATCAAGCACTCCTCGTACATTAATCTGTTCATACCTGGCATCATTCTCGTAAATCATTTTCAAAACATTAGAGCTAATTGCCTCAACCACTTCCGATAGGAACAAGTTTCACATTCTGACGATTCTCATTCAGGTTCATGAGACGCTTCTCCTTTCAGATTTAATAGAAGCAATCCTATACTTACGTTCCCCTCAACATGTGTGAACATTACATGTGACTTATAACAGACGTCCATTATTAAATAAGGTATAGTATATACTACGTTATCTTTAATAGAAAACAGAAGAAATTTTTCCTTTTTTTTGAGATTATGAGGACACTCAGTCCTCATTTATTGTCATTTAGAAATGCATGCATTAAAAAATGATACAACATTCCTCCAGAATGATATCACAAGAAAACACAGGACAAACCAAGACTAAAACTGACAAAACCACATAATTATAACATATAGTTACAACAGTGCAGAGCAATACCATAATTTGATAAAGAGCAGACCATGGGCACGGTAAAAAAAAGTCTCAAAGTCCCGATAGCCCCATCATCTCACGCAGACGGCAGAAGGGAGAAACTCTCCCTGCCATGAACCTCCAAACGCCGCCAACTTGCTGATGCAGCACCGTTGGAAGCACCCGACCACAGCGGACTCTGAGTCTGTCCGAAAACATCGAGTTTCCGACCAGCCCCTCTGACACAGCCTCTCCGAGCACCATCCTCTGCCGAGCACTTCGATCCCACCCGGGCCGCCGAGCAACAAGCAAAGCCGAGGACTCGGGGCCTTCTCCTCCGGAGATTCTGGACCACACAGTAGCAGCAGCAGCGAAGCAGGCATTTCAGAAGTTTCACCAGATGTTCCTCCATGCTCTCACGTCCGTCTCCATCAAATCAGGATTGTGCACGGCACCCTACTTGACAAATAACAGACATCACCACCGGAGTGGCCGCTGCGAGCTGCGTCTCGCCACCATCTTCTCCTCCCGCCTTTTAACATTTGAAATCTAAATCAGGGTTACTGTAGAATAGCAATTTTATCTATTGACTTTTTCAATGTCTTATTTATGGCATAATCTGTCTGGATAGCAGAGCTTTTCACTGTGTCACAGTCCATGTGCTGATAATAAACCAATACCAGTATCAATTATACAAGATGCTGGGAAATTGATCGGAGAAACAGATACAAGGCCTCCACCATCAACGCTGCCCTCAACCTCATCTCTTCCTTTTCGTGCATGTCTGCCCTCACCCCATCCTTCCACTACACCACCAGGAATAGGGTTCCTCTTGTCCTCACCTACCACCCCTCCAGCACATAGTTCTCCGCAACCTCTGCCATCTCTGCCATCCTTCCCTCCCCCCACTTTCCGCTTTCCGCAGGGATCACCCCCTACGTGACTCACTTGTGCCAGGATCTCCTTCTTGGCACTTATCCTTGCAAGCAGAAGAAGTGCTACACTTGCCCCTACACCTCCTCCCTCACTACCATTCAGGGGCCCCAAACAGTCCTTCCAGGTGAGGTGACACTTCACCTGAGAGTCCGTAGGGGTCATTGACTGTATCCAGTGCTCCTGGTGTAGCCTCTAGAATATCAGTGAGACCCGACGCAGATTGGGAGACCGTTTCACCAAACACCTATGCTTCGTCCACCAGAAAAAGCAGGATCTCCCAGTGGCCATCCATTTTAATTCCACTTTCCATTTCCATTCCAATATGTCAATCCATGGCCTCCTGTACTGTCGCGATGAGGCCACACTCAGGTTGGAGGAGCAATACCTTATATACTGTCTGGGTAGCCTCCAACCTGATGGCATGAACATTGATTTCTCAAACTTACGGTAATGCCTTCCCTCCCCCCTCACCTTCACCATTCCCCTTCCCCTTTCCCTCTCTCACCTTATCTCCTTACCTGCCCATCATCTCTCTCCAGTGCCTCTCCCCTTTTTCTTACTTTCATGGCCTTCTGTCCTCGCCTATCAGATTCCCCCTTCTCCAGCCTTTTTTTTCATCCGGGACATTTTGGTCCAGGTGCAAGTCAGTGGGACTAGGCAGTAAAACGGTTCGGCACAGCCAAGAAGGGCCAAAAGGCCTGTTTCTGTGCTGTAATGTTCTATGGTTCTATGGTTCTAACTCAGGAGCATCTACAGAATGGAGCTGAATAAACAGTCAACCTTTCAGGCCCAATTACTGTATGTTCCTGCGAATGCCAGGAGAAGGAAGAATAAAATGAAGGACCTGGAAGGATTGATGAGTATGGAAAAAATCAATTTATGCATAAGTGAAGAAAGACGGTGAAGAAAACTATTTAACCATCATGCATTTGACAAAAACAGACGCCAAGTGCTGAGTGGTATTGCATCAACGAGGGAAAGATTGAATATAATTCCGCAGTGAAACAAAATAACTTCAGAAAAGAACAAATGGACAAAAAGGAGGAAGAAATAAGTGAGTATAGTATAAACTTCAGAGACCCAATAAAGGGATAAACAAAATGGATGAGAGCAGGCTTCACGGAGAATTTTCTCTTAATATTTGTTGGTCTGTATCCCTCTATCCATCATATTGATTCAAATACTCTCCTTTATTATAATCTATTTACTATTGATTGAGATGCATAACGTTAGAAGTTTTATTACAAATGTGTCCTTATTGATCCATGCACATCCAACTTTTAAAGAAGGTTGCATGGCAACCAACACAAATTGCTGCCAATTTGAATTTGGCTAATGAAGGGAAAAGCTTCAATGAAGACCAGACCTGTGGCTGCTATTTTATCACTTTTTAAGAAAAAGAAATTGTTTGAAAATACAGGAAAAAATGAAGAAGTTTGATTTTTGAAAGCTTGAAGAAACATGCAACAGTAGTAAAGCAGAGGGCTGCACTTATCAAGATACTTCATATATTCGGCACGGACTAGAAGGGCCGAGATGGACTGTTTCCATGCTGTAATTGTTATATGGTTATATAATTTTCAAGTTTAAGTTACCATCATATAACCATACACATGTATACGCTAAACGAAACATCGTTCCTCTGGGGTCAGGGTACAAAACACAGCACACGCAGTCACACACAGCACATATAATTAGGATCCAGCACATTTTGTGCTGTGCAAATGTTTCAGGCACATATATATACCTCGGGTGCCTAAGACTTTTGCACAGTACTATATTTGTCAACGTGGGGCAGAGAACAAGTTTGCACATCTGGCAGGAGCAAAGGATGCTAGAAATGACAAAGGTGAAGCACCACATGAGGGGTATGGGAGAGGTAGCATTGATGCTGATACACCCAGCCCTGAAACACCAGGTAAGGTCATTTGATTCCAAATAATTGGTTTATTGATCATTACAGAATGTCTCTTTGGTGCTTCCCACTCCCTCCCCTTTTCCAAACCATGATTCCCATCTCCTTGCCTCCTTCCCACTCTCAGTCCACAATAGAGAGCTGTATCAGAAGCAGGTTTATCATCACTCAACACTCACAACATGCTGGAGGAACTCAGCAGGTCGGGCAGCATCCGTGGAAACGATGAGTCACCGTTTCGGGCTGGAACCCTTCGTCAGGACTGAAGAGGGAAGGGGCAGAGGCCCTATAAAGAAGGTGGGGGGAGGGTGGGAAGGAGAAGGCTGGTAGGTTCCAGGTGAAAAACCAGTAAGGGGAAAGATAAAGGGGTGGGGGAGGTGATAGGCAGGAAAGGTGAAGAAGGAATAGGGGAAAACACAATGGGTAGTAGAAGGAGGCGGAACCATGAGGGAGGTGATAGGCAGCTGGGGGAGGGGGCAGAGTGAAATAGGGATAGAGGGAGGGAAGGGAGGGAATTACCGGAAGCTGGAGAATTCTATGTTCATACCAAGGGACTGGAGACTACCTAGATGGTATATGAGGTGTTGCTCCTCCAACCTGAGTTTAGCCTCATCATGGCAGTAGAGGAGGCCATGTATGGACATATCTGAATGGGAATGGGAAGCAGAGTTGAAGTGGGTGGCACTGATCGTTTCCACGGATGCTGTCCAACCTGCTGAGTTCCTCCAGCATGTTGTGAGTGTTACTTTGATCCCAGCATCTGCAGATTATTTTGTGTTATCATCACTCAAATATGTCATGAATTTTTTTTGTGACAGTAGTACAGTGCAATGCATAAAATTATTACAGTATGGTGCAAAAGTCTTAGGCACCCTAGATATATATATATGTGTCTAAGACTTTTGCACGTTACCGTACAGTCACGAAATAATAGCAGAAGTCCTGAGTGGCAAGGCCTAAAGGTTGACAGTTGACCATAAGTGTGAGATGCATATTCATTTGAATCAATGAAGAGACGTGGAAATGAATAAAAAGTTACCATTCATTTGTTTGTGTTAAAAAAAAAACATTTGCCTCATTGTTGTCCTTCAGGAAGAAAATTTGCCTAATCTACTGTATGTCGGGTCTTACCAGTGTAGAGGAGGCCGCATCAGGAGCAGCGGCTGCAGTAGATGAACCCAACCTGGAAGGACTGTTTGAAGCCCTGAATTGAGGTTAGTGAGGTGAATGGTCAGGCGTAGCACTTCTGACACTTGTAGGAATACATCCCAGGAGGAAGATTAGTGGGGAGGGATGAACAGACAAGGAAATCACAGGGAAGGCTGGAATGGGGGAGGGGAGTTAAAGATGTGTTTCATCATCATCAGAGATCCTCACCATCCAGGCCAGGCTCTCTTCTCACTGCTGCTATCAGATAGAAGGTACAAGAGCCTCAGGACTCACCCCTCCAGGTTCAAGAGCAGTTACAACCATCAGGCTCTTGAACAAAGGGATTAACTACACTCACTTGCCCCAACTATTGAGATGTTCCCACAACCAATGTCCTCACTTTAAAGACTCTTTATCTTGTTATTTCATGTTCTCATTATTTATTGCTATTTATTTATATTTGCATTTGCACAGTTTGGTGGCTTCCACGCTCCAGCTGATCTTTCATTTATTCTGTTATAGATTTGCTGAGTTTACCCACAGGAAAATGAACCTCAGGGTTGTTTATGGTGATATATATGTACTTTGATAATAAAATTCACTTTGAACTTCTGTTTGATGCGAGTGCTTGATTATTTAAATCAATGAAGAGTCTTGGAAACTCAGAAATAAAAAGTTAACATTCATTGGTTTGCGCTAAAAAAAAATAATGTCCTTCAGGGAAGGAAGTTTGCCATCCTTACCAGTCTCACTGATGTATTTGACACTGAACTGTTTCTTGAATTGGCCTAGAAAGCCAGTCATTCAGAGGGCAATTAAGGATAAATTATAGATGCTGGTCTAAGCTAGCTGTCTCCGTGACTTAACATCCAAACTGCAACAGTCAGTTTCTGCAGCGTATAGTCCCACAAGCAACAATTAATAATAACCAGTTTCCTTGCTTTTATTAATGTTGATTTAATTGTTTGAAAGTAAGCGTGACAGGGATAATATGAAGAAATCCCCTTTCCTCCTAACAGCTCCATTCAACTGAGAGAGCAAAATGTTGTATTAAGATAATAGAAAATGGTAGAGTCAGAAAATTGAGGATGTGCTGAAAAAAATATAAAACCTGCAAGGAAATTACAGTCAGTAGTCACTTCATTAGGTACAACTGTACACCTGCTCATTAATGCAAATACTGTTTCTAATCAAATCATGTGGCAGCTACTCAATGTATAAAAGCATGCAGGCATGGTCAAGAGGTTCAGTTGTTGCTCAGATCAAACAGCAAAATGGGAAGGAATATGACCTAAGTAACTTTGACTGTGGAATGATTGTTGGTGCCAGACAGGGTGGTTTGTGTACCTCAGAAACTGCTGATTTCGTGGGATTTTCACACAGAACAGTCTCTAGAGCTTACAGAGAATGATTCAAAGAAAACACATCCACTGAGTAACACACACAAAATGCTGGAGGAACTCAGCAGGCCAGGCAGCGCCTATGGAAAAAAAAGCACAGTTGACATTTCAGGCCAAGACCCTTTGGCAGGCCTGCTGAGTTCCTCCACCATTTTGCATGTGTTGCTTGGATTTCCAGCATCTCCAGGTTTTCTCTTGTTTGTGACTGACCATTCTGTGGGCAAAACTGCCTTGTCAGTGAGAGAGATCAGAGGAGAAAAGCCAGATTGTTTCAAGCTGATGTGAAGATGACAGTAACTCAAATAATCATGTGTTACAACAGTGGTGTGCAGAAGAGCATCTCTGAATGCACAACATATCGAACCTTGAAGTGGATGGGCTACAGCAGCAGAAGATCATGAACATGCAGGTAACTAATAAAGTGGCCATATAGTGTTTTTTCTCAAATTAGCTGAGACTGAGATAGAAGATTAATAAAGCAAAAAAAAGACAACTAGGAAAGTTCAGAGTGTTAAAATATCTGTAATTAAAAACGGAAGCAAAGAATAGAGAGTATAAATGGAGTGTGACTGCTATTGAGCTCCATTGGCCTGGATTCAATCCTGACCTCAGTTGCTGTCCATGTGGAGTTTGCATGTCCTTTCTGTGACTACTAGGTTAACAAATTTCATGACAGATGCTAGTGATATTAAAACTGATTCTGTTTCTACTAGGTAAATTGATAAACTGATTTGTTACAATCACATGTAATGATGTACAGTGAAAAAGTTGTCTTGTGCAACACCCATTCAGATCATTTCATCAGGGCAGTGCATCGAGGTAGTAGAAGATGAAGTAACAGAATATAATATAAAATGTAGTGATTACAGAGAAAGTGCAGGATAAGCTGCAAGGCCATAACAAAGGTACTGCAGATTGTGTGGTCAAGCGTCCATCTTACCATATAAGGCTACCATTCATTAGTCTTATAACAGCATGATAGTGTCATAAGGAGGTGGCTAGGAATGGACCCAAGTGCAAGACACAGACACTGAAGTACTAGGGACAAGACTAGGATACAGGGTGAGAGCAAGGACATGGACATGGACACGAAAACCGGGAACCTGGAACAGGACTGGACAAGAGAGCTAGGAGCCCGGGCTTGGACTCCGAGCCAGAGACTGGACAAGGACCCAGTACCTTGGTCTTGCCTCTGGCTCGGACCCCAGAACTAGGCAAGGACAAGGCTTGGCTGGCAGGCAGAATGAGGCTGGAGTCTTCAAACTTGAGGCTAGAGGTGAGGCTTGGCAGGAGGCAGGAGGCTGGAGTCTTCAGGCTTGAGGCTAGAGACGAGGCTTGGCAGGAGGCAGGAGGATTCAGTCTTGAGGCTGGAGGCTAGAGACGAGGCTTGGCAGAAGGCAGGAGGCTGGAGTCTTTAGGCTAGAGGCTGGAGGCTAGAGACAAGGCTTGGCAGGAGGCAGGAGTCTTCAGGCTAGAGACTGGAGGCTAGAGATGAGGCTTGGCAGGAGGCAGGAGGCTGGAGTCTTCAGGCTTGAGGCTAGAGACTAGAGGCAAGGCTTGGCAGGAGGCTGGAGTCTACTCCTGGGCAGGGTGTGGTACTCCTGGGCAGGGCGCGGATCACCACCCAAAGGAGGCAAGGGACAGGAAGGGACAGAACCAACTGCAGGTAACGGGAAGACGGCCTGGCTTACCCGACGGAGGCAAGGGACAAGAAGGGACAGAACCAACTGTAGGTAATGGCAAGACAGCCTGGTTAACCTGATGGAGGCAAGGGTTAGGAAGGGACTGAACCAACTGCAGGTAATGGCAATACAGCCTGACTTACCCAACAGAGGCTAGGGACAGGAAGGGACCGAGCCAACCACAGGGTAATGGCAAGACAGCCTGACTTACCCGGTGGAGGCAAAGGATAGGAAGAGAGCTAGGTACGGGGTGGCTCCAGGACAGGACAGCAAGACAAGGCTTCAGGCAATGTAAGGCAAGACAGGAATTCAGGCGAGGCAAGAGTTACTGGCAAGGCTTCAGGTGAGGAAACAGAAGGCAGAGGAAGGGATACAAGGAGTAAGGACAAGAACAATCCAGCAGCCACGCCCTGACCTCTGAAGGTATTTATGCAGCCAGCCCCAAGGAGCATCAGCTGCCTCAATTAGAGCTCAACAAGAACAGAAATAGGGTAGACAGGAAAACCCGGAGCGAGGGTCGATGGACCGGACCGTGAACCGGAATACGGACTTCACGGACCGGACCATGACACATAGAGGCCTGTTTGTATGCGCCTTCAGATCTTTGTGTCTTCTGCCCAATGTGCGGATGGGTGGGAGCAGGGAGAACGTCCAGCGTTGGTGGGGCCTTTGATTATGCTGGCTCCGTTACCGAGGAAACGAGAAGTGTTGACAGAGTCCATAGTGGGGAGGCCGGTTCTCGTGAGGTGATGAGCTGCGTCCACAGTTTCTTCGGCATGGGCAGAATAGTCGCCACACCTCCGGATAGGGCGCATTCCAATCAAAATCAGAATCGAGTTTAATATCACCGGCATATCTGATTAAATTTGTCGCCTTCACAGCACCAGTACAAAGCAATGCGTATTAATAGAGAAAACCGTGAATTGCAGTAGGTATATATAAATATTAAATTGTTAAGTAAGTAGTGCAAAAATAAAAATATAAGAAAGTAATGAGGTGGTGTTCAGGGGTTCAATGGGCAGAGGGGAAGAGGCTGTTCCTGAATCTTTGTGTGTGTGCTTTCGGGCTCCTGTACCTCCTCCCTGATGGTACCAACGAGAACAGGGCACATCAGTAAAAAGTGGTGAGTTTCAAAGAGGACACGTCGAATTCCTTTGGCCTCCTGAGGGAGTAGTGGCACTGGTGAGCTTTCTTGGTCGCGTTATCTACAGGGTTGGACCAGGCAGGCTTTTGCTGAGGGGTTTAGCAAGTTTGTAGATTGATCAGCATCGGTAAGTTTTCTCTAGTGTGTAGATGACCGACAGTATCGTGTGCGGATAGATAGGAATGTGGGGAGAATGAAAGTGTAGGATTGGTCTAAGTGCTTAATGGTTAGCACCAGGGGTTCCCAACCTGGGTCCCACAGACCCCTCGTTAATGGTAGGGGTCCATGGCATAAAAAAGGTTGGGAACCCCTGGTTAGCATTCATTGGTGATTTGAAGGATCTATTTCCATCTCTGTGAATAAGCCCATAAAAACCCGTTAAAGCCCGCAACAAGGACAGAGACAATATCACATTGACTATAAAGACCAACGTTAAAACTTTCGACAGTTGTTTTCATGACAAAGGACGAACATTTCATAAAACTAATTCTCCGTCGATTAATTGTATTTAACATTGTTCGTTAAATTATAATCATTAGTAAATTGATAATCGTGAGGATTTAGTAAAATAAATTATCAGTTTAAATATTCCAAATCAGATCCGAACGCGTTTCCTTTAACAGGAGAAGCGATTGAACCAGCCTCTTCTCTGCAGCCGCCCGACCGTCTATTTCTATAGTAGCAAACTTCTGAATAGAAACACATTCATTGAGGAAAATGTAGGATCTGATGCGATGAATTACATAAGTCCACGTTGCAGGACACGAGGAGGGGGCGTTTAAGAGTGCGATTGGGCTCTCAGATGGGCTGGCTACTCCCACAGCTCGGCTGGGAAGAGATTTCCTCAAAATGACAAGTGCTTTCTTGCGCCAGAAGAACCCTTCATTGAAAAGAAAACTTAACCCACACTAGAATTCATTAATAACATTTGTAAGTGTATAATGCCAGAGTTGCCGTTCACATAGAACTTCACCTACAAGATACGCGTTCGGTTCGCAAGATAGTAATTCGCCTTTGCAAAGGAGTCAAAATTCCGAAGATAGATCCCAATTTATCACTTTAAACCAAAAAAAAACACAGGATTTACATAATTCTCAATTTTGTGACCTCCCTTCCGTTTTCTGATCATTGCAACCCAGAAACCAGTTTAACCCTTTAGTAAAATGGGGTGGAGTGTGTTTAGAGTTAACGGCATTGTCTGTCGCCCTACACTGCAGCGACCAAGCCACAACAATAATTTCCAAGGACATTTTAATGAACAAAACGCAGAAAAGCAGAAGCATTTATTAAAATGCCAAATCCTGGTGGATTTAGGTACTCGGCATATATATGAATCTAAATGAACACAATGTATATGCGCTCGGAGATAGTTCTGTACGTTTTTATTGTAAATAGGCAAGATTTCAAGAGGGAAAGGATACGCTGCAGAAACAGCCTAGATTTCCTTGCATTACACGACATCCTTTTGTCGGTACGATTCCAGCCAGCCCCGGACCGTCACTGGGTAAGATCGATTCAGTTCAGCGAGCATTCCTCCTTCCATCATCGCCGGCTCCTCCCACCGCCCCGGATCTCACTGCAGCCGTCGAATCGCGTCACATGACCGACCCAAACACCACGTTACCCTCCGTGTGGGTGGAACCGGGCGACTTTCATTCATAAATTGCTCGGGTTTAAATCAAAATTAAGGAGTTGCAATTGGGTGTCTGTTAGTATCCCGTATGAACGACGCGAATTGCAATTAGGTAAGTCGGTGATTGGCGGCGATACAGATAACTTTAGTCAATCTTCTTTAAAAATAGAAAACCAAGATTTAAAAAAAATATATAGGAATTATAGTGATGTCGTGGTTATTGTGTGGATGTTCCATTGATGTGTAATGACGGTGGACAGTGCGCAGGAGACAAGGATATACGTTGATTTACTGATTATAGAAATACAATCACGAGCCCTTAACGTGTTACTTGAAATAACGGTTGTTCCTCTAGGATGGAAAGACGAAAAAAACAATTCTCAAACAAAAGCGCGCGTGTTTGCAAGTCGACGATGTATATTTTGTGTAATTGAAGTCAAATCTCAAGTAATACGAAGTCACAAGCCTCGTTTTTACCAATATACGAATAGTTCTTTGCAAAGCCCCAGCCGTTGAGAAGTTTATCATTCTCTCCATTCCCCCCGAATGATAACCGCCTGTCACCTGCCTTGCGCGTTTTACTGAATGGGTTATTAAGATGGCAAGAGAGTGGATTCCCTGTGACGTCCGTGTGCAATCATTTTAAAGCAGCCGGAGTGTGTAAAAGCCCCTTTGGGACTTCTGCTTCGTTCTACGAGCAGAATGTCTTCAGAAGTGAAAGTAAGCATTGATTTTCCCGTACAGATCCACTATAAATGCAGTGATGCGGTTTAAAATTAATGTTAGTTTAACTTTGTAACAGCAGGGACTGGTATTTATAACCATAATTTTAGTTCCCAGTTATTTTGGTGGATAATACTTTGTCTTGCTGAAGGCTGCCAATAACAAAAAAATGAAAGTTTTTTTTTCTCTTCCCCTTGGCCAGCCCGTGGAAGCATTAACTGCGGGAGGGAGAGGTGAATTCGTGGAATTCATTGCCACAGATGGCTGTAGAGGCCAAGTCGTTGGGTATATTTAAAGCGGGGGTTGATAAATTCTGGATTAATAAGGGCATCAAAGGTTAAGGGGAGAAGGCAGGAGGACGGGCTTGAGATAAATCAGCCATGATAGAATGGCGGAGCAGACTTGATGGACCGAATGGCCTAATGTGCTCTTTTGTGTTAATGTTCTGAACCCAGTTAGAACGGGACGCAAGGGTTAAATTAAGCGGAGAATTTCTCTCTGCACGCCCCCTTGCCCCATATAACCAAATGCGTCAACCGCATTCCCAAAGGCGTTTCGCCCCTGTAATATTTGCATTTCCTACATCACTACATCTTCCAGAGGGTCACCCACCTAGTCAATTACATTCCGCCCACTCGTTCCCAAAGGAAAATAGATTAAAACTGACGAAACTCCTTTCACCTCCGTGGTCTGAAAGACATTAGTTTTCTCACTTGCATTAATCTATTTCTTTCTTATCGATTGAATAGTAAAATCTATTTCGGCAATGGTGTGCCAAAACAATTCGCAGCAATACTGAAATAAATTCAGCAAATAGTAAGAGGCGCATTTAGACGCTGAACTGATATCACTGCGATTTTAAAAGTTCAAAGTTTTAAAGTAAATTTATCATCATATATAGCCTGAAATTCATTTTCTCGCGGGCATTCACAGTAAGTTCAAGGTAACTAAAAACAATATCGAGAACATGTGACGAAGAGTCCTTGAAAGTGAGTCCATAGGTTGTGGGAACAGTTCAGTGATGGGGCAAGTGAACAGATGAAGGGTCTCGGTCCGAAACGTCGACTGTTTACTCTTTTCCATAGATGCTGTCTGGCCTGCTGAGTTCCTCCAACTTTTGTGTGTGTGTGTGTGTGTGTGTGTGTGTGTGTGTGTGTGTGTAGCCATGGGGCGAGTGATTCGAGAGCCTCACACGCAAGACACCGGTGAAACTCAGCAGGTCAGGCAGCATCCGTGGAAAGGAGCAAACCGTCGACCTTTCGGGCCCGAGACCCTTCTAGGGGTAATAACTGCTCCTGAAGCTCCTGTACCTTCCAGTGAGAACAGAGTATTGCCTGGGCGGCGGGTGTCCTTGATGATGGATGCTGCGACAGCGCTCCGTGCAGATGAGCTCAATGGTGGCGAGGGCTTTACCCGTAAAGGACTGAGTGGTGTAAACAAAATGCCTCCGTAGAGGTTGGTACATCAAATTGGTCAATGCTATTTAGAAGGGTTGACCATTAATACTTTAGACACGAACGATGGCCATTTGTAATTTGCCTCCAATGCCAGGTCATAACGTCACTTTGTGAAATAACATCTATCTTCAATCACAATAAAGCTTCAAACCTCAGAATCAGGTTTGATATCACCGGCATATATCGTGAAATTTGTTAACTTTATACCAGCAGTACAATGCAATGTATGTTAATATACGGGGAAACTGAATTACGGTAGGTGTGTATGTGTATATCAAATAGTAAAATTTTATATTAAAACATAGTTAAAAACATAAAGTAGTGAGGTATTATTCATGAGTTCAATGTTCATTCGGAAATCGGATGACAGAGGGGAAGAAGCTGTTCCTGAATCACTGAGTGTGTACCTTCAGGCTTCTGTATCTCCTCCCTGATGGTAACAGTGAGAAGAGGGCATGTTCTTGTCCAATTCAGAACGAATCAATCATTACTTCCAAAGTAGATTCAATAATTTCAATAACTTCCACCAGCTCCAACTGGATCCCACCACCAAATGCATCACCCCCTTCCCCCACGTTCTGCTTTCCGCAGGGATCGCTCTCTACGCGACTCCCTTGTCCATTCGTCCCTCCCCATTGATCTCCCTCCTGGCATTTATCCTTGCAGGCGGACCAAGTGCTACGCCCGTCCCTACAAATCCTCCCCCATTACCGTTCAGGGTCCCAAACAGTCCTTCCAGGTGAAGCGACACTTCACCTGTGAGTCTGTTGGGGTCGTATACTGTGTCCGGTGCTCCCGGTGTGGCCTCCGGGAGACCACTTCGCCGAGCATCTACGCCCCGTTCGCCAGAATAACCGGAATCTCCCAGTGGCCGCCCATTTTAATTCCACTTCCCATTCCCATTCCTATTCCGATATGTCCATTCATGGCCCCTTCCACTGACGTGATAAGGCCACACTTACGTTGGAGGAACAACACCTTGTATTCCGTTTGGGTAGCATCCAACTTGATGGCATGAACGTTGATTTCTGAAACTTCCAGTAATGCCAACTCCATCCTCCCCCCTCCATTTTCCATCCCCTTTTCCCTCTCTCATATTATCTCCTTGCCCGCCCATCGGTGCTGTTCCTCCCCCCTCCTTTTTTTCTTTCTTCCATGGCCTTCTGTCTCTTTCACCAACTTCCCAGCTCTTTGCTTCACCCCGCCCCCTCCAAGGTTAACCTATCGCCTGGTGGTTCTCTCTCCCCTCCTCCCACCTTTCAAATCTACTTTTCACTTTTTTTCCACTCTCCTGCCAAAGGATTTCGGTCCGGAAAGTCGTCTGTGCTTTTTTCCATAGATGCTGCCTGGCCTGCCGAGTTCCTCCAGCATTTTATGTGTGTTGCATCTACAGATTTTCTCGTTTGTCAATAATTTCAGTATAGTATGTATGTATAACGCCCAATATACAATCTAGCTGAGTTTTAATCTGCACTTTTGCACAGTTTTCATCATGAAAAGTAACACGCAATAAATAGTTTCGCAAAATTTTCAAGGACTTGAGTCCCCAAAATAGTATTTGCATTTGAGTCATCAAGATGAACAACACTGGTGATTCATTCCGTTCAGACACAACGTTCCATTTTAAAATGAGGACTATGTTTCTTTGTCTTATTTAGCAATCTCACGCTCGAACCTGTCCGATTATTCTTATCAACCAACCATTTTCATGCCTGGTTAATTTACAGACTACTTACACTCAGCGCTATGTCATTGCGGGGTCTGGGCGCTTGATGGCGATACAAAATTTGTTTCCAGCTGTAAGCGGATGTTTTTGAAAAATATTTTCATTCAAGTGTACTGTTATACTCCCCTCCCTCCCTTTTATTAATTGAGATCTGGAACTTTCTAATTAACAATGGGAATAAAACGTCATAGATGAGTTGAACTTGTCCTTCAAAGCCTCCACTAAAGTTTTGTTTTAACAAAGACTTGAGCTTTTCCCATGACTTGTGTGACGTTTCTCACTAGAAATGTCAAGCTTCCAGTGAATTTAGATTATACCATTTTCAGTTCGTGCAATGGTCTCATTCCTCAGATTACAGAGGCACCATTCAAACAGCTCTGTTCGTGTGTGTCTTGTAGACTGCGTGGTTGTCTATATAAATGAGAGGAAAACAAAAATTTAATGCTGATTGTTTTTAACGCAGCATGAAATAAAGGTAAAAAAAAGGAAATGATTACCTTGATGGTTCCCAATCTGGCAGCATTTCCTGTGTTTATTTTCATTAGGGAACCTCCATGACTTTATCCCTATCACTGTAGCCGCTATGTACCCTCTATCAACAATCTTAATGTTCCTCCAATTCCGCCCTTTTGACTCGACATTCTTTAATCTCATCATCCCAGCATCAGCAAGCGTACTTTCAAATGTTTTGGTTCGAACTCCGGATTGTTCCCTGTTGTGTATTTAATATAATTAGTACTATTTGAGTACAATTATAAATGAATTGCTTGATTAAGCTTTCTTGTTCTTTTAAATAATTCACTGTAGTTATATATACGAAGTATACGTACGAAGTACACGTCATACGTATGCGCCTGGCTTAAAGTCAAAACGAAGTTCCACTCGCATTACTGGTTCCCGACTTTTCTTCCAATTGGTCTTGTAATGTTTTGGAGTTACGGAACATAACACTCCCCACCGAAAAATTAAGTTCACAAGGTTTGGCTATTTTCCCTTGTGGTTATAATGTGCCTCAGTATCTAATTAAAGTGAACAATTGGATAGCTTTATTTGTCACACGTACGGCGAAACATACGGTGAAATGCGGTGGTTTGTGTCAAAGCCATGCTTCTGGATCCAACGTAGTATGCAATGTCACCAGCACCGGACTTTGAGACGGATGTTCGCATCTGGTCGACTCCTTGCATGCTTTTCATCCGTGCCGGGTTGAGCTAGCAACTCAGCCTTGTTTTTAAAAAAAAGACAGAAAAATGCCACGGAAGCGGCAGAAATGCTACCCGATGCGCCACAAGGTGCGAAAAGGAGCAACATCTACTATAGGAACCGGAGCGTCCGGAGAAAACCCACGCAATCACAGAGAGAAAGTACAAACTTGTGGCAGTCAACGCGGGGATCGATCCCTGATCAATAACTCTGCAATGCTGTGGCGCTAACCGCTATGCTACCATGCCAGTAAACTTTGCTGAATAAAACATTTTCTGTATTATGGAAGGAAAGCTATCTCTTGCTGGGTCTGGCATGTGTATGTTCCATTATTGTGACTCACACCTACATTTATCACAAGTTCTAGGGCAAGGCAAGGACAAATGACAACATTGTCTATTTCAGGTTCAAGTTTAATGTCACCAAACTACATGTATATCAGCAAATGAAACAACGTCCCTCTGGCCCACAAAACATATCACACACAGCACATCAACCAACATATTACCATAAATAATTTAATAGTCACTGATCCATGGCCGAAGGATGGTTATAGTTGAGAGCTGAATGTCCAAGGTTACAGACTGTATTGGAGGGATAAGAAAGTTGGCAGAGGAGTGGTGTGGCTCTGCTGGTAAAGAATGGCAAGTAGGTACAAAGATGTGACATAGGGATGGAAGATGTTCAATCCTTGTTGGCTGTGTTAAGAGACTGCAAGAGTCAAAGGTCCCTGATGGTAGTTATATTCAAGCCTCCCAACAGTAGCTGGGGATGTGGACCACAGATTACAACAGAAAATAGAAAAGGCATGTCAATTGGGAGATTTCAACATGCAGGTTAATTGGGGAAAATCAGGTTGGAAATGGATCCCAAGAGAGTGGGTTTGCCTACGAGATGGATTTTTTAGAGCAGTTTGTTGTGCCTGCTAGGGGATCAGCTATACTAGACTGGGTGTTTGTAATGAACCGGTGGTGATTTGGGAGCTTAAGGTAAAAGAACCCTTAAGAGGCAGTGATCACAATATGATTGAGTTCAACTTGAAATTTGATGGGGAGAAAGTAAAGTCTGACATAGCAGTATTTCAGTGGAGTAAAGGAAATCACAGTGGCATGAGAGAAGAGTTGGCTGAAGTAAATTGGAAGGAGATGTTGGTAGGGATGACAGCAGAGCAGCAATGGCATGAGTTTCTAGGAAAAATAGGGTAAGGTGTAGGATAGATGAATTCCAAGAACAAAGAAACACTCAAATAGCAAAATAGTACAACCCGTGACTGACAAGGGAAGTCAAAACTAATGTAAAGGCAAAAGAGCGGGCATACAACAAAGCAAAACTGAGTAGGAAGACACGCTTGAAAACCTTTGAAACCCTACAGAGAACAACTAAAAGAATCATTATGAGGGAAAAAATGAAATATGAAAGCAAGCTAGCAAACAATATCAAAGTGGATAGTAAAAGCTTTTTCAAGTATGTAAAAATAAAGGAGAGATGAGAGTGGATATAGGACTGCTAGAAAATGAGACCAGAGAAATAACAGGGGCCAAGGAGATGGCAGATGAATTAAATGAGTATTTTGCATCAGTCTTCACTGTGGAAGACACTAGCAGTGTGTCAGATGTTGCAGGGTGTGAGGGAAGAGAAGTGAGTGCAGTTACTATTACAAGAGAGAAGGTGTTCAAAACGCTGAAAGACTTGAGGGTACATAATTCACCCAGGCCAGATGAACTGCACCCGAGGGTTCTGAAAGAGGTAGCAGTAGAGATTGTTTCAAAGGTACAGTTAATGTCAGAGAAATGTATACAATATACATCCTGAAATGCCTTTTCTTCGCAAACATCCACAAAAAACAGAGGAGTGCCCCAAAAGAATGAATGACAATTAAATGTTAGAATCCAAAGTCCTACCCCCCCCCCCAAGCTCCCCTCCCTCCCACATTTAAGCAGCAGCAAGCAACAATCCCCCCTCTTCCACTGGCAAAGGAAAACATCGGCACCCGCCACTGAGCACTCAAGTGTGAGCAAGGCAACAGTAAAGACAGACTTGCAGTACTCCAAAGACTACTGCTCACCTGGTATTCAACATACCACAGGCTCTCTCTCTCCCTAATAAGGAAAAAAGGGGTGTCTCCATGGAGGCATTAGTATTGATCTTTCAAAAATCTTTGGCCTCTGGCATGAGGCCAGAGGACTGAAAAATTGCAAATGTTACTCCACTCTTTTTTTTAAAAAAAAACAGAGGAAGGCAGCAGAAAGTAAATTATAGACCAGTTAGCCTGACCTCAGTGGTTGGGAAGGTGTTAGAGTCAATTGTTAAGTTTGAGGTTATGGAGTACTTGGTGACACTGGACAAGATAGGATAAAGTCAGCAAGGTTTCCTTAAGGGAAAATCTTGCCTGATGAACCTGATGGAATTCTTTGAGGAGATTACAAGTAGGGTAGATAGAGGAGATGCAGTGGATGCTGTAGATTAGGATTTTCAGAAAGCCTTTGACAAGGTGTAACACATGAGGCTGCTTACCAATTTAAGAGCCCGTGGTATCACAGGAAAGTTACTGGCATGGTTAGAGCTTTGACTGATTAGTAGGAGGCAGTGAGGGGGGAATAAAAGGCTCCTTTTCCAATTGGCTGCCAGTGACTATTAGTGTTCTGCAGGGGTTGGTGTTGGGACCGTTTTTATGTATATCGATGATTTAGATGATGGAATAGATGGTTTTGTTGCTAAGTTTGCAGGTGATAGAAAGATTGCTGGAGGAACAAGTAGTATTGAGGAAACAGGTAGGCTGCGGAAGGAATTGGAAAGATTAGGAGAATGGGCAAGAGAGTGGCAAATGAAATACAATGTTGGAAAATGCATGGTCATACACTTTGGTCGCAGAAATACCTGTGTAGACTACAGGTATTTCTAAATGGGGAGAAAGTCCAAAAATCTGAGACACAAAGGGACTTGGGACTCCTTGTGCAGAACATCCTAAAGGTTAACTTGCAGGTTGAGTTGGTGGTGAGGAAGGCAAATGCAATGTTAGCATTTATTTCAAGAGGTCTAGAATATAAGAGCAGGGATGTGATATTGAGGCTTTATAAGGCACTGGTGAGGCCTCACCTTGTGTATTGTGAACAGTTTGGGGCTCCTCATCTAAGAAAAGATGTTTTTGGCATTGGAGAGGGTTCAGAGGAGGTTCACGAGGATGATTCCGAGAATGAAAGGGTTATCGCATGATAAACCTTTGGCTCTGGGTTTGTACTCGCTGGAATTTAGAAGGATCGGTGGGGTGGGGGGGGGGGAATCTCATTGAAACCTTTTGAATGTTGAAAGGCTAGAGAGAGTAGATGTGGAAAGGATATTTCCCATGGTGGGAGAGTCCAGGACAAGAGGGCACAGCCTCAGGATAGAGAAGCGTCCATTTAAAACAGACGTGACAAATTTCTTTAGCCAGAGGGTGGTGAATCTGTAGAATTTATTACCACAGGCAGCTGTGGAGGCCAGGTCATTGGGTGTATTTAAGGCAGAGCTTGAGTGGTTCTTTATTGGACATGGCATCAAAATTTACAGCAAGAAGGCTGGGCAGTGGGGCTGGGGAGGGGGAGAAAGGATCAGCCAGGGTTGAATGGGGGAGCAGACTTGATGGGTCAAATGGCCTAATTCTGCTCCTATCTCTTAATAAAATATAATTCAAAATGCATGTGCAGTGCACAGCTCTGGTAAACTGTAAACAGCTCGTGTCCTAATGATGAGACATTGGCGGTGGCAGGGTATCATTAGTCTCAGCCTGGGGGAAGAAGTTGTTACCCAGTCTAGTCCTGATACTGCTGTACCTTCTTACTGACTGTAGTGAGTCAAAGAGATTATGGGATGAGTAACTGGGATCCTCAGCAATGCCTTGAGCCCTTCATATACAACACTCCTGGCAAATGTCACAAATAGTGGGGGTCGGAGGGGAGGGAGACCTCTGTGATCTTCTCAGTGGTTACCACAAATAAATAATATGCCACAAATATCAAGAAACAATACTAATTATTTCTGTTTACAGGATTCACTCCTTGGAAAATATACTAAGAGTGACTTTTTCCTTTATATTTATTTTAGCATAGTTTTAAAAAATCTGCTGAATTTCAAACCTGATTAATAATCTGATCTATCTTGTTGATGGTTAGGAAAGACGGAAGCTCTAATTGTTTCTGATTTTGTGAATTCTAATTGGTAAGGTGAAGGAGAAAATGAACAGCTGACAAGCAGAATATCTTTTCTTGCTCTAATTTGTTTTGTGATTATTTTTGTTTAAATAAATCTGGCTGATATGCATTTTGAGACAAGTCAAAGTGGGGAACTAAAGGCCAGTTAGCTTAACGTCAGTCATTGTAAAATGCTGGATTCCATTAACGAAGAGGTAGTAACTAGCCATTTGGAAAGTCAATATGAAAACACAAGAGGTTCCGCAGATTCTGGAAATCCAGAGTAACACACACAAAATGGTGGAGGAACTCAGCAGATCGGGGAGCATCTGAGGCCTCCATCTGTTGGGGACAACCGTGGAGGTTGTGTCCTAGCTGTGTAGATATACAAGCCTAGGCAGTACAATATGGAGAGCAAGCTATTGCCTATGTAGCAGGCTGTCTCTCTCCATGCATACGATAAACCCAAAGGAACTACGGAGACCAATATAGTTTGGCCTCAGCAGCATTGCAGAAGTTACCAGTCGGCGTTGAATTCAATGTCGGACTGCCTTTGGGACTCCAGCTCCAGATTTTCCCCTTGGGGTTTACTCCTGAAGCCTTCCCATGAATGGGTCTAGCCACAAGGCAGTGGAGGTTTGAGATCAGAGCTCTCCTTCTAGGTGAGCTGCCAACCATGGCTGACGAGCCCCAACTGCTCGTGGTTTTAAGGCGCCAGTAACCCGTCTTTGCCCATTTTCCTGTCAGTAGAAATGGTTCTGCCGGGCTTAGTAGCTAAGCCACATGTGAAGGCTTTTGGAGGCTATTTGAGGCACACAGCATTGGGAGAATCTAATAGGTAGTGGGAGCTTGTCCCCATTACCACCACCGGTTATAACAACCCTAAGGAATCGGGCAGCATCTATGGAAAGGAATAAAGAGTCAATGTTTCAGGCTGAAGCATCAGGACTTTTTCTGAAAAGCGATTATATTTGATAAGTTCTTTGACGATTGTATGAGAGCAGATGAATGAACAAGGGTGATCTAGAACGAAGGGGGTGTGGTGTCAGAATAAAGTGTCACCCATTTCAGATGGAATGAGTCTCTGGAAACCTTCTGCCAGAATTAAGTTGAAATTATTGAATACAGTTTGAAGTTCAAAGTGAATTTATTATCATATATTTCACCATAGAGCACCTTGAAACTAATTTTCTTGCAAGCATTCACAGTAAATACTATGAAACACAATAGAAAAACTGCATGCAGACAGAGACAGATAAACAACCAATGTCCAAATCAGTTTCCTCCCACAGTCCAAAGACTCACAGGTTGGTAGGGTAATTGGTCATTGTAAATTGTCCTGTGATTAGGCTAGGATTTAAATCAGGGGGAGGGTGGGGGGTTGCTGGGAGGCATGACTGGAAGGGCCTCTTCCAGGCAGTATTTAAATAAATAAAAATAATGAGAGTAACATACAGGCAAATAGATAATTATACAATCCGATACATTTCAATCTCCCTACTTTGTTCAAACTGCCAACGTTTTATTGTAATATTTCAGAAAACATATAAAAACAAAACCCAATCATTTACTCCTTAAACTCTGACCTTGAGGTTGCCTGATACTTCCAAGGAAGGAAAAGCAATACCTGCCATGTTAGGGAAATTAGCAATAACAGTAATTAGTTTTCAGAACCTATTTAGACAACAAGGAATACTTGAGGCTGGAATAGCAGCCAAATAAAATGACCATTTTCATTTCCATCACACCATTAATGTCAGCGTTCTGATTTACTGTGGTTAACCAGTCAACAAAGGACACCAAGCAAGAGGTTACTAAAGGCTTGGTGCAAGAAATGGATTTTAATGAGAAGGGACAAGAGGGTTTACAAAGGAATTTTAAAGCTAAAGGCAAGGTGCTGGGACAAAATGTTCCAAGATTTTCCAGATGAAACTCCAGGAGAACCCAGTTAACCTTTGCCAAAGTCTGTTAAATATTAAATATCCAGATGATTAGTATGCAAATGTTAGTCCTGAACGCCTGCGGATGCCTGTGTGAAGCTTGCAAATATAATCTGACACAGGAAATCAAGGTAACCTGAAGACAGCCGGCACCTTGCTTTCATGAATATGGAAATTGTGGAAAACACACACATGTACAACATCAAGAATGGAGAGTGCAGTTCATCTGGCAAGGAATCAGTGCTTAAAAAGCAACCAATGAATCAATAGAAACACTTCTTCACAGAAGGAAAAAAATAAGCAACTTTTGCCTGTTTTTTTTTCTCCTCTTTGACGAAGACTGTAGGACTCAGATACAGAATTAGACCATTCGTCCTATCATGGTTGCTCCACCCAATTGTTATCCCTCCAACCCCATTCTGCTGCCTTCTCCCCATAACTTTTGAGGCCCTAACTAATCAAGAACCTATCAGCCTCCGCTTTAAATATACCCAATGACTTGGCCTCCACAGCCATTTGTGGCAATGAATTTCACAGATTTGCCCATCACTGGCTAAAACAGTCCTTCTCATCTCTGTTCTAAATGGATGTCCCTCTATTCTGGCTAAATTCCAAAATACAAGAGCAATGTATGATTAAAAATATTATTTTGATACGCAAAATAAGATGGCTTTAATATGGAATGTAGTATATAATATTGTTTACTTCCAGTTCTTGTGGTAATAAAACAAAACAATTTTTCTTCTTTTTGAAGGTACAGACTCGTGCTGGGGTATCGTCCCATAGCTGCCAACAGCCCTCAAAAAAAAACGGTCAGTTGTTAACACCGATAAAACAAACTGCTAGAGGAACTCAGCGGGTCAGGCATCCTCCACCAATTTGGTTCTCACTCCAGTATGCAGAATTTGTAGACGCTTGTGTCAGTTTTTATGATTGAACCTAGGTAGTAACTGTCAACAGTCTCTTAAATTATGGGGCACCTCAAACAAGCTGTTTCATTTCTTTTTGACTCTGCTATCTTGTAAAGAAACTATTTGCAATACGAGTCCCTCAGCACTTTTTTTTCCATATGTTGAATTACTCTTGGACGTGCAGTCACTGTTAATATTTAGATAAATGCAGTCTTGTAAATACTTGGCACACAGCTGGCACTCAGTGACCACAAAAAGGTGTACATTACCAAATGATCTATGCATTAATGTTCTGTAGTTTTGATCTCATTCACTGTATATGTAATGCTGTACTAATAAGAGGCCAGTGGATTGTTGCAATATCAGGTCAGGTTACCAGACAATCAAAATAGAAACTGCAGATGTTGGAAAATGGAAATGCAATAGATGCTCAGCACATTGGGTAGTATCTTTTATTTAAAGATTTTTTTTTTTTTTTTTTTTTTTTTTTTGAAGATACAGCAAGGTAACAGGCCTTTCCAGCCCAACAAGCCCAATTATAACTGTGACCAATGAACCTACTAACTCATACATCTTTGGACTGTGGGAGGAAACCAGAGCACCCAGAGGAAACCCACGCAGTCACGGGGAGAACTTACAGACACCGGTGGAACTAGAAACATAGAAAATAGGTGCAGGAGTAGGCCATTCGGCCCTTCGAGCCTGCACCGCCATTCAGTATGATCATGGCTGATCATCCAACTCAGAACCCTGTACTCGCCTTCCCCCCATACCCCCTGATCCCTTTAGCCACAAGGGTCATATCTAACTCCCTCTTGAATATAGCCAATGAACTGGCCTCAACTGTTTCCTGTGGCAGAGAATTCCACAGATTCACCACTCTCTGTGTGAAGAAGTTTTTCCTAATCTCGGTCCTAACTGAACCATGCCACCCCCTCCTCATCAGTGGAAAGAGAAACAGTTGATGTTCAGGTCAATAGCTCTTCATATGACAAATAAAAAAAAATAAATCAGGGTTTAAAACATTAAATCCACGTGTCTTTCCATAGATACCACCTGGCTTGATGTGCACTCAGTGGCCATATTATTAGGTACACCTCCTTGTTAAAGCAGATATCTAATCAGCCAAATACGTGGCAGCAACTCAATGCATAAAAGCACGCAGATGTGGCCAAGGGGTTTAGTTCTCGCTCATGCCCAACATCAGAAGGGGTGAAAGAAATGTGATCTACGTGACTTTGACTGTATATCAGAAACGGCTGATCCCCTGGGGTTTGCGCACCCAACAGTCTCTAGAGTTTACGGAGAATGGTGTTTAAAAAAAAAAACAAAAAAAAAGAACATCCAGCGAGCGGCAGTTCTGTGGGTGAAAATGCCTTGATAATGAGAGGGGTCAGATGAGAATTGCCAGACTGGTTCAAGCAAACAGGAAGGTGGCAGTAACTCAAGTAAACATGTGTTACAACAGTGGTGTGCAGAACAGCATCTCTGAATGCACAACACATCGAACTTTGAAGTGGATGGGCTACAGCAGCAGATGACCACAAACGTACACTCAGTGGCTACCTTATTAAATACAGGAGGTACCTAATAAAGTGGCTCCTAAATGTTTTGCTTGCTCTTTTATATTACAGACAGGCTAATTTTCTGAAGAGGGATTGGCCTAAGATTTTCATTTCATCTAAAATCATCATTTAAAAAATATGTTCTTGATGCCCAGCATATATTGCAGTACATTTTTCATGAGAATTTGGACCTGACTTCTGTCAAAACAGTAGTTCATTTAGAATCATTATTCGTAGTAAAAGGCCAGAGGCCCAGTTGAATGTCAGCAGTGAACTGTAATATTATTAGTTAACGGCTATTTGGTCACTGAGTTCTTTTGTATATTTTGAAAGCGTAGATTTGGCGATATTACTAAATATATTACAACAGACACACAGACACATGCACAATACTGAAGGATCTCAGCCGATCAGGCAGCATCTTTGGAAATAAGTAAACAGTCGATATTTCAGGCTGAGACCCTTCATCAGGATCAGAAGGGAAGGGGGGAAGATCCCGGGGGTAGGGGAGGAGGCTAGCTGGAAGGTGATGTGTGAAGCCAGCTTGGTGGTAAAGGTAAGGGGTTGGAGAAGAAGGAATCATAGGGGAGGAGCGTGGACTATAGGAGAAGGGGAAGGAGGAGAGGATTCTGGGAGTAGACTGCTAGATATACACTTGTTCTGACTTGCTTACTGCCCATTCCACCACTGGTGTTTAGAGCAGCACTGAAGGTCCTCTATCCCTGTCTGTATAGGAGGATTCTTCTTTGCTGTTTCCATAACAATTGTTTATTGACCAGTCAGGTTGTTAGCTCTAAGCTGAACTCCCAAACCTGGAGGACCAGTGGACCATTCTTAGTCTGGCCTCTGACCTTTGACCTGTTTGGCAAGGGCCACCCTATCAAGAGCCAAAGGCCCTGATTCCAGTAACGTAGCTCTCTGGGTCATTGAGGTATGCAAGTCCTCCAAACCCTACGACAAGGGTGCAGTCCTCTTGGAGGATTGCTTGTTCTTGCTGCCATTAAACTCGTAATTCTAGATTTTTCTTAAACACTCATCTTATTTTATTTGTTCTCAATTTTTAAAGTTCCTGTTTGCTGTATTACTCTAACTCTGTAGGTAAGTAGATCACTTTGTGGTACGATATTTTTAGGAAGTTGAGTCACAGTAATACGCTGGCTTTTAGAACAAGCAAAGGAAAACTAACTCCTGGAGATTAGGTACACATTAATGGGGAGTTGTTTGAATCTCAGGGAAATGGCGCTTTAACATTTTTTTTAACAAAAGGTAATCATTGTATATTTATGCAAATCATAGCATCGTGCAAATTTATGTTCGGGTACCTCCCTCTGGTGCTCCTCCCCCTTCCCTTTCATGGTCTACTGTCCTCTCCTATTCAATTTCCCCTTTCTCCAGCCCTTTATCTCTTTCACCAATCAAATTCCCAGCTCTTTACTTCACACCCCTCCTCGTCTCCCGGTTTCACTTATCACCTGCCACCTTGTACTTCCTCCCCCGCGCCCCCCCCATAACTTCTTACTCTGATTTCTCTCCTTCCCTTCCAGTCCTGAGAAAGAGTCTCAGCCCGAAACATCAACTGTACTCTTTTCCATAGATGCTGCCTGGCCTGCTGAGTTCCTCCAGCATGTTGTGTGTGTTGCTTTGGACTTCCAGCATCTCCTGATATTCTCGCAGTTACGTTATGGGTTTCAAAGTTAGAACATGGCTATAGTCCAAAATAAACAAAACTGTGTGAAGTTTTAAAAATACAGAGATTCTGCAGTTGTAGGAATAGGAAATCAGAGCAACACACACAAAACGCTGGGGGAATCCAGCAGGTCGGGCAGCATCTACGGTGAAGAATAAAGAGTCGACGTTTTGGGGCGAGCCTCTTCATCGGGACTGGGTGAAGTTTTAAAAACCTGCAGAAGTTCAAAATGCTCAGCTGGTCATGCAGTATCTGCAGGGGCAAGACACTGAACTACTGCTTCCAGCTTATGATCTTTCATCTATATTGTTGCTAGTGAACATTACCCTACAGGTAACTGCCCAGCTCAGGGCCACCTTGTTCTCTCTGCTTCATTAATTCACCAGATGGTTGAACATTTGGTGTTGGATTGTTCATGTATTTTGGGTAGATATAAATCCATTACCTTGACCTGTATCACCCCAGGTCATTGCACTCTTGAACAAGTTGTGAAGAAGTAAGTTCAAAGTACATTTATTGTCAAAGTGCATGTATAAATTATACAACCTTGAGATTCATCTCCTTGGAGGCAGCCACAAAACAAGAAGCCCAAAACCATTCAAAACAAACAGACAGACCAACAAACACCCAATGCATAGTGAGAACAAAAAGCACAAATCATGCAAACAATAAGAGTGAGCAATAGCATTCCAAACTAAAGTGACACCACGGACACGAAGGCTGGAGCTGGCTCACAGCCCCGGCCTTAGTTCTGTGGAAAATGGAGTAAACGTTGCTCAACCCTCACCTCCAGTCCCGACACCAAGCCTTTTTGATCCATCTGGCCCGGCGTTGAAATTGTCCAAACACTGGGTCCTCCCTCACACCAGGACCTGGGCCGGGTGGCATCGATACATTCTGGGCCTGCACCCTGCTGCCACAGTCCAGCCTGTGTCTGACCTTTCCAAATCGGCTTGGCAGTTAGATCGATCAAAGCTCGCCCTCAATTTTGGTGGATGTGCTCGGAAACTCCTCCGCTCTGATTCTGCAATCCAGAGGCGCGCTTCAACCCTCAAGTCAGCATGGGCTTCGCTTGCCTCTTCATTGTTTGTGGTGATTCTTTACCATAATTTTCACAGGAAAAGTGTTAATATTATAAAGTATTTGGCTGTATTATTAAATGGAGAAGCATATTACCAAGACAAAGTGCACAAAGGTTAACGTTAATCACGATGATCTTATTCTCCTGCTCTATCACTGCAGCAAAGTGTGGCAAAGAACAGGTACACATATAAAATTCATGATGAAGGGTCTCAGCCTGAAACATCAACTGCTTTTCCTCTCCATAGATGCTGCCTGACCTGCTGAGTTCCTCCATCATTTTGTGTGTGTTGCTCTGGATTTCTAGCATCTGCAGAATCTCTAGTATCTATACATACATTTAAAAGAAATTATATTGGGAGAATGTCATAATTCTCCCAATATAATTTCTTTTAAATGTATGTATAGATACAAGAGATTCTGCAGATTGTGGAATTAGCGTCCTTCTGCAGGCTGTGAAGTAAACCAGTAGTGAGTGCAGAGCCATCCATCCTGGCAATAATTATGGGTCTGCATTCTTAGGAAATTCTGAAAGATTGGGAGCATTACTTCCAGGAATTGATGTGCATTTAAATTCCCAAGGGTGAAGCAGTCCCTTTATTGTTTGAATTGAGGTCAGAAATCCCCACGGGGGTCAATTGCTTTTGTTAAAATGCTTTCTAGACAGCAAATTCATTTGGTGTTCTACACCTTATTAGATTAAAGACTTTAAACATTTCTTTACAAAATTGGAATACGTTTTGCAAAAGGAAAATAGGAATTATACCAGCAGAAGCTTTAGATCCCAAAGGGAAGGTTCCAGATTGCATGCATTATACAGGACAGCGATTGATGCAACCTACCGAAAAATTTGAATTTTGTGAAGTTCTGGAAGCTGGTGTCAAACAACAACAAGTATTGTCAATCAAAACTTAGTTACTTGATTCCCATTTAATGGCATAACCCATCTCTAATCTGTACTGAATTCATCCTTTGTATTCTCATTATTTTTTGTCAACCCATTTATTTCTCTACCAGATATTTGGAGAAGAATGTATTTAGTTGCACAACAGGATGGAAAAGGGTAGATGTAAAATGGATATTTTTCTGCAAAACATTTTAAAGACAAAAGAAACACACGCAAAATGCTGGAGGAACTCAGCATATCAGGCAGCATCTATGGAAGTAATAAACAGCGATGTTTCGGGCCGAGACCCTTCATCAAACCTGAGAAGGAAGGGGGAAGATTCCAGATTAAAATGGTGGGGGGAGGGGAAAGCGGTTAGCTGGAAGGTGATGGGTAAAGCCAGGTGGGTGGAGAAGAAGGAATCAGGCTGGAGAGGGAAGAACCTGATGGGAGAGGAGAGAGGACAATACGAGGAAGGAAAGGAGGAAGGGACCCAGGGGAAGTAATAGGCAAGTGAGAAGTGAAAGGTTGGAGTGGGGTACAGGGGAAATGGGGGAGGAGAAATTCCTTCAGGTTGGAGGGAACCCAGATGGAATATTAGGTGTCCAATCACAAATGAGGAAAACTGCAGATGCTGGAAATCTAAGCAACACACACAGAATGCTAGAGGAACTCAGGAGGCCAGGCAGCATCCTTGGAAAAGGGAACAGTCGACATTGCGGGCTGAGACCCTTCATCGGGTCTGGAGGAAAAAAGATGAAGGTGGGGGGCGGGGGAAGTAGAGAGATGGGAAGTCGATTGGTGAAACAGATAAAAGCTGGAGAAGGGGGGATCTGGCAGAGGACAGAAGGCCATGGAAGAAAGAAAAGGGGGTAGGACTACCAGAGGGAGGTGATGGCAGGTAAGGAGATGAGGACATGGAACTGGGGAATGGTGGAGGAGAGGCTACCCAAACAGAATATTAGGTGTTGCCTCTCCATCCTGAGTGCAACAGTAGAGGAGACCATGGACTGGCATGTTGGAATGGGAAGTGGAATTAAAATGGTTGGACACTGGGAAATCCTGCTTTTTCTCACGGACAGAGCGTAGGTGTTTGGTGAAGCGGTCTCCCAATCTACGTATCTACTCGGGTCTCACCGGCACACAGGAGGCCACACTGGGAACACCTCCTCCACCTTAAGGGTGGCCTCATCTTTGGACAAGAGGAGGTCATGAATCGACGCCCTGGAATGGAAATGGAAATTAAAATGTTTGGCCACCAGGAAGAACAGCTTGCGGCGTATGGTGTGGAATTACTCGACAAGCCGGTCCCTCAGTTTATGACGGGTCTCACCGATGTAGAGGAGGCCACAGCAGGAGCACTGGATGCAACAGGCAACCCCAGTAGGTTTGCAGGTGAAGTGTTGCCTCACCTGGAAGGACTGTTTGTGGCCCTGAATAGAGGTGGTGGAAGAGGTGTACGGGCAGGTGTGGCACTGAGGCTGCTTACAGGGATAGGTACCGGGAGAGAGATTAGTGGGGAGGGATGAATGGACAAGGGAATCGAGAAGGGAGCGATCCCTGCGCAAGGCTAATTCCCTGCTGGTGTTAATGGGAAAGGATAACTCTATTTAATGCTAAATAATCATAAGACCATGAGATATAGGAGCAGAATTAGACTATTCCGCCCATCAAGTCTGCTCTGTCATTTGGTCATCAACAGGATCAAGTGAACGATGAACTTACTTATTGAGGAAACGTAGAACTTCCAGTGCCCAATCTGTAGCCAGCAAGTTTTTAAAAAAAACAACTAATGTGAAATCATTTTGATTATCAGTGCAGTCTGGTTGAGGTTAATAACCTCATCAAGGTTGCTGGTGAACGCAGCAGGCCAGGCAGCATCTCTAGGAAGAGGTACAGTCGACGTTTCGGGCTGAGACCCTTCGTCAGGACTAACTGAAGGAAGAGCTAGTAAAAGATTTGAAAGTGGGAGGGGGAGGGGGAGATCCGAAATGATAGGAGAAGACAGGAGGGGGAGGGATGGAGCCAAGAGCTGGACAGGTGATTGACAAAAGGAATATGAGAGGATCATGGGACAGGAGGCCCAAGGAGAAGGAAAAGGAGTGGGGGGGGAGACCCAGAGGATATAGTCAGAGGGAGGAAAAGGAGAGAGAGAGAAAAAGAATATGTGTATATAAATAAATAACGGATGGGGTACGAGGGGGAGGTGGGAAGTTAGAGAAGTCAATGTTCATGCCATCAGGTTGGAGGCTACCCAGACGGAATATAAGATGTTGTTCCTCCAACCTGAGTGTGGCTTCATCTTTACAGTAGAGGAGGCCGTGGCTCCATCCCTCCCCCTCCTGTCTTCTCCTATCATTTTGTATCTCCCCCTCCCCCTCCCACTTTCAAATCTCTTACTAGCTCTTCTTTCAGTTAGTCCTGACGAGGAGTCTCGGCCCGAAACGTCAACTGTACCTCTTCCTAGAGATGCTGCCTGGCCTGCTGTGTTCACCAGCAACTTTGATGTGTGTTGCTCGAATTTCCAGCATCTGCAGAATTCCTCGTGTTTGCGAGGTTAATAACCTGGTCACTTTCAAAATAGCATACGCCTGCATACCTACAAGAGGACCATAACTTTGACATGGGGTTTGGAATGTTGGCTGGAGTCAGGGCTTTATGCTTCGGCTCTTGGTGGGGTCACCCATGCCAAACAGGTCAAAGTGTAGAGGCCAGACTAAGAGTGGTCCACCGGTCCTCCAAGTTCAGGAGTACAGCTCAGGGATAACCACCTGAATGCTCAAAAAAAACATTGTTACAGAAACAGCAATGAACAATCCTATATATGTGTGTGAAGGTATCCCTGAGTCTCTATCCTGGTCTTGCATGGCTGACAGTGGTGAAAAATGAGGGGAGGCGACTGGCATGATGAAAGAATCCCTGAACACTGCCAGTCGGTTTTGACAGAGTGGAGGATCTTCACTGTTGCCCTAAATGCCTACGGTGCTACTGGCAGTAAATAAGTGACTTCTTGTGCAAAGGTGCGAACGGATGGAAACTAAGTTAACTGTGAAGTAAATATTAAAGTTAGTACGTTTAAGATTAACTATGATTTTACAGAATACTGGGCCAAGCTTCAGAAGTTCTCTACTCCCATTCTTTACATGCTTGGAATATGTGCAGTAAATGAGGTAGTGATAATATAGTATTTGTCATACACAACATACAATTTACTGATTATTCTCCTCCCAGATGCTACCTACCTGCTGTGTTTCTCCAGCATTTTGTGTGTGTTGCTCTTGATTTCCAGCATCCGCAAAATCTTTTGTTTGTGAATTTCAGAAACCTTTACATAGAGTAGAAAACACCGTGTAAAACTCTGTCTTCAGTCATCAGTATTGGTGACCCACAGGTAAAGGTTGGTTTAACAAGGTCAGCAGGTATTTCTAAATGTAGTTGTAAGAAGCTTGATTCAAGATTGTTTAATGTCATTTCCAGTACACAATTGTAAAGGGGAACAAAACAATTGTTACTCCAGATCCAATGCAGAACACAAAAAAAACGAGGATAAAGAATGCAAAAATAAAAAAAAACAAATGTAAATATATAAGATAGCTGTGTACAATTATTGTATATCCATAAAGTGACGCTAGGCACAGGAGTGTCTGTACATAAGGTGACTGGCAGGAGATGATAAAGTAGTGGTGGGAGGGCTGTGGAGGTGTTGATCAGCCTCACTGCTTGGGGAGTCTGGTGTTCTTGGCATGGATGCTACATATCCTCCTCCCTGATGGTGCTGGGACAAACAGTTCGTGAGCAGGATGAGTGGGATCTTTCATGATATTACTGGCCTCTGTTTCTGTGACCTTAAGTCTGAATGAACTCCGTTTGCATTTGGTATCTAATCTTCTTTTGCTGTTGAATTCCTTACAGATAATCATCTGTTGTTGGGCTCTCATTCATTCAATGTAGGCACTTGCGAACATTCCACAGTGTTATTCCTCTTGGGAGAAGAAAAGGGAGAAACAAAGTGGGGAGGTCTTTCAATAGAGAATGCTCACCAGGTTCACGGGTTATGTTCCTCTTGCCTGAACTTCATGAAATCCCTGTGGGAATGGCACACTCTAAGTAAGCCATCAATTTTGTTCTGAATGCAAGCGTTAATGCAGCTCAGTTTAGACCATAAGACATAGGAGCAGAATTAGGCTATTTGGTCCATCAAGTCTGCTCCGCTATTCCATCATGGCTGATTTATTATCCCTCTCAACCCCATTCTCCTGCCTTCTCCCCATAGCCTTTGGCACTTTTATTAATCAAGATCCTATTAACCTCCGCTTCAAATATTCCCAATGACTTGGTTTGCACAGATACAACAACCTCTGGCTAAAGAAATTTCTCCTCATCTTTATTCTAAATGGACATCTTTCTATTATAGCCCTCTGGTTCTAGATTTCCCCACTACAGGAAACATCCTCTCCATACCCACTCTACCTAGGTCTTTCAATATTTAATAGGTTTCAGTGGGATCCCCCATAATTGCTCTAAACTCCAGCGAGTACAGGCCCAAAGCCATCAAACACTCCTCATACATTAACCCTTTCATTCCCAGGATAAATCTCATTAACTTCCTCTCTTCCATCTATAATGGTATCACATCCTTTCTTAGATAATAAGGGCCCAAAACTGTGCTCAATAATAAAATAATAACTTATTCATACAACACTTTTCATCCAGACAATGTAGTTTCAAAGTGCTCTACAAGGGATAAAGTGCAAACATGAACTAAAAGACAAAAAGATGTTGGTTAAAAGCAAGGTTTAAATAAATAGGTTTTGAATTTGTGTCTAAAGTGTCAAGTGAGTCTGCATCCCTTGGAGATTTAGGTATTGAGTACCACAGTTCAGGGAGTGTACTTTTAAAAAAAAAGCTGACCTATCAATTGTCTTTTGAGGGAGATTATTTAAATTTAAGAGACTGGCAGGAGAAGACCTGAGAACTCGAGCAGGATTATAAAACAAAAGTGATTCTGTGATGTACTGTGGTCCCAGACCATTGAGAGCTTTAAAAACAAGCAAGAGAACTTTTAAAGTCAATTCTAACAGATACAGGAAGACAATTCAGAGTAGCTAGGATGGGAGTTATATGTTCCCTCATCCTGGTTTTAGTTAAAATTCTAGCAGCAGCGTTCTGAATGAGTTGAACTTTGCCAATAAAAGGCCAATGAAAAGTGCATTGCAGTAATCTATTCAATTTGATATAAAGGCATGAAGTCATTTTTCAGCATCATTACCAGGCAGTAATTGACATACTGTTGCAATACTTCTTATTGCTGCTCTGTTCACTTTCTTGATGTGGGATTTAAAATTCAAATCTGAATCAAGGATAACACCCGGACTTGTTACTTCTGATACTCCAAGTGTGGTCTGACCAATGCCTTGTAAAGCCTCACTTCGATTGCAACCTTGTGTCAACTGTGGGTATCAACTCTGTACTGACAGAATTGGAGGTTTTCAGACCTCAGCCTTAGAGCAGAGGGCAAATGCTTCGACTGATTTTGCAGGAATGCTAGAGTGTTTGAGTTGCTTCTTCATACATGTTTTTAAGGAGACTTGCCAAACCTCTCCTCCTCCTGTACTGTTCTGTTAACGTGCTGCATGCTACATGCATTTAAAATTATTTCATTAACTTATTTATGATAATATTTTGTTTTCTGTGCTCTGTGTGATATATGTTTGTGCACTGTGACCTGGAAGCATGTTGCTTCGTTTGGTCATATATATGCACAGTCAGATATCAAGTTTCTCATCAAGCTTGAATTTGATGAGAAATAAGAAAAAGAGGCTGGAGTAACACAAACAAAATGCTTGAAGAACTCGGCAGGCCAGGCAGCATCTATGGAGGGAAAAAAAGCAGTCAATATTTTGTGCTGAGACCCTTCATCAGGGCTTTGCAGGGGTAGGTCACCTGATTCCTTGAGTTGCTCCACTATTCAGCACCACCCATTGGTCCTCTAATGTATATATATTTTTTGGTTCATTTGTTTGTTAGTAATAAATAAATTTAAAAAAAATAATTTTAAAAAATCCAGAAAGTCGCAGACTCAGTTTTGAATGCAGCCAATGAATCAGTCTCCAGCACCCTCTGTGGCAGAGAATTCCAAAGGGGGTAGCATGGTAGCGGTTGGCACAATGCTTTACAGTGCAGGAGACCAGGGTTCAATTCCCGCCACTGTCTGTAAGGAGTTTGTATGTTCTCCCTGTGACCACGTGGGTTTCCTCCCACAGTCGAAAGATGTACATTTGGTAGGCTAATTGGCCATTGTAAATTGTCCCATGACTAGGCTCGGATTACATTGGGAGATTGGTGGGCAAAGGGCCAGTAGGACCTATTCTGTGCTGTATCTCAATAAAATAAAATGAAAAATAAAATCTGTGTCTCTCTGAGTGAAGAAATTTCTCTTCAATTATGTCCTTGATGGTCAGCTGCTTATTTTGAGACCTTGACACCCAGCTTTAAATTTCTCAGTCATGGGAAACATTCTTCCTGTTGCATCCCCTAAGAATTTTGTAAATCTCTGCACTGTCATCTCCCATTCTTCCAAATTTTGGGTTATTACAGACTGAATCTATTCGCTCTCGCCTCATATGGCACAGATGCCATCCCAGGAACTGGTTAGGTGAACCCCTCAGCGTCACGCCAAGGTCCTATACAATTGTTGTAAGGCATCCTTTTACATCAAGTCCACTAACAAGGAGGGCCAACATACCACTGGTCTCCCTAGACGTCTGACGCACTTGCATGCTAACTTACAACTACGTGTCGCAAAGGTTCCTCTGAACATCAACGTTTCTCAGCCTTTGGATAACAAATACTCAGCATTTGTATTCTTCACACTGAAGTGGACAACCTCCATTGTTCCATAGTACTACTCACTTACTCAACTTGTGTATATGCTTTTGATACCTCCACATCATCTCGCACACCCTCATTTATTTATTTACTTTAGCAAACTTTTGATCCCCAAAGTCAAATCACTGTATGGCCCAGCATTATCATTAATTTCCCATGCTGCTCTGCCAGCCACAGCCTGCCAACCTAAGAAGAACCTGTTTTCCATTGATTAGCCAATTCTCAATCCATACTGGTATATTCTCTCCAATCTATATGCTCAAGAACCTTCTGCGCAAACATTAGTAAAAGGTACTTTCCCCTCATCTCCTTTAGTAAATACATTGTCAATGTGAAATGCAATTTCTCGCCCATAAAGTAATCTTGACTCTGTCCAGTCATATTATCTTTCAAATATCTTCATATAACATACTTTCATATATTCCAGCATTTCCTAAATTGCTGATGTTACACCAATAGGTTGTCCTTCGGTTTTCTTTCTCAACCTACCTCTATCTTCTTTTCTCCTTCCTTAAATTTTGCTATGATTCAATCTTCGGAAACCATTCCAGAATCTCTGGGATCTTGGAAGATGACATTGAAAGAATCAAATATCCCCAGAAGTACCTCTTGTCAAAACTGTAGGATGCAGCTTGCTCCTTGGAGTTTACCACTTCTCAGGTCCTTTAACATCTCTAGTGGTACTTCCTTATTATTTTCTTTTAACTCCTCATTCTAAGGGTCTAGTACTTCTGGGAGATTGTTTTTGCCATCTTCCGTAGAGACAGGGTCAAAGTGTTTGTCCACTTTGTCTATCTTTTCCTTATTTCCCATTACAGATTCTCCAATCAACTGTAGTAAGGGGCCCACATTTACCTTTGCTTGTCTTTCCATTTTACACACTTGCAGTCTGTTTTTATGTTACCTGATGGTCTACTCCAATTCAGCGTGGCCATGAGCGGGACTTCCCAGGGGCCAAACGTTTAAATTCTGATTCCCATTCGGACATGTGGATCCATGGTCTCTTCTTGTGCCAAGATGAGGCCCTGCGCAAGGTGGAAGAGAAACACCTTTTATTCCCTCCAACCTGATGGCATAGATATTGATTTCTCCTTCCAGTAAACAAATCCCCCGGCCCCACTTTCCTTTGTTCCCCACTCTGACTTTGTACTTCTTCCCAGTTGTCTATTACTTTCCCCAGGGTTGCCTCCTCCTTCCCTTTCTCCTATGGTCCACTCTCCACCCCTGTCAGATTGTCTCCAGCCCTTGACCTTCCCCACCCTCCCCACCTGGCTTCACCTATCACCTTCCTGCTATCCTCCTTCGCCTCCACCCCTTTTTTTTCTAGCATCTTCCCCTTCCTCCCCAGTCCTGAAGAAGGGTCTGGGCCCGAAATGTTGACTGTTTACTCTTCTCCATAGGTGCTGCCTGACCTGCTGAGTTCCTCCAGCATTTTGTGTGTGTGTGTTGCTTTAGATTGCTAGCAGCTGCAGACTTTCTGTATTTTTAGTCATCCTTTATTGAATTCTACAACACTTCAAGCCTACATCTTACTGCCGGCTCTTAATCAGTCCTTTCCACAGAGTCACAGAGCACGGAAACAAGCACTTTGGCCCAATCGGTTCATGGTGACTGAGATATAGACTAATACCGTCTTTAATTTTCCCTGTCATCCATAAAAGATATGAAGTCCAAAATAAATGTATTATCAAAGTACATGTATGTCACCATATACAACCCTGAGGTTCATTTTTTATGGACAATCACTGTAAGTACATGAAACACAATAGAATATATGAAAGGCCACACCCAACAGAGCAGATAAAAGCCAATGTACAAAAAAAATGTGTGAATGCAAAAAGAAAGAGGAATTAAAAAAAAGCAATAAATATCAAGAACATGAGATAAAGAGTCCTTGAAAGTGAGTCCATAGATTGTGGGAACAGTTCAGTGGTGGGAGTGAAGTTCACTGTGCTGGGTCAAGAGCCTGATGATTGAGGGGTAATAACTGCTCCTGAAACTGATGGTGTGGGTCCTGAGGTTCTTTTACCTTCTCCCTGATGGCAGCAGCAAGAAGAGAGCATGCCCTGGGTGGTGTTGGTCCCTGATGACGGATGCTGCTTTCCTACTACAGCGTTTCATGTGGATGTGCTCAGTGGTGGGGAAGGGGCCTTACCTGTGACGGACCGGGCTGTATCCACTACTTTTTGTAAGATTTCCCATTCAAGGACATTGGTGTTTCCATATCAGGCTGTGTAATCCATAAAAAAAAAATCAACAGGAAGGGACATTGTCAAGAAAAATTACAACAAAAAAAAATTACAATTGTAGCTACACTTTAGAATTATTTATTTGGATAATTCTAAGGCTGAGGTCCCCAACCTTTTTTTAATACCGTGCACTAATACTATCAAGCAAAGGGTCCATGGACCCCAGGTTGTGAACCCCTGTCCTAAGGTCGTGGAAGGTACTGTACGAAGACATCTTTTTCTCTCTCTGTTTCTTGGAGAAAGTTGCAGATGCATTAATCGCGTTGAGATGACACAGCTGGCAGCAGGGTGACAAGGCATTCAATGTTATAGAGTGACAGGATCCTCCAAGGAGCAAGAATTCATTCCTCTCACTCTAGCTGCCATATGTATTCCCTTGATCGACGCCATGCCTCACATCACAAAAGTGTTCCACCTGTCAGTGCTCCGCTCATTCGCAACGAGCAACAGAACATTGCACAAACGAATTGTTCATTTCACGGGAGTTGACACAAAGCCTTTAATTTAAAGTAGCTTGCTGTGACACCATTCCTTTTTTCCAGAAAGCTGTCCCAATATTATTTATAATGTTCTCAATATTATTCTTTTGTTTTTCTTTCTGTATATGCACAATTTGTTGTCTTTTGCACATTTTTTTTGTCCATCCTTGTTTGTGTGCCATTTTTCATTGGCCCAATTGTATTTCTTTGTAGCTATTGTGAATGCCTGCAAGAAAATGAATCTCAGGGTAGTATAGGGTCACATATGTGTTGTTACTTAAACTTATTATCCCTACTGGGGTATAGGCCGCCAACAACAACTTGCTAGCGTCCTCTGTCCTGGGCGAGTCTTTCAAGTTATCCCTAGGTGTAGCCCAACTTCAGAGACCCTTCCTCCACTAGGGATGGGGTTGCTAGCCCCATAACCAAACCTCTTCCTTTCGCAGAAGGCCTTGGGACCATCTATAGTGGACTTGACATATATGTACTTTGATAATATATTTACTTTGAATCTGGGGTGTCAGGGAGGGGTAGCACCTCTGGTGGGGGAACATGTCCCGTCCTTTTCAGGGCGGTTAGTCCACCTTTGATCCCCACCTGGCACTCAGCTCTCACCTGTGGCTCCCCGTAGCTGTTTGCATGCGACAGCGGCCACACCCCGGGCAACGGCTTCAACAAGCCGGCTAAACCAGGTGAGGGTAGCCGACGGGTCTCAAACCCTCGGTGAGATAGGGAGTTGTCTATCCCAGCGTGTGAAGGCAGACTCCGGCGGATTGAGCGGACGAGACCAATGGAAGGTCCAACGGTTAAGAAGGCGGTCTCTGCAAGCGTCGTGGAACGTGTAGAGCAGGCCAAGACACAGAAGACGTCCTGGTCATCCGCTGCGCCTAGTCCCATCTCTAGCCATCTAGGCTCTGTCTTGCCACTGGACCCATATGGGAATTGGGAAGAGAGAGTGAGGCTGACGCTGCACAACTCTCCCTCACTTAAATCCAAATCATGCGCTAGTCTCATTATGGTGTCGAGGTCCTCATCGACGTCAACGATGGACGAACAACAACAACTTTGAATCTATGAATCTTAGAATGGATCCCAAGACTCACTCTCAGGGTGTCTGCAACTCCTGTTCTCAGTATTATATATTTACTATTTATTACTTATTATTATTAATATTAGCATCGTTTTTTTGTGGTTGACAGTACGTCTTCTGTTATACTTTGGTTATTGTCAGTTTCTGTGTGTAGTTTCTCATTGATTTTATTGTATTCCTTTTGTTCTACTGTGAATGCCCACAATAAAATGAGGTGGGATAGTGTGACGTAGGCAAAATTATGGGGGATATAGATAGGGTGAATGCAAGGTTTCTTTCCCCCATTGAGGTAGGGTAAGGCTAGTCTCACCCAACCACAGTGGGTGAGGGTGAAAAGTGAAATGTTTTATGGGAACATGAGGGGGAATGTGTTGAGAGTGTGGAACAAGCTGCCAGAGGAAATGGCAGATTTGGGTTTGATTTCAACGTGTATGAGAAATTTGGATAGTACATGGATGGGATGGGTATGGAGGTCTATGATTTGGGTGCAGGTCGATGGGACTAGGCAGATTAATAATTTGGCACCAACCAGATAGCCAGAATGGCTTGATTCTGTGCAATACTGTTCCATGGCTCTAAACATGTACTTTAATAATAAATTTACTTTGAACTTTGAGGAATCAACTTTACCTTCTGATGTCATACAAGATGATACCCTTATGCTTTCCCAGGACACTGGCACTCCAATGTTTGCTCTGCCTTCAGGTGGCTAACTTTGCATGCAGCTTCCAGTGTGTTACAAGGATTACCCCTCAATAATAATGACCAGTTTGGCACAGAGAGTATCGGTATTTACTGACAAGAACCTTTATTGGCTTAGTTCGCATGCACATGAATTTACAAACTAAGTAATTGTGTGCACACCCACTTGGTTTCTCTGACCCTCCATGAGCAGTCAAAGAAGAGAAAAGGTAATACCCAGGGTAAAAAAACACCTATACACTAGCCAGGCATTCTTTGTGGTCCTGATGTGACCTCCATGTGTCCGATATGGGGTCCTCCATATCTGCAATAGTTGGCCTCTGGAGTTGTCACTGCCTATGCTCCCAAAATTCTCCATTCTTATTCTTTTCCTTATCAGATTAATTTATGATGTTTCAATTTTGTTGGCTTGAGGTCATCATTCTGAGTGACCTGTGTCAGATGCCCAGGGCTGCAAACAGTATTGCTTTATGGCTTTTTCTCTAGCCTGCACTTTATGTGATTTTTTTCATTTTTTTTCCCCAACTCAGACTGGTTCAAATCAGGTCATCTAAACACTAACATCTAAATCAGGCCCAACAGATCAGATTACAGGCTGTTCCTTCTGCAAACCTGCCATTTTACACAATAAACAGCTTCTTATCTGAGAATAATCTGAGGTTTAGCAGATTATTAGCAGAAACTCCTTGTGTCCACTACTCTCATTAAGTTGTCCTGGAGCAAGAATCAATTCACCAAACAGTTCACAAAATGGCGGCTGGAAGGATAGTCTCACAAAATGGCCACCTCTATTCTTGTCATCACATGGCAAAAACAAAGACTTTTGCTTTGTCTATTTCCACCGCCCTTGCCTTCTTCCTGTTCACTGATTTGTAGATTGTAGTTCTTTCTGGCCAACAACTGTCTGACTTGTTGCAGCTGTAGTTTTCAGCTATTATTCTACAGTGGCTAATCTGTTTACATTTCTAGTCAAATATTAATTCAAATGATTGCAAAATCGCAGCAATACAATATTATGGGACTTCATGATACATATTACTTACAGTTACGAATTGTAATATGGTTATCACTATCCAAAACACACTCGAGCCTCAGAGATAAGCACAAAATGCTAAAGGAACTCAGCAGGTCAGGCAGCATTTATGGAGGGGAATGAACAGTCAACATTTTGACAGTTAGTCCCGATTAAGAGTCTCAGCCTGACATGTTGACTGTTCATCCCCGTCCATAGATGCTGAGTTCCTCCAGCATTTTGTGTGTGTTGCTCTGGATTTCCAGCGTCTGCAGATTCTCTTGTGTTTATGATTTTGCGAGGCCTGGTCTTGGAAATCCAGCATTGTACCCGTGGATATCATGTACTCAGGGTTTTAATGGTGGAAGATTTGTAATAATCTTGCTATTCGACATCTCCCAGTAAGTTATTAATTATCTCTTTATTTTATTGAAAGCTATTTTCTGGTGTGATCAAGATTCAAGATTGTTCAAGGCCATTTCTAGTACACAAGTGTAAAGCAGAGTGAAATAATTGTTACTCTGGATCTGATACAGCCCAAAAAAAAAGACTAAGATAAAGAACAATAATAACAAAAACACAATAAATAGAAATACTTAAGTTATCTTCACTGGTTAATCTGTTCTGTACCTTACAGTATTTGATTTATGAAATTTAGTTTATTTATGAACTTTAGTTTGTTATTTATGAGTGAATCATCCGTAGATTTTATCCTTACCTTCATAAGTTATTGTGTGTTATGTGTTCTACTGTGATTTACTCCCTGGTTTGGAGAAATGTCTCGTTCCTATGTACATGCATATAGATAAATGACAATAAACTTGACTTGTATACATAGATTGATTGTATGTTCACAAAGTGACGCTAGGCACAGGAGTGTCTACATCAGGTGACTGACAGGAAATGATAAAGTAGGGGCAGCTGGGGGTGTGGAGCGGTGGGTCAGTGGGTGGAGGTGTTGATCAGCCTTACTACTTGGGGAAAGTAACTGTTTTTGACTCTGTGGTCCTGGACATAGCTGCTACGTAGCCTCCTCCCTGATGGGAGTGGGACAAAGTCCATGAGCAGGGTGGGTGGGATCCTTCATGATGTAACTGGTCCTTTCATTTTTGGCATGAATGTTAGTTTGCAATTATCATCCCAGGCTGATTGTCGTTGCAGCTGACGCAGGCAGTTTTATTATTTGAGGAGTTTCGAGCAGAACTGAATATTGTCAATGAACAGCAATATTATCAATGGCCTAACAGTGGTAAAAATATAACTTATGAAGCAGCAGAGGACAGATGAAAATAAAAATACTGCTGAGAGAAATTTCTGTATCAATGTATTGGAGCAGCGATAATTGGCCTTCAGCATCAACAAACTTCCTTTGTGTTTCACATGACTTTCTTCACTGGAGAGATATCCCATTGCATTGACTTCAGTTTCACAAGGGCCTATTGATGCCATTCTCAGTCAAGTGTCGCATTGATGTCATGAGCAGCCACTCATTTACATCTGATGCTCAGCTTGTTTACCATATTTGGACCAAGTCTGTAACGAAGCCCGAAGCTAAACCATCCTGCCAGAACCCAAAATGCGGTTAGTTGAGAAACAAACCAAAACCGTTGAGAGACTGAGCGAGGGAATTAACACTGTGTGACACGCTTCCAAATAACTGAGCTCCAACTCGGAAAAAGTACCTTCAATCTTTATCATGAAATCAGCAAAGACGAATGATCAAAGTAGCGATAATGAAATTAACGATATTAACAAAGTTTGTGGAATTAGCAATATAAACTAATGAAACTAGCGTAGCAATAGCAAAATTAGCAGTCAACAAAAAAAACCTCATTCCTTGCTCCATCTATCTCTAAACCAATGGTACAAAAGTTTAATATGTAACTATACTTATTTTACTTATGCCATGCTCAAACCCATGCGACAAATGACATAAGCCAAAATGAAACGGCCTCCAAGAGGACTACAGCCTCTTTTGGAGGCTTGCATGCCTCAGTGACCTGGAGAGCTATGCTGGCTGGAGTCAGGGCTTTATGCTTTGGCCCTTGGTAGGGTCACCCATGTTAAGCAGATAATGGATGGAGGACAGACTAAGAATGGTCCAGGTTTGGGGGTTCAGCTCAGGGCTACCAACCATGACTGGTAAAACAAAACTGTTACGGAAACAGCAGCGAAGAATGCTTCTACAGTACACCTGAGTGTGAGGGTATTCCTGACTCTCCACCCAGGACTTGCAGGACTGACAGTAATGGAAACAGAGAGGAAACTACTGACAGGATGAAAGAAGCCCTGAACATTCCGGAGATGAAGGACCTTCATTGGTGCCCTAAATGCCGGTGGCGCAGAGCAGCAGGAAGATAAAACATGGAAAACAAAATACAATATAGAGAGGCAGAAAATAGATACGTGACTCCCACATGAGTATGTGCCATTTTGTTTCACTGTCGACAGTTCCTTCTCCTTGCTGATAATTGAGACAACCTTGCCTGTGGGGTGGTAATTGATTGGACTGGATTTATCTCACATTAATTGGAGACAACATACACTTATTATTATTTTATTAGGTGCCACTTGTACTTGATAAAGTGGCCACTGTGATTATATATGTGGGCTTCTGCTGCTGTAGCCTACCCTCTTCAAGGTTCAACATGTTTTGTGTTCAGAGATCATCTTCTGCACACCACCACTGTAATGCATGGTTATTTGAGTTACTGTTGCCTTCCTGTCAGCTTGAGCCAGCCTGGCCATTCTCCTCTGACCTCTCTCATTAACAAGGTGTTTTTGCTGCAGTATCACTCAGTGCCACTCATTGGATTTTTTTTTGTTTCTCGCACAATTCTCTGTAAACGTTAGAGAATGTGTACGTGAAAATCCCAGAAGATCAGCAGTTTCTGAGATACTCATACCACCCCATCTGGCACCAACAATCACTCCACAGGCAAAGTCAATTGGATCACATTTCTTCCCCATTCTGATGTTTGTTCTGAACAACAACAGAATCCCTTGGCCATGTCTGCATGCTTTAATGCATTGAGTTGCTGCCACATGATTGGCTGATTAGACATTTGTATTAGCGACCAGGTGTACAGGTGAACCTAATAAAGTGGGAACTGAGTGTATATAGGCAATTTAATGAAGAAGAAGGCTCTGTTGTAGTGGTAGCTTGTCTAAAGTTTTCGAAGATTCTGTAGTACTCAAACTGGGATGCTGTCGTCCCATAGCCGTTGAAATGTCCTTTAATTGGCTGAACTCTGCTTTCCATGATGGAGTCTCAGAAGAATGTGGAGATGGATTATTGACTTATCACTTCTGAGGTAAATCCTCAGCTATGAATTTTGCACTTGATGCTTGACTCCACTAACAAATGAGGATTGGTAGCTTCCAACCTCCAAACATCAATTTTTCTAACAGCTGGTAATTTCTCACCTCCTCCCCCATTCTCTCCTTTTCCATTCCCCCGTTGTGGCTCCACTGTCAGCCATTCTCATCAGCTGCCCATCATTTCCCTCTGGTGCTCCTCCCCCTTCCCTTTCTCCCATTCTCTTCTCCTATCAGATTCATCCTTCTTCAGCCTTGCACTTCTTCCACCTATCATCTTCCAGCTTTCTTTATCCCCTCCTCCCCATCCCACCTTCTACTTTTGGACTCATTTTCAGGGATGACAACTCATGCTCTTAGTCTTATTCTTGCATTTGTGAATTGCGTTTTGCACACTGGTTGTTTGTCAGTTTTTCATTGATACTATTGTATTTCTTTGTTCGACTGTGAATGCCTTCAAGAAAATGATTCTCAGGGAAGTATATAGTGACAGTCAGTATACGTATTCTAATATTAAATTTATTTGAACTTTGAACTTACCTGCTCTCACCTATCATCTGCCGACTTGTATTCCTTCCCCTCCCCCTAACTTATTCCGGTTTCTTCTCCCTTCTTTTCCAGGCCTGGTGAAGGGTTTTGGCCTGAAACATCAACGGTTTATTCCCCTCCGTAGATGTTGCCTTACTGGCTGAGATCCTCTAGCATTTTGTATGTATTGTCTTATCATTTGCTGCTTAATCCTGCCCTGCTAATGCCGTTAGTTTCTGACTCTGGTAGGGCTGCAGAATTCCTATCTAATCAGCTGGTTTTGTGGCCTCATTAATGAAATCCTGCTTTTGTTGTCTAACATGGAAGCTTAAACACAAAGTACTCTGCAGATGCTGGGGTCAAAGCAACACTCACAACACGCTGGAGGAACTCAGCCGGTCGGGCAGCATCCTGATTGATCGTTTCCACGGATGCTGCTCGACCTGCTGAGTTCCTCCAGCGTGTTGTGAGTGTTAACATGGAAGCTGTTGGAAACATAGTTTCACTGGTCTGGAGCCCCATTTTGAGGCACGTATGTACAGTGCCTGGTATTCAGTTTTGACTTTCCTCAAGGAAGGAGCCAATGCCCTGGGTTGATTGTCGCCACAGAGTTATGGACAGAGCAGACCTTGAAGTGACGTACAATGCTGCTGGCCTATGGTGCTTAATGAAGTGTACTTTATGGCCTCTCAAACCTGTTCACGTGACCTTTATTGCACCTGCATTGCTGAAGCTGTTCTGACCGCTAAGTGTGGGTTGGGGTTAAACACTCACTTTCAGTCATAAATCCCACTTCTGTGCTATTTCAGTTTTCAGATCTGCAGCCTAGATTTTCTGGTCTTGATGTGCATTGACAAACTGGATCCAAAGTTAGCTTGGTAATGGGAGACAGAGGTTCAAAGCTCAATTCAGTATATGTCACCACCTATAAGATTCATTTCTTGCGGGCATTCATAGTAGAACAAGGAAATACAATGAATCGATGAAAAACTATGCAAAAAGGCTAAAAAACAACTGATGTGCGAAAGAAGACAAACTGAAAACATAAATCAATAAATAAATAATACTGAGAACATGAGTTGTAGATTCCTTGAAAGTGAGACCATAGGTTGTGGAATCAGTTCAGTGTTGAGGTGAGTCAGGTTATCCACACTGGTTCAGGAGCCTGATGGTTGAAGGGTATTAACTGTTCCTGAACCTGGTGGTGTGGGACCTAAGGCTCCGGTGCCTCCTTCCTGATGGTAATAGTGAGAAGAGAGCCTGGCCTGGTTGATGGGAGCCCTGATGATGGATGCTGGATGCTGCTCTCCTAAGGCAGTATTCCATGTAAGTGTGCTCAGTGTTGGAGAGGGCTTTGCCTGTGATGGACTGGGCTGTTATCCATCATTTTTGTAGGCCTTTTTCATTCTTGGGGGTTGTGGAGTGACTTTTTCAGACTGGGGGGGAGTGTAACTAGTGATGTATAACACTGATCAGTACTGCAATCTCTGTCATAAATACAAATACTTAGATGGGAATGGAGGTCGTCTGATTGGCAAGTTTGATGATGGCATGAAGGCCATGGAGTCACAGATAGGAAAGAAGTCCTATAAGGAAATTGAGGGACAGAGATTGGCTGGAAAGTTGGGTGGAACAGAGGCAGATGGAATTTAATCTAGACAAGTGTGATGTGATCTGTTTTGGGATGTCAGATACTGGCTGGACATACAAAGTAAGTAGAGTCATAGCATGCTACAAAGAAACAGGCCCTTTGGCCCATCTAGTCCATGCCAACCTGATCTTCTACCCAGTCCCATCTGCCTGCACCCAGACAATTTTCTTCCAAACTCCCCCATCCATGTGCCAAACCAACTTCTCTTAACTTCAAAGATTCAAAGTACACTTATTATCAAAATATGTATGCAGTTTTGAACCCTGAGATTTGTCTTACTAGAGCCATGAAACAAAGAAAGAAAAAAAAATAGAACCCATTCAAAGAAAAACACCAAACCAGCAAAGCACAAAAAAAGAACAGATTGCAGAAACGGCAAAATAAAAGTGAAAAACACAGAATATAAAACACCAAACCCCAGATCATCCAATCAGTCCAGGCACATTCATTTCAGCTAAATGTTACAATTGAACCCACATTTACCACTAGCACTGGCAGCTCGTTCCACTCTCACACCACCCTCAGAGTGAAGAAGTTTCCCCTCATATTCCCCTTAAGTATTTCACCTTTTACCCTCAACTATGATTTCTATCTATGGTCTCACTCAACCTGAAGGGAGAAAAGCCTGCATGCATTCATTCTACCCGTACTCCACATAGTTTGTGTACATCTACGCTCAGTGGTCACGACATTAGGTACCTCATAAAGTGGCCACTGAGTGGATGCTTGTTGTCTTCTGCCACTGTAGCTCATCCACTTCAAGGTTTTGTGCACAGAAATGCTCTTCAGTACACCACTGTTGGTTATTCGAGTTACAGTCGCCTTCCTGTCAACCTGAAGAAAGTCTGGCCATTCTCCTCTGACCTCTCATTATCAAAGCATTTTTGCCCACAGAACTGAAGTTTTTTGTTTGTTTTTTTTTTGCACCATTCTCTGTAAACTCTAGATAGTGTTGTGCGTGAAAATTACAGGAAATCAGCAGTTTCTGAGATACTCAAACCACCCCATCTGGCACCAAAAATCATTCCACGCCAAAATTACTTCGATCACATTTCTTTCCCATTATGACGTTTGGTCTGTACAACAACGGAACCTCTTGACCATGTCTGCATGCCATTGTGAGTTTTATGAGCTGCTGCCACATGATTGGCTGATTAGATATTTGCATTCATGAGAGGGTGTACAGGTGTACCTAATAAAACAGGCACTGAGTGTAGCACAGAGGATCAGGCCCTTCAGCGCATGGTGTTGTGCTGATCTAATTACACTGGAGATTAAATGCCTGACTAAACTTGTCCCTTTTGCCTACATAGCGTCCCTATCCATCAGTTCTCTGCACTTCATGAGCCTAAGCATCTCTTAAACACTTCTGTTATATTTGCCTCCATTTCTGCCCCTGGCAGTGCATTACACCCACCCTTCTCAGTGTATATGGAAAACAAATCCTGCCCTGCACATTTCCTTTGATCCTGCCCCCTCTCAGTTTCAGTGACTGCCCTCTAAAATGTTATAACATTGGCTATTCTCCAGTCCTCCAGGGCCTCACCTGTTGCCAGTGAGGACGTGAAGATCTTCATTGAAGCCCCAGCCAACTCCTCTCTTGTGATCTCAGCGATAATAAACCTGATTCTGATTTTGATTCTTTCAATAACCCTGGATATATCCCTTCAGGCCCTGGGGGTTTCAATTGATGCTTTTGAATAGACATTTCAACTCTGGGGGTGGGTGGAAAAGAATCCAGCGGTCTATCTATGCCTCTTGTAATCTTTTAAATTTCTATCAGATCTCCCATCAACTTCCGCCTCTTCAGAGAAAACAACCTAAGTTTGTTCAACTTCTCCTCTTAGCACATGTACTCTAATCCCTGTCAACCTCTTCTGGGCCTTCGCCAAAGCTTTCACTGTTGGGACAACGTAACAACAGATGTTGTTCTTCAAAGCTACTTATTATATATAATGATCCAAAATGTTTCCAAAGACTTAAGACGATAATTGGCCTTTTTATTCTTCAGTTTGATTGTTCATTCATGGTAAAGACATTTTTTTTTGGAGTTTTGAGTAGCTGAGGGCGAACTAACTCATGATAAAATATTCATATCTATTTCCTTGCTGAAAATCCAATGCGTCTGGAATTGCATGCAGGTAGAAATATTTATATATAGATAGAGATCTTTAGCCAAGTGGAACCTGATTCATGGAAAACAGAACTATATGCAGAACAACAGGGGTAGTTAGTTACTGCCTGTTACGCCACTGACGTTTAGAACAGTAATGAATGTCCTCCATCCCTGAACAGGGGTAGGGATCTATAGTAATGATGTTCATATTTCCAAAAAATAGTCACTGGGGGTGTTATGGAATTAGTAGTCTAAAAAAGGGTGTTGATAACTTATCCTTGCAAGAGACCTAAGTGCTACACCTCCTTCCTGTTTGGGCCCCAAACAGTCCTTCCAGGTGAGGCAACACTTCACCTGCAAATCTGCTGGGGTCGCCTATCGTGTCCGGTGTTCCTGATGCGGCCTCCTCTACATTGGTGAGACCCGCCGTAAATTGGGAGAGCACTTTGTCGAGAACCTCTGCTCCATCCTGCCACAAGTGGGACTTCCCGGTGGCCAAATATTTTAATTCTGATTCCCATTCCCATTCCCAATCTGACATGTCGGTTCAAGGCTTCCTTTTGTGCCAAGATTGCCCTCATGGTGGAGGAGTACCAGCATTATATTCCATCTGGGTAGCCTTCAACCTGATGGCAAGAATATCAATTTCTCCTTCTGGTAAACAATGCTCCCTCTGCCCCCTTCCTCTACTACCCACTCTGGCCTTTTACCTGTTCTTACCTGCCTATTACTTCCCCCAGGACCCCTCCTCCTGCCCTTTCTCCTATGGTCCGCTCTCCTCTCCTATCAGATTCCTTCATCTACAGCCCGTTACCTTTCCCACCCACCTGGTTGCACCAATCACCTTCCAGCTATCCTCCTTCCTCTCCCCCCCACTTTTTAATTCTGTTTACTTCCCCCGTCCGTCTCAGTCCTGAAGAAGGGTCTTGGCCTGAAAAGTCGACTCTCTATTCATTTCCATAGATGCAGCCTGACCTGCTTAGTTTCTCCAGCATTTTGTGTGTGTGTTGCTGTTGAGAACATTGATGAAGATGCAAGAAACTGAAGACGCTCAAACTTGGAGCTGCAAACAAAATGCTGAAGGAACTCAATTGGTCAGGAAGTTTCTTTGGAGGGAAATGGACAGTCAATGTTTCTATTGAAGGAAATGGGCTGAAAAATGAGTGAGATGTCTGTAAGGAGTTTGTACGTTCTTCCTGTGACCATGTGGGTTTCCTCCCACATTCAAAAGATGTATCTGTTAGTAGGTTATAAACACAAGAGATTCTGCAGATGCTTGAAATCCAGAGCAACACACACACAAACTGGTGGAGGACCTCAGCAGGTCAGGTGGTATCTAGAAAAGAATAAACAGTCGACATTTCGGGCCGAAGAAGTCAACTGTTTATTCATTTCCATAGATGCTGCCTGACCTGCTGAGTTCCTCCACCAGTCTGTGTGTCTTGCTCTGGGTTAGTAGGTTAATTGGTCACATTGCTGTAATTGGGCGGCGTGAGCACGTTGGGCCAGCATCCTGTTAGCATGCTGTATCCCTAAATAAACCTGCAAGAACTGCATAGCTTCCATTTGGGCCAGTAACTCTGATACCAAGTTACATGGGGACACCGTAGACTTGCCTCTGAGCATTAAGGACGAGCTTTAGAACCACATCTGCCTCCCTTTTGCTTGTTGGCTGCCCAAGTGTCTAAACTGACCCTTGCCATGTTTAATATTGATTTGATGTCCTTCTCCAAAACATCACAGTAAAAGAAAAAATTGCAAGACATGAGATTTTGCAGACGCTGGAAATATGGAGCAACACACACAAAAATGCTGGAGGAACTCAATGGGTCAGGCAGCATCTCTGGTGGAAAATGGACAGTCGAGGCTTCAGGCTGAGATCCTTCATCAGGACTGGAAAGGAAGGGGCCAGAATCCAGAAAGAAAAATGAGTTGCTTGTCCCACCCCCACCTCCCCAAAAAATGTGTGTCCTCGATTCCCCAAAAATGTTGGCTTGATCCCAAAAAGGGGTCATGTCTAATAAAGTACAATAAATGAATTCTGCTAGTCATAAAGTACTACAGCACAGAAAAAGGCCCTTCAGCCCATCTAGTCCATGCTGAACTATTACTCTGCCCAGTCCCATCGACCTGCACCCAGACCTTAGGCATCAATACTCCTCCCATCCATGTACCTATTCAAATTGCTTTTAAATGTTGAAATAGCTATGTGAATCAGGAGGGGCAGAGAGAGAGAGAGATGATCTGATATATTGTTTTCCCTTTCCAAAGTTTTGGCTGAGTTTTTTCAGCACCTCTTGTTTCAGATTCCAGCATCTGCAGTTCTGTTTTCCACCATGTCTAATGAAGATGTTGAAAGCCATTAAAAAGCTTCCAAATGTTGTCATTAGACAAGTACAATTCAGCGCTACGGTTGTCATTTAAATCATGTGTATTGCGAACACTACTTTAAGACACGCATCAGAGCAGCAGTTTACATAAACCACCAGAATTTTTGTGAATCATACTAAGATAATTGTTTGCTGCCTAACAAAGTTGCGTATTATAAATGATGCCTCCAACATGTGTGTTAAAAACAAGTGCTAAACAATTTAAACTGTCAATCTTGTTTGCATCACGAGCGATCGGAAACCTTGGAGACAAAGAGGAAATTTCAAATCTCTTTCAAAACGGAGGGAGCATTAAGCATTATACTACAATAACACTGTCAGTCTGGATTAGGGACATCAAGGTATAGAACCAGAACAAGTGATATTCCAATTTCCATTGACAGTTTTATTGCGCTGAAATACCAGTGTAAATCATATTGCTGAATCCTTTATTTATGAAGAGAAGAGTTCTGAACTCAATATACTTGAACTGAAACCCACTGGAGGTTTTGAATTACCAAAACAATTTATTTTGTTACATGTATAACCAAAGCTTGTGTTCTCGTGATCGGTCCAATTCGTGTATCATTGCCGATACACAAGAAACCTACTTGGGCGTGTTTTGGTAATGTGAACATGAGGCAAAATAGATGAAATGTCACTATTCATAAGAATGTGTCACATAAATGTCTGAAAGTTACAGTTCATGTTGAGAGAGCAGTTTGTAAGACCTGAATAAACCAAAAATAACTGAATAATTACTTCCTCACTGTTTTTTTTGTTCTTTTTGCTCTACTTAAATTGATTTTAGTATATATATTTCACATTTTAATTTATACTTTTATTATGTGTTGCAATGTACTGCTGCCACAAAACAGCATATTTCATGACATATGCCAGTGATATTAAATCTGATTCTGTCTTCCAAGACCTATTTTAAAATTTATCCTTACCTACCGACTTTCACAGCTATCTTGACTATACCTCTTCCCACCCTGTCACCAATGAAAATGCAATTCCCTTATCTCCATTAGAGATGTTCTCCTTCTTCAAAGAATGGGGTTTTCCTCCCTTAACTATTGATACTGCCCTCAACCACGTCTCCTCTATTTCCTGGTCATCTGGCCTCACCCCGTCGTCCCCCTGCCTTAGCAGGGATAGAGTCCCTCTTGTCCTCACCTCCACCCCATGATCCTGCGCATCCAGCACATCATTGCCCACAACATCTGCCATCTTCAATGGGAGGCTAAACATATTGTTCCCAACCCTCCCCCCCCCCACTTTCCACAGGGATCACTCCCTCCCCCTGCGATTCCCTTGTCCATTCGCCCCCCCACACTAATCTCCCTCCCAGCACTGATCCCTGCCAGTGGCCAAAGTGCTACACCTGCCCATTCACCTCCTCCCTCACTTGCATCAGGGGCCCCAACCAGTCCTTCCAGGTGAGGCAAGACTTCACCTGCAAATCTGTTGGGGCCATCTATTATATCCACCGCACCCAGTGCAGCCTCCTCTACATTGGCGAGACCCAATATATATTGGGGGACCACTGTGTCGAGCACCTTTGCTACATTTGCCACAAGCAGGATTTCTCAGTGACTAGCAATTTTAATTCAAATCCCCATTTCTGTTCTGACATGGCCGCCTCTGCCGCCATGCTCAGATTAGAGGAGCAAATCCTCAATCCATCTGGGTAGCCTCCAACCTGATGGCGTGAACATTGATTAATCTAACTTCCGGTAATTTTCCTCCTCCCCTAGCCCTCGTCTTCCGTTCCCCACTCTGGCTTCCCCCGCCACCTCTTCTCTTCTCCTCACCTGCCTATCATCTCTCTCGGGTGCTCCTCTTCCTTCCCTTTCTCCCATGGTCCACTCTCCTCTCCTATCAGATTCCTCCTTTTTCTGCCCTTTGGCCTTTTCCACATATCACCTCTCAGCCCCCAGCCCACCAGGCTTCACCTTTCACCTTCCATCTTGTCCTCCTTCTCTTTACCCCACCTTCTTATTCTGGCATCTTCCGCCTTCCTTTCCAGTCCTGAAGAAGGGTGTCAGCCTGAAACGTCAACCGTTTATTGTTTTCCATAGATGCTGCCTGACCTACTGAGTTCCTTCAGCATTTTGCATGTCCTATTTTAGAACTTATTTTCGTTTCAACATTTATCAGACATTGCTTTGAGTATCATAGAATCAAGCAGCACAGAATCTGGTCCCTTTAGATCACCTCATCCACGTACATAGTGTTGCTAGAACTGCACTCACCCCAGTTGTCTGCATTATTATTATTATGATTATGACATTATTATGATTATGAGGACACACAGTCCCGTTTTATTGTCATTTAGTAATGCATGCATTAAGAAATGATAAAAATGTTTTTCCAGAATATCACAAAAACATATGACAAACCGACTTAAAAACTAACAAAAACCACATAATTATAACATATAGTTACAACAGTGCAAAGCAATACCGTAATTTGATAAAAACAGACCATGGCACAGTAAAAGTCTCAAAGTCCCTTATAAGTCCCATCATCTCACGCAGACAGTGAACCTCCAGCGCCGCCAACTTGCCGATGCAGCATCCTGGAAGCATCCGACCACAGCCCGACTCCGAGTCCGTCCAAAAAACTCCGAGCCTCCGACCACCTATTCGACCATTAGGCCTCCACCCCCCACCCCCCCGCATGACTTTTCTATCTCAGTACCCGTAAATGCCTTTTAAAACAATGGCTGTTCCACTTCCTCTGGCAACTCATTCCAGATATTTAGCCTCCTCTGTGTGTGGGGAAAAATCCATCTTCTTTAAATGTCTTCCCTCAGAGTCAGAGTTGATTGTCATATGCATATACATGTACAGAAGTCATATACATGTATGCACAGGTGCAGTGAAAAACTTGCTTGCAGCAGCATCATAGGGCGCACCGCAACAGAGAAGCAGCACTCACAAGAAAAATATAAATTAAATGCAAATGATACACAACTTTTACGAGAATACTGTGTTTACAAGGAAGTCCAAAGTGGTTAGGGTTTTGCCAGCTGGTTCCATAACCAAACAATTGCGAGGAAGTAGTAGTTTTGAACCTGGTAGTGAGGCCCCTCTCACTTAAACCTGCATCCTCTATTTCCAGACTTCCTCGTCTGGTAAAGGGTTATCTGTCCTATCTACGCCACTCATAGTTCTATTAACCTGTTGTACTTTATACTTTATTGTTGCCAATGATTGATACTAGAGCATACAATCATCACAGTGATATTTGATTCTGCGTTTCGTGCTCCCTGGAGTACAAATCGATAGTAAATAGTAAAAATTTAAATTATAAATCATAAATAGAAAATAGAAAAGGGAAAATAAGGTGGTGCAAAAAAACTGAGAGGCAGGTCCGGATATTTGGAGGGTAAGGCCCAGATCCAGGTCAGGATCCGTTCAGCAGTCTTATCACAGTTGGAAAGAAGCTGTTCCCAAATCTGGTCGTACGAGTCTTCAAGCTCCTGAGCCTTCTCCTAAAGATCACCTCCTCAGTTTCCTACATTCTTGTGGGTACACTCAATAGAAATCAAATACTGATGCATATGCCTAAAGTTTCTCTTTTCCATTAGCTGAAAATGTCTGCTTTTGACCAACAATAATCAAAAAGCTAAAAAAAATTTACAAATGCTGGAAATGGAAACAGAAAATCTACAGAAGGAGAAGCGGTGTGAACGTACAGCAGCATGGCGGTTAGTGCGATGCTGCTACAGCTCAGGGCGTCAAAGTCCGGAGTTCAATTCCGGTGTCCTCTGTCAGCAAGTTTGTACGCTTCTTCCCGTGTTCCCGTGGGTTTTCTCTGAATGCTCCAGTTTCCTCCCACAGTCCAAAGATGTAGCAGTTAGTAGGTTAACTGGTCAAATGTAAATTATCCCGTGATTAGGTGAGGGCTAAATTGGTTGGTTGCTGGGCAACATGGCTCGAAGGGGTGAAAGGGCCTATTTCATCCTGTATCTCTAAATATATATAAACTATTGGGTTGAGAGCATTTCAAATTTATTTAAAATACTCCCCAGCTGAACCAATGATAGAAATGTAAAAAGTTAAGCACGGTGGATTACAGATTTCAATAAACACACCAGGAAGCAAACAAAGAGGTGATGCTGAACAAAGAACAGAATACAGTACTAAAAACTGAGCAAATCAAGCAGGATTGGAAGGAATTCTGTCCTCTTCTGAGTCCAAGCCCTTCAATGTGGTAAACATGCAACTGTTCCTCAATTCAGGAATTACAGGGATTAAAAATAAATGGCCTTCATTCCAGTGATGTACCTCTGGACAAAAGACAGAAATTGTATTTCCACTGAGTCCCGATAGAGGGTCGAGTCCCAAAACATCGGCAATTCATTCCCTCTCCACAGACGCTCCCTCACCTGCTGAGTTCCTCCAGCATTTTGTGTGTATTACTCCGGATTTTAGCATCTGCAGAATTGCTAGTGTTTACTCAATGTTCAATGTTGCTTTAGATCAAAATGAAGTTTTGCTTATTTAATTCTTAGAATTAAGCCATGTATCAAAATGGGAATCTACTAGTTATATACTGTGGGCGCCATGGTAACACAGTGGTTAGCATGATGCTATTACTACACAGATTGGAGTTCAGAGTTCAATTCTGACACTCTGTGTAAGGAGTCAGTATGCCCTCCATGTGGAATGTATGAGTTTTCCCTGGGTGCTCTAGTTTCAAAAAACTTCAAAGTTCAAAGTACATTTATTATCAAAGTATGTACACTTTATACAACCTTGAGATTCATCTCCTTACAGGCAGCTACAGAACAAAGAAACCCAAAAGAACACATTAAAACAAAAGAAGACTGTCAAACACCCAATATGCAGAGGGAAAAAAAAGTGCAAACAATAAAAGTAAGCAAATAGCATTCGGAACTGAAGCTCACAAAAGTGAGTCCACACTGTCATAGCTGCAGGCCACAGCCACAGTTTGCTGCAGAGATTAGTAAACCTTGCAGAGCAGCAAGCTGAGGTTCAGTGCAGAGTTGAGTAAAACTCGCGGAGCAGTGGTTGAACCAGCCCATCACTCGCCTTTGGCCGCAGCACCCTGACCTTTTCAATCCGGCCCGGCGCTTAAATCGTCCAAACCTCAGGTCGTACCTTGCTCTCAGACTGGGGCCTGCCGCTTAGATAGGCTGTCGGGCTGGTGCCCCGCCACTTCAATTTACGATGGGTCATTGTAAATTGTCCTGTGGTTAGGCTAGCGTTAAATCTGGGGTTGCGGCTCCAAGAGCTGGAAAGACCTGTTCCACATTGTATCACAATAGTTAAATAAAACATCGGGGTACCCACATCACAAGTCTCAAATAACTTGAATTAAGAGAAAAGAGGCGAGTAGATTACCAGCAACATCATCAGAAAACCTAGCTATGATATGCAGTAGTTTCTCCTACATTGGCCATTTCTTATTTATTGTTGCATTGGAAATGTAATTAATTTAGTCTTGAACAACAGTATATGCAGAACCTTTAGTGCTAACAGAAATTGAAAGTCTTGCACTATGATCCGTGGTTATAAAACTCCAGTTATGTCCCCTTACAGCTCTTGAACACGACTCTGGTGCTGGGGTTCCTAACCTTTCTTATGGCATGGACCCTTACCATTAACCGAGGGGTCTAGGTTCGGGACCCCTGGTCTGGTGACTGAGCTGTAACGAAGACACCTGTCAGAAACAACCTCATTCACACTCAGACTGAAACCCTTTTAATTCTGTTTTAGACTTGCAACGGTATTGATCATTCCAGCTAACATACAGGTTGGAATGACTGAAGAGTTCTGTGTTGGAAAATTGGAGGTTTAACATAGAAAACCTACAGCCCAATACAGGCCCTTTGGCCCACAGAGTTGTGCCGAACATGTCCCTACCTTAGAAATTACTAGACTTCCCCATAGCCCTCTATTTTTCTAAGCTCCATGTACCTATCCAAAAGTCTCTTAAAAGACCCTATCGTATCCGCCTCCACCACTGTTGCCAGCAGCCCATTCCACACACTCACCACTCTCTGAGTAAAAAACTTACCCCTGACATCACCTCTGTACCTACTCCTCAGCACCTTAAACCTGTGTCCTTTTGTGGCAACCATTTCAGCCCTGGGAAAAAGCCTCTGACTATCCACACGATCAATGCCTCTCATCATCTTATACACCTCTATCAGGTCACCTCTCATCCTCTGTCGCTCCAAGGAGAAAAGGCCGAGATCACTCAACCTGTTTTCATAAGGCATGCTCCCCAATCCAGGCAACATCCTTGTAAATCTCCTCTTTATACTGTCTTGTTTCAATTGACCATTAGTTTGCCAAATACCTACAAATGCCTTTGCCCCTTGTGGGGAACGAGGTCTGGTTGGTGGGGCTCGCAATAGAAGATCAGTAAAGATGCAAAACAAATTCAAATAATTCTGACAGGTTAACTTAAGTCTGACCTGTAATCTACAGTTAAAACTTTCCTGAGTATTAGAACTCTAATCAGTTCCCTGGACAATAAGACGGTTCCATGAAACTAACCGTTGAAGGACTGATGCTGATTTAGAATTTAGGCTGAAAAAGTCTTAAATGTCATAAGTACCAGAAAACTCTTGAGTAGAGACCAGAAAAGGTTTTGATTGAAGTCTACAGAATAGCATTCAAATGTATTTATGAATACACAACTAAATCGGGTAAAGGTGAGGCTGAGTCAAGGGTTGAAGCAAAGTCGGGTCGAGGTGAAGTCACGATGAGCAGTGCTGAGGAGAGGCAGATTCAGGGCACGTTCACCTAAACTGAGACAGAAGTGCTGGGCCGAAAGGTGGCAGCAGGGTCCAGGCCCAGAGTATATTGACATGACAAGGCCTGGGTCATTGAGCAAGGAATAACCTGATGTTTGCACAATTTAAACAGTGGGCCAGATGGACTGGAAAGGCAGGGTGCTTGGCCGATTCTGCACCCTGCTTCGCGATGTTTACTCCGCTCTTCGCTACACTGAGGCTGGGGCTGGGGCCGGGGCCTACTCAGGCTGCTCCAGGCTCACTTTTGTTCTAAATGCTACTTGCTTACTTTTATTGTGTGCACAATTCATTTTTTCTCTCTCTCTCTGCACATTGGGCGTTTGTCTTTCTACTTTTTTTTGTTACGGGTTCTTTTGAGTTTCTTGATTCGTGGCTGTCTGTAAGGAGACAAATCTCAAGGTTGTGTATTTGTATCCAAATCATTTATATAATAAATAACAAGGTTCCCAACACAAACCCCTAGTGACTGGCCTCCATTCTGGGAAACAGTCTTCAACCATCAACCTTTGTGTCCTGTCTCTGGATTCCATGGGACCTTACCTTTCAGACCAGCCTGCTCTGTGGGACCATGTCAAAGGCCTTGCTAATGTCCAATTGTACAACATTCACAGCCCTACCTTCATCTCTATTTTTAGTTACTTCTTAAAAAAAACTCTAAAAGATTCTTCAAGCACAACTTCAAACTCACAAAGCTATTCTGCCTCCTCTTAATTACACTTAGTTTATCCAAATGTGGGTAGATCTTGTCCTTCAGAATTCCCTCCAAGAACTTCCCAGCTACTGATGTCAGGCTGGCCAGGCTTGTCTTGCTGTCTTTTCTAAACAACAGGACAACATTAGCCATCTTCCAGTGTTTGGGAACTTCACCAGTGACTAACAATGAAACAAATATCTCCACACGGGCCTCTGCCACTTCCTCTCTAGCTTCCCACAAACTCAATCAAACCTTGGAGTTTTGTATGGTTGCTTAAATGACATTTATTTCTTGTTTTATTAGAAAAATAATATTAAATCATAACATCCTGAATCAAAGACACAGGAACATCAATGGAGCTAGAATGATGATTGGGGTATCAATGTGAATTATTTTCCTTCCTGGCCATAAAAAAAAAAATTGCCCACTGTGGAATATGCATTGCTTTTAATCTCTTGAAGTTTATCAGCCCCATGTGAAGTTAACAGGATGCTATCACACTGTGAAATTTTTGCATCATCCACAGCACAAGCAAATATCATTCTTCTTACTATAGCTCATGCTTGTACCTCACACAATTTCATAAATTATTGTTCTCCTTTCTCAGCAGTGCAGGCGTATCATCTCTCAAAGTCATTCCTTCTTACTATAGCTCACGCTTGCACCTCACGCAATTTCATAAATTATCGTTCTCCTTTCTCAGCAGCGCAGGCGTATCATCTCTCAAAGGGGCCTCATCCATTCTGTGGTACTTACACTCAAGTCCTCTGAAACTTAGCTGAACAACTGGTCTGAGATCAGAACTTTTAGTTTTTACATCACAAGATTCTCCTTGACATTACAGTAAAAACACAACAAAATAGCATTTAAAAGTCTGAACAAGGTAAATAATGATTCATCCTTCAGGCAATCTTTTGTCAAAGGGAAGATCCATTTGACCAGCCCTTATAAGAACATTGCTTCACAGCCAATACTATATGTCCTTGTAACATCTGGCAAAACAAAAACAGTGGATATTAAAAACAATGTATTATCCAAACACTAAAATTATTTGAAGCTGACTTTATTTTAAATGAGTGCTACTTTATTCAAGTTGGGTATCTGTAAACAATTTATTTTTGATTTCTTTATGTTAGAGAATAACATACACAAACACAAAAAAAATTCTGATCAAGGAAACACTTCCAACTCTGTTTCCTGCTGGTATGGAAATGGAATCTCTCCACCCAGCAGGACAGTGGGCTGGAGGGATGGGCACGTGAGGTCAAACTCTCTACTTTCTTTCTTAGTTCAGTTTTCCTGTTCTTAATTTGAAAGTGATTGGAGGAAATTATAGAGGGGGATGTCAGAGGTGGAATTTTACCATGTTGCCAGGAGTGGTGGTGGAAGTAGAATCTTTAGGTGCATTTAAGAGACTCTTAGATAGGCAAATGAATGAAAGAAAAATTGAGGGCTATGTAAACATGCAAAATTCTGGAGGAACTCAGCAGGTCAGGCAGTACCTGTGGAAATGAATAAACAGTCGATATTTCGGGCCAAGACCCTTCATCAGGACTGGAAAGGAGGGGGAAGACGCCAAGCTAAACAGGTGAGAGGAGAGGGAGGAGGACAAGCTAGAAGGTGATAGGTGAAGCCAAGTGGGTGGAGAGGGGAGCAGGAAGAGTGGGGAGGGGGGAGGAAGTAAGAAGCTGGGAGGTGATGGGTGGAAAAAGCCGAGGGCTGGAGAAGAAGAAATCTGAGTGGACCATGGGAGAAGGACAAGAAGAAGTGGAAACAGGGGGTGGTGGTAAGTAGATGAGGAGAAGAGGAAAGAGGCCAGAGTGGGAATGAGAAGAAGATGGAGGAGAAAAAAATTGATCTCCATGCCATCAGGTTGAAGGCTATCTAGGGGGAATATGCGGTGTTGCTCCTCCACCCTGAGGTTGGCCTCATCGTGGCAGAAGAGGAGGTTATAGACTAACATGTCGGAACAGGAATAGGGATAGGAATTAAAATATTTAGCCACAAGGAAATTCCGCTTTTTGCGGTTGAGGCAGAGTTGGTCAACAAAGGAATCCCCCAATCCTGGTCGGGTCTCACCACTGTAAAGAAGGCCACATCTGGATACAATAGATGACCCCATCAGATTCACAGATGAAGTATTGTCTCAGCTGGAGGGGCTGTTTCGGGCCCTGCGTAGAGGTGAGGGAGGAGGTGAATAGCAAGTGTGGCATTCCTGTTGCTTGCATGTATGCACAGCCAGTGTAAATTGGGGGACGGCTTTGTCGAGCACCACCGCCCTATAGACAAAAAGCGGAATTTTCCGGTGCTCTTTCCCCCATGGTCTACTCTCCTCTCCCATCAGACACCTTCTCCTCCATCCCTTTACTTTTTCCACATATCACCTCCCAGCTTCTTGCTTCATGACCCACCTCGCTTCACCTTTCACCTTCTTGCTTGTTCCCCTTCCCCTCCCCCCACCACCTTATTTAGGCATCCTCCCCCTTCCTTTCCAGTCCTGATGAAGGGACTCAGCCCGAAATGTCAACTGTTTATTCATTTCCATAGATACTGCCTGACCTGCTGGGTTCCTCCAGCATTTTGTGTGAATAGCTCTGGATTTCCAGACTCTGCAGAATTGGTGTGCAAGAGGAAAATGTTATATTGATCTCAGACAGGGTTAAATGGTCAACACAATATTGTGGGCCCAATGGCCTGTACTGTGCTGTGCTGTTGTATGTTCATCTATTTCACCTTTGATTTCCTAAAAGACACATGATGGTGTTATTGACAAATTGTAAGCATGAATCACTATCAACTAACTTATTTCAGACTCAGAAAGACGAAGTAAACTATCATAATTGAGAGCTTTGGGAATCAGAAATCCCAAGTCACTTTTCCCCTCTCAAGCATTACGAAATAACCATCTGTTACGTCTCCGCTTACTCATGCACAGTACTAAAAATGTTACATTCCGCTTATTTTGCCTAATTGCATGTGTGCATTACTGTTCAGTCTTGTATTCCTATTTGTGAAAGTTTGTTACATTCCGATGAGAGGCCATCAGGCTGGATTGATTGTACAACAGCGACTGCATCATGAGGTACATCATTGGCCAGAAAGCACCTTGACTTCTCATTAAAAGATTAGGTGATGGCAAGTTCTACACTGAGTGGCCACTTCATTAAGTACACCCATACACCAGCTCACTAATGCAAATATCTAATCAGCCAATCATGTGGCAGCAACTCAATGCATAAAAGCATGCAGACATAGTCAAGAGATTCAGTTGTTGTTCAGGCCAAAGTTCAGAAAGGGGAAGAAATGTTATCTAAGTGACTTTGACCAGGTTGATGCCAGGCAGGGTGGTTTGAGAATCTCAGAAACTGCTGATCTCTTAGGATTTTCATGCTCAACAGTCTCTCGATTTTATTGAGAATGGGGAAAAAAACAACAAAAAAAAAAATCCACTGAGTGGTGTTTCTGTGGGCAAAACTGCCTTGTTAATGAGAAACATCAGAGGAGAATGGCCAGACTGGTTCAAGCTGACAAGAAGGGGATAGTAACTCAAATAAGCAGGTGTAACAGCAGTGGTGTGCAGAAAACAATTTCTGAATGCACAACACATTGAACCTTGAAGTGGATGGGCTGTGGAACATACACTCAGTGGCCACTTCATTAGGTACAAGAGGAAAATAAGCTGCAGAAAGTTGTGAACTCAGCCAGCTCCAACATGGGGACTAGCCTCCCCAAAAGGCGATGCCTCAAAAAGGTGGCATCCATCATTATCGACCCACATCACCCGGGACATGCCCTCTTCTCATTGCTACCATCAGGGAGGACGTATAGGAGCCTGAAGACACACACTCATCAATTCAGGGATAACTTGGTCCCCTCTGCCATCAGAAAACTGAATGGACATTGAACCCATGAACACTATCTCGCTGAAGAGGTGCAGTCGACGTTTCAGGCCGAGACCCTTCGTCAGGACTAGTCGACTGCACCTTTTCCTAGAGATGCTGCCTGGCCTGCTGCATTCACCAGCAAGTTTTATGTGTGTTGCTTGAATTTCCAGCATCTGCAGAATTCCTGTTGTCAACACTATCTCACTACTTTTATTGTATTATTTATTTAATTTAACTACTTAATATATATCAATATATTGTATATAGAAACCATAGAAACTACAGCACAGAAACAGGCCCTTTGGCCCTTCTTGGCTGTGCCGAACCATTTCCTGCCTAGTCCCACTGACCTGCACACGGACCATATCCCTCCATACACCTCCCATCCATGTATCTGCCCAAATTATTCTTAAATGTTAAAAAAAGAACCTGCATTTACCACCTCGTCTGGCAGCTCATTCCATACTCCCACCACTCTCTGTGTGAAGAAGCCCCCCCCTAATGTTCCCTTTAAACTTTTCCCCCTTCACCCTTAACCCATGTCCTCTGGTTTTTTTCTCCCCTTGCCTCAGTGGAAAAAGCCTGCTTGCATTCACTCTATCTATACCCATCATAATTTTATGTACCTCTATCAAATCTCCCCTCATTCTTCTACGCTCCAGGGAATAAAGTCCTAACCTATTCAACCTTTCCCTGTAACTGAGTTTCTCAAGTCCCGGCAACATCCTTGTAAACCTTCTCTGTACTCTTTCAACCTTATATCCTTCCTGTAATTTGGTGACCAAAACTGAACACAATACTCCAGATTCGGCCTCACCAATGCCTTATACAACCTCATCATAACATTCCAGCTCTTATACTCAATACTTCGATTAATAAAGGCCAATGTACCAAAAGCTCTCTTTACGACCCTATCTACCTGTGACGACACTTTTAGGGAATTTTGTATCTGTATTCCCAGATCCCTCTGTTCCACTGCACTCCTCAGTGCCTTACCATTAACCCTGTATGTTCTACGTTGGTTTGTCCTTCCAACGTGCAATCCCTCACACTTTGTCAGTATTAAGCTCCATCTGCCATTTTTCAGCCCATTTTTCCAGCTGGTCCAAGTCCCTCTGCAGGCTCTGAAAACCTTCCTCACTGTCTGCTACACCTCCAATCTTTGTATCATCAGCAAACTTGCTGATCCAATTTACCACATTATCTTCCAGATCATTGATATAGATGACAAATAACAATGGACCCAGCACTGATCCCTGTGGCACACCACTAGTCACAGGCCTCCACTCAGAGAAGCAATTCTCTACCACCACTCTCTGGCTTCTTCCATATACTGTACTGTATATACTGTAATTCACAGTTTTATTATCATATATTGCAATGTGCCACAATAACAACAAATTTCAGGACATATGCTGATGATAATAAACCTGATGTTGATTCTGATTAATAAAGTTGCCACTGAGTGCATATAAATATTAAACCTATATATTGTCGAGACCAAAAGAACAATTAAATAGCATACGTGTAATTGCGCTTTATCAACAATTCTAATAAATGAAGGGTTAATTATGACCAGAAATACAAACCATGTCTTCTAGGAAGTTTATTTCTCTGCATAATGGAGCCCATATGTTGAGAGTAGTACATAAATACTGTACTAGCAAACGTTATGGATGCATGGAAAGCACTACATTGTGATATGGCGCTGAAGAGGCTTGTTCATAATATCAATGGTTACTGTTCTGATGTTTCTATCGGGGAAATTGCAGGATTAATCAAATTGATTTAAGCTTAACACGCTGAATGTAGTAAACATGTAGTCCTTGATCTGTTAAAATACTGTGTTGAAAGAATCAACCTGCTGGATGAGGGAATTCCTGTCAGTAAACATTTCATTTATTTATTTACTTTGAATGTGCAGTTTGTCTTCTGTTGCACATCTGGTTATTTGTTAGTGTTTGTGTGTAGTTTTTCACCGATTCCATTCCTTGTTCGACTGTGAATCCCAGGGTAGTATAATAAATTTAATTTGATCTTTGAAATTTACTCTGAACTATGTTTAAGCAAGGCAGTAAACTGGCAGATTGGAAGGAACTTCACTGATTTCCTGATTTTAGTGAAAAACTGTGAGATACAAAAGAATAACAATGGTACTCTGACTATTCTGTTGTGCTAATTTTGTAGCTGGTTTAGATTATCAGGACTGTGGCATGAGGCCACAACAAGAACACACGAAAAATGATTCATATTCCCCTCTCAAAGCAAAAAGATGAACTCTGAAAATTGGAGGTTACTGGGGTGGCACATGCCTGGAGTAACAAAGAGATTCTGCATGTGTACTGTATACAGTCTGCGTCGCCCTATTTGAGAAACAATACTTGAGGCAGTTCCAAAAGAGATTCATTGGGCTAATTCAAGAGGTGGGAAGAACTGTCCTATAGTAGGCAATTAAAATGTTAGATCTATGTTCTTAGAAACAAATGACTGGTGATCTTAATTCCCATCACCTCTACTGGGGCATAGCCACTGGTAGCTCACCAGAGTCCTCTGTTCTGGGCCAGTTTTTTTATGTTGTCTACAGGTGTAGGCCATCTTCTTGGTGTATCCTTCCTCTCCCAGGCACAAGGTCTTTGGAGCTTCTGTTGACATTTCTGTAGCTCTGAGTTTCACAGGATGAGGTTGCTAGCCTCCTGCCCAGCCCTACACCTTTCGCAGCCGGTCTGGGGACTGTCCATGGCAGAGTTGGTTGGTAACTGAAACAGAAAGTATGCTCAGCAGGTATGAAACAAGTTGGTGCCACTTGTGGGAAATCTAAATCAAGGAGATATAGTTATAAATTTTAGGAGAACCTTACCTCTAACCTTACAGGAGCCTCAAGACTCACACCACCAGGTTCATGAACAGTTATCACCCCTCAACCATTAGGCTCCTGAATTCAGAGGAAATAACTTCACTCAGCTTCATTATCCCATCACTGATCTGTTCCCACAACCCGTAGATTCACTTTCAAGGACTCTTCATCTCAGGTTCACAATATTTATTGCTTAATTAATTAATTACTTAATTTTCTTTCTTTCTTTTTGTATTTGCACAGTGTGTTGGCTTTTGCACACTGGTTATGCATCCTGTTGATGCGGTCTTTCATCAATTATTGGATTTATTGAGTATGCCCGTAAGAAAATGAGTATCAGGGTTGAATGTGGTGACATACAGATATGTACTTTGATAATAAATTCACTTCGAACTTTGATCACTTAAAGCTGAAGTGGATTGGAACTACACACGAAGGATGGTGAATCCTCGAAATTCTCTGTATTAAAGGGTTGCGGAGGCAGGGTCATCGAGGATAGCTAAAGAGGGCGCTGATACAGTTCTGAAGGATCAGAGAATTGGGGGTCTCTAAGGAACTAGCACCGAAGTGAGGAAACTCGGGTTAGTTCGTCCGTGATCATATTCCAGGCTGAAGAAGGCAAATGGCCTATCCCTGCTCCTATTAAGTATGTGTCAGCTTCTGGCTACGTCCAGTGGTTCAGCACCAATAAAGATCTGGATTCCAATGGCAAATAGAGCAGAGACATCATATAGAAAATACTTTCTAAATTTATAATAATCTCACACATTAATCACAATATACACTCTATGGCCTCTTAATTAGATATACCTGAACACCTGCTTGATAATGCAAAAATCTAATCAGTCAATCATGTGGCAGCAACTCAATACATAAAAGCATGCGGACATGGTCAAGAGGTTCAGTTGTCGTTCAGACCGAACTTCAGAATGGGGGAGAAATGTGATCTTAGTGACTTTGCCTGTGGAATGATTGTTGGTGCCAGATGGGGTATCTCAGAAACTGCTGGTCTCCTGAGATTTTCAGGCACAACAGTCTCTAGAGTTTACAGAGAATGGTGCAAAAAACAAAAGAAAAACACATCCAGTGAGAGGCAGTTCTGTGGGTGAAAATGCCTTGTTAATGAGAGAGGTCAGAGGAGAATGGCCAGACTGGTTCAAGCTGACAGGAAGAAGAACGTAACTCAAATAATCATGTGTTACACCAGTAGTGTGCAGAAGAGAATTTCTGAATACACAACACATTGAATCTTGAAGTGGATGGGCTATAGCCACACAACAGCATGAACATACACTCAGTTGCCACTTTATTAAGTGCAGGAAGTACCTGATGAACTTGAGCTTCTGCAGATGTTGAAAATCCAGGGTAACACACACAAAACGCTGGAGGAACTCAGCATGTCAGGCAGCTTCAATGGAAATGAATAAGCAGTCCACAGTTCATGCCGGGACCCTTTACCAGGACTGAAAAGGAGGGGGTAGAAGCCAGAATAAGTAGTTAGCGGAGGGGAAAGTGTACAAAATGGAAGGTGATAGGTGAAGCCAGGTAAGAGGGGGAGGGGGGATGAAGTGAGAAGCTGGTAGGTGATAGGTGGAAAAGGTAAAGTGCTGGAAAAGAAGGAATCTGATGGGAGAGGAGAGTGAACCACAGGAGAACGGGAAGGAGGGGCAGCAGCAGGGAGAGGTGATCAGCAGGTGAGGAGAAGAGAGGCAAGAGGCAAGCTTGGGTGAGGGATGGAACAAGAGGGAAGGGGGAGGGGGAAAATTACCAAGTTAAAGAAATTTGTATTGATAGAGTGGCTTTCTTGATATCCATTCAATTAAATACTCTTTCAAATGCCTTCACTCTTGTGAATTAGATAGACAATTGTGCACAACGAAAGCCTAGAAACAACAAAAAGATAATGCTATTTTTTCGGACATTGGTTCAGTGGTAAATATTGGTTAGTAGAGAAGTCTTCTTTAAATTTACATCCACCTGCGTGAGAGTGCTAGTGTGACATTGATCTGGTCACAGTCTTTTCCATGGGTAGGGGATTGAGCAGAGGGGACACTTCCTGATCCTGGGTGTCACCATCTCTGAAGATATATCCTGCATCCAATATATTGATGCATTTACAAAGAAGACATACCAGCAGCTATATTTCAGTAGGAATTTTAAGAGTCTCGGCATGTCACCAAAGGCTTGCGCAAACCTCTACAGATGTATAGTGGAGAGCATTCTTACTGGTTGCTTCATCATCTAGTATGGAGAAGCAACTGCACAAGATCAGAAAAAGCTGCAGAAGGTTGCAAACTCAGCCAGCTCTATCATGGACACTAGTCTCCCCAGCATTGAGGATATCTTCAAAAGGCAATGACCCAAAAAGGGGGCATCCATCATTAAGGACCCTCACTGCCCAGATTGCTACCATCAAGCAATAGGCGCAGGAGCCTGAGGGTGTACACTCAATATTTTACAAACAGCTTGTTCCCCACAACCATCAGATTTCTGAACCGACAATGAACCTACCTTTTTTCTTCTTTGCTTTCTTTTTGCACTACTTACTTAATTTATTTTATATACTGCATATATTTATTACAAGTTATAGTTTTTTTATTATTATGTATTGCAATATACTGCTACAGCAAAGCAGCAAATTTCATGACGTATGCCAGTGGTATTAAATCTGATCCTAACTCTGACTTTTTCCGTGGTGGGTATACAGAACTACCTGCCAGATGAAACTGCAAAGGAGGCACGTCTACAAAGTTTAAATGATATTTGGACAACTACATAAATTTACAAAAAAGATTTAGGTAGATATGAGCCAGATGCATACAAGAGGGACTGGCTCAGGTAGACATGTTGGTTGGCATAGACAAGTTGGGCCAAAGGGCCTGTTTCTATCCTTATATGACCAAATGAAAGACGGCACCAGCATATTCACAATCATGAAACCATAAGTAATTGCGTAATAAGTGTTCAAACCTCGTATGGAAACATCAGTGCCCAAGCATGGAAAAGCTTACAAAAGGTAATAGGTCCATTACAGGAAAAGCAACCGCCCCCCCCCCCCGACTCCCCCTCACCCTTGTTGAGCACAACTACATAGAGCACTGCACAAGAAAGCAGCATCCATCATCATGGACCCCCACCATCCAGACCATGCTCCCTTCTCACTACCCCCATCAGGAAAGAGGTACAGGAGCCTTAGGTCCCACGCCAACAGGTTCAGGAACAGTTATTACCCTTCAACCATCAGGCTCCTGAACCATTGTGGTTAACTTCACTCACCTGAACACTGAACTGATTTCACAACCTATAAACACACTTTTAGGGACTCCACAACTCACATTCTCAGTATTATTTATTTACTTATTTATTACTATTATTAGTTTTTCTATCTGCAGTTGTCTGCATTTGCACATTGGTTGTTTGTCAGTCTTTGTGTGTAGTTTTTCATTGATGCTATTATATTTCTTTGTTCTTCTGTGAATGCCACAAATAAAAGAATCTCAGGGTAGTATACAGTGGTATGTACGTACTTTGATAAAAGCTTATATTGAACTTTGAATTTAAGTTAGCCTTAAACTCACAATCTTCTCTCTCAAAGGCAAGAATGTTATAGCTGAACTGAAGCTGACATTTATTTTTGAAAATACAATCACCAACTCACATTAAATTGAACCACAGCCAGAAACTTGGAACTAGTTTGACAAGTATTTGTTTCTCCGTGCAATAAGAGGTATGCCCATCTCTCAAATTATTCTGAGTGTTTCAGCAAGGGGGCAGGGTGCATGTTTATACCCTGAAATAAATTGTTTCAGAGAGGAAATTATTATGTTTCTGGCATGAATATACTGACATGGAGAGTGTAGCTGAGTGGGCAGCACTGAGAGCTACTGGCTTTGTAGAGCTGAGTAGAATGGAAGGTCTGAGTAGAATGGGTAGATTCTGTGTTTGTGGAGGTGCGCTTGCGAGGAGTATGAGAGATTACAGACGGTAGAAATCTATATTCTCATTCCAACATGGCAGTCCATGGCTGGCTCTGTTGTCACAATGAGGCCACTCTCATGTTGGAGGAGTAACACTTCATATTCCATCTGGGTAGCATCCAACCTGATGGATTGAACTTCGATCTCTCTAACTTCCAGTAATATTTCCCCACCCCCTTCCCTCGTCTTTCATTCCCCACTCCAGATCCCCTCTCACCTCTCCTGCCTATCACCTCCTTCTCTTTCTCCCATGGTCCACTCTCCTTTTCTATCAGGTTCCTTCTTTTTCAGCTTTTTACCTTTTCTACCAATCTCCTCCCAGCTTTTCACTTCATCCCCCCATTCCACACCCAACTACTTACCCCCTTACCTGGTTTTACCTATCATCTTCTATCTTCTGCTCCTTCTCCTCCCCTCACCTTCATATTTTGCTTCTTCCCCCCCTTCCTTTATAGGTCTCAGCCCTTCTTCCTCTTCATAGATGCTGCCTGACCTGCTGAGTTTCTCCAGCACATTGTGTATTGAGCTTGTCATGAGGATATGTGAACATTAATGTTGATCATTCAAATGACTGGAGAATGTTAACCAATAGAATATGAAGCAGTTATGTCAAGATGTAGAATTTAGGATTGTAGAAGAGGTGTGTGTGAGTGGGCAGGAAAGATTTCCATTGGAAAGAAAATGCTGTGTGAATGTATATATTGCAGTGTAGTTGGGTAGTTCTCACCCTTAAATCTTCCAGGCTACCACAAAAACTTAACTTTTTTATATATATATTAACTACTTATCATCAATCATGTAACAGATTTTATGTGATTTTGCAATGCAATTTTTCCAAACATCAGTGCTTTACCAGTCTCAAATTAATGTTTGAAATAATCAAGAAACTTGTACTGCTAATCCTATTGAATATTGAAAGGCCAAGATAGAGTGAGCATGGAGAGGAAGTTTCCTATAGCGGCGAAGTCTAAGACCAGAGGGGAGGGCCTCAGGATAGAAGGACATCCCTTTAGAACAGAGATGAGAAATCAGAATCACTGGCATATGTTGTGAAATTGTTGTCTTTGTGGCAGCAGTACAATGTAATACATATTAATCAAAAATGAATTGCAGTAAGTATATACACACAAAGAAAATAAGGAAGGAAAAGTGTAAAAAGACAAGTTCAGTACTGTTCATGAGTATTTTGAGAAATAATCTGATCTTCCTAGCATCTGTGGTTCCTTTCAATGAATGGTTGAAATATGGAGGGTTGACATCCCATACTTATCTTTAACGAAGAGATCTAATATTTTTCCTACTTTCGGAGTCATGAAATGAGATATAGTATAATTGTTTTACTTATTTTGCCTGTGAGCAAGAAGATGTTTCATGCCTATGAAATGAAGGGAGTTTCATGGGTTTAATATTTCTGATTTTCAGCATATGCTGCTTTTTCTTGTTTTTGGGACTTCTTTATATCTGTTCTAGGTGACTCCCTGAAGTTCAAATCACAAATTAATTGCATCAGAAATTCAGGAATATTTTTATATAAATGCAACAAAATTTGCTAAGTGTATCGGAAATGTAGAAATTCTTTTGGAAACAAAATTATTTGATAATGTCAAATGTCAAAAGCAAATGGAATTCCTCAGTATGAAACTGTCAATTTCCCCCCTTCCTCCTACCCCCATAGGAAATTAATTCCCATTTGTACTTACAGCACATTGACGAATAGTTACAACCTATTCTGGATGTGACAGTTCATTACATTCTTCATGGTAGGTGAATCCTAGCAACTGATAACCTTCAAGTGTGCAAAGAAGCTTGCTATTGTTGGAATAGAAGCCAAGAGAGTAATTTCAATCATGAAGAACGCCACAGCATGCAAGGATAGATATTCTACCCTAACAGTGGGTTGAATGATAGCATCCAATTAAACTGGGTATAAGACGGGATTTCTTTCTTTTTTCAATTAAGCTGTACTGCATGCATTGTAAATATCTGTTTTGCATGGACTGGAGTAGCACCACAATCTCATTGTTTTAAGCAATGACAATAAAGTTCTAATCTATTCTTATTTACTTATTGAGATACAGTGTGGAACAGGCCCTTCTGGTCTCTTCAGCCACGCCAGCCAGCATTGCACTGATTTAATCCGAGCCTAATCATGGGACAATTTTACAATGACCAATTAACTGGTATACCTTTGGACAGTGGGAGGAAACCGGAGCATATGGAGGAAACACACGTGGAGACGGGGAGAATGTAAACCCCTTACAGGCAGCGGTGGGAATTGAACCCAGATCATCTGTACTGTAAATCGTTGTGCTAACCACTACCCTATCATGCCACCCCTATGTCTCTTCTAAGTCACCTTGACTGCATAGTTTAGCAGTGTTTATTTTAGCAGCCTCCACTATGAATTTGATTTCATTGAAGCATTATTCTGATAACATATTTGATGTTTGGAAAGCCTTTAGCTCGAGAAAGGTGCCCAAATTTCTCCTATTTCCACTTTCCATGGTAACAATGGCCCAACTCACAAATGATTAGAAAGTGTACCAGATGACTTGAGGCATTGATCGAGACTTTTTCCCAGCATGGGAATGGCTAATACAAGGGGGTATAACTTTAAGAAGACTGGAGGAGAGTATAGGGGAATATCAGAGGTAAGCTTTTATGGACAGAGAGTGACAGATGAATGCGATGTACTGCCAGAGGTGGTGGGAGAGACAGATACATTAGGGACATTTAAGAGACTCTGAGATAGGCACACAGATGAAAGAAAAATCAAGGGCTATGTGAGAGGGAAAGGTTATATTGATCTCAGAGTAGGTGAAAAACTTGGCACAACATCGAGGCAGAAGGGCCTATATTGTGATGTAATGTTCTACGAGGGGTGATTGATAAGTTCGTGGCCTAAGGTAAAAGGAGTCAATTTTAGAAAACCTAGCACATTTATTTTGCAACATAATCCCCTCCTACATGTACACACTTAGTCCAGCGGTCGTGGAGCATCTGGATCCCTTCTTTGTAGAAGTGGTCCACAGTAGGGGTGACTGATAAGTTTGTGGCCTAAGGTAGAAGGACATGAGTCATTAACTTCAAGCTTTCTGCATTATCACTCAAAGAGTTGAACTGCACATGCATGTAACAAGAACATCTTGGACCTCCAGGTGGTCCACAGCAGGGGTGATTGATAAGTTTGTGGCCTAAGGTAGGAGATGAGTTATACAGCTCTCGTTACATGCACGTGCAGTTCAACTGAGTGAAGATGCAGAAAGTTTGAAGTTAATAACTCATCTCCTTCTACCTGAGGCCACGAACTTATCAATCACTCCTGCTTTGACCATAAGACCATAAAACAAAGGGGCAGGAGTAGGCCATTCGGCCCATCGAGTCTGCTCCGCCATTTTATCATGAGCTGATCCATTTTATCCTATTTAGTCCCACTGCCCCGCCTTCTCACCATAACCTTTGATGCCCTGGCTACTCAGATACCTATCAATCTCTGCCTTAAATACACCCAATGACTTGGCCTCCACTGCTGCCCGTGGCAACAAATTCCATAGATTCACCACCCTCTGACTAAAAAAATGTCTTCGCATTTCTGTTCTGAAAGGGCGCCCTTCAATCCTGAAGTCATGCCCTCTCGTACTAGACTCCCCCATCATGGGAAACAACTTTGCCACATCCACTCTGTCCATGTCTTTTAACATTCGAAATGTTTCTATGAGGTCTCCCCTCATTCTTCTAAACTCCAAGGAATACAGTCCAAGAGCAGACAAGCGTTCCTCATATGTTAACCCTCTCATTCCCAGAATCATTCTAGTGAATCTTCTCTGTACCCTCTCCAACGTCAGCACATCCTTTCTTAAATAAGGAGACCAAAACTGCCCACAGTACTCCAAGTGAGGTCTCACCAGCACCTTATAGAGCCTCAACATCACATCCCTGCTCCTATACTCTATTCCTCAGAAATGAATGCCAACATTGCATTCGCCTTCTTCACTACTGACTCAACCTGGAGGTTAACTTTAAGGAAATCCTGTACGAGGACTACCAAGTCCCATTGCATCTCAGAACTTTGAATTCTTTCCCCATTTAAATAATAGCCTGCCCGTTTATTTTTTCTGCCAAAGTGCATAACCATACACTTTTCAACATTGTACTTCATTTGCCACTTCTCTGCCCATTCTTCCAATCTATCCAAGTCTCTCTGCAGACTCTACGTTTCCTCAGCACTACCAGCCCCTCCACCTATCTTCGTATCGTCAGCAAACTTAGCCACAAAGCCATCTATTCCATAATCCAAATCGTTGATGTACAACGTAAAAAGAAGCGGCCCCAACACTGATCCCTGTGGAACACCACTGGTAACCGGCAGCCAACCAGAATAGGATCCCTTTATTCCCACTCTCTGTTTCCTGCCAATCAGCCAACACTCTATCCACGTACGTAACTTTCCTGTAATTCCATGGGCTCTTATCTTGTTAAGTAGCCTCATGTGTGGCACCTTGTCAAAGGCCTTCTGAAAATCCAAATATACAACATCCAATGCATCTCCCTTGTCTAGCCTACTGGTAATTTCCTCAAAAAATTGTAATAGGTTTGTCAGGCAGGATTTTCCTTTAAGGAATCCATGCTGAGTTCTGCCTATCTTGTCATATGCCTCCAGATTCTCTGTAACCTCATCCTTGACAATCAACTCCAACAACTTCCCAACCACTGACGTCAAGCTAACAGGTCTATAATTCCCTTTTTGCTTCCTTGCCCCCTTCTTAAATAGCGGAGTGACATTTGCAGTCATCCAGTCTTCCGGAACCATGGCAGAATCTATCGACTTTTGAAAGATCATCGCTAATGCCTCCGCAATCTCCACAGCTACTTCCTTCAGAACACCAGGGTGCATTCCATCTGGTCCAGGAGATTTATCGACCTTTAGCCTATTCAGCTTCCTGAGTACTTTCTCTGTCGTAATTGTGACTGCACACACTTCTCTTCCCTGCCACCCTTGAGTGTCCGGTATCCTGCTGTCTTCCTCAGTGAAGACTGATGCAAAATACTTGTTCAGTTCCTCTGCCATCTCCTCACCTCCCATTACAATTTCTCCAGTATCATTTTCTATCGGTCCTATATCTACTCTCACCTGTCTTTTACTCTTTATATACTTGAAAAAGCTTTTAGTATCCTCTTTGATATTATTTGCTAGTTTCCTTTCATAGTTATTCTTTTCTCTCTTAATGACCTTCTTGGTTTCCTTTTGTAAGGTTTTAAAAACTTCCCAATCCTCTGTCTTCCCACTAATTTTTGCTTCCTTGTATGCCCTCTCCTTTGCTTTAACTTTGGCTTTGACTTGTCAACCATGGTTGCATCCTTTTTCCACATGAAAATTTCTTCTTTTTTGGAATATACCGGTCTTGCACATTCCTCATTTCTCGCATAAACTCCAGCCACTGCTGCTCTGCCGTCTTTCCCGCCAGTGTCTCTTTCCAGTCAACTTTGGCCAGTTCCTCTCTCATGCCACTATAATTTCCTTTACTCCACTGAAACACCGACACATCAGATTTCAGCTTCTCTTTTTCTAATTTCACAGTGAACTCAATCATGTTATGATCACTGCCTCCTAAGGGTTCCTTCACCTCAATCTATCCAATCACCTCCGGTTCATTACACAATACCCAATCCAGTTCAGCCGATCCCCTAGTGGGCTCAACAACAAGCTGTTCTAAAAAGCCATCTCGCAGACATTCTACAAATTCTCTCTCTTGAGATCCAGTGCCAACCTGATTTTTCCAATCTACTCGCATGTTAAAATCCCCCACAATTATCATAACACTGCCCTTCTGACAAGCCTTTTCTATTTCCAGTTGTAATTTGTAGTCCACATCCCTGCAGCTGTTTGGAGGCCTGTAAATAACTGCCATCAGGGTCCTTTTACCCCTGCTATTCCTTAGCTCAACCCATAAAGACTCTGCACCTTTCGATCCTATATCACCTCTTTCTAATGATTTAATATCATTTCTTACCAATAAAGCCACGCCTCCCCCTCTGCCTACCTTCCTATCCTTCCGATACACCGTGTATCCTTGGACGTTCAGCTCCCAGAGACATGCATCCTTTAGCCAGGTCTCAGTGATGGCCACAATATCATACCTGCCAATCGGTAGCTGTACCACAAGATCATCCACCTTATTCCTTATGCTGCGTGCATTTAAGTACAACACCTTAAGACCAGCTTTGATTTGCTTTGATTTCACTGCAACTTCATTGCACTGCAACTCCATTGCACTGCAACTCATCCCAATGGCTACACATTTGCCCCATCACCTGCCTGTCTTTCCTGACATCTTTACTGCTCACTATCTTAGATTTATTTCTGTTTTCCCCTTCCTCCGCTCTATCATTCTGGTTCCCATCCCCCTGCCAAATTAGCTTAAACCCTCCCCAACAGCTCTATTAAACTTTCCTGCCAGGATATTGGTCCCCTTCGGGCTCAGGTGTAACCTGTCCTTTTTGAACAGGTCATACTTTCCCCAGAAGAGATCCCAATTATCCAAGAATCTGAAGCCCTGCCCCCTACACCAGTCTCTCAGCCACGCATTCATCTGCCTGATCTGACTACTCTTGCCCTCGCTAGCACGTGGCACAGGTAGCAATCCTGAGATTACTACCCTGGAGGTCCTGCTTCTCAGCTTCCTTCCTAACTCCTGGAAATCTCGCTTCAGGACCTCCTCCTTTGTCCTATCTATGTCATTGGTACCAACATGTACCAAGACAACTGGCTGCTCACCCTCCCCCTTTAGAATATTCAGGACCCGATCCGAGACATCCCGTACCCTGGCACCTGGGAGGCAACACACCATGCGGGTATCCCTGTCAGGCTCACAGAATCTCCTGTCTGTTCCCCTGACTGTGGAATCCCTCTCGACTACCGCATTTCTCTTCACCCTCCTTCTCTCCTGCACAACAGTGCCAGGCTCAGTGCCAGAGACCCGGTCACCGTGGGCGTCCCCTGTCAGGTCATCCCCCTCAACAGCATCCAGAACAAGATATTTGTTGCTGAGGGGGACAGCCACAGGGGTGCTCTCACTATCCAGGCATTTCCCTTCCTTCTCTTGACAGTGACCCAGTGTTCTGACTCCTGTAGCCTAGGGATGACTACCTCCCTGTAGCTCCTGTCTATCACCTCTTCATTTTCCCTGATAAGCAGTAGGTCATCAAGCTGCAGCTCCAGATCCCTAACACGGTCTCTGAGGAGCTGCAACTCCGTGCACCTGGTGCAGATGTGGCCATCAGAGAGGCTGGAAGTCTCCCAGGATTCCCACATCTGACACCCTGAACAAAGCACCAACCCTGCAGGCATGCTATCTATTTTTACATGAATGAAACAGGAAAAATAAGTCTACTCACCCACTTACCTCGCCAAACAAACTTTTTAAACCGTTAGCTGTGAGAGCCCTGCTGTTCCTGTCTGTCCGGGCCGATTCGCGAAAGGGGTGGGGGGGGGAGAGAAAAAAGAGTTGGCGCTTCGCTCTCGCCTCTTCCTGTTTATCGCCGAAGCCCGTTGAAGCCAAAGCCCTACACTCTGCTACCGCTCACTCCGCTGCCCGCTCTGACAGCTGCCCGCTGTATAGGGTGGTTGCCATTTTAAACTCTCCGCGCGGACCTGCTGACATCACGCGCCTGCGCAGTCTCGCCCTTCTTGCACTCGAAGAAGTTTTTAAAAAAAACTGCCTTCCTTCACAATTCAGCTCCCATGACGCCGCCACTACCGGAGGTCCAAGACACCGCCTTCTACAAAGAAGGGATCTGTATGCTCCATGACCGCTGGACTAAGTGTGTAAATGTAGGAAAAATAAATGTGCTAGGTTTTCTAAAATTGACTCCTTCTGCCTTAGGCCACAAACTTATCAGTCACCCCTCATATGTTCTATCCTAAAATTCAGGCACAAATGCAAGTGTATGTAAATATGCAGTTGCCGCCTGGAACGTGAAAAAAAATGCAAATACTGGGAATCTGAAATGGAAAATACCGACCATTGGTAGCAGAAAATATAGAAACTGAGAAGGAACTTCATTAGAAACATCAGCCCATTTTTTCACTTGTCAGATGATGCAGCGTTCACTATATATTTCCATCCTAGCTTCTTTTCATTCCTGAAAGGAAATTTTACCCCCTCCGGAGATAAACTAAGCAAAGGAGCATTTGGTTAATGTTGATGTGTCCACCTGGCAGGAGCATGTTAATGTGTCCACTTCCTGTCATTTTTCCCTCGCCCTTCCCTCGTCTTCAATTCCCCACTCCGGCCTCTTACCTCTTCACCTCCCCTACCTATCACCTCGCCCTGGTGCCCCTCCTCCATTTATCCCATGGTCCACTCTCCTCTATCAGATTCCTTCTCCCCAGCTTCTTCCTTCAACCCCACCCCAACCCACTTGGCTTCACCTATCACCTTCTAGCTTTGTCCCCCCACCTTCTTATTCTGACATCTTCCTCCTTCCCTTCCAGTCCTGAAGAAGGGCCTCAGCCCAAAACGTCGACCGCTTATTCCTCTCCATAGATGCTGCCTGACCTGCCGAATTCCTCCAGCATTTTGTGGGTGTTACGTAGCATTAATCCCCCCCTCCCCCACCCTCCCCATCTCACTCCCATGCCCCATCACCACCCAATCCTTTGCATCAGAATCACATTAAAACAGAGGGGAGGGGAGGGAAATAATCCACTCTTATCACCTCGTACAGTTCCCTTACCATGGAAAGTGGAAACAGGTGTGATTAGTGTCACTTTCTTTAGGTAAAGACTTTCCATCTATCAAATACACTCAGTGGCCACTTTATTAGTTACCAGTTGTTGCTAATAAAATGGCCACTTAATGTACATTGATAGTCTTCTGCTTCCACTTCGAGGTTCGATGTGTTGTGCATTTAAGGATGCTCTTTTGCACACCACTGTTGTAACACGTGATTATTAGTGTTACCGTCACCTTCCTGTCAGCTTGAACCAGTCTGGCCGTTCTCCTCTGACCTCTCTCGTTAAAAAGGTATTTTCACCCGCAGAACTGCTCCCCATTCTGCTGCTGTAACACATCCACTCCAAGATTTGACGTGTCGTGCATTCAGAGGTGCTCTCCTGCACACCACTGTTGTAACACATCTTTATTTGAGTTACCGTCACCCTCCTGTCAGCTTGAACCAGTCCTCTGATCTCCCCCATTAACACGGTGCTTCTGTCCATTCATACAGTGAAGGGAAATGGGTTGGGGTGGGGGGGGGACGGCAGGCCAGTCTCTCTGCGTGTGTGTGCTTTGCTAACTTGACTAATTAAATAATAAACACAATAGATTCTTCAAGAGGCTGTAAATCCGGGATAAACACACACAAGATGCTGGAGAAACTCAGCAGGTCAGGCAGCGTCTATGGAGAGAAATAAACAGTTGACGTTTTGGGTCGAGATTTCATCAGGACTGCAGTGAGGAAGGAGCCAGAATAAGAAGGTGGGGGACGGGGCAAAGGTGGACAAACCAGCAGCAATAGGTGAGACCAGGTGAGGGGAAGGTCGATCAACGGATGCAGCTTTTAGATGCGCGTTTCGCGGCGGAGCCTTCCCCAAATCTTCCCTCCGCCCGGCCAAAATATGGTAAGGAAGTTATTGCCTGACGGTGTGGGAAATTTGGAAGCGGTACGAGGATCTCCGTGCCCGCAGCCGCTGCCCCAACGCCAGACAAACCTGTTACTGCGGTTACGCATGACTTCGGTTCCCAGTGACTTGGCGGGGTGTCTGACGGGGGAGATGATTCCAGGGTGTGGAGGGCCCCTGCACTAGCTGACGGTAGACTGACTGCAAGCTTTGGTGACGTCGCCATGCAGGTTCAAAGGTTAAAAATTAACTTTAAAGCCGATGGCGCTAAACAAAGCGAGCGAGGTAGGGTGGTTTAAGCCCAGCCTTGGTGTGCAGAGACAGCCTGTTGTAGGTCAAGGAGGCGGCGCGCTGGAGACGTGGGTAGCAGCGGCTCATCTCGCATCCCTGGGCCAGTGGCAAAGAACTCGATCGTTTTCTTGCGGGATTTCCTTCTCTCTCTCTCTCTCCCTTTCACTGCACAAACCTCTGCTTTTCAGCATCGCTTTAGAGGAAGTCAAAAAAACAGGCGAGCTTTTCCTCGTAAATGTTCCTTTGCCATTTAGCATGAATACATCCGAAAAGAGGCGCTGTCATATTCTGTTGTACAAGTGAGTATACAGGGAAGAAAAATTATGAAATAATGCATTTCTTCTCAGGTTTTGTTTGCTTCCTCTCCCCTACCAACCAAGGAACTTTATAAATTTGTTCCGTATTAATGCCATCAGTTGGTTCCCGTTCCAACTGCGAACACACCCTTCTGATTTACCTCAGAATATCGGAATATTTGCGATCGGACACGCAGCGTCCAATAAGAGCATCTGATTATCCGACGGTTTAAAATGTTATTTTCTTTCCCTTTGTCTTTTGTTCCATTGTAGGAAGACAAATTAGCTTGCCTACGCCGAACTGGACCATGAACAATGACTTCCCAGCGTGGAAATACATAACTGAGAACGCAACGGTGAGTGATTTTACTGGAAGCGAGATCAGCAGTCATTAGAATGAGACAATTGCAGAGAGGGGGAAAAACCCGGGAGAGTGACGCTTGATCAAAGGGCAGCCGGTTATCATTTTTTGCTTGGAGTATTCGTATTCGGTTGCTCGGTCCAATGCTTTGTTTAGAATATAACAATACCACGATTGTTCGCGGACCACAGTCTAATGACGACTATTTACATACAAGCCCATCCAGTAATCGTAAAGTGGATAGTCGCTGAAGATATATTACCTTCTCGTATTTACATTAAGTAAAGAAAAAAATTACCATCTATACGTTTATCAAGAGGTAGACAGGCCCTTATTACAGCAGCAATGACACTCTACATATCTTGCAATGGAGTGGGGGAGAAAAAGGTATTTTGCAGTTGTGTTAGAATATGATATACAGTTAATGGTCTTGGATATTATTTCTTAATGGCATCTGCTGGGGGTGGGAGCCTCATTTTCTTTCTTCTGAACTGTGCGGATAATGTGCACTTGTTATCTTGAACCGGTGTCTTCATTCAGTTAAATATTGTAGAACGAAGCTTAATTAGCTCTTCGTTTCCTTGCTACATTAGAGTGTAACAAGGATTATAGAACACTACAGCTTATGTGATGCACGACAGAATTTGTACATGAAAGTTGCCTTTGCTTAAAATGCTGTTTGTCGGTAATTATAAAATGATTGCAAAAATCAACATTATTTTTAGATTTTTTTGTCTGTATTACTAGTCTATAGCCCTTGGCTAAGTACAATAGAGACAGCTGCTCCATTTTCTTTCGCTGTCCTGTTGCCTAGGTGAATGTATAATCCTTTGGGTATGAACCACGTGTTGATAGAGGCTGAATTTCTCTCTCAATTTCTGGCTGCCCACGAAACGCCTTTGCCCCCTTCCTCTGAGCCGAGAGTGAAACCGAATGGAAAGAGCCAATGGTTACAGCATCCATGCCATAGCTGTCTGAACTTATTGTGCTGGGCTTGATTGGTGTGGACGTGTACTTTAAGAGTTATTGAAAATCAAACGGTATCATAGAACATGCTGGTTGGAAAAGAACACCATGAAATATTAACTGAATGAACTTTGAATATTTATAAGGGGCATGTAAGAGTATTTGCAAATTTCCTTGTAAAATAATGCAATGTGACAATGAAAGTGTCCATTGGTTAAAAATTGACCATAATTGCCCTCCACCCTGTTCCCTCTTTTACAAATCCCCATTCTAGCTCCCCTCTTAACCTTTCCTAGGCTGCCCTTCATCTCCCCACCTCCCTCTGGTGCCCCTCCTCCTTCCTTTCTCCCATGGTCCACTCTCCTCTCTTTAGCAGATTCCTTTACCTTTTCCATCTATCACCGCCCAGGTCCTCACTACATCCCTTCTCCCTCCCACACCCTCCTTGACCGCTCACCTGGCTTCACCTATCACCTGCCAGCATATACTCCTTCCCTTCCCCAGCCGCGTTATCCTCCCCCCTCCATCCTTTCCAGTACGGATGAATGGTTTAGGCCTGAAACATTGACTTTTTATTCCCTCCCATTCCCCCCCCCCATAGATGCTGCCTAACCTGCTGAGTTCCTCCAGCATTTTGTAAGTTGCAGATAATTTGATGGGGCTGATTCTGTTGTCAAAATAACAGTGAAGCTGACAGCTTTCACCTCTTTATATTAATGGCTCAGAACCTCAAACAAGGTTATAATATAAGTTTACAGCAGGGGTTCCCAATCTGTGATCCAGGCCTCCTTGCTTAATGGTATTGGCCCATGGCATAGAAAAGATTGGGAGTCCCTGGTTTAGAAGAATGGGGGTGGGGGGATCTTACTGAAACCTATCAAATACTGAAGGCCTAGATAGAGTGGATGTGGAGAGGATGTTTCTTATAGTGGCGAAGTCTAGGACCAGAAGGCAGAGCCTTAGAATAGAAGGGCATCCCTTTAGAACAGAGATGAGGAAGAATTTCTTTAGCCAGTGTGGTGAATCTGTGGGATTCATTTCCACGGATGGACATGGAGGCCAAGTTTTTGGCTATATTTAAAGTGGAGGTTCTTAGGTTCTCGATTAGTCAGAGTGTCAAAGGTTACGGGAAGAAGGCAGGAAAATGGGGTTGAAAGGGATAATAAATCAGCCGTGATCGAATGGTGGCCTCCAAGAGAACCACTGCTTTTTTATGGTTTGGAGACCGGAGAGCTATGCCAGCCAGAGTCAGAGCTTTGTGCTTTGGCTCTTGGTAGGGTCACCCATGCCAAACCGGTCAAAGGGTAGAGGCCAGACTAAGAGTGGTCCACCAGTCCTCCAGGTTCAGGGGTTCAGCTCAGGGCTAGCAACCCTGACTGGTCAAACAAAACTGTTACGGAAACAGCAATGAAGAATCCTTCTATGTCTGAGTGACCGTGGACTGAGAAGGGGGATCTTCATTGCTGCCCTAAATACCAGCGGCGTAATGGGCAGTAAGTAAGATGAAAGGGCAGAGCCAACTCAATGTGGCCAAATGGCCTAATTCTGCTCCTATTTCCAAAAATTGACAATGGTGTCATGTCCTCTAGCATCCTGAGAAGCAGATTTCCACTGTTGCTTGTAGCCTTTGGATATCATTAAATTGTCACAGGGGGTCAGAAAATATGAACTCTGAACCTCAGGGAACGTAGCCCAGGCTGAGAGTGTTAAGAGAAATGTGATAGGATAGTGGAGAGTGCAGCCTATCATATTGAAGTAGGAGTAACCCTTATGGACATTCACTCCTGGGAGAGTTGGAATGGAGGGCCATTTGGGCAATTCCTACTTCTACTCTTTAACCAGCACAGGTATTTTGAGCTAGCCTGGTACAGTAACATTTTAATGACCAAGCATATGTAATCTCCTCCTATAAGTTTCTTTGTATAATCCACTAAATGTGTGTATCCCGGTTGTTTATCTATCGCTTGTCAGAAGTGATTAAAATTTTAAACTTGCATTCAGTTTTCTTTTGCTACCTTATTTTGTGTGTGTGCTTTTTATGATTTCAATCTTTCATGATCTTTGTCTTTCTTTTGATGATTTACTGGTGATACTGTTTAACATTTTTAAAAATTCCTTCACCTTCTGATGTCATTGCTAAGTGAAGCCGTCACTGTATTTCCTGACCTCTCAGGTACCTCACTTTTGCCTCTCACTCAATGGCCACTTTATTAGGTACACCTGTATACCTGCTTGTTAATGCAAATATCTAATCTGCCAATCATGTGGCAGGAAATCAATGCATACAAGCATGCAGACACGGTCAAAAGATTCAGTTGTTGTTCAGACCAAACATCAGAATGGGGAAGAAATGTGATCTATCTGCCAGATTGTGGAATAATTGTTGGAGCAGGTTTAGGTATCTCAGAAACTGCTGATCTCCAGAGATTTTCATGCATGGCAGTCTCTAGTGTTGACAGAAAATGACGCAAGAAACAAAAAAAAAACATCCAGTGAGCAGCAGTTCTGTGAGCAAAAAAATCGCCTTGTTAACAAGGGAGGTCAGAGGAGAATGGGCAGACTGGTTCAAGTTGACAGGAAGGCAACAGTAACTCAAATAACCACATGTTTCGACAGTGGTGTGCAGGAGAGCATCTCTGAATGTACAACATGTCGAACCTTGAATTGGGTGGGCACCAGCAGCAGAAGACCATGAAGATGCACCCGGTGGCCACTTTATTAGATACAGGAGGTCACTGAGTGCATCTGTCCACACTTTGCCGAACTCGCAACACTAAAGAAATGCCTGAGAGAAATAGGGGAACTTACAGCAGAGAGCCCATTCAGCCCATTGAATCTGTGTGAGCCTAAGATGGGACTCTTTATTTTTCCCTCACTTCCTTAGGTCTTGGTGTGTGGTGTTGTAGTTTCTACCCCACTTGCACCCATGTGACTAATTAACCTACTAACCCGAGCATCTTTGGCACATGGGAGGAAATCGTAGCACCTGGAACAAACCCACGCGGTCACGGGGAGAACGTACAAACCCTTTACGGATGGTGGCGGGGTTTGAGCTGGTGCTGTAATAGCATTGCGCTACTGTGCCGCTTGTGGTTTCCAACATGGAAACGTTCAGAGCCAGGTGTCCCCCACCTTCCCCACTTGCCTACCAGGCAAAGCAAGGCTTGCCCTAAAGGCCATTGTTCCCATCAACATTTCAAATGGCTTTACGTATAAGGGAGAGAAATAGATCTTGGGAAAGAGAAATTGCAAGAGGGAAGAAAAGTTACCTATAACCAGAAATTCCATTTCTCCCACACCTGGTGTGACAACCCGTTCCTTTGTTTTGTGTTCATTCAAGCAGTCCAAGTTGCTAACTTGGTAAAAAGATCAACCACGTGTTGAAAATTACCTTGAATGGTCCCTGAGAGCAGTGCAAGTGCCATTGCTGTGCTGAGTTGAAGATTAGTCTTGTTAAAGAATAGCTTTATTTATTTGTCACATGTACATTGACACATGCAGTGAAGTGCATTGTTTGCATCACAGCCAATGCAGCCATGGGATGTGCCAAGGACAGCCTGCAAAGTGTTGCCATGCTGCCTGTGCCAATATAGCATGCCCAAATTCTCACCCTAACCCGTACACCTATGATCGGGTGGAAACCGAGGCACTTAGAGGGAACCCGTGCGTTCACGGGGAGAGTGCACAGATTCCTTGCAGACTGCGGCGGGAATTGAACCCAGATTACTGGTGCTGTTAAGAGTTACACTGACTGCTAGGCTACTGTGTCAGAGAGGTGGTCAGATCTGAAGGTCCTCACTGCATGGTGGCCACATGATCAGCTGAAGAGAAGGAAAACACGAGAGAAGGGGGAGAAGCAGTGATCTCCAGTGTATCTTCACATATTATCCAGTAAACTACGCTGTTAGAGCCCCCAGGGTCCTCTCCGGTACAGACTGATCGCTCTGTCAGAGATTACACACTATGGCACTGACATGGAAACCGTAGACATCCGGCAATCTTGAAAGAGAAGCCATTGCCTATAAAGTGAACAGTGAGCAATGAGTCTGGAAAACTCTGTGTGCTAAACATCAAATTCCCATTGGGAGGTCCTCTAATAATGTCTCATGCTTTCTGTCTACTTGTGAGTCAAGATGATAGGTTGCACCTTTTTAGCTTTAGTATACAGTAAATGATCACTGTATTAGATACAGCTATACACCTCGTTAATGCAAATATCTGATCAACCAATCATGTAGCAGCAACCCATTAAAATCTCATAAAAGCATTCAGACATGGTCAAGAGATTCAGTTGTTGTTCGTACCTTCATGAAGGTAGAGCAGTGGATGTAGTGTATATGAATTTCAGTAAGACGTTTGATAAATGTTCCCCATGCAAGGCTTATTGAGAAAGCATGGAGGCATGGGATCCAGGAGACCTTGCTTTGTGGATCCAGAACTGATTTGCCCACAGAAGGCAAAGAATGGTTATAGACGGTTCATATTCTGTATGGAGATCGATGACCAGTGATGTTCGCAGGGATCTGCTCTGGGACCCCTCCTCTTTGTGATTTTTTATAAATGACCAGGATGAGGAAGTAGAAGGGTGGGTTAGTAACACACATCAAAGTTGCTGGTGAACGCAACAGGCCAGGCAGCATCTCTAGAAAGAGGTACAGTCAACGTTTCGGGCCAAGACCCTTCGTCAGGACTAACTGAAAGAAGAGCTAGTAAGAGATTTGAAAGTGAATCCTAGAGATGCTGCCTGGCCTGCTGCATTCACCAGCAACTTGTATGTGTGTTGCTTGAAATTCCAGCATCTGCAGAATTCCTCGTGTTTGGGTGGCTTAGTAAGCTTGCTGATGACACAAAGGTTGAGGATGTTGTGGATAGTCTGGAGAGTTGTCAGAGGTTATAGCGGGACATCGATAGGATGCAGAACTGGGCTGAGGAGTGGAAGATGGAGTTCAACCCAGATAAGTGTGAAGTGGTTCACTTTGGTTGGTCAGATTTGAAGACAGAATATAGTATTCACGGTAAGACTCTTGGCAGTGTGGAGGATCAGAGAGATCTTGGGGTCCATGTCCACAGGACACTCAAAGCTGCTGTGCAGGTTGACAGTGTTGTTAAGAAGACGAATGGTGTTGGGCTTCATCAACCGTGGGATTGAGCTCAAGAGACGTGAAGTAATGTTACAGCTATATAAGACCTTGGTCAGACCCCTCTTGGAATACTGTGTTCAGTTATGGTCACCTCATTACAGGAAGGATGTGGATACTATAGAAAGGGTGCAGAGGGGATTTACAATGATGTTGCCTGGATTGGATAGTGTGCCTTATGAGAATAGGTTGAGTGACCTTGGCCTTTTCTCCTTGGAGCGACGGAGGATGAGAGGTGACCTGACAGAGGTGTAAAAGATGATGAGAGGCATTGATCGTGTGGATAGCCAGAGGCTTTTTCCCAGGGCTGAAATGGCTAACACGAGGGGGCACAGTTTTAATGTGCCTGGAAGGTGGTACAGAGAGGATGTCAGGGGTAAGTTTTTCACACAGAGAGTGGTGGGTGTGTGGAATGCACTGCCAGTGAAGGTGGTAGAAGCGGATACAACAGGGTCTTTTAAGAGACTCTGAGATAGGTGCATGGAGCTTAGAAAAATAGAGGGTTATGCCGTAGGGTAATTCTAGGCAGAGTAGGTTACATGGTCGGCACAATATTGTGGGCTGAAGGGACTGTAACGTGTTCTAGATTTCTATGTTTTATATACCAAACATTGGAATGGGGAAAAAATGGGATCTAAGTTACTTTGACCATGGAATGATTGGTGGTGCCAGAAAGGGGTCATTTGAGTATCTCAGAAACTGCTGATCTCCTGAGATTTTCATGTATAACAGCTTCTAGAGTTTACAGAGAATGGTGCAAAAACAAAACATGTCCAGTTACTTGAAAGATACCTCCTGTACCTATTAAAGTTGCCTCTGAATGTATGTTCATGGTCTTTATGCTGTTGTAGCCTATCCACTTCAATACTTGACATGTTGTGCATTCAGAGTTGTTCTGCACACCACTCTTGTAGCGTGTGTTTGTTTGAGTTACTGTTACCCTCCTATCAGCTTGAACCAGACTGGGCATTCTCCTCTGACCTCTCCCACAAACAAGGTGTTTTTGCGCACGGTATTGCCACTCGCTGGATGTTTTTGGCTGTGCCCCGATGCCAGCCTTTGAATGTTGGGCATTCCCTGCTTTATTCTTGTGGTATAGGACAGACCAAAGGATACTTCAGACTTTGCAATAACTAATGAAAGCATACAGAGAAAGGAGAGGAGTGAAAGGGAAGGCCTGTGATGAATTGGAGAGCACACAAAATTAGCTCACCTGGCTGAAAATAAACAAAGAGATTCTGTAGATGCTGGAAATCCGGAGAGAGCATACAAACTCCTCACAGAAATAGCGGGAATTAAACCCTAATCAGTGATCACTTGGCACTGTGAAGCAATATGCTAACCGTTACGCCACTGTGCTGTCCAAGACTAGCGGACTGTTTCCCACAGACCATGTCCAACTTAATGGGTTCCTTTTAGCAAGTGATTGTCTTGCAAGGAGATGAAGATTCATAATGATAACTCTAGCGGTGGAGAAACTTGTGCCAAATGGCACAGGAGAGTTGGAATAGAGAGTTATGGACGGGAGAATTTAATAAGATTTGGGAAGAGGTTTCGCCATAATGTTTGTTAAGAGAGCTTTTCAGACATAATGCTGGATACCTTTGAAAAGATTACATAATGAAACATCACTTTACAAAGCAGCATCTGTCATCAAGGACACCCAACAACCAGGCCATGTTCTCTTCCCACTGCTGTCATCAGGAAGGATGTACAGGAGCCTTGGGACCCACAGTACCAGTTCAACCTTCAACCAACAGGCTCCTGAGCCAGAGTGGCTAACTTCACTCACCTCAACACCTCAAAGTGAACCTATGGACTCACTTCCAAGGATTCTACAAATCATGCTTGACAGATAACAGATATAATTTATAAGATAAGATTAACTTTATTTGTCACATAGTGACACAGAGAAATACAGCACAGTAACAGGCCCTTCGGCCCATCTAGTCCATGCCAAAACCATTTAGACTGCCTACTCCCATCGGCCTGCTCTCCATAATCCATGTACCTATCCAAATGTCTCTTAAACGTTGAAAACAAGCTCGCATGCACCACTTGTGCTGGCAGCACATTCCACACTCTCACGAGCCTCTGAGTGAAGAAGTTTCCCCTCATGTTCCCCTTAAACTTTTCTCATGTATGTCGAAATATCGAGGCATACAGTGAAATACATCGTTTGGTGCTGAGTTTCTGCGCACAGAGATGGATAGAATGGTGGGTGGGGGACCTTTCCTTTCCATCATCCACTTGACAGCAACTTGATAGACGCCCCCCAGCAGATGGATTATCCAGGACTAAGTACTGCTCTTTGGTTGCTCCAGGATGAAGGAAAACACAAACACAAGAGATTCTGCAGATGCTGGAGATCCCGAGCAGCATATACAAAATGCTGGAGGAACTCAGCAACTCAGACGGCATCTATGGAGAGGGATAAACAGTCGCCATTTTGGGCCGAGACCCTTAATCGGATTTAGAAAAGGGATTGGGTGAATAAGGTGGTGCGGAGAGAGGGGAGGGAGTACAATCTAGCAGGTGAGAGGTGAGACCCAGGTGAGGGGAAGGGAGGGGGGATGAAGTGAGAAGCTGGGAGGTGGTGGCTGGAAAAGGAAGAAAAATAAATCTGACAGGAGAGGAGAGTGGACCATGGGAGACGGGAAGAAGAGGGGGACCAGCGGGAGATGATGGGCACTGAGGAAAAGAAGGGATGCAAGGGAAGCCAGAATGGAGAATGGACAAAAAAAGAAGGGAGAGGGTGGAGAAGTTACTGGGTGTTAGAGAAATTGATGTTCATGCCATTCGAAGCTCAAACCCTGGATATCACTGCAGTAAAAATGTCCTGTTGAATCCCTCTAAGTTCTCCCTTCAGGTTTCTCTCTCAGTAATAAAGGAGTTCTTTAATGGGTGTTTACAATAGCCATGTCCTGACTCCTAGCATTAGTGCTTAGTGGTGGGGCCCAGCATTGGCCACAATTCAGCATGCACATCAAAATGCCTGTAACACTGATCACTGCTCTCACCCATACTTTGATCAGAATCCGATATCCCTGACAGTATGGAAAATGTGCCCATGATGGAGCGGGCTGAGGCTGCAGGCTCTGGCCATCCTGTGTATGTGTGATGTTCCTCGCTGTTTCTGATGATCCAGTGACTGCCTCCCTCTCACTACTCGCATCTGAGGGTAATGATTCAAGTTGAGGCGATGAGCGCAAATTGCATGAGGAATGGGAACCAGTGTCCAAAGGGAAAGTTCTGAAGGCGTTACGAGGGCAGGGGTCACTGGGAGAGTGGGAAAGGAGCTGTTGTGTTGTTGTTATGATTTGTAACTCCACGAACTAACAAACATAAGACACAGGAGCCCAGGGATAAATGTGTGTACTTTATTTCCGTTTTTATGTAGTGAGGCAACCACTTATGATGTGGCGGTGTAATGTTGTGTGCCATTCACATACTTTTACACAATAATGCATAATGAATCATGTAAACAACAAAGAATGCTTAATCAAACACCATATTTACAATACTACTCAAGTATTACATACACAACAGTTTTTCGTGCTGCTGCTTTGGTTGTGAACATTGTGGGCACGCTATGTTTGTGCTGGAATATGTGGCATCACTTGCGGGCTGTTCCCAGCATGTCCTTAGGTTCAGCAGTCCTGAAGAAGGGTCTCGGCCCATAACATTGACGGTTTATTCATTTCCTTAGATGCTGCCTGACCCGCTGAGATCCTTCAGCATTTTGTGTGTGTTGCTTTATCCTTGGGTTTGTTGGTTGTTAATGCAAATGACTGTATGTTCAAATTTCAATGTAGATTTATTATCAAGGTATGCACATGTCACCATGTACTACCCTGAGGTTCATTTTCTTGCAGGCATTCACAGCAGAACAAAGTAATACAATAGGATCAATGAAAAACTACAAATATTCTTAAACAACCAATGTGCAAATACAAAAAAAGACAATTAATAAAAAAAAAGTATGTTTTGATGTACATGTGATAAGTAAATCTGAATCTGAACAGAAGTGAAGAGACAAAGACTAATTAAGGGTTACAGCTGCATCAGAATAATTTCCCTTCAAGATCAGTCTGTATGAGTTAAGCACCAAAGAGTTAGCCCAGAATGATTTTCTGTGCAACTTTGCAGGATGGATTTCAAAGATTCAAAGTACATTTATCAACAATGTTGATAAATTGGTAATCAGATTAACATTGATTTATATACCAACTCTGTCCTTGAGCACATCAACAAGTGTGTAGATAGAGAGACATCACAAAAACAAATAAAAGTTTTCTCCAATCAGAAACCATGGATGAACAGAGAAGTTCGCCTCCTGCTCAAAGCCAGAGATTCAGCCTTCAGGTCTGGAGACTGGGAGGCTTACAGCTCAGCCAGGGCCAACCTGAGGAGGGGAATCTTTCAGGCTAAACACACATACAAACAGAGAATCAAGGAGCATTTCAACTCCGCGGACCCCTGGCGCATGTGGCATGGCATACAGGTCATTACAGACTTCAACCACCTAGTATTGTGCCCCCTTCCAGCTCTGCTTCCCTCCCCGATGAGCTCAATTACCTCTACGCTGGCTTTGACCAAGAGAACAAGGAGGTCACCCTCAAAGCGGATCTCCCACCTGGTGAACTGCCTCTCTCACTTTCCACCTCCGATGTTTGCGCCACCCTGAGCAGGGTGAATGTACGGAAGGCAGCTGGTCCAGATGGAATACCTGGCCATGTGCTCAGAGTCTGTGCAGGGCAGTTGGCCGGGGTCTTCACGGACATTTTTAATCTGTCCCTGGCCCAGGCAGTTGTCCCCACAAGTTTCAAGATCACCACCATCGTGCCAGTGCTGAAGCATTCCACTGCCACGGGCCTGAATGGCTTCCGTCCAGTTGCACTCACCCCCATCATTGCAAAGTGCTTTGAGAGACTGGTTCAATCACATCTGAAATCCTGTCTGCCCACTACCCAGGACCCCCATCAATTTGCCTATCGCACTAACAGGTCAACAGAGGACGCCATCTCCACGGCACTTCACTCTGCCCTGACCCACCTGGACAGCCCCAACTCTTACGTCAGAATGCTGTACATTGACTTTAGTTCGGCAATCAATACCTGTGATCCCCTCCAAGCTGATCGCCAAACTTCGTCAGCTTGGTATCAGCTCATCCCTCTGCAATTGGACCTTGGGCTTTCTGACTAACAGACCCAATCAGTTAAGTTAGACAACCTCTCCTCCTCCACCGTCACCCTGAACACCGGCGTGCCTCAAGGCTGTGTGCTGAGCCCTCTTCCGTACTCCCTTTTCACCTATGACTGCGTCCCTGTACATGGTTCTAACTCCATAATCAAGTTCGCAGATGACACCACGATGGTTGGCCTGATCAGAGGAGATGACGAGACGGCCTATAGGGACAAGGTCCAGCACCTGGCCGCGTGGTGTGCCAACAACAACCTGGCCCTTAACACCCAGAAGACCAAGGAGATCATTGTGGACTTCAGGCATGCTAGGAGCCACACTCATGTCCCCATCTACATCAACGGAGCTGTAGTGGAGCGTGTATCAAGCTTCAAATTTCTTGGTGTCCACATTTCCGAGGAACTCTGCTGGTCCCTGAACTCCTCCATCCTGATCAAAAAGGCACAACAGCGCCTTTATTTCCTGCGGAACATGAAGAAAGCTCACCTCTGTCCCAGGATACTGACGGACTTTTACCGCTGTACCATTGAGAGCATACTCACCAACTGCATCTCAGTGTGGTATAGCAATTGTCCCGTACTGGACTGCAAAGCACTACAGCATGTGGTGAAAACTGCCCAGCGGATTATCGGCACCCAATTGCCCACCATTGAGAACATCTACCATAAACGCTGCCTGGGCAGGGCGAAAAGCATTATCAAGTATGCATCTCACCCTAACCATGGACTTTTTACTCTCCTCCCATCTGGTAGGTGCTACAGGAGCCTCCGCTCCCGCACCAGCAAGCACAGGAAAAGCTTCTTCCGTGAGGCTGTGACCCTGCTGAACCTCACATCACAGCGCGAAGCGGTATTGCACCCATATTGTACTGTCTCAGTACTTTTATATTTGTGTGCTGTAGCACTTACTTTTTATTCGCAGTTATTTTGTAAATAACACTATTCTTTGCATTTCTGGTCAGATGCTAACTGCATTTCATTGGCTTTGTACCTGTACTCGGCACAATGACAAATAAAGTTGAATCTAATCTAATCTAAACTAATATAGAATACAACTCTGAGATGCGTCCTCCCGCAGGCAGCCACGAAACAAGGTAAAACTTTTATTACTGGTGTTCATGCCTGTCAACCAGTGTCACTGTCTGCAATACCATTTATGTAAGGCTGTATCTGGATTTGAAATCTTAAAATGCTTGCATTAAGGGTCTTTGATATTAGTTTTCCAAAAGTTTTTCACATAAGGTACTGAAATTTCTTTTGTGAATTATGGGGTAGCAAAGTGTGTTTTCATTGATTGCCAAAAAAAGAGAGAGGGCTGATCTTGCTACGGTTAGATTTTCATTGCATGGAACCAATGAACCATTCAGCCCATGGAGTCTGCTCCATCATTTCATCATGGCTGATCCATTTCCCTCTCAGTCCCATTCTCCTGCCTTCTCTCCGTTACCTTTCAGCACCAACAGAAGGAACACTGTCCACTATCAGTTTTTTAGACATGTAGTTTCTATTATGATCCGACTCTTTCAGACACGCAAACTTAGCATAGAAGGAGGCCACTTAAGTTATCGTGACACTGTATCTTTGCAGAACAATACAAAGTTAGTCCCACTAACTGGCTTTTATTGATAGTCTGATATTCCCTTAGCTTCAAATATTTATTTACTGTCCTCATAAAATGTGAACAGGTTTTCATGACCGAGCACCCTCTGCTCTCTGTGTAAAGATAGTTTGCCCCTTCTTTTGTTTTCACTTCTTTTCAGTTAAAACTTTAATAGGATTCTCCTTGTCACTGGCTCCTTAATATAACATAGATCGATACTGCACAGTGTAGGTCCTTTGGCCCACGTCATTGTGCTGATCTTTTAACTTGCCTTCTTATCAATCTCACCCTTCCCTCCTACATATCCCTCTGTTTTTATGTCATGGAGTCATAGAAAAGTACAGCACAGGAAAAGGCTATTCAGCCCATCTAGTCCATGCCAAAAATATTTTAGGTGCCTACTCTCATCTACCTGCACCGGAGCCATAGCCCTCCATACCCCTACCACCCATGTACCTATCCAAACTTCCCTTAAACATTGCAATTGAGCTCATATTCACCACTTGTGCTGTCAGCTTATTCCACACTCTCAAGACCCTCTGAGTGAAGAAGTTTCCTCCCATGTTTGTTTTATACTTTTCACCTTTCACCCTTAACCCATGACCTGCAGTTGTAGTCCCACCCAACCTCAGGGGAAAAAGCCTGCTTGCATTTACCCTATCTATACTCCTCATAATTTTGTGTATCTCTGTTAAATCTCCTCTCAATTTTCTACATTCTAAGGAATAAAGTCCTAAACTAATCAATCTTTCCATATAACTCAGGAACTCCAGACCTGGCAACACCCTTGTAAATTTTCTCTGTAAAATTTTCTCATCTTAAAAGCCCCAAACGTATCTGCCTTTCCTACCAACCCTGGCAGGGCATTCCACACACTTGCCACTCGAAGTTCAAAATACATTTATTATTGAAATGTGTATACCCTGTGCAATCTTGTGAGTCATCTCCTTACTGGTAGCCACAAAACAAGAAACCCAGAAGAACCCATAAATAAAGGAGACCGACAAACACCCACTGGGGGGAGGGAGGGAGTGTGAGAGAGAGAGAGAAAGAAACTGTGCAGACAATAAAAGTAAGCACATAGCATTTAAAATAAAAGAAATCTCACAGACACGAAGCTCGGAGCCGGGCCTCAGCCACAGTGCAGTAAAGGGTGGAGTAAACATCATGGATCAGCGACCAGAACTGGCCCGACGCTCGCCTCTGGTCCCAACATTCAGCCTTTTCAATACATTGGGCCCAGTGTTTAAATCATCTGAATGTTGGGTCATTCCTTGCTCTAGGACTCGGGGCCCCGGTCACTTTGATACGCTCTGGGCCTGGACCTCACCACCACGTTTTGGGCCATACCCGACCTTTCCGAATCGGCCCAGCACTTCAATTGATCAAACCTAGCTCTCAATTTAGGTGGACGGGCCCTGATCTGCCTCTCCTTCGCTCCGATCCGCCTGGCCTGACTTTGCCTTGAATATGCCTCGACCTCACTTCTCTGTGTATACAAAAATGTCCCTCCAACGTCACTCCTATAAACAATCACCTTAAAATTATGCTCCCTTATGTTAGCCACTTCTGTTTTGGGAAAAAGTCTGCCTGTCCACTCAATATTGGCCTCTTAACCTTGATAATGATTCTTGACTATGCACCCTAATAAAAGTCCGTGTGATTTTAAATAAAATTTATTTAATCTCCTTTTAAATGCATAGAAATTGTCCCAGTAACTAACGTTTTTACTGGTTACACTGTTTCCTGGTGTCATCCAAGTGGATATATGGTATCTATAACATCACTTCTATTATGGGATGTCCAAACCATTAGTCATAGTCATAGTCATACTTTATTGATCCTGGGGGAAATTGGTTTTCGTTACAGTTGCTCCATAAATAATAAATAGTATAGAACCATAAATAGTTAAATAGTAATATGTAAATTATGCCAGTAAATTATGAAATAAGTCCAGGACCAGCCTATTGACTCAGGGTGTCTGACCCTCCAAGGGAGGAGTTGTAAAGTTTGATGGCCACAGGCAGGAATGACTTCCTATGACGCTCTGTGTTGCATCTCGGTGGAATGAGCCTCTGGCTGAATGTACTCCTGTGCCCACCCAGTACATTATGTAGTGGATGGGAGACATTGACCAAGATGGCATGCAACTTAGACAGCATCCTCTTTTCAGACACCACTGTCAGAGAGTCCAGTTCCATCCCCACAACATCACTGGCCTTACGAATGAGTTTGTTGATTCTGTTGGTGTCTGCCACCCTCAGCCTGCTGCCCCAGCACACAACAGCAAACATGATAGCACCAGCCACCACAGACTCGTGGAACATCCTCAGCATCGTCCGGCAGATGTTAAAGGACCTCAGTCTCCTCAGGAAATAGAGGAAATTATTTATTACTTCTGTGTTGACAATCTCAAAAACTCATTCTGGGTTTGTTATTGGAAGTGACTACGGGTCCTCCTGTTTACTTTGAACGTTGAAGCTTTCACCTGAAAGTTAATTGACTTGGTTTGTGGATTATTGTGCCAAGTACAGAATACAGTGTATTACCGAGACACAGTCTTCCTCTTTAATGGACACTTGCATTCAAGTAACCCATCAGCTGGATTTAGTAGGCGTAAAATGTTTTATTCCATAAGCTAAGCAACTTGTTAGCTTCATGGCTACTTTTGCAGTTAATTAGCAACATTTTAATCCCAGACTTTTGAAAAAAAATCTAAATACAAATTCTCAAACTACTGTAGTTAGTTGTGAACATGCATTAATGAACACTGAGCTGAACCAAATATGCCTGGCCTCTTTCAATCTTGAGTTTTGTATTGTGTGTTTTTTGCACGATTTTTTTGGTGCCATTTCCCTGATTTGTTTTTTTTGCTTGTGGAGGTGGGGAGAGGTGGGGCTGATGCTTTTCTTTAAACGGTTTCCATGGTTTTCTTTGTTTTGTGGCTGTCTGTCGGGGAGAGAAATCTCAGGGTTGTATACTGCATACATAGTTTGATGATAAATGTACTTGGATCTTTGATCTTCAACATTATAATACCACACCTTTGGATTTCAGAACACAACCACTTTGCTATTATACCCCTGCAATTGCAGTGTTTTTTTTTTCTCCTTTGCTTCTAAAACTCTTGGGTATTGAGTAATACAGTACAGAAACAGGCCATTTGGCCCAACTCATTTACGCTGACCTGTGTTCCCCATTTGCTTACATTTGTCCCATATTCCTCTTAACCAGGAGTTCCCAAATTTTTTTAATGCCATGGACCCTTGCCTTTAACCTAGAAGTTTGTGGACCCCAGGTTAGGAACTCCTGCTCTAAACCTTGCCTGTCTATATGCTTACCCATATGTTGTAAAGTGCACTACAGAATTCAAGACAAAGATCAGATAACGAATTAGATTAGTTTTATTTTATTTAGCAATAGCTACACACAGTTAAAGGTTTACGGCTACTCTAGTCACTTTGGTAGTGTACAGTACAGTAGTAGGTACAGTACCTAATAAAGCGGCCACAGGACTGGAACCCGGTATGGACTTTTGCTGCTGTAGCCCACCAGCTTCAAGGTTTGACATGTTGTTTGTTCAGAGATGCTCTTCTGCACACCACTGTTGTAATGCAGTTATCTGAGTTACTGTCACCTTCCTGTCAGCTTAGAGTCATAGAAAAGTGCAGCACAGAAACAGGCCCTTTGGCCCATATAGTCCATGCCGAATCATTTAAACTCTCTACTCCCATCGACCTTTACCTTGAACTAGTCTGGCCATTCTCCTCTGACCTCTCTCATTAAAAAGACATTTTTTTGTCCACTGATCTGCCACTCACTGGATGTTTTATTTTGTTTTTCACACCATTCTCTGTAAATTGCCTGAAAATCACAGGAGATCAATAGTTTCTGAGATCTTTCTTTTCTTTTTAAATCTTTTTATTAATTATTATTGAAAATCAATAACAGAGAAAAATACATCAAAATATGTAGAATAAGAGTTAAACTATCAACCAGGCTGAAGAGTATATCAATAATAATAAAAAAACAAAGTGTTAAAGCTTTTTTTTATGGAAAAAAGAAAGAAAGAAAAAAAAGAACCCCTACTAAATAAAACAGAAAAAAAACCCTAATAACTTTAAAAAAAAAAAAGACCCATTTGGAGCACAAACCCGGAGCTAGACGCCATACTAGCTTCCATAAAAAAAGACATCAAACCGCCAACCAAATCCATATACCCAAGGATCAGAAAAGGACCATCTTTATTAACTCAAGTCAAATGATAATAACTGGCAAAAGAACCCCACCTTTTCTCGAAGTCAAATCTAGGATCAAAAGTTCGACTTCTAATTTTTTCCAAACTAAGACATAACATCACCTGAGAGAATGTTTCTGAGATACTCAAACCACCCTGTCTGGCACCAACAATCATTCCACAGTTAAAGTCACTTAGATCACATTTCATCCCCATTCTGATGTTTGGTCTGAACAACAACTGCACCTCTTGACCGTGTCTGCATGCTGTTATACATTGAGTTGCTGAGATATTTGTATAGGAATTTGAGGAAATTTAGTATGTTACCCAAAAAAGTCACAAGTTTCTACAGATGTACAGTGGAGAGCATTCTAACTAGCTGCATCAGCGCCTGGTATGGGGGAGTGAAGTGGCTACTGCATAAAATGAAGTAAGCTGCAGAGAGTTATAAAATTAGTCAGCTCTGTCATGGGCACCAGCCTCTGTAGCATCCAAGACCTCTTCAAGGAACGGTGACTCAAGAAGGTAGTGTCCATCGTTAAGGGCCCCCACCACCCAGGACATGCTCTTTTCTCACTACTACCATCAGATAGGAGGTGCAGGAGCCTGAAGACACACATTCAACGATTCAGGGACAACTTTTTCCCCTCTGCCATCGGATTTCTGAATGGACATTAAACCCATGAACACTACCTCAGTACTTTTTAATTTCTATTTTTGCACTACTTATTTAATTTAACTATTATATATATATTTACTGTAATTCTGTTTTTACAACAGTGCCACATAACAACAAATTTCATGACATATGGCCCTGATATTAATTCTGATTCTGATTAACGAGCATGTGGACAGGTATACCTAATAAAGTGGCTACTGTCTGTAGATGATATCCAGGATGTTGGAATTTATGTTTATTGAACTGCTTTCATTATTCTGGCTGGTGATAAAACTGTGCCAGTTCATCATCGCTTTCCTTGAGGCAACTTTCCAAACAAAACAAGCAACTGACAGGCCATTAGTTTAAGACAGTCACCTAATGTAGACAGTATAAAGATTTTGGTGCTCTAGATGTGTCCAGTTCTCCAGTAGTGAGACCCCTCGTAAATCTGGGGACTGCTTCGTCGAGCACCTCCGCTCTATCTGCCAAAAGTGGAACTTCCCGGTGGCCAAACATTTTAATTCCGATTCCCATTCCCGTTTCATCTTGTCCCAAGATGAGACCACCCTCAGGGTGGAGGCGCAACACTTTATATTTCGTCTCGGTAGCCCCCCACCTGATGGCATGAATATTGATTTCTCCTTCCGGTAAACATTTTTTCCTCCCCATCCCTTCTTCTATTCCCCACTCCAGCCTTTTACCTCTTTTCACTTATCTATCACCTCCCCTGGCTCTCCTCGCCCTTCCCTTTCTCCAATGGTCCACTCCCCTCTCCAATCAGATTCCTTCTTCTCCAGCCCTTTACCTTTCCCACCCACCTGACTTCATCTATCACCTTCTAGCTAGCCTCCATTCCAACTGCCCACCTTTTTACTCTTGTCTCCCCCCTTCCTTTTCTGTCTGAAAGAGGGTATTGACCTGAAGTATTGACTGTTCATTCATTTCCATGGATGTTGTCTAACCTGCTGAGTTCCGCCAGCATTTTGTGTTTGTTGCTTTGGAGACTTTCTCATGTTTAGTATAAAGATTTGTACAGGAAGTCAATGGGGCGCTTAGCATTCCGCAAGACAAAATGGTTTATTTCTGAATGCAAGATATGTCTGGATGTCAAGATAGGACAAAGCCAGCATAGTTTTTTTTAAGGGAAAATCTCTTGCCTGAACAACCTGTTGGAATTCTTTGAGGAGATTACAAGTAGGTTAGATAAAGGGGATGCAATAGATGTTGTATTTTTGGATTTCTGAAAGCTTTTGACAAGGTGCCATGTGTGAGGTTGCTTATCAAGTTAAAAAACCCATGGTATTACAGGAAAGTTACTCGCATCGTTAGAGCATTGGCTGATTGGTAGGAGGCAGTGAGTGGGAAGAAAAGGATAGAAACATAGAAAAACTACAGCACAATACAGGCCCTTCAGCCCACAAAGTTGTGTTGAAAATGTCCCTACCACAGAAATTACTAAGGTTACCCACAGCCCTCTATTTTTAAAGAGTAATTACAGTATATACAGTAAATATATATATAAAGCTCCATGTACCTATCCAAAAGTCTCTTAAAAAACTCTATCGTATCCGCCTCCACCACCGTTGCCGGCAGCCCATTTCACTCACTCACCACTCTTTGCATAACAAGAACTTACCCCCGACATCTCCTCTGTACCTACTCCCAAGCACCTTAAACCTGTGCCCTCTTGTGGCAGCCATTTCAGCCCTGGGAAAAAAGCCTCTGACTATCCACACGATCAATGCCTCTCGTTATCTTGTACACCTCTATCAGGTCACTTCTCATCCTCCGTCGCTCCAAGGAGTAAAGTCCGAGTTCACTCAACCTATTCTCATAAGGCATGCTCCCCAATCCAGGCAACATCCTTGTAAATCTCCTCTGCACCCTTTCTATGGTTTCCACATCCTTCCCGTAGTGAGGCGACCAGAACTGAGCACAGTACTCCAAGTGGGGTCTGACCAGGGTCCTATATAGCTGCAACATTACCTCTTGGCTGCTGAATTCAATTCCACAATTGATGAAGGTCAATACACCGTATGCCTTCTTAACCACAGAGTCAACCTGCACAGCTGCTTTGAGTGTCCTATGGACTCGGATCCCAAGACCCCTTTGATCCTCCACACTGCCAACAGTCTTACTGTTACCATTCTGCCATCATATTTGACCTACCAAGGTGAACCACTTCACACTTATCTGGGTTGAACTCCATCTGCCACTTCTCAGCCCAGTTTTGCATGATAGCCTCATAATTCCCCTTATTCCAATTAAACGCTTTTCTAACTTGTCTGTTCCTATCTCTCTCCAATGCTATTGTAAGGGAGATAGAATTATGACCACTATCTCCAAAGTGCTCTCCCACTGAGAGATCTAACACCTGACCAGGTTCATTTCCCAATACCAAATCAAGTACAGTCTCTCCTCTTGTAGGCTTATCTACATATTGTGTCAAGAAACCTTCCTGAACACACCTAACAACCTCCACCCCATCTAAACCCCTTGCTCTAGGGAGATGCCAATCGATATTTGGGAAATTAAAATCTCCCACCACGACAACGCTGTTATTATTACACCTTTCCAGGATTTGTTTCCCTATCTACTCCTCGATATCCCTGTTACTATTGGGTGGCCTATTAAAAAACACCCAGTAGAGTTATTGACCCCTTCCTGTTCCTAACCTCCACCCACAGAGACTCCATAGACAATCCCTCCATGATGTCCACCTTTTCTGCAGCCGTGACACTATCTCTGCTCAACAGTGCCATGCCCCCACCTCTTTTGCCTCCCTCCCTGTCCTTTCTGAAACATCTAAAACCCAGCACTTGAAGTAACCTTTCCTGTCCCTGAGCCATCCAAGAATCTGTAATGGCCACCACATCATAGCTCCAAGTACTGATCCACTCTCTAAACTCATCCGCTTTGTTCACAATACTCCTTGTGTTAAAATAGACACATCTCAAACCGTTGGTCTGAACGCATCCCTTCTCTATCACCTGCCTATCCTCCATCACACACCGTCTCCAAGTTTTCTCTATTTGTGAGCCAACAGCCAGGATCTTTTACTGGTTGGCTGCCAGTGACGAGTGGTGTTCCACAGGGATCGTTGTTGTGACTGCCTCTTTCAATGCTGTATATCAATGATTTTAGATGATGGAATAGATGCCTTTGTTGCCAAGTTTTCAGATGATATGAAGATTGGTGGTGGGGCTGATAGTGTTGAAGAAACAAGAAGGCTGCAGAAGGACTTAGATAGATTAGGAGAATGGGCAGGAAAGTGGCAAATGAAATATAATGTTGGAAGATGCATGGTCATGCGCTTTGGTAGAAGAAATAAATGTACAGACTATTTTATAAACAGGGAGATAATCCAAACATCTGAGATGTAAGGGGACTTGGGAGTCCTTGTGCAGAACACCCTAAAGGCTGAGTTGATGGTGATGTTAGCATTTGTTTCAAGAGGTCTAGAATATAAGAGCAGGGATGTGATGCTAAGGGTTTATAAGGCACCGGTGAGGCCTCACCTTGAGTATTGAGAACAGTTTTGGGCTCCTTCTCTGAGAAAAGATGTGCTGGCACTGAAGAGGGTTCAGAGGAGGTTGACGAGGATGATTCTGGGAATGAAAGGGTTATCATATGAGGAACGTTTGATGGCTCTGGGCCTGTAATTGCTTGAATTTAGAGGGATGAGGGAGGATCTCATTGAAACCTTTCAAATGTTGAAAGGCCTAGACAGAGGAGATGTGGAAAGGATGTTTCCCATGGTGAGGAGTCTAGGACAAGAGGGCACAGCCTCAAAATAAAGGGTTATCCATTTAAAACAGAAATGCAGGGAAATTCCGTAAGCCAGAGGGTGGTGAATTTGTGGAATTTGTTACCACAGGCAGCAGTGGAGGTGAGGTTGTTGGGTAATTAAGGGAGAGATTGATAGGTTCTTGATTGGCCACAGCATGAAAGTTGATGGGGAAAAGGCTGAGGAGTGGGGCTGAGGAGAGGATTTAAAAAACGTTCAGTCATGATTGAATGGTGGAATGAACTTGATGGGCCAAATGGCCTTATTCTGTTCCTATGTCTTATTGTCTTATGGTCATGGCTACTTCGAGTTTTTTAAAAATATATGTGAGTAAGTTTTGCAGTAATGAAAATATTAACGTCAGAACCCAAGCTGCAAATTTCTAATAAATCTACTGCCTCCATTTGTCTTTATTGTCGATTCACCATCTGTAGGAACAATACCAAGAGTAGAACATGTTGTGTTGATTGTAGAAGGGTAATTGTTGCTTTAAGATGACTGCCTCTCGAAGTATAATGTCGAGACGCTGACTGTTCTCTGGATTGTTTGAAAAAAGCTTTCAGTGTCAGAATATGGGAGTCCTTGAATCAAACAATCGGAATCAGGGTTTTTGGCACTGACATATGTTGTGAAATTGGTTGTTTTGTGACAGCAGTAGAGTGCAAGACAAAAAAATTACTATGAGCTACTAAATAAATGTTGCAAACGAGGAATAACAAGTTTGTGTTCATGGACTGTTCAGAAATCTGATGGTGCAGGGCAAGAGGTTGTTCTTAAAACAATGAGTGTGGGTCTTCAGGCTCCTGTACCTCCTCCCTGATTGTCGTAACACAAAGAGGGCATGTCCTGGATGGTCAGGCTCACTTACTGAGCTACTGCCTCTTGAAGGTTTCCCCAATAGTGAGAGAGGTTGTGCACAGGACGAAACTGGCTTGCGATCCTGTGCATTTGAGGCTGCACACCAGGCTGAGATGCAACCAGTCAGAACACTGTCCAAAGTACATCTGTAGGATTTGTTTAGGACTTCACAATGCAGTCATATAGGGAACCCAGAGTTACTTCAGAATACTAAAGGTAAGTAGGCAAGTCAGTTGAACACCTGTAGGAAGAGTCTTAAGAGTTTTACCTCCAAAAGGAACTGACAGCAGAGTACGGACATGAATGAGGAGACATCCTTCTGAATAGATGCCTCTGCTTGATTGCCTTTTCTTCCATCACACAATCAATAACAGAAGAGATTTAACTTGTCAAGTGCTTGGAGAGTTGAGTCTCCTTGAAGAATAGCTAATCACCAGTTGTAGTGTTTAGTTTTGGCCAGAGTGCATTGACGTGATACGTAGTCAGCTGGTGCTGAAGTTTATGTGTATAAGTGAAAGAAGCCCGTGACGATACATTTTAAAATGCATCAAGGGGTACAAATAACATTTCCTTTCTTTGACAGAATTATGGTTTAAAATATTGGGCGATTTACCACTTAAGATTTTTAATTAACAATCAACTTTATGAATGGTAAAGAGTAACCTCTTTTACTCACCCGCCTGCTGGGGAGGTGAAAACCCTTAAATGGATTGACCATTCCAACCTAAACAATAAGATGCTGAATCCCATCACCAAGCCCCACCTGCCCGCATTTAACTGGGCTTGGATACAGACTCTCATTCTTGCTGACGCTCGCAACCGAGTATCCAGTGGTGAGAATTAATGAGGCCACATAAGTCAGTAAATATCAGCTGGTTGTATGGTTCCGCTCTATTAGCAGAGCTTCCTGACCACCTTTGACAAGAGGCAGATCTGAGAGCAGAACTGAGCATTATGTTACAGACTTTGAAGCTTTGAAACGGTTTCTAAATATCCCTGATATTGATAGATAGGAATAAAAAAAAATATTGAGGTAGTGTTCATGGGTTCAATGTCCATTCAGAAATCAGATGACAGTGGGGAAGATAGCTTTTCCTGAATCATTGAGTGTGTGCCTGATGCACTATCAATAACTCCAAAAGACTGGAAGTAGAGTAAATACTGAAAGGCTTTTATTAGCAGTAAAATGTGACCTCCATCATGCTGAGTATCTGCCCCTGGACTGAGAGGAGGAGGGGCAATGGCGCAATCGCCTTTATTCAGGGGTCTGTGGGAGGAGCCACAGGAGCAGTCAGCAGAGGGGCGTGTCCAGACAGGTAACCCAGTTACAACATATATATATATGGTTTACCACAGTGCCTTCAGGCTTCTGTACCTCCAAATACCTGATTGGAAAGTATATAAAGGCCAAGCATTGGGAGGACGCACCACAATCAACAGTGCACCGACGATGTTTCCTTGCATGGTGACAAAACGCTTACAAGTAAATTGCCAAAATCGGAGAACAACACAACCCAACCATTATTAAGGACCGTCACTATGTGGGACATGATCTCTTCTCATTATTGTTATGGTGGAGGAGGTACAGGAGTCTGAAGACCCACATTCAATGATGCAGAAGCTGCTTTTTTCCCTCTGCACATAATTTCTGAACGGCCCATTTACTCATGGACACTACGCCATTGTTGCCTTTATTACAGTATTTATTTATTTTGTAGTTTATTTTATCTTTGCAATGTACTGCTGTCACAAAACAACAAATTTCAGTGATAATGAATCTGATTCTGCTCTGATCTCTTGCATTTTGTAACTATGCCCTGTTCTCTTTGTAAAATAATTAACTGATTTTAGTAAATCTCATCCATAAGGAAAACAGGTAAATTTAGTTTGGGATTCTGTTGTTTTTAACAGGCTGGGTTATTCTAGGCCCAGCTCATTGGCTTCCCTTTGAAATCCCTGCAGCTATTTTCACTTTGCTTGCCTAACTGAACTCAGGTCCCTGCTACGGATAGACCCTGTGAAATAAAATTGCTCGCAAGTGATGCCTGAGCCACAGGTAGTGGAACTTAAGGCTCCCCCTCTGCACCAACCTTCAGAGAGTTTATGCTCTCAAAGACCCTCTCAACTGATTCTAAATGTCTCTGACAATTAGAGGCATTTATAAACAGTTCAATTGAATTATTAAAAGGTGACTAAACCAAAATTTAAGAATAATTGAAGACACATTTAATTGGTGTCAATTATCGAAATTAATTAAAGTGCCATTATTTCTGTGCTAAAGTGGGATTTGGGATGGTGGTGAATATTGATAGCTCAGGTTGAGGCATTTGATGCTGTGGTGTTTGCCGAGCTTGGCAATTAGCTTGCAGACGTTTCGTCACCAGTCAAGGTGATGTCCTCCGTGCTCAATGTTTTTCTCTGGGAGAGCTCATGTTTATGTAGGCCCCTGTTCACTTGCCTTGATCCTGATTGGCTCACTCTTCAGTTGACCTTTGACTTTTATTGGCTTGCATTTCCTTGGCCCTTTGGGGTTCAGAGATAGTGTCTATTTGATATGTTTGTTTATGGAGTTATCAGAAGGGAATTGCGCTTCTGAAAGTTCTTGTGCCTGCCTTGTGTTTGCCTGCGCCAGAACCTCCGTGGTATCCCAGTTAAAGTGGAGTCCTCTTTGGCCTTTGCATACTCAGATCAGTGACGGTGGATCATACCTCTGTACTGCCAGTTTGAGTTCCCGTAAAAGAGCTGAGAGTTTACGTCCTGCCTGGCCGACGTAGTTCTTGTTGTAGTCTGCACAGATGATCTTGTACGCAACATTGCTTTTGTCAGTTGTCTTTACTGGTACCTTGGTTCTTGAGGCAAGCTTCCTTTAAGTTGCCTTTGTTAAAAATAGTCACTGAGTAAAACAGCATGGAAACAGGCTCTTCGGCCCTTCTTGTGCGTGCCAACCCAGGTGTCAACTAAAAAATAAATGAGAATATTTGCCTGAAATATTTCTACCTACCATGGTAGTGAAATTAATATTCTAACGCAATTTCATAAAATATTTTAGTATGTGTCCATTATAATATCACAGGAAACCGTAATGAACTATTGTGGTAATTAACTATCATGATATGATTATATAGTAATTCCCTTGGTATGCGAAGAAAGATGCAATGGTCCTGTAGTGGGATATTTTCTCCCACCAGTTCTCCAGGATACACTTTACAGAGCAGCAGAAAAGGTTGAGTTGTTTAAAATTAAATTAATTACATTTTCAATACAACAATAAACAAAAACTGGTTAAATTAGGATCTTGTTCTTACATAACTTGGTCTCTGATCATTATGTCACTAGTAATCTACATGCCTCTTTTTTAATTCAATTCATCTGAACTTTTTGATGTGTTTACCATTTGATATATGGCTAAATTCTAAGGATTAAATAAATGAAACTTCATTTTGATCAAAAAGCAACATTGAACATTAAGTAAACGCTAGAGGTTCTACAGATAGTGGAAATCCAGAGCAACATGCACAAAATGCTGGAGGAACTCAGCAAGTTAGGCCACATCTATGGAGAGGAATGAATTGATGACATTTCAGGCCGAGAACCGGCAGAACGTCATGTAGGGTCTAAGCCCGAAACACTGAATGTTCATTCCTCTCAATAGAAGCTGCCTGACCTGTTGAGTTCAAAGGATTCAAAGGACAGGTATTATCAAAGTGTGCATAAATTATACAACCTTGAGATTCTACTGCTTACAGGCAGCCACAAAGCAACAAACCTGAAAGAACCGAATTTAAAGAGAACACCAACGTACAATGCGTAGAGAAAGAGGAAAAGAAAACACAATATCGTGCAAGCAATGAAAGCAAGCAATAGCATTCTGAACGGAATTGAGTTCATAGACCTGGATTCTGGAGCAGCTGGAGCAGGACACAGCCTCCGTCTCGGTTCATCATATAATGGGGCAAATGGAGTTCCTTGAACTTTGAGTAAACTGTTTCGATTTTGTCAAGGGATATATGGTTTGATTTCACTCTCCATCTCTGGTAAAACTAAAATGGACAGCATTATTTCTCACTGGCCCTAGATCTAATTCCGCAATGTTCAAATCTGTAATTGGGTTGTATACCTTTTCCATCCTGAGGTCAGTTCTTACCGTTAAAAATCATGAGTCATTCTATGCAAATGCTAGAGGTTTACATTTTTATTACTTTACTTTGTTTTCCGGCAGGCTATTCCCAAAGATCCGAGTGTCCAGGATGGTTATGTCCTGCTGCTTGTTCTGGTCTCTGTCTTCATCGGTGGGACCTTAGTCCTTCTCTCCGGCATCCTGATTATCTGCAGGAGATGCTGTGAAACTGATCGGAGATATTCAAGGTAAGGCATGCTTTGAATGTCTCAGTGAGATTCCATTTACTTATTGAAGTTGTAGGACTTCAGTTGTATATTTTCTTAATGATTGTGTCTTTAGGAAGTTCTGCAGATGAGATTATGATGCACATACCTAATTAGTATTGGTGTGTGATATTGAACGTGTATCACCTACCGGTCTACTTGTGGGCTTCTCTGAGGATTGCCATTTTGTTGTGGTAGAGAGGCTTGAGATCCCAAGAGTGATGCCATCTGGAGCCTAGCTCCTCGTAGGGTCACCCATGGCGGGAAGATCGAGGGGGGAGGTTCCAGGCAAACAGCGACCTAACCAACACCTCAACAGTGGAGCTGGCAGAAGATGATGGCACATCACCACGACAGTGAGGGTGGAGGAAGGCTACAGCAGTGAAGGAACCCCAGTCGTTTTGCCTTCCGTGCCGCTGGATCCTGACCGCGATCTCTCATGGACCATGTGGTGGCTGCCTGTGCATCACCCTCTCCATGTTAAACAAAGTCATGTACAGGCCTTCTCCAGTAAGGGAATGACGCCTTGGGAGAACATCATACTTGATTTGTGTGATCGCATTATTACTACTCACGGGATTTCAGGCAAAGTCTTTCCACTTGTAGAAAATAATATTCTGATTGCAAGCTATCTGGACTTTTCGGAGGCAATGGCCTTGTTTATATTCTTTGTAATTGAGGCAAAGTTAGAGTCATTGGGTAAAAAAGCATGGAAACAGGCCCTTCAGCCCAACTCACCCTTGCCAGCCCAGAATTAAATGAAAAATTATTTATTATTTTGAGATAGCATGAAGCGCTAAATATCGCTGTGATGATTGTACGCTCTAGTATCAATTGTTTGGCGACAATAAGGTAAAATAAAAGTAAAGTAAAGTAGGCCCTCCAAGCCATACTGCCCAACAAACCCCAATTTAACCCTGTCCTAATCACAGGGCAGTTTACAATAATCTATTAAATAGGCATCCGTTAGTCTCATGAGACCATGGATTTGCGCCTTTCCAGGGCGCAGGCCTGGGCAAGGTTGTTTGGAAGACCGGCAGTTGCCCATGCTGCAAGTCTCCCCTCTCCACGCCACCGATGTTAACCAAGGGAAGGGCATTAGGACCCATACAGCTTGGCACCGGTGTTGTCACAGAGCAATGTGTGGTTAAGTGCCTTGCTCAAGGACACAACACGCTGCCTCAGCTGAGGCTCGATCTAGCGACTTTCAGATCACTAGACCGATGCCTTAACCACTTGGCCACGCGTCAACACTATGATCTGTTAACTGGTACATCTTTGGACTGTGGGAGGAAACCAGAACACCTGCAGAAAATCCATGAATTCCATGGCGAGGACATACAGACTCCTTATAGGGGATGCCGGGATTGAACTCCAAACTTCGATGTCCCGAGCTGTGATAATGTTGTGCTAACCTCTACAGTACCATGGTGCCCGTTCTTATGTAGTGATATTGTAGTGATTCTTCTTTTACAGAATTGTTCAAATTGGGTCGTGTTGGGGTGGAGCACTGTACTGAGCTTATAACCTGAACCAACAGTTGTGGTGCAGTCTCCTTGCACTGTCAGTAGAAGGACCTGTAGACTGGCAGTAGGAATCCAAATGAATCTTTGCAGAAGAAGTCTGCTTCCAGGTGAAAGCAAGTCCGCTACACCGAGCTGTCCATAATTCAGCATTAGTTTTGCTGTTGTTGGTCAGTGGGTATTATGGACAAGCTATGTTGGTGCTGGAATGCATGACGACACTTGCAGGCCGCCTCCAGCACGTCTTGGCAGCCACAGTAATGTAGCGGTCAGCGCGATGCTATTGAAACTCAGGGTGCTGGTGTACAGAGTTTAATCCTGGTGCCCCCTATAATGAGCCTGCGCATCCTCTCTGTGCTCCAGTTTCCTCCCACAGTCCAAAGATGTACCGGTTAGTAGGTTAATTGATCTTTGTCCCATGATTTTAAGGCATCCGTTAGTCTTGCGAGACCACGGATCTACGTCTGGAAAGTCTTCACTCTCCAGGGCGCAGGCCTGGGCAAGGTTGTATGGAAGACCAGCAGTTGCCCATGCTGCAAGTCTCCCCTCTCCACGACACCGATGTTGTCCAAGGGAAGGGCATTAGGACCCATACAGCTTGGCACCGGTGTCGTCGCAGAGCAATGTGAGATTAAGTGCCTTGCTCAAGGACACAACACGCTGCCTTGGCTGGGGCTCAAACTCACGACCTTCAGGTAGCTAGTCCAATGCCTTAACCACTTGGCCACGTGCCCACACTGTCCCATGATTAGGTTAGTGTTAAATTGGGGGTTATTAGGGGTTGCTGGGTGGTGTGGCTTGACTGGCTGGAAAGGCCTATTCCACACTGTATCTCTGAGTAAAATAAAATCTTTAGGTTGTGTTGGTTATTGACTATTAAAGCCCCATGTTGCATGTAAATATGGGAATTAAAAAGTTTAAGTATCTACTTTGCACATTCTGGAGTAGCATCACGATCTCATTATCTTGAGCAATGACAATAAAGTTCGATTCTATTCTGTTCTATGAACGTAAATGACGTGTTTCAATGTACATGTGATAAATAAATGAATCTGAATACAAGCAGCGTGCTGATAGATGTGGACGTGTGACTTTCTGTGAGGAGAGCACTGTAGACCATATTGTGTCATAACTCAGGAGATAGAGAAATATTATTGCTTCTGGTCACCCCAAAAGTAGTTCAAGTCGTGGAGTACATTGCACTGCAGTCAGTTATGAACTGGTCGATAAACCTGGAAAGGTAAACACAGAGCATGTTTCCACAAACTGTAAGCACATGGCAGGAGCTGCTACTGCTGTTATTTGAATGAGGGAGTAACATTGGAGAGGGTACAAGTGGTCACTCTCTGCTCTTCAAAGAGTGAAATAGAATCTGTTGCATCCATCCGAATAACAACTGCCCTCCTTCAGCATTGGGTGTTCAGAACGCTGGTTTAGATTACATGCTGAAGTCTATAGGGAGGGCTTGGCCCTCACGATGGTCAGGCTGTACAGCACAGAAACAGGCTCCAGCGGTCCAATTAGTCCAGTCTAATGAAAATTCTCATCTAAGCAGGTCCCATTTGCCAATGTTTGACCCATGTATCTCTGAACTCTGCAATTCATGTTTTCAGTAGTATTTATTTATTCTTGTTACTTATTTATTCATTTACTGTATTTGTGCAGTTTGCCTGTTATTGTTTGTGTGTAGATTTTCATTCTGTTATATTATTTTTTTGTTCTGTGAATGCCTGCAAGAAAATGAATCCCATAAGATTATAAAACATATGTCTTATAGATTCCAAAAACTAATCAAAAGAAAAACAAAGGAGCCCGGGGACACGTTTTGTCTACCTTGTTCTTACTTTAGTGTGGCATAATGACGTATGCCATTCACTTACTTTTACATGTAACCTGCAATGACTTGTCTAAATAACAAAGGATATTTAATCAAACAATATATCTGCAGCATTACTCATGTATTACTGAAGTATTAAATACACAACAACACAGGAGCAGAATTAGGCCATTCAGCCTATTTTTAATTATTTATTGAGATACAGCGTGGAATAGGCCCTTCTGGTCTTTCGAACCACATCGTCCAGCAATCCCCCAATTTAATCCTAGCCAAATCACAGAACAATTTATAATGATCAATTAATCTACCAACCGGTACATCTTTGGACTGTGGGAAGAAACCAGAGCACCGGTGGAAACACACACGGTCACGGGGGAGAACATACAACCTCCTTACAGGCTTCAGTGGCGTATATGGTTACATATGCATACTTGGTTAATAAATTTACTGTGAACTTGAATTTTATCCATGCAGTTGCCCAAGTAGCTTTTTACACATTGTTGAGGTATCTGCCTCAACCACTTCCTGTGGCAGCTCACTCCATATACTGACCACCCTCTGGGTGAAGACGTTGCCCCTCAGATTGCTATTCATTTTCTCCCCTCTTATCTTAAACCTCTGCATTAGTTCTCGATGCTACAATCCTGGGTGAAAAAGCTGTGTACGTTCATTCTGTCTACACCACTTGTGATTTTATACACCTCTATAAAATCCCCCATCATTCCATCTAATGAAAGCATGTCCCAGCCTGTTCAACCTCTTTCCATAACTCCATCCATCAAGTCGTGGCCACATCCTCATAAGTCTCCTCTGTACTCTTTCCAGTTTAATGGTGTCTTTGTATAGTGGTGTGTCCAAAATTGAACTCAATATTCCAAATGCAGAGGGAGGAGAAGATGGCGGCACGACGCAGCGCACGCGGCCGATCCGAAAGATATCGATTATATGTAACTAGGAGGGCCGTGCACAATCTGGATTTGATGGAGACAGCCGTGAGAAGCGTGGAGGAACACCTGGAGTAACTTCTGATATGCCTGCTTTACTGCCGCTGCTACTGTGCGATCGAGAATCTCCAGAGGGGAAAGCCCCAAATCCTCGGCTTTGCCTATTGCCTGTTGCCGGGGCCGGGGTCGAAGTGCTCGGCAGAGATGGTGCTCAGTGCTCGGTGTCGGAGAGGTGGTCAGAGGCTCGGAGTTTTCGGACGGGCTCGGAGTTTTTGGACGGACTCGGAGTCGGACTGTGGTTGGATGCTTCCAGGATGCTGTATTGGCAAGTTGGCGGCACTGGAGGTTTACCGGCTGCGTGAGATGATGGGACTTTCGAGAGACTTTGAGACTATTACCGTGCCCATGGTCTGTTCTTATCAAATTATGGTATTGTTTGCACTGTTGTAACTATATGTTATAATTATGTAGTTTTTGTTAGTTTTTAAGTCGGTTTGTCATGTGTTTCTGTGATACCGTTCTGAAAAAATGTATCATTTCTTAATGCTTGCATTACTAAATGACAATAAAAGGGGACTGCGTGTCCTCATAATCTAAAAATTAACGTATATACACACCGTGTCCTGACTGAAGAAAGCCAGCATGCCAGAAGTTGCCTTCTCTATCCTGCCCATCGGTGACGGCATTGTCAGAGAACCATGCTCTTGTACTCCATGGTTCCTCTGTTCTACAACATTCTGCAATACCATTTACTGGGAAAGTCCTACCTTCATATGTCTTCCCAAAATTCAAAATCTTGCACTTATCTGAATTAAATCTTCAGTGATTCAGTAACAGAGCTAAGCTGGAATGATGTAAATAACAAGAGAAATTTCATGGATATGGATTTAATGGTAATTAGCATATATATGTTCACCATTAGGAAATAGATACACATTCATTGGCCACTTTATTAGTACAACGATAGAGCTGCTCATTAATATGAGTATCTCATCAGCCAATCATTTGGCACCAACTCAGTGCATAAAAGCATGTAGACATGGTCAAGAGATTCAATTGTCATTCAGGCCAAATATGAGAATCAGGATGAAATGTGATCTACAAGTGACTTTGATTATGGAACAATTGTTGGTGTCATATGGGGTGGTTTGAGTATCTCAGAAACTGCTGATCTCCTGGGATTTTCACCCACTACAGTCTCTAGAGTTTACAGAAAATGGTGTGAAAAAGCAAAAAAAAACATCCAGTAAGTGGCAGTTCTGTGAGCGAAACATCTTGATAATGAGGGAGGTCAGAGGGGAATGACCAGACTGGTTCAGGCTGATAGGAAGGTGACAGCAATTCATGTAGCCATGCGTTATAACAGTGGGGTGCAGAAGAACATCTCTGAATACACAACAGATTGAACCTTGAAGTGGATGGGCTACAGCAGCAGAAGACCACCAACATGCACCCAGTGGCCACTACATTCGGTATGGGGTTAGTAGCCACAGAGTGTATATTGAGTTCTTGTCCTGTCTGTGAACCTTTACATTCTTTAATACCTTTTACCTTTGTAATTCCCTGGTTAAGATTTTTACTGCTAATGCTGTAAGGTATTTCATTCAGTAGCTTGTAAAAGCAGTGTGTCCTGCTGATAGCATGTTTGGGTTTTCGGCTAAAGATAAGGGGCGATGATGTTCAACTTAGGAATATTGTGTTAGCCAATCAGGACGGTGGAATTGGGAGAAGGTTCTAGAGAAAGCTGGACTAGCACTTAGAAACATAGAAAACCTACAGCATAATACAGGCCCTTCGGCCCACAATGCTGTGCCGAACATGTACTTACTTGGATTGCATGCCTCCTTACTTTCTCAATAAGCCTTGCATGGGGTACCTTATCAAATGCCTTGCTGAAATCCATATATACTACATCTACTGCTCTACCTTCATCAATGTGTTTAATCACTTCTAGAGATTTGGGACCAACACTGGTGGACTTTGTGGTTTCTTTGGTCCGGGGCTGTGGAGAGGGCAGGAGGAAAGATGGCTGAGGGTGCTGGGGGAAGCATCCTGTTGCAAAGGTGCCTTGTGCAGATGAATGGCTCCAAGGGGGAAGGGCCAATACTGCTGAGAGAAAGAGCCTGCTTGTCTGAGATTGATGTTCAGCGAGGTTCGGAATGTGGTGTGTGCTTTCACACAGACCATGGGTCCAGTGCGTGAGTAAAACGACAACTTCAAGATGAGCTCCAACGATTGGGCTCTTTTTATTGTTTTCCCTTTTTCCTAGTGACTGTTCGATAAAGCTGACATTTGTAAACATACTTCGTTTATAGTTTTATGCAGTATACGATTTGTTATTTCTTGCCGACTGACAATTGTGCATGGGCAGTATTTATGCAGTGTTTGCTCAAATCGAGGTTTCTTTCATCGGAACATCACGGCGGTCTTGTTTGGTTGAACACCAAATCACACCGACCTTAGACGCCTATTGTTTATGAAAGGTGGCTTTCTCACTGCTGAAGCAGGGCCAGCTAAGTTTCAATACGAGCCCGGTGAGGGGGCTGCACTTGCTATGTTCCTGAAAAGCATTTTGGTGCATTTTTCGGGTGCTACATCAATGGAAGTTACTTCCTTTCTCACTGAGATTGCCATCTCACTGTGAGTGGCAAATTTGACGCCGAAGCTGAGAAGATTGAATAATTATTTTAACAGCCACAAAATATTTTGCTGAATTGGTCTTGAAAGCGCCAAATGGATTGATTAACAACTCAAGTTAAGGTGTTGATTTGTTTGAATTGAGTTTCTCCATTAAGTAGTTTTAAAAAAATCTTTGAATAGGTAGCTTCTTTGTTTTGTGGTTGCAGGAGGTTGAATCAGTTGTATTCTGTATACATACTTCGTTAATAAATGCACTTTGACTTTAGTTAACTTAGGACAAGCAGGTCATCTCTGTTTGTATCCCATGGCTAGGTTGGCCGTCAAAGCCTTTATGGTCAAAAAAATCCATGACTCTCCAAATCATCAAGGATCTTCCCAATTTAAATCTTCATCACCAGAGGAAATGTTATTCATGTTTCCTTAAGCCACATGAGACCATTCTGCCCATCAAGACAATGCATGCTGTCAGAGAAATTCCATCAGTTCCTTGAAGATATGAATAAGGTGATGGACAGAGCTCAGAAATCACATTGTAGCTCCTCTGAATGTATTCTTTCTTAAAATGCAAATCCTTCCAAGAAATTAAAGAAATAAATGATTTGAAAAATATTAACCTAATTGATCTGGTCCAGCCACTTTTCATTCAAAAACCTAAATACTTATCAGACGGTTGCCTGTAAAACAGAATTGTTAGCTGTCCTTAATTATAGCTGAATTGAAGTTTCCATTCTCTGAAAGATATACCTTAGATTTATATCGCAAGATTTTGGAATGGATAGAATTAATTTGAATTAGAGCTGGTGTATGGTTTGGGTGATTATTTCAATTAATCATAGTGAAAGAAGTACGGTGGGATAAATGTAAAACCTACATCCGTGCACTTCTTTCGTTTGTTCAGTGTTTCCGATAACAACCTAGCTCATGGCAATAACAATCTGTCTTCACCAAGATGATTTGATGGACCATGGGGACACTTGGTCCTATCCCAGGAGGAGAATGTAAAATGAATTGGCTACTAAATGTGCTCTATCATTATGTCTAATGGAAATCTACATTTTAGATGCACTTCCTAAATGATGGGTTTACGTGACATCACTGAATTAGAAGTAGTTGATAACCAATACTTATCATCAACTCTGTGTGTAGCACAGCTGCCTGTCAAAGAGTCAAGAGCTTCTCAATGGTTTAGTATTGGGTTAGCTATTTTCAGAATCAGAATCGGGGTTATTATCAGTGATATATGTTGAAAAACTTTTTGTTTTGCAGCAGCAGGACTGTGAGATACATACAATAAGCTATAAATTATAATAAGAGATCTCGCTCTCTCTCTCACACACACACACACACACACACACACACACACACTCTCTCTCTCTCTCTCTCTCTCTCTCTCTCTCTCTCTCTCTATATATATATATATATATATATATATATATATATATCATGGATAAAAACATAAGAACACACAGTCAAGTGGTTCAGTCAACACACATCAAAGTTGCTGGTGAACGCAGCAGGCCAGGCAGCATCTCTAGGAAGAGGTATAGTCGACGTTTCAGGCCGAGACCCTTAGTCAGGACTAACTGAAAGAGGAGATAGTAAGTAGTTGAGTTGTTGTTCAGACCAAACATCAGAAAGGAGAAAAAAAGTGTTTTAAATGACTTTGACTGTGAAGTGATTGTTGGTGCCAGAGAGGGTGGTTTGAGTATCTCTGAACTCCTGCAGTTTTCGCACACAACAGTCTCCAGAGCTTACAGAGAATGGTGCGATAAAGAAAGAAAAACATCTAGTGAGTGGCATTCTGTGGGTAAAAACACCTTGTTAATGAAAGGGGTCAGAGGAGAATGACCAGACTGGTTCAAGTAATTCAAATGACCACGTGTTACAACAGAGATGTGCAGAAGAGTATGTCTGATCGCACAACACATCAAACCTGGAAGTGGACGAGCCACAGCAGCAGAAGACCATGAACATATACTCAATGACCACTTTATTAGGTACAGGAGTTATCTAATAAACAAAAATAAGCTGTGAGTTCTTGTTCATGGGTCCATTGTCCATTCAGAAATCTGATGACAGAGGATTGTGTCTTTCCGTTTAAAAAAAACTTGTGTGGATATTTCTGCTCTAACGTATTTCCATAATGCCAGATGGTGGTGATGCAATTGATGGACTGGAGAACACTGTATTATGCTGGCCACTTTTATTACAGTGTGATCGCATTTGGGAAAACCTGTTTGTCTGTACTTTGAAGGCAACTACAGCTGGTTCTGCTGTCACTCAACTTTGTACGGCGCAGGGTTTCTTTGGAATATAACTATGGTGTTGTAGCTTAACTATTAGTATTCTGAAGGATGTTTATCCTGCTTGCTCAGGCTCGACTATGTCTAGGTTTTACAATCTGTTTAATCAGAACTTCCAGTGCTATTCTTGGTTTATTTTCCCTCTCAACCCCATTCTCCTGCTTTCTCCCCATAACCTTTGATGTCCTTACTAATCAAGAACCTATCAACCTGTGCTTTAAATACACCCAAGGACTTGGCCTCTACAACAGCATAAAATCACCACCTTCTAGCTAAAGAAATTCCTCATCACCTCTGTTCTAAATGGACATACTTCTATTCTAAGGCTGTACCCTCTGGCCCCAGACTCCCCCACTACAGAAACATCCTTTCCACATCCTGTCTATCCAGCCTTTTCAATATACAATAAGTTTCAATGAGATATTCCCCTCCCCACCCCCATTCTTCTAAACTGTAGTGAGTACAGGTCCATAGCCATCAAATTTTCTTCATATGTTAACTCTTTCATTCCTGGGATAATTCTTGTAAACCTCTTCTGAACCCTCTTCAATACCAGCACATCCTTTTTAGATCTGCTCACAATACTCCAAATACGATCTGACCAATGCATTATATACTTGTCCATTCATCTCCTCCCTCACCTCCATTCCGGACCCCAAATTTCCAGGTGAGGCAACACCTCACCTGTGAATCTGCTGGGGTCATCTATTGTGTCCGGAGCTCTTAATGTGGCCTCCTCTGTGTTAGTAAGACCCGTTGTAAATTGGAGGTCTGTTACCTAGTGCAACTCCATTCACCAAAAGCGGAAATTCCCAGTGGCCGAACATTTTTATTCCAATTCCCAAGCCCGTTCCGATCTGTCAGTCTATGGTGTCCTCTTGTATCATGATGAGACCACCTTCAGGGCGGAGGAGCAACACCTTATATTCTGTCTGGGTAGATTCCAACCTGTTGGCATGAATATCTATTTCTCCTTCTGGTTTTAAAAAAAAATGTCTCCCTTCCCCTTCCCTCTTTCTCTCTACCCTACTCTAGCCTCTTACCTCTTCTAACCCGCCCGCTACCTCCCCCTGGGTCCCTTCCTCCTCTGAGAGGTAATGTTGCAGCTATACAGGACCCTGGCCGAGAGGTAATGTTGTAGCTATATAGGACCCTTGTCAGACCCCACTTGGAGTACTGTGCTCAATTCTGGTCGCCTCACTATAGGAAGGACGTGGAAACCATAGAAAGGATGCAGAGGAGATTTACAAGGATGTTGCCTGGATTGGGGAGCATGCCTTATCTTTCTCCTTGGAGCGATGGAGGATGAGAGGTGACTTGATAGAGGTGTACAAGATAATGAGAGGCATTGATCGTGTAGATAGTCAGAGGCTTTTCCCCAGGGCTGAAATGGCTAGCATGAGAGGGCATAGTTTTAAGGTGCTGGGGAGTAGGTACAGAGGAGATGTCAGGGGTAAGTTTTTACACAGAGAGTGGTGAGTGCGTGGAATGGGCTGCTGGCAGCGGTAGTGGAGGCGGAAATGATAGGGTCTTTTAAGAGACTCCTGGATGGCTACATGGAGCTTAGAAAAATAGAGGGCTATGGGTAAAGCCTAGGTAGTTCTAAGGTAGGGACATGTTCGGCACAGCTTTGTGGGCCAAAGGGCCTGTACTGTGCTGTACATTTTCAATGTTTCTGTGTTTCTCTTTCTCCAATGGTCCAATCTTCTCTCCCTTCTCTCCAGCCCTTTACCTTTCCGACCCATCTGGCTTCACTGATCACCTTCTAGCAATCCTCTTTCCCCTCCCCTCACCTTTTCATTCTAGTGTCCTCCCCCTTCCTCTCCAGTCCTGAAGAAGGGCCTTGGGTTGAAAAGTTGACTGTTCCTTTATTTCCATAGATACTGCATGACCTGCTGAATTCCTCCAGCATTTTGCGCCTGTTGCTTTGTATTTCCAACATCTACAGTATTTCTTGTCTTTATCCTTGCTTTTATACTGTATACTTTGAATGAATGCTAACATTGCATCTTCCTTCCTCACCACCCCCACCAACCCAATCATTTTCTGAGAAGTTTTCCTCCTGGTCTCTTTCCATATTCCCTATTGAGAGTCATTATTGACTCTGTAATCTGCTCACTGCTGTGCACTGCTTTCCTCATGACATCTCACTGAGCTTCAAAAAAATTCTCCAAACTTCTACTTTTGCCTTGTCTCTCTAGATTGGTTTCAATATATTAAGTGTCAAGTACTCTTAAATACCAGTTAGTGCTGCCATTCATAACGGCGTGTAAGTGTTATGTTGAGTTCTGCTCATCAAAATTAATTATTAATTCCACACCCCTGCTTGCCCTGCAGTGAGGATGACGTGAGGGTGCTCTTTGTAGTGAGGGCAGTACACAGCTAAAATCAAATACTTTGGGAGAGATATGGAGTTTAGTTTTATAAGAAAATGCTGGAAATACTCAGCAGTTCTGTCAGCGTCTGCAGAGAGAGAAGCAGAGTTGTTTCGGGTCGATGATCAGGTCTGGGAAAGTTTGGAGATGTGGAGGATGGAAGGCAGTGGCAGAGAGATGAAGGGGGAGGCTCTGTGAATGAAGAGGTGCAGGAAGGACTGAACGATACACGTTGTGCTGCTTCCTGAAGAAAGGTGACTGAAGTTTATCACATAACAGAAGCTGTGAATAGAATAAAAGAACTAGAACATTATGGCACAGTACGGTACAGGCCCTGTAAGTGCCAACTGACAGTTTATATAGTTGCTGACCTATAAAAACCTACTTCACAAACAATCTAATTCTTCAGTCATTCACAGCCCGTGACCCTCTGATTTCCTTGCATCTATTTGCCTATTTAGGAGCCTCTTGAAATGTCCGTATTGTATCAGCCTCTACCAATATCTACTGGCAGTCCTGCCTGGTCCTCACTACTCTCCGTGTGTAAAACTCGGCTATCTGGAGAAGACAAAGCTCAGAGTTGTATTCTGCATACATACTTTGATAATAAAATGAACCTTTGAAACTTTTTTTTAAAAAAAACCTCTGACATCCCAACATCATCTTCACAATCTCTTCAACACGCTTTCCAGATTAATAGCAGGGTGACCAACACTGAATACAATGTTCAGAATGCGTCCTCACCAACACCTAGTACAACTGCAGCATAACATCTCAACTTCTGTATTCAGTACCCCAACTGAAGAAGCCCAGTGTGCCAAAAGCCTTCACTATATTCTATTTATACTCTTCTTGGTTGGTGCAACTGTAACAAAACCCAATTTCCCTCGGGATCAATAAAATATGCCTATCTATTTATCTATCTTTCTATCTACCTATTACCCTGTCTATCTGTGACACCACTTGTTCACCTTGTTCGAAGCAAACTTGTATTTCTGAAGAAGGGCCTTGGCCCAAAGTGTCAAATGTTTATTCATTTCCATAGATGCTGCCTGACCTGCTAAGTTCATTCAGCATTTTGAGCGTGTTGCTTGTACACCTAGGTCTCTCTGATCTACAATGCTCCCTAGGATCCAACCATTCACCGTGAAAGTTCTACCCTCTTCCCAAAATGCAACATCTTGTCCTTATCCAAATTAAATCTTTAGGGTTTGAGTAACTGAGCGAAACTGGAGTGATGTGACTAAAACCTACATTGGATGTCACCTCTAAACCTTCCCCCATTCACCTTGAATGGAATCCATTCAAGTGCCTGTGCTGTCTATGCCAGAAGATATAACAGAGAAGATATAAGCAGGTGGAGCTGAGTTAACTCTGAAATTACCAGATGAGAGGTGTTAATAAAAACTGGATGTTGGAAATATGAGGTAAAATACTGAATTTGCTGATAGCCTGCAGTTAATTATTGAATCCGGAGAGGTGCAATGTGTCTAGTTCGAAGGTGAGGGATTGTCGAGCTGCAGAGCTGGGCTGAGGAGTGGCAGATGGAGTTTAATTCAGAAAAGCATGAAATGATCCACCTTGGAAGGTCAAACTTGAAGGCAGAGTACAGGGTTAATGACAGGATTCTTAGTAGTGTGGAGGAACAGAGGAATCTTGGAGTCCTAACCCATAGATCCCTCAAAGCTGTCATGTAAGGTTATAGTCTAGTTAAGAAGGCATATGGCATGTTGACCTTCATTAGTCAGGGAATTGAGTTCAAGAAGTACAAGGTAGTGTGGCAGCTCTATAAAACTGGTTAAACCACACTTCAAAGTTCAAAGTAAAATTTATTATCATAGTATGTACATGTCATCACATACAACCCTGAGCTTCTTTTTCCAGCAGGCATACTTAGCAGATCTATAGAACAGTAACTGTAAACAGGATCAATGAACATCAAACTGTGCAAAGGCAAATATCAGCAGTACAGCACAGAATGGTCCCTTTGGTCCACAATGTTGTGCTGCCGACCTTTTAATCTACTCCAAGATTAATTTAACCCTTCCCTCCCAAATAGCCCTCCATTTTTCTTTCATAAATGCACCCATTGAAGAGTTTCTTAAATGTTCCCAGTGTATCTACCTCTGCCGCTGCCTCGGCAGCGTTCCACTGTCTGTGTTTAAAAAAAAAACACCAACCTCTGGCATCACCCCCATACTTTCTTCCGGTCACCATAAAATTATGCCCACTCATACCAGCCATTTCTGCCCCAGGAAAAAGTGTCTGGCTATACCCTCTATCTATGCCTCTGGTCTTCTTGGACAGACCTCTATCAAGTCTGCTCTCATCCTCCCTTGCTTCAAAGAGTGAAGCCCTAGCTCACTCAACCTACCTTCATAGGACATGCACTCTAATCCAGACAGCATCCTGGTGAATCTCCTCTGTACCCTCTCTAAAGCTTCCACATCCTTCCTATAATGATATCAATGAAATAAAATATTAATAAATAGCAATAAAATAAGAAAAAAATGAAGCACCTCTACTTCCTCGGGAGGCTGCAGTGATTCGGCATGTCATTGAAACCTCGACAAACTTCTATAGATGAGTGGTGGAAAGTGTGCTGACTGGCTGAATTATGACCTGGTATGGGAACACCAATGCCTTTCGAGCAGTGCATCCAACAAAAGGTAGTGGATTCATCCCAGTACCTCGTAGGTAAAGCCCTCCCAACAATAGAACACATCTACATGAAACGTTGCCGTAGAAAAGTGGCTTCCATCACCAAAGACCCTCACCACGCAGACTATGCTCTTTTCTCGCTGCTGCCGTCAGATAAATGGTACGAAAGCCTCAGGACCTGCACAATCAGGTTCAAGAACAGTTACTACCCCTCACCCATCAGGCTCTTGGACAACAGGGGATTACTATACACATTCTATTTCTGGTATTCCCACAACCGATGGTCTCACTGTAAGGACTCTTTATCTTAATATTTCATACATTATTTATTGTTATTTATTTAAGGTGTAGCAGCAGAATTAGGCCATTTGGCCCATCGAATCTCCTCCTCAGCCCCACTCCTGGCCTTCTCCCTGTAACCTTTGATGCTGTGTCCAATCAGGAACCTATCAATCTTTGCCTTAAATTCACCAAATGACCTAGTCTCCGCAGCTGCCTGTGGTAACAAGTTCCACAAATTTATCTCCCTCTGGCTAGGGAAATTTCTCAGCAAGTCTGTTTTAAATGGTTGTCCCTCCGTCCCTCTATCCTGAGGCTGCGCCCTCTTGTCCTAGACTCCCCCACCATGGGAAACATCCTTTCCACATCTACTCTGTCTAGGCCTTTCAACATTTGAAAGGTTTCTATGAGATTCCACCCCCCCCCACCCATCCTTCTAAATTCCAGTGAGTACAGGGCCAGCGCCATCAAACATTCCACATATGATAACCCTTTCATTCATTGCGATCCTCCTCTGAACCCTCTCCAATGCCAGCACAAGTTTTCTTAGATGAGGAGCCCAAAACTGTTCACAAAACCCAAGGTGAGGTCTCAGTATGGGGTTGGGATAAAGAATGAAATGATTGGAAGTTCAGGGCCAACATTCAAACTTCCATTTTCTTTTACAGCCGCTGAAGCTTCAGCTTTTGTTTTGGCTGGTCAAATCTGATATAACGATTTCAGAACAGTAATGTAATTTTGATGAAATATTCTCTCATTAGCAGAATATTGACTGGTTTTGCTCATTGCATTGCTTAGCAACTCAGCACAATGCAGGCAGAAAAATCTCAGATCCACAATATTGGTTCTGTTCATCTGAATAGCATTCCAGGCAAAATCTCAATTCTCTAATAATTCAATAAAAGACACCATTAACCATTTCAGGCTGAATGTTCAGTTCCACAGACTGGTAACCATAGTTTATTCCAGGGTGATCTTGCATAGCCCCAGGTTCAGAATACACTCAATGGCCTCTTTTTTAGATACCTCCTGTACCTACTAAATTGGCCATTGAGTGTACGTTCATGGTCTTCTGCTGCTGTAGCCCATCCACCTCCAGGTTTGAAGTGTGCATTCGGAGATGCTGTTCTGCACACCACTGTTGTAACGCGTGGTTATTTGCGTTACTGTCACCTTCCTGTCAGCTTGAACCAGTCTGACCATTGACCTCTCTCATTAACAAGGCATTTTCGTCCACAGAACTGCTGCTCACTGGATTGTTTTTGTTTCTCACACCATTTTCTGTAAACTCTAGAGCAAGGGTTCCCAACCTTTCTTATGCCATGGACCAACACCATTAAGCAGGGATCCTAGGCTGGGAGTCTTGCTCTAGAGACTGTTGTGCCTGAAAATCCCAGGAGATAAGCAGTTTCTGAGATACTCAAACCACTCCATCTTCAACCAGTGGTCATTCCACAGTCAGTCACTTGGATCACATTTCTTCTTCATTCTGAAGTTTGATCTGAACAACAACTCAATCTCTTGACCACGTCTGCATGCTTTTATACATTGAGTCGCTACCACATGATTGGCTGATTAGATATTGGCATTAACGAGCAGGTATGTTGTTGTACCTAATAAAGTGGCCACTCAGTGTATATTCCTTTCTTGATGTTATTGGGGGTTGGTAGATTTCAATCAGCAGTGATGGATCTTTGCAACATCTTCAGTACTTATTGCATTTTCCAGAACTTACAGGCAATTAAACAGGTAGTGTCAGCAGATTTATTTTTGAGGCTAGCTGCAACCTAAAATATTAAAACACCTTGTTCATTTTTTAAGAGGTGATCATTAGTGGAGGGGCTGGTATTTTTGCCTGTGCCACATTTGCAGAGTTGCAAGCAGAAAATAAGATCACCTATGTTTCCCTGTACATCATTGGAAACTGCGGCAAATGCCTTTAACAGTGAGACTATTTCAAAATCAATTGCCCTACAAAGACTTGCTATCCTTGGTACTTTCTAATTGGCACTGAGCAACATAATCAGCTGGCCAGGTATGAAATTTATAGTAAGGGGTTCCCAACCTTTCTTATATCATGGATGAAGGGGTGTGCGGACCCCAGGCTGGGAACCCTTGGACCCTTGGTCTACCTGCACTGCACTTCCTCTGTAGCTGTTACACTTTACTCTGCAGTGTGATTTGTTTTACTTGGTACTACATCAATGCACTGTGTAATGATCTGATCTTTATGAACAGTATGCAAGACAAGCTTTTCATTGTATCCCAGCACATGTGACAATAATAAACCAATTGCAATGCCAGGCTAAATCCAAATGCAAGCATAATCTCTCTAAATTTAATTCAACTAATTGGTCGTGAAAGTGATTGTCCCCTTTTTATAACTGGTACATCTTCTGGTTTTTACTGGACTTTTCCCCAAAAACAGTTTCATTCTGTTAGTGTAACCCTTTACAGCAGCTAGCTGTAATATTGGGGTCCGATCCCATCCCATGTATGTAAGGAGTTTGAGTGTTCTCCAGGTGACTGCGTGGATTTCCTCCATATGCTCCAGTTTCTTCCCACATTCCAATGAAGAATCTGGCTGGGTTGCGTGAGACTGCAACTGGAGGTAATGGGTTAAGGGTGAAAGGTGAAAAGTTTCAGGGGAACATGAGGGAAGCTTCTTCACACAGAGGGTCATGAGAGTGTGGGATGAGCTAAGGTGCAAGTGGTGCATGCGAGCTCAATTTCAATGTTTAAGAGAAAATTGGATAGGTACAGCGTCTACAAAAAATCTTCACTCCCCTTGGAAGTTTTCATGTTTTATTGTTTTACAACATTGAATCACAGTGGATTTAATTTGGCTTTTTTGACCTTGATCAACAGAAAAAGTCTCTTTTGTGTCAAAGCAAAAACAGATCTACAAAATTATCTATATTAATTACTGATATAAAATAATTGATTGCACTAGTATTCACCCCCTTCAAGTCAGTATTTAGTAGATGCACCTTTGGAAGCAATTACAGCCGTAGGTCTGTGTAGGTGGGTCTCTATCAGCTTTGCACATGTGGATACTGCAAATTTTCCCCATTCTTCTTTACAAAACTGCTCAAGCTCTGTCAGATTGCATGGGGATTGTAAAAGAAACAGCACTTACAAGTCCAGCCACAAATTCTCATTTGGTTTGAGGTCTGGACTCTGACTTGGCCATTCCAGGAGATTAACTTTGTTGTTTCAGAGCCATTCTTGTGTAGCTTTGGTTTTATGCTTGAGGTCATTGTCTTGCTGGAAAACAAATCTTCTCCCAAGTTGCAGTTCTCTTGCAAACTGCGTCAGGTTTTCCTCCAGGATTTCCCTGTATTGTGCTGCATTCATTTTACTCTACCTTCACAAGCCTTTCAGGGGCTTCTGCAGTCAAGCATCCCCTCAGTATGATGCAGCCACCACCATGTTTCACAGTAGGGATGGTGTGTTTTTGATGATGTGTGGTGCTTGGCTTATGCCAAACATAGTGTTCAGTCTAATGGCCAAAAAGCTCAATTTTGGTTTCATCAGACCATAGAACCTTTTTCCAGCTGACTTCAGAGTTTCCCACATGCCTTCTGGCAAACACTAGCCGAGATTTCATGTGAGTTTTTTTTCAACAGTGGCTTTCTCTTTGCCATTCTCCCATAATGCTGTGATTGGTGAGGCACCTGGGCAATAGTTGTTTTATGTGCAGACTCTCCCATCTCAGCCACTGAAGCTTGTAACTCCTCCAGAGTTGTCATAGGTCACTTGGTGACCTCCCTCATTAATTCCTTTCTTGCACAGTCTCTCAGTTTTTGAGGGCGGCCTGCTCTAGGCAGACTTACAGCTGTGTCATATTCTTTCCATTTCTTGATGATTGACTTCACCGTACTCCAAGGGATATCCAGTGACTTGGAAATTTTCTTGTATCCATTTCTTGACTTGTGCTTTTCAACATAATTGTATAAGGGCTAAGGGAGTTGTAAAAGAGCTCCTGAAGGCTTTGTGTGTCAATGCCAGGACCATTCGTAACAAGGTGGATGAATTGAAAGTGCAGATTGTTATTAATGATTATGATATAGTTGGGATCACAGAGACATGGCTCCAGGGTGACCAAGGATGGGAGCTCAACGTTCAGGGCTATTCAATATTCAGGAGGGATAGACATGAAAGAAAAGGAGGTGGGGTGGCGTTGCTGGTTAAAGAGGAGATTAACGCAATAGAAAGAAAGGACATAAGCCGGGAAGATGTGGAATTGATATGGGTAGAGCTGCATAACACTAAGGGGCAGAAAACGCTGGTGGGAGTTGTGTACAGGCCACCTAACAGTAGTAGTGAGGTCGGGAATGGTATTAAACAGGAAATTAGAAATGTGTGCAATAAAGGAACAGCAGTTATAATGGGTGACTTCAATCTACATGTAGATTGGGTGAACCAAATTGGTAAGGGTGCTGAGGAAGAGGATTGCTTGGAATGTATGCAGGATGGTTTTTTGAACCAACATGTCGAGGAACCAACTAGAGAGCAGGCTATTCTAGACTGGGTTTTGAGCAATGAGGAAGGGTTAATTAGCAATCTTGTCGTGAGAGGTCCCTTGGGTAAGAGTGACCATAATATGGTGGAATTCTTCATTAAGATGGAGAGTGACATAGTTAATTCAGAAACAAAGATTCTGAACTTAAAGAGGGGTAACTTTGAAGGTATGAGACGTGAATTAGCTAAGATAGACTGGCAAATGACACTCAAAGGGTTGACGGTGGATATGCAATGGCAAGCACTTAAAGATTGCATGGATGATCTACAACAATTGTTCATCCCAGTTTGGCAAAAGAATAAATCAAGAAAGGTAGTGCACCCGTGGCTGACAAGAGAAAGTAGGGATAGTATCAATTCCAAAGAAGAAGCATACAAATTAGCCAGAAAAAGTGGCTCACCTGAGGACTGGGAGAAATTCAAAGTTCAGCAGAGGAGGACAAAGGGCTTAATTAGGAAGGGGAAAAAAGATTATGAGAGAAAACTGGCAGAGAACATAAAAATTGACTGTAAAAGCTTTTATAGATATGTAAAAAGGAAAAGACTGGTAAAGGCAAATGTAGGTCCCCTACAGACAGAAACGGGTGAATTGATTATGGGGAGCAAGGACATGGCAGACCAATTGAATAATTACTTTGGTTCTGTCTTCACTAAGGAGGACATAAATAATCTTCCAGAAATAGTAGGGGACAGAGGGTCCAGTGAGATGGAGGAACTGAGCGAAATACATGTTAGTAGGGAAGTGGTGTTAGGTAAATTGAAGGGATTAAAGGCAGATAAATCCCCAGGGCCAGATGGTCTGCATCCCAGAGTGCTTAAGGAAGTAGCCCAAGAAATAGTGGATGCATTAGTGATAATTTTTCAAAACTCGTTAGATTCTGGACTAGTTCCTGAGGATCGGACGGTGGCTAATGTAACCCCACTTTTTAAAAAAGGAGGGAGAGAGAAACCGGGGAATTATAGACCGGTTAGCCTAACGTCAGTGGTGGGGAAATTGCTGGAGTCAGTTATCAAAGATGTGATAACAGCACATTTGGAAAGCGGTGAAATCATCGGACAAAGTCAGCATGGATTTGTGAAAGGAAAATCATGTCTGACGAATCTCATAGAATTTTTTGAGGATGTAACTAGTAGAGTGGATAGGGGAGAACCTGTGGATGTGGTATATTTGGATTTTCAAAAGGCTTTTGACAAGGTCCCACACAGGAGATTAGTGTGCAAGCTTAAAGCACACGGTATTGGGGTAAGGTATTGATGTGGATAGAGAATTGGTTAGCAGACAGGAAGTAAAGAGTGGGAATAAATGGGACCTTTTCAGAATGGCAGGCGGTGACTAGTGGGGTACCGCAAGGCTCAGTGCTGGGACCCCAGTTGTTTACAATATATATTAATGACTTGGATGAGGGAATTAAATGCAGCATCTCTAAGTTTGCGGATGACACGAAGCTGGGCGGCAGTGTTAGCTGTGAGGAGGATGCTAAGAGGATGCAGGGTGACTTGGATAGGTTGGGTGAGTGGACAAATTCATGGCAGATGCAATTTAATGTGGATAAATGTGAAGTTATCCACTTTGGTGGCAAAAATAGGAAAACAGATTATTATCTGAATGGTGGCCGATTAGGAAAAGGGGAGGTGCAACGAGACCTGGGTGTCATTATACACCAGTCATTGAAAGTGGGCATGCAGGTACAGCAGGCAGTGAAAAAGGTGAATGGTATGCTGGCATTTATAGCGAGAGGATTTGAGTACAGGAGCAGGGAGGTACTACTGCAGTTGTACAAGGCCTTGGTGAGACCACACCTGGAGTATTGTGTGCAGTTTTGGTCCCCTAATCTGAGGAAAGACATCCTCGCCATAGAGGGAATACAAAGAAGGTTCACCAGATTGATTCCTGGGATGGCAGGACTTTCATATGATGAAAGACTGGATGAACTGGGCTTGTACTCGTTGGAATTTAGAAGATTGAGGGGGGATCTGATTGAAACATATAAAATCCTAAAGGGATTGGACAGGCTAGATGCAGGAAGATTGTTCCTGATGTTGGGGAAGCCCAGAACGAGGGGTCACGGTTTGAGGATAAAGGCGAAGCCTTTTAGGACTGAGATTAGGAAAAACTTCTTCACACAGAGAGTGGTGAATCTGTGGAATTCTCTGCCACAGGAAACAGTTGAGGCCACTTCATTGGCTATATTTAAGAGGGAGTTAGATGTGGCCCTTGTGGCTACGGGGATCAGAGGGTATGGAGGGAAGGCTGGTGCAGGGTTCTGAGTTGGATGATCAGCCATGATCATAATAAATGGCGGTGCAGGCTCGAAGGGCCGAATGGCCTACTCCTGCACCTATTTTCTGTGTAATAATCTTTTCACGGAGTTGATTGGAGTGTTCTTTCATCTTCATAGTGTAGTTTTGCCAGGATACTGACTCACCAGCAGTTGGACCTTCCAGATACAGGTATATTTTTACTACAGTCAATTTGGTGCATCATATTAAAGGGGGTGAATACATATGCAATCAATTATTTTGTGTTTTATATTTGTAATTAATTTGGATCTCTTTGTAGAGATCTGTTTTCACTTTGACAAGAAAGAGTCTCTTTCTGTTGATCAGTGCCAAAAGAGCTAAATTAAATCCACTGTGATTCAATGTTGTCAAACAATAAAACATGAAAACTTCCAAGGGAGGGGTAGGTGAATACTTTTTATAGGCACTGTATGGAGACAGTAGGGGTATGGAGGGCTATGGTCTGCATCCGGTTCGATGGGACTAAGCAGTTTAATGGTTCGGCATGGGACTAGATGGGCCGAAGGACTTTTTCTGTGCTCTGTAACCGGTCTAGGTTAATTAGTTGTGGGCACACTATGTTGGTGTCTAAGGAGTGGTGGCACTTACATAACCTTTGCCGATTTGCTTTGATGCAAACGATTTATTTCGCAGTATGTTTCCATGTACATGTGACAAATAAAGCTAATCTTTCCGAATTCAAATGCAGAATGCTTGATAGTTAAGGCATGTTGAATGTATCAAGAGTAAAAATTTTTCATTGATTACTGGTGCTACAGTATTCGTGTTCTTCGGAAGTTTGGTTCCATCGCCAAGAGTACAAAGGTAGCTGAAGTGTAGCAGACATGTCAATGACAAAATTCCATCTCCAAATATTTATCTTTCATTGGGGAAAAAAGATAATATTTATGAAATTCCACCTTTTGACAATAGATCTTATATAACCATACAACCATAAAACATAGGAGCGCGATTAGGCCATTTGGTCCATTGAGTCAGATCCGCTATACAATCAAGGCTGATCTTTTTTTCCCTCCTCAGCCCCACTCCCTGACCTTCCCCCATAACCTTTAATGTTGTGTCCAATCAAGATTCTATCATCTCTGCTTTAAATACACTCAGTGATGTGGCCTCGCCTACTGCCTGTGGCAACAAATTCCACAAATTCACCACCCTCTGGCTTAAGAAATTTCTCCACATCTCTGTTTTAAATGGACGCCCCTCTAACCTGAAGCTGTGCCCTCTTGTCCTAGACTCCCCCACTATGGAAAACATCCTTTTCACATCTACTGTATCTTGGCCTTTCAACATTGAAAAGGTTTCAATGTGATTCCCCCCTTCATTCTTCTAAATTCCAACGAGTTCAGACCTACAGCTACAAACATTCCTTGTATGATAACCCTTTCATTACCAGAATCATCCCTGTGAACCTCGTTTGAATCCTCTCCAATGCCAGCACATCTTTTCTTCAGTGGGGAGCCCAAATGTGTTCACAATACTCAAGGTGAGACCTCACCAGTGCTTTATAAAGCCTCAGCATCACATCTCTACTCTTGTATTCTAGACCTCTTGAAATGAATGCCAACATTGCATTTGCTTTCCTTACCACTGACTCAACCTGCAAATTAACCTTCAGGGTGTTGTGCACAAGGACTCTCAAATCCTTTTACATCTCAAGACTTTGGGATTTTCTCCCCATTTAGAAAATAGTCTGCATACTTATTTCTACTACGAAAGTGAATGATCATGCATTTTCCAACACTGTATTTCATTTGCCACTTTCTTGCCCATTCTCCTAATCTGTCTAAGTCCTTCTGCAGCCCACCTGTTTCCTCAGCACAACCTGCTCTTCTACCATTCTTCATATCATCTGCGAACTTGGCAACAAAGCCATTTATTCCATCATCTAAATCATTGATATACAGCATAAAAAGAAGCAGTCCCAACACCGACCCCTGCAGAACACCACTAGCCAACCAGAAAAAGATCCTTTTATTCCCACGCACTGCCTCCTACCAATCAGCCAATGCTCTAACCATGCCAGTAACTTTCCTGTGATACCACGGGCTCTTAACTTGCTAAGCAGCCCCACATGCGGGACCTTGTCAAAGGCCTTCTGAAAGTCCAAATCTACAACATCCACTGCATCCCCTTTATCTATCCTACTTGTAACCTCCTCAAAGAATTCCAACAGGTTCATTAGGCAAGATTTTCCCTAAAGTAAACCATGCTGTCTTTGTCCTATGTCACCAAGTACTCCATAACCTTAAACTTAACAATTGACTCCAACATCTTCCCAACCATTGAGGTCAGGCTAAGTGGTCTATAATTCCCTTTCTGCTGCCTTCTTCCTTCTTTAAAGAGTGGAGTGACATTTGCAATTTTCCAGTCCTCTGGTACCATGCCAGAGTGCAGTGATTTTTGAAAGATTATTATTAATGCCTCCACAATCTCTACCGCTACCTCTTTCAGAACCCTAGGGTGCAGTTCATCTGATCCGAGGGACTTATGCACTCTCAGGTCTTTCAGCTTTTTGAGCACCTTCTCCCTTGTAATAGTAACTGCACTCATTTCTCTTCCCTTACATCCTTCAACATCTGGCACACTGTTAGTACCTTCCACAGTGAAGATTGATGTAAAATACTCAGTTAGTTCATTTGCCATCTGCTTGTTCCCTGTTATTGTTCCTCTAGCCTCATTTTCTAGTGGTCCTATATCCACTCTCATCTCTCTCTTATTTTTTACATACTTGTGAAAGCTTTCACTATCCACTTTGATGTTGTATGCTGCCTTAGAATATTTCATGAGTCTCAACTGTCATTCACAGCTGCATAGTAAATTGCTTCAGAAATATCATTGTTAGGCTGTATAACAGGTGGCATTTGACCATATTAAACATCTGCTCAGGAAGTATTTCAGCCCAAAGTGGAAGGAGGTTTTCAGCGTTCTTTTGTGTAAACCACATAAGAACTGGGAACAGTCATGTGGCACGCAACCCCTGAACTCGTTCTGTCATTCATTAAGAACACGGTTGATCTGATCTTTAACCAAAACAGTAGGCTGAATTTCATTTCTGCCATGTAAATTAAATTCATTTACTTCTAGAACCTTCAAGGATGTATAGTGGCCTGAAAACACATGCTCAGTGACTCAAGAACAGCTTCTTGCCCTCTGCCATCTGATTTGTAAATGGGCATTGTACCCATGAACACTGCTTTTTTCTCCGTTTTGCACTGTTTTTAATTTAACTAATTCATAAATATATATGTATATATATTTACTGTAATTGATTTTCCCTATATCTGTTCGTCCACCGTCGACGTCGATGAGGACCTTGACACCATTATGATGGTGTCGAGACTAACGTGTGATTTGGATTTAAGTGAGGGAGAGTTGCGCAGCGTCAGCCTCACTCTCTCTTCCCAATTCCCATCTGGGTCCAGTGGCAAAACAGAGTCAAGACGGCGGGAGATGGGACTAGGCGCAGTGGATGAACAGGACATCTTCTGTGTCTTGGCCTGCTTTACACGTTCCATGACGCTTGCAGAGACCGCCTTCTTGACTATTGGACCTTCCATTGGTCTCGTCTGCTCAATCTGCCGGAGTCTGTCTTCACATGCTGGGATAGACAACTCCCTATCTCACTGAGGGTTTGAGACCTGTCTGCTACCCTCACCTGGTTTAGCCGGCTTGTCGAAGCCGTTGCCCGGGGTGTGGCCGCTGTCGCATGCGAACAGCTATGGGGAGCCACAGGTGAGAGCTGAGTGCTAGGTGGGGACCGAAGGTGGACTAACCGCCTCGAAAAGGACATGGCATGTTCCCCCACCAGAGGTGCTATCCCTCCCTGACACCTCATACACCCCTACATTTCCCTATATTTACCATTGTACAGCTGCCACTATGTTAATAAATTTCATGACATGTGCTGGTGATATTAAATCTGATTCTGAAATGCAAATATAATCTGCCTTCCAAGAGAGAGAGCTTCCTTTTTCTTCACTGAATAATCTCCTGTCATTCAATTATGTCTCAGTTAAATATTGAACAGATTAGTTGGGGGGGGAAGCTATTAAACATATATAATTAAAATATTTATTAAGAATGTATGAATCAGTGATAATGACAAGACATGGCCTATCACAATCCAGATGTCTTCTATTGTGGAGGTAATGGTGGCTACTTTTAAAGACAGCAAGTTATTCTGGGAGCAAATTCTGCCAATGAAATATGTAGCTGGCCACCAAAAGAAATATTTACACAAAGGCTGTTTGGCTTTCACCTAAAAAACACTTGTCTATGTACAAGTTTCTTTTTTTTTATTTGCTCTAAAAGGTGTTCCTTAAATTTATATCATGAGATCAAAATCAGAATCAGGTGTAATATTACTGGCATATGTTACGAAATATGTTAGTTTGTGGCAGCGGTACAATGCAATACATAATAAAAAACCTAAATTACAATGTACGGGGTCTTTCTTTTTTTATGTTAAATTTAAAATGGCTTCTTTGTTATGTTATACTGGGGAATGCTTCTTGTTATGTTAAATGCTGAGAGAGTCTCTAGCTGGACACTTGCTTGGGTTAATACAGACAGCAGGGTGCGATTAGCCAGTGGGTGGTCATGTATCGTTTTGTTTTTGAATGATAATGCTGAATCGTTTGACTGGGGACGGGGTTTTGGCGGGGAGTTGGAGGAGAGACAGGGAGGACGGCGGACGGGGTTTTTGGGGGGAGTCGGAGGAGAGATGGGGAGGACGGCGGATGGGGTTTTTGGGGGGAGTCGGAGGAGAGACGGGGTGGACGGCTGAGAGACGGGGAGGATGGAGGAGAGACGGGGAGTCGCAGGAGAGACGGGGAGGACGGAGGAGAGACGGGGAGTCGGTGGAGAGACGGGGAAGACGGCGGACGTGCGGAAAGGCTCCGGTCCATCACTTTGGGTGGTCCCGAGCCGTGAGTCGACAGGATCCGGGTGGTCGTCAGGAATCGATTGAGCTCCAACGGTTGCGCGCGAAGAACTTGGAGTTTGATAAGTCTTGGCGCCTTTTTTTCATTACTTCCTTTTCTGTATCGAATTTATATTAATGTCATAGAATTAGTAATATCTATAAAGTGTACTTGGTAAAACGTACTGGTTATGCTGGCTGATGATTGATGTTTGGGATTGATTCGGGCGGCAACCGACTCCGTGGGAAGCGTTGAGGCAGGTGCTGGGTGGGATTTCCCCTAGACATATACGAGCCAATATAATTGAGTGTTACAACAATAAGAAATGTATATGAAAAAATAAATTAAGTAAGTAGTGTAAAAAGAGAGCAACCCCCCCAAAAAAAAAACATGAGGAAGCGTACATTGGTTCGTTGCCCATTCAGAAAACTGATTGTGGTGTTGAAGAAGTTGTTCCTAAAACGTTGAGTGTGTGTCTTCAGGCTCCTGTACCACCTCCTTGATGGTAGCAATGGTAGGATGATGGAGGTCCTTGATGATGGATGCCACCTCTTTGAGGCATCACCTTTTGAAAATGCCCTTGATGCTGGGGAGGATAGTGCCCATGATGGAACTGGCTGAGTTTGCAAACTTCTGCAGCTTTTTCTGATTCTGTGTAGGGGCCCCTGATACCAGATGGTGATGCAACCAGTTAGAATACTCTCCTCTGCAGAAATCTGTGAGAGTATTTCACTGAAGAAACACTTGCGTACAAGTGCCATTTTTATTTGCCAATGTGATGTTTATGTCACTGGATTCACACTTAGGCCAAAGGGGAATAAGATGTAAGATTTTCCAAAGGACATTAATGAGCCAGATGGACTTGCCAATTCCTGCAGTCATTTCAAGGTTAAATTTTCCGTGACGTGTAGAACAACTTAGTTACCTGAATTAAAATTCTACAGCCAAGATGAACTTCCAAATGCTTCCCCGGCCCAAGGTTCTGAGTACCAACCCAATACTTATCCAAGAGTAATACACACGAAGTACTGGAGGAACTCAGCAGGTCAGGCAGCACCTGTGGAGGGGAATAATGGGTCATCGTTTTGGGCCATGACTCTTCATTAGGACCTTAACCAACTTCCTACTGAACAATCCAAGAACGTTACAACACTAATCCTCTTTCTTACTATTTAATTACTTACTTTTTCTTATCATAATTTTTTAGGCATTGCATTGTACTGCTGTGACAAAGACAACAAATTTCAGTATTATGCATATACATATAGCTTTTGCACAGTACTGTAATAATTTTAGGCATTGCACGGTTAAGCTGCTGTAAGAAGAACAATTTTCTTGACATATGTGAGTGAGGATAAAACTGGTTCTGATATGGGTCTCTACTGTGGACTGAGAGAGGGAGAGGGTGATCGTGGTTGGGTAAAGGAGAAGGGAGTGGGAAGCACCACAGGGACATTCTGTAATGATCAGTAAACCAGTTGTTTGGAATCAAATGACCTTGCCTGGTGTCTCAGGGCTGGGTGTGTCTGCACCCACACCACCCCCCACCCCTGGCTCTCCTTCCCTACTACCTGTCCCACACCCCTCGCGCAGTGCTCCACCCTTGCCATTCCCAATATCCTTTGTTCCCGCTAGATTTACAAACTTGCTCTGCACTCCATGTTGACAAATACAGTACTGTGCAAAAGTCGTACGCACATGTACATGAGCTTTTTGTTTGCTGCAGTAGTACAGTGCAATACACAAAATGACTATAGTACTGTGCAAAATATATATGTATGTGTATATGTATGTATACACACACACACACACACACACACACACACACACACACACACACACACACACACACACACACACACACACACACACACACCCAAGACTTTTGCACAGGACTATCTGTCTGTGATGATAACCCTGATTCTGAATTCCTGAATGACTCTGAGATATCCTAATGTGAAATGCAGACAGAGAAGTAGTTCAGGAATTTAATCACTATTGATCATCTAGTGAGTAGTATTCAAAATGGACAGCAATGTAATATTGACCTAATTAATCATGAATAGTAAATATTAGTCTGGAAACTGCAGATTGCACTTGCCCACCTGTAACAAAGAAGGGCATTCTACCTGCAGGCTACGCAGATGTCCATGGTACAATGGGACCTTTCACACAGACTAGGTGGAACTCCAGCTCAATATCTCATCCAAGAGGTGCCTGCTTCAAAGGTACGGCCCTGGATTGCAAACAAAGATATTTCCTTAGTCAAAGGGTGGCAAGTCTGTGGAATGCATTCCCACTGACAGATATGGAGGCCAGGCCATTGGGTATATTTAAAGTGGAGGTTGATAGGTTCTTGATTAGTAAGGGCATCTAAGATATGGGAGAAAGCAGGAGAATGGAGTGCAGAGGGAAATAACTCAGCTAAGATTGAATGGTGGAGCAGAAGAGATAGACCAAATGGCTGAATTCTGTTCCTCTGTCTTACGGCCTTATGTTCTTGTGATCTCCTGCTTAGAAGAACATCTAGTCCTGCTGATCCATGACACTCTCCTTGTTGAGGTGTACTGTTGCGTCAGTAACCCCTCTCCTCCACCCTGCAATCAGGGTGGGATGCAACACTTGCATCCTGCCTGCTTCCATTTGATAAGCTTCTGCAAAATCATTTAGTTCATTGCGAACATGAAGGAAAAAAAATCTGTATTAATGACCCTAATACAAAATGTATGATTAAAATGCCAAAGCCTTCTCACATTGGTCTAGAAATCTTTTTAGGTTACATAGGCTCTGTGTGAGATCCTCATTTCTTCTGTCTTTGAGGGAAGACAGAAGCATTGTTCAGATCCTCTGAGGCAGACTTCACTTGGCAATGGTGATTTAGATCCACATTGTTTATTCTGGTGCAAGGCAGTTTGATTGGCTCTCAGTTGATGAAGTTGACCTTAAGTCATCAGGTAGTTCAATAACAAAATGATATACGACACACGATCAGAAATATTTTCATTCCTTCAGGCCCCACATTGGCATTTCTCAGCAGAATTTACTTGCAAATTGCCCGAGCTCAATTCCAAATAGGCTGGATTTCACATGACACTAATAATGTAAATGGATTATTCAGAATAGTCCTTACTCCATATGCGGAGGGAACAATCTACCTACACATTAACTCATAATCAGACATAAGTGGATGAAAATAATGAAAAATCTGGAATTTAAATGCACAAAGAATTCTTAAAATTAATAGCTTAATGCAATTTTAATATATTAGCAGAATGAACAGTGAAATACACTCTTGTTTGTGGAGTAATTTCAGGATCTGATGACTACCTGTGATGTCCAGATTATTACAATAATTGTTTTGAACTGATAAATTTCAATAATTTGGAAACTTATTGCCTTCAATTCATAAGAGCAGAATGAGGCCGTTCAGCCCATCGAGTCTGCTCCACCATTCCATCATGGCTGATTTATTTTCCCTCTCAACCCCATTTCCTGTCTTTTCCTCGTGATGTTTGACTCCCTTACTAATTAAGTACCTATTAAGCTCTGCTTTAACTGTACCTAATGACTTAGCTTCCACAGCCATTTGTGATAATGAATTCCACGGATTAACTACCATTTGGGTAAGGAAATTCCTCCTCATCTCTGTTCTAAAGGGACATCCTTATATTCTGAGGCTGTGTCCTCTGGTTGGAGACTCTCCCACTATTGGAAACACCCTACCACGTTTGGAACCTTCCTCCAGTTTGTAGTATTAATCTGGTGTCCACCGTACTGCTGTCATTTTGGGGAGCCATTGCATTGTAATTGGGCAAAGGCCATTCATCCCCAGTTTTGGGGGACAGTACCTCAATGGGGTATTCTGTATCCAGATGTAGAAAGCCCCAGATTCATGAATGGACCCCTCCCCACTTCCCATCCCAAGGTCGGCCACTGCCAGGATACCATAACTGAGGGCTTGCCCTCTTCTTCTCTTCTTATTTCTACCACCCATGAGAAGGGACATGAACCTGAACATACCCATTCAACATATCATGAATGACTTCTTTTCCCTCCACCATCAGATTTGTGAATGAACAAGGAAACCATCTACTCTACCTCTCTATTTTTGTTCTCTTCTTCCACTATTCATTTAACTTCTGTATATATATTTCTTATTGAAACTTAAAGTTTTTTATTGTCATGTATTGTAATGTACTGCTGCTGCAAAACAACAAATATTATGACGTGCCAGTGATACTAAACCTGATCCTAATGGTCCCTTCAAACCTACCTGAGTCTCATCTGTGATATCCAGGACCACCAGTAACAAGGATTAGATCCAATATATGTTGCTGTGAATCGAGTGCATTTAGAAAGGGGGTGCAGGAGACTGTTAGAGAGTGGAAGAAAGAAAAGGGGGTAGAGGGAGGCAGGAGACGGAAAGGTGCTAAAGAAAGATGGGGATGGAGGAGAAGGGGAGGGGTACAGAGAGATTAAGGAAAGGGACTAATAGATGGACAGAGGGAGAAGGAATTGCAGTAAAGGTTTGATCTTTCCCAGAGAGAAATATTTTCAGACAACATTTGATTTATATTTTCTGGGGCTTGGGGGCAGGTAGACCATTTTTACAGTCACAGGGCACTACAGTACAGAAACAGGCTCTATGGCCCATGTAATCTGTGCCGAACCGTTATCCTGTCTAGTCCCATTGACCCACTACTGGACCATGGCCCTCCATACACCTCCCATCCATGTACTTGTCCAAATTTCTCTATGATGTTGAAATCGAACCTTCACTTGCCACATCCGTTGGCATTTAGCCTGCAGATAGTGGCAATGCACACGTCATGTTTTAAAAAGCGAATGTACTGAACAGAACAATAGCAAACTACAGAAGAAAGAATAACACAAGGCTACAACATAGTGAAAGGATTACATTTCTCTCTACTTTTTCACAGAATGGGCTACTTCACTCAAAGCAATTTTTGTGTCCTGGCCAACGGCTCGGGACAGTGACCCCACCCAAAACTGCTGACATTGTCTTCTCCCCTATTCTCACTTTTGCCACTCAATGGCAAAGCATTTTATTTTATTCCTTGATCAAACAAAAAAAATTGTTCAAATGTCAAAGTTCAAAGTAAACTCATTATCAAAGTACATTTATAGGCATCCGTTAGTCTTATGAGACCATGGATTTGCGCCTTGGAAGGTTTCCAGGGCGCAGGCCTGGGCAAGGTTGTATGGAAGACCGGCAGTTGCCCATGCTGCAAGTCTCCCCTCTCCATGCCACCAATGTTGTCCAAGGGAAGGGCATTAGGACCCATACAGCTTGGCACCGGTGTCGTCGCAGAGCAATGTATGGTTAAGTGCCTTGCTCAAGGACACAACACGTTGCCTCAGCCAAGGCTCGAACTAGTGACCTTCAGATCACTAGACAAACGCCTTAACCACCTGGCCACGCACCAACACTCAAAGTACATTTAATGTCACCATATACAACCCTGAGATTCATTTTTCACAAAGCAACTAACTCACAATTAATTGATGCTCCCCTTATGCTGTTGGTATCAGGAATTCTGTGCTGAATATAATTTTAGTTCTACTTTTCCAAATTTAGATTAGAAAATGTAGTCACATTATGCTACAGTTTAACTGAGAGGAAATGGGATTTGCTCGTCACTTCTCATTAACTTCATAACTGTGCACTGTAAGGGATTTGTGATGGATGGGTTGCTGATAGAAGTTTATACAGAAATATTGGGCGCAAGTTTTATTAGGGTGCTTATTTATTACTTGTTTACGTATTTAGAGATACAACATGATACCAGGTCCTTTTGGCTCAGTGAATCTACACTCCTCTTTTACGCCCGTGCGACCAATTAACCTAGCAACATGTACGTCCTGTGGACGGATATCAATACTGTGAAGTAATGAGCTGTTTGCGCAAATGTAGATAAATTGTTGGCCATGTAGACAGTTGCTGGCTGAGATGTCAAAATGATAAAAGATCCTTGGGCAATGGTGTAACTGGTCCTGGATGTATTGACCATTGTGTGCTTTCAATGTGGTCAGCAGCTACGGCCCACGGGTATTGCAATGGAAATAAGCCATTTTGTATGAAATATTAATAGATTATCAACTCTTTAGAAAGTACATTTATTATCAATGTATATAGACTTTATTCAACCTTGAGATTTGTCTCCTTACAGGCAGTAACAAAACAAACCCATTAAAAACGAAGATCGACAAACACCCAACATGCAGAGAAACGAAACAAGCCATGCAAATGATGAAAGTAAGCAAATAGCATTCAGAGCAGAAGCTCACAAAAGTCAGTTCACTGCCAGGCATCACTGCAGCCGATTCAGAAGCCCGTTTGTTATGGCCTCAGTTCAGCGCAGAGTCGAGCAAATCTTGCGGAGCAGGGAGCTGAACCGGCCCGTCCTCTGTTCCGGGCCCTGACACCCTGACCTGTTCAATCTCCTTGCTCCCAGACCCGGGCCCTGTGGCTTCACCTCACTCCCAGGCAAATAGTGTTAAGTTACCATTTGTAAGAAAGTGTCACCTGCTGTGAATGATTAGCATTCAGTTTGGTCTACAAATACCCACCCCGCCACCTCGACATCCCCATCAGCAACTCCTCTCCACAGCCCCTCAGTACCCTTCATACCCCTCATGCACTGTCACTTTAAGCTTACACTCCACACCTTGTACCTGCACTGACACAGTCACTGTCCTACTGTGATTTCATCTGCCCTCCTGCTACCTAGAAGAGTTCCACTGACAAGACTCACTTTGTTTTACTTTGTCATTTCCTTATTTTCAGATACTCCTGCACCTAGCTTCATTTTATGTACATACAATGGTCTGTGTAGATAAACTAATCTTATGTGTATACAGTCACAGGCAACTGTGTCTTTTACATTGTATTTTATAGGATTACATTTATATTCATTGTATTTTTTAATACTTATTGTGCTGTTGTTATGCTGCATCAGATCCCAGAATAACAATCGTTTTCTTCTCCTTTATACTCGTGTACTGAAGAATGGCAATAAATAATCTTCAGGATCAGGTTTAATATCAACAGCTTATTTCGTGAAATTTCTTGTCTATGTAGCAACAGGTCAATGCAATATATAATAGACAAAAATGTGAGTAACAGTATATATATATATAAAAGTTAAATAAGGAGTGCAAAAATTAAAATTAAAATTAAACTAAGTGGTGAGGTAGTGTTCATGGATTCAATGTCCATTAATCAGATGGCAGAGGGAAAGAAGTTGTTCCTGAATCACTGAATGTGTGCCTTCAGGCTCCTGTACCTCCTTCCTGAAGGTAGCAATGAGAAGAGGGCATGTGCTGGGTGATAGGGGTCCTTAATGACGGATACCGCCTTCTTGAGGCGTCGTTTCTTGAAGATGTCCTGATGGTGATTCTTTCCACTTCTGAACCCTCCATGAGGATTGATGCGTGTTCTCTTGTCTTATCCTTTCTGAAGTCCACAGTCAGCTGTTTGGTCATACCGATGTTGAGTGCAGTGTTGTTGCTGCGACACCACTCAACCAGCTGATCTATCTTGCTCCTGTACACCATCTTGTCACCAATCTGAAATTCTGCCAACAATAGTTGTGTCATCAGCAAATTTATAAATGGAATTTAAGCAGCGCCTAGCCACATAGTCATGGGTGTAGAGGGAGTAGAGCAGTGGGCTAAGCACACATCCCTGAGGTGCACCAGTGTTGAATTTTGAATCAGATATACCCTGTTGCAATGTATTCTGGCTTATGTGGAAATGTGTCTCTGAATAAGTTTCCAGCCTGACCCACTGATCTGTATACATGGATGATATTCTGTATGCATCCTTTGATAATAAATGTACTTCGAACTTTGGTCATTACAGCCACTCCAAATGCTCTCTTATCATTGACAGCTCCTGATCGAAGTGTTACTAGGTTCCAGCAGAATTAAATAGAGGAAAGCAGACAGTCATGGCAATTGCTGTAGTTTATAGCCTCAGCAGCAATAGCTTTCTGAGCAATGCAAAGAAACTGCTTTCAATTGTGAGCTAACTGCAGAGAAATCGAAGTGATTCCACTAATGACGAATTCTAGAACTCCTAAGAGTAGTTCATCATCTTGAGCACCAAGGGAGAGGCAGTGTGCTGGGCACAGATACGCTTGTCAGTGATTAAAGTCACTTGATTTATACAAGGGAAGAAGAGTAGACGTCCGCTGTGATCGAGTCCTAGATTTTTCATAAAACCTCATCCTTACACTAGCCATGCCGACTGACTTCTGGTTGAGAGCTGAGTGATCTCCATGAGCAATAGGTGGCTAACAACTTCTGGGGACGCCCATCCAAATTAAAGAGGGGTTGCAAGTATTTATGATGCTACTACAATCTGATATATACAGTGGCATGCAAAAGTTTGGGCACCCCTGGTCAAAATTTCTGTTACTGTGAATAGTTAAGTGAGTAGAAGATGAACTGATCTCCAAAAATCATGAAGTTAAAGATGAAACATTCTTTTCAACATTTTAAGCAAGATTAGTGTATTTTTTTTGTACAGTTTTAGAGTGAAAAAGAAGAAAGGAGCACCATGCAAAAGTTTGGGCATCCCAAGAGATTTGAGCTCTCAGATAACTTTTACCAAGGTCTCAGACCTTAATTAGCTTTCTCTGGTGCATTAATAAAACTCAGTAAGTTCAAGGGTCAACGTTCTTGCAGGGTGACAAAGTGAGCCCTCCGAGGGGGCCACAATATTGCGGTGGTTTGGAGGCTTGTGTGCCTCAGAGGCCAGGAGAGCCATGTTTGCTGGAGTCAGGCCCTTGTGCGTTGGGTCACCCATGCCATACAGGTCAAAGGGTAGAGGCCAGACCAACAGTGATCCACCAGTCCTCCAGGTTCGGGGATTCAGCTCAGGGCTAACAACCCTGACTGGGAAAACAAAATTATTATGGAAACAGCAATGAAGAATCCTTCTACATCTGAGTGCGATGGTACTCCTGAGTCCCCGCTCGGGATTTGCATGGCTGACAGTAGCGAAAACTGAGAGGAAGCTACTGACATGGTGAAGGAATCCCTGAACACCACCAGAGGGAGGACCTTCATTGCTGTCCTAAACATCAGCGGCATAATGGGTAGAAAGTAAGACACAAAGTGAACAGTGGTAAGCTATTTCCATTGATGGAGTGGCCAAACATTGAAGGTGTTTGGGAATGTGAGAGGAACAGGTAACAAGGAAAATTAATGAAAGACTGGGAGCAATCTTTGAACTGGCATAAACTCAGCCAGCTGAATAGACTTCTTCAATGTTGGAAGAAAAGCCTTGAATGACATATGGATAAACATTTACGTAGCGTGTGGTTGGAATCTGGAATGTACTGCTTGCATCTGTGGTAGAGGCAAGTTCCGTTGTGGATTTCCACAGAGACCTGGACTAATACGGTACTGTGCAAAAGTCTTATGCACATAGGCATGCAAAAGTTTGGGTACCCTGGTCAAAATTTCTGTTACTGTGAATAGCTAAGCGAGTAAAAGATGACCTGATCGCCAAAAGTCATAAAGTTAAAGATGAAACATTCTTTTCAACATCTTAAGCAAGATTAGTGTATTATTTTTGTTTTGTACAATTTTAGAGTGAAAAAAAGGAAAAGAGCACTATGCAAACATTTGGGCGCCCCAAGAGATTTGAGCTCTCAGATAACTTTTACCAAGGTCTCAGACCTGAATTAGCTTGTTAGGGCTATGGCTTGTTCACAGTCATCATTAGGAAAGGCCAGGTGATGCAAATTTCAAAACTTTGTAAATACCCTGACCCCTCAAACCTTGTCCCAACAATCAGCAGCCATGGGTTCCTCTAAGCAGCTGCCTAGCACTCGGAAAATTAAAATAAATGATGCCCACAAAGCAGGAGAAGGCTATAAGAAGATAGCAAAGCATTGCCAGGTAACCGTTTCCTCAGTTCGTAATATAATTAAGAAATGGCAGTTAACAGGAACGGTGGAGGTCAAGTTGAAGTCTGGAAGACCAAGAAAACTTTCCAAGAGAACTGCTCATAGGATTGCTAGAAAGGCAAATCAAAACCCCCGTTTGACTGCAAAAGACGCTCAGGAAGATTTAGCAGACTCTGGAGTGGCGGTGCACTGTTCTACTGTGCAGCAACACCTGCACAAATATGACCTTCATGGAAGAGTCATCAGAAGAAAACCTTTCTTGCATCCTCACCACAAAATTCAGTGTCAGAAGTTTGCAAAGGAACATCTAAACAAGCCTGATGCTTTTTGGAAACAAGTTCTGTGTACTGATGAAATTAAAATAGAACCATTTGGCCGCAATGAGCAAAGGTATGTTTGGAGAAGACAGGGTGCAGAATTTCATGAAAAGAACACCTCTCCAACTGTTAAGCACAGGGGTGGATTGATCATACTTTGGGCTTGTGTTGCAGTCAGTGGCATGGGGAACATTTCACTGGTAGAGGGAAGAATTAAATTCTGGAAGCAAACATCACACCATCTGTAAAAAAGCTGAAGATGAAAAGAGGTTGGCTTCAGCAACAAGATAATGATCCTAAACACACCTCAAAATCCACAATGGACTACCTCAAGAGGCGCAAGCTGAAGGTTTTGCCATGGCCCTCACAGTCCCCCGACCTAAACATCATCAAGAATCTGTGGATAGACCTCAAAAGAGCAGTGCATGCAAGACGTCCCAAGAATTCACAGAACTAGAAGCCTTTTCTAAGGAAGAATGGGTGAAAATCCCCCAAACAAGAATTGAAAGACTCTTAGCTGGCTACGGAAAGCGTTTACAAGCTGTGATACTTGCCAAAGGGAGTGTTACTAAGTACTGCCATGCGGGGTGCCCAAACTTTTGCTTCGGGCCCTTTTCCTTTTTTTCATTTTGAAACTGTAAAAGATGGAAATAAAAAAGTAATCTTGCTTAAAATATTAAAGAAACGTGTCATCTTTAACTTTATGCCTTTTGGAAATCAGGTCATCTTTTACTCACTTAGCTATTCACAGTAACAGAAATTTTGACCGGGGTGCCCAAAGTTTTGCATACCACTATATGTAACTCTTCAAATGTTAGGTCGACCAGGTTGTTTTTTGTACTGTGTAATCACAGATATTTGACGTTGTGGTGTTCACCGAATTTGTCAATTAGCTTGCAGACATTTCGTCACCAGTCGAGGTGATATCCTCACTGTACACCTGCAGGCTAATTGCCAAGCTCGGCAAATGCCTCAACCCAAGTTACCAATATTCACCATCATCCTAATCACAGAGATTTTCAGAGTTTTGGAGAAGGGTCTCAGCCCGAAATGTCAACTGCTTATTCGTTTCCATGGATGCTTACTGAGTTCCTTCGGCATACTATGTGTGTTTCTCTGCATTTCCACCATTTACAGAATCTCTTGTGTTTATTATCTTCAGAGAATTTTTAATTTGTGTTTTCTGGGACCTGAAAGAAAAGATACCATTTGGTTTGCAGATCGTGACAGTGTCATTTACGATCCACTCAGAGTGTTGATAGGTTTTTATTTTGAAATGTGGATTTGCTGAGCAATGAAACAGCAAACTACAGAAGGAAAAATAAAAACAGGGCTAAAACATAATGGAAGGATTCAAAGTAAATTTATTATCAAAGTACACATGTATCACCATGTACTATATTGAGATTCATTTTCTTGCAGACATTTACAGGTAAATAAAGAAGTATAATAGAATTTATGAAAAATATACTGTACTTAAAAAGTGACAATTAAGCAATGTGCGAGAGGACAAATCATGCGAAATGTAAATAAATAAATAAATTGGAGACCGCATTGTGGAGATCTGGGGAGTGAGTCTATAGGCTGTAGAATCAGTTCACCATTGAGGTGAATGAAGTTATCCATGCTGATTCGGAGCCAGATTATATTTTTTTCTTATTTATTCATGGGAGGGAGCCCTTCCATCAAAGCAACTTTTAAACTCATCTCGAAATGGTCATGGAATGATGATGGATGATCATTTTCATGACCCACTGCATGCTAATAATGAAAGTATTTCCAGAATAAAGTTAGAGGTTTCTGTGATCTTTCACTCAGTGCAGGTTCCAAAGTTCAAAAGATCCAAGTAAATTTATTATCGTCATATCAGCTTGATATCACTGTCAGCTAAGTCGCCTTTCATCTGAATGTCCAGAATGATCCATTCTTGTTTGTCGCATGGATTTGGCTGCCTGTCATCTCTTTAGTGACAGTGTCTTTAAAGGACAGAACAAAGAAGGAATGTTGGAAATACAGGTTCTTTCTGAACATCTGCACCATTAACCTGTCCAGTTCTTCAAACAAAGACTGACAATCAAACAATGTGCATGAACAGACGTTCTGTCTGAGCTTGTCCCATTTACCTGCAGTTGGCCTATATCCCTCTAAGTCTTTTCTGTCCGTGTACCAGAAATAGCAGTACGACCAAGGACTGGGAATATTTTGGAACTCATCCCTCCATTGGTCAGGGTCGACCATGGATATTGTGTGCTAGCTGTTTACGTGATATGCAAGCCAGCGCAGTACAATATGCAGAGCAAGCTGTTCCCCATGCAGCAGGCCCCCCCTTCTCCACGTAGCTGATGGATCCAAAGGAATGGCAGTTTGGCACCGGTGGCATTGCAGGGGTTGCCAGTTAGTGCTAAGCTCAACGTAGGACTGCCTTAGTGATTTCTACTCGAGGTTTACTCCCAGGGCCTTCCCCATGAGTGGGTATAGCCACGAGGCAGTGGAGGTTTGAGATCAGAGTTTACCTTCTTGATGAGCTGCAAACCATGGCTGAAAAGCCCCATCTGCGAAAGGGACTGGTTTTAAGGTGCCAGTAACCCGTCTTTGCCTCTTCTCCCGTCAGTAGAAATGGTTTCAGCGGCCTCAGTAGCTAAGCCACACATGAAGGCCATGAGCTAGGCTTGGTTGTTGGAGGCTATCTGAGACACACGCCGCTGGGAGCATTCAATAGGTAGTGGGAGCTTATCTCCATTACCACCACCCAGCTATAAAAACCTTAAGGAACTCTCCAAAGAGAGATAATTCTGATAGGATTTGAATCGATGAATGTCGTTCATCACCAAAGCCCTCATCAGCTCCTCAACATCATATTAATTCTGAATGTACCACAAATCGAGGGTATCCTTGCTGATCTGTTCCCCCTGCCTTTGAGTTACTCCCCATAGACATCCCATCCTTTACCTGTTTCAAATATGGAAGGTAGCCATCAATAACCTGAAGCATCTAGTACTGATTGGGAGTCCAGTGTCACCCTAAGGATTCCCTCCAAATATTCCTGATGGCTCCCACGACCTTGATAACATGACAGAGCTACAGCTTTCAGCTTTGTGACGGGCAGCAGAGGAGGCTGCTCTGTAAAAGAAATATTATCACACTCAGCAACAGGGAGTGGGATGCAGTTTCAAGCTGATTACACTAATTATCTTTGCAACCCTGTGGTCTCACCAAACAGTCACAATTCCACATTAAATCACGAAGTAAATTAGTCCTGCACAAAAAAAATGTGTTTGGAAATCAATATTCCAACTCTAGGAAATAAACAAAATGAATTTTGGAATCTGCTTATCCAGCATAGGCACAGGGCTATGGTGCTGTTTGCCTCGACAGTTCATGATGTGAAGCAATAAAGATTTAGATTAACATGTAATCAATAATGTATCTTTTTCAATTGTATTATACCACGCATTTTCTTTCTCTTTAAATTGGCATTGACAACTAATAAAGCAACTTGTCAGATTCACACAAACAAGAGCAGGTTGTGAGTGATGATGGGTTGATGCTGTCATCCTTGCGATCCTGACAAGCACTTCAAGTTGAACGTGAAGTTAAGAAAAATGATAGATCCGTAGCGACCGCTTGAGATATGGGAGCCGTAGCCTTCATAACAGCTTGATATCACTGTCAGCAGTCAGCTATGTAATATTTCATCTGAGTGTCGGGAATGACCCATTCTTGTTTGCCCCATGGATTTGACTGTCTGTCATTCTAACACAGTGACAGTGCCTCTAAGGGGCAGAACAAAGGAGAAGTGTTGGAAATGCAGGTTCTTTTTGAACACCTGGACCATTAACCTGGCCAGTTCATTTAGACTTGTAAACAAGGTTTTAAATTAGCATTTTCAATATTTCATATTTATGTTTCAATTTGCTGAAAAATTTTTATAACGCCCCAGCTGAATAGCCTAGTTCTGATCTTATGTTGCCTCCGTTCAGGGCCCCAAACAGTCCTTCCAGGTGAGGCAGAACTCCACCTGTGAACCTGTTGTGGTCATCTATTGTGTCCAGTGCCCTCGATGTGGCCTACGTTGGTGAGACCCATCGTAAATTGAGGGGACTGTTTCATTGAGCACCTCCACACCATCCACCTACAAACGGGGCTTCCCAGTGGCCGAGCATTTTAATTCCCATTCCCGTTCAGACATGTCAGACTCTTGTGCCAAGATGAGACCACCCTCAGGGTAGAGGAGCGTCACCTTATATTCTGTCTGGGTACTGTCCAGCCCTTCCCCCCAAACTGATGGCATCTTCTTACCTGGCTGTTTCTTCCCCCTGGGTCCCCTCCTCCTTCCCCTTCTCCTATTGTCCACTCCCCTCACCTGTCAGATTCTTTCTTCTCCAGCCCTTGATCCTTCCCACCCATCTGGCTTCATCTATCACCTTCCAACTAGCCTCTTTCTCCTCCCCCCACCTTTTTATTTGGGCATCTTCCCCCTTCCTTCTCAGTCCTTTTCATTGACTGTTTACTCTTTCCCATAGATGCTGCCTGACCTGCTGAGTTCCTCTAGCATTTTGTGTGTGTTCCTATGTCTTATGTCTATAATAGGGTGTAACACCATAAATTTTTCTTGGTCAATCCTGCTTCCATCTGAGTCCAAGCCTTCTAGAGGCTGGAGGCAGAAGAAGATGGCTAGCCGTGGGGTTAGAGGACTGTGTAGTGATTGGAAGGGAAGGAGGAATGGGTCTTGTTTTCCTGTTGTTGTTCTTTTGCTTGTTGTGTTCTGCCGAGCATAGTGGGCGTACTACGTTGGAGCGGAAATATGTGGTGACAGCTGCCCCCAGCACACCCTCGGTGTGTTGGTCATTAATGCCAGTGATGCATTTCACTGTAAGTTTCGAAGTAAATGTGATAAATAAACTTGAATTTTAAATTTTCTTTTCCTCGGCTCCCTTCTGGAAGACAGATCTGGCAGTGCCCAGATGCACTCATTACTCATTGTTCATGCATGAAACTCGACATAATAATCCAAGTAAATCTTTGTCTTTTCACACATGTGCGCACACACGCAGGAGACTAACCAGCAGATTGTTTCAACTTGGTGCCCTACCGTGGAGGAACTGATTCATTTGGACCGAAACAAACTAACTGACCTAGGCTACATAGAACATAGAAACTAAATCATAGAACAGTCTAACAGAGTAAAAGCCCTTCAGCCCACGATGTTGTGCCAACCTTGTAGCTTAGTGCAGGTCAATCTGATGCTTCTCCCTACATACCTTCCATTTTTCTATCATCCATGTGCCTATCTTAGAGTCTCTTAAATGTCCCTAGTGTACCTGCCTCTATTGCCACCCCTAGCAGGGCGTTCCTCACACCCACCACTCCCTGTGTAAAATAAAAATTACCGTTGACATCCCCCTATAAAGAATATGGAATACTATAACACAGCACTTCTCTTCAGCCCACAATGCAGTGCCGAATTCTTGACCAACTCCAAGATCAATCTAACCTTTCCCTCCCACAAGGCCCTCCATTTTTCTATCAGCCCTGTGACTAAGAGTCTCTTAAATGTCCCTAATGAATCTGTTTCTACCATCACCTCTGACAGTGCATTCCACTACTGCCTGTTTAAAAACAAACCTGTGACATCCCCCCCATATACTTTCCTCCAATCACCTTAAAATTATGCCCTCTCACATCAGCCATTGCCACACTGGGGGGGGGGGGGGGAGTCACTGTCTGTCCACGCTGTGGGCCAAATGTTAAATTAGCAGCTTATATGTGATTTGAACCCTGGTCTTCTTGCCTACTCAGCATTTTATCTCCAAAGGAAGACTCATACATAGTCATAGTCATACTTTATACACCTAGTCATACCCCTAGACCACCAAGATATGTAGTATGATTGTCTTAGCTTTTCATGAAAGAAGTAGAGTGAGCCATCAGGATGATGTAGTCAAAGCTAATGGCACAAGGAAAGAGTGTGTTTTTTTCTTGGGTAATTACTCTTTTGGCAGCAGGCATCACGCCCAATACAGTGTTTATTGCCTTTGAGAATGCACCAATGAGATATTTTCTTGAATGCTACTGTCCATCTAGTGAAGTTGTTCCAACAGTGTTGCCAGTTGTAAGGTTTCAGGATTTAGACCCAGTATCTTTCTCCTGAGGTAAACTAAAATTAAGGGGAGCATGAGGGGAGAATTCTTCACTCAGAGGGTCGTGAGAGTGTGGAACAAGCTACCAGCACAAGTGACGTGTGCAGACTGGATTTCAACATTTAAGAGAAGTTCGGGTAGGTACTTGGGTGGGAGGGGTGTGGAGGACTATGGTTCCAGTGCAGGTTGATGGGACTAGGCAATTTAAACAGTTCAGCATGGACTAGATGGGCTGAAGGGCCTGTTTTTGTACTGTAATCTATGACTCTAAAAGATTAAAATTCATACTTATTCTTTAATAATCAAGTGTATTTCTTCAGAATTGATATTCTTTAAGTATTCTCAAATCATGTAAGCTTGCAGTCATAAAAAAAACTCACATCCAAACCTCCAGGATTCAACCATTCTTTGCCACCACTATTGTCTAGCTGATAATGACATAGCTAATTGTGGAGGGTTTTGACAGGCCTATCATTAGAATCTGATCTGCATTGGAATACGCTACTTTCATCTTCCACAAGACTCATGGAATTGGTTAAAATGTCTCCCTCAAGTGCTAAATTCCTAAATTTAGGCAACATTTCCTGATGTTCAGCCTACTGAAAATCACTTTATCAACAGTTGCCTGCCAATAAATTAGGATTTGCTTTTTTTCGGGATCGCGCTTCAAGCGTACAGCTCTCTGTGCTCAAGTCTACCAGGAGCTAACGAGAAAATGAACAAGGAATTTATTGCAGCAACACACACAGAAAATGCTGGAGGACCTCAGAAGACCAGGCAGCATCTATAGAAATGAGTAAACAGTCAACGTTTGGGGCTGAGACCCTTCTTCAGGACTTCATCCTGTTTGTGAAGGAATTTATCCTTCCTCATTTATCCTGAGATGTGCAGTGAACAAACTGCAGCCACCTCATCCCCACTACCTGACGACCAGTTCCATTATGGTGGATGTATGAAAACCTAACCATTTAACCCAACCTGTCAAGACCTGAGTAAACCTCTTTGTCCTTGGTCTATTGAAGAAAAAAATAGAAAAAAATTGCAGTGTTATTGATCAAAAGTTCAAACTCAAAGTTCAAATTACATTTATTATCAATGCATGTTTATTCCATACAACCTTGATATTCACCTCCTTACAGTCAGCCACAAAGCAAAGAACCCAACAGAACCCTTTAAAAGAAAGGCCATCAAATGCCCAATGTGCAGAAAAAAATCAGACAAACAATGAAAATAAGCAAATAGCATTCAGAACTGAAGTTCACAAAAGTGAGTCTGCAGCCACGTACTATTTTAAATATATTTAGAAGATAGTGTATATAGAAGCAAAAAGTTACAAAAAAAGGATTTAACAAAGGGCCAAAGCTGTGGCAAGTAGGCAACTGGAGATCCAATTGGACCAAAAAACAATAGTTCAGAATATTTTCTAAATGGTAAAAAAAACAAGTACTACAGATGCAAGTTAGTATTGTATGAAATTGGTAGTGATGGTGTAAATCAGGGGATCCCAACCTTTTTTGTGCCATGGATGACTAGGATTAAGCAAGTGGACCGTGGACCATGGACCCCAAGTTAAGAACCCTTGGTGTAGATAGAGGAGAACTCTTTCCATAACGGGACCTAAGTTTGACCGCTCTGGGAAACGTTCATTGGGACTATGACATAAGATGTATACTACACACCAGATTTCTGCTGTCTATTCATTCAATGTATAAGTGGAACGTAATCACCAAGAACACAGAACCATACATCATAGCAAAATGTCTGCGCCAACCATGATGCCAATTCAACAGCACATCTGCCTGCATGTTGTCTAAACTTTGACAAACTTCTAGAGGTGTGTAGTGGAGAGTGCATTGACATATCATGGCCTGATATGGAAACACCAATGGTTTTGAATGGAAAATCCTACAAAAGGTAATGGATTCAACCCAGTGCATCATGGGTAAAACCCTCCCAGCTGTTGAGCACATCTAAATGAAATACTGTTGTACAAAAGCAGCATCCATCATCAGAGATCCTCACCACCCAGGCCATGCTCTTTTCTCACTGCTGCCGTCAGGTAAAAAGTACAAGAGCCTCAGGCCTCCACCACCAGGTTCAAGAACAATTACTACCCCTCAAACATCAGGCTCTTGAACAAAATTGGATAACAACACTCACTTGCCCATCCAGTGAGATGTTTCCACAACCAATGATCTCACTTTAAGGACTTTTTAATCTCATTATCTCATGTCCTTGATATTTATTGCTATTTATTTATATTTGCATTTGACAGTTTGTTGTCTTCTGCACTCTAGTTGATCTTTCATTGATCCTGTTATAGTTTCCTTCTATGGATTTGCTGTGTATGCCCATGGGAAATGAATATCAGGGTTGTACATGCTGACATATATGTACTTTGATAATAAATTTACTTTGAACTATTTGAACTTTGATATCCCTCAGTCTCCTACCTTTCCACTTGCCCAACTAAATGCATCTTCTCTGTTGCTGTCATATCTGTTTCAACCACCTCCCCTAGCAGCACATACCAGACACCTACCACTGTGTGTAAATCAAAAGCCTTACCTAGTAAATACCTTTCAAATTTTCCACCTATCAAAGCAACCTCCTCCAGCATTTGACATTACCACTCTAGAAAAGGACTGATTAATCTGGAGACACGAGAGACTGCAGATGCTAGAATCTGGAACAAAACAAAAAGCAGCTGGAGGAACTCAGCAGGTTAGGCAGCATCAGTGGAGGGAAGTGGGTAGCTGACTTTTTGCATGGAGACCCTTCCTTTGTCTGTATAATGTGTTGCTAATGCGAAGTCTGACTGACTGGGTCATGACTAGCAGACCAGACTATACAAGTTAAAGGACAAGGATAATTACAGACTGGTAGGGACAAATGGTCAGTCCCAATATAAGTAGAAAAAACTTGCCTGTTATCTAAAAGTGAAGAATTTGATATTGGTTCCTGCGGGTGTAAAGTGTTCAGGCAAAAGTAAAGGTGTTTCTTGAGTTTAGACCATAAGAGATAGGAGCAGAATTAGGTATTCGGCCCATCAAGTCTGCTCCACCATTCCATTATAGCTGATTTATTATCCCTCTCAACCTCATTCTCCTGCCTTCTCCCTGTATCCTTTGAAACCCCTAATAATCAAGAATCTGTTTACCTCCACTTTAAATATCCCGAGTGACTTGGCCTCCCCAGTCACCTGTAACAATGAATTCCACAGATTCACCATCCTCTGTCCAAGGAAATTCCTCCTAATCTCTGTGTCCCTGCCTTCTGAGGCTGTGCCCTTTGGTCCTAGAGCCCCCCACTATGGGAAACATTCTCTCCACGTCCACCCTATTTAGGCCTTTCAATATTCAATAGGTTTCAATGAGATTTCTCCCCCTCCCCCCAATCTTCTAAACTTCAGTGGGTGCATTGCATCCGTGAAGGAGGCTACAGACAGAAGGGTCAGAGTGGGAGTGACATGGGACAGTAACTCTGCTCTTTCTCTAGCTGAGAAATTATTCTGAGAATTCTGGCCCATAACATCGACTGTTTATTCACCTCCATAGATGCAGCCTGGCCTGCTGAGTTCTTCCAGGATTTTGTGTGTGTTGCTCTGGATTTCCAGCACCTGCAGAACCTCTTGTGCTCGCACTTTATTCTGTTATTGTTTTGCTTCGTTATCTTGAATTAATCTGGATGAACAGTATGTGCGACAAGCTTTAACTGTACCTTGGTAAAACATTTTCAATTCACGAAGATGCTACTGCGACTCAAGGTACTGAGTTATGAAGAGAGGATAAAGAGGTAGGGACTTGTTTTCCTTGGAGTGTGGGAGAATGTTTTGGGATGGATAGGTGGGCTGAAGGGCCTATTTCTGTGCTGTACTTTTCTATGACTCTATGCCTCTAATTTTAGAGGTGATTTAAATCAAGTGGGACGTAGGTAGGTTGAACGTACATAGTCCTTTCTCTCAGTGTTGGATAATCAAGAACCAGAGGGCATAAGTTTGAAATGAGAAGAGATTTAATAGGAACATGAGGGGCAAAACTTTCACCCAGTGGATGCTCCATTTATGGATTTAGCTGCCAGAGGAGCAATATTGAGAACGTACTTAGACAGGAAATGTTTAGAGCAGGAGCTCCCAAACTTTTTTTCTGCCATGGGTCAGTATCATTAAGCAAGAGGTCTATGGCCCCCAGGTTGAGCCCCCCTGGATTAGAGAGATATGGGCCCAGGGATAGTGGCCAAATGCAGGGATATGGGATTAGCTTTAATGAAAACTTTGGCTGGCTTGAAGCAGTTGGGCCGAAGGGCCTGATCCCTTAATGCCTCTATGCTATCATGAAGGTATCAGTGATGAGGTTCATGGATCCTTACAGAAGGTTGATGCAAATGGATCTCAAATACATTAAAGTGACTGGGCAAGAGTTGATGTAAAAATGCTGTCCCAATGGAAACACACTAAATAATGCAATTCTTTGCTTTCAGCGTGATGTGCTCCCTGTTTTACTAACCAAGATTGTCGGTCAATACCATTTGATCCAGTTTCTGCTGGGAAGTACTAACAGCTGCTGCCACCTGAGAGAGATAGCATTCCAGTTAGGATGAATCCCAATAGTAAACGTCCAGTCATCTTTCTCAATGAGCAAGACTTCATTAGGAAATGTTCCCAAACATTTCAAAACATGCACAAAATACTGTGCTTCTGCATTTATGCATAAAAAGAGTGTTTTTTAAAAATCCACATCCAGGCAACAATTCTTTAATCTGGTCTGGACGGAAGAATTGCCCCCAATTGCCTTAGTCATCAATGCCTTGCCTCCAACCACACTCTCCATCCCAGCCCTCTGCTCACAGTTTGTCTTATTCATTCTCTGAAGCGTGCCATATCCAGTTTAATTCAACCATAACTGTGAACAATTTGTTGATGCAGGAGCCTTAAAGTCAAGCAAATGAATTTGGCAGATTTTCCATACAGCTTTCAGTAAACTCAATGAATCACAGAAAGCTCCAAAATGTATAAATTAATGGCAACAGATAATCGATAAATTATTAAGCTCTGAAAGGTTGATAATACATTTACTTAGGTGATGGGTCCTTCCCGCCTCTTAGCACATGTTGACTTTTGCAACCATAAGGGAGGAAGTGTGGTAGAATGCAGACAGCCAATTTAGCAACACTAACATTAAACCACCATCGCCCCCACATTGCTAATAGATGTTGGGATCTACCACTTCTGGACATCTGTTTTAGTTTACCGACAGAAAATACGCCTCAAAAAGGCAGTGTCCATTATCAATGACTCCCATCACCCAGATCATGCCCTGTTCTCATTGCTACCATCAGGAAGGAAGTACAGGAGCCTGAAGGCATACACTCAACGATTCAGGAACAGCCTCTTCCCCTCTGCCATCCGATTTCTGAATGGACATCAAACCCATGAACTACGTACCTAATTTAACTATTTTATAGTCACTGAAATTCACAGTTTTGTTCTCTATTATTATGTATTGCATTGCACTGCTGCTGCGAAGACAATAAATTTCATGGCATATGCCGGTGATATTAATTCAGATTCTGATTCTGAAATGTGCATGTATACCCCACTTACCACACTGCATTCGATTTAACATAGTTAATTGCCAAACAATGGATGTTACAGAATGAAATTTTGTGGGCAAATGTCACAAATGGGGTGGCCAGGGAGGGGTAGCATCTCTGGTGAAGGGCTTGTCACTCACCTTTGGTCCCCACTGGACACTCAGCTCTCACCTGTGGGTCCAAGTAGCTGTTTGCATTGGACAGCAGCCATACTCCAGTACACTGCTTCAACAGGTAGGCTAAACCAGGGTGAGGATAGCTGGTGGCCTCATACCCTGGTGAGACAGGGACACGCCTGCCCTAGCACGTAAAGTTAGCTCCGACGGCCTGGATGGATGAGATCTACTGTGAGATGCAATGGCCAGAAAGCAATCCCCCGATTTAGTGGGCGACTGTTCAGCGCCAGTGGCCGGGGTTCAATTCTGCCTCTGTCTGTGAGGAGTTTATAGGTTCTGTGACCACGTGAGCTTCTTCCGGCTGTTCCAGTTTCCTCCCAAATTCCAGAGGCAAATGAGTTAGTGTCGGTAAGTTGTGAGCAGGCTATGGAAGCATGGTCCACTTGCGGGCTGCCCTTAGCATATCCTCTGTCTGTGTTGGTCATTGATGGAAACTTTGCATTTCACTGTCCCACACCCCTCCCGCAGTGCTCCACCCTCGCTATTCCCAACATCCTTTGCTCCACTGGCTCTCGGCACAACATTGATAAATACAGTACCATGCAAAAGTCTTTGGCACCCTAGTTGTATATATGTGCCTGACCTTTGCACAGTACTGTATTTTTATTTTATTTTTATATTATTGAGATACAGTGCAGAGTTAGCCCTTCTGTCCAAGCAACCGCTGGCTTAATCATGGGACAATTTACAATGACCAATTAACCTACTAACTGGGAGTCTTTCAGACTATGGGAGGAAACCAGGAGGAAACCCACGTGGTCACAGGGAGAACATACAAGCACCTTACAGGCAACAGCAGGAATTGAACCTGGAGCACTGGTACTGTAATGCGTTGTGTTAACCACTATGCTACCGTGCCACCATACCTGTGACTGTCAACCACAGGAGCATCCGAGTATATATTTTCCTATTCCTTCTCTGAGATCCGTACACACTGTCCAGGGTGCAGAATGGACAGAAAACCCTAGCAATACCTAAATTTATTTGCTTTACCTTCTTTTGTTGATTTAATGATTTGTTTTTTTTTGGACATTGGGTGTTCGATGGTCTTTTTTTAATGGGTTCTATTGGGGTTCCTTTTTTGTGGCTGCCTGTAAGGAGACAAATCTCAAGGTCGGATACAATATACATTCTTTGATAATGGATGTACTTTGAACTTTTGAACTTTGAACTGGTGTTTTACGGACATTCAACTTAATTTTGCTTTTGTCAAAGTCAAAGTAACTTATTATCAAAATACATTTACTTACCATACTGTATACTACCTTGAGATTTATTTTCTTGCAGGGACTTACAGGAACATTAGGAGTTTATAATAATCTGTGCATAAACTAAGACTGATAGACAGCCGCTGTGCAAAGGAAGAACAATGGTGCTAATTATAAAGATATAATACTGAGCTTTGCGCTTTGTCTAGTCATATAAGTTTCTGCAAAGCTCTTTAACTGACTTTTCAACTTGTCCTTTCTCTATCAAAGACAATGGTATTTTGATTCATTATTGTCACATATACTGATGTACAGTGAAAACCTTCAAAGCTCAAAGTACATTTATTATCAAAGTATGTATGCTAGATACAGCCTTGAGATTTATCTCCTTACAGACAGCCACAAAACAAAGGAACCCTTTTAAGACTGTCAAAACACCCAATGTGCAGGAAAAAACCCAAATCGTGCAAAAAATAAAAGTAAGCAAATAACATTCAGAACTGAGTTCACGAAGGTGAGTCCGCAGCCGGGAAGCCAGCAGCCAGTCGATCCAGGAGCCCGTTAGTTGCAGGCCACAGCTCCAGGTGAGTAAACCTTGAAGAGCAGCGAACTGAACCGGCCTGTCCCTTGCCTTCAGCCCCAGCACCTTGACCTTTTCAACATGGCCCGGTGCTTAAACCATCCAAGCTGCAGATCATTTCTAGCTCTCAGACCCAGGCTCTGCCGCTTCGATATGGCCCATGCCCGACCTTTCCAATTTGGCCCAGTGCTTAAATCTGCCAAACCTCAGGTCTTTCCTCAGTCTCGGGCCCGGGTTCCGCCAAGGCTCTGCCTCACCTTCGCTGAGCTTGCCTGGCTTCTGCCGCATCAAATCACCTCCACGTCCAGTCCAGCAATGGCTCATTCCCCACTTCCATGCCCTTTGTTTTGTATTCCAACCCTGCGGGTTATTCCATTACCATGGTGTATGTGGTAGTGAAAGAGAGAACTAGAACAGAATGCAGAATGAAGTGTTACAATTACAAAGTGCATTGCAAACAGACGTTAAGATACAAGGCCAGGTCGATGTAGTTCGTGAGGTCAAGCTTCCATCTTATTGTACAAGAGTCCATTCGGTAATCTCAGCAGACATTTCTACAGCCCAAGCTCTCACTTTAGTTAGATTGTCCCATTCTTCCATGCAAAAGGCTTCTAGTTCTGTGAGATTCTTGGGCCGTCTTGCATGCACTGCTCTTTTGAGGTCTATCCACGGATTTTCGATGATGTTTAGGTCGGGGGACTGTGAGAGCCATGGCAAAGCCTTCAGCTTGCACCTCTTGAGGTAGTCCGTGGTGGATTTTGAGGTGTGTTTAGTATCATTATCCTGTTGTAAAAGTCATCCTCTTTTCATCTTCAGCTTTTGTACAGACGCTGTGATGTTTGCTTCCAGAATTTGCTGGAATCTCCAGGACTTGTGATATGCACCAGCTGCTCATACAACCATCCACCACCTGCTCCCATGGCTTCATGTGACCCTGATCGGGGGTTAAGATGGTGTTACACCTTGCCCAAGGGTGGCCTGGTAGCTAGCGGAGAGAAGGAGCACCTTACACCGCCTTTGGTAGAGACGTATCTCCACCCCACCATCCACTTCACCGTATACAGTACTATGCAAAAGTCTTGGGTGTGTATATATATGTATTTATATCTGTGGAAATCCACAACGGAACCTGCCTCTACCACAGATGCAAGCAGTACATTCCAGATTCCAACCACACGCTACGTAAATGTTTATCCATATGTCATTCAAGGCTTTTCTTCCAACATTGAAGAAGTCTATTCAGCTGGCTGAGTTTATGCCAGTTCAAAGATTGCTCCCAGTCCTTCATTAATTTTCCTTGTAACCCGTTCCTCTCACATTCCCAAACGCCTTCAATGTTTGGCCACTCCACCAATGGAAATAGCTTACCACTGTTCACTTTGTGTCTTACTTTCTACCCATTACACTGCTGGTGTTTACAGCAGCAATGAAGGTCCTCCATCTCTGGTGGTGTTCAAGGCTTCCTTCACTGTGTCAGTAGCTTCCTCTCAGTTTTCGCTACTGTCAGCCATGCAAATCCCGAGCGGAGACTCAGGAGTACCATCGCACTCAGATGTAGAAGGATTCTTCATTGCTGTTTCCATAATAATTTTGTTTTCCTAGTCAGGGTTGTTAGCCCTGAGCTGAACCCCCAAACCTGGAGGACTGGTGGATCACTGTTGGCCTGACCTCTACCCTCTGACCTGTTTGGCATGGGTGACCAAGATGCTGGTCTAACTTCAGGCTTACTTTAAGCGAGGCGCACATATCACGTGGTAGCGTGATAATGTATGGAATTCACATATTTATACATATGACTCATAATGAATTATTTAAACAAACAAGAATGTGTAATCAAACAAACAACATATTTCCAAGATTACTCAAACATCACTTAAATATTAAGTACACAACAGGTGGGAATTGAACCTGGGTTGCTGGTACTGTAAGCACTACGCTAACGTGAGGCATGTGACAATAAAAATAAATCAGTTTATCAATTTATCTATCATCTTAGTTATTACTGCTGAATTTTCCCTCAGCCAGCTCTCCTTTAAGGCAAGTAGTCCCAGGTTCTCTATTCTATCCTTGTAAAGGTAGCCCTTTATCACAGGCATCGTTCTTGCATGTCTTTTCTTGTTCCTCTTTGATACAGTCTCATACCTCCTATAATGTGCTGACCAGAATTGAACACAAGACTTCAGCTGAGGCCAAAACAGTGTTTTTCTTAAATTTCACCAGAATTCAGCAGCAAATAATCTGCTGGGGGAACCCAGCCTGTCGAGCAATATTGCAGCTTGGTAGCGTAGTGGTTAGCACAGCGCTTTGCAGTACAGTCGACTGGGGTTCAATTCCCACCACTGCCTGAAAGGAGTTTGTACGGTCTCCCCATGACCACGTGGCTTTCCTCCGGGTGCTCTGGTTTCATCCCATAGTCCAAAGGCCTACTGGTTGATGGGTTAATTGGTCATTGTAAGTTGTCCCGTGATCAAATTGGGGGATTGCTCGGTGGCGTGGCTTAAAAGGGCCTATTCTGTGTCCTATCTCGATTTAAAAAAAAATTATTCTCATAACTTGACTCTATCCTGTCTCCCCTTGTCCGGTCCCTTCCCACCTGTGTCTGGCATACCTTGTACGCCAAGTAGAAGATGCATTTTGTGTAGATGGCATGCATGCTGGACCTTTAGGAAGTGCCACATACACGATATATAAATATAAATACATATATGCTTGTAACTCGTGACATCACATAATGTAGAGTATATATAGTAGAGCGATCACTTGAATTGAGTATGATGTTCTCCTCAGGCAGGGAATCCCGACTCTTTTTATGTTATGGACCAATACCATTAAGCACGAGGTCCATAGACCCCAGGTTGGGAACCCCTGTCCTAAAGGGGTCATCTATTAGTGGGTCCTCTGGTGGCTGTAGAAGCCGATCTGGGATCTGGATATTCTGGGGCAGTGTGGGCAAGAGTGAGTGGTGGCTGTGGTCAGTGGTTGGGTCTTCTGGATGTTTAGTCTCTCCTTTCGCAGCTGCCACTTGTTCTCTGTGGAGGTCATTGTCACATTGCACAACTCCCTCTTGAACAGGTTTCCCTCAGGTGTGCCTACTGAGTGTCATGTCTTCCCAGTTTTTAGACATCACGTTGAATTTCTTCAGGATGATTTTGATGTTATCATCGAAGCATTTCCCTTGCTCCACCAGGGGCTCACTAACTGGCAGTAAACAATCTTACTGGGGAGTCGTGAATTAGGCATCCAGAAGACGAGAGGATATCTACTGCAAAGTAACAGCTTAAGACGGACACTGTCCCCTCACTTATAGTTTCAGTGCGAGTACTTGTTCTCTGTTAATCGGTGACACTTGTGTCTATTGATGTGGTACAGGTAATCAGTTACATTGGCTTCACAGAGCTCCTTACCAGGTTCTCACTCAAATTCGATGTGAAGCTGCAGAGTCTGTGGAAAATGTGCAGTACGTCAGCCACAGTAAAACATATTTAAAGAACATTTGTTTTGAAGAAAAATCTGTTTTGCCTAGGCAGACTGAAATTTTAAAGGGAACATTTTCAGTGACAAATAAATGAGGCAGAAATCACAAGCCCACTCAGTTCACTCCTTTTTTAAAAAAATGCAATAACAGACATGGGTGACTTGCTTAGTTTTTTTAAAACTATTTTATGCACCTGTTTCCATTCTGCTTGTAAACCAGATATGGATTTGCTACAAAGGCAAGGACTTATTGTTCATCCCAGGGTGTATGGGGCATCCAGGGAAGGATAGTGCCTCTGGTGAATGGGATTGTCATGTCCATTCTGGGCAGCTCACTCTCATTTGGCTCCCGGCAGACACTCAGCTCTCACCTGTGGCTCCAAATAGCTGTTTGCATGCAACATTGCCCACACCCTGGTACACCACTTCAGCAGGTGGGCTAAACCAGGAGAGGGTAGCCAGTGGCCTCATATCCCCAGTGAGATGGGGACATGCCTGTCCTAGCACGTGAAGTCAGCTCCGGTGGACTGGGCAGATGACATCTACTGCGAGATCCAATGGCCAGGAAGACAGTTCTGCAATGCTTCATGGAGAGAGAAGGGCACGACAAGGCACAGAAGTCGTCTTGGTCATCCACTGCAACCAAGGAAGACCCCAGTTTGTGACCCTTGTCCACACCACTGGATCCGGACTTCTGCAGTCAAGAGAGTGGAACTGTCCCAATGCAAAGGCTATTCCACTTTAAAAACTCTGCCGCACAGGACAACGGACAACCATCATTGTTCATGCAAATTCACTTGAGAAGGTGTGATGATGTCTCTGGATGGTGAGGACACCTGCAGTGTTTCAGAGTCATAAAGTCATTCAGGTCCTTTGGCCTAAATCATCCATGTTAGTTAAGGTGCCTTCTGAGGTAGTTCTATTTCCCTGCTTTTGGCCCACATCTCTTTAAACCCTTCCTATCAATATAGTTACCCAAATGTCTTTTGAACGTTGTTATTAATTCTCTCCACAGTCACGTCTGCATTAATTTCCATCTGCTCTTCAGTGGCCTATTTTCCCCGTTGACCTAGATCCAGTTTGATAACTTCTTTCATGTATCCACCACACCACCAGTTTTGGTGTTATCTGCAAACTTACTAATCACACTACCTACGTTCTCAGACAGTTAATAAGGCTTTTACATCCAAGTCAGGATGTTGTGTGACATGGAGGAAACCTCAAAGATCAAATTCATTTTATTACCTAAGTATGTATATATCATCATGTACTACCCTGAGATTCATTTTCTTGCAGGCATTCACAGTAGAATAGCGAATTACAATAGAGTGAATGAAAAGCTACACACAAACAAAGACTGATAGGCAATCAGTATGCAAAATAAGACAATCTGTGCAAAGTATAGACAAAATAACAATATTTTAGGCAGGTGGGGCTCGTCAGCCGTGGCTGGCAGATCATGTAGGAGAAGGAAAACTCTGGTCTCAAATCTTCGCTTCTTTCCAGTTATACCCTCTCATTGGGAAGGCTTCAGCAGTAAACCCCAAGAAAAAGGACAGAACTGGAGTCCCGAAGGCAGTCATACATTGAGTTCAAAGCAGACCCTTGCAACACTGCTGGTGCCAAATTGTATTGGTCTTTGCTATTCCTTTGGTTTCATCAGATGCGTGGAGAAGGGGAGCTTGCTACATGGGCACCGCTCGCTCTCCATATCGTACTGCCCAGGCTTGCATACCTAGACAGCTAGGACACAATATCCATGATCAACTCTGACCAACGGAGGCCGAAGAATAATAAGTAAATAAATAATACTGAGAACATGAGTTATGTCAGGTCCAAAGGAGGTGTTCGGTGATCAGTATTGGTGTACCTTCTCCTTTTAGAAGCTGCAGATCACAGCTTTGGGAATTACTGAAATAAGAGGTGAGTTGCAACTGTATATTTTACAATCGAACGCACCACAGCTATCAGGTGTGATTTATTGAGAGAACGCTCTGTCCGCCAGAGAAGGCAGGATCTCCCAGTGGCCACACATTTTAATTCCACATCCCATTCCCATTCTGACATGTCTATCCACGGCCCCCTCTACTGTAAAGATGAAGCCACACTCAGGTTGGAGGAACAACACCTTATATTCCGTCTGGGTAGCCTCCAACCTGATGGCATGAACATCGACTTCTCTAACTTCTGCTAATGCCCCACCTCCCCCTCGTACCCCATCTGTTATTTATTTTTATACACACATTCTTTCTCTCACTCTCCTTTTTCTCCCTCTGTCCCTCTGAATATACCCCTTGCCCATCCTCTGGGTTCATCCCCCCCCCCCGTCTTTCTTCCCAGACTTCCTGTCCCATGATCCTCTCGTATCCCTTTTGCCAATCACCTGTCCAGCTCTTGGCTCCATCCCTCCCCCTCCTGTCTTCTCCTATCATTTTGGATCTCCCCCTCCAACTTTCAAATCTCTTACTCACTCTTCCTTCAGTTAGTCCTGACGAAGGGTCTCAGCCTGAAACGTCGACTGTACCTCTTCCTAGAGATGCTGCCTGGCCTGCTGCGTTCACCAGCAACTTTGATGTGTGTTCCCAGTCAAATGGGTTTGTTTCATCTGGGATGGTGTTGAGCCTCTTGTGTGTGCTGGAGTGATGGTCATCCAGATTTTAGCCAGAGAGTGATGAATCTGTGGAATTCATTGGCACAGGCAGCTGTGGAGGCCAGGTCATTGAGTCTATTTAAGGCAGAGGTTGATAGATTCTTGAGAAATCAGGGTGTGTGAAAGGTTACGGAGAGAAGACAGGAGAAAGGGGTTGAGAGGGAAAAGGATCAGCCGTGATCAAATGGTGGAGGAGACTTGATGTGCTGAATGGCCTAATTCTGCTCCAGTGCCTTACGGTCTTATTATTACATTGAGAAATTGGTTTATTATTGTCAAATGTACCAAGCAGCATACCATTCATAGCAATCAATTCATTACCACAGGTAGTACAAGGTGAAAAAGAATGCAAAATAAAGTGTTACTATTATAGTGAAATTGCACCACAGGTAGACAATAAGGTGCAGATTCATAACGAGATACTTTGTGAGGTTGAGTCCATCTTATTGTAATAGGGAATTGTTTAATTACAGGCAGACAAAGCCCTCCCCACTATTGAGAGCATTTACAAGGAGCGCAGCCACAAGAAAGCAGCATCCATCATCAAGGACCCCCACCATCCAGGCCACGCTCTCCTCTCACTATTATCTTTGGGCAAGGGGCACAGGATCCTAAGGTCCCACACCACCAGCTTTGGGACCAGTTAATACCCTTCAACCATCAGGCTCCTGATTCTGCGTGGTTAGCTTCACTCGCCACAACTACAAACTCACTTTCAGTGACTGTTCAAATCACGTACTCAGTACAGTATTTTAGTATACACACAGTACTGTGCAAAAGTCTTAGGCACAGGTGAAAAAAAACTGTAAAGTGAAGATGCAGTCAAAAATAATGAAAAGATTCTAAGTATCAAAAAAATTACTATAAAGAGCAGTAAACAGTAAAATAACTAAATCAAATCAATATTTGGAGTGACCACCCTTTCCCTTTAAAACTGCATCAATTCTCTTGTACAGTGTTATGAAAGAGTCTGCTGGCAGGTTGTTTTAAACATCTTGGAGGACTTGCCCTAGTTCTTTTGCAAACTTTGGCTGTCTCACTTGCTTCTGCCCCTCCAGGTAATCCCAGATAGCCTCGATGATGTTCAGATCGTGGTTCAGTGGAGGCCATGCTATCTGCAATCATATTAAAAAATCTATAGTGCTTATAAAAGTCTTGCACAGTACTGCACATATATAATATGAGTGTGTATAGCATGTGTATTTACAAACGTTTGTATATGTACAGTATACTGTGTGTGTATATATATATATATATATATATCACAGGAATTGCCAGTCAGCATTGAACTCAATGTAGGACTGCCTTAGGGACTCCAGCTCCAGACTTTTCCCTCGAGGTTTACTCCTGAAGCCTTCCCCATGAGTGGGTATTGCTGCAAGGTTTGAGATCAAAGTTTTCCTTCTCCGAGATACACTCCCAACAACAGCTGATGAGCCCCATTTGCCCGAAGCAACTGGTTTTAAGGCACCAATAACCCACCTTTGCCCTTTCTGTCAATAGAAATGATTCCACCAAGCTTGGTAGCTAAGCCACATGTGAAGGCCAGGAGCTGGACTTGGTTGTCAGAGGCTGTTTGAGACGCACACCATTGGGAGCATTGAATGGGTAGTGGGAGCTTGTCCCCATTATCACCCTCATCTACAACAACCTTAAGGAAATTTGTCCTTTGCACATTTGTTGTTTATTCATGTATAGTTTTTCATAGATTCTATTGTACTTCTTTACTTTTCCTGTAAATGCCTGCAAGAAAATGAATCTCGTGGTGACATGCACATACATTGAGAAAAAGTTTACTTTGACTTTGACAGTAGTCTTTTAACGGTGGGATAGAGGCTGCCCTTGAGTTTGGTGGTATGTGCAATCAGGATTTTCTTATCTTCTGCCCAAAAGCATATCGATGGCGTTCCATCAAACTTCTGACTTATACCTTGTAGGAAGTGGAATACCATTGGTGAATGAAGAGATAGTTCACTTGCTTTGAAATATTGAGCTTCTGATTGGGATTTGAAGATTCTCCAGTGGCAATGCTGTCGTGTCTCAGATGGAGATAGTGAGAGTCTCTTTAGTTGAAGATAGTCATAGCTCAGAGTGACACAGATGTTAATTAGGGTTTATGTAGTGCCTTTTGTATTCCTTTCAGGGATTCCCAGAACGACAGTGAAGTATTTTAGAAGTGTATTGACTGTTGTTGGAAGACTAAGCAATTGAAATATTAACATTTTTAAATTGGGTTATTAGTAATAAAATAATCTTGTAAAATAATAAACAGAATGGGACTCATGGGCTGTAATTATCTGTAATTACTATGGATGAGAATATCTGTGACCCATGTAAGGGTAAGACTCAAGCAGTTGTTACTGGAAGCAGTGTCTCAGAGCTGCACAGATGATGCTATTTTTCCATATTAAAGGAGTTTGAGATCATCCAGGAATTTCCGGAGCTGCTCTTTACAGCCTGCAATCCTTTGATCATTTTTATGTTGTTGCCTCTGTTGTTTGTCACGATTGTCTTGTTCCCTTTAAGTGTAAGTATTAATATTCATCAGCTTGCATAGTTTTGAATTTCACAACAACTCGATGATTCATCTACAACTGAGCCCTTTCACATAAGTGCTGATTGTATCAGCCATTTGCATCCACAAAATAATTGTACTGAGTATTCATAGAGGCGAGTCTTTAGAAATCACATTGACACAAAGGTGCTGGGGCAGACTTATGCAACCTGGTCTGAAATTAACTCAACTGATTGGGTCTCCCATTGGCTCCTAAATTTTCAGTTTGCTTTGTGAGGGGAAAAATCCAGCATCTCCTCCATAGATCATCAAAGTAGCTTCTCCCCAGTTATACTAGTCTTTCTTCTTCGTGAGTCTTCTTCTTAGGGAGTCTACGAATCTAGTATTTATGACTGACTCCAGTGAGTACTTCAGGTTTCCCTATTGAGGCCTGTAGGGACACAACACAAGGTCATTTCGTGATAAGTTTGGGCCACTTCTGGGCTCCAAGACCCCAAGGTTGTGGCCAGGAAGCCCCATGTGTCCCAGAGATTATGAACAAATCAATTGTTAAGTGGTATGTTCAGACATAGGAGGCTTGAAATGTGGAGCCTCTTTACCATTCTCTGTATAGTCAATGTATAGTAAGTCGGGCTGGGGAGCCAGTACATTGTGCTTTATTGTCCTTTGCTGACCTAGAGAATTACTTATGGGTGCCCTTAAGGAGAAAGAGTTAATCACATTGTACAGTACTGTGACAAAGTCTTAGGCACATATATATGGCTTGGGTGCCTAAAACGTTTGAACAGTACTGTAGTAATTTTATGTATTGCACTGTACTGCTGCAAAAAAAAAAATTCATGATATATGTGAGTGATGATAAACCTGATTCTGATATGGATCTCTATTGTGGACTGAGAGTGGGAAGGGGGCAGGCAGAGGGGAGGGAATGGGAAGCACCAAAGAGACATTCTGTAATGATCAATAAACCAATTGTTTAGAATGAAATTACCTTGCCTGGTGTCTCAGGGCTGGGTGTCACCCTTCACCTTTGGCATTCCTTCTGTTCCACGTGTCCTGCGGCACTCTACCCTCACCACCCCCAAAATCCTTTACTCCCACCAGATTTACAAACTCACTCTCTTCTCCATGTTGACAAATACAGTATTGTGCAATAGTCTTAGGCACCTTGGCTATATAATGTGCCTAAGATTTTTGCACAGTACTGTATATCCCAGAGCACTCTAGAATGAGGGACTTGGCAAGGGGAATGCTGTGATGTTAGATTTTCAAGTGACCTATCTTGCAGTTGGATGGAAAGAGCACTCATTTTCTCTTCTGAAGTGGTTTTGTCCCTGGAATCTGATGGTTTCAGACTGTGAGTCAGTTAGATGAAATGTGTCCCAGCCTGGCAAAATCATTCTGAAGTTGTGTACTTGGCCAGGATCAACGACAGTGAGAGGAGGTAGCTTTTCCCTAGTTATCCTAGTCTTTCTTCTTCATGTAAGATTAGGGAATCTGCAAATCTAATATTTATGTCTGGTTGTGCCTGACAGACAACACTCAGTCACGTACTGATAAGCAGCAATTAACACTTGTGCCACAGAAGTAACAGAAGAGGACTATTTCCAAAAACGGAGCTTTGAATCATTGGCTCTAATTCCACAGTGCCAAACTTCTAGGAAAGCACGATTGACTAGAAACTCAAGCAGACCAGCCACAGAAAGCAGAGGCTCTAAGCACAGATCAAACCTGAGTGCTTGCATGTAAGTGACACTCCACAGCTTTCCTACCATCTGCAAGGCGCAAGTCATGAACGAGAAGGAGCACTCTCCACATGCACCAAAAACTCTTAGGAGGCTCAGAACTTTCCATGACAAAGCAGCCCACTTGATTGGCACTTTGTCAGCTTCTTTGAACATTCATTCCCTCCACACCCATGAATATTGGCTGTAACACCCACAAACTGCACTCTAGCTCCTTGCTCAGGCTACTTCAGCAACACCTCGCAGATATACAAGCTCTACCACAAGAGCAGCAGGACTCACGTCTACGGTGATGAAGTGCTTTGAGAAATTGTTCATGGCTAGAGTTATGTTCTACATGAACGAGGACTTCACCACTGCATTTTGCCTACTGTCACAATCTCTCTGGCTCTCTACTGAGCCTTGGATCGACTGCACAACAATAATACCTACATCAGCCACCTGTTCAATAATTACAGCTCAGCATTCAGCATCATCAATTCCTCAGCAGTAATCAACAAGCTACAAAACTTGGGCTTCGTACGTCCCTTTGAAACGGGATCCTTGAATTCCTCAATGGGGGACCACAGTCAGTGCCAATCGGAAATAACATCTCTTCCGTGCTGATAATAAACACAGATACACTTCAAGGATGCATTCTTAACCCACTGCTCTACTCTCTCTACATCCACGATTGTGTGGCTCAACCACCATCTATGAATTTGCTGACGACACAACTGTTGTTGGCAGAATCTCGGATGGTGTTGAGGACAGAGATAGATTGGCTGGTTGAGTGGTGTCAAAACAACATTGCTGCACTCAATGTCAGTAGAACCGAGGAATTGATTGTAGACTTCAGGAAGGGGAAATCAGGAGAAACACACTACAGTTCTCATCAGGGGGTCAGCAGCAAAATGGGTGAGCAGATTCGAGTTCCTGGGTGTCAACATTACAGAAGATCAATCCTGGGCACAACATATTGATGCAATTACAAAGAAGGGACACCAGAGGCTATACTTCATTATGGGTTTGGGGAGATTTGGTATGTCACCAAAGACTTGCAAATTTCTACAGATATACCATGGAGTGCATTCTGACTGGTTGCATCAACGTTTGGTATGGAGGCATCAATGCACTGGATCGGTAAAAACTGCAGAGGCTTGGGGACTCTGCCAGCTCCATCACTGACAGTACCCTCCCCACCATCGAGGACATCTTCAAAAGGTGACACCTCAAGAATGCAGCATCCATCATGAATGATCCTCACCATCCAGGACATGGCCGATTCTCATTACTGCCATCAAGGAAGAGGTACAGAAGCCCGAAGATGCAAGCTCATTGTTTTAGCTATGGTTTCTTCCCCTCTGCCATCAGATTTGTGAATGATCCATGAACTCCTGAACACTACTTCACTGTTTTGCTCTCTTTTTGCACTGTAACTTCTAGTGATTTGCTGTGCCTGCATTGTCCTGCTGTCACAAAACAACAAATTTCACGAGATATGTCAGTGATTATAAACCTTACTCTGACAGTGACATCCAAGTTCCAAAAATGAACATTCAAAAACATCAGTTGATGAGAAGAGTAATTTCTTTACCTCCTGTGGCTCAGGACTAAATGTGCTCTAGCTCTTAATAAGTCTGTGTAGTACTCACAAAGACCAACTAACCCTCAGTGCTTGATCAGCATAATAGAACTCTGAAGAAAGAGGTCTTTCAGAATCAGGATTAATATCACTGGCATATGTCATGAAATTTGTTGTCTTTGTGGCAGCAGTACAATGTAATACATATTAATAGAAAAATGTGAATTACAATCGTGTACATACATCTCCTGATGCTTCTGGACACATCTTCAGTGATGTTCCTGGAATCATCTGGTGTTTCGGGTCTTTCAACATCATACAACCTCCTCCAGGTGACCCAGCCGGGGCTGATCAGACCCCAGCTTGTGTCCAGGTGGCTAGCTACTTATGACTCCATGGCTCCCCTCTTTTGAGCCACAGCCATCTTGAGGCCCTCTCTGCCACATCGGTGGTACTGTGAATGGCTCTCCTCTTCCTCTCTCCCTCGATGCCCAAAATGCTGAAGGCTCTAACTAAAGAATGGGCTGCAAATCCCCTACAACCAGCCTCTACTGTGAGACACCTCGCTCTCCATCCAGCCTGCTGACAGTTGCTGACCAGTCCCGCGTACTTGGAGAGCTTCCTTTCAAAGGCCTCTTCCAAGCTATCTTCCCATGGGACTGTCAGCTCCAGCAGCACCACTTGCTTAGTAGACTCAGACACTAGGACAATGTCTGGTCGCAGGGTGGTGGCTGCGATATGGTTGGGGAACTTCAGCTGCCCTTCGAGGTCCACCAACAGCTGCCAGTCCCTTGCAGAGGTCAGAATGCCTGCAGATGTTCTTTTGGCAGGTATTGACTGCTTCCCAGCTCTGACAAAGGCAATGGTCTGTTTGAAGGGTTGGGACCGCTTCACCTACTCAACTCCTGCGCTGACGGCTTAAATATATATATTTACATTTAAGTAGTGCAAAAGTAGAAATAAAAAAGTAATGAGGTAGTCTTCATGCGTTTAATGTCCATTCAGACATCAGGTTGCAGATGGGAAGAAGCTGTTCCTGAATTAGTGTGTGAGTGCCTTCAGGCTTCTGTACCTCCTTCCTAATGGTAGCGATGAGAACAAAGCATGAACTGTGTGGTGGGGATCGTTATGATGCATGCTGCTTTTTTGAGGCATCGCTCCTTGAAAATGTCCTAGATTCTACAGAGGCTAGTGCCCATGATGGATCTGACTAAGTGTACTATTCTGCAGCTTATTTCAATCCTCTATAGTAGCCTTCTCTCTCCCCATACCAGACAGAAATGCCGCCAGTTAGAATGCTTTCCACAGTACGTCTGTAGAAATTTGCGAGTTCTTTGGTGACGTACCAGATCTCCTCAAACTCCCAATAAAATATAGTCACTATCATGCTTTCCTTGTAGCTGCATTGATATGTTGGGTTCAGGTTAGATCCTCAGAGATATTGACACCCAGTAACTTGAAACTACTCACTCTTTCCACTTCTGATCTCTCTATGAGGACTGATGTGTGCTCTGTTGCGTTTTCTGAAGTCCACAATCAGTTCTTTTGTCTCACTGATGTTGAGTGCAATGTTGTTGCTGTGACAGCACTCAACAAGCTGATATATCTCACTTCTTTCAGCCTTCTCATCACCATCTGACATTCTGCCAAAAATACTAAAAGCTCTCTCATACAAACACCCTCAGACATAGTCCTCCTGGCATTTTTGCTGTCTGGATTTGGATGTCTAGACAGCAGCAGGAACTAAATATAGTCTGAACACCAATATATGAAATTCTTGTTGGGAAAGAATCATAACCTCAAGATGAATATGGTTTTGTAGGTATGTTAGCTTCTTTGTAACAATTAATGGGCCTCACCTGGATGCAAGTAGCTATGAATAGGCTAAGCAAATGTGGCCAATGGTTTGTAATGTTGAAATATGTGAGGTCATCCACACTTGTGGAAAAGTATTTTACAGAAAAATTTACTTTGAAATATTAATATAGAGAGGGATGCCAGCATTCATTTTCACAAATTATTGGGAGCTAGCTTGCAATTAGGAAAGATCTAGATATTGAACCTTATTGCAAATAGATTGGCTTAAAAATAAAAACTACTACAATTATTCATCTGGAGGACCATGTCCAAGTTTGGATTGATTTCCATGATATTGTATATAATTTGCGGGCATCAGGGAGCCACTATTAATATGCGGGAGACTCCCGGAAGTTCCGGGAGAGGTGGGATGTCTGGTGTGACAAAACTCTGCCATCTTCATTAGGGATGATGAGTGTGTAGTCTGGTGGTATTTACACCCCCATTGTCCGTCCCTCCTGATTAGTTAGTCCTCATCCAATCAGGTTTCCACTGTCCCACCTTGTTTACAACAAATTCCAGTTCTTAATTAGAGCATCTTTATTAAAATTCGTGATGAAGATGGTAGAGTTCGTCATCGAAACATCGGTTAAAATTGATACCTTTCTCCAGCTGGAAGCCCAAGAGGAGTTTATTCGTCATATTCACCAAGAAAGTACTAGATCCTTTTTGTCTTGGAGAAGTTATAAGCTTAACATTTTAAAGATGACACTTCGCATTTAATGAAAATATTGGCTAATGCAATTTTTGATATTCTGTGCAAAATTAGCTGAATCTTTCTGATACTGTCATTTCACTTGTGGCTGTGGTTCATCTGCGACAGTCAGGCGATATATTTCAGGAGGAACTGAATCCTCTCTTTGATTACCATCTAGGAAGTGGCATTCCCAGTGGACAAGAGAATGCCGAACCATAACGTAAACACAAAATCACTGATTAAGTCTCACTGTGTGTATCCCAAGCGCAGCACCGAGGTGGCAAAGGAATTGACTGAGAGATAGAGGAAGCAATAGGAATTAGCCAGGGGAGAGCTGTCAGTTTGGAAGAAATATCGAGTAAAATGTTCTAGAGCACTGCTCTTTCTAACTGACATCAATTACTTGCCTTCACAAAGATATTATGCGTTGATAGAAATGAAGTGAATCTGTTATGACAGAAGCTTGCCTTGTTCCTTCTGGTGGTGTATCAGGTTTTTGTACTGGAGAAGGGACAGGTCCAGCATTGTTATGACGTTCAGGTTGCAGGAACATTCCCAGATCCTACTTTTCTTTTTCTTGGTTTGCATGCTCACTGCCCTAATATGGGCAGTATGAATTCTTGATATGGCAATTGTTGTTGGTCATTGGATATTGTGGCCTATTTTTCAAAAATTAATAATTACCAATTAGATCTTTGGATTTAACAAGCCCCTTGGAATCTAAGTATCCATGTCCATAAGACATTGAGGCAGAATGAGGCTGCTCCACCATTCCATCTTGGCTGATTTATTATCCCTCTCAACCCCAGTTTGCTGCCTTTCCCCATAACCTTTGATGTCCTTACTATTCAAGAATCTATCAAACTCTGCTTTAAATACACCGAATGACTTGACCTTCACAGCTGTCTGCGGCGATGAATTCTACAGATTCATTACCCTCCAGCTAAATAAATTCCTCCTCATTCTAAATAAATTCCTCCTTCCATTCTGAGACAGTGCTCTCTGGTCCTAGACTCCCCCACGATAGGAAACATCCTCTCCATGTCACTCTATCTAGGCTTTTCAGTATTCAATAGGTTTCATTGTGATCCCATCTTATCCTTTGAATTTATTGTCTTCAGAGTTGGTGTTTTTCATTTCAAGTCAAGTCAAGTAAGTTTATTGTCATTTAACTTTATACTTGCCTGCTGCCAAACGAGACAACGTTTCTCCGGACCAGGGTGTAAAGCACAGTAGTACACATAACATATATAACTCACAATAACTTAGGAAAGTAAGAATTAAATCTACAAATGAATTATACATAAGATAAATGAAGTAAAGTGCATAAATTAAATATTGTAAGGTACAGAACAGATTAACCAGTGACACTTCAAATGTGATGCAGCAGGGCATTCAGAAGCCTAATGGCCTGAGGGAAGAAACTCTCTCCCACCCTGACCGTTCTTGTCTTTATGCATCAGTCTCCTGCCTGATGCTAGAAAGTCAATGCGGATGTTTGATGGATGGGGTAGGATTCTTGATAATACTAAGGGCCCTGTGTAGCACACAACAAGCACCCCAACAGTCACAGCTTCTAAAAACTAATTTTCCATAGTAAATACTGTGTTAAACATGTTAATGGCACACTGTATTGTGTTATGCATCATTGTAGCTGCCTACACTAAAATTGTTCAGTATCTCAATACAGTAAGCATTGACAATGACATTCACCTATATAGCACTTCAAACAGAGCAGAGCATAACATTTCACAAAAGCATTATCAAAACAAACCATCTTGGCATGCCACACAAGGAGTGAATTCATAGAAGTCTCAGTCAGAAAGCCAGGAGATGTCAGTGACCTGGTGTCCTGACAACAACCTGTCTCTCAATGTCAACGAAAAAGCTGGTCACTAATATGCAGAGCACATTACCCTGTCTACATCAACGATGTTGAGGGTGAGAGGGTTGAAAGCATCAAGCTGCTAGGTGTGAAAATCACCAATAGCCTGTCTTGGCCCAACCACCGTGATGTACTTTCAACAGACCATCTGAGAAGCTCCATAGATGCTGCCTGACCTGCTGAGTTCCTCCAGCAGTTTGTGTTGGTTGCTTCACCACCACCCGTTTGGAGTTATGAATCTAAAGCAGTACAATCTGCTGAGCTATCTTGCAGAATGATCCCTGATGCGCAAGTCCACTCACATTAAATAGCTATGTTAGACATTCAGCGGGTCACCCACTTAAATAAACAGCACCTTAGAAATACATTCAATTCCTGTGTTTTAATCGCAAAGATAATAGCCTTTATGAATTGTAGTTCTATTCACCTGTCTTGTTTTCATAACCTTTTAATAAACATCTGAAAACCTTGTCCATTTGTTTCCAGTTGACTTGATTCCCATATTGCTTTTCCCATAGTGGTGGAAGATTTCCAGATTCTTCCTGACTTTGTACATGGACGACCCCCTTAGATGGTTTTGCATTCATTTTAAGGCCTTGTCCACTGGCATTTTCCTTTCTTTTCTTTTTAAATCTTTTTATTGAATTAGTACACGAAAGATAAAACATGTAGAAACTAATACACTATTGCGATATAAATTTACAAGAGATATTAATACACAAAAAAAGTAGTACAAACAGTGCAGTTTAGTTATAAAATAACGAGGTAATATAATAGTATACTAACTTTCCATATATATCAATAAAGAGAAGAAAAAACCCAAAAAAAGACCCTCTGTGCAACTAACCTAAAAAGCAAAGCAAAGCAATGGGCTAACTAGGTACCAAGTAGACTAAAACAACTTAGAACAATCACGTCCTCAAACCCGACCTCCATTAAAAACAGTTAAAAACCAAAAAGGGAATGTAGATATGGTCAAAGAGAAAAAAAAAGTTACATTAAATGAAAATGTTGAATAAAAGATCTCCAGGTCTGTTCAAATTTAACTGAAGTATCATAAAAATTACTTCTGATTTTTTCCAAATTTAAACATAATATTGTCTGAGAAAACCAAAAAAACATAGTTGGGGCATTAATCTCCTTCCAATGTTGTAAAATACATCTTTTCGCCATTAGAGTAAGAAATGCAATCATTCTACGGGCTGAAGGGGAAAGATTACTAGAAGTTTTAGGTAATCCAAAGATAGCAGTAATAGGGTGGGGAGAAATATCTGTATTCAATACCTTTGAGATAATATTAAAAATATTATCCAGTTTTCCAATCCACTTGAAGAAATAGTGTGGCTCTACTCTTAAGGTTGAGTAACTGAAACAAAGCTTTGTTTGGTGGTTATCCATTGGATCCAACAATGACAAGAAACCTGTACAGGAGAGTTTTTAAAGTGAGGCATTTCCACTTTCTTGACCTCAGAAGCATAGGTCTAGTGATATGAGTGTTTGTGACAACTGTGGTGTTCCTTGGTTGCAGTGGATGACCATGATTTCTTCTGTGCCTCGTCATGTCGTTTGCTTCCTGGCTGTTGGATCTCACTGTAGATCTCATCTGCCCAGTCTGCATGAGCTGACGATGCATGCTAGGACAGGCTCCCCTATCTTACCAGGGTATGAGGCCCGCTGGCTACCCTCACCTGGTTTACCTGCCTGTCAAAGAGATGTACCAGGGTGTGGCCACTGTTGCATGCAAACAGCTACTAGGAGCCGCAGGTGAGAGCTGAGTGTCTGCTGGGGACCAAAGGTGAGTGAGTTGCCCCAATTAGATACAACAATCCCCTTCATCAAAGATGTTACCCCTCCCTGGACACCCCATACATCCCACAGCTCAAAGTAGGTGATGGTAATAAATCAGTATTGTACACCATGCTCAATTAGGAATGGAAACAGCTATCAATGACTAACTACATTAATGACATGAGTTTCCTTACAACAGCAGTCAACTGTAAGTTCCTTACATACTCCTGCTTCTCAAGGACTTAGTTTTAAAGACAGTTTTCAAGCACTTTAGTTGCTCAATCACAAAGTTCAAAGTTCAAAGTAACTTCATTGCCATAGTTTATATGCCAATTACAACCTTGAGGTTCATTTTCTTGCAGCCACCCACAGGAAAATAAAGAAGTACAATAGAACCCATGAAAACCCACACATAACAAAGGTAGACTGCAGGATGTGGAGTCATTTAAGCACTGAGGCGAGTGAAACCATCCACAGCCCATTCTGGAGCCTGATGGCTGTAGGGCAATAACTGTTCATGAACCCAGTGATGTGAGACCCATGACTCTTGTACCTCCCACCTGATGGTAGTATCGAGAGGAGAGGGAGACAGGTCAAGTGCAGGCTGCTTTTGTGTTATGGGTATTTTCATGAGACACACCAAGAAGAAATGAGTTATCTTCGAACTGAGATACTGATGTGCCAAGGAGCATCTTGTGATAACCTCCTAGAAATGTTAATACTTATTTCATTTAGTAAGATTAACCGCACAGGACCATAATGTTGTACGGTCTCAGAAACGGTGAAAGTGACACTTGCTCAAGGCAACAAATCACTTCTTGTATTCATGCAAAATAGACAAAACAAATGCAGGGCCATCAAGTCCCGCAAACTGGGGTGAATGATGCTCAAAGTTCAAAGTAAATTTATTATCTAAGTACATATACGTCACCATGATCAACCCTAAGATTCACGTTTTGCAGACATACTCAATAAATCTATAGAATAATAACCATAACAGAATAAATGAAAGACTGCACCAACTTGGGCATTCAACCAATAGTGCAAAACTGTGAAAATACAAAAAGAAAGAACAATTATTCTAAATAAATAAGCAATAAATATCAAAAACTTGAGATGAAAGTGAGTCCATAAGTTCTGAGAACATCTTAATGCTGGGGCAAGTGAAGATGAGTGAAGTTATCCCCTCTTGTTCAAGAGAGTGATCGTTGAGGGGTAATAACTGTTCCTGAACTTGGTGGTGTGGGACCTGAGGTTCCTGTACCTCCTTTCCAATGGTAGCAGTGTGAAGAGAGCACAGCCTGGATCCTGGTCATATCTGCGGCTGGTTAACTTCCCATTAAATCACCGGGCCTCACACGCCACATTATATTAAGACAGGTTATTTTCTGTCGATTTATTTTGCCCTATCTGGAATTAGCGTGGGGATGGCTCCATGCTACTGACCAGCACAGTGATGTCATGTGAAGTGTGAGGACTGGAAGTGGTCTGCTAGGGGATGCACTGCTCTCTGCCGGCTGTGAGTCACTGCTCAGAGTTGCGTAGGTGGTGAAGTTGATGAATGCCTTCTGTAAAGCTTATCCCGCTGATATAGATCAGGCCTAGAAGAACCATCAGCACTTCCATCACCCCACGCAAGTTCATTGAAAATCGAGCCAGCCAGGATAATCAATTTAGATTGCTTCACCAGCAAAACAGCCTCATTACAATTATTAATCTTTCTTTCCTTTACCAGGATAGACTCTTTTTATATAGCAAGCATTACAGTTTGTTTTAGCTGACGGTACTCTTAAGTAGGCTCTCCCAGCACAGACCTGTGCAACTAATCCCACTGAGATTCTCAAGACAGATGCCACGAAACTTGAGGAACACACATAAAGTGCTGGAGGAACTCAGCAGGTCAGGCAGTATCTATGGAGAGGAATAAGCAGTCGGATTTCAGATTGAGACTGTTCATCAGGAGCGAATATCTAATCAGCCAATCAAATGAGCATGCAGACGTGGTCAAGAGGTGCAGTTATTGTTCAAACCAAACATCAGAATGGAGAAGAAATGTGATCTAAGTGACTGCGACCATGGAATGATTGTTGGTGCCAGACAAGGTGGTTTGCATATCTCAGAAAGTGCTGATCTCTTGGCATTTTCACGCTCAACAGTCTAGAGTTTTACAGAGAATGGTGCAAAAATACAACAAAAAAAAATCCAGTGAGCGTCAGTTCTGTTGGTTGAAATGCCTTGTTAAGGAGAGTGGTTAGAGGAGAATGATCAGACTGGTTCAAGCTGACAGAAAACCGACAGTAACTCATATAACCATGCATTACACAGTAGTGTGCAGGACAGCATCTCTGGATGCATAACGCATTGCACCTTGGGTTGGATAGGACACAGCAGAGGAAGACCACGAGCATACAAGCAGTAGCCACTCTATTGGATACAGGAGGTACCTATTGAAGTGGCCATCGTGTGTAAAGCATACAGATATTCCTCATCCTACTAATATTTGATTTACATTTGCTTTCATGCCATTAATTCCTCAGGACTTTGATTTAAGAATCTACATTTTGTTGTTATGAACAGCACGTTTTTTTCCCTAGAGCAATACATCAGACAAAAGTAACTGCTCTGCATTTCTTCCTGCCTTTCCTGATTCACAAAATTTTGCTTAGCAAGAAGTTTTGCAAGAACACAGTAGTTCTACCGTAGCATAGCGGTTAGTGCAATGCTTTTACAGCTCGGGGCGTTGCAGAGTTTGCAATTCAATTCCAGTGCCGTCTGTCGCTATTACGGCTTGGGGCATCCGGAGCACGGAGTTCAATTTCAGTGCCGTCAGTGAGGAATTTGTATGTTCTTCCCATGCACCACATGGGTCTCCTCCGGGTGCTCTGGTTTCCTCCCACGGTCCAAAGAAGTACCGATTAGTGGGTTAGTTGTCCTGTGATTAGGCTTGGGTTAAACAGGTGGGTGGTCGGGTGGTGAGGCTTGTTGGGCCTGTGCTGAGCTGTGTCGTTAAATAAACAAATAACACATCTCTTTCACAAATCGTGAGGAGTCCATTGCTTCAACCATTCTCAGATAAGAACAATGAGTGTGAGAGTGTGAAAGGTAGGAACAGATATTACCGGTGAAGATTAATAGCTAGGCCATTATGTAAGGGGATATAGCATGGAAGGTGGAAGATCCCAAGAAGGTGAATGTTTAACAGGTACAGAAGGTCTTCTCTGAAGCGCAAACATGGAGACCAAGGATGTTGGAGTAACAGAAAGATTGGTGGACTCTAAAGTCAGTATGAAAGACCAATAATCTAAGCACGTATATGGGGAGTGGACTCAATGGGCCAAATGGCCTAATTCTGCTTCTGTGTCTTGTGACCTGAGAAAAAAACCATAAGGGGTGTGGGAAAATGGAATAGATCAGGAAATCTCTGTCTGTTAGAAACGCAACTAAATTGGAAGGATAGATGGTACTGGATTAGGGTCTAAATGGTTATTTTTCTTGTAGTTTAACTTTCTTTATGTTTGTATTATCTCCTTTTTGTCCAGGAAGGGGTAGCACCTCTGTTGAAGGGGCTGGTCATGTCCATTCTGAGGCAGCTCACTCACCTTTGGTCCCCAGCGGACACTCAGCTCTCACCTGTGGTTCCAAGTAGCTATTTCCTTGCAACAGCGCCCCCGCCCCGGTGCACCGCTTCGACACGCAGGCTAAACCCAGTGAGGGTAGTCAGTGGCCTCGCACCCCAGTGAAATAGGGAAATGCTTGCCCTAGCGTGTGAAGTCAGCTCTGGCAGACTGGGCAATTGAGATCTACAGTGGGATCCAAAGGCCAAGAAGGTGGTTCTGCAACACTCTATGGAGAGCAATGGGCATGACAAGGCATAGAGGGAGACATGGTCATCCACTGCAACCAAGGAAGACCCCAGTTTGTGACGCTTGCTCGTACCACAGGACCCGAACTTCTGAGGTTGAGAGAATGGAGCTGCCCCCAGTGCAACAGATTTTCCCCTTTAAAAACTCTCCCGCTCAGGCTTCCTGTCATTGTTGGATATGATGGGCAATCAACAGATCAAGATCCAGTAAATGTTTAGTGGATTTTTAGTAACTTGTAGTATAACCGGTTCAATATTTTTTGCAGTCTGTAGGCCTGAGGCATATGGCAAGATAAATCAAGATAAAACCTTGTTGCCTCATAGGCCATTTTATCAGAATAATTGTCTTATCTTATTCTAGCCAGGCATAGCTCAAATGGCATCTATAAATTTACTGATGATGCAGCCATTGTTGGCAGAATTTCAGATGGTGACAAAAGGATGTACAGGAGTGAGATATACCAGTTAGTTGAGTGTTGTCACAGCAACAACCTTGCCCTCAATGTCAGCAAAACCAAAGAGCTGATTGTGGACTTCAGAAAGGGTAGAATAGGGGAACACAGACCAATCCTCATGGACGCAAACACGAGGAATTCTGCAGATGCTGGAAATTCAAGCAACACACATCAAAGTTGCTGGTGAACGCAGCAGGTCAGGCAGCATCTCTGGGAAGAAGCACAATCGACGTTTCAGGCCGGGACCCTTCGTCAGGACCCTTTATCAATCCTCATGGAGGTGGAGAGAGTGAGAAATTTCAAGATTCTGGGTGTCAAGATCTCTGAGGATCTAACCTGGTCCCAACGTATTGAAGCAGCTATAAAGAAGGCAAGACAGTGGCTATATTTCATTAGGAGTTTGAAAAGATTTGGTTTGTCAACTAAAACACTCAAAAACTTCTGTAGATATACCTAGGAGAACATTCTGACAGGCTGCATCACTGTCTGGTATGGAGGGGTTGGTATTGCACAGGACCAAAGGAAGCTACAGAAAGTTGTAAAATTAGTCAGCTCCATCACGGGCGCTAGCCTCTGTAGTATCCAAGGTATCTTCAAGGAGTGGTGTCTCAGAAAGGCAGCATCCACAAGGTACAGAAGTCTGAAGGCACACACTCAGCGATTCAGGAACAGCTTCTTCTCCTCTACCACCCGATTCCTAAATGGACATTGAACCCATGAACACGACCTCACTTTTTAAAAAATATATATTATTTCTGTTTTTGCACTATTTTAAATCTATTCAATATACATATATATACTTACTGTAATTTACTTATTTATTTTTTCTTTCTGTATTATCATCTACTGCATTGTACTGCTGCTGGTAAGTTAACAAATTTCATGACACATGCCGGTGATAATAGACCTCATTCTGAATCTCTAAAACCCACTTCTATGGGCTCGCATTGTGCTCTCCACCCCTGTCTCTGGTACTGCTCTACCAGCTCCCGGTATCTGGCTTTCTTTTCTACACTACCTACAACTCCAACAGTGGCCAAACCAGGGGTCCACTGAATATTATTAACTGTGAATGAGAAAGCTTTTAAAGCTTTTTGGTTATGAGGAAAGGTTAAATAGGTTAGGACTTTGTTCCCCAGAGTGTAGGGGAATGAGGGGAGATTTGATCAAGGTATACAATATTGTGAGGGTTGAAGATAGGATAAATGCGAGCAGGCCATTTCTGAATGGACATTGAACCCACAAACACTACCTCACTACTTTTTAAATTTTTATTTTTGCACTGACCGGGCTGGTGGCATCAGTGCCGGACTTTGGGATGAAAGGTCCGGAGTTCGAATCCAGCCAGCTCCCTTGCACGCTTTCCATCCGTGCTGGGTTATGAGCTGGTGATCTCTTTGGAAACTCACCCAGCAGAAGGCAATGGCAAACCACTGCTGTAACTTGCCTCGTACGCGATTCCCCACTACGTTAGAGAGGTGTGGAGGGAAATTGTCCGCTAACCGGAGAAACTCCAGATGCGACATACCTTTCCTTTTTCCATTTTTGCACTACTTATTTAATTGAACTATTGGAGATATAAACTGTAATTCACGATTTTTTTCTCTGTTATTATATATTTCATTGTACTGCTGCCACAAAGACAACAGATTTCACAACATATGCCCGTGATATTAAACCTGATTCTGACTCCACTGAGTTTGGCTGAGACTAGAACTAGTGTGAAAAGTGAAATGCTTATGGGGAAAATGAAGGGGAACATTTTCACTCAGAAGATGGTGATTGTGTGGAACAAGCTGCCAGTGGAAGTGGAGAATGCAGATTTGATTTCAACACTTAAGAGAAATTTAGATAAGTGCATGGATGGGAGGGGTATGGAGAGCTGTAGTCTGGCTGCAAGTCAATGGGACTAGGCAGAATAAAAGTTTGGTATGTACTAGATGGGTTGAAGGGCCTGTTTCTGTCCTGTAGTGTTCTATGATTCTTTGACTTCACGCTATTTATGTTCATACATGTATATGAATTAATTTCCACTGTAATAGAACAGAATCCACTGTAATCTTGTTGCATTTCATGGGATGGGGGTTGAGGGTTAATGTTCTTTTTGCGTCTCATGCAGGGGAGGGGGGTTTGGGGGGGGATTGATGGTCGTGTTAGTGGGTTTGCTGTTTCTCTCTGAACTGACTTCCAAGATTTTCTTTGTTTTGTGGCTACCTGGAGAAGATGAATCTCGGAGTTGTATACTGCATACATACTCTGATAATAAATGGTCTTTTGAACCTTTGGCTCTACTTTTCCTGTGAAGTGCCCTACCAAAATGAGATGACCAAGAGGACAAATGTTCCATTTGAAATACTAATGCAAGTGTACACCTACCCATTCTGTAGGACAAAAATTCTGAAAGTTAATGTTAAAATTAACCTCCTTTTTAAGGCAAAACAGTTGCTACCAATAGCCACTAGCACATTAAAGCCTCACTCAGGTGAAAATATGTTCTAGTGTTGGTAGTGTTAAACATGCTGTTTGATGCATGTTTAGTGGAGTGGCTGTCCGTGGAGGGGTAGCACCTCTGGTGAAGGGGCTTGTCGTGTCCATTCTGGGGCAGCTCACTCATCTTTGGTCCCCACCAGACACTCAGCTCTCACCTGTGGCTCCAAGTAGCTGCAATGTTTGTGTGCGACAGCGCCCACACCCCGAAACACCACTTTTACAGGCAGGCTAAATCTGGTGAGGGTATCCGGTGGCCTCATACCCCAGTGAAAGAGGGACATGCCTGTC